>NC_133406.1:129580000-130830000 GCF_049350105.2 Macaca mulatta | reverse complement strand
AGGTGGGAGGGTCACTTGAGTCCACAAGTTCAAGACCAGCCTGGGCAATATAGTGACCCCCATCTCTACAAAAAATTTAAAAATCAGCCAAGCATGGTGGTGCACACCTGTAGTTCTAGCTACTCAGGAGCTGAAGTAGGAGGATCACTTGAGCTCAGGAATTCAAGGTTGCAGTAAGCTATGATCATGCCACTGTACTGTAGTCTGGACAACAGAGAGAGAACCTGTCTATATTTAAATAATAATAATAATAAGAATCTCAAGGTCAGAATAAAGAAAGTTAAGGTTGAAATAGAAGGAAAATAAAAATGAAGAAAAGGAAATATCTTTAAGAAGACATTTTAGAAATAGTACTCCTGGCTTGAAAGACCAAAGAAAGCTGAGAGAAGCCACTGGATCACTTAGACAAGAATGGTGTCTGACGATATATACAGCTGAAAATAATGAGTCAATAAGTTATGGTTCAATTGCTCTAATCAAGGCAAAGTAAGAAGAATAAAAGAAATATGAACAGAGGATAAAGCTTTGTTGCTAGAAAGAACTGAAAGGCAGAATAATTCCTATAAGAAGGGAAAACCCAAAACCTCTGACACAATATTACCAAAGAATGTTCTATAATATTAAAATAATGAATCATACAAAAACATCTAGTACTATGTTGCAGAGTCCATCCAACAGAAGGTAGAGTGAATATTTTATATATATATAGCATATATATAGCACTTTATATACATATAGCATATATATTAATATTTTGTCATGTTGTTATATTAATATAAATTAATATTTATATATAGCATATAAAGCACTTTATATATATATATAAAGATATTATGTGTTAGTTGTATAAATGATTCAAATGGAGAGTGTGGGGAGAGTTGAAGCATGTTTTGTTTCTGGTAAACAACAGCTGTAGGCCAGGCATGATGGCTCACACCTGTAATCTCAGCACCTTGGGAGGACGAGGCGGGTGGATCACCTCAGGTCAGGAGTTCAAGACTAGCCTGACCAATACAGTGAAACTCCATCTCTACCAAAAATACGAAAATTAGCCGGGCCTGGTGGCACGCACCTGTAGGCCCAGCTACTCAGGAGGCTGAGGCAGAAGAATTGCTTGAACCCAGGAGGCAGAGGTTGCAGTGAGCCAAGGTTGCGCCACTGCACTCTGGCCTGGGCGACAAAGTAAAATTCCATCTCAAAAAAAAAAAAAAAAAAAAAAAGCTGTGTTGCTTTAATGTAGCATGCCTAAGAGACAGATTATTTAGCACAAGGGTGTCCAATCTTTTGGCTTCCCCGGGCCACACTGGCAGAAGAATCGTCTTGGGCCACACATAAAATACACTAACACTAACAATAGCTAATGAGCTTAAAAAGAAATCATACAAAAAAATCTCATAACGTTTTAAGAAAGTTTATGGATTTGTATTGGGTCGCATTCAAAGCCACCCTGGGCCACATGTGGCCCGCGGGCTGTGAGTTGGACAAGCTTCATTTGGCACAAAGAGAACATGATCTGGTCACTACATATTGCTAAGGAGTCAGCTAAATGTATGATCTAGAAACAGGTCAAAATTAAGGAAAACTATGTAAATATGTTGTTTCTCTGCTCAACAGTCCAAAAGCCAGTACCCTGAGGAGCCCAGAGCAAATACTGTAATTCAGATGACCTAATCCTACCCCAGGAGAGGAAGCACAGAAGCCAAGAAGTTTAAGAGTAGTTGGGTAAAATGTCAGCTTGATTCTACCAGGAGCAGATGAGCATGAAATTATTGCCACTTTTGGAAAAATTTATTAATCCCATGACAGAGTTACTGGCGCAAGAATAGACAAATCAATAGAGCAAAACAGATCCAGTAATGGATGAGGTTTCTTTTAGCACATGATAAAGCTAGCACTTCAAGTTAGTGGTATAAGAACACTGGAAAAACTGGCTATTTGGAAAAATAAAAAATAAAAAGCTGAATTCATAACTCCCTTAAAATGCCTAAATAAATTCCATATAGGGAGAAGATTTAAATGTAAAAAAAGTAAATTATAAAAATACTAGAAATGGCCAGGCACAGTGGCTCACGCCTGTAATCCTAGCACTTTGGGAGGCCAAGGTGGGTGGATTGCTTGAGCCCAGGAGTTTGAGACCAGCTTGGGCAACATAGTGAGACCCTGTCTCTACCAAAAAAGAAAACAAACAAACAAAAAACAATAGCCAGGTGTGGTGGCACAGCATGCGTTTGTGGTCCCAGCTACTCAGAAGGTTGAGGTGGGAGGATTGCTTGAGCCTGGGAGTTCGAGGCTGTAGTGATCTGTGATGGCACCACTGTACTCCAGCCTGGGTGACAGAGTGAGACTCTGGGTCAAAAAACGATACCAGAAGTATAAGTGAATATTTTTATAACCTTGGAATGGGAAGACTTTTACAAAAATGCTATAAAAATCAGAACCAATATTTAAGGATTTATTTTGACTATGTAAAAAGTTTAAATTGCAAAACACCAAAGAGAAAGCTGAAAAAAACTGGGGAAAATTATTTCTAACATGACAAAATATTAATGGAGAAAGGGTTTCAATTAATATAAAAGGGTTTCAATTAATACAAAATTATTTGTAACATGATAAAATATTAATATACAAAGGTTTTCAAATCAATAAGAAACAGGTCAAAACCTCAAACAGGTTTTTGGAAAACAGGCAAAGAACATGAGCACCCAATTCATAGAAGGACAAAGAAATGGCCAATATACATATGAAAAGCTATTTAATCTCTAAAAAAAAAAACAAAAAACAAAAAACAAAAACAGGCTGGTGCAGTGCCTCACACCTGTAATCCCAGCGCTTTGGGAAGCTAAGGCGGAAGGATCACTTAAGCCCAGGAATTTGAGACCAGCCTGGGCAACATGGCAAAATCCTGTCTCCACCAAAAATTTAAAAAAAATTAGCCGGGTATGGTGGTGTGCACCTGTAGTCCCAGCTACTCAGGAGGCTGAGATGGGAGGGTGGCTTGAGCCCAGGAGGTAGAGGCTGCAGTGAGCCAAGAAAGAAAACGAAAAATAATATGACATTTTTGCCTTTCAGACTGGCAAAGATTAAAAGACTTGACAAAATGTATCCAGTGACAGCATAGGGACCAGAGTACCTTCTTCTATGGTGGGTGGGAGTACATAAATTGCTGTAATTTTTCCGGAGAGCTATTTGGTGATGCAAATAAAAAATGAAAACATCCATATCACGTGACCAAGCAAATCCTCTTAGGAATTTGTCCTAAGGGGATAATCACACATCTTTATAAAAGATGCCATATATTGGGGTGATTCCTGCAGCTAACAACTATTGAACATTCCCCACGTCATCTTCTGTGTTAGGTATCTTATACACATTATTATTTAATCCACATAACCCCATGAGATATTACTATACCTGTATATTATAAATGAAGAACTGGAGCTTTGTTAAGTAAATTATGTTATACCATATAACAATATATCTGGTGCTATTAAAAATGTTTCAAGAACAAGGAAAAAAAGAAACATTTTAAAAAATTTTAAAAAACAAAACCAAAAATGTTTCAGGTATTTACTGACATTGAAAGATATTCATAGCATATTAGTAAAAAGCAGGCTACAAAACAGCATGTGACATCATATGTGCATATTTATGGTTAAAATGATATCTGGGACCGGGAACAGTGGTTCACACCTATAATCCTAGCACTTTGGGAGGCTGAGGCAGGACAATTGCAATTGCTTAAGCTCAGGAGTTTAAGAACAGCCTGGGCAACATAGTGAGACTTTGCCTCCACAAAACCAACAACAACAATAAAAACTACCCAGGCCTGGTGGCAAGCACCTGTAGTCCCAGATACATTGTTTGAGCCTAGGAGGTCAAGGCTACAGTCAGCCATGATTGTGCCACTGCACTCTACTCTTGATGACAAAGCAACACTGTCTCTAAAAAAAAAAAAAAAAAAAAGATATCTGGAAGGATACCCTTTAAAATATCAATAGCAACCGTCGTATTGTAGAATTGACACAGGTGCACTCTTCTTTATAGTTTTTCTAGAGTGCATGAATTACTCTCATTCTACCTCCAATTGGCAGAAATCATTTTTAAAATAAAACTATATAAGTAAGCTATTTTTAGTTTTTTAAAAAAAAAGAAAAAGTATAAAGGAAAGGGTGATATAAAAAGTACACATAGACCATGTTAATTAATTAATTTATTTTTGGGGGGCAAAGTCTCACTCTGTTACCCAGGCTGGAGTACAGTGGTGTGATCTTAGCTCACTGCAACCTCCATCTTCCAGGTTCAAGCAAGTCTCATGCCTCAGCCTTCCCAGTAGCTAAGATTACAGGTGCATGCCACCAGGCCTGGCTAATGTTTGTATTTTTAGTAGAGACGGGGTTTTATCATGTTGGCCAGGATGGTTTTGAACTCCTGACCTCAAGTGATCCGCCCACCTCAGCCTCCCAAAGTGCTGGGATTACAGGCGTGAACCACCGCGCCCGGATGCATGTTAGTTTATTCTTATTTATATTACACTAGCTAACAGATATACCAGAAGGTTATAGGATAGGTCAAGAGCCCCTGCTACACTGAGGCACAGGAACATAGGCGGTCCTGATGTAAGGTAGACCTCCTAATATCATTAATCACTGATACACTAAGCTGCCTTTTCAGAGTCACATTCAGAGCCTTTTGTCCATTACCTATTGAATAGTGATTTCTGGTGTCCCAGATGGTACCAACAGCCATCTACTGCCCTCGGTAGGGGAGCTCTGAAGCAGAAGTAACTGGCTGGCATTTATAGCTGCCATCTGACTGTCAAATAGATTTTCAGGAATTCATTATGTTAGAAAGCAGGGGACAGCTTGTACTACCTTCTCTAAAAGGCATCCACCTTGAGAGCTGATGATATAAGACTCATCCAAGCATTTATTGCCTACCATCTTAAAGCAGGAGGCCCCCACACTTCAGAGTTCATGAATTAGCACACCGTCCATTTCTGGGATCATCTAAATACCCCCTAGGTTCTGCTCACAAGATTCTTCATGGAAACAACCATCTTCACATCTAATTAAACTAAAAACCAAATTAAATTACTGTTACCATAAGCTTGGAAAATTTAAAGTTGGGCCCAAGAGTCACTGTAGCTTGGAAAAAAATCCAGTCATGAGAAACTTCTATCTTTAGTTACACACATGATCAAAAATAAAACACTGAAAAAACTAACACTGGCACTACTGCGTGTAGGTCAGTTTTCCCAAGGCAAGGCCCAGCTTAAAAGCCACTTGCTGACGGCCTGACCATGTACCCATCAGGAGCAGCCTTTTTGACAAGCAAAGAAGGAGGTGAATTCAATGATGGCATTCTTCACATACATGCCCTCTTTCAACAAATATGTCTGCATGCCTACCATGTGCTGTGATGATACATGCTCTGAGCTACTGAAGATTATACCCTATCAACAGGCATCTTACGTACAGAAATCTAAAAAGAAAGGCTAAACACACTAGACTTTTAATCTACAGAAGTCAGCCTGTCACACTGAAAATAAAACTACGAAAGAACGTTAAGCCTCGCCCAGTAACTAACTGGTTGGGATGGTAGGCACAAATCATTTTCTCTGTTGGGAATCCATTTCCTCAGGAGTAAAACTGAGGATTACGAAGGCAAGGCATTGGTGATCCCACAAAGACTGGGGATCTAGGATTAGTCTTCCAAAGCCCTGTGAGGCCTAGAACATAACCTGAGTGACGCTTTTGCAGGCAGGAAGAAAATCCTAACAGAATATAGTTCTATTAAATTAGGCACTGCTAGAATCATAAAACATGAGCCAGAAATAAGATCACAAATGTCCCAGTTCTCATGGAGTCTATTCTTGGAAATGAAAAAATTAACTACAAAATAATGTACAAGTTTTCAAATCTATTTAATTATTCAGAGTTTTCTGAGGGAGCATGATACAGAGGAGAGTACCAGGCTAATAATCAGTCAACCCGAATTTTATTTCCAGCTCTGCAAAACGCTGCGTGAAACTGGGCAGCACAACCTGACATCATTACCAAAGTGAGGGGGCTAGAATGACAATCTTTCTAGTCTTTCTAAGCTTTAAAATTCTATGACTCATCAACAATTCAGCCACTGAGTTTGCTTTTCAACTGCTATGTATCTGGGATTTGGTTGTTTTGGAGATCAGCTCCCTGCTCCACAATAGGGCAGTGTTCAAAGGAGAGGGGCAACAGCAACCTCCATGATTTAGATGCCTCAGCAACCTGGATACTCACTGAAAAGAAGCAAGGAGACCTCTGATGCCACTATTATGCATTAAAAATCTGTGCATTTGACTTCTAAGAGAAATCTGCAGACCATCACTCTAATTCAATTTACTAAACTGGTTAGAATTGTCTAATGTTAGAAATCTGCTTTCTTAGCATACAGAGGAAGCAAATCAAATTTGAGGGTGATATATGCAGAGACAGACAGGGACAACAGCAAGAGGAAGAGGATATTACAAGAGGAATTACAAAGGGAATATCATTTCTGCAGGAAAAAAGCAAACAGGCAGACAATGGCATTAAGTTTATAATCTAGGACATTTGAAATGGGAGAAGATAGCCCATATATCTCAATAGCCCCTGTGGGTATTAAATATTATACCACATTAAAATACTGTGAGTCATGTCTTAGTCCATTTTCAGTTGCTATAAGAGAATATCCAAGACTGGGCAATTTATAAACAAACGATGTTTATTTAGCTCACAGTTTTGGAGGCTGTGAAGTCCAAAAGCATGGCATAGGCATCTGTAGAGGATCATCCCATGGCAGAAAGTGGAAGCAAGCACAGGAGACACAGAAAAGAAATAGGAACAGGCCAGGCATGGTGGCTCACGCCTGTAATCGCAGCACTTTGGGAGGCCAAGGCAGGTGGATCATTTGAGGTTATGAGTTTGAAACCAGCCTGGCCAACATGGTGAAACCCCATCCCTACTAAAAATACAAAAATTAGCCAGGCATGGTGGCACACACCTGTAATTCCAGCTACTTGGGAGGCAGAGGCATGAGAATCCCTTGAACCTGGGAGGTGGAGGTTGCAGTGAGCTGAGATCACAACTCTGCACTCTAGCCTGGACAAAAGAGTGAGACTCTGTCTCAAAAAAAAAAAAAAAAAAAAAAGAAAGAAAAAGAAAAAGAAAAGAAAGAAAAGAAATAGGACCAAACTCTTCCCCTATTATAATTAACCCACTCCTGGGATAAAGGCCTTAATCCATTCATGAGTTGGTGCCCTCATGATATAATACCTCTTAAAGACCCACCACTTAATACTGTTACATTGACAATTAAGTTCCTAAAACATGAATTTGGGGAGGCACATTCAAACCACAGCAGTCCTGGTACAGCATAATTTATTATCTTCTTAGTGACCTAGACTCATATTGTTGACCAAGAAGCAGAGAAGTATATTAGAAAGATTTCCATTAAAAAAGCAAGCAAACAAAAACCCTTTGGCACTTACAAAAGGGCAGGCTTAGTTTTTGAAAGTCACTTCCATGAAACAATTCATTTCTCAATAAATAGCTACATTTCATAATTTTTTGCATTTAACGGCTATATCTTAGTTCATTTTAAAGAAAAGAAAGTGACAAAGAAATATGCTCCAGTTGCCAGCTGACTGAGCCGAGAGAACCATAAAGGCTGGCTGCTTATCCCTTGGGTGTGGGCGCTAACCCCTTCCCCCATTCCCTCTGCGACAACCACACTGGCCTTCTTCCAGATCCTGGAGTATGCCAAGCTCTTTTAGACCCAGGCCTTATGAACATGTTGTTCTCTCCGCCTGAGATACTCTTCCTGGCAAAATTCTATTCAAGTATCAGTTTAAATAATTTCTCAGTGAATCTTTCCTAATGCCCCAGACTAAAAAAGACCTGTCGATTATTCTCCTGTGGTTACTATTTTTCTTCTTGGTTGTTACCACATTTATAATTATATATCGTTTAGTGCCATTTTCTCTATTGGTCCATAAAGTTCCATCAAGGCAGAGGTCTGGTGTTCTACACCAGTTCCCAGGACCTGATACAGTGCCTCATGTATGTAGGTGCTCGATAAACATTGCTGAATTAAAGAAAAACAATAATATTTAACCTTTACTAAGCACTTATTATATTAGTATTATATATATTAAGGTACTCACTGTTAATTTATAAAGAAAGCAGCAGGCTCAGAGACATTAAGTAATTTGCTCAAAGTCAAAAAGTTGGTAAGTGGCAGAGCAAGGCTTCAATATCATGTCTGTCTGACTCCAGATTACACATTTCATGACTACTCTTTCTTCAGCATTGTGGGAGGCAAAAGTGATGAAGGACTCATAGTACAAGCTGGACCCTACCTTTAAGGAGTTTATCATTGAGGGAACAAAACTTCTATGGATGAAACTGAACTCAAGACAGAAGTGTTGTATTATATGGAATAGTCCAAAATTATAGGGGAGAACAGGAAAAACTAACAAGGGCTAGAAGGGCATTCAGACAGGAACAAAGCCATGAAAACAAATATGGAGAAGCAAAAACCACATGGGGAGCTGGAGGGACTGGTTAGAAGGTCACTTTAACTGGAACAGAGCGTTAACATAGGCCAGGAAGTGGTGAAATAGTAGGTTAAATAAATATGCACACAGGCCGGGTGTGTTGGCTCACACCTATAATCCTACCACTTTGAAAGGCCAAGGCAGAAGAATCATTTGAGCCCAGCAATTTGAGAACAGCCTAGGCAGCATAGTAAGACCTCATCTCTACTTGTTAATAATTGTTAAAAGTTTAAAAAAGCAATATGCACATAAGAAAAAATAATTCCATCAACATTCTAGTCCGCTATTCTTTCAAGTTCCTGAGAAGTACCTATCACATTCACCAATATTTCTTGAAACCACAGAGGTCAGTCAGTAAAGCACAAAGCTAACAGTAGCTGCTCAGTTAAAAGGGTGAAATATGCAAGGTGCTATTTCAGAGCTATCAACTTAAACCACAGTCATTAACTCTAACAAATTAAAGCTTAATGAAGGGGAAAAAAATTGTTATTAAATTATAGTCTTTAAAAAATAATTTGGCCAAGTGCAGTGGTTCATACCTGTAATCCCAGCACTTTGGGAGGCTGAGGCAGGCAGATCGCCTGAGGTCAGGAGATCAAGACCAACCTGGCCAACATGGTGAAACCCCATCCCTACTAAAAATACAAAAATTAGCCAGGTGTGGTAGTGCACACCTGTAGTCCCAGCTACTTTGAAGGCTGAGGCAGGAGGATCACTTGAACCCAGGAGGTAGAGGTTGCAGTGAGCTGAGATCATACCACTGTACTCCATCCAGCCAGGGCAACAGTGAGACTCAGTCTCAAAAAATAAATAAATAAAAATAAATAATTTTAAGTTATTTAAACCTATTTAGGAGCCAGGCACAGGGATATGTGCCTGTAGTCCTAGCTAACGCAAAGGCTGAGGCAGGAGGATCACTTGAGCCCAGGAATTCAAGGTTATAACAAGCCATGATTACACCCCTGCATTCCAGTCTCGGTGACACAGTAAAGACCATGTCTTTTAAATTTTTAAATTTTGTTTTAAAACAAAACAAAACCTATTTAACCATATATGCTTGAAGCTATTGTAACCAGATGACCAGGTATCTGATTATTGTTTTCTGGTTATTAATCTGATTATTTTCTTCTCCATCTCCCATAGCTTCAAGAAAGGCATTTTGGGCTGGGTGCAGTGGGTCACGCCTGTAATCCCAGCACTTTGGGAAGCCACGGTGGGTGGATCACAAGTTTAAGACCAGCCTGGCCAAGATGGTGCAACCCCTTCTCTACTAAAAATACAAAAATTAGCCAGGTGTGGTGGCAGACACCTGTAATCCCAGTTACTTGGGGGGCTGAGGCAGAGAATTGCTTGAGCCCAGGAGGTGGAGGTTGCAGTGAGCTGAGATCACATCACTGCACTCCAGGCTGGGCAACAGAGCCAGACTCCGAAGATGGAAGGAAGGAAAGGAAGGAAAGGAAGGGCATTTTGAATAGATGATCTCTCCCTAACCCTACCTCCCACTCTCCTCTTTTTTATCCTGAGTCCAGTGATACAAATAGTACTTTTTTTTTTCCTTTTAGATATGGGACCTCACTATGTTGCCCAGGCTTGCGTATAGTGGTTATTCACAGATGCAATCATAGTGCCCTATAGCTTTGAACTCCTGGGCTCAAGCTATCCTCCTGCCTCAGCCTTCCAAATAGCTGGAACTCTAGGTGTGCACTACCACCTACCCCTAATAATTTTTTTTTGTTTTTTTTGGAAGACAGTATCTCGTTCTGTTGTCCTGGCTGGAATGCAGTGGCGCAATCATAGCTCACGACAGCCTCAAACTCCTTGGCTCAAGTGATCACCTCACCTCAGACTCCTGTGTGGCTAGGGCTACTGGCATATGTTACCATACCAGGCTAATTAAAAAAAATTTTTTATACAGATGGGGTCTCACTATATTGCCCAGGCTGGTTTCAAACTCATGGGCTCAAGCGATCCTCTCACCTCAGACTCCAAAAATCTTAGAATTATAGGTGTGAGCCACCCTGCTTAGCCAGAGCTAATATATCTTAGTCCAGATGTAGTTCTTGTGAGTACCTATAATTCTCTAGAAATATTAGAGATATGAAAAAAATTAAGCACATGTACAAATATTTAAGCATCTAACTGGTAATGTGTCAGAAGCTTTGTAGAGAAAATCATCACAAGAAATCCTCAACAAAAGAATATACACTAAACCCCATACCATCTCTTAATCTTCACAATGACCCTAAGAAGTAGTATTAGTACTCCCGTCTCATAGATGAAAAATCTAAAGTTCAGAGAGGTTAATTTGTCCATGGTCACCACTGAAGTTTGAATCCAGGTCTAATACCTGAGATCCTGTTCCCCCAAACCACTGCCTCAAACCATCATCAATCATATTAACAAAAGTTTGACATAATCACAAAGGCTTAAAAAAAGAAAATCACTACATACATGTCTTACACTTCTGCCAATCTTGACTCACTTTAATTCTTGCCACCCCCACTCAAGCCTGTCATCCAGCTCTGCCAAGTGATAAACCAAATGCGTTTATGCCTCATCCGTCTGCTTTAATATACATGCTCCTCAGGGTTTGACTCGAGGGTTGTATTTATCAGGATCACCTGGCTGACAAGCAGGCCCTGTGGAGGCTGTGACACATCAACAGGTTTATTAAGGAATTATACTAATCATACTCATACGGTACTTCAAGGTTTCACAATATTTTAACATATATTTTCTCTTCAAAACTTCATGATAATCCTCCATTTTATGTGATGGGACACGGAGGCTTAGAAAGGCTAGTTCAGCTCTGCTGAGGGTACTATGACCTTGAGGAGAAGAGTAGAATTCACAACTATATTATTTATAACTGGGATCTCATAACTTAGCCTTATCCCTGAAGCAAATGCATTGATTTCAACACTCCTATGAAACACTTCCAAATGCAGCACCATGTTGGGACATCTATGTTTTACTCCCAGCTCTTGGCCCATAAGCAAGTCAGCCAGCCACATCAGCAAAAGGGCTCTGACCAGCTAATCAGCCCAATGATCCATGATTCAAACCGTTAAGCACATTATCAGCAAGAGTTCAATCTTATCCTTGTTCACAAATGTTGAGAAAAATCTGTTCATAGGCATCACCGACTTACAGCTCTTGGCTTCCTCATGCCTTGGCTCACATTCTTCAACCAGGTCCAGAAGTTTAGGAGTGTTTTTTGGAAACATTTAGCACTTCAAGTATAAAGGACGTTCTGCCCCGCCCTCTGTTCTGCTTTCCTCTGGAACCTTCGCATCCAAGACCAAAGCAATGGCCGGCCTCTGAAAGGGGAACTCTTCTTGGCTCCCCATTTCTACCTGTGGTTCCTCCAGCTCTAGCCTCATGTCTAGCACTATCTGTAAAAACTCTTTCATAAGTAAGTCCTTTTTGCCAAACTCCCTACCCACACCCCTCGTCTTTCCAACCACCACAAAAGAGCTATTTTTTTTTTAACTTCCCTATATGTTTTCCTGGAAACCTTAGTGATACTTCCCATCAACTACCTCACCCTAAAATAAAGTTTCTATCGACCATTCCTTGAACATATCTTGGATTTTCCTACTTCCTTGGTGTCTTTACAGATCTCCCTAAAAATCACCTCCACTTTGATTCTCTCTTCAGCCAGAGGGCTTTCCCAACACACTGCACTGCAGTGGTCAAGCCTTCTTCCAAACTCCCCCTGAGACATCTCTGAACACCTAAATCCTTAAGATAGCCCCAGTGCTTTGCTTTGTTTATGCACAGGTCTGGACTCCACTCAGTACATGGCAGGCTGCTCAGTAAGTGTCTAAATGAATGACATCTATATAGTAGTACTCTATCTTTAACTAAACACGTCGGTAAAACTTCTCATTTGACCCTCCAAACAATCCAAAGAGCTGCTGCTCTAGTTTAAAAAACAACTGTAAAGATCACAGAAGTTAAGTGATTTTCCATAATCACACAGCTATGAAGCAGCAGAGCCAGGACCCAAATCTGGGTATTGAGACATCTCTTTGAAATTTTGTATACAACATGTTTATGTTCTGAATCCTTTGTGATAAATAGCAAATACCAGATAAACATGATTTGAACTAACCTGTCTGGGAATTTTTGAAGTTAATACAAATTTTCCTTCCCAGTTCAATTTCTCCTGGTCCTTCAGAGCAATTGTACTGTGGAACGAGACTTGCAAACTGGCTTAAGTACAATATTAGAAAGTGTGTGTGTGTGTGTGTGTGTGTTTTAGGATATACAGGAAGAACAAAACTGTTATCAAAAGCAAACATAAGACGGATAGTATTCATAAGCCAGAGAGGGAACATACATACGTTTTCTTCTGATGAAAATAAATCAAGCCAATTAATCATATGTGAGTTTCTACAAGTGAATATATTTATGGTAAGCTGACCATCTATTTTCAAACACACAGGCAGCCAGGATGAAGAAAAAAAGCCCAGTTTTGGCAGAGTACTATAGGGAAGAGAAAAAGAAAAATGAATTTACTGCTATCTATTGGGTTTGCTTTTGGACTATTCAAGCTAGTAGCTTTTATTAGCATTAGATTTTTCAGCCAACAAGGAACAAACGATAAAATATTACCCCCAAAATAAAAGAGACAAATGTCTTTCATAACTGTATGAAAAAAAGTACTCCTGCTATCTTTAAAAACACTCATATTTCACTGAAGCAAGTCCTGAAGGTGGTAGTAAACACCCCTAAATGTGAAATCCATGCTATGTTCAAGTTTGACTGGGAAGTCAAACAGCCACAGTTTGCTTCTAAATTTGGAATCAGCCAGTAAACATTTGTGATCACAACCTCTGGCCTCTCTTCTTCCATATGAATCATAGAATTTTTAAAAGAAATTTTAAGGCTAGTCCAAAACTTCTCATGTTGTAGATGAGGAATGGAGGGCCAGAGACTAAAACGCAAAACAGAAAATAAATTACATTCACAGAAAACTTCCTCAGCAGAACATGACAGGTTCTGAATGGAAGGATTTTGTTTTTACTGTGGTTTCCTGAGACTGAGATTGGGGATAGAGAAGGAAAAATAGCCTCCATCTTTCACCTAACAATTTTCATAGGTATGAGGAATCTGTCATGAACATTCATTCAACCAAACTCAAAGTTTGGTTCATTCAACTCAAATCTCAAAGCCACATATTACTAATCCAACTTCGACTGTAGTCACCACTGAAACAACAACCAAAAAACTGTCTAGAACTGACTGAAATTGATCAGCTTGTTCTTCAAGCCCCATTAATCCTCAAATTCACCTGCATACAAATCACTGAGACCACAGAGTGGGAAGAACAAGTTTTCACCAAGTTTCTAAAAACAGAAGTAAAAGATGCAATAAAAACACTGATTACAAAAGGAGAGAAGGAACTGAAACTTGTAGAAATTTACAAATGCAGTATCTAGTTCATAATATTATCAGAGTCATTGCCACAGTTTTGATTTTTCTAGAAAGCTGTATTTTTAATTACATGTCAAATGTGATGGGTTTGTCTGCCTTAATGTTAGCCCCTAATTACGTAAAACACCTGAGCCTCATTTCTGCAGCCTCAAAACACAGTTCACTTTCTGTTAAAAAAAAAAAGAAAAAATGGAGGGGTAGGATTAGGTAGGAAGGAGGGAGAAAAACAAACATTACTCCCCCGTTCTGACCACTACAACTTGGTGCTAAGCACTGCCCAGCATGTGATGGTCACACAAGGGTAACAGGCCAACTGGGACAAAGTTGGGGAGCGCAGACTCTGCAGTCACCCACTGAGAACCCAATGCCTGTTGACAAGAGTTGATAGGACACTGGCAGAGTGCAGAAGAAATTGTTAATAGTACCTGTGACCCTAACATGAAAGATCTGATCAAAACAGCAGGATAGAAAGCCTATTATTGTTGTTAATATCACAAAAAGAAAATAGTCATTAGAAATTGAAGAGAACATAAGCCTTCTTGCAATTATTTCCACAAGCAGACATGAGACTCAGATTTCTAATTAAAAATCACTGTGCACAGAGCTAAATATTTGAGTCAGCAGAGAACTTACCTAATTGTTAACACTGCATTCCCTTGGAGCCATCTGTCATACCTGGCTAGCTTTCTACTCTCATCCCAACCAAACTTCAGATGAAGACTAACCTTTCCCCAGATAAATTACATTTCATCAAATCTGCTGATACTTCTTACTGAAATATCCAATGCATAAGTGATTTTAACATCCCTCTAGGGGCTAAAGGTCTAACTATACATTGCATGAGAGAGGGCTCTTTGTGAGGGTTTTGCTCACTCTGCTCAACCAGGACCAAGAAGGAGACCCTACAGAGTTCCTACTCCTTGATCCAAAACTGAATGGAAGAAACAGAACTGAAGAGAATATTAAATAAGCTAGACAGCTGGGGGTGCTAGGGAAGGTAGTATGAAGAGAGGCCAAGTATCGGAATAAATGAGGCAGTTAGGAAGTTCCGGGGCATTAAAGGACTGATCTTCAGACTTCCGGGTGTTACAAAGGTCTGGTGATCCACAACAACAGGCCAAGGGCTTCAGAGGCAGCTCCCTGAAGCCTCTGACAGGCACACTCAGTCCTGTGAGCTCGGATTCAACCCTGCCAGTGCCAGCAAACAAACACACGCATTCTTCCCAGAGCTGACACCCCATACAACACGGCCTCTCTACAGGGCCTGTTTATTTAAGAAACCAGATGCTTTGATGTTGGAGTAGAAGTTGGGAAGTTATGTTTAAAGAAGTGGTTAGTGACAGGAGCAGAGGGAGGACAGAAAATAAGCAACAGTTCCTGGCTTTATTCATCGTAAGTTTTAAAAGTTTTAAGGAAATTGTCAAATGGTCTGTACACAGGAATGAGAAGGAATGAGAAGTAAGGAAATTACATCAGCCACCACCACAACTCTGGCCAAGGCATTTCATCTGTTCCTTTAAGACAGTTTCATGCCTACCCTCAAAGGGGTGCTTACAGCAGAAATGTTTTGAAGCAACCCAACGTAGCAACCAACATTAATAAAGTCTTCTAGGCCTGCTCAATTTCACGCATGTACAAAGGTTATACATGTCATGGATACTCCAAGCAGTTGAAGGAAAGAATCAGTTAAAAATGTGGCATGAAAACAGTTTTGAGTTCCAGGCAAAAGGAAGATTATTGAGACTAAGAAAAGAGCATTTATAAATGATAGCTAATTGCTGAGTGCTAATTATGTGCCAGACATTGTTCTAATGAGTTATTACATATGTATAGATTATACAACACAATGTGATATGTTGTAATACATACTATAACTCATTACAACATAATACAATATTACATACTTATATATTAATACAAATAGATATTACACAATAAAATAATATACATATACGTATATATTATGTTTATATAATTTAACACACACTCATTTAATTCTCACAACCATCCTACAAATTAAGTGCTCTTATCTTCACTTTACAGATTAGGAACTGAGACACAGAAAACTTAAGTAACTTACCCAAGATCACACAGTGACATGGCCAGGGTTCAAATGCAGACAGTCCAGACAAGGCAGTGCTATACTGCCTTACCATGGTATGTCAAACCCTTAGAACAAAATTAGGGAGCATAATTTTTGGAATGGTATAACTATTTATCTTTCTCCTTTGCTTTCTTGTCATCCCTTTTGTTTGTTTTTTTAGTAACAGCCAATATTTTTTATTCCACTTTCCCATGAGTCTATCATAGCTAACTTGTATTATTATAACTAGAAAGGAAAATGTTTTCTCCTGCCTCAACTCCTAAAATAGAGCACTTAATCATTAGAAGTTCTAATCATTAGAACTTCTATGTGAAAAAATATATACTGTGTGTAATAAACCCAATACACTTTAAATATATTTTAAATTAATAGACTGAAATGATATGAGAAAAAAATCTTAGAGAGAAAAAGGGAGGCTTGAGCAAAGAGAAAAACCTGTTGGATTTCACGTACAAAGAAGCCTGAGTGGTCATCAGGACGCTGGTCTCCTAAAAACGTAATGTAAACGCACTACCGTGCTTTAGCTTTACCGTGCTTTCTTGAGAAGACAGGTTAAATGCTAATATATTCTCATAAGCCACAGAAACAGGTCTAGTAGTTTGCTATAACTTTCTGAGGCTTTTCATTCTCCAGTCTGAACGATCTTTTCTTTGTATCTTGGCACCCCCAGCACCTAGCACAGATCTAGGCATTTGGAGGGCATTCACATACAATGATGGTATGAATTACTGTGGCTTCAAACAAAACAGGACCAAGTTAAAAGAAGTAAGAGAACCATGAACTTTTGCCTTTTCTTGGGACTCAAATCCTGTCATATTATGTAGGAAAAATGATTCTACATGTACTTTCCTTCCCCAGTTGTACAAAGTATACAACATCTCTGATAAAAAGTTGTTCTGTCATGCTGATGCTTTTATTTCACATTGTTTTATAAAGGGTCCAAAAATGCCAGATATCTTCAATACAGTTCAGGATTTTTCATGACTTCTAAAACCAAATAAATAAATAGAAGAACAGGCTACTACGTAACAATTCTTGGTTAAGGAAGTGCTACTTAACCATTTTTAAGGTAAAGGATATTAAACAAAGGCTCCACTTTTTTTTTTTTTTTTTTAACCAGATACAAAAAGGATGAGATCTCTGAAGAAAAGACCACGGATGATTAACAAATGCAAAACTTTTTTTGTTTGTTTGAGACAGAGCCTCACTCTGTCACCCAGGCTGGAGTGCAATGGTGCGATCTTGGCTCACTGAAACCTCTGCCTCTTGGGTTCAAGTGATCCTCATGCCTCAGCCTCCAGAGTAGCTGGAATTACAGGCGCATGCCACTGCATCTGGCTAACTTTTGTATTTTTAGTAGAGACAGGGTTTCACCATGCTGGCCAGGCTAGTCTTGAACTCCTGACCTCAAGTGATCCACGTGCCTTGGCCTCCCACAATGATGGGATTACAGGTGTGAGCCACCATGCCTAGCCAAAATAGCTATTTTAAATAAGGTCACTGAAAAAAAGACTGGGAGAGAAAAAATAAATAAATAAATAAATAAATAATTGCAAACAGCCAAATGAAAGAAATAGAAGGAAATTCCTTTTTTGTTTTTTGAGACAGAGTCTTGCTCTGTTGCCCAGGCTGGAGTGCAGAGCTGCGATCTCGGCTCACTGAAAGCTCTGCCTCCTGGGTTCACGCCATTCTCCTGCCTCAGTCTCCCGAGTAGCTGGGACTACAGGCGCCCGCCACCACACCCGTCTAATGTTTTGTATTTTTAGTAGAGATGGGGTTTCAGCGTGTTAGCCAGGATGGTCTCGATCTCCTGACCTCGTGATCCGCCCGCCTCGGCCTCCCAAAGTGCTGGGATTACAGGCGTGAGCCACCGTGCCCGGCTAAAAGGAATTTTCTTTTTTTTTTTTGAGACGGAGTCTCGCTTTGTCACCCAGGCTAGAGTGCAGTGGCCGGATCTCAGCTCACTGCAAGCTCCGCCTCCCAGGTTCACGCCATTCTCCTGCCTCAGCCTCCCACTTAGCTGGGACTACAGGCGCCTGCCACCTCGCCCGGCTAGTTTTTTGTATTTTTAGTAGAGACGGGGTTTCACCATGTTAGCCAGGATGGTCTCGATCTCCTGACCTCGTGATCCGCCCGCCTCGGCCTCCCAAAGTGCTGGGATTACAGGCGTGAGCCACCGCGCCCGGCTAAAAGGAATTTTCTTTACATATGGACTTCAAAGAATGAGTGGTTTTAGGTCTACTCTTCCATAGATTTGACCTTAGAACCCCTCAGCCAGTTTTCTCAACCTCTTGCTTTGGAATCAACATATTACAAATGGCATATCAATTCAAACTAACCAGTAAGACTCTGACTCAAGGAATAAATCCAGGCAGGGCATAGTGGCTCACGCCTCTAATCCCAGCAGTGTGGCAGCCTAAGGTGGGCGGAGCACTTGAGCCCAGGAGTTCAAGACCAGCCTGGGGAGCATGGCAAAGCCCTGTTTCCAAAAAAAAAAAAAAAAAGGAAAGAAAAGAAAAGGACAATTAGCTGGGTGCATGCACCTGTAGTCCCGACTACATGGGAGGCTGAGGTGAGAGGATCACTTGAGCCCAAGAGGTCAGGGCTGCAGTGAGCTGTGATCGCACCACTGCATTCCAGCCTGGGCAACAGAGTGAGACCCTATCTCAAAAAAAAAAAAAAAAAGGAATTATACAAAAATTAGCTAGGCATAGTGGTGCACACCTGTAGTCCCAGCTACTCAGGAGGCTAAGACCCTGTCTCCAAAAAAAAAAAAAAAAAAAAAAAAAAAGAAAGAAAGAAAAGAAAAAGAGGAGTAAATCTAAATCCAGGAGCAGCAGCAGATCTAAAAGTTAGGTCAACCAGCAAGAGAAGAATTTGAAATATGGAGTAAGAATGCTGTGTCCAGCTAGTGGTCCAGTATAAATTAAGCATCACTGTTGTAAAGGCTTTCTCAATCCCCCACTGTGAGAAGGAAGTCTATTTGATTTTTTTTTTTTTTCTCATCAAGTAGGAAGACTTCCTAGATCTCATTCTACCCAACCTGTCCCACCCTCCAGCACTAGCTTGGCTACCTTTACACAGCTGCTGCTCGGGCTACGCAAAGCACAGTTATTCTTGAATACTTGTGTCTTGTGTCCCCAGATCAGAAAATTCTATCACAGGTGACAAGTATGGTCCAGATAATCGGGCAGTCCAAAGGGAGACTGAGGCTTGGCTGACGCTGAAATACAGTTACAAAAGGACAACGGCAGGCACAGAACCTTGGCCATCCATCTCTGCCCCCAAGTGCAATTCATTTTCTTTGAAAGAGGAAAACAGGCAAGGGAGAAAATACATAGAATTGAAAATACATTATGCAAATGTGGCTAGCAAGGATTAAATTGTTAATTTTAGAGAAACAAGAGAAAGATGCCCAAGTTGTGCTGAAGCAAGGAACCAGGACTTTTGTAATAATTGGTTTTGTCAGTCCTGTAGTGTGCGAAGGTTGAGCTGCTTGTCCCCACGGACAGAAATCCCATAATTCTGAAAGTCTTTTTGACCAAGAGCTGGCTCAAAGCAGAATGTGTGCAATGCGTTTCTTAACTATTGAAAATGTTGTCACCGCGGGATATAGACATGCTAGTCAGAGTTCCATACCATGACAGAAGGTCAAATCTGAAGCAGTCAGAAAGATCACATAAATACTGCCATCTCATTTCCAATCTAGTCTCCTTAACTATTAAAACACGGTGACCAGACCGCTGCTTCGGGCCTCCTAAACTCCCGCCTCTCCCACCCGGAAAGTACTGACCCACGGAGGACACACCTTTGCTTCTGAGCAGCCCAACTTCTGCAAGCGCACAAGAGTTAATTACTCCTTCACCCTCCTGGGGCCTAACAGTGTTACTGGGTCCTGATTAGTTATACAGACGAAAAACGACGTTCAAAAGATTCTGACAACTTTAAAAAAAAAAAAAAGAAAAAAAAAAGAATGCGGTGGAAGTCTAAGATTGCCTCCCCTGTGACGAAACACAGCCCCGCCGGCCGCTCCTGCCCGACTCCGCCCGCCCGCCCGCCGCAGTTTCGGGGCTGCGGCCCGGGGGGCGCGGGCGCGGCGGGGCCGGGGTCTCCTCCGGGAGTCGCGGGGAGCACGGGCCGGGAGGGGCACGCGGGCGGCACCTCGCAGCCGAGCGGCTCCCGGGCCCGGCGCCCGCTCACCTGGTGCGTGTTGTTGGCCAGCTTGGCGACGAAGTCCCGGACCCGGCCGCACTCCTCGTCCTCGCCTGGCGCGCTGCGACGCCAACGGCCGCCGCGGGGAAACGCGCCCCCGGCCGCGGCCGCCCGCAGCCCCCAGCTCACCCCGATGGGGCCAGACCAGCGCAGGAGCGGGGCAGCGGGCGGCGGCGGCGCGTCCAGCCGGTCCTGGCCAAGGGTCACCGGCGGCAGCAACTGCAGGAGGAGGAGGAGGCCGAGACCGTGGGGCCAGCGCGAGAGGCCGTCCGCAGCTCCCCGGGGCCGCTCCATCGCCGCCGAATGCCGCCGACGCCGACACCTGCCGCCCGGCGCGCCCGCCCACCCCCGTCGGCGCGCGCCACACCCCCGAGCCGAGCGCGGCGCTCCTTGGATACGCGCGGCCGGGCCTCTCCGCCCCATAGGCTGGCCGCCTGTCCCTCTTCCCCGGTCTACTCCTCATTGGCTCGCGTCGCCTCCGGCTTCGGGGGTCCTGGATTCGGATGCCAAGATGCGGGACTGATTGGCTGGAACGTGGCAGAGACTGCTGAGGTCAACCCCGCCTCGCCCGGCGTCTCCCGGGCCCGGCTTGTGGAGTTCACGTAGGAGCTTCTCCCACCTTCCCGCCGAGCCCCGGGCTCCTGGCGCCGCGACCCCTTGCCGCACCTCTAGCGCCCTCAAGTTGGGGCTGGATTACGTCCCTCCTGTTCCCCAGAGACACTCCTAAAATTCCTTCAGTGAGGCAGCGCCTGGAAAACCTACCCAGGAAATCTCTGAGCTCGCTCAGCTGGAAAAGGGGGCTCCATCATGAACAGGGGCTTCAGGTTTTTATAAACCCCGCTCACTGGAGCGCCCATTGTCTGCTAAGCAGCTGCCTTGCTGCCAAGAAGGTGAATGCGAACTGGTGTGGGCCACATCCTACGGAGACAGACATCAGGACATCCGTGACTCGGGCAAGCCTGAATAGTCTTTCCATACGTTTGGCCTCTCTCGCCTTCCTCTTCTGCGGGGAGGTAGGCCAAAGGCGGAATTACTTACAGGTTTTCCAGGACTTCGAATGTAGCTTAGGCATTAGGGGCAGGTAAAAGGGGGCAAGAGAATGACCCAATGCCTACTGTTCACATGACCATTTCCTAGATGCACATTTATTTTACCAAAGTGCCTTAACTCTGCAGTGAGAGCTTCGGACAAGTTTGGTTCCAGTAAGTGATGTCCTCTAAATTAGCACCCCGATCCACCTCTAATGAATAAAATAAAACCCCTACGCTTTTCCCTTTACCGCAGAAGCTGCACATACAACTTCTACAACACGTAGCACAGGTAAAACCAGTTCTGAATCCTTAAACTTACTGACTCCATCCCTTTAGAAAGCTAGAAATTGTTCAGTAGAAAAGGTAGCAAATAGATACAAAATATGCAAATCGTTACAAAGCAAGTAAAGATTACTTTTAACTATAAACTAGCCATAAACTCAAATGAGGGTATAGTCATTGTAGAGCAAAATGATACAATGCACCCAACCCGATATTCACATTAAAATACTTCCAGTCACATTAACTTTCAAACAAAAAGACTTACGAATTTACAAATTTTCCCAAAACAACCATACTAAGACGTGAGAAGAAAAATGTTTTTGAATGCCATCTGAGCAGGATAGTAAAATCATTAGAATAGTCTTTTAAGTTCTCAGTTACTGGACTGACAAGATAAAGCTGATGAGAACTGAACAATTTGTTCCTTTCCGTAACTACTATCAGATTAATTTTAAAAATAGATTATTTTAAAATCTATGCCAACTATGGGAGTAGATCACAAGACAGTCAGTTCCAGTAGCATGTGATTAGGTGGGGGGAGGAAACGGGGTTATAAAGGAATATTTCTTTGTTTGGGTGACAAAGATGAATGGTCTATTGTCTTACTGTTTGAAAATAAAAACAACTCAATAGTGCCACCTCCTGGAGAAATTGCCAAATACACTTTTAAACGCTATTAAATTTGTTGGCAATTATCTGTACCTTCACTTTTTAGTATGTTGCTTTTAGTTATCACAGGCTTACAGTAGTTATATATTTCCTTCCTCAAACTGTATCAGCTTCCAGGACATGGTAACTTGCATATGGCACTGAGAAAATGTTTGAGTGAATACATTTACTATTTCACTTTTTAAAATTGGAAACCCTAGGAACTATATTTCATTTTTGTCTAATGAGATTTACATTAAATATAAAAGTCACACTGTCAGTTCTCCTTTGTGAAATACTGGACATAAGATTTCACCTTATTTGCAGGACTAAAATAAGTAAATGTATCTTATTACTAAAAACCATACCTTTCTCCAGGAAACATTCTATAGCAGAAAGATAACATAAAACAATTACACATCATGAAACCATTGCTGTTCCTAAGAAAGCTTGTTTTAATATTCTACAAAAAAATCAAAGTTCTACCTCTTTGAAGAATGCCAATTATAGAAGGTATGAAATTTATTGTTTTACCAGGTAAAATACAAATACACTGCCCAGCCAGTGGGAGGGAAAACAATTTAAGCTGAGGCCAATGGAGACAGGCTGAGCTATTCCTTAGTATTTGGGCATTTTTCCCCCTATGAAATGCATGTGATTCAGAGACACGACTCACCTCTCCCAAAAGCAACACTGGCTTTATCCATTTCTGCATTAACCTAGAGTTAAAGGGGAATGTTGTTTATTGTTTGGCTCTCCCCACTACAAGTTTCACAGGAGCACAGATCATATCTACCATTTGAACAGCTCTCTCTGCCTGATGGCTAATACATTTCTTGGCATATAGTAGGTAGGTGCTCAATATATTTGTTACAGGAATAAATAAGATAGGATTTTCAATGGTATTTTCTATTAGGATTTAATAAAACAAAGTGATCTTTAGAGAAACAAATCTCCCAATCAACATGCTATACTTAATAACAGTGTTAAAATCACTAGAAGTCTCTGGAACATTGAGTAACAATATACTAGTTCTCTACTTTCCTTATGTGTTATTCTAGGGCAAAATCCCTTTCTTCCAAATGTTTCCTGTCGTTGCAGTTTCCAAATGTATATAAACACATTGTTGTTTTTTGCTGAATTACAGTGTGGATTTAGTATGAATTCAGCCTACCCAAATAGTCATAATTTATTAACATCATATAGTACAACTTCCTACACATTAATATACCCAGAGCCCAGCAAATAATTATGGGGTCCCTGTTAGTGAATTAAATCAATTCTGCATCATCCATATATGGATTAGCCATGTTGTGGACAGTGCAAGCACTTTTCAAATCTCCAGATTTCCCTATTACAAGAGCTGGTGATCTGAAACAAGATCTGAGCTGTTCCAAGTCCCAACAGCTTAATTCTGTGTGTCCATGGGCACACAGCATTAAGATTCTTCATCTGTTAAATAGTGATACAAATAGTGATACTGATACCATCTTCCCATGGTAATTTTTGAGGCTGAGATACAATGATTCTTCAAACAGTCTCCACCAGTCATATGATGGCAGCTCTAATGGGGAGAGTTCGTCATTCATTCCAAAGTCTAATGTAAACTGCTTCTGAATTTTATTTTATTTTATTTTTTTATTTTTATTTTTTTTTTGAGACGGAGTCTCACGCTGTGTCACCCAGGCTGGAGTGCAGTGGCGTGATCTCGGCTCACTGCAAGCTCCGCCTCCCAGGTTCACGCCATTCTTCTGCCTCAGCCTCCGAGTAGCTGGGACTACAGGCGCCCGCCACCACGCCCGGCTAGTTTTTTGTATTTTTAGTAGAGACGGGGTTTCACCATGTTAGCCAGGATGGTCTCGATCTCCTGACCTCGTGATCCACCCGCCTCGGCCTCCCAAAGTGCTGGGATTACAGGCTTGAGCCACCGCGCCCGGCCAAACTGCTTCTGAATTTTATAATTCTCTTCCTGATATGGCTGAGATTTGTAATTGATTGCCAGTAAGGCCAAGGTCATTAATTTAATTCTTAGTCCTTCACTTCGTAAACAAGGAAATCTCTTTCCAAATTGTCTATCAAGACCCAAGAACTGGTACAACACTGTTGATGGCTTATTCCAACCCATCAGTGTTTTGAGGAGGACCTCAAAACATGTTCTTCTGATAGTCAATTAGTAGCATCTCCTTATAAGAAAAGCAGCAAAAATACATGTTTGCTCAAGAAATTACAGGGCCAAAAATGGATTTACAGTGCTGTTAACATCTATTAACCACTGGGAAGAGCTGGACTAACATCTATTAACCACTGGGAAGAGTTCATTTATCAACACCAAGGGATTAATGGATATAGTTGATTCTGTTATAGAGCATCACTAAAACAGTTTTAGAACAGACATCTTCATAGAATAGGGATATTAATAATACTATCCTTTTGGCCCACTAACATATGCATTTCAAACAAAGACTGTATTACAATGGCTGGGTGCAGTGGCTCTCCCCTATAATCCCAGCACTTCAGGAGGCAGAGGCGGGAAGATCACTTGAACCCAGGAGTTCGAAACCAGCCTGGGCAATATAGTGAGACCTCATCTCTTTAAAAAAGAAAAAAGAAAAGAAAAAAAGACTATTAGAAGAGTCTATTAACAAATATTTTAAAATTTTCTTTATTTCAGAACTGCCTTTATGTACAGACATCATTAAAAAAATGCACATACAATGGAGATTTTCCAAGGATCAGGAGTTGGAAATAAAATTTACGGACATTATTAAGAACTGAAATTGTCCCAGAGAAGTTCTGAGAATCAGGCTTCCTTAAATGTCCTTGATAACCTCTTCAAGTTCTTCCTTTGTGAACATGTGGAAATTCTGGCCAGGCTGCACTGTGGCTAGCTGGAAAGAAAACAGAAGGGTTAATAAGCTGGGCTCAGTTACCCTGCAGATGGCCCTACCATGGTCAGGAGAAGCTGTGTTGGTGATGCAGCTATTCATTAGGAACTAAGGGATCTGCTGTCCCAAGGCCTTCCCAGGCAGCAGGTCCCTAAAATAGCTCTCTGGCTCCAAAATAAAAATGCTTATTGACCAAATTTTCTATTTTAAGGTTAACTCACCACATCATACTTAACCAAATGCCTGGCATCACTGTCACTTCTTGAAGTCACTTCAACAGGGATCACAAAAGCAGCGGCAAAGTACATGGAGTCAGTACTTTTTTCTGTTAAAGACTCCTTTAGAATTATATTCGAAGTATATTTAAATACTTAAAAGTTGCGCTTGTGTGTGTGACTTCAGGTTACTTGGCCACTCTGTGCCTCTATTTCTTCATCTGTACAATGAGGACAATAAGAATAGCTAATTCACAGAGTAGTTGTGAGGATTAAATGTTAATATATGTAACATGCTTAGACCATTGCCTACAACAAATAATCATTAACTACTGTCAGGTGTTTTCCCTAAAATTGTTTATGTGGCAAAACTTATCAAAAAAGTTTGTTGTTGTTTTTTGAGACAGAGTTTCACTCTTGTCCAGGCTGGAGTGCAATGGCATGATCTAGGCTCACCGCAACCTCCACCTCCCAGGTTCAAGCGATTTTCCTGCCTCAGCCTCCCTGTAGCTGAGATTACAGACATGCACCACCACGCCTGGCTAATTTTGTATTTTTAGTAGAGACAGTGTTTCTCCATGTTGATCAGGCTGGTCTCGAACCAACCTCAGGTGATCCACCCACCTTGGCCTCCCAAAGTGCTAGGATTACAGGTGTGAGCTACTACACCTGGCCTGTTATGTTTTTTAAAAGGACTGGCCAAGAAAATATTTCATTAACACTGGCATAGGAAATCAGTTGTGACTGCTGAAGATATCAGTAATAACTGGAAGTCCAGATGGTTAATTTCAAATTTAACTAACATGGCCAGGTTTTCCATTCTCTCTGCTGATCGTGTCCCACAGTTTTAGGCAATACTGAGCAATAGGTGCCACATTTGCCTCAAAAGATGTGTGTTTTACATGTCATTTCCTCATAGTGTCTTTTTTTTTTTTTTTTTCAGTTTTTAAAATTAAACACATGGCTGGAAACAGTAGCTCATGCTTGTAACCCCAGCACTTTGGGAGACTGAGGCGGGAGGTACACTTGAGTCCGAGAGTCAAAAACCAGTCTGGACAACACAGGGAGACCCCGTGTCTACCAAAAAAAACCCCCCAAAACTAGCAGGGGGTGTAGCAAATGCCTGTGTCCCACATACTCAGGAGGCTGAGGTGGGAGAATTGCTTGACCCTGGGAGATTAGGGCTGCAGTGGGTTGTGATCATCCCACTGCACTCCAGCCTGGGTGACAGAAAGAGGCCCTGTCTAAAACAATAAATTAATTAATAACAATTTTTTTAAAAATTATAAAGATAGTAGGGCATTTTAAAGTAATTTTCAGTCCTGATATTTAATATAACTTGAAAGTTGCGAGACAGAATTAGCATAATCCAGTTATATGATGTTTAGTATCCTCTGCCTCATCTATAAGTAAAATTCAGAAAGACTGTTGCACATTTTAAGACACCCGATACCTGGGAACAGACTTAAAAAAAAAAAATGTTCTCCTCTCAAAGCTTGTAGTCTCCTCTAGATTCTCCTAAAAGATATATCTCCAATTACGTGAAATGTCAGAAAAGTCCCAAATATATTTGCAAAATATAGGTAAACAATTAGTTTACCATATAGACCATGAGTTCTATTCCAAGGATATTTAAACATACAAATATTACTGCTTCTTTTGGCCAGACGTCGTAGCCTGTAATTCCTTTAATTCTGGCACTTTGTGAGGCTGGGGCAGGTGGATCACCTGAGGTCAGGAGTTTGATACCAGCCTGGCAAACATGGCAAAACCCCATCTCTACTAAAAATACAAAAATTAGTTAGGCACAGTGGCACGTGCCTGTAGTCCCAGCTGAGGCACAAGAATTGCTTGAACCTGGGATGTGGAGGTTGCAGTGAGCTGAGATCGCACCACTGCACTTTAGCCCAGGCAACAAAGTGAGATCCTATCTCAAATAAATAAATAAATAAATAAATAAATAAAAATGTTACTACTGCTTCTGTTAAGGTATATCTTTACTTGATGATCAATGACGTGAGGACACAGAAATACAAGGGCAATAATCTAAAGAGTTAGGGCCTAAAGAATTTCACTCATGACTCAGGCTAGCCTTCTCAAAACATTACAGGGGCTAAAAAGCAGAAACTGGGAAAACTCTTGAGTAAAACAGTCCTACAGAAGAACTGGAACGCAAATCATACCATTAATAATAGAGTTTGAGCCAAGGACTGCTTTCAGGAAGTTGCTCATCACTAGATAAGTAAAAATAATCCCTTACATTTGCATAATAATAAATTTATTTGCATAATATGAAAGAAAATTTTCTATTTATCTCACTTTCAAAAAACACTTCTATGAGGCAGGTAGAACAGATATTGTCTTTCACTCTATTTCACCAATAATTAATTAATAAGCACCTATGTATTAGTTACATGTACTTGTGACTAAGGATCCAAAGAAAGAAAGTCCATCTTATTTACTAAGTGCTAGATGCCAAATGTGTTCAATGTCAGGTAAGTGTTATAATAAAGCTAAGCATATGTATAAGAGTGATCTGGGGGAGCCCAGGAAGGCTTCAGGGAGAAGCAACTTTTGAGTTATGTATTAAAGCATGGCAAGAATGGGTCAGACAATCAAACACAGGAAGGGAAACAATGTGCAAATGTGCAGAACCACAAAAGAACATGATGTATTTGCAAAATTGAAAGTAATTCTGTATGGCTAGAGTGGAGGTTGCATATGGAATATGAAGTGAAAAGAAGAGGGAACGGGGGGGGTCAGAGCCCATGGGAGACAGTACATTAAAGCGGTTAAAAGTATAAGACCTAAGACCAGACCTGGATTCAAATCCTGACTCTACCATTTACCTGTTGGCCCTACCCTCTCAAAGTCAGTTTCCTCTTCTGTAAAATAAGATTTTCGGAATAGGAATATCTATCTCATAGAAGTGTTGTGAAGATTAAGAGAAGTAATTGCATGTAAAATGCTTAGCAAAGTCTCTAATAGATTAAACAAATGACTTAAGTAGTAGTGAATTATGCCATGAAAAGAATTTTGGAATTTATCTCACAGACAACAGAAGTCAGAAAAGGTTTGTTTGTTTGTTTGTTTGTTTGTTTTTGAGACAGAGTCTTGCTCTGGAGTGTAGTGGCATGATCCCAGCTCACTGCAACCTCCGCCTCCTGGGTTCAAGCAATTCTCATGCCTCAGCCTCCTTAGTACCTGGGATTATAGGCGCATGTCACCGTGCCTAGCTAATTTCTTGTATTTTTATTAGAGACAGGGCTTTCACCATGCTAGTCTGGCTGGTCTTGAACTCCTGGCCTCAAGTGATCCACCAATCTTGCCTTACCAAAGTGGTGGGATTACAGGCGTGAGCCACCATATCCGGCCAGAAAATATTTTTTAAGCGGAGAACAATTAAGATTAGATGTAGCTTAGAAAATCCACTGTAGTAGCACAATGAGGAAAAAATGGACTGAAATGGAGGAGGGCAAGATTAATTAGGAGGCCTCTGAAAATATACAAGGTAGGGGAAAAATGGGGACCTGAACAAAAGAAGGCACTGGAAGTAGGGATGCAGAAGGGACATTGACTTGGGAGTTATTTGTAAGGGAGCAAAGAAATGATTTGAGTAAAAGGGAAGGAAAATCAAAGTCTTCCAGGTTTCTCATGTGCATAACAAGTGCACTGGGGGTGTTATCAGCCAAAATTAGAAATACGGGAAGATGAAATGGTTTTTAAGAAAGATAATGATTTTAATTTTAGAACCGTCAAATTCGAGGTGAATGCTTCAAAAAGGTCAAATGATAGTTCCAAAGAGTGACCATGAAATCTGACAAATAAGAGTTATCTTACCAAGGAGCAGTCTCATGGAAATAATAAAAGCTGAAACAAATAGTAATGATTGAGGAGTAAATGAGAGGTGAAGCAGTGGAGATAAGACAGGTTCTGTTTGGAGGAGACTTGGCAATAAAGGTGAAAAAATAGGATGGATGAAATAGCACTCAGCAATAAAATGTAACAGAATTGATGCAACATGGGTGAATCTCAAAATCATGCCAAGTGAAAGAAGTATAGCAGTCCCAGCTACTCAGGAGGCTGAGGCAGGAGAACTGCCTGAGGCCTGGAGTTTAAGACCAGTCTGGGCAACACAGCAAGACCCCATCTCTAAAAAAATTAAAAAACATTAGCCAGGCCTGGTGTGTGCACTTGTAGTCCCAGCCACTAGAGAGGCTGGGGTGGGAGGACTACTTGAGCTCATGAGTTCAAGACCAGTCTAGGCAATATAGCCAGACCTCATCTCTTAAAAAAAACCAACCAAAACATTTATATGAAATTCTAGAACGCAAAACAAATCTATAGTGACAAAAAGTAGATCAATATGGGGGAAGAGACTACAAAGTGACATGAGGGAACTTTTTGGGAGGATCGATATAATGACTGGGGTGACACATATGGGGTAGTACATTTGTCAACATCTGCTGAATTGTAAACTTAAAATTGGTACATTTTACTGTATGTAAATTATATCTCAAAAAAGTTCATTAAAAGTAAGGACACTAGACAGAAGGAGGTATATATAAAGATTTTCTTTAAAAGAAAGATGTAAGATGTAACTTGGATTTTTTTTTTTTTTTTGAGACAGAGTCTCGCTCTGTCGCCCAGGCTGGAGTGCAGTGACACGATCTTGGCTCACTGCAAGCTCCGCCTCCCGGGTTCACTCCATTCTCCTGCCTCAGCCTCCGGAGTAGCTGGAACTAGAGGCACCCGCCACCATGCCCAGCTAATTTTTTTGTATTTTTAGTAGAGATGGGGTTTCACCACGTTGGCCAGGATGGTCTCAATCTCCTGACCTCGTGATCCGCCTGCCTCGGCCTCCCAAAGTGCTGGGATTACAGGCGTGAGCCACCGTGCCTGGCCGGATATTTTCCTTTTCTTAGGGGAAAAGGCGGGAGGCTGGAGCTCCAAGGAACAACTAATGGACTAAGAACTTACAGCAGATGGGTTCTAGAGCAGTGGCTCCCAAATGTTAGTCCTCCTTAGACTGACCTTTCACAGCAGCCTATGAAAGCTGGTTCTATGGGTGAGACATTCACCAACAATACCCTCCAGTATTCTCTAATCTTCTGTCCTTAACTAGTCAATCCCCTACTATGGATTAATCCAACCATCCATTTTCTCATGAGTGTAGTCAACAAATATCCTGGTAAGTACTAATTGGTTTAATTACTGATTTATAATTATAGCCTTGGTTGGCCTTTACATTTTATTTATTTATTTTCTGAGACAAAGTTTCGTGCTGTTGCCCAGGGTGGAGTGCAATCTTAGCTCACTGCAACCTCTACCTCCCAGATTCAAGCAATTCTCATACCTCGGCCTCCCGAATAGCTCACCACACCCAGCTAATTTTTTGTATTTTTTTAGTAAAGCCGGGGTTTCACTATGTTGGCCAGGCTGCTCTTGAACTTCTGGCCTCACGTGATCTGCCTGCCTTGGCTTCCCAAAGTGCTGGGATTACTGGCCTCAGCTAGGATTTTAATATGGCCTAGCAATCCTTTTACTCTTCCCTGTCTTCTCTTTTCCCTATCCATAATGACTTTTCCAAATATTTCCCATTCTCAATTTTACTGTTGCATTCACCCACCCTCAGCAGATGACCTTACAATCACTAGGAAAATTCCGGGGAAATGTGGGACATCTCTCCAGTTTACCGCCAAACCCACCTATCTTTACTCGTCATTACTTCCTTTTCTCCTGTCTACTCTTAGCATACTAAAAAAGGACATTCCCAAGCTGGTCCATACCTCTCCAGTCTCATCCCTTACCATCCCCCACCATCTTATATATATCCCACACCCAACAGTCAGACAAAACTTCAAAGTTTCCTTTACCCACAATGTTATTTTTACATCTTGAACCCTTTGCACATGTTGTCCCCTCTTCCTGGAATACCTTTCTGCTCCCTTTTCCAGACATCTCCTCTTCCAAGAAGCTTCCCTAATGCTTTAGTCTAAGTTACACATACGGGAATCTGTTCTTACTGACATTATAGAAGTATCACCCCAGGTTGGTTCTTATTATCTATATGTTCCCTGCACTACACAGTATACTACTTGAATAGGAATTGGATTTTCTGTGTCTGTATCCCTGGGCATCCAGCATAATACCTGCTATATAATGGGTACTCAGTATGATGCTGAATGAATTTTACTTTTCAAAACCAACTTTTTCATGTGTACCACCCCTTACCTCTTCTATAACTTTTCCATCACTATCCTAACCTCTCCTTTTATTTCTTTCAGGTTTTTTTTTTTTTTTTTTTTTTTTTTTGAGAGAGTCTCGTTCTGTCACCCAGGCTGGAGTGCAGTGGTAAAATCTCGGCTCACTGCAACCTCCACATCCTGAGTTCAAGCGATTCTTATACCTCAGCTTCCCAAGTAGCTGGGATTACAGGCATCCACCACCACGCCTGGCTAATTTTTGTATTTTTAGTAGAGATGAGGTTTCACTACATTGGGCAGGCTGGTCTTGAACTCCTGCCCTCAAGCGATCCACCTGTCTCAGCCTCTCAAAGTGCTGGGATTACAGACAACTGCGCCCAGCTCTTTCAACATTTTTCTATAAGCTAGTTTCATCTCTGCTTATATTTTCAAGACTTCCCTATCCTTAAAACGACACAATCCTTTTATTGAATGCTACCTTCTGCCAACACAAATCAAACTTAAGAAAGCAGCATACTCTTGTTTTCTCCACTCATCACCTCCCTTTCATTCTGTTTATTTTATTTTTGAGACAGAGTCTCCCTCTATCGCCCAGGTTGGAGTGCAGTAGCTCACTGCAACTTCCGAATCCTGGGTTCAAGCAATTCTCATGCCTCAGCCTCCCTAGTAGCTGGGACTACAGGTGTGTGCCACCACACCTGGCTAGTTTTTGTATTTTTGGTAGAGATGGGGTTTTGCCATGCTGGCCAGGCTGGTCTCAAGTGATCTGCCTGCCTTGGCCTTCCAAAGTGCTGGGATTACAGGCGTGAGCCACCTCGCCAGGCCTCATTCTTTAACTCACTGAATTCTGGCTTTTGCCAGCACCACTTTACTAAAGCTGTTTATTATTCAAAGGCTGTTAATAATTTCTTAGGAACTAAATATACAAAAATGTGATTTCTATGATCTATGTAGTCTTCAGCAATGCCAGCTATAATATCTGAATAAAAAACAATAAAACAGCCAGGTGCAGTGGCTCTCACCTATAGTTCCAGCTACTTAGGAGGCTAAGGCAGGAGAACTGCCTGAGGCCAGGAGTTTAAGACCAATCTGGGCAACATAGCAAGACCCCATCTCTAAAAAAATTAAAAAACATTAGCCAGGCCTGGTGTGTGCACCTATAGCCCCAGCTACTCAAGAGGCTGGGGTGGGAGGACCACTTGAGCCCATGAGTTCAAGACCAGTCTAGTCTAGGCAAATATAGCCAGACCTCATCTCTTAAAAAAACAAACAAAAAAAATTCAACAATAAAACAGAAAGTACCTCAATGTTTGTTGCATTCAGCTTCTCCTCCATTACTTGTTTGAGGATGATGAGTGAAGACTTGATGGCTTCTTTCAAAGTCATAGACTTGAAACAAAGAAGGCAAGAAGATGCCTATTAATTATACGCAATCCCTCCTTCCTTCAAAGATTTTCCCTTTATCTCACTGAAAAAAGTATGTAGCAAGTATGTCAAACATCTTACTTACTATGGTGCATTACAAGTATCTCCAGAACTCAAGTAAATGGCAAATAAGTAGAATACACTTTTTCAGGGAAAAAACCCCAAAACCTTATTGTGAGCCACAATAAAGTCACCAACCAAAGTAATCTTTGAAGAAGGGGAAAGGGATAGACTTATCTTGTGTACATTTGAATTCCTCTTTTAATTTAGAAGATAATATTATTGGCAATATCCTATGAACAATGCCCAAATGATCTAAGAGGTAGCCTAATGATTTAGAAAATTCATATTTACCCTGTTTTGTACCTAATTTCCTCCACATGTAAAATCAATATTATTAGGAGCTAATGTAAGCAGGCTTCCCCATATGAACCACCTGAATAAGTACAGCAGCCTTCAATCACACCAATGAGTTACCCAAAACCAAATCTTCCCATCTCACAAAGAAAATACCAAATGCCCACTTGCTTCAAGAACCAATTGTAAAACGCTAAGTAAAGCTGTGGAGATAGAGGATAAACATATTGTGGTACACCCATACCACGGTATATTACTCAGCCATCAAATGGAAATACTGGTACAACATGAATGGATCTCAAAATCAGTGTTAAACAAAACAGATACAAACTAATTGTTTAATTCCATTTATAACAAAGCATAAGAACAGACAAAACTAATGGACAGTGGTAAACATGGTTGTAAAGGAGGGAAAGAGATTGACTGGAATGTGGATGAGCATTTTTTTGGCGGTGATGAAAGTGTTACCTTGTTTTGCAATTGTCAAAACTCATAGAACTGAACTCTTAAGGTTTGCACATTTTATTATATGTCAATTATACCATGAATTTAAAAAAATAGTAAGAGTTGTGAGAATACTTAATTACCTTGTGGTAAACTTCTTGCAAGGAGCTTTGGGCACCCTCTGAAGCAGAGCCAATTGCACGAGCATCACACTGTACAAAGGTCCCAGATGGATCCATATGAAACCTGCAAAACCCCCAAAATGAGGACTAAAATGCTCAGGAGTGGTGGCACTTTACATAACAAACGTCTCACTAAAACAAAGCACAAATGCTTGGCCCTAGAGCCAGGAGACACCACTGAAACATTGAGGCAGCCGGGCGCAGTGGCTCAAGCCCGTAATCCCAGCACTTTGGGAGGCCGAGACGGGCGGATCACGAGGTCAGGAGATCGAGACCATCCTGGCTAACACGGTGAAACCCCGTCTCTACTAAAAAATACAAAAAACTAGCCGGGCGAGGTGGCGGGCCCCTGTAGTCCCACCTACTCAGGAGGCTGAGGCAGGAGAATGCTGTAAACCCAGGAGGCGGAGCTTGCAGTGAGCTGAGATCCGGCGATTGCACCCCAGCCTGGGTGACACAGCGAGACTCCGTCTCAAAAAAAAAAAAATATATTGAGGCACAGATCTAAAAGATGTTCTATGTCTGGAGAAACCAGACATTTTAGAAAGTGTTTAAGAAAATTAGCAGCTTCCTTAGGGATTCAGAAGTATAGTATGTATAAATATGGTACTTGTTTATGCCTATCTTAGAAATATCTGAGGATGAGGATCAGATCAACATTCCAGAGCAAAGCTCTAAAACATACCCTGACTATAGTAACAAGTTACTTCTAATTCCTTCCAGAATTAGCACTGGTTCCAATAGAGGAATTCTTCATGGAATCCCCAAATTTGGGCAAACGGCATAGAATCACTAAACTTTAGTATTAGAAGCCATATATATATATACACACACACTTAACAATAGCCCTTTTTACAATAATCTTTTTTAAATACATTTTTTAAAGAGATGGGGTCTGACTCTGTTATCCAGGCTGGAGTGCAGTGACATAATCATAAGCTCACTACGGCCTGGATGACAACTCCTGGGCTCAAGAGATCCTCCTGCCTCAGCCTTCAAGTAGCTGGGACTACAGGTGTGTGCTAATACCTGGCTAATAGTCTACAATAATCTTCTCAGTCCCCACCCCAAATTAAAATAACTCCCCACAAAAGCATGGGGGAAAATTACAAAATGGTACTTACAGCTGAGGTCCTTTCTCATCAACTCCTCCAAATAACAATGCTACTCCAAAGGGACGAGACTAGAACCAAAAGGCAAGAGATATTAAGATAAATGGCTATGAAGTAAGGAGTGAGAGGGGCTGGGAATGTTATGTTTACAGGACAAATGTCCTAAGTCCCACAGAACAATAAAAAAAACTCGACACAAGTATCACACTCACCATGGCACCTGGATCTGCATCTTCTTCTCCAAACTGGAGAGCCAGATTGGACACAGCTTGGGTCACACTCTCCACTGTCATTGTCTCATTGTAGGTGAACCAGTGGTTCTAGAAGAAGAGCAAACCATGGTACACCCTTCTAATAAGGACACTGAGGCAGCCCACCATCTCACTACGCACATTCCTTTAAACTGGGATTGGAAACTGAAGGCTCAAATGTGGTTTTCTTAATTAACATTAACCCTGAGTACTTGGGAGTACATGAGAGGAAGAGAAATAGCTCTGGAAATAAACATTATCACAAGGACTCTAAGCAATGACGGACAAGAGAATTTTTGCCTTGAAAAAGAGGAATATGCCCTGAAAGCACCAAGTTTACTCTTGTCAAAAACTAAAAGTGCCTCTTTCCCTCAAAGACTCTAGCTTATTCTGTTGATGTTTAAGTTAAATGACTTATTCTTACATAAGTACAGACAGCAAACTTGCAAGTAAGTGCAAAAAATTTTACCGTGAGATATATTTTTCTTACTAGCCTATCTCCAAGCAGCAGCTACAAAGTTTAAAAAAAAACAAAAAAAACAGTATCCCTGATCAGTATTTGTCAGCTGGTACAAGTTATTACTCACCAGAGGAGGGCTGTTATTTGCAAGCCTGGCAACAAAGGCAGTTGAGGTGAGAATATCCTTTAACTATGTCCACCTCCTGCCGTGATGCTCCCACAGAAAGTCAATTAGGAAACAATGCATTACAATGCATGCTTTATATAAGGCAAAGCCAAAAAAAAAAAAGGAAGACACTGTCAGCACTACTGACCAGAGCCTCTTTAAAACTGCAGTGATCAGACAGCTAAACTCCAAGCCCCAGAAAGTTCTAACTGGGAATTCTACCCAAAATTACTCCCAAGAGCCACATCTAATATTGACACAGACACCTGCAGTATAGCCCAGGCAGCTACATAATCACTAAACAAGCAACTCAAGTATCCTGGTAAAAGGGAGATAATGCCAATTTTACCTGTGTCTCCACTCTGGCTTTATCAATTAAAGTCTTAGCATCAGCAATTAGCCCACTCATGGCACAACCTGCAATGTAAAAGCGACAGTGACCCAGTGGCCAAATCCTTGTAGAACTCTTTCATCCACTCAGGAAATCCTGAAATTCTGGAGTGGAACCATGGCAGCCATTCAGCTATCCCATGGCATTTTATACCCGAAAGTTTAGATAGGAAATGATCTGCCCTGAACCCAAGTATTAACGATGTTAGAAACAAAAAACCATCCACAATGACACACAAGTCCAGATGATAAAAATAAGTCCAGAGAAAAGCAGCTAAACAAACATGAATTTCCACATATTACATCCCTAAACATCCCTTTAGCACTCTTTGTAGATGATGATACATTTTCAAACTAAGCAAACACGAATGTCCCAACCTGGGAAACAGAGAAAAGAAAATCACCTCACTATGGACTACAGTGGAGGACTCTCGAATAAATCAAAAGCCTTTTGCCTCTCTGTCCCAAACACAAAACAACTAGTTATATCAGAGAGTTTGCCTGATGGCCCAAGCCACCACAATTATGGCTATACTGTTATTTTACGCACCATGACTCAAATCTAAATCTCCAGTCTAAGTTTCTCTCCCAAGTTTCAGACATATAAAGCCAAATAACTTCCTTAATATATCTACTTGGACATATCACACACTCATTTTCACACACTCATTTCCCTTCTAGACCCCGTCTTCTTCCTTGGCCCTCACAACCAATCAGATCACAAGTTCTGTCAATTTCTATCTTCCTCTCCATTCTCTGGCTACTGTGTTAGTTAAAACCTCCACCATCTCTTTGTTTGGACTATTACAAGTTTTTAACTGGCCTCCCTGCCTCTAGTCTCAGCCCTCTTTAGTCTATCTTTAATATCATTATCAGAATGGCCTTTCTAAAATTGTAATGGGATCCTATTACCTCATTGCTTAAAACCTTTCCCATCCTTGCAAAAGGATTACATTGAAGCCTTTGGTGTGGTAAAAAAGGAATTCCGCTCTCTGACCAACTCATCTGTTGCTGCAGTTCATGTCCCAGTCCCACAAAACTGCTTCTGCTATGGTATTTTATATTTTACACCACAACGGCTTCAGTCATTTCTATTCCCTCTGACTAGAATGCTCTCCCTTGCTATACCCAGACACTTGTTTGCCTTGTGTACACTTCCTTATCTTTCAGAATTAAACTCAGCTCAAAATCACTTTCATGGAATCCTTTTCTGAAAGCCCCACTAACACTGACTCCAGGCAAAACTAATTATTTCTTCCTTTATACTCCTACTGAGAACACACTAGAGTCTTTCTTAATACTTTTGTCACTTAATTGCATTGACTTACTTACATGTCCACCACCACAATTAGACCGTATGCTCCTGGAAAACAAGGACTATGTCTTATTCCTTTCTATTCCCTGGTATCTAGCATAATGTCTGGCACATTGTAGGCTCTCAATTTGTTGAATGTAGTGACACTGAGCTACCTTCAAAAGACAAGTGACTCGAGTTAAAGAAGACACAATGTTCCAATCTTAAAAGATAAAATCTCAGTTTCTATATCTATGAAAGAGATAGTATCAAGCTTCCAGAGTCACCATGCATTTGGTTCTGATGCCTTCAAGCAATTAATTATTTTGCCAATGCTTCATTAATTAGATGACTAGACAGGTTAAGAAAATTTAGATAGCCAAATAAAATGGCATTCTATAAATAACTAGAACTACTCACCCTGTAATACTATTATACAATGATGTCAGAAGTCAAGGCAGGGGAATTAAAGACCAAAAAAGTGGGTAGAGGGAACAAGGAATACAAAGATAATCTGAAAACAAAGGAGGAAGACTGATCTAGTCAAGTCTATATTATTCTTATAACTTGTAGTCACTCCAAAGATCTTTGAGAATTCCTCTTTTCTCAATGGACACTCCAGGTTCCCATACATAATCCTGTGCTCTGGTGGCCTTCTACTAGAGCAAGTATTATGCATCAGTAAAGACCCAACCATCGTAAGGAGCTGGCCTATGATTCAACCTTTGCATATTTCAACAACCATCACATTTACCAAGTCTAAATTTGAGGGGAAAGGTACTTCTGGGAGTAGGTTAAACATAAATGAGCCCTGCAACAGCCTCCTACTCCTACATTTATATATTCTGGCCTACTGCCTGGAAAATAATAGCGAACAAGGGGATAACATGTTCATTTCATAAACCTTCCTTGCAGCATCACAGAGGACTAATTAACCCAGACCAGGTCCTACAGAACAGCTTTCCTCCACTCCTTACCTATGTGAGCATCAATCTCTACAATTTTCTCAATGCTGCTGGGCTCCATCAGTGGGGAAGTAATTCTCTTCTCCACAGCTAGGCACACACCCTCTGATGTCTGGATCCCAATGGCTGTAGAACCAAGCTAAAGAGAAACATCTTATGATTACCATATACAGGTCAAATAACTGTCTCACATACTCACCCGATAGCTCTCTGTAAATCTTCACATGATAGAAACTTCAATTGGCCACATCTTATAGGCAGAGAGAAGGAGCACCCTAATATACTCTAAGTAATTAATATACTATTCCTGTCAATAGCAAGAATATTGATTTACAGAAAAAAGTTCTTTTTTTCTCCCTTAAAATTTTTTTTAAGTTTTTAATGTTTTCTTTATAATTTACCCAGGTAATTTCTAGAACCCCAAAAGAGTAAGTTCAACAAAGTCTTTCAAACATTGGAAAAATCCATTCTCTAATGCCAATATTTGGAGGAGGGAAGATTCAAAAGTTCTAAACATAGTGGGCAAGAAAGTAATAAAACTCTTAATGTCTTTTCTGGACCCGGTCTCTTTTCACCTCTTACATCTGTCTTGGTCTGTCCCAAGAGGTGATATTCCCCAACCTACCTGACCTCCAAAAAAGTAATAAAGGAAGGTAGGGAGGGACAAAAAGAACCACCACCATCATCACCACCAACAGTGTAAAACTATTAATTATTTAAGGTCACTAGAAGTCCACAATATACCTGGAATTCATCTCGTTATCTCTATGTAACACCCAGCCATCTACTACTCCTCTATGCCCATTTCGTGCAAAATGAGGATGACAATAATAACAAGAAGGGTAAACATATTATGTATTACAAAATGCTTAAAATGGTGCCTGCCAAAGATGAACAAATGTTATTCATATTCCATGCCTAGATTACTTCAATAACCTCTTTCATCTTTAATCTCTCTCTCAATGTATCTCTCATGTTATAGCCTGACTGATCTAATAAAATGCTATTATCATTATATTTCTTCTCTCAAGAATTAACATCACTCTATACTGCCTATAATATAATATCCAAATAAACTTCCAGAGCCTTCATATCCTGATGCCACTTTTCCCTTCCAACTTCATTACTCGTTATTCTCCAACAAAATCCCTCAGGTATAGCCCAACCCACTTGCTCAAGCCACATTATCTCCTACCCTTGCACCCCTCTGCTCATGCTGTCTCCCTGGAATACATTCTTCCTTTCCTCTATCCAAATTTCACTCATCAAAGCCTTCCATGACTATGTTTTGTGCTTTGAATTCCCATTATATTCAGTTATTTCTACAAAGTAATCACTGCCAAGTGTGAGCATTGCAAAGGGTTCCAAAGAATCCCATGAATCTTTATGTATAACTTGCTTAACATGTCTGCAGACTGAATGATCGTTTCACACACATATATATTATTTTTCAAATGTGTTAAGTTGTGACTTTATTTAGAAGTGTTATTAAATGTACACCAGCTTTTTGGCATGTATTTTCTTAATCAGTGGATACCTGCATAACTACAGGAGATGAACTGTCAAAAAATTTTATGTAAAAAAATGAGTACTCAGGTTGGGCACAGTGGCTCATGCCTGTAATCCCAGCACTTTGGGAGGCTGAGGTGGGCAGATTGCATGAGTCCAGGAGTTCAAGACCAGTCTGGGCAACATGGTGAAACTCTGTTTCTATAAAAAATACAGTAATTAGCCAGCCTTGGTAGCATATGCCTATACTCCCAGCTACGCGGGAGGCTGAAACGGTAGGACTGCTTGAGCCCAGGAGGCAGAGGTTGTAGTGAGCCAAGATCATGCCACTGTACTCCAGCCTGGGCAACAGAGTGAGACCCCATCTCAAAAAATAAATAAATAAAAATGAAGGCTCATATTTCTAGTTAAAGGTGTAGACTAATGACATACATTTGTTCCATGCCTTCCTTAAGTCTGTTAATGTAAGATTAAAGGACTTTTAAAAAGGCATAAATCCACTATAACAGAGAGTGAGACAAGACACAGCAACAAAACTTTGAAGCTGAAAAGAAGATAGGTTAGTGATACCCAAGTAATCCAAATCCTAAACCAGCAGTAAAGAAAGTAAAGAAACAACTTGATTTTTATCACAGGACCTCACAAAAGGAAATGGTGGCAACAAGGACTTCTGGAAATGGAAATGAACAAGGAGCTAAAAACTGCAAGATGGTTCAGTGTTTAAGAAACAGATTCCCAGATGCCCTCCCCTATGCTGTAAAGCTAGATGACTGCACCTCTCCCACTCCTGCAGAAGACTCCAGGCTTATTCTCTGGAGACCGTAAAACAGAGGGTCTTTGGATTGGGGACACCAAGCACAGTCTAAGGCAGGAATCATGCACTGAAAACAGGGTAAATATGTAAAACTTTACAAACTGAGTGTTAAGAACCTCAGCTTTCTTTCCCTACTCAGCTCTCAGAAGCCAGCAGCCAGAAATACCCTCCCGGAATGAAATGAGAAGAGGCAGTTTTCTTCTCAGCAATGTTTTTCAAACTTTTTGACCAAAAGCCACAGTAAGGAATACATTTGCTTTCATAACTAAACCCCACAAATAAATACAAATACATAACAGAAACAAAATTTCATGAAAAAAACCACTCACCACTACTATGGGCAAGGCATTTTGATATCTACTGCTCTGTTTCACTTAAAAAAGAAATCTGGGCCAGGAGTGGTGGCTCATGCCTATAATCCTAACACTTTGGGAGGCTGAGGCAGGAAGATCACTTGAGCCCAGGAGTTTGAGACCAGCCTGAGCAACATGGCAAAACTTTACCTCCATGAAAATTTTTAAAAATTATCTGGGTGTAGTGGCACGTACCTGTAGCTGGGGGCTGAGGTGGCATGGTCACTTGAGCCTGGGAGGTTGAGGCTGCAGTGAGCTGTGATCACACCACTGCACTCCAGTCTAGGTGACAGAGTGACACTCTGTCTCAAAAGAAATGCTCCTCATGACCACTAAATTTATTTTAGTATCTCCTAATAAGCCTAGACCTACAGTTTGAAAAACATAGCTCTAAAGAATCTGACCAGTTCAAAAGGAAAAAAAATATTTTAGACAGGGTCTCATTCTGTTGCCCAGGATGGAGTGTAGTGGCACAATCACGTCTCATGGAGTACCAACTTCCCAGGCTTACAAGATACTCCCACCTAAGCCTCCAAAATAGCTAAGACTACAGATGTACACTACTACACTCAGCTAATTTTTAAAATTTTTTGTGAAGACAAGGTCTCACTATGTTGCTCATGCTGGTCTTGAACTCCTAGACTCAAGCAATCCTCCTGCCTCAGCCTCCCAAAGTGCTAGGATTACAGGTGTGAGCCTTGCCCAGCCTAATTTTTAAAATTTTTTCTAGACATGGGCTATGTTGCCCAGGCTAGTCTTGAACTCCTAGGCTCAAGTGGTCCTCCTGCCTCAGTCTCCCAAAGTGCTGGGATTATAGGGATGAGCAACAATGTCCCACAGGGAAAAAATTTTCAAGAAAAATTAGAAAATGGTTGAAGAAAAATAAGACATTTCATCCATAAAACAAGAACAGGATGCTAAGAAGACGAAAAGAAACAAAAGAAGTTGGAAATTTAAAATTATTTCTGGCCAGGCGCGGTGGCTCATGCCTATAATCCCAGCACTTTGGGAGGCTGAGGCGGGCGGATCACCTGAGGTCGGGAGCTCGAGACCAGCCTGACCAACATGGAGAAACCTCAACTCTACTAAAAATGCAAAATTAGCTGAGCGTGGTGGCGCATGCCTGTAATCCCAGCTACTCAGGAGGCTAAGGCAGGAGCATCTCTTGAACACGGGAGGCGGAGGTTGCAGTGAGCCAAGATCGCGCCATTGCACTCCAGCCTGGGCAACAAGAGCGAAACTCCAACTCTAAATAAATAAATAGTTTCTACAATACTATTGGAAAATGGGTTCTACCAAATTGAGCAAATAAATAAAAAAAGATGACATGGGGCCTAACACAAGAGGGAGTTAAAGGGAACGCCTAGAATGATCTCACAGAAAATGAAGTCCACAGCTATGCAGGAGGCCCGGAGAATGACCAGTCCAGATTGGAGCAGGTTAGAAGGCTCCAAGATTTCATTAAGAATCCTTAATAGGGCACTGTGGCTCATATTCATAATCCCAGCACTTTGGGAGGCTAAGGTGGGCGGATCACTTGAGCTCAGGAGCTCAAGACCAGCCTGTGCAACACAGCGAAACACCATCTCTACAAAAAATACAAAAATTTACGCTGGGCGCGGTGGCTCACATCTGCAATCCCGGCACTCTGGGAGGCCGAGGCAGGTGGATCACAAGGTCAGGAGTTCGAGACCAGCCTGACTAATATGGTGAAACACCATCTCTACTAAAAATACAAAAATTAGCCAGGTGTGGTGGCACATGCCTGTAATCCTAGCTACTCAGAAGACTGAGGCAGGAGAATTGCTTGAACCTGGGAGGCAGAGGTTGCAGTGGGCTGAGATAGCACCACTGCACTCCAGCCTGGGTGACAGAGTGAGACTCTGTCTCAAAAAAATAAAAAAATAAGCCAGGCATGGTTGTGCATACCTGTAGTCCCAGCTACTTTGGGGGCTGAGGCGGGAGGATCACTTGAGCCTGGGAGATTGAGGCTGCAGTGACCTGAGATGCACCACTGCATTCTAGCCTGGCTGACAGAGCAAGACCCTGTCTCAAAAAAAAAAAAAAAAAAGGGAATCCTTAATAGGACACTTAATTTGCCTGAATGTTTTGAGAGGATACATGTAACCTAGAGAGACTTTGGGATGCATTATTGATCATCCTAAATTAAGCAAATATTTTTAAAAAGAGAATTATTAACTCCAAGAAAAACAATGTTGTGCAGAAACAGAAAAACAATTATAAAACACAAAATGGCTCAGCTGTGAAAAGCATTTACAGTCATACTAATGTAACTATTGACTAATGATCTAACAAAATTATGATATTCATGATATATATGGAGAGGGTCACCCTATCCCCACCTCAGAAGACAATTGTGTGTGGTGGGGACTAGGGGTGTGGGGTTGGGGCAGAAATCTTCATCCTTCATAATGAAAAGTCCATGGATAATGCCTAACAAAAAAACCATAAACCTGTGTTGTAGAGATACGGAGGTACATGCCTAGAACATTACCAGCTGAAACAATTTGAAGTGTTGCCTCTGAAAAGCTGAACATAGATGATGCAGGCCTCAAGAATTGCTATTTTTGTTACAAGGTTCATAGAACTACTTTGCCTTTTGACTCTGAAACTACATGCATGTATACCTTAAAAATCAAACAAATATATAATCAGCAACCATTGCCAGAAAACTTAATTTAGCACTTAATTGTTCTCTAATTGTTTCATTTATAGTATACTGATCTTGAATTCCCAACTGAACAGAGTAGGACAGAATTCATATATACTTTTAATCTAGAAGAGTGATTCTCAATTGGGGGCCCTTTTGTCCCCACCAGACATTTGGCAAAATCTGGAGACATTTTTGGTTGTCACAACTGAAAGAGGGCTACCGGCATCTAATGGGTAGTATCCAGGAATTGATAAATATCCTAAAATGCACAAGATGGCCCTCCACAACAAAGAATTATCCAGTTCAGGCCAGGTGTGGTGGCTCACACCTGTAAATCCCAACACTTTGAGAGGCTGAGGCAGGAGGATTGCTTGGGCCCAGGAGTTTGAGACCAACTTGGGCAACACAGCAAGACCACATCTCCACACACACACACACATAAAAAAGCCAGGCATGGTGCACACGTCTGTATCCTGGCTGCTAGGGAGGTTAAGGTGGGAGGAAAACTTGAGCCCAAGAGTTAGAAGCTGCAGTGAGCTAAGACGGTGTCACTGTACTCCAGCATGGGTGACAGAGTAAGACCCTGTTTCTAAAAAAACGTAAAACAAATCTCTTTAGTCCCTAAGGTGTCTTTACCAACAAGAATACAAAGGTGGGCCGGGCGTGGTGGCTCACGCCTGTAATCCCAACACTTTGGGAGGCTGAGACGGGCGAATCATTTGAGGTCAAGGGTTCGAGACCAGCCTGGTAGTAAAACCCCATCTCTACTAAAAATTTAAAAAAGTTAGCCAGGCGCAGTGGCACATGCCTGTAATCCCAGCTACTGGGAGGCTGAGGCAGGAGAATCACTTGAACCCAAGAGGCGGAGGTTGCAGTCAGCTGAGATCACGCCACTGAACTCCAGCCTGGGCGACTGAGAGAGACTCCATCTCAAAAAAAAAAAGAAAAAAAAAAAAAAGAATACAAAGGTAGTCAGATACATGATTTGCTAAAGAAAACAAAACAAAAAGTAATACAAGTGCTAATTCTGGACTTCTGTATCCCTCTTTATAGCTAAGAGGATCAAAAGCACAAATATGTCCCTCCACCCCCACTGAGAAAAAGCTATTAAGATAATTATGAAGCAGTTAACTGCTCAAAAAGTTTTAAAATACGTATTAGGAATAGGATTGAAACTGTTATAAAAATGGTTAACAGTGGTTGCCTAAAGGGATGTAAGAACATTTTCTAAAGGAATGGTTAGACCACATTTACTCCAAGTGTTCTGCCAGCAAAATGTTAGGTAGCCATGAAATTTCAGGAACTATGCTACTTGCTACTATACCTTGATAGCCTCAATGGCATACTCCACTTGAAATAATCTTCCTTCGGGAGAAAAAGTATTCACGCCCCTATAATTTAAAAAAAGTTATTAATTATACTCATAAAAACTAGTCATGTAGACACTGAATTCAAGTTCCTTGACAACTAGCTCAGATAGCTACAGAATATGCATGCTGTCATTATTCTCTACTTCGCCCACAACAATCTGTAGCATTTTTTGTACATTAACAGTTTCTCAAGGGAATGGAACCTATATATAGAATGCTTCTGCCCCACTCCCAGAAAGTCTTCCCAAACTGGTGAAATGAGAGCAAGTGACTTTTCTGCCTTAATCCTGAATCAACCTGGGTCCATTCTGAATAGACTTGCCAGTTCCTTTGGTAAGTTCATGCCCCAAAACTATCAGCCAATTTCCAAGAAAATGTGCATTTTTCCTTATCCTCTTCCCATAACATGGGATATATGATATTAATATCTGGGGTTAACACTCTTCTTTCCATTCTCAATGCCCTCATTACTTTTCACCTAACTTTTGTAATAGTCTCCTAACAGGTATTGACTCGTGGAGCAAGTCCGAAGTGTTTTTCCCCTAATTCAGACAATCTCTATAAAACACAGTTATTACTTTTTTGTTTTTTTATTTGAGACAGAGTCTTGCTCTGTTGCCCAGGCTGGAGTGCAATGGCACGATCTCAGCTCACTGTAACCTCTGCCTCCCGGGTTCAAACAATTCTGCCTCAGCCTTCCCAGCAGCTAGGACTACAGGTGCATGCCACCACGCCCAGCTAATTTTTGTATTTTTAGTAGAGATGAGGTTTCACCATATTGGCCAGGCTGGTCTCGAACTCCTGACCTCGTGATCCACCCACCTCAGCCTCCCAAAGTGCTGGGATTACAGGTGTGAGCCACCGTGCGTGTCCCAATTTCTTTCTTTTTTTTTTAGACTGAGTGTGCTCTGTCACTCAAGCTGGAGTGCGGTGGTGCGATTCCGGTTCCCTGCAACCTCCATCTCCTGGGTTCAAGCGATTCTCCTGCCTCAGCCTCCCAAATAGCTGGGATTACAGATGCCCGCCACCATGCCCAGCTGATTTTTGTATTTTTAGTAGAGATGGGGTTTCACCAAGTTGGCCAGGCTGGTCTCAAACTCCTGACCTCAAGTGATCCGCCTACCTCAGCCTCCCAAAGTGCTGGGATTACAGGCGTGAGCCACTGCGCCCAGCCCTAATTATTACTTTTTAGTAAAAGTTAGTCACAGGTACATTTCTATACTTACTTGTATGAATTACTATTGTTATCTTAACAGACTGAGATCCATGTAGTTCCTAATTCTAACCTAGTGAATTCACTCAACATTTATATAAATTACATGTCAGACTGCTTTTCTCTCTAAAACACTTCCCCTTAACACCTAACACTTTCCACCTTTCCTTGCTCAAGTGTGCTGGAAATCCCTACGGAGAAGAGGCACCAAACATGGTCTCAGCTATAAAAGCTTTGAGCACACAATGGACACAAAAAATATGTGAACAAATGAATGAGATGGTTGCAATCCGCGGTTTATGGAGTCTGGACTTTCACAACAGGTAACATGTCATATAGCAGTGCTTTTGGCCTGGCGTGGTGGCTCATGCCTGTAATCCCAGCACGTTGGGAGGTCGAGGCGGGCGGATCAGCTGAGGTCAGGAGTTCGAGACCAGGCTGGCCAACATGGTGAAACCCCACCTCCACTAAAAAAACAAAAATTAGCTGGGCGTGGTGGCAGGCGCCTGTAATCCCAGCTACTTGGAAGACTGAGGCACGGGAATCACTTGAACCCAGGAGGCGGACATTGCAGTGAGCCAAGATGGCACCACTGCACTCCAGCCTGGGTGACAGAGTGCTAAGCACCAGTTACTTCCAAATCTCTATTACCAGTTTTACCTCTTTCCTAACTAATTTAAATGTTTGCCGAACATTTCCACTTGCATATCCCATTAGCACTTAACACTTAACACTTTTCAGTTTGAAATATTATCTCTTTAAATCCAGTCACCTTGCAAAATTGACTTCATCTCCTGCCATTCCTATTTCAGTTTTATTTTAAAACACCTCCGATCTTCCAGTGTTCCCAAGATAGGAAGTTCTGAATGATCTGACTCATTCCTCCTCATCTTTTCCCATATCCAACTATATGGTAAGTCATACCAATTCATATCAATTCCTCCTCCACAGTAACACATCACTCTTCCTTCTCAATGCCCTCATTACCTTTCACCTAACTATTGTAATAGCCTAACAGGTATTGACTCACTTTTCCCTAATTCAGACAATTAATCTCTGTAAAACACAATTATTATTTAACAGCACACAGTTGCCTACAGAACTAGGACCCAAACTCCTTAGCCTCGTATTAAAAACCATTCAATATCTAGCAGCATCCTGCTTTTCCCATTATCTCCTGCTGTTCCCATACATGTATCATATGTGCCAGTCAGACTGGACTTTTCCCAAAATGCTTTGTGCTTTTCCATTGCCCCTCCTTCATTTCCCATTATCTCCTGCTGTTCCCATACATGTATCATATGTGCCAGTCAGACTGGACTTTTCCCAAAATGCTTTGTGCTTTTCCATTGCCCCTCCTTCATTTATCCCATATTCTCCAACTCAAAACTAGTGATCTCACTGTCTTTATTAAATTCCTACTCTTTCAAGAGACCTAGTTTAAATGTCAGCTCCTTTGTGAAGTTTTCCAAGATCCTCTCATACTGCATGCAATCCCTCATCAAAAACTCAATGGTATTGATTTGAGTTTCTCTAATGGCATTAATATATTTCTGACTCACACTATAGTTACTTCTATAAACAATTTTTTTTTTTTTTGGAGACAAGATCAGCACCACCATACCTGGCTGATTTGTTTTTAATGTTTAGTAGAAACGAGGTCTCACTATGATGCCCAGGCTGGTCTCCAGCTCCTGAGCTCAGGCAATCCTGCCTCGGCCTTCCAAAGTGCTGGAATTACAGGCATGAGACACTGTGCCTGTAAACAATTCTTTAAGAGTCTCAGGCTGGGCGAGGTGGCTCTCACCTGTAATCCTAGCACTTTGGGAGGCCAAGACAGGTGGATCACGAGGTCAGGAGTTCAAGACTACCCTGGCCAAGATGAGGAAACCCAGTCTCAACTAAAAATACAAAAATTAGCCGGGCATGGCGGCACTGACTGTAATCCCAGCTACTCAGGACGCTGAAGCAGAGAATTGCTTAAACCTAGGAGGCTGGCCAGGTGCGGTGGCTCATGCCTGTAATCCCAGCACTTTGGGAGGCCAAGGCGGGTGGATCACGAAGTCAAGAGATCGAGACCATCCTGGCCAACATGGTGAAACCCCGTCTCTACTAAAAATACAAAAATTAGCTGGGCGTGGTGGTGCGTGTCTGTAGTCCCAGCTACTTGGGAGACTGAGGCAGGAGAATCGCTTGAACCCGGGAGGCGGAGGTTGCAGTGAGCCAAGATCATGTCACTGCACTGCAGCCTGGCGCCAGAGCAAGACTCCCTCTCGTCTCAAAAACAAACAAACAAACAAAACCCGGGAGGCGGAGGTTGCAGTGAACCAAGATCACATCACTGCACTCCAGCCTGGGCGACAGAGCGAGACTTTGTCTCAAAAGAGTCTCCTATATGAGAGCAAGGAGCTTGATTTTGTCCATTGCTGTAGCACCAGCACCTAGAACAGTGCCTTGTTCACAGCAAGCACTCAAGCACATTAACTAAGAGAATAAAAAGGGATGTATTTTAGGCCGTCTTGGGAAGACAGAAAAATAATTAACAAAGCAGTCAATACATATGTTAAGTAAATGGCCACAAAATTTAATAAATGATTTCTGATAAGGATAACAATTTCTATCATACACACCCTAACTCAAAATTATATGTCACCCGAGGATGATTCTCTTCAATGTTCTGGAAGTTAAATATCGACCAACAAAGTCACTTTGTAGGACAGTGGGGAAATATGTCAAAACTTCACACACATCTTCTATGAGTCAGTAAAAAAAGATGAAAAAGTGGTAACTGCAAGTGGTCAGCATATACTTGACAGGATCAGCATATACTTGACAGGAAATGCAGCTTCTGACACCACTCAGTACAAAGAAAATGTCTGCCTTCCCTGACTTAAAAAAAAAAAAAACTTAGTAGCTATGTAAAAACTTAACTCATGAAAACAGAAACTGAAAGTAAAAATGTCTACAGCATAAATATGTACAACTTAATATTGTGCACATTTTCACACCACAAGTTTTTTAAAATTTGCTTTAAACTTTTAAAAAGTCAGAAAAATTTTGGTCAGTTGGAATCAGCATGATGAGAAATCTCTTGAAAACCACTCTAAATTCCAGTTCCTATAAAATCAGACTCCAGACAATATATCCAGCCAAAGCTACGACTGCGTTCGCGCTTCTGCAGAAACTATACATCGCAGCATGCCCTACTACAAACCAGTTGCTTTTTCTGCCAGGAGGCACGTTTAACTTTTTGTTTGTTTGTTTAAGGCAGTCATACTAGGCACGAAAAGATGAACGGGGCAAGGGGTGACCCTTGGCCCTCTCCGGGTTCAAGTTAGGAGTACCACCGGCTCCTCACGCCTTCTTTACCAAGCACAAGTCGGAGCTTCTCGCTTCCGCACTGAGTTAGGACCCAGGGGGTGACTCAGCGGTAGGACAAGTGCCGCCGATGTGGTCTACCTTGGGGAACCACGGCGGGCGCCTAAGGAAGGCAAGAGATCCCCAGGTCCGGCCAATCTCGGGTTCCTGGGGAGCCCCATGACACGGCAGAACCCAGGCCGCCCGGCCAGGTCCCGGGCCTGCCCACCCGTAATTCCCACCCGACGTCCCCCAGCCGCACGGACCTGTCGTACTCAGACCGGGTGAGAAACATGGCGAGGGCAGGAGGAGGCAGCGGCTACGCGGGGATTCTGAGGACCAACACGACTACACCGGCGCCCAACTCACCCACACCGCCACAGTACCAAAGACCAACTGCGCGTGCGACCGCGACCTCTTTAGCCCGCCTTCCTGTGCCTGCTTCCTATTGGCTAATAGTAGTTCCCGCTGAGGTGATTGGGCCAACGCGCTTCCTCGCCAGGGCATGGTTGGTCCGGAGGAGGAGGACCAGTGAGGTACTTCCGCCTTAAATCTCGGGTGGTTGCTAGGGACGATTGGAACCCGAGGCGTGTAGTGAGTTAGCCTTTTAGAGAAGGTGTGAGCCCGCCCCAAGACTGGCAATTGAAAGGGCTTGCACGCAGAGCTGGGCTGTCTGAACCCTGACTTAATAGGTCCCTCGCCGGCTCCCGTAATCCCAGCTAGAGTACTTTGGCCCGGTTTCCTGCAAGGGCCCCACCTACTTTCTCTTCGCAGGGTTCCCTCTCTTAGGGTTCCTCCGCGGTGTTCTCCTTGCCGGGTCGAAGGCTCCAGGACTTTGGACGGCAACGGGTCCGCTACAGTGGGTCTGAGCCGGCGCCGCGGACTAGTCCCTTAGCTTCAGCCAGTTTGGCTCGTTTATTGAGAAAAGCAGGGGGCGAGGGGTTAGTATGTAAGAAAGTCTTCGAGTTTCCATATGGTTAAGGTAATTTTATCAACTCTTTCTTGCACCCCTCCACCTAGTACAGGTTTCAGACCTAAATAACCTAGAGTTCAGGATCCGACTTCAAAATATTCACTGCTTTTTCTGTTATTTGTTAAAAAAAAATAAGTGTTTTCTGTGAGCCCACATCGTGCCATTGCACTGCAACCTGGGCAACAGCCAAAACCTATCCGGAAAAAAAAAAAAAAAAAGAGCGCTTTCTTTATCGACGCTTCCTGCTTCCCTTCAATAAGTTGCTTAAGGAGCAACTTTACAGCTTCGAAATAACACTATAATTGAAGTATTTGTTCAAGAAAGGCAAGTACGAACTCTTGGCACGGGGGTGGGGAATAGAGGGAAATATTGGTCAAATGATACAAAGTTTCAGTCAGACAAGGTGGATGAGTTCTATAGTTAATAATCATGTATTGTGTACTTGAAATTGTGAAGAGGGTACACCTTAAATGTTCTCACCACAGGAAAGTATGTGAGGTGATGGATTATGTTGATTAGCTTCATTATTCGCAGTGTGTGTATATGTATATCAAAACGTCACGTTGTATACTATAAACATGAACAATTTCTATTTGTCTCTTACACCTTAATAAAGCTGGAGTCGGGGGAAAGAAGTCATTTATGCTAGAAAGGGAAATGGCAGCATCTCATTTCCAGTTATTAATGTGATACCACTAGTCGAGTCCTTAACCTCTGAAGGCCTGTATCTTTCCAGTAAAGTTCATTCTTGGTCCTAGATTAGGTTTGTAAGTCACCAAGGCATTTCAAAGGTCTAGGAAATGTACAAATATGCCTTTTGAGTATTAGCCAACATCTGTTTTCCCCACCCGTTATTTTCTGACTTCCTTCATGGATTCAGTAGGAATTTAGTTTGGTCATCCCTGGCCAATCAGATGTTTAGCACTAATAAAACTGAGGAAAAACTCCAAGTAGCAATCCTCAGGGATCTGTTAGATTTCTGAGAAAAGAATGGTAATTTTTAGCTTTCTTGTCAGTTTTCTGACAGGCTTTTTTTTGTTTTGTTTTCGCCTTATCAGTTATGTTCTATGGAAAAGTCTTGGTTGTAAATTGACTACAGCTGCTCTTTAGAAGTTCTTTTATGGCCAGGCGCGGGGTCTCACGCCCGTAATCCCAGCACTTTGGGAGGCCGAGGCGGGTGGATCATGAGGTCAGGAGTTCAAGACCAGCCTGGCCAAGATGGTGAAACCCTGTCTCTACTAAAAATACAAAAATTAGCCGGGCATGGTGGTGGGTGCCTGTGATCCCAGCTACTCGGGAGGCTGAGGCAGAGAGTTGCTTGAACCTGGGAGGCGGAGGTTGCGGTGAGCCAAGATCTCACCACTGCATTCCAGCCTGAGTGACAGATGGAGTGAGACTCCATCTCAAAAAAAAAAAAAAGGAGTTCTTTCACTACAAAGGTACTTAAGTATAATATTTCCTGAGCACCCAGGGTTGCATGGTGCTCTGCAGCCCCTACCAATGTCAGAGACAGTAGTGAAAGACTTACGAAATGTTCTTGAATGTAGACTCTCCTCTGGGTAAATGTGTTTGTGCTGTATATAACATAAATGAATGGGAGCCGCAGGTAATTGTGGATAGGAAGGAAAATCTTTTCTCCCAAGAGAGTGCATTGTAAAAATCTAACAGCTAATATAATGTCTCTTTGAAAGAAAGAAAATGAGAAATTAGCTGTTTAAAAGTAATTGAAGTTAAAATGTGTGTATGCACAAAGGAATATTGTTCACTCTTTAAAAAGGAATGAAATTCTGATACATGCTCCAACTTGGATTAGACTTGAAGACCTAATGCTAAGTGAAATCGCAGACACAAAAAGACAAATATTATATGATTCTACTTATGTTAGGTACCTATAATTGTCAAATTCATAGAGACAGAAAGTAGAATAGTGGTTATCTAGGGCTGGAGGAAGAGGGGAATGAGGAGTTAATGGGTTTAATGGATACAGCATTTCAGTTTGGGATGATGATGAAGTTCTGGAGATGGATTGTGGTGATGGTTACACTACAATGTGAACGTACTTAATGTCACTGAATTGTATACTTAAAAGTGGTTAAAATGGTAAGTTTTATGTTACGATATTTTACCACAACAGAAATAATTTTTTAAGTTAAAGGGAGGAAGAAGGAAGATAATGAAAATGTGATTCATTTGAGGGTCAGTATTCTGTCTTGTTCAGCCTAGCACCTGGCATATGCTCTAGATACATTTGTTTGGTAAATAAGTATGTATTTTTTTAACTTTTATTTTGAGTCCAGGGTATATGTGCAGGATGTGCAGGTTTGTTACATAGGTAAACGTGTGCCATGGGGATCTGCTGTACACACCATTTCGTCACCCAGGTATCAAGCCTAGTATCCACCAGTCATTTCTCCTGATCCCCTCCCTCCTGCCACCTTCTGCCCTCCAGTAGGCCCAAGTATGCGTTGTTTCCCTCCATGTGTCCATGTGTTCTCATCATTCAGCTCCCACTTGTAAGTGAGAACATGTGGTATTTGGTTTCTGTTCCTACATTAGTTTGCTGAGGATAATGACCTCCAGATAAGGGTGGGTTGATTGATTGATTGCTATAAGCATACTAGTTCCATAGACATTAATATATGTGTGACTTGGAGAAGTAGAGTAAGTAGAAAATTCAGAATTTCAAATAGCCACTTTAAAATGTTTTTAAGTACTGTAGTTTTTTATTTCTTAAATAAAATAGACAAAAGTTTGTTGGCTACACCTTGTTAGGTGAAATATTAATACTGAGAGATGAGAAGGACTGTTCCTCATTGGAGAAATGCAAGTTATTTAGACATTAATAAAAGTTCTGCGTTCACCCATAGAGTGAGAGTTCTCAGATATTTTGGTACTATTTTGCACATTTTTGCAAAGAAAGAAAAATCATCCCTAATTGAAAGCTGCCATGATTATTTTACAGATGAAATAAACTGTATTGCAGTAAAGATACTTTTCAATTGTAGATTAGAAGCTTTGTCATTCCACTGGAAGTAAGTGTAGTAGTTTGGTAAAGTTAATAGCCTGATAAATGTTGAAAATACTCACATTTGTTAGCAAACATCATATATGTAGCAAACATCATATTGTGTCAGACATTCCTGGGTGAGGCAGAAAATATGTGGAGAATTTAAAAAGTAATTCCAAATAAATTTAGGTCCCTTTTCTCTTTCTAAATATTACATTCCCCAAATCCATTTATCCACATTTATCTCTAGTAACTACAATTTGTTTACATAAAAAGACATTTTAGATTTGGCTGCTTCCCTGTGTATCATTTTTTACTTCAGTCATTTTGTAGCGTATTTTTAAATAACAAAGGTTTTTAACTCAAGGATATAGAGAGCTTTAGCTAGCTTTGATTCTTGCAAACCCCTGAAGAAATAGAAATTGAACAGTTCAGGCCAATGACTTAGCATGGCAAGAGTACTAATGCAGGCCCATTGCTGCATAATTTGGTACTCCTCTAACGGGAAACTTTGGCTTATAGACCCCCCCATCAGCCTAGCTGAAACTTTCTTAGAACTGAGCTGCAGCTTGAGACCCTGCCTGTGCAATCCTTTTTATTCTGTCTCCTTCATAGGTGCCAGACTTATAGCACAGTCTGTAGCATCTCCCACCTTCTCCTGCTCTCATCCCTTTTATCCTTATAGACGTTTCTGCCAATTAATCTCTTACATGTTTTTATGGGCTGAATTGTGTCTTCCCCCAAATTCAGATGTTAAAGCCTTAACCCCCAGTATCTCAGAATGTGACTGAGCTAGGACCTTTAAGGAAGTGCTCAAGTTCAGTGAGGCTGTTAGGGTGGGCCCTAATCCAGTCCTGACTGGTGGCTTTATAAGAAGAGGAAATTTGAATACACAGACACCAGGGGCAGGTGCGCACAAGAGAAACGGCCACGTGAAGACACAACAAGAAGGTGGCCATCTGCAAACCAAGGAGAGAGGTTCAGAAGAAGCCAGACCTGCTGACATGTTGATCTTGGACTACTAGCCTCCAGAACTGTGAGGAAATACATTTCTGTTGTTTAAGTCACTCAGTCTGTGGTAGTTTGTTATGGCAACCCTCGGAAACTAATACACATGTCAAATCTCACTTTGGCTTTTGCTTCTCAGAGGACACAAACTAACACAGATGGTGCTAAGGGTGACCCTGGAAGACATAAGATGGGATTTCAGGACTGACTCACTCACTAGTTGGGCAAAGAGGATGCCATCCTGCACAGCATAGGAGCTTGGGTAGTTCCTAGCACAAGGTGGCGACCCAGTTGCTAAAGATTTTCATCAATGGTGACCTGGGAAAATATCCCAGTGAAGTTAAAGACCTTGCAGATACAATTTCAGGCATTTGAACTATATGGGGGAACAAGGCCTACAAGGACAGTGGAGATGCCTGGATACTGCTAAGTTATAGCGATACTCTGAAGAGGGATGAGAAAACAAAGCTCCACTTGGTTAATGGCCAAATGCGAAAGACAGAGGGTCTCTTTAGTAGCCTACAAAGAGTCATTTATTTTTTGCAATGAAAAAGCTAACATGGATGAGTGACAGACTTCAGACATGATAGGGTCACATATTCCAGACACATTTAAATGTGCAGCCAAAGTGGTCAGGGTCCTTAATGGGAAAGCCAGAGATTGAAACAAAGGATGGGACATCTGGGTGGACATCCGTATGGATGTTTGCTCTGCAGACCTCTGTATACTTTCAAAACTTGCAGAAGTGGTCTGCCCCTCTATATTAAGAGTTACTTCTTCCTCCAAACTGAAAGATAACTGCAGAGCTACTCTCCCACAAAGAAACACAGGAGTTGCCCCAACTTCCTCTCCTAGCCTCTCCAGGCCAAGAACTAGAGGTGAATACTAGCATATCCCAGCTAGGAACATGCTGGGCCTGACAAAGGAGGAAAGACAATAAGAATTAATTAGCATATGCAGACAAGCCAGGGGAGTACTCAGGGATTGGATTTTGAGGTTGCTTGATCAAGGGTACTAAAATATAAAACAATAATCAAGATTCATTGACTTGGGGGCACTTCTTGAGACACAGAATTTAACACCCTAGCAAAGACTCAGAGATAAAACAAAGTCGCTTTTGGGGAATTCTTAGAAATCTGGAACAAGGGCCGGGCGCGGTGGCTCAAGCCTGTAATCCCAGCACTTTGGGAGGCCGAGACGGGCGGATCACGAGGTCAGGAGATCGAGACCATCCTGGCTAACACCGTGAAACCCCGTCTCTACTAAAAATACAAAAAACTAGCCGGGCGAGGTGGCGGGCGCCTGTAGTCCCAGCTACTCCGGAGGCTGAGGCAGGAGAATGGCCTAAACCCGGGAGGCGGAGCTTGCAGTGAGCTGAGATCCGGCCACTGCACTCCAGCCTGGGCTACAGAGCAAGACTCCGTCTCAAAAAAAAAAAAAAAAAAGAAATCTGGAACAAGTGATGGCCAATGCTCAGCAAAGTAAAAATGAGTTACCCTGGCATATGGTAGAAGAATGAATTTAAAAATAATTTAAAATAATTTAAAAATTCATTCTTCTACCATATGGGGGAAGTGAGTGTTTTCAATTGATGTATCATGTGAGAACAGAAGACCCTTTAGAGGATTATGGTCCACAGAAGGGTCGAGAAGATGCACCATTCACCAAGGCCATCAGAAGTGCTCTGTTATGAGGAACAGCAGCATCACCAAAGAGTTTTCTATAGTCCCGGACTGACAATTGGAGAAGCAGTCACTGAGTTGGGCTTATTAATAACTGAGAATTATATCACCGCAACTCCCAAGTAATAGAGGCCAGATGGTAGTGCTTAGTCATCAGAATCCAGAAGGTCCAATTACCAGTAAAAGCAGCAAGATCTGGGAAGAGTAGCAAAGTAGAAATGTCTGAATTTTTTCTGATGTATGGTAGGGGCCATTCCCTACTTGAGTCATATATTTCTGTAGACTCTGTTATAATTGTAGCTATCAGACATGGAAAGATGCAATTTGGAGTTTGTGATGATTAATTTTTTATCAGCTTCACTATAGGGTACCCAGATATTTGATCAAATATTCTAGGCTTGTCTGTGAAGGTGTTTCTGGATAAGGTTAACATTTGAATTGGTAGACTGAGCGAAACAGATTGCCCTCCCAAATGTGAGTGAGCCTAATCTAATCAATTGAAAACCCGAATAGAATAAAAAAGCTAAGAGGGAACTCTCCTACCTGACTACTTGAGCTGGGACATTGGTCTTTTCTGGCCTTTGGACTGGGACTGGAACATCAGCTCTTCTTGGGTCTCAAGCCTACCAACTTTCAGACTTTAATTGGGCAGAAGCCAATGGTCTGGCCCTTTTCACAGGGGGTCTGGAAGGCAAAGGACTGAAAAATCAAAGACAAGGAGGTCTAGGATAGGGTCATGTGTCTGGGATAGAGTCATGTGAATGAGTATCCAGAAGCAGTCATGAGGTATGAAGTTTTTATATCATGTATCTACAAAAGAAGAGGCATTAAACAATCAAGTGGGCAAAATGAGTCAGTTGACATTACTAGGCTCAATCATTGGCCACCTTGGAACTAGTATTATGGACACTGTTATGGGCTAAATTGCTGTATTTGTTCACATGCTGCTTATTAGACATACCTGAGACTGGGTAATTTATAAAGGAAAGGTTTAATGGACTCACAGTTCCACAAGGCTGGGGAGGCCTTACAACCGTGGTGGAAGTCAAAAGAGAAGCAAAAGCACATCTTACATGGCGGCAGGCAAGAGTGTGTGTGCAGGGAAACTCCCCTTTATAAAACCAGACCTTTTTAAAACCAGTGAGAGTTACTCACTATCACACGACTTACTATCATGGGAAAGACCCACCCCCATGAGTCAGTTATCTCCCACCGGGTCCCTCCTGTGACACGTGGGAATTATGGGAGCAAAATTCAAGATGAGATTTGGGTGGGTTCAGAGCCAAAGCATTTCATTCTGCCCCAGCCCCTCCCAAATTTTATGTCCTCACATTTCAAAACCAGTCATGCCTTCCCAACAGTTCCCCAAAGTCTTAACTCATTTCAGCATTCACTCAGAAGTCCACAGTCCAAAGTCTTATCGGAGACAAGGCAAGTCCCTTCCCACTATAAGCCTGTAAAATCAAAAGCAAGTTAGTTACTTCCTAGGTACAATAGGAGTACAGGCATTGGGTAAATACACCAATTCCAAATGGGAGAAATTGGCCAAAACAAAGGAGCTACAGACCCCATGCAAGTCAAAAATCCAGCAGGGCAGCCACATGTTAAAGCTCCAAAATGATCTTTGACTCCTTGTCTCACATCCAGGTTATGGTGATGCAAGAGGTAGGCTCCCACAGCCTTGGGCAGCTCTGCCCCTATGGCTTTGCAGGGTACAGCCCCGCTCCTGGCTGCTTTCATGGACTGGCGTTGAGTGTCTGCGACTTTCCTGGGCACACAGTGCAAGCTGTCAGCGGACCTACCATTCTGGGGTCTGGAGGATGGTGGTCTTCTCACAGCTCCAACAGGCAGTGTCCCACTGGGGACTCTGTGTGGGGGCTTTGACCTCACAATTCCCTTGTGCACTGCTCTAGCAGAGTTTTCCATGAGGGCCCTGCTCCTGCAGCAAACTTGTGCCTGAGTATCCAGGTATTTCCATACATACTCTGAAATCTAGGGAGAGGTTCCCAAACCACAATTCTTCTGTGCACCTGCAGGCTCAACACCACGTGGAAGCTGCCATGGCTTGGGGCTTGCACTCTCTGAAGCAATGGCCTGAGCTCTGTTTTGGCCCCTTTTATCCCCAGATAGGACACAGGGTACCAAGTCCCGAGACTGCACAAAGCAGCAAAGCCCTGGACCCAACCCTTGAAACCACTTTTCCCTCCTAGGCCTCCAGGCCTGTGATAAGAGGGGCTGAGGTGAAGACCTCTGACATTCCCTGGAGACATTTTCCCCATTGTCTTGGTGATTAACATTTGGCCCCTCATTACTTTTGCAAATTTCTGCAGCTGGATTGAATTTCTCCTTAGAAAACGCGTTTTTCTTTTCTGTTGCATCATCGGGCTGTACATTTTCTGAACTTTCATGCCCTGTTTCCTCTTGAAGGCTTTTCCACTTAGTAATTTCTTCTGGCAGATACCTAAATCATTTCTCTCAAGTTCAAAGTTCTGCAGATCTCTAGGGCAGGGGTGAAATACCACCAGTCTCTTTGTATAGCAAGAGTGACCTTTACTTCAGTTCCCAACAAGTTTCCCATCTCCACCTGAGACCATCTCACCTGGACTTTGTTGTCCATATCATTATCAACATTTTGGTCAAAGCCATTCTACAAGTCTCTAGAAAGTGCCAAACTTTCCCACATTTTCCTATCTTCTTCTGAGCCCTCCAAACCATTCCACCCTCTGCCTGTTTCCCAGTTCCAAAGTTGCTTCCACATTTTTGGGTATGTTTACAGCAACACCCCACTCTACCAGTACCAATTTACTGTATTAGTCTGTTCTCACGCTGCTAATAAAGACATACCCGAGGCTGGGCACAGTGGCTCACACCTGTAATCCCAGCACTTTGGGAGGCCGAGGTGGGTGGGTCATGAGGTCAGGAGTTCGAGATCAGCCTGGCCAACATGCTGAAACCCCATCTCTACTAAAACTACAAAAATTAGCTGGATGTGGTGGCAGGCACTTGTAATCCCAGCTACTTGGGAGGCTGAGGCAGAGAATTGCTTGAACCCAGGAGGCAGAGGTTGCAGTGAGCAACACACCACTGCACTCCAGCCTTGGTGACAAAGCAAGATTCTGTCTCAAAAAAAAAAAAAAAAAAAAAAAAAAAAGACATACCCAAGACTGGGTAATTTATAAAGGAAAGAGGTTTAATGGATTCACAGCTCCACATGACTGGGGAGGCCTCACAATCATGGCAGAAGCCAAAGGAGAAGCAAAAGCACATCTTAATACATGGCAGCAAGCAAGAGGGCGTATGCAGGGGAACTCCCCTTTATAAAACCATCAGACCTTGTGAGACTTATTCACTATCATGGGAAAGACCCACCCCCATGATTCAATTACCTCCCACCAAGTTCTTCCCTCCACACACGGGAATTATGGGAGCTACAATTCAAGATGAGATTTGGGTGGGGACACAACCAAATCATATCAGTTGCCCCCTACTCAATTCATACATTGAAGACCTAACCTCCAGTAGCTCAGATTGACCTTATTTGGAAACAGGATTGTTGCACATGTAATTAGTAAAGATGAGTTTATACTGGAGTAGGGTAGAGCCCTAATTCACTCTAACTAGTGTTATAAGCAGATGGCCATGTGAAGACATACACAGCATGAACACTATGTGAAAATGAGGCAGAGATCAGGGTAACACAACAGAAGCTAAGAGAGAGGCATGGAGCAGATTCTCCTTCATAGCTCTCAGTGGAAACCAACATTGCTGACACCGTGATCTCAGACATCTAGCCTCAGAACTATGAGACAATACATTTCTGTTGTTTAAGCCACCACATTTGTGGTACTTTGTTATGGCAGCGCTAGGAAACTAATACCATCACATAAACGGAGTGGCCACAGTGGCAGGGATAGAGGCTATGTATGGGCTTCAACTTTCCAAGGCTGATTTAGCTACTGATGATCTTTACTGTCAGCATCAAAGACTAATGCAGAGTCCCCAATATGGCACTATTGAGGAGACCAACTGGCTGCTTGGTGACAAGTTGACAGCACTAGGTCTCTTCTACTGAGGGGTTCAGTAGTTCATTCTCACAGTGATGGATGTCTAATCTGGGTGTGGGTTTTCTTTTCCTGCCCACAGGTCCTCAGTCAGGGTTTAAAATATGGAGTTTAAAATACGGGTTTAAAGTACGGGGGTTTACAGAATGAATGCCTGATCCACAAGCATAAACATCTTATGTAACATAGCATCCAACCAGGGACTTGCTTCATGGTAAAAGAGGAGTGGGAGTGGGCCGTAACCATGACATCCATTGATCATACCATCATACCATACCATCCAGAAAAATCTGGCATTTTAAAGGGCTGGAATTACTTCCCCCCCCCCTCCCGAGACAGCTCACTTTGTCACCCAGGCTGGAGTGCAGTGGTGCAATCTCAGCTCACTGCAGCCTTGATCCCTCGGGCTTAAGCCATCTTCCCACTTCAGCCTCATGTGTAGCTGGGACTATGGGTATGTGCCACCACACCCAGCTAATTTTTTAAAAAATTTGTAGAGAGAAGGCTGGGCACGGTGGCTCAAGCCTATAATCCCAGCACTTTGGAAGGCCGAGGCGGGCAGATCATGAGGTCAGGAGATCAAGACCATCCTGGCTAACACGGTGAAACCCCGTCTCTACTAAAAATACAAAAAATTAGCCTGGTGTGGTGGCGGGCGTCTGTAAGTCCCAGCTACTCAGAAGGCTGAGGCAGGAGAATGACGTGAACCCGGGAGGCGGAGCTTGCAGTGAGCCGAGGTGGCGCCACTGCACTCCAGCCTGGGCGACAGAGCGAGAGCTCATCTCAAAAAAAATAATTGTAGAGACAAGCCCTCACCATGTTGGGCAGGCTGGTCTTTAACTCCTTGGCTCAAGTGATCCTCCCGTCTCAGCCTCCCAAAATGCTGAGATTACAGGCATGAGCCTTCACAACCAGCCTGGAGTGACTTTTTAAAGGCACGGGTGATGTTCCACTCAGAGGCAACACTCTGAAAGAATTGGATGCTATCATTCTGGATTTGTTATACACATTAAATCAGAGGCCTTTGTAATTCTGTCATAGTTTGTTTTCCATTGCTGTAACAGAAAACCACAGACTAGGTAGTTTACGAAGAAAAGAAATTTATTTCTTACAGTTCTAGAGGCCAGGAGGTCAAAGAATATGGTGCTGTCATCTGGCAAGGTCCTTCTTGTTGTGTCATAACATGACAGCATCGCATGGCAAGAGGGCAGGAGCATGTGTGTCAGCTCAGTTTTCTCTACCTCTTCTTTTAAAGCTACAAGCCCCATTATGGGGGTCCCACCCTGATAACTTTATCTAATTCTAATTACCTCCCAAAAGCCTCACCTCCAGATGCCATCAACATATGAATTTGGAAATTAATTTTTTTTTTTTGAGACAGAGTCTCGCTCTGTTGCCCAGGCTGGAGTGTGGTGGCGCAATGTCTGCTCACTGCAAGCTCCTCCTCCCAGAGTCACACTATTCTCCTGCCTCAGCCTCCCAAGTGGGTAGGATTACAGGCACCTGCCACCACGCCCCTCTAATTTTTTGTATTTTTAGTAGAGACTGGGTTTCATTGTGTTAGCCAGGGTGGTCTTGATCTCCTGACCTTGTGATCCACCCGCTTCAGCCTCCCAAAGTGCTGGGATTACAGGTGTGAGCCACTGTGCCTGGCTGAAATTAAGTTTTTAATACATGAAATTTGGAGGACACATTCAAACCACAGCAGGCCCTAATAGGAAAAATACTTGGGTCCACTAACCAAAGAGTAGATGTAGGAATAGCCCCACTTCTCTTCACTATCAATAACCCAGTAGAAGATTTTGTGCTTCCCATACTCACAAATGTGGGATCTGTAGGGCTGGAGGTCCTAGTCCCCAAAGAGGTTACACTCCTGTTAGAGATCACAGCAAGGGTCCCATTGAACTACAAGCTGTGGCTGCTGCTGGGCATTTTGGACTCCTTATTCCAGAGATCAGGAGGCAAAAAGAGGAGTCACCATCATGACAGGAGTAATTGACCCTGATCAGTAAGAGGAGGTAATGCTGCTTTTTACAGAGCCAATGTGATCCCTCTTGGGCATCTCCTGATACCTCCTTGCCCCATGTAGCTGAATGAACACATGCAGCAAATCTGGCCTGAGGAGCCCAGACCACCACATAAGCCACCAAGACCTGCTAAGGTGATAACGAATGGTGAGGGGAATTTGGAGTAGATAATGGAGGAGAGAGAGGATCAGTATCAACTGTGGCCCCCAGACAAGTTGCTGTAGTTTGTCACACTAACCTTCCTCTTCAAGTTTTCCTTTAGCAAGAAAGGCCCATGGGAACCATAGAAAAATTTCTTCCCAAACCTGTGTGAAAAAGTGGATCTCTAGGGCTCGAAGAGTGGGCTGTGGTGGTTATGAAAGTGGGCCTTTCAGATTTCCTGCTATGGGAGAATAGTTGATAACCCCAACTGCTGACTTTCTGGATCAACCAATGTGTTTGCTGCTGAGGCTATGCTTCCTAGGAACTATTTTTAGCCAGTGACTAAGCATGGTGGGGTACTAATACAGGCTCAATGGGACTTCTCTAATGAGTCACTTTGGTTCAAAGCTCAGAGGGAAATTTAGAGACAGAAGCAGCAAATTTAATTCAAAGAAAACAAAGGAAAGAATAAAGATGGCATCAGAAATCAATGAAATAGAATGCAGGCATCCAAGAGGGAAAATCAACAAAGCCAAAACTTAATAGTCTTCTAAAAGAGAAATGAAAATTCATCAACTCCTACCAAGGGTAATCAAGAAAATGTGAAAGAAAACACATTACCAATATCAGCAATTAAAAAGGGGGACATCACTATAGGTCCTATAGACATTAAGAAATATGGGAGGATGCTACAAACAACTTTATACCATTAGAGTTGACAATTAAGATGAAATGGAAAATCTTAGTGAAAAACAAAATTTACCACGACCAAAACCAGAATAAATAGAAAATTTTATATTTTAGAAGAATTGAATTCATAATTCAAATCTTCCTACAAAGAAAACTCCAGATGGCTTCACTGGTGAATTCTTTCCAAGATATATACTGCTTTTAGAAAGGCATAAAAGACATATTCATACTTTCTAATGCTTGTATATTACATACTCTATTTGTGGCTTCACTTTCCCCTGCTTCCATGCATCATTCATTGAACACCTACTATGTTTCAGGGCATGATGCTAGCTGTTAAAATACAAAGATGAATAAAGGGTTTTTTTGGTGGGGGAAGGACTTTCAGATTGATGGAAGAAGTAGATATATATAATGTAAATGCAGCAAATTCTGTACTAATGATGATATGTATAAAGTAATATGAGAGATGGTGATGAATCCAGGGAAGGGAAGGCTTCCCAGGCATGGGAGTGAAACAACATGGCATGTGCTATAGGCATAAAAATGACTAGAAAATAAAAGACATCCCTTCTCAGTCTTCCTTACTGAATCCTCTCCTCATATTCCCTTAATTTTTTTGATTCCTCAAGTCCTGTGCTTGGTTTGTTTTTCACTCTCCCCAAGCAGTTTTATCAACTCTCACATTTGCCCCTTTCACATACAAGTTAATCATTCCAAAATCTATGTCTCCAGACTCCACCTCTCTGTTGAGCTCCAGGCCCAATGTCCAAATATCTACAGAAGTCACCTATGCAAGAATTTTGCCCTCACACTATGCCATCTCCTGCATCACCAACTTCCCTCCCTTAAAAAAAATCCTTCCATTGATTGCACGTGTCTCTCCAGCTACTACACCATTTCTCTCCTCCTCTTTGTGTAATGAAACTTCTCACTTTCTTTGTTTATTAGTTAAAAGTGAGGTTTTTATCCCCATTACTTTTTTTGAGACTGTGCTTATCAAGGTCACCAATAACCATCCTGTTGCCTAATTCAGTCCTTAACCTACTTGACTAAATGGCAGCATTTGACTAGTTGATCATTTTCTCTTTCTTGAAGGACTGTCTTTCCCTGGCCTTCACCCTATACTGATTTTCTTCTCACTTCAGTAACTCCTCAGTCTCTTCATTGGATCCTCTTTCTTTTCTCAACCTTTAATTATTGGGGATTCTAGTGTTCCATCCCCAGACTTTGACGACTTTTTTTCTTATACTCATTTCTTAGAAAATCTTAACCAACTCTGTCATTTTAAATATCATCTATATGTTAGTGATTCCAAAAAATGTATATCTGCAGCCTCTCCCCTGAACTCCAGACTCATATCTCCACTGGCTAATCCACTTGGATGTCTAATAGTATTCCAAACTAAATGTGTCCAAACCAAGCCTTTGATTCCTTGCTGCTCAAACCTTCAGCCTTCTCTATATCAGTAAATAGTTCTACCATTCACCCTGTTGCTCAGGCCAGAAATGTTGGGGTCATCATTAACTTCTCTGCTTCTATTACCCTCATTTGATCCACCAGCACATCCATCATCCTACCTCGAAAATATATTCCAAATCTGATTGACTAGTTCTTACCACCTTGATCACTGTTACTCTCATCCAAACTACTATTATCTCTTACCTAGATCCCTTCCTCCTAACTGGCTATCCTACTTCCACTTTCTCCCAACTATATTCTGAATGATCCTTTTACAGTGTAAGTTAGGATATGCCACTCCCCTGTTTGGAACTCTCCAGTGATTCATGTCACACTTCAAATAAAATCTAAAATTCTTTCCACAGTCTGCAAGGCCCTAATGATCTGGCCTCTTGCTGCATTCTGACCTTATGTCCTTCTACTCTCCCCTTCTTTTTTTGTACTTCAGCCATACTAGCTTCACTATTGTTTATCCAACATATGACAAGCACATTGCTGTCTCTGGACCTTTATACTTGTTTACTTTAGAAATACTCATTCCACAGATATTCTTATGGCCCATTTCCTCACACCATTCAGGTCTCAGTTCAAATGTTACCTCCTCAGGGGAACCACCCTATCTAAAATAACTCTTTGATTTGCTGTGCTTTTACTCTATTTTTCCCTAGCTTATAACCCTACAGGAGTTATATAACATACACATCTGTTTATTGAATATTATCTGCCTCCCATGTTAGAATATAATTTCCATAAAGACAAGGAATTTATCCATTTTGCTCAGTCACCAAGTCCTATATATTCTACCTCTTTAAAATATCTTCAAGCTGACCCAACACTTTGGGAGGCTGAGGTGGAGGATCACTTGAACCCAGGAGTTTGAGACCAGCCTGGGTGACATAGACCCTGTCTCTACAAAAAAATAAAATAAAATTTAAAAAAATCTTCAGTTAATCTTCTTTCCATTCCTACTACCTCTGCCTTAATTCAGTTGCCATCTTCACTTGCTTGGACTATTAAAGTATTCTTCTACTTGATTTTGTACCTTTGTTCTCTCCTATCCAGGCCATTCTCCCACACTACTACAAATTTGATAGCCCTATAGTTGATATCTGTTCATGCCTCTCCCTTACATAAAACCCTTTGTAAGGGATACCCTCTTTGCATACTGGATAAAGGCAGTCCCTTAACACAGCATCCAAGGCAATTTCTAGCCACTTATTCTGCCCCCTCCTTGCCTTTCGTCTCAAGCAGTCCAAAATGCTTATATCTCATGTGTTTCTTGCCTCTGTCCTTGGAACATGCTGGTTCTTTTCTCTTAAATGCCCTTTCCTGACTCTCACAAAGATAAATATTACCTCTGGCCATGCTTCTATTGCATTTATTATACTGTGCTTGATTTTTTAAAAATACTTATATGAATGTCCCATTCATGTGACACTGTGAGCTTCTTAAAGGGAGAGAATTGTGTCTTATTTAGGGCACAGCTCCTGACACACAGTCAGGGACAGATGGAGATGGGAGTAAGGCACAGGAAGTGTTCAGAGTAGAAGGAACTTTATGTATGAACACTCTGAAGCATGAAGGAACTTGCTTCATCTTTAGGAAAGAGAGGAGGCGAGTGTAACTGGAGACCAGTGAATGAGGGGCAGAGTAACAGGAGAGCAAACTAGAAAGACTATGGGAACTAGATCATGCAAGGCCTTGTTGGTCATGCTAAGGATCTTGAACATTATCCCAAGAGAAATGGGAACCCTCTGAAAGGTTTTAAGCAGAAGAATGACAAAATAAGATTTGCATTAAAAAATCAGGATGGCTGCTATGTAAATAATGGATTGAAAGGATACAAGAATGAATACAGAGGTGAGATAGACACTATTGCAATAGTCCAGGCAAAAGGTGATGGTGGGTTAAACTAGAGTGGTAGCATTGGGGATGGTGAGAAGTAAATAGATTCAAAATATATCTTGGAGGTAGAATGAATAGGGCTTACTGACAAAGTGAGGGGGTGAAGGAGATAGATTTGCACAACAGAAAGGCTGGTGGAATCATTTACTGAAATGCAGATTTGTCAGATTACTCTTGCCCTTACGGGCCAAAAGATAAACAGTTAAGTTTTGAGAGGTTAAGTTTGGGACGCCTGGGTGTGAGGCATGTAGAGGAATAACACAGTTGAATATAGGGGTGAAGATTTCAGAAGAGAGGTCTGGACTGGAAAATAATTGGGAGTCATGAGCATACAGGTTTTATGTAAAACCGTAAGAATCAATGAGAGAACCTAGAGAGATTGTAGCATGAAGAGAAGAGGGCATGGCTTATGTGGAATTGAATATAAATTCACTGGATTAGAGGTAATGAGAATATGAAACTCAGAGGGCACAGGGACCTTGAAGTTGCCCAGGAAAATGGTAGAAGTTGAGGGTACAGGAAGGCTGTGAGTGAGGTGCTTGAAGGTCTTAAAGAGAATGAGGGAAAATGACCAACAATTTGGAAGATAATTGCATTGAGAAGGGAGAAAAGATGAATAGATAGGTGACACAAACCTCTAAAAGACAGAAAGATTTTCCAAGAGGTAGAAGTAGCAATGGGGACAGACAACCTAAATTTCCCCCTTAAGTATATTTTCTGTTTCAGATAATGAGGATCTTCAAGAGTATCTTTGGATGTTGCAGGTTAAATAGATTCAAAGAAATTCTATCTCTGCTGTTCCAGACCAAGCCAGTCCCTTGGGTCTTTTTCAAGGCAGGAAATCTGGTGGAGTTAGGCCAAAGCAGCAGGAACCTGGCACAGATAAGAGTGAGAAATAGCAGGCTATACTGCGTTCAAGTGAGAGATGGTAAGGGATTGAACCAATGCAGGAGCAGAGGGGATAAACAGGGAGAGCTTCAGGAAATACCTCTGATGTGTCTGGAAACTGAGTTCAATTACATGGCTACTGATTCAATCATTCATTCCTACATAAGGAAATCCCTGCAGAACTCTGAATACCAAGGCTCAGAGGAGCTTCCTGGTAGGTGAACACATCAGGGTACTGGGAAAGTGATGCATCCTGTCACTGTAGGAGAGTGGGGAAGGATAATCTGAACTCAGAAACTTCCCAGATTTTGCTTTATGTCTCCTCATTTGACTGGCTCTGTTTTGTATACTTCATAATAAAACTATAATCACAAGTATAGCACTTTCCTCAGTTCTGTGAATCATTTTTGGGAATTATTGAACCTGAGGGCATTGTGGGAACCTCTGAAATTTTAGTCAGTTGGTCAGAAGTTTGGGATCCCTGAACTGTGGCTGGCATCTGAAATAAGGCCAGACTTTCTGGGGACTGTGACCTTAAACCTGTGGAGTCTGACACTAACTCCAGGTGGTTAGGATCAGAATTGTATTGCACTTGGAATTGGTTCTGAATAAAAGGTAACAGAAAATCCTATTCAATCTGACTTTAAAAACTAAATGGAATTTATTGGTGCATGTTACTGAAAAATCCAAAGTATAAGATTTCAGGGCATACATAGCTTGATCTAGCACTCAACTAGCATTACCAGGACCTGGTTTTTTTGTATCAGGTTTTCTGTTCTGCTTCCTTGAGAACGGCTTCATTCTCAGCAAACTCTCTCCAGTGCAGGATGGCTGCCAGTAGTTTCTGAAGCTGTGTGCTTGTGGATCTACATCAAATTGAGAAGAAAGGGAGAGACAGAGAGAGGATCTTGATGACTCAAATAGGTGTCCAATAATTGAGTATGATTGGCCTAAACTGGGTCATGTGACCATCCTTCAACAAACTACCTTGCCTAGGAGTATTGCCATAAGCCATCTAGAGCCTATCCCTAAAACCAGAAGTAGGGTAAGTCTTTCCCAAATCATTTTGCCAAAAATGGCTTGCCTTAAGCAAAATCTGGGTACTGTTGTTAGGAAAATGGGGAAATGAACACTGGGGATACAATTAGTTACATCCACTACAGTGTTAAATTTATATTTATTTAATTGACTTTTCATTTAAAATATTAACTACATTTTTCTGCACTTAAAGAGTTTTATATCTGAACTCTAGTTGGTTTAAGTATTCTGTGAGATTCTCTTTGCAACCTAGGAATTTGTTAGTGCAGTTCAGTAAAAGAGAAATGCTGCTTGCCATATTATGGTAAAAACTCACCTCTAGATGTAATTTATGTCCAGTTTAATTATTCAGAGAATAGACCCTAAGAAATAGTTGGGTTGACAGTGTAAAATGATTCTGGTAAAAAAAAAAGTTGACAGAGTAAGATGATTCTGCAAAAGAACATTTCTGTGCCCTCAGCTCTGCAAGACCACTTGGAACTACCAAAATAGATATCACAAAGCTTATACACCAAAGCTCCTGGACTTTATTAATGGGAAACATTCTCAGATCTTCATTTACAGCCAGTTTGCTATGATTCTAGATATAGTTCTGACAGATTAAGTTATCTGGTGTAGTGAACCTATGTTGTTCACAATTCTCTTTTTTGGGTAATAGTATTTTGATTTTCCTCTGGGTAAACTAGCTCTCTCACTTTCGGTTTTGTGGATTTTGTAGGGCTGATACCACCTATAAGGTTGAGGAATTGTACATGACCAAGATCCTGTCAGTCCCTTGTCCACAGTAATTGATGCTGAAATGGGCAAGTGGCTCAATCTGGGCTATTGCGAGCCCTACCCAGAACTTTGCCTGCAACTCTGGTGGGGTTGCTAGATTGTTAAGATGTAAGCCCAGATCCATATGGGATACCCTGAGGGAAGATCCTGCTGGAAAATTATGCCAATGTAGAGGAAAGAAAAGCAGAAAGATAGAGATAGAAATAGAGATTCGGCTGGGCGAGGTGGCTCATGCCTATAATCCCAGCACTTTGAGAGGCCGAGGCAGGCAGACTGCTTGAGCCCAGGAGTTCGAGACTAGCCTGGGCAACGTGGAAAAACCCTGTCTCTACACAAACATTACAAAAATTATTCGGGTGTGGTGGCTCATACCTATGGTCCCAGCTACTCCGGAGGCTGAGGTGGGAGGATCACCTGAGCCCAGGAGGTTGATGCTGCAGTGAGCCATAATTGCCTGTCACTTCACTCCAGACTGGGCGACCAGAGTGAGACTGTTTAAAAAAAAAAAAAAAAAGGCCTGGCACAGTGGCTTACATCTGTAATCCAGCACTTTGGGAAGCCGAGGCAGGTGGATCATGAGGTCAGGAGTTCAAGACCAGCCTGGCCAAGATGGTGAAACCCCGTCTCTACTAAAAATACAAAAATTAGCCAGGCACGTTGGTGCATGCCTGTAATCTTAGCTACTCAGGAGGCTGGGGCACCCTAATCGCTTGAATCCGGGAGGCGAAGGTTGCAGTGAGTCGAAATTGCACCACTGCACTCTAGCCTGGGCGACAGAGCAAGCCTCTGTCTAAAAGAAAAAGAAAGAGAGAGAAACAGAGACAACTGAGCAAGGAGAGAGCAAGAAAGAGAGAACTCAATTCTGATGTTATACTTCGAGCCCTTGGAACCAGCCATGACTAAAAAATTATTGGACTTTTCAGTTACACAGGCAATAAATAACGTTTATAGCTTAAACATTTTTTAGTTAGGTGTATGTGCTGAAAGAATTTTAATGAATTCATCTGGTTTTCTGGCTCAAGCAAATTTGATTAGAAGTAACAACAAGAAGGGTTTTGCTTGAAGGCATGTAAATAAGCAGCAATTTCACTTTTTTTTTTTTTTTTTTTTTTTTGAGCCAGTCTCTGTCTGTCGCCCAGGTTGTAATGCAGTGGCTTGATCACAGCTCACAGCAGACTTGACCTCCTGGGCTTAAGCAATTCTCCTGCCTCCTGAGCAGTGACTTTTTAAGTGTTATAAATCCTGAACACCAAATGGAATAAAATACAGTATTTTGGTATCTGGTGCTGACACCAAAAGAAGGCAAAATAAAACTATAAAATCTCTCTTTCTTTCTATTTCATTAAACAGTTTGGGACCCTAATTATTATATCATATCTTATAGTACAATATCTTACAGTACAGGAAAATGTTTGATGATCCTAATGACATTCTCTATTTTTATAACTGCCTTCAATGTTCTTTCACACATAAAACCCTTTTCTTTTTTTTTTTTTTTTTTTGAGATGGACTCTCACTCTGTCACCCAGGCTGGAGTGCAGTGGCATGATCTCGGCTCACTGCAACCTGTGCCTCTTGGGTTCAAGCGATTCTCCTGCTTCAGACTCCCAAGTAGCTGGGACTACAGGCATGTGCCACCACACCCGGCTAATTTTTGTATTTTTAGTAGAGACGGTGTTTCATCATGTTAGCCAGGCTGGTCTCGAACCCCTGATCTCAGGGAATCCATCCGCCTCGGCCTCCCAAAGAGCTAGGATTACAGGCATGAACCACCGCACCTGGCCCATAAAACCATTTTTGATTTCTTCTTCAGTGAGTAGTTACTATACTAAAGCAAAATTATATTATTAACATTTCTGTCTTAATTTTTTTCAATTTTTTTGTTTGTTTTTGGGACTGTCACCTAGGCTGGAGTGCAGTGGTGCAATTTCGGCTCACTGCAACCTCCAGCTTCTGGGTTCAAATGATTCTCCTGCCTTAGCCTCCTGAGTAGCTGGGACTACAAGTGCACACCACCACACTGGATAATTTTTATATTTTTAGTAGAGGTGTGGTTTTCACCGTGTTGGCCAGGCTGGTCTTGAACTCCTGGCCTGAAGCAATTCACCTCGGCCTTCCAAATTACTGGGATTTCAGGTATGAGCCACCTTGCCTGACGCAGCCTTTTTCCTAAGAAAGAAAGAAAAAATAAGTGTAGCAGAGGATAGAAGAGGTACGGAGTTACTGAGACTGGGTGGTAAAAAGGGAGTGGGAGGGCTTGTGGTGAGGGTGTCAGTGATCGGGGGAGGGTTTGGGCGGAAAGAAGGAGGGTTTGAAGAGAGAATGAAGAAGAGTAAATAAATTTGCTGACCAGTGTGTAAAATAATGGTATAACATCAACAAAAATACCTGAATTTCAGTGCTTAAAAATAGCACAGTATACTGGAACATCATAATACAGAAAACAATAATGCAATGAGGACTTCCTCTTCCTTCACCTTCAGTCAGAGTAGCCTCTAAATCTTATTAATCCAATTTTAGAGACATATCATCCCACCTAGAGATTCTGCTTTCTGAAATATTCTTGGTGCCGACCTTGGAAGGCTCTGGTTCTGTTTTAAGAAGGAAAGCCATTTGCTTGTATCACCTTACATACTGCTGTCAGATAAATATTTCTGAAGCACAGCTCTAATCAGGTAGTCACTAATATTTATTGAGTGTCTGCTATGTTTCAGGCACCAGGCTCTACATACATTATCATATTTAACCTTCACAACAGCCATTTTTAAGTAGATACTGTCATTATCTCCATTCTCTAGATTAGCAAAAAAAAAACTTTAGAGAAATCAAATCTCTTGAAAAGGAAACACGGCTTCTAAGTGGCAGAACCAGGTTAGGAATCCAGGTCTGTTTGGCTCTGGAGCTTGGATTCCTCACTATTATTCTATTTTATCTCTTCTGCTCAAAACCTAAAAGTAAATAAAGTCCAGGGGCTTATCATTCAAGGCCGTTACCCCCAACTGCTATTCCAATTTTATTTTCTTTTTTTCGTTTTTTTTTTTGTTTGTTTGTTTAGTTTTGTTGTTGTTTTGAGAAGGAATCTCACTCTGTCGCCCTGGCTGGAGTGCAGTGGCGCGATCTCAGCTCACCAATGCAACCTCCACTTCCTGGGTTCAAGCACTTCTCCTGCCTCAGCCTCCTGAGTAGCTGGGATTACAGATATGCACCACCATGCCCGGCTAATTTTTTTGTATTTTTAGTAGAGACGGGGTTTCACCATGTTGGTCAGACTGGTCTTGAACTCCTGACCTCGTGATTCGCCTGCCTCAGCCTCCCAAAGTGCTGGGATTACAGGCGTGAGCCACTGTGGCTGGCCCAATTTTATTTTCTACTGCTACACCTTCATACATCTGATTTTCAGAGCAAATGGAAGTATTTGCTGATCATCAATATACTGCAGTATTTCATACTACCATACTTTTGTTTACAAAAGAATGCTTTCTCTGTCTCACTGGTTCTAAAAAATAATAGAAATATTTAAATCCTTGTTTCGTACAATAGTCGTGATTTTCATTATAATAAGAGCCATTGGATTTTACTGTGATGCAGCTATTTTTTCTTCTTCTGAAGCATGTATGAAGATTAAGTGGTTTTTGAAATCTGTTAGGCCTTTACAAATCATTTGTAAGTCCAAATCCTAGAGAATTAGGATTCTAGATAACAGAAGTCATTTTCAAAAGTCCAAGAACTCTTTAGTGTCTCCCAAGATTATCTAATAAACAAAAACAACAAAACCAATAGGACATAAATTTGGAAAATGGTAAATCTCATTTTGTAGTTGGAAGTGCCTATACTCCTAACAGGCAGAATATTCAATAATTAAAATATCTGCTATGGAATAATTTTGTAGATTAAAAAAGGCACGAGTGATGTTACCTTGAGTATACACTTAGTTTGGCTACAGTATGGTTTGAGCTTTTCAAAAAGCAGTGGCTCTTCAGAAAGTACAAAAGAAGAGAATATTTTCTAACTCATTTTAGGGGGCTATCATTACCTTGATAACAAAACCAAACCAAGATAGTTTAAAGAAAGAAAACTATAGATCAATAACCCTCATGGACATAGATGTAAAAATCCTCAACAGATATTGGAAAGTCCAATACAGCAATATATAATATATAACACAAATATATAAATACATATATATAACATATATATGTGTGTGTCTCTCTCTCTATGTATATATATATGCAAACATATATAAAGAATAACACACCATGACAAAAATGCAAGGCTGGCTCACTATTCAAAAATCAGCTGGGCATGGTGGTAGTGCACGTTTGTAGTCTCAGTTACTCAGGAGGTTGAAGCTGGAGGATCAAATCCAGCCTGGGCAATGTAGTGAGACCTCCATCTCTCCAAAAAAAAAAATCAATAGACTCACAAAAATATAATCAGAAATATAATCTTTGACAAAGGAGCAAGGGCAATTCGATGGAGAAAGAATGGGCTTTTCAACAAATAGTGTTGGAACAACTGGACATCCACATGCAAAAAAATGATTCTAGCCCACAAGCTTTACATCCTTCACAAAAATGAACTCAAAATGGATTATAGACATAAATGTAAAATGCAAAACTATAAAACTCCTAGTAGATAACATAGGAGAAAATTTAGATAGCCTTCGGTTTGCTGATTACTTTTAAATTTTTCATTTATTGTATTTACTTTTATTTGTTAGAGATACATGCCTCACTGTGTTACCCAGGCTGGAGTCCAGTTCAAGCTCACTGCAGCCTCAAACTCCTGGGCTCAAGTGATCCTCCCACCTCAGCCTCCCAAGTAGGTGGGACTACAGGCATGCCACCACCCTCAGCTAATTTTTTTATCTTTTGTAGAAATGGGAATATCACTATGGTGTCCAGGTTGGTCTTGAACTCCTGGCCTCAAGTGATCCTCCTGCCTTAGCCTCCCAAAGCACTAGGATTACAGGGATGAGCCATTGTGCCTGGCCTGATGATGACTTTTTAGATACAATACCAAACGCATAACCAGTAAAAGAAAAAATGATGTTGGATTTTATTAAAATTTAAAAATTTCTGTTATGCAAAAGATGCTGCCAAGAGAATGAGAAGACAAGCCACAGACTGGGAGAAAATATGTGCAAAAGACTGATCTGATAAAGGAGTGTTATTCAAATATAGGAGGAACTCTTAAAATGAAACAATAAGAAAATGAACAAACTGATTAAAAAATGGGCAAATGATCCAAACAGACATTTGACCAAAGAAGATGGCAAATAGTATATGAAAAAATACTCAACATATGTCATCAGAGAATTGCAAATTTAAACAGTGTGATACCAATGCATACTATTAGAATGGCAAAAACCCAAAATATTGACAACATTTAATCCTGGTGGGGATGTGGAGCAATGGGAACTCTCATTCATTGTTAGTGGGGAAAAAAGAAATGGTACAGCCACTTTGGAAAATAGTTTGATGGTTTCTTACAAAACTAAACATACTCTTACCATACTATCCAGCAATGTCACCCCTTGGTATTTACCCAAATATGCTGAAAGCTTATGTCCACACAAAACCTGCAAATGGATATTTATAGCAGCTTTATTCATAATTGCCAAAACTTAGAAGCAACCAAGATGTCCTACAATAGATGAATGGACAAATTGTGGTACATCCAGATGATGGGATATTATTCAGCACCCAAAATAAATGAACTACCAAGCTATAAAAAGACACAGAGCAACATTAAAGGTATATTATTAAGTGAAAGAAGCAAATCTGAAAGGCTGCATGCTGTATGATTCTCACTTTATGGCATTCTGAATAAAGCAAAACTATGGAGGCAGTAAAAAGATTATGAGTTGCCAGGGAGTTGGGGAAGGGAGGGATGAATAGATAGAACACAGAAGATCTTTAGGGCAGTGAAACTCTTCTGTGTGATACTATAAGGGCAGACACATATCATTTATTATGCATTTGTCAAAACACACAGAATATACAACACAAAGAGTAAACTCTGGCTGGGCACAGTGGCTCATGCCTGTAATTCACCAGTACTTTGGGGGACTGAGGCAGGAGGATTGTTTGAGCCCATGAGTACAAAACCAGACTGCGCAGTATAGTGAGACCTTGTCTCTCCAAAAAATTAAAATATTAGCCAAGTGTGATGGTGCTCAGTCCCAGCTACTCAGGAGGCTGAGGTGGGAGGGTCACTTTAGCCCAGGAGGTCAAGGCTGTAGTGAGCTGAGATTGTGCCACTGTACTCCAGCCTGGGTGACAAAGCAAGACCCTGTCTCAAAAAAGAAAAAAAAAAAAAAAGACTGTAAACACTAATGTAAAGTATGAACTTTGGTTGATAATGATGTGTCACTGTTGGTTCACTGATTGTAACAAATATATTACATTGGTGTGGGACATTGATATGGGAGAGACTGGGCAGGGGAGGAGGAGGTGTACTCTGTACTTTCTACCCAATTTTGCTGTGAACTTAACACTGCTCTCAAAATAAAATATATTAATTTAATTATACATGTAATTTTTTTCTTTTAAAAAATCAATTTAGGCTGGGCGTGGTGGCTCATGCCTGTAATCCCAGCACTTTGGGAGGCTGAGGTGGTTGGATCACCTGAGATCAGGAGTTCAAGATCAGTCTGACTAACATGGTGAAGCCCTGTCTCTACTAAATACAAAATAATTAACTGGGTGTGATGGCACATGCTTGTAATCCCAGCTACTCGGGAGTCTGAGGCAGGAGAATAACCTGAACCAGGAGGCAGAGGTTGCAGTGAGCTGAGATTGTGCCATTGCACTGCAGCCTGGGTAACGTGAGTGAAATGTCATCTCAAAAAAAAAAAAAAATCAATTTAATTTGCCATACTAAAAGTCTAAATAAGAAAGTGTAGTGGTCTTCCTGCTCCTTAGCTCAGCTAAGTCCAAGTTCTTGCCTCACAACCAGGAAGAATTAGGCATGTGGACACCAGAGAGTGAGTGGAGTAGAATTTATTAAGCAAGAACTCTCAGTGGAGAGGGAACACAGTGGGATGGTTCCCCTACCTGAAGGTGGGAAAGTCCCCTGTGTAGCTGGGTCTGGGGCCTTTTATGAACTTAGAATGGGGAGTGCATGCTGATTGGTTTGTGAGTATGCAAAAAAGGTTAAAGTGAAGACACCACTCAAAGGAAAGGGTAGGTATATGTAAAATAGGTGAAGAGTGGGGACCAATCAGAGGAAAGCACACCAAATGGGAAGACAAGTTCTCAATCCGGTCGGAGGATTTAACTTGTAGCCTGGCTTCCAGGCTTTAAACTGTCTTTGGCTTAGAGGTGGGGTTGTACCAGGGACCTGCCCCTAATCTGTTTAGGCATTTGGCTGCCTCCTATCACTATCATTTCCCCCTTCTAAAGAAGTACATCTAACTGCCATTAGTTTGAGGATGAAGTCCAATCTTAACTGCTTCCTGCTGACAGGGAGTGCTGTTTTGGGAAAACGGCAGTCAGATCTCCCTCAGAGGTCTAAGGGTCCCCAGTAAAAGGGAGCAATTGTCTAAGGCTCCGGTTACATGATCATTTGGAGTCTGATGGCCTCTAGGCAAGAATAAACAATTTGGTTTATTAGAAGACATGTATCAAAATGAAACAAGGGGGTAAAGACAGCTCAAAAATCCCAAGGCTGCCAATACACTTAGATAACTGGTGGCTATAGTTATGCCTGCTAAGATTTGGGTGCACGTTGGCTTTGGTTAACTCCCTTGTTCTGATTTTCCCAAACAAAGAAACCTCCAGGTTATGAGCACCCTGTTTACTCCTATCACCTGGCAGGATTTGCAGGAGAATTGCCCAGAATTAGAATATTGATCCGGATTTTTACATTATCCATCCCTTCTGTTTCTTTCTGAGCTGCAGTGGGAGATCACTGGTTGGTTCACAGGAAAACACAGGATTAGTCTAAAACGTAGGCAAAAACTTAAAAAGAACTAATGAGATTAGAATTTAATGAAAGTGTATGATAAGTTTGAAACATAATTTTTCTTTCTCCAGTCCTTATTTTTGTTAAAGACAAATCATGATAGGACTGAGTTGTTTGCAAAATAAACTTCAGTCTTATAGTTGTCTCTTATACTGATTATTATCTATAATTATACTGATTATTTGCATAAAGTGTAGCAAGAATAATTATTTTTCACATAGGCTTTTAAACTTGGCTTTGATGGAACTCTGTTCCACAAGGAAGCTCAGATAAGACCTTTTAAAGCCAAGCCCAGCCATGGGTTTATAACCTCAATCCGGTCGGAGGATTTAACCCAAGGTTTACCAACCTATGAGTTGGGTAAATTCCTCTCTTCTTGAGATCCCAAGATAACATGGGGCTCCTGTGCCTGTTAGAAAGTGACTCTTTACTCAACACAGGTTAGGAACCCTGTACAGGGACAGTGTAGACAAGGTATGTGATCAGTTTTCCCAGAGGGTTTTTATTGGCTCTGTAAGTCAGGCTTGATTCCCTAAAGGAAAGTGCTTCATTCCAGTCAAAGCCTTGGTAAAATAACCAGTTTCTCCAATTGTGTCCTGTTGCAAAAAAAAAAAAAAAAAAATTCTTATTGCACTGATGCAAATTCACTACTATATTGCTATGAGTTAAGAATACTCACAAATAGTTTCAAAATTCTAGAGAAACCTGGCAGGGAGAAACAAGTATACTTCAAATTTTGTTCGCAGGAGTATAGTTTACTCAATTATTAAAGGCTGTAAATGACTCAAAAGTTTCCTTGATTCTGAAAAACAAAACAAAGATCAGCAATACCTTAAGCAAAAAGTTTAAAAAAAGATTACTTCAGTTTTCTGTTAGTTCAGTCAATTCAGTGAACTCTTACTCTGCTTGATATTCATGAACATTTTGGCTCTTGATGAGTCCTGTACGTTTTCCTCTATTTCAATGTCACAATCTCCAAAGTGATCAGAAACCTGTATTTCAGAGCACCTGTCAAAGTCCTATAGCTGATTATAAACCATGTTTTGAAAAGAATCAAAGCAAGACAACAATTGTCTGTGAATGACAAAATGTCCTCAGGGTAGTTAGGGTCAAATACAAAATTGACAAAGAAATTGGGTTATTTCTGTGGTTGACAATAACTTAACATAGTAACCTTAATTATGATTGCTAGCATATACTCAGACGTTAGAATTTTAGAAATCCCATGCAATTTTGGAACACGTTAACATTATTCACTAAAATATAACCTGAAGAGAATTAAACATTATTTTGGCAATCCTACATAAGTAAACATGTCAAACAACCCTGTTTACCTAACTCTTTTGGATGCCCCACGGGACCCCTGTAGCACCCAAAAGTTAGGGGTTGGAAAAGACAACCTTGAAACTGAAGTTTGATTTGGGGAAGGCTGTCAAATATGTTAAAGGTTTAAAAACACTTGATATTATGAAATAGAATTCCAGATTACCGTAAGTCATTTATTTAGCCAAAATGATGACTCAAAAAGTTTAAGCAAGGCAAAAACCTTTACTCATTAAGAGGGAAGCCTTAGTTTTCCAATCTGTCCTTAATATTACATAAAAATCCCGTTCAAAGGAGAGAAAGCCAAATTTCACCTTTGCATTAGTCTATTATTAATGTCAACCCCAATTTTTTAATGAAACCTTATAGATAATTCTATCCAATCTTAACCAGTTTGACCATGAGGTGAGATTCTTATAAACCCTTTATAACTCTTTATAAATTTTTGTTAAAGAGCAGATCAGTGCCTTAAGAAAACCTTGTGCTTTTATTCCAATGCTCAATTTGTGGAAAAACCCTATAATACCATTTTGAAGTTAGTCAATATGTTCACACACAGGATTTCTTTTGAAAGATTAATTTTTACAAACTTTCCACCACTTGTTTAAGCCTTTAGCTTTATCTTATCTAGTTTTATTAAATCTTATCTAATTTAAAACAATCCTTTAACCCTCTAAACTAGGCAAAAATTTACATTCCCATGCCTTCTTAAAATCTTTTACCAAAAACACATTCCTTACACACCTTGCATGTAAATCTGTTTTTAGTAGTCTCAATTACATGTTGTAATGGCAACTCTTAGCAATTGATATAGAAGAAGCATTTGACAAAATTCAACATCCATCCATGGATTAAAAAAAAAAACTCTCAGCAAACAAGTAACACAGAGAAACTTCTCCAACCTGATAAAGGACTTCTACAGAAAATCTAGAGCTAACATTGTACTAAATGGTGGAAGGCTGAATACCTTTCCCCTCAGATGAGAAACAAGGCAAGTATGCCAACTTTCACCACTCCTATTCAACATTGTACTGGAAAGTTCTAGCCAATGCAATAAGGCAAGGAAAATAAATAAAAGGCATACAGTTTGTAAAGAAAGAAATAAAACTGTTTCTATTTGCAGATGACATAGTTATGTACATAGAAAATCCCAAGGAATCACACACACAAAAAAAATGTCGTAGAACTAAAATAGGAAAGTATAAAGGTCACCAGATAAAGGATTTTTTTTTTTGAGAGAGTTTGGTTCTTGTTACCCAGGGTGGAGTGCAATGGTGCAATCTCAGCTCACTGCAACCTATGCCTCCTGGGTTCAAGTGATTCTCCTGTCTCAGCCTCCTGAATAGCTGGGATTACAGGTGCCTGCCACTATACCTGGCTAATTTTTGGTATTTTTAGTAGAGACATTGTTTCACCATATTGGCCAGGCTGGTCTCGAACTCCTGATCTCAGGTGACCCACCCGCCTTGGCCTCCCAAAGTGCTGGGATTACAGGCGTAAGCCATCATGCCTGGCCTAGGATAAATGATTAAAATAAAAAAGTTATTTTTCTATATACTAGAAATTGTCAATTGAAAACTTCAATTTAAAACAATATCGGGGCCGGGCGCGGTGGCTCAAGCCTGTAATCCCAGCACTTTGGGAGGCCAAGACGGGCGGATCACGAGGTCAGGAGATCGAGACCATCCTGGCTAACATGGTGAAACCCCGTCTCTACCAAAAAATACAAAAAACTAGCCGGGCGAGGTGGCGGGCGCCTGTAGTCCCAGCTACTCGGGAGGCTGAGGCCGGAGAATGGCGTAAACCCGGGAGGCGGAGCTTGCAGTGAGCTGAGATCCGGCCACTGCACTCCAGGCTGGGCAACAGAGCCAGACTCCGTCTCAAAAAAAAAAAAAAAAAAAAAAAAAAAACAATATCATGGCTGGGCATGGTGACCCATGCCTGTTATCCAGGACTTTGGGAGGCCAAAGTGGGTGGATCACTTGAGGTCAGGAGTTCAAGACCAGCCTGGCCAACATGGTGAAAGCCCGCCTCTACTAAAAATATAAAAATTAGCTGAGCATGATGGTGGGCACCTGTAATCCCAGCTACTTGGGAGGCTGAGGCAGGAGAATCGCATGAATCCAGGAAGTGAAGGTTGCAGTGAGCCAAGATCACACCCCTGCACTCCAGCCTGGGCAATAGAGCGAGACTCCATTTCAAACAAACAAACAAACAAAAAGTCATTTCTAGTGGCTCCCCCAAAATTAAATGTGAGGGCACTTGAAAAAGTGAAATTAAAAGATAAAAATAAAAAATATAAATTTTATTTATCAACACAAACTCCATCACCTTCAAGATAACCTTTGTAAATGATAATATCAGTCACTAAGTACATTCCTAAAGAACTGAGGGTCCTGGGAACTTAACCATGTCAATGTAATATTTTTTTACAGCATTAACTGAAGAAAAATAGGTGTCCTTTAAATATTTTTTAAGATTGGGAAACAAAAAAGAAGTCAGAAGGAGCCAAATCAGGACTGGAAGGTAGATGCTTACTGATTTCCCATGGAAACTCTTGCAACATTGCCTTTGTTTGATTAGAGGAATGAGCAGGAGCATTGTTGTGGCAGAGAAGAACTCTCTGTTGAAGCTTTCCTGGGCGTTTTTCTGCTAAAGCTTTGACTTTCTCAAAGCACTCTCATAATAAGCAGATGTTATCAAGGCAGGAGGATCGCTTGAGCCCAGGAGTTCAAGACCAGCCTGGGCAACATGGCAAGACTCCGTCTCTACAAAAAAAAATTTTTTTTTTTTTTTTGAGACGCAGCCTCCCTCTGTTGCCCGGGCTGGAGTACAGTGGCCGGATCTCAGCTCACTGCAATCTTCGCCTCCCGGGTTTACGCCATTCTCCTGCCTCAGCCTCCCGAGTAGCTGGGACTACAGGCACCCGCCACCTCGCCCGGCTAGTTTTTTGTATTTTTTAGTAGAGACGGGGTTTCACCGTGTTAGCCAGGATGGTCTCGATCTCCTGACCTCATGATCCGCCCGTCTTGGCCTCCCAAAGTGCTGGGATTACAGGCTTGAGCCACCGCGCCTGGCCCTACAAAAAAAATTTTTAAAAAATTAGTTGGCTGTGATGGTGCACACCTGTGGTCCCAGCTACTTGGGGACTGAGATGGGAGGATTGCTTGAGCCTGGGAGGCAGAGGTTGCAGTGAGCTGAGATTGTGCCACTGCACTTCAGCCCAGATGACAAAATGAGACCCTGTCTCAAAAAAGAAAAAAAAAAAAAAAAACAGATGTTAAAGAAGAAAAAAAAAAAGCAGATGTTATCATTCTTTGGCCCTTCAGAAAGTCAACAAGCAAAATGTCCTGTCCATCCCAAAAAACTGTTGCCACGACCTTTGCTCTTGACCAGTTTATTTTGCTTTGATTGAACTCCTTCCACCTCTTGGTGGCCATCGCTTTGATTGTGCTTTGTCTTCAGGATCATAGTGGTAAAACCATGTTTCATCCTCTGTTACAATTTGTTGAAAAAACGCTTCAAGATCTTGATTCTACTTTTTAAAAATTTCCATTACAAGCTCTGCTCTTATCTGCAGATAACAACAGTTTTGGCACCCATTGACTGGAATGTTTGCTTGACTTTAATTTTTCAGTCAGAATTGTCTAAACTGAACCAGTTAAGACATTTATCGTGTTGGCTATTGCTTGTGCTCTTAGTCATTGGTCCTCTTCAATTAGGGCACAAACGAGATTTATTTTTTCCTTGCAAACTGATGTGGATGGCCTGCTGCTGTGGGCTTCATCTTCAACATCCTCTCATTCATTTTTAAAACAAGTTATCCATTTGTAAACTACTGATTTTTTTAGGGCATTGTTCCCACAGGCTTTTCACAAAGCATCCATGATTTTACCATTCTCTCACCCCAGCTTCACCATTAATTTTTATTCTTGCTTCAATTTTAGCAGAATTCATGTTGCTTTGATAGGGACTCTTTTCAAACTGATGTCTTATCCTTCTTAGTGTCTCAAAGTAGCTCCTGTTAAGATAGGTTATAAAAAGTTAGTATGAGTTTATTTTGGTGCAAAAAAGTTTTGAGGCCAGGTGTGTTGGCTTACACCTGTAATCCCAACACTTTGTGAAGCTGAGGCAGGAGGATCACTTGAACCCAGAAGGTCCAGGCTGCAGTTAGCTGTGATTGCCCCATTGCACTCCAGCCTGGGTGACAGAGTGAGACTCTCTCTCGTAAGTAATAATAATAATAATAATAATTAATTAATTAAAAAATGTTTGAAATCCATGCACAGTATTTTCATAATGCACATTGTCAGTGAACTTTTTTAAGACTTACATATAAATTTATCAAAACATGTATATGATCAATATGCTTCAAACAGAAGAATACTGATGAAAGAAATTAAAGACCTAAATAAATGGAGAGGTATATTGTGTTCATGCTTTGGAAGGCTAAACGTAGTAATGATGTCAATTTTGCCTAAATTGATCGATAGATTTAATGCAACTCCAACAAAATCCCAGCAGAAGTTTTAAATTTTTAAAGTTGATACATAATAGATGTTCATATTTTCAGGGTACACGTGATACTTTGATACAGTCATATAATGTGTAATGATCAAATCAGGATAATTGAGATATCCATCGCCTTAAACATTTATCTTTTCTTCATGCTGGGACATTAAAATTATTCTCTAGATATTTTGAAATATGTAACAGATTATTGTTTATAAAGTCACCTTACTGCTTTATAGAACACTAGGTATTATTTCTTCTACCTAACTGTATGTTTTGCATCTATTACTCCACCTCTCTTCATCCCTTCTTGCCTTTCTGCTTCCTGGCCTCTGGTAACTACCAGTCTACTCTCTCTCTCTCTCTCTGACATGGAGTCTTGTGTCGTCCAGGCTGGAAGGGGTGGCGTGATCTCAGCTCACTGCAACTTCTGCCTTCTGGGTTCAAGCAATTCTTGTGCCTCAGCCTCCCGAGTAGCTGGGATTACATGCATGTACCACCATGCCCGGCTAGTTTTTGTATTTTTAGCAGAGACAGGGTTTCACCATGTTACCTAAGCTGTCTCGAACTCCTAGCTTCAAGTGATCTGCCTGCCTTGGCCTCCCAAAGTGCTGGGACTACAGGCATGAGTCACTGCCTGGCCTACCAGACTACTCTTTATCTTCATGAGATCCATGAAGCTACTCCGAAAACTGTTTGGTAGTTTTTTGGGTTTTTTTTTTTTCTTTTTTTAGCTCCCATATATGAGTTTGAACAGCCAGCAAAATTTTTCATGTAGACAAGCTGATCCTAAAATTTATTTTGAAAGGCAAAGGAACTAGAATAGCTGAAACAATCTTGAAGAACAAAATGGAGAAATCTTATTATTCTATTTTAACATTAATGATAAAATTACAGTATTCAATACAGTGTGGTATTGGCAAAGGTACAAACAGCTAGGTTAACGGAAGAGAACAGAGTCCAGAATTAGATTTACGCTAATATGGTCAGTTGATTTTTTTTTTCCCCAACAAAAGTGCAAAAGCAATTCAATGGCAAGAGAACAGTCTTCAAAAAATGGTGGGGGACAATTGGACATTCATATCTAAAATCTTTTTTATTTGTTATTATTTTTTGGAGACAGAATCTCTCTCCGTCACCCAGGCTGGAGTGCATTGGTGCAATCTTGGCTTACTGCAACCTCCGCTCCCCAGGTTCAAGTGATTCTCCTGCCTCAGTCTCCCGAGTAGCTGGGACTACAAGCATGTGCCACCACGCCCGGCTAATTTTTGTATTTTTAGTAGAGAGGGTTCACCATGCTGGCCAGGCTGGTTTCGAACTCCTGACCTCAAGTGATCTGCCCACCTTGGCCTTGCAAAGTGCTGGGATTACAGGCATGAGCCACCAATCCTGGTCATAAAACCTTTTTTTAAAAACCCCGACCTAGGCCGGGTGCCGTGGCTAACGCCTGTAGTCCCAACACTTTGGGAGGCCGAGGCGGTCAAATTACCTAAAACCAGGAGTTCAAGACCAGACTGGCTAACATGGTGAAACCCGTCTCTACTAAAAATACAAAAGTTAGCTGGGTGTGGTGGCGGGCACCTGTAATCCCAGCTACTCAGGGAGGCTGAGACAGAAGAATCGCCTGAGCCCGGGAAACAGAGTTTGCAATGAGTCAAAATTGCACCACTGCATTCTAGCCTGGGCGACAGAGCAATACTCTGTCAAAAACAAAAACAAAACAACACCCTGACGTAGTCCCAGCTACTCAGGAAGCTGAGGCAAAAGCAGCAATTGAGTCCAGGAGTTAAAAGTCCATTGAGTCCAGGAGTTCAAGTCCAGCCTGGGTAACACAGAGAGACCTCCCATCTCTTAAAAAACAAAAATTGAGAAAAACTTTGAGCTAAATCTCATACCTTATACAAAAAAACCCCAAAAAACAAAAAAGCCATCTAAATACAAAACATAAAATTATAAACATATAAACATTTAGGAATCAATTTTTTGTTGTTGTTGTTGTTGATACGGAGCCTCACTCTGTCACCAGGCTGGAGTGTAGTGGTGCTGTGTCCGAAATGTATTCCTTCCGGTGAGTTCTTGGTCTCCCTGACTTCAAGAATGAAGACCCTCACGGTGAGTGTTTATAGTTCTTGAAGATGGTATGTCCTGAGTCTGTTCCTTCTGATGTTCAGATGTGCCTTTAGTTTCTTCCTTCTGGTGGGTTCCTGGTCTGGCTGACTTCAGGAGTGAAGTTGCAGACCTTCGCAGTGAGTGTCACAATTCTTAAAGGTGGCGCATCCGGAGTTGTTTGCTCCTCCCCGTGGGTTCGTGGTCTCACTGACTTCACAGTCCCTGGCGGTGAGTGTTATACCTCATAAGGTAGTGTGAACTCAAACACCCAGCAGCAGCAAGATTTACTGTGAATACAAAAGAACAAAGCCTCCACAGTGTGGAAGCCTACTCCATCAGGTTACCACTGCTGGCTGTGGTGGGGGGGCGGGGGGAACAGCTTTTATTCCCTTATTTGGCCCTGCCCACATCTTGCTGATTGGTTCATTTTACAGAGCGCTGATTGGTCCATTTTACTGAGTGCTGATTGGTGTGTTTTTACAGAGTGCTGATTGGTGCATTTACAATCCTTTAGCTAGACACAGAGTGCTGATGGGTGCATTTACAATCCTTTAGCTGGACACAAAAGTTCCTCAAGTCCCCAACTGACCCAGAAGCCCAGCTGGCTTCACCTCTCAGTGTGATCAGGGCTCACTGCAACCTCCACCTCCCAGGTTCAAGTGATTCTCCTGCCTCAGCCTCCTGAGTAGCTGGGACTACAGGTGCTCACTACCTTGCCCAACTAATTTTTGTACTTTTAGTAGAGATGGGGTTTCATCATGTTGGCCAGGATGGTCTTGATCTCTTGACCTTGTGATCCGCCTGCCTCGGCCTCCCAAGGGTAAAGAGTTTTTTAGACAGGATGCCAAAAGCATGATCTGTCAACATAAAAATTGGTAAATTAGAATTCACCAAATGACAGTGTTAGGAGAATTAATAGACACTATAGACTGGGAGGAAATATTTGCAAATCACATATCCAACAAAGGACTCGCATCCAGAATATAAAAAGAATTCTCAAAATTCAATAGTAAGAAACAACTCACATTAAAAATAGGCTAAAGATTTGAACAGACACTTCACCAAAGAAAATGAGTGAGAATTAGCTAGGTGTGGTGGCACATGCATGTAATCCCAGCTACTCAGGTGTCTGAGGCACGAGAATCACTAGAATCTGTGAGGTGGAAGTTGCCGTGAACCGAGATTGCAGTACTGCACTCCAGCCTGGGCGACAGGGCGAGACTCTGTCTCCAAAAAATAACGTAAAATAAACTCTCTGTGTGTGTGTGTGTGTGTGTGTGTGTGAGTGAGACAAATAAGCACAGTAAAGATGTTTAACATTATCAGTCACTGGGGAAATGCATATTAAAACCACAATGAGGTATCATGACATACCTTTTAGCATGGCCAAAAACAAAGTAAAACTAAACTGATAATACCAAGTTATGGAGAAGATGCAAAACAATGGAGTACATTGTTGGTGAAAAACAATGCAATGCAAAATGCTATAGCCACTCTGGAAAAAAGTTTGGTAGTTTCATATAAAGTTAAACATACATTTACACATAACCTAGAAATTCCATTTCTGGATGTTTACCCTAGAAATAAAAAACACATCCACACAAAAACCTATATAAGAATGTTTATAGCAGTTCTACTCATTACAGCCAAAAAAAGAAAAAAAAGAAAAAAAAAAGGAAACAACCTAAATGTACTTCTGCAGGTGAATGGATAAGCAAACTGTGATGGATCATATTTCCTGTGAGGGAGTACTACTCAGCAACAAAAAGGAGCAAACCACAAGCAACAGTATGGATGAATCTCAGAAACGTTATGCTGAGTAAGAGAAGCCAGACACAAACGACTACATACTGTAAATTCCATTTATCTGAAATTCTAGAAAAAACAACTGATTTATAATGACTGAAAGCAGATCAAGTGGTTGCCTACAGATTGATTGCAAAAGGGCAGGAAGGGGCTCTTGTGAATGGTTGAAATGCTCTGTATCTTGGTCGTGGTGGTGATTATATGGGTGTATACATTTGTCAAAGCTCAAAGTTGAAAATGTACACATCTTATGACTGAGGTGGCTCACTTTTAGGTATAGAGCAATGTTTATCAAGCTGCTGGTAGAGTCCTGCTATTAGTGAATCATCAAGTTAATTCCAGTGTGTCTACCTAGAGAGGTATTTATCCTGGAACTAATGAAGCTGAAGCTTCAGCCTCCCACCCTTACAAAACATCTTCCAAGCCCTGGTTACTAATTTTGTATTCAAAATTGTGTGTTTTTTCTTTTTCTTTTCTTTTCTTTTTTTTTTTTTTAGACAGAGTCTCCCTCTGTCTCACAGGCTGGAGTGCAGTGCACTGTCTTGGCTCACTGCAACCTCTGCCTCCTGGGTTCAAGCAATTCTCCTGCCTTCAGAGTAGCTGGGATTACAGGTGTTCACCACCATGCCCGACTGATTTTTTAGACGGGGTTGCACGATGTTGGCCAGCCTGGTCTTGAACTCCTGGCCTCAAGCAATCCACCTGTCTCAGCCTCCCAAAGTCCTGGGATTACAGGCATGAGACACTGTGCCTAGGCAAAATTTTGTACTCTTTCTCAAGGGGGCCCTCAAATCGTATTAACTTTAGGCTCCACAAAACCTGGATCTGCCTCCGGGTGACCAGAATTTTTTTTAATGAAGTGGAATAGAAAATATGAGGATGTTTTGCAAAACTTTATTCCAGTTTATATAATGGGTCAGGTTGTAAAATTTTATTTCTTACCAGGGTTTGTGGTTTAGTGCATGTGCGTGCACACACACACGCACACACACACAAAGTTGGAAATTCAGTGCTATGTAGAAATCTATGTACATGTGCACAAGGAGGTCTGTACAAATTTAGTGCAGTGCTGTTTGTAAGAGAGAATCTTTGGAAACAACCTAAATGCCCATCAATATGAGAATAAATAGACTGCAGTATGCCTATGTATGTAGTAGAATTCTATATAGTTAAAAGGAATGAACTAAAGCTACATGCATCAGGCTAGATGACTCTCATAAACACAATATTAAGTAAAAAAGTGAGTTGAAGAAGGTTACCTAAAGCATGATACCATTTAGATAAAGTTTAAAGCAATTTGAAAAACAATACTATGTCTGATGAGTTTCTAGGTATTGCTCCTAGATACAGTTATATACATAGAAAAAGTAGTAAATCATGCATGAGACTGACAAAAAAAACAAATTCAGGATTGGATAATGAATATTTCTGGGGAGGAAGGATGGAGGGAATGACATGAGGTGATACACAGGGCTTCAATTTTATGCATTTTTTTTCTTTTTCAAAGAATAGGTTTAAGGATAATAATGGATTTGAGGCAAAAAAGAGTTAAAGATTAACAAGGCTGGTTGATGCGCAAGTGGATTTTTGTTGTGTTATTCTGATTCTTTTCTGATTGTGTTGTATTCTGTATGCATATTGTTGAAGACATTGGTAATATGTATGTTTTTGTGTTTGTGTAGTGTGGCATTCACACACATCACACTATTTAATTTTTATGACGGCCTCGTGAAGTGAGTGGAACATAAATTATTATCCCTATTCCATAGAACAGGAACCCAAGATGGCAGAACAATTTAAAAGGCGGAGGGACCGGGCTAAGCTGTTCCTTGCTTAGTCTAGATTTGCATGGAAATCCACTGGAGAAGTTTCCCTCAAGTCCATGTGGCCTGATCCAGCCCGAGCTGACTTCCTCATCTCTTCTCTCTCTAAATCCCAAGGCTTTGGGAAGGCACTTACTCAACGGGGAAACAACTTGTATGCATAACAGCCAAATGTTTGTTCAAAAAGCATTCATTCTGACATGCGGGGTGGAGCAGTGGGGGGGACCCGCAAGAATGACTTGGGTGAGATGGATACGTATTTACAAGCCAATGCAGAGGAATTTGTCCTTGGACAAATCACTTAACCTTTTACTACTTATATTTATGCTCTAGTAAACCGAGTGTAGAATATTCTCGACTGCTCACGAATGCTTTTCGAAAGTTAGAGACCGATTTACAGTCATCAAAATGCAACAACGTCAACCCCTCCTCTCCCCTTCCCTTCCCTTCCTGTTCTTTTTCTTTCTTGCTCTTTCTTCTCTCTCTCCTTCTGTCTGTCTTTTCTCATTTTTCTTTTTTTCTTTTGTTTTTTGACACAGTTTTGCTCTGTTGCCCAGGCTGGATTGCAATGGCGCAATCTCGGCTCATTGCAACCTCCGCCTCCCGGGTTCAAGTAATTCTCGTGCCTCACCCTCCCGAATAGCTACAAGTACAGGCGCGTGCCACCACGGCCCCGGCTAATTTTTGTATTTTTAGTAGAGACAGGGTTTGACCATGTTGGCCAGGTTGGTCTCGAACTCCTGGCTTCTTTTGATACACCCGCCTCCGCCTCCCAAAGTGCTGGGATTACAAGCTTGAACCACCGCGCCCGGCCAGACGTCAACTTTTCAGTACCTTTCAATATGTTCTTTGCACCCCATTCCTCAAAGGCCTTTTTTCACTCTCATTTAAATGGTAATGACCATTTTAAAGGAGATTAAGTTTATACTTGATAAGATTAATAACTTTTTTTTTTTTTTTTTTTTTTTTTGAGACAGTCTCAGACTGTTGCCAGGTCTGGAATGTAGTGGCGCGATCTCAGCTCACTGCAACCTCCACCTCCCGGATTCAAGCTATTTTCCTTCCTCAGCCTCCTGAGTAGCTGGGATCACAGGCGCACACCACCACACCCGGCTAATTTTTTGTATTTTTAGTAGAGACGAGGTTTCACTATGTTGGCCAGACTGGTCTGGAACTCCTGACCTCGTGATCTTCCGGCCTCGGCCTCCCAAAGGGCTGGGATTACAGGCATGAGCCACCGCGCCCGGCCAATAATTTTTAAATCGCTAACATACAAATGTCTTTTGTTGATTAAAAAAAAAAAAAATCAAAACGATACCTAGCTGGACAGGATTAAAAATCAGCAGCTTACATTCTATCGCCCTTTTGTCGGTACTGACGGTATGTTAACCGTGAGACTTAGAACCTTGTTTCACAGCCCTGATCGTGCCTCATGAGAGTCTTTTACATTCTGGGTATTCTGGTATGGAAGAGGAGAAAATCCGGCGCAATCCAGGAAAATAGGGAAGGATAAACCTGGAGCCCGTGCGTTCAGGCGCGCCCGGCTAGGTTTTCCGACGGCCGCGGTGTCTCGGTGGGGACCGGTCCCGGAGGCTTCGGCAAGGACCCGGAGCCCCCCCGCCGCAGAACTAACCACGGAGGCCGCAGGTCCCTTTAAGGTGCCCGGCAAGCGGAGAAAGGGAGCAGAGGGGGCGGGAGGAGGGTTCGGGAGCGCACGCCACGTGACTCGGCGGCCAAGTTCGCTGCGAGTTTGACAGAAGTTTGAATCGGACTCGGGGGCTTTCTGCTGCCGGCGGGGCACCGCGGCGGCCGCAGCCTCGGAGAGCACGAACAGCAGCGCCCCTGCGACCCAGCCAGCCAGTCAGCCTGGACTCCGGCCCACCGACGGCCGCTCGCGCTCCGGCCCCGCTCGCCTGCTCTGCCCCCGACCCGCAGCTCCCCGCTCCCCCGCAGTGTCCACCGCCTCCCGGCCAGGGAGCCAAGCCCCCACGCCGCGCCCTGCGCCCGCCGCGCCAGCATGTCCTCGACCGAGAGCGCCGGCCGCACGGCGGACAAGTCGCCGCGCCAGCAGGTAGTCCCTGCGCGCCTCGGACTCTCTCACCCGCCCCTCTCCACCTAGATGTCGGGCTGGACCCTTATCCCACCCCTGGACCGCGTGTGAGTGGGGTAAGGGGACCAGCGCCTTCCCAGGGCTCCCCACAGCCCTGATCCCCCGGCCGGCTGTCTCCGCAGGTGGACCGCCTGCTCGTGGGGCTGCGCTGGCGGCGGCTGGAGGAGCCGCTGGGCTTCATCAAAGTTCTCCAGTGGGTGAGTCGCTGCCCCAGCCCCGGGCTATTTCGGGAGCCTGGGCTGTGACGCTGACCCGAAGCAATGGAGCCAGGGTGGGGGCTGGGGAGGTGCTGCGGCCCGGCCACGGCGGAAGGGTGGGGGGCGGCGACAGGTGGGCGGGGGAGGGGCGGGCTGGGGCTGCTTCTCCGGACTTGGTGGCAGGAGGGTGAAGAGCGAGGCATGCGGAGTCCCGGATTCGGTCCTTCTATGTGCAAGGAGCCTTTGCCCAGGGCGCTCACATTTCACCCGGGCGAGAGGACCCGGGTGTAACCTTTCCAGAACTCTGATCCTGCACATACCACTCCTTGGTGACGGGAGGAGGGAGAAGGACGAGGGGGACGAGGTCCGCTCTTCACCAAGAGGGAAGCCGTGGAGGGCAAAGGAGGGAAGGAAGCAGGCGATGGAAACCATCCTGCCCCCAAAACCACCAGGGACTGGGTGATCCTGCAGGTACTGGGCTCAAGGGACAGGCTCTCGGCTCGCCGTTCCCTGTTGAATTCGCTGGAGTAATCTGAGTTCCTGTAAATAAGTGAGGGAGTGGATGAATGAATGAACGGAGCTTATGGCTCTATGATTAAACAAAAGAAAAAAATGAGACAGAATTAAAAATCACAGCATGGCTAAAATGTGGCATGTAGAATAAGATGGAACACTGATCTGAGAAGCTGGGGCCCTGGGATCCAGACCTAGACCGGCCTTTTCCAGCTATGTCACCTTGGGCAATTCATTTCTCTGGACTTCAATTTCCAACACTAGTCAGATGTTGATCAGAACCTTCCTAGGGTCTCCTTATGCTCTAAATAGGTTGGTGTGCTAGAATATGGCCCTATGTTAGACTTACTCTGTGACCTTGAAAAAGTCACTTGCTCAGGTCCTCAGTTTCCCCTGTTATAGTCTAGTGGAAATACTGTCTTGCTTCACTAGGCCAGTGCCCAAGGCCTCCTGGGTATAAATTAGGAATGTGGACAGGTGCAGTCACTTTCTCAAATCATAAAGACTTGTAGGGGGCATTTAGTGCACTATTGCAGAAGAGATTTTAAGTTAGACAATCCACATACCAAATGGTGTGTGAATAACTTAATTAATGTGCTCTCAGTACAGAATTCAGCTAGGGAATAAGTTACCATTAATACTGAGAAGGATTGAGTTCTACAGGGCTTTGGAGACAAGAATTAGCACTGTGACACCAATTCTTAAATCATGGTTTGCATGAGAATAATCAAATCTGGAACCCAGGGGCAAGAGTGCACTTGGGATTATCAGGCCAGCCTGGGAGCTCCCAAGTGCAAACTCTGGGACCTGGTGGGGACTTTCCACCTTTCGTACTGCCGCAAGAGTGGTTGGACCAATTGCTGATTGAGCTCTTTTGCCTTTGGCCCCTTCCCTGTTCTGATCCACCACTCAAGTGCCAGAGGGAGCCATTTAAGAATGGTATTAAGGCGCTGAGAGATTGGCATCCAGAACTAGAAGAACCATTCTAAGCAATCCAGAGGAGTGGAACCTGAAATGTAAGAGAACAATTTTACCATTCAATTAGGCAAATGGATCCAACAGAATTTGAGACAGACTGTCAAAGGATAAGGGAGACAATGAGGGAGACCATGGACTCCTTTCCCTTTGAGGGATTCTGAAAAGTTTCCTTCTTCAATCCTGCCATCCTTCCCTTCACCCAGCACCCCAAATACCCACAACATTTCTGTAAAGGCTGTACAAAGCAAAGCCTAGGGAAACGATCCAGTCTTGAGGTCAGCATTAATGCCCTAGGAATTAAGATCTGATAGACTTTTATGATCTTCAAGTACTTAGAAAGGGAGTTGTGCAAAACAGAGACCCTTTTCTCTCAGAATGCTAAAGCCTGGGCCCTGAGCTAGACTCTGAATTCCGACTTCATTCACAGGGTAGCATCACAAAGAAACGTGCTTTGCTTTTATTGCCATCCCAGGTAGCCTGAATTCAGGGCGCCAGTTTCACTTGCTTTGAAGCTCTGCAGATGAGGTAACATAAAAAGTACACAGGCACCAGCACCAGAAATGACAGTGGAAATGTCATTTGAGTTTTTCACTTATTTCCTGTTTGGAGGGATCAAATGCTCCTGAGTGGAGAAGGAAAAAAGAAAACACAAAGCTTGCAGTTATTGTAATGGTAATTGAGAATTTTGGTGTCATTATTACCAAAAAACAGAGATTTTACTGGAATCTTTGTGAAAAGAAAGTAATGTTATTCTTTTATTTGTTAGGAGCTTATCTTAGAGTGTTTTTTTTCAATTGAGAAATCGATTAATCTCACTTCAATTCCAATTCTGGAGTCTCACTAAGTCTATACTAAGCTAGCAAAAATAACCTGGACATAGACCAATTATTGGAGAACTCATTTTTTTAAAAAAAGAAAAGGTCATCAAATCATGGGAGTTCAAGATAAAAAAGAAAAGGAAATAAGTATCTTATTTTTTTTTTCTTTTAAAGAAAAAGACATACTTAGGGAGGTTGAGGTGGGACGATTGCTTGAGCCCAGGAGTTTGACACAAGCCTGGGCAATAAGGGGAGATCTCATTTCTACAAAAAAATAAAATCAGCTGGGTGTGATGACACATGTTTGTGGTCCCAGCTCCTTGGGAGGCTGAGGCTGGAGGATCATTGAGCCCAGGAGGTAGAGGCTGCAGTGAGCTGTGCACTCCAGCCTGGATGACAGAACTAGACCTTGTCTCAAAAAAAAAAAAGAAAGAAAGAAAGGAAAGAAAGAAACAGAAAGAAAGAAAGAAAGAAAAGGAAAGAAAGAAAAAGAAAAGAAAAGAAAAGAAACAGAATGAGACAGATTTTTGAGGTCAGATACGCTTTGGTTTAAATTGAGTCTCCTCTGCTTTCTTGCTTTCTAGCTCTGGAACCTGGAGTAAGTAAATACCAAATCTTTTTTTTTTTTTTTTTAGACAGGCTCTAAGATAGAGACTAAGATAGAGACTGGCTCTGTCACCGAGGCTGGAGTGCAGTGGTAAGAACACATCTCACTGCAGTCTCAACTTTCCAAGCTCAGGCAATCCTCCCACCTCAGCCTCTCAAGTATCTGGGACCAAAGGCACATGCCACCATGCCCAGCTAAGTTGTAAAACATTTTTGTAAAAATCGGGTCTCACTACGCTGCCCCACCTGGCTTTGAGTTCCTGGGCTCAGGTGATATTCCCACCTCGGCCTCCAAAAGTGCTGAGATTACAGACATGAGCCACCTCACCTAAACAAAACAAAAAACAATGAGATAAGTGTGGGAGTAGGACCTGAGGAGAGAATTTGTCTTCCTTGTGCTGTGAGCTAACTGGTGATGTTAGTGTCCTCAGGACTGTCACAGGATTATCACCAGTGAGCATGTCAGTACCAAAGGGGAGCCTCATCCTTAAACTGGAAAGGTTATTCTGACATCGTGGCAAAAGAGATGCAGAAGGAGGAGGCGGAGGGCAGAAAATGACCAGCGCTGTCCCAGCAATGGAGGTACAAGAGGAGAAAGGCTGGTTGGCACCAGAATGCTAGAATTCCCCCTTGTCTCAGGGCCTCTACTTCTCCTTGGCTGCTCTTTATAACCAGTTTGCTCATCTCAGGGCCTTGTGCTTGGTGACAGGGGTGGTTTCAGTTCTTTCCCTCTCTTCTCTGTGTCTCAGTCACTTGGCACAGTTAGGGAAGAAAGCAAACCTGAAGTGGAAAGATGGAGGATTAGGAGACATGGAGGGGGTTGGGAGAAGGTGTCTTTCTGAGCTTCTGCACCCCAAGGCACAGAGCTACTTTTTCCCTCCTTGTAATCCTCAACACACATGGTAGAGCTCTCTTCTTTAGCCTTAACAACTCTGGGATACAGTGTTTGTTTTTATTATTTTTGTTTGTTTGTTTTAATATGACACTCCTTTCTTGATGTGAATTCTCAAGAGCAGGATCTAGGTCTTATTCGTCTTCGCATCTTCAGCACCTGGCACAAGGTAGATGCTCAATCAGTGTTGAGTTAATGAGCAAATGAAATGGAAAGAGCACTGGGCAGGGAATCAGGAGATGTGAATTCTAAGCCTGGCTTTCACATCAACTAAATGTGACTTTGGGAAGGTGACTTAATCTTTTGGGGCTTCACCTCTGTGAAATAAGATGATTGGGCATGAGCATCTTTGAGGTCCCTTTTGTTCTGCTGCTCTGTGAACCTGTGATTCCCCTCAGATGTTCTCATTTTGCTCTGATACCATCCGACTGTACAGTGTTCAGATTTAAACATATATTTTGGTAAATAAAAAATTATCATGTAAGATCCCTGACTTGAAAAGAATCAGAATACAATAAATACTGAAGTTATTGTGGGTGTATTTTGCCCTCTGAAGAATCTGAAAGCAGGATTCAGGATTGTCAGAACCTCGGGACCGTCATTTAGACACAGCAGAACTTTTGGTAATAATAGAAAACTTTTAGAATCTGTGCTCTCTGAGACAGTACCTGCTAGCCACATGAGGCTATTAGCACTTGAAATGTGCCTAGTGTGACTGAACTGAATTTTTTTTTTTTTTTTTTTTTTTTTTTTTGTATTTTAGTAGAGACGGCATTTTGCCATGTTGGCCAGGCTGGTCTCGAACTCCTGACCTCAAGTGATTCACCTGCCTTGGCCTCCTAAAGTGCTGAGATTACAGGCATGAGCCCCCACACCTGGCCTGAATTTTTTTGTTGTTGTTGGATCCAGTCTCACTCTGTCACCCAGGCTGTAGTGCAGTGGCATGATCATAGCTCATTGCAGTCTTGAACCCCTGGGCTCAAATGATCCACACACTTCAGCAGCTGGGACCACAGGCATGTACCACCATGCCCAACTTTTTTTTTTTTTGGTACAGATGGGGTCTTGCTATGATACCCAGGCTGGTCTTGAACTCCTGGCCTCAAGTGATCCTCCCACCTTGCTTCCCAAAGTGTTGGGATTACAGGTATGAGACACTGCACCTGGCTTGAATTTTTAATTTAATTTAATTTTGATTAACTTAAATAATCAAGCTTGGCTAGTGGCTACTGTTCTGGATAGTGCAGCTCTAAAGTGTGAGTCCATGAGGGCAGAGATTTTGATTTTCTTTTTCTTTTTTTGAGATAGGGTCTCGCTCTGTCACACAGTCTGGTGTCCAGTGGTGCGATCATGTAGCTTTGACCTCCTGGGCTCAAGAGATCTTCCCACATCAGCCTCCAGAGTAGCTGGGACCACAGATGTGCACCACCACACCTGGCTAATTTTTTTTGGCTAAATAAAAAGTTGGCTAATCTCAAACTCCTGGGCTCAAGTGATCCTCCCACCTCAGCCTCCCAGAGTGCTGGGACTACAGGCATGAACCACCATGCTTGGCCTTTTTTCTTTTTTGTTCACTACTAGATAATAGTGCCTAGAACCGTGCATAGTAGACACTGTACATGCTAGGCATAGTACATGCTCTTAAATTTTATCTTTCTGTAGATGCTCAGGAGTGCCTTTCAGGAGAGTGCTGGTGAAGAGAAGTCTCCATAACTGACCATTCACTGCCCCCAAGTTTTGAGTACCTACTTTCTCTTTACGATTTTTTTTTTTTTTTGAAATGGGATCTTGTTCTGTTGCCCAGCCTGGAGTGCAGTGGCATGATCATAGCTCACTGCAGCCTTCAACTCTTGGGCTCAAGTGATTCCTCCACATCAGTCTCCTGAGTAGCTGGGACTATTAGCAGGCACCACCATGCCTGGCTAATTTTTTGTTTGTAGTTTCTGTAGGCCAGGGTCTTGCTATGTTGCCTATACGTTGCTGGTCTCAAATTCCTGGGCTCAAGCCATTCTCCTGCTTGGCCTCCCAAACTGCTGGGACTACAGCTGTGAGCCACCAGGCCCGGCCCCTGCTTTCTTAAGGAACTTATAAGGAGCCATTCACTGACTAACTGCCAATAGGTAAAAATATTTCCAACTGTGCTGCCCTTCCTAGAATGTGACATCCTAATCATGTCCAGTACTGGGCACCAGAAGCTAAGAGGTATAAAGAAACTTCTAAGAGGAATCAGATGCCCACAGAACTGACAAAAGGTTAGATAATTCCTACGAGGAAGAGCTAGAGAAGTTCCACTATTACAATGGTGAGGCCACTTTGAGTAAGTAAAGGGTAATGATGCAGAGGCTTTGAGCGACTCTTCTCTACCTCTGTGAAGAAGGTGGGCAGACAGGGCCCTACTGCAGTCTCCATCATTTAATTCAGGAGAGGTTATTTAGGCATTGGAGGGAGGTTTTACTGTCTTCTTTCCCCGATATCTTTAACATGGAGACAATTCTCATTTGTCTGGAATAAACTTCCTGGAAACAGAGAGGTGCCCATTATGACCTTTGGAGAGAGGTCAATGGCTCCAGCATGGAGATCTGCAAGGCCAGGCACTGCAAGCCGGGGGCAGTGGTACTGGACACCTCCCAGGGGCAGAGCACAGCTGTTGGCAAGCCCAGCCAAGAGTACACTGACAACGTTACTCTCAGAGAGAGAGAGTTCTGGGACTGGAAAGGGCCTCTAGATTATCTACTCCAAACCCCTCCATTTAAGATGAGGAAACAGGTCGGGCACAATGGCTCACGCCTGTAATCACAGCACTTTGGGAAGCCGAGGCAGGTGGATCATGAGGTCAGGAGATCGAGACCATCCTGGCTAACATAGTGAAACTCCATCCCTACTAAAAAAATACAAAAAATTAGCTGGGCGTGGTGGCAGGCGCCTGTAGTCCCAGCTACTTGGGAGGCTGAGGCAGGAGAATGGCGTGAACCCAGGAGGTAGAGCTTGCAGTGAGCCGAGATCGTGCCACTGCACTCCAGCCTGGGCAACGGAGCAAGACTGTCTAAAAAAAAAAAAAAAAAGATGAGGAAACAGACTCAGAGAGCAGAGTGACTTATCAGAGCTCACCTGGCTAATTAGTGACAGGACCAGGTCTGGAACCTAGGTTTCCATACTCCTAGTTCAGTTCTTCTTTCACTCCATAATGCTAACAAGCATTAGCAAAATAAAATGCATATAGCTTCTATTCTAGACTCTGGATGCTGGGCTGACATATCGATCAGCTGTCTTCCAAGTGTTTAATGTCCAAGACACTGAGTCTCAAAGAAACATATAGAAAGTGAACAATTAAGAGAATAAGCTCATTGCTTAACAAGAACGTGATATTGGGTACAAGTCAAAGGTAAGTGCACAGGAAACCTAGTCTGAGCAGATGATGTGGAGGACAAGACATTTCAATTTCTCGCCTCCTTTTCTTTTCTTTTCTTTTTTTTGGAGTGGAGGGCAGGGGGAAGAAGGTCTCACTCAGTCGCCCAGGCTGGAGTGCAGTGGTACGATCTCGGCTTGCCCCGATCTCCACCTCCCGGGTTCAAGTGATTCTCCTGCCTCAGCTGCCCAAGTAGCTGGGATTACAGGCATGCGACACTCTACCGCCAGGCTGATTTTTGTATTTATAGTAGATACGGGGTTTCACCATGTTGGCCAGGCTGGTCTCAAACTCCTGACCTCAAATGATTCACCCGCCTCAGCCTCCCATAGTGCTGGGATTACAGGTGTAAGCCACCGCACCTGGCTTCTCACCTCCTTTTCTAACCAAAGTGTGTTTCCCAGAAAGAAATTGGAAAATCATAGGACGAGGAAATTTTATTTCCCTCGAGAGAGAAGGTGTAGTAAAATGTGAGGAAAGGTAGAGAAGAAAACCATTCGAGTGACCTGAGGCACCTCTGGATCTTAACACTGAGAAACAGCAGCATCAACAGATGACAAAGGGAAACACCAGTGGGGAAACGGTGAAGACTGATAAGGCAAGTGGAGGGTACTTTTCTCTGGGCTTGAGCCAAGATTGTCACATTGGCCCAGCCAGCGCTATTGCTAGAAGGCCATGTGCCTTTTGGGGAAGAGGAATTAGGCTGTCAGTACTATGGGACAGCAGTATGGCCCATCTGGGGTGGCTTGGTAGAAGCCGGCCCCTCCAGCTATACCTCCACCAAGGCAGGAAGCCACTGGAAGTTAGCAACTAGGAAACAAGATTAGATGACTAGTTCAAAGGAGAAATGAAAAGCATTCTAGGCATGTCTGATCTAGGTTGATGCAGGGGAGTCTTTCTGAGTGTGTCTCTCCCTTGGGAAGGAAATTCAAGTCTATCTGTAAGCTAGAAGTTTCCTAAAGCCTGAATTGCAGAGGTTTTGTGTTAGTCATCTTAAGGAGGCTACCTATGGTCCCCAAGTCATGCCCAATGGAGAGATCTGGCAACTGTCCATTTCCTGCCTCTTCATCTCCCTCGCAGACACCATTCAGTCAACATTATTCATTTGGCTATTCGGTCCAGCAGCCTGAGGCTGGAAGACAAATGGAAGCCGTGGGTTTCTGCCTAGGCAGTACTTGATTAAAGGGTATCCTCACTGTCCCCCACTCCCGCACTTAATGTCGGCATCTGTGGGGAGTCGAGGTTAGTTGTTGACTTTGGCCAGTTGAGGCCTTCTGACTCTCAAAGAGGTTTCACTCTCTCTCTCAGCTCTTTGCTATTTTTGCCTTCGGGTCCTGTGGCTCCTACAGTGGGGAGACAGGAGCAATGGTTCGCTGCAACAACGAAGCCAAGGACGTGAGCTCCATCATCGTTGCATTCGGCTATCCCTTCAGGTGAGCAAGAATTGGTTCCAACCCAGCACATTGTCTCTCACTTGATTGGCAGGACCTGCTTGGTCTCTTCCTCCTCCAGAAACCTAAAAACCATTCGTTGTGTGCCACTCCAGATTCAAATAGAATGATAAGACTTAGATCCTTTCTGCTCTTTAGCAATTTCAGACACACTGACCAGAGCAAAACGTAAGGGAAACACAGATTGATCACTGTTATAATAATGTTCCAGTCCATGGACAACCCATGGCAGGTCACACCAGCTCATACAGAAAGAGCCACTGCAGTTTGGGATGGAGGCTTACAGGAACCTTGTCAAGGTGGACAGGTCTCTCTGACCCTCAGCAGCCTCCTCTCTGCCTTGAAAGTAGGGAAGCTTATTAGTACTTACATCCTAAAGAGTTGATGTGGGATCCTCAGCCAGTACCACCAGGATACAAGTGGGCACACCTTGACAGGGAGGTAGAAGTGAACTCTTCTCTGGGTATTTGGGAGCTAAGGAAGTAGGGGGAGCTCAAATGTCCAGAGGAGAATGGGAATGGGGCTCACCTTTTCAGAAATTTCTAGTATCAGCACCCAAGTTATATTAACTGTCTCATATATAATTGGCTGTGTTTTTCTCTTTAATTTATCCACTGCCTCATTGGAAAGCCCAATAAAGCCCGAAAATGGGTGATTCCAATCTTATCTTGGCCACTCTGGGCCTGCACTTTCCAGAGGCAGAGTGAAGCTGATCTGCCTAGTGGTTTGGCTACCAGAAATAGAAGAGCTACATACATTGCAGTTGTGACCTAAAGGGCCCTGGAGACACTTGGGAATACATGGTCACCATGTCTGGACAGGGTAGATGAGTGGGATGGGGGGCAGCTGAGAGGAAGGTAGAGTTTTACTGGAAATTTTGGGGAAGTTCTCATTTTGACTGCAAGGTTCCTTCCAGAAACTTTCCTCCCTACATGACCCCTTTGTTGGCTCTGTAAGAGTTCCCTGCTGAGAACTAGCACAGGACTACTTCTGGGCCAGGGAGAGAGAGGATTGCTTGAGCTCAGGATGGCCTCCCCTGCCACCTGCAGGTTGCACCGGATCCAATACGAGATGCCCCTCTGTGATGAAGAGTCCAGCTCCAAGACCATGCACCTCATGGGGGACTTCTCTGCACCCGCAGAGTTCTTCGTGACCCTTGGCATCTTTTCCTTCTTCTATACTATGGCTGCCCTAGTTATCTACCTGCGCTTCCACAACCTCTACACAGAGAACAAACGCTTCCCGCTGGTGGTGAGTCAGCACAGGCCAGAAGGAATGGGGTGGAGAAACTGAGATGTTTGTGAGGGGGCTGAGGTCAGAACTGGAGCAGAGGACAAACATAGCGGCTTCCACCCCCATGGTGGAACCTCTGCCTCCATCAACCTCCCGTTGCTTGTTCCTGTTCACAGGAGGCACAATAGCACCATACACAAGCAGGCTCTGGAGTTAAGACTGCCTGGGTTCAGATCCCAGCATGGTCCCTTACTTGCTGTGTGATCTTGGACAAGTTAAATAACCTCTCTAAATTACAGTTTCCTTAACTATAAAATGGGGATAAAATAATAACTGCCTCATAGTTTTGTGTGTGTGTATGTGAAAAAATGAGAATGTATGTATTTAGTACATAGTTAGTCTCAATAAGCATTAGTGATTATTAATATTATTCCTCTTTACTCTCTTCCTATCCCAGGGCATGCAAGGTGGAAGGGGTGCCTTAAGGGACCCCATTTGCCTCCTGCGGTCTACCACTTGTAGCTGAGCAATGGTGATCAAAGGAAAAGCTGGGAGGGAAGAGTGGGGAGTTTAGGCTCCACTTGGGATGAGTGGGTTTTGAGGTGAGGCTGACCAACAGATGCCTTGGTACATTGTAGCCAGATCTTAGATGTGAGGGCATTCGCAGGGGCAGCCTGAGTGGCAGGACTCCTTTGGGGGCAGTGAACAGATACCTCAGGACCACCTGGGTTCTAGGTGTTGGGTAGGATGGGAAGAGGCAGCTGTCCTGGTACCCGGGAATTGCCAGCATCATGGCAAGAGGAAAAGAAGCAAGGGAATAATGAGGGCTTTCTGAGTGTATTTCCTATCCCTCTGCTCCTCCCAGGACTTCTGTGTGACTGTCTCCTTCACCTTCTTCTGGCTGGTAGCTGCAGCTGCCTGGGGCAAGGGCCTGACTGATGTCAAGGGGGCCACACGACCATCCAGCCTGACAGCAGCCATGTCCGTGTGCCATGGAGAGGAAGCAGTGTGCAGTGCCGGGGCCACGCCCTCCATGGGCCTGGCCAACATCTCCGTGGTGAGACCTGTGGCCACTGCGGGAAGCAGCACCAGCCCTGCTGCCCAGGCCTGTCCCAGCTAGCAGGTCCTGAAAGGAAAGAGAGGGTGTCCAAGAGCTGGTGTCCCCTGCATCTGGAGCTGGTGCCCTCACTGTGCTTCATGCTGGCTGCTCGCTCCTGGCTGACCCTGAGAGGACATTTTGGGATGAGGGGAACCCGAGAGCCACTTAGCCTTCTGTTCTTTCCTCCTTCCGCACTCTGCCTCCATCCAATTCCCTTCTCGTGTCCCCACCTCTAGGCATACTCTCTGTGATGTCTCCCCTCCTCCTGCCTGTTCTACACAATGTGTGTGAGCACATAAAGGGGAGCCTGGGGCTGTGGCTGAGCTTGAAGCTGGGAGGAGACCCAGCATGAGTGGGAAGGGGCTTATTGTCACTCAGCCCTCAGCCTGGAAAGGGGCTTTGGAGCAGTGGTGGATCAGCTGGATGCATATAGATTTGGCCATCCCAGTTGTTAGAATGTTGAAATATGTCCATATCCATTGGTAAAGAGCTGAGGTCTTGAGCTTCTCAAATGCTGCCCGTCATCCCAGCCACCTCAGCCTTGCTCTGAAAATGACTTGTTCCCACAGCTGAAATGTTTAATGGCTGGCAGACCAGGAACACACTTCTGGAACTTGCTGGAACCCTGCTGAAGGTTCCCCCCACCCAAATTTTGTTGTAAAAATGTTCACAGATACAACAAATTTGAAAAAATTTTACAGTGAACACCCACACACTCACCACCTAGACTGTGCCATTAACTTTTTACTAGACTTGCTTTATCACATATTTATTCACTTATTCATCCATCAATCCATCTTGTTTTTAGTGCATTTCAAAGATTTGAGACATCAGTACACTTCCCTCTAAGTGCTTCCTGCTGTGAGGTTTTAAAAATATTTTGAATAACTATTTGAATATAGCCCTGGCTGGGTGCCTGATCATAGGGAAGGAGCACCTTGGACAGCTCCTGCCACACCTACCTGGCAGAAGGTGCTCCAAACAGGGCCTCACGTGTGCTGCGGGAGGCACCACAGGGCTGACTCTTGGCTCCTTGCTACGCTTTGCACAATGCTCCTCTAAAGGGCCAGATTCTGCTAGTGACCAAGCTACATCTTGGGTGCATGCTGTGGACAGAATTAGACACTTTCACCTGGGATTCCCTAAACAGGTGATGGGCCTGAGCCCTGCCTCTATACCAAGCTCTCTGTCTTAATTTAGTCTTTTTGGCCCTCTGTGCTTCTTCCCTGCACAACCCCCCACCCCCACTGCAATAGGAACTCCCCCTCCCTGTTCCCACAATGACCCCCTGACTATTCTCACAAATTCCCTTGATGTCTTTGCAGCTCTTCGGCTTTATCAACTTCTTCCTGTGGGCCGGGAACTGTTGGTTTGTGTTCAAGGAGACCCCATGGCATGGACAGGGCCAGGGCCAGGGCCAGGACCAGGACCAGGGCCAGGGTCCCAGCCAGGAGAGCGCAGCTGAGCAGGGAGCAGTGGAGAAACAGTAAGCAGCCCCCGACCTGGCTACTCCCGAACTGGACAGCACCTCTTCAACCACCTCCGGCTTCCAGGACCTTTCTCTTCCTCCTCCTCCAATTCCCCTCCCCCATCATTCTGGTCTTTGAGCTTTGAGACGATCGGCAGGCATCAGCTGTTGGAAACCTGGGCAGCCCTCCCAGTGGCTTCGTATCCTCCTCCTTGCTGAAGCCATGAATGGCAGGAGCTCAGTGCTTCTTGTCCAGTGCCTGGACCCAGGCATCTTACTTCGGGTGTTACTTGTACCCTTACAGTCTCTGAGAACCAGCTTCTGCTGCAGGTGAGGGTTGGGGGCAGGAAACCAGTGCCCTGAGACTGGTTCCTAGCAGCCACCTTTCTGTCAACCTGTCCAGCTTCAACAATGTTAGGGGGAAGGGAAATCAGCTAGTAGCCTTCCCTTCTGGTCCCTTGTGTGGAAGCCCCAACAGTGGTTTGATGACCCCTCCTCAGTGGCTGCCATCTAGTCCCTGTGTCTGATGTCCAGTCAGTCCACGACTCAGTGTGCCTTCCACTGTCTTCTCTGGCCTCTGCCTGCCCACAGAGTCCACCACGTGTGAACCAGAGAGGTCCACCAGCCTAGAAAACAGCCCTTCAGAGGGTCCTGATGAGGCCTGGACTCAGCTGGGAGCAGGATAAATTTCAACTGAGTTGCAGATTCAAGAAAGTAAAGCCAGTAAACTTGCCGGCAGAATCAACTTCTTCTATCCCCTCAATCCTCCCACCCACCAGGCTGGGGCACTTTCCACCAACACTCTAAACTCTGCTTTAGAAATGCCCTGTCTTCTTCCCTGTCCACCTTCTTGGTCTCACACTTGGGACTCAAAAATGTGGAGTCTAGGACCTGCCCCCTAATCCCCTGACTTCTCTGTCCATCTCCCTTCCCCAGCCTTGTGCATCTGAGGCATTTGAGATCCTTTTTGAAGTCTGTCCAGCCCTTCCTTTTATTCCTGTGGGGCCAGATAAGGGCTTAGGAAGGGCCAAAGGACCATCATGAGGCTAAGTTGCCCCAGAGCCCCAGGATGGATGGGCCCATTTTTTCCTTATTCCCTGCTCAGTTTTCCCCCTGCTCCTTCTCTAGTCCTTCTTTCATATTTCTCCTTCTCATCTTGAAAACAGGATGTTCCCACTCCCCTTGCCCTCCCATTTCTCCCCTGTGTCCTTATTTCTCCGTCTCTATCCCCTCCCAAGTCCAGGGCAGGCCGATGCTATTGGTGCTTCTTCACTTTGGGACCCAGTTCCATATTTGTCTTTAGTGTATATCCTCTTCCTGATACCTCCTTCAGTCCGTCTCTGGGCCCCAAGGCTGAGAATCAGTGCTAACTGGGTAAGGATCACTTGCTTTCCACCCAGCTCAATCTGCCCTGGCCATAGGGCTTCCCAGGGAAGGAAGAAGAGGGAAGAACCCAACCACTTTCCAGTCCAGTGCCAATTGGCCCACCAAGCATCCCAAAGGTGACTGTGCCCTGTGCCAATCTCTCCTCAGGACTGAGTCAACCCCCTTCAACCTCCTCACCTCTCTAAACACCATCCATAGTAACATGTGCATTACTGGGGTACCTAGGAGTCAGGACTTTTGACTTCAGGCCAGTCATTTTCTCCTGATGGGGAAAAGGTAAGATTTACATCCCCAAAGGCTCGAGTCCCTCAGTGAAAGAATTAGTTTTTGTTTGTTTGTTTAAGATTTTGGGGAAGAGATCTGAGGAGGAAAGAAAGGAGATGGGGTGAGAGGGTTTCTAAGTCGGAAACTCTCTCCGTCATGAGCTGTCCCCTGGTTACTCAAGGACAAGGGGGGACAGTTTTGCCTATAGCTCCAGAGACACCAAGAACAAAGGGGCGACCTTCATTTTTCTTCAAGCTGGCCTCTGTGGGGGTCTGTGAGCAGCTTCTACTGGATCTTTGTTTGGATTCTGTGTCTGTATTTATAATTTATTTGAAATGTGCTGGGTAGTGTTCTCATTTGGGGGCTGAAGTTAGCAACTGGGCCTTCAGCTAGGGAAAGCAGTTGCGGGCGGGGGGTGGGGGGAGATTATATTCACTCCTGCCAAGGAGTCCCAGCCCAGAACTCTCTTTAGAGCAAGGAAGGCTCGTTCTCTTTCTTCTCAGGGGGCTCCCTTGTTCTCTGTCAGGAGAGCCTTCATTTAGGCTATGGCCTCACTCTCCATGGCCACCCTAAGAGGAAAGGCTACTTCACCTCATTACCTCCGGAGGGCTGGGCGGGGCCAAGTGCCTCATCGGACTCATGCTCTCTCCAACCAGAGCTGGCATCGCTGCTTTGCAAAGTGGGGCCTGAGGTAGAAGAAGGTGTCTGGTTTCTCCAGCTGCTGTAGGAGGCTAACGGGCAGGGCACTTGCCCTTTGTCCCACTAGATTCTAACCCAGCGCCAGGGTGCCCACCTAGGACCTTTCCTGGACATGAGTTTCCATCACTCTCACGGCCATCAGTCTCCTACTTCTGGGATTGCAGATCAGGGGTAGGGGGAGAATGTTGCATGTTGTTTTCCGGTGCTTGTTATTATACATTTGAATAAACAGTGCTGCAAGTACTTGCCATGAAGGATCTGAGACTGGAGTCCTTCTGGGGATTTATTTTTTCTTCCTCTCCCTTGCTTTAAGTTCTTGGTCAAATATCAGGACTTTCACCAAGGTGCTTTCCACTCTGTACCCCAAGCAACAAAGTCATACTCTGTTGCTTGGGGTACAGAGAGGAGAGCAGTTATTTCTAGCAGGCTCTCGTCTAGTGACATCTCCTCTTTTGGTGGCACCCAATTAGACCAAAGTAACTGGGACTCATTAGCAATTCTGGAGCAAACTCAAAAGGTGAGAGATAGTGGCTTCCACAAAGCTGTTTCCATTTGCTCTCCTACCATCTGTGACCCAAACACGCTTCCTGTCAGGAGTTAAGGGCCATATGCTTCGCTTTCTTAACTATCAGCTTCTTGTTGAACAAACTTGTACCTCTATCCCCCTTCAGAGAGTCACACACTACATTTACATCCCCTAGAAAAATACACTTGAGTACAACTGAACATTTAATTTTTAGCAGATTCCTGGATGCCCTAGGGATCATCTGTGGGTCTCAGGTTGAGATTCCCTGCCCTCAGAGATTATTCTTGAAGTACTTATACCTTCCCTGGATGAAAAGAAGAAAATCTAAGGTCTTGCTCCCAAACTTGTTTTTCCCTTAGCTAAAGGGTCAAGAGTAGGGGGTGAGGTGTGAGACGTTGAGGAGGAAAAAGGATTAGTATTTCTTTTTTAATGTGATGGGGGGTTGGGTGGGAAATGGAGGAGGCAGACTTTTGTCTCTTGATTGTGTGAGGGTGGGAAGAAATGTTATCAGCTGAGAAGATGAAATAAATGGATGATTAAGGTACTTTCCAGACCTTAGCAAGGAAGATGACAGCTCTGATGAGAAATCTCCCTATGCCGAGGCTTCAGAAGCAGCCCTTCCAGCAGAGAAAGTATTCATTAGAAAAAGAAGGCCAAGTGATGGATGGAGTCAGGGTCCAGCCAGGGTTTGGGAAGAGGCGGTACAGGGTATCGATCGCAGTTCTCAGGAGAAGAGAGACGGATCAGCAGAGATGCTGCAAACACCAGCCGCCTCGGGGCCACCCCAGTTCCAGGGCTGGCTCTGGCTCGGAGACAGCCTTCTGTCATCGTGACAGGTGATTTTGGTCAGCTTGGCCAGGTCCTCTCAAATCCAGACAACGCCACTCCAACCCTCTGCTCTGTATCAGGGCAGTGTGGGTTTCCCACAGAGGAGGCACGACACGGGAGCCGAGGCCCTCCCCCACACCACCCCGGTGTCCTTCAGCACATCCTACAGACTCCCTCCCCTTGCCCTTCTGATTCACAGCGCCCACCTCCCTGCACCTACCCTATTCGATCTACAGGGGAGCGGAGTCGCTTCGTGGCCGCCAGCCCGGGAAGGGGCGCCAGCCAGCTGGCGGACGCATGGCTTAGAGGGGTGTCTGGGCTGAGAGAGGTTTGGGGCTGGGGAGAGGTGCAGTGAGCTTGGGAGAGTGGACTGGTAGCACAAATAATGTGTGCATAAGGATTAGAAGAGGAGATCCTGGAGCTTTGGTCTTCTTTTTTCCCCCTGTAATTGTGCATTTCGGAGGGACTCTTGCTGCAAGCTCGGTAGGCAATAGCATCCGCTCCAAGACTACACTTCCCAGAAAGCTGTGCGGGAGGGAGAGGGGCCGGGAACAGGCAACCTGTGCTGCGCTTGCGCAAAGACTGAGCTGGAAAGGCAGGTGGGGGGGAGAGGGGAGGCGTGCCCGCGACGGGGCGAGGGGGAGGGGGCCGCGCGGCGGCGGCGCCAGGGCGGGCGCGCGTCCGCGGCGGTGATGGCGGTGCGTGAACGCGCGGCGGCAGCAATGGCCGCTCTGGAGCGGCGGGTGCCGAGTCTCGATGACTTCGCGGGACAGAGCTGGAGCTCGTGGGTGGAGCGGGCCGACCTGCCCGCGACTGACGGTGAGTGAAGCCATCCTAAAGTCCGGGGACCCCATCACTATCTCCCCTCCCCCCTTCCGGGCCCCCGCCAGCTGAGGGGAGCCGCCGACTGGAGCCGCCGTCCGGCTCCCCGGCCCCCCAAACAAAGGACCCGCCGGGTCCTAGTGCCCGCCTGCTCCGTCACCTTCGCGCCTCCGGGTCCTAGCGCCGGCTCACCGCTTACAGCCCACCCTGCCCATCTCTGCCTCTGCCAGTCCCCAATACCTGCCCCCCACATAGGCTTGCCTTTATCTTTCTCCTTGCCTGCTGCCCCCCAGCTCGCGCCCCTCCTGCACCTGCCTCCGGCTTTCCCTGTCCGCAACAGTCTTCTCCACGTGTTTCCCACGCACCCCACTTCTGTGCCCCCTTCCTCACCCTCCTTGTTCCTTCGCCTTTTGCCCCACACCTCCTGCTCCTTTTCGGCATTTGCCTGCAGCTGCAGTGCTTTTAGACCCCCGCCCCCTCCGCGTTAGTTCGTCCGTCCATCCATCTATCCTCCCTCCCTCCCTCCATCCTTCGGTCCATCCATCCATGCCTCTAACCCACTGTCCTTTCCCAGGCCTCTTGCCCTGCCTCTTGGCTCTCTCCTCTGACTCTCACCTTCTCTAGGCCCCTGAGTGTCTTAGTGAGCGGGCCTACAGCCCCTTCTTCTGATCTTTGTCTTCTGGGCCCCAGGGAGCACCTGGCCTCGTGGCCTTTCGGGGTGACAGCAGGCATCACGCCCCTGAAGAAGTTTGCAAGTGAGAAGAGGTGGAGGAGGAGACTGCATGGAGGGGTCTCTAATGACACTTGTTCTCCTCTGAGACATCCGACTCCCAGTTTTGTTCTGTCCATCATTCCCCGCACTTGCATTTCACGGACTTAAGAGTGGGAGCTGCCCCTTGTCTCTTGCGTGCCTAACCCACCACCCCTCATAATCTGGATATTATATAAGATTGTCAACAATCTTCTCATCCTAGAAAGGAGCATATCTGTTAATGAGCATCAGAGATCAGACCTAAGCGGGAGCCCAGGCCACCCTGGGACTGCCCCATGCTGGGTGGGCAAGGATGGGGCCATTGTCAGGGTCTGGGTGCATTGAGAACCGGAAATGGAGTCAGACGGGTTTGGTGACTCAGAATTGATTTTTTTTTTCCAAGGGACAGGGAGGGGGCGTAGAGGAGGGAGGGGGGAGGAGAGAGGTAGGGGGATGGGGAAAAAGCTGCTTTGCACAGCTAAGATGTTTTTGTCATTAACCCAGAAACTGAGGTACAAGGGCAACCCCTGCCCAAAGCCCCTCTAAGAAGGGGAGGGACTTGCATAGCTGACCAAGGAGACTTTGAAGATGCTCAAGGACCAAAGACAGCAGTTTTTCTGCTCTGTGACCATCCTATCAGTGCAGGACCTGAGAAGCTGGGTGTAACTTTGACAATGCTATGGTAACCCAGGTGGAGCAAAATTGAATTCATGGGGGTGGGGACCTGGGAGAGTATCTATTTGGGATGCCACATAGTAGCAGAAAGGACCCATCTGAGAAATCTCAAGAAGAGACTCAGGGATAGAAAACTTCGTTAAGGACTGTTTCCCCTTTAAATGGGGAAGCAGGCCCAGAAAAGAGATGATATTTACCCACAGTCACCCAACTAGTTAGCAGTGGAGCCCTGAACTGCACCTTGAGGTGAAGGGTCCTATAAGAAAGGCGGATGGATTCTTCTTAGTGGGACCGTCTTAGTCCAGATGCAGCAGGTGAAGGAAGATGGGCATCTGAGAATGACCCACTGAAAGGTTCCCCAAGTGGTCCTCACACCAGGAGCTTGTCATGGAGTGTGGGCTTCATACTGTTGAGCTGCAGGCCCTGCTTGGGGCTTCTGGAAAGGGGACAACCTCTGGGCTGTCTTCTGGGAAGAACAGTCTCTGGTAAGGGGAGGCTGGAGACTCCCTAAAACTGGCCCTGAACCTTCTGAGCTGTGTTTCTCCTCTAGGGGCTGAGCTGGAGGAGAGTAGCAAAAACATGAAGAAGTTGGATGCCATGACCCTCATTAAAGAAGGTGGGAGTCGACACACATTAGGGCTGGGACCCAGGGCAGACAGGACCACGCTCCACTTTTCCACCACACTACAGAAGGAGGTGGCTGCTTGAAGCAGCTGTCTGGGGACCCTCATTTTGATAGGTCTGAGTCGGCCGGTTGCTCTGGCTCCTGTGACCTGCTGTTGGAGATCGTAATCATAGGTGATTGCCCACTCACCTGAAAGCGCATACCCTTTGGGACTGCTTAGATTGAACTCTAGAAGCTGGGAGCATTCAGCATGCAGCTTGTTATGTCAGCGGGGAGGTGAAGTGCCCTCTGAGTGGTGGGATGGGAGTGTTCTCCGATCTTCCAGGGAAACCCTGGGATCCTCAGCCCCAGTGACATGGGCTTCTGTCATTGCAGACATGTCCATCTTCGGGCACTGCCCTGCCCATGATGACTTCTATTTGGTTGTGTGTAACCACTGCAGCCAAGTGGTGAAGCCTCAAGCTTTCCAGAAGCACTGCGGTGAGGGGAGCCCTAGGGAGGAGATAAAGGGACAGGGGAAGGTGGAGCATGGAACTCTGAGGACGGGGTCAGTCAGGAGGTCTCGTGGGGTAATGGAGGGTGGTGTTGAGGATAGGAAGGTCCTGGGGGTGGCTTCAGAGCATTGTGGGGAGTCGGATTATTGTTTGAACAAAATTCTAGCATCCAGTGGAGTTAAGGGAGGAGTTAAGGAGTTCAGGAAGCTAGATCTTGAATTTTGAGTCTTAAAGGCTCAGATTCAAATGGGAAGGAGGCATGTTTACAATCTAATTTATGGAAACTCAGATTCTCTCATGTGAGTCTATGGACAGGGTTAGGTTGGGGAAGGAAGTGGTGATACCACTCACTTCGATTATTCTTTCCACCTCCTGGTGACAGAAAGAAGACACGGGCCCCTCAGCAAGCTTTATGCCCGGGCCCCACCCCCACCTCCAGCCCCTGCCAGCTCTCAGAAATGCCATGTAGTGAATGGGCAGGGCCCAGCTTGTAGGGCACCAGGTTCCACGAAAACCTCCTCCAGGGAGAAGGGCCAGGGGTCCCGGAGCCGTGGCCACCAGCCTCCTGAGAAGACCCAGAAGGACAACCTCTGGTAAGGAGAGGCTGGAGACTTTCTAAGACTGGCCCTGACCCTGACCCATGGATGGGTTGACATCAGTACAGGCAGCCCTGGGTCGAGGCATACTCCTCACCGCAGGAGGCAGCCACCCTGTCTGCGGCTTCCTTCCATATATTCCAGGGAAGATGGGGTCTCCTCTTCCCGTGTTTCACACCCCTGCTGGAGCCCACCCAAATTCCAGGGCTGGGAAAGAGATGGCTCTGGGCTAGAGTCCAGGCCCCAGGCCTCCCCTTCCCTCCCCCAGCCAACCCCCTCTCTCTATATGTAGCCTTTTCGTGCCTGTGGTGAATCTGGAGAAGATGTCCAGTCTCCCGAAGCCCGATGGACATGGAATCAGGGTGGCCCCACCCTCTGCTTTTCTCAGCCAGCCAGGGGGTCTCACCAAGGACTCCCCTGGAAAACCTCCCATGGCTCCGCCTTCTAAAGAACCTCCTGGCAGAGAGAACATGGAGATCATCCCCAGTGAGGGGTCCAGTCACTGGGCTGAAGGCACCCCTCCTGAAAAGGAGCCCAGTGGGACCAGGCTGCCCCCTAAAACCCACCGGAAGATGGCTCGTGAGTAGTTGTGGTCTTGGGGGTCCGGAATGTAGAGTGGGGACTCCTTTGGGCTGCTTTGTCCTTGGGCCAGATGAGGAGGAGGTCAGGTTTATGGGCCTGGCCATCACAGGTTGTAGGGTACAGGAGCCCTGTCACCTCTTGACCTGCTTGTTTCCCGGGAAGCTTCTCTCCATCCTGTGTCTCCTGATCAAGGCTGAGGGAGCCCATGCCCAGGAGGTGAAGTTCTTTCTCTCTTTTCTCACCTAGATCCAGGGCACATCTCACAGCTGGCTTCTCTGGCATCCCAGATGCCCATGGCTGCTTTTGTTTCTTGATATATGTTGCCCTGCTTTGGGCTTGAAGTCCCAAAAGATGCATCTGAGATTGGGATAGGGATGGTTCTCACACCCAGCAAAGAGATGTCGATGCCCAGAGTTTCTCTGGAAGGTAGAGCCCCAGGCTGAGGGCTATAGGCTCTTCTGCCTTAGTACCAGTTCTTCTCAGCCCCTTGACAGGAAGCAGCCAGATCCTCCTGTGAACTCCTGGAAATGGTCTTGAGGTTCATTGGAACTGCTTTCCCCACAGGGAAGGAGTGCGACCTCAACAGGCAGTGTGGGGTAATAAATCCAGAGACCAAAAAGATCTGTACCCGCCTGCTGACCTGCAAGGTAACCCCCTTCCCACTGCACAATGAGGGAGGACAGCACAGGGCTTGCCCACTCCTTCCCTGGGCGAGGAGAGGAATGTCGATGTTACTGAAGATCCAGCTTAAGGGAAGGCGGTTAGGCCCACCCAAGGGAAGGGGAGATGGGGATGCCCCTCTTGGGCAGAAGGTGGGAACAGTGGGAAGGAGGGAATTTCCAGATTCCTCCATCCCAAAGGAGGGTTTTGGCCTCATGGGGGAGTGAAACAAAGACACATGAACACAGCTGCAAATATGCCCACATCTCTCCCCACCCCCAAGCTTGCCCAGGCCAAAGCACCCTGCCGGCCCTCACCCCTGCTCAGTTCATACCTACTCCCCAGCTCTCCACCCTGCTGTATTCCAGATCCACTCAGTACACCAGCGCCGGGAAGTCCAGGGCCGGGCCAAGGACTTTGACGTGCTGGTGGCAGAGCTGAAGGCCAGCTCCCGCAAAGGAGAGTCTCCCAAGGAGAAGAGCCCAGGGCGCAAGGAGCAAGTTCTCGAGCGCCCCTCCCAGGAGCTCCCCTCTTCAGTCCAGGTTGTGGCAGCGGTGGCTGCTCCCAGCAGCACCTTCTCTGTTCGTGCCAAGCAGACTTACCCATACTGTGCACTGCCCAGGTACGTCTAGAATCCAACCCCTACCTCACCTGGGGGTATTTGGCCCCTAAGCCATCAGGGGCCCCTGGAAACAGGCTCAGGGAGTGTACTGGAAGGTGCACTCACTCAGCCCTGGGTGTGGGGGGATTCCTGGGGCTCCTGACAGTGGTGTGGAAGCAGGAGACTCCCCTGTTCCCAACCAAGCATACCACAGCACCCCAGCCCCTCGGCAGTGTGCCAGATCCAACACTTGGGATATGAACATTTTCCGAGCTGCCTCCAACAGGCCGAAACTTGTCACTGGGGAGCAGAAAGGCCGAAAGGGTCACAGTCCCGGGCAAGGCAGCCCTGTGTGTATTCACTCACTTGCCCCTTCGTGTGCAGAGGCTACGCCGGACCCCAGGGAGAGCCTGACTTGCTAAAGGACACATACATGCATCTCTGCCCGTCACACAAGGGGCAGACACGAAACACAGGCTCAGCTCACAGACAGGCTCAGCTCACAGACAGGCTCACAGGAATATGTAATGGAAGAAGGGGGTTGAGCGAGTTGACTGGGCTGACCAGAGCTGGGTACCATTTAATTGCGAAGATTTTCTGGAGGAGGCGGATCTACAGCAGATTATCCCCTGAGGAGGAAGGGCCTGGGAGGTGAAGGGGCTGAGGAGAGAATCCCTTGGGAGCGGTCTCTCTGTCTTTTACTCTGTGAGATCTGTTGTTCCCTCCTGTCCTTCCCTTCCTTCTGTCCTCTTTTGATTGCCCTGCAGGGTGTCTGCACCAGTGCCCTGCTCTTTGAGCTTGGTGGGTTCAAGGATGCCCCTACTCTGACCCCACAATAGTCACATTCCCCTCACATCTCTTTTGGCCCTTACAGGTCCCGGGCCTCCTCCGAGAGTGAATTGGATGATGAAGGCCCCTGTGGTGGTGATGGGGACCCAGGCCTGTTCCCCTTCCCCATGCCCCGGGGTGGGGCCCAGGCATCCAGCGAGGAAAGTGAGGAGGAGGGGACATCTGACGACCTCCACCTACCCCCTGACTGCCATTATGCAACCCGGCCCCCACGGCCACAAGCGGTAAGGACCTGGGACAGGGTCCTAGGGAGGGGGTGGCCCAGCACTCCTGGCCCACAATACGGGGAAAAGAGGCCAGATCCTGTGTGCAGATGCCCTCCGTGCACCCCAGACCCTGCCAACTATGCACTGTCCTTCTGCCTTTAGTTCTGCACCTTTGGGAGCCGGCTGGTGAGCCCAGGATGCTATGTGTTTAGCCGCCGGCTGGACCGGTTCTGCTCAGCACTCAGCTCCATGCTGGAACGGCACCTCAGCTCACACATGTGGAAGTAAGTCTCTTGGGCCCAGAATGGAAGTTCTAGAATGGAAATTCCCAGGCTCCAGACATACCTGGACTTCAGAAGCCCTGATCTTTCCTGTATACCCATAGGTGTGCCTTGGCTGTTTGCCAGCAGAACCCTAGATAGGCAGTGGCATGAAAAGGAGGTGGGAAAACTTGGCAGCCTAGAGCTTGGCTAAGGCAGGGCATGGAATGGTGGGTGGTCTGGTGTTGAATCTAGACTCTCATCCATCACTTCCAGTACCTTTTGGGTAACTAGGGATAGGGGATGCCCAAACCAAGATTTAAAATGAAGTTCCTAGTGGGCTACCTCCTAGTTCGTATGTACTAGTTAATTCCTCTCCACAGGCACACCCGTGTCTTCTTCCTAACCCTCAGTTCCAGCATCTTCCAGCAGATGGCAGCAACTCTGGGGCTCTGCTGGCCATTTCTAGGTGGGGCAGAGAGACTGGAGCGTGTCTTGTGTTGGGAGAAGCTCTCTTGTTTGCTTGGCAGTCACAGTGGGGCCTTCTTTTTGCTGCAGGAAGATCCCACCAGCAGCTGAACCTCCAGCTCACCTTGTCAACTCCCCGTTATCTGCTCCCCTGAGCCCATCCTCTACAGGCACCTGCCCCCGCCTTCCAGGTCCACCCCCGAGACCTGCCTGCCCAGCCTCCACGCCCCCCACCAAGGACAGCCTTGTCCCCAGCTACCCTGCAGGCTCCCCCAGTGTGGCAGCTGCCTGTAGCCAGGCAGAGTGCATGGGCGGGAGCCAGGCTATCACCTCACCACTGCCTGCCAACACGCCATCCCCGTCCTTCAGCAAGCTGCCGCCTTCCAAGGCCAGCAAGTCATCCAAAGGCAAGGATGGGGTGGAGGTGGAGGCCCCTTCTCGAAAGCGGAAGTTATCCCCTGGCCCCACCACTCTTAAACGGACCTGCATCCTGGAGCCCACTGGAAAAGGCAAACCCTCTGGCTGTCGGGGCCTCTCGGCCAAAACTAAAACAGCCCTGAGCATGGGGCTTAACGGGACAATGGGGCCAAGAGTGAAGCGGGCAGGGCCCCTGGACTGTCGTGGTTCCCCTCATCAGCTCCCTACACCAGTCAAGGCTTCTCAGCTGGAGAACCGGGGAGCAGCTGGACACCCAGCCAAGGCCCTGCCAACCAACTGCCTCTCTGAGGAGGAGGTGGCCAAGAAGCGGAAAAACCTGGCCACTTACTGCCGGCCAGTGAAGGCCAAGCACTGTCAGGCTGGTGCCCCTGCTGATGTGGCCTGCTCTGTGCGCCGCAAGAAGCCAGGCCCGGCCCTGGCCTTTGAGGAGAAGTGCTCTACACTGAAGGTACCAGCCAGGCTCCCTGAAGATTGATGAGGGTGGGGCACATGGCGGGTACCTGATACAGAGAATATGCTACATTGGTGTTTGTGCAGGGAAAGGGAGGAAGGGGAAGTTGAGAGAGAGTTCCTGGACTGTTTTCTTTAGGAAGAGGTAGGTCAGTTCTTAGCGAAGTGACTCCAGCTTTTGCCTGGTGAACCTTCCCCTATCCCTAACCCTTTCCCTTGGGCTGAGGAGATGCGGCACCCCTCCATCCCTGCTTTTGCTGTAATCGAAGGGCTACTTCTTTCTGAATTGGCTGTGACCCTCATTCCAGGTACTGGAGCTACCTCTGTTCCCTGAAGGAAAGGGAGTTTGAGTCCCTGGGTCACAGCCTAACATGCCGAGCAGCAAGGTGGGTGGGCTGGCCTCACTGGATTTTCCTCTGGGCATCAGGGCCTCAGAGGGCAGGCACACAACCCCATGTCCACTTATGCACATGTGCCCACCTCCAGGTGTGCAGGTGACAGGCAAGTTCTCCAGGGTTTCCAGTAAAGCCTGCAGCCAGTTTTATTTGCCTCTTCTGGTGGGAGCCCTGGCATAGTGTGCCATGTGCTCTCCATATGATCTCTGCCAGGAGGTGGGACGGGGGTGCTCTCCTGGGTTAGATGTGGGCCTAATCATAAACCCTGTGTATTCTCCAGCTTCACTACCCAGGCTGCCCACTACTTGCTCAGTTTTACTCACCGGGCCAGCAGAAGGAAACCAAGCTTTAGCCCTTGTAGTCCACACAGTTCACTGGGTAGGACAGCTGGTAGGCCCCCACCCTGACCCTTTCTCTCGCCTCTTGTCTTCCTGCAGTCAAAAACCCATTAACGAGAAAGTGCCTGCCCACTGCAACGGAGCCGCCAGCACCTCCTCCCCTCCAGATCCGGGCCCCAGGCTGCTGCCGCTTTTTATAACTTTATATTATTTTTTTTAAGAAAAAAAGCTCTTTAAAATACCTCAAGACTGTCTCCCTGTTCTGTTGCTGCTATGAAAATATAAAAACAGAAACATAGAAAAGGAAGGAAAAAAATAACAAAATGAGTGTCCTTACTGTCCCCAGCCCTACCCTGGGAGGCTGAGATGATAGGCAGCAAGACTCCAGCTCCCATAGCTTGCCTGCAAAAGTCTCTTATGCTCATTATTATTATTACTGTCATCTTCTCACTTTCAATAGTGTGAAAAATGTGTGGAGTTTGTGTCACTGGGGGAGTCTCTCCAGACAGGATGATGAGGCGTGTGGCTCTGAATGAGCAAGGCTTCCTGAGTCTTGACCCCAGAGACGACTATGGTCCCATTGGGAAGAAAAACTTGAGAGGGGAAGCTGCACTTCTGGCTCTTCTCTAGGATCCTTGCCCTGAGGATCTGGGAATTGGCTTGTGACCCTTTTCTGGTCCTTCAGCAACCCTAGGCGTCCATCCCTCCCTGAATTATTGCCTGTTTTTCTTCAGCTGTTCCTGCTTTTCCCACCTCTTACCAGCAGCCTCATTTTCTCAGCCACTTAGGGAGCTTGAGCTGGGTTGGTCATTGCTGTTGGGATGTTCCTGTTTTCTATTGGACAGCCTTCCTTCCCGGCCTGTGGGTTTGCCTTTAAGGAAGGGGTAGAACCTTTCCCAGGGAGGCCTCCTTGGGTTGAACCACACCTTTTTTGGAGGCAGGAAGGGAAAAGGCATCATCACTTGCAGAACTGGTGGTGTGGGAGGCCACCGGAGTGTGGGAGGCCTTGGTCCTTCAGGATCACCTGGCTCCTCAGGGCTGAGCAGCTTGTGAGGAGGCGGCAGGGCTGGGAGTGCCCTAGTTATTCCATTTATCTCGCTGGGAACCACTCCCGTGCAGATGCGAGATGAGACTTGCATCTCTCTCCTTTGGTCCACCAGGTTCAAGGCACTATATTTTGGCCATGTCCTTTCCTAGTCTCCTTGCCTTTAGGCAGGGAGGAAGCTTGTTCCCTGAACAACACAGAAGGAGGTGACAGGAGACAGTGCACAGCCAGGGAAATCCAGTACTACTAGAAATCGGCTCCAAACACTGGTTTCACGCTCTTGGTTCAGCGTACCAAGTGTGTGATTTGGGGTTTCACTGAAATCATTTGCCACAAATGTATTTCCAGAGGCTGCTTGGGATTTAGGCCCTTGTAGACAGACACACAGAAACAAATGAAGGTGGGCCGGGAACTGTTCGGTCCCCTTCTGCCTCCGGGCTCCCACGGGAGCGGGCCTCTCCGGGGCACTCGCGCTTCCCCCCCAGCCCCCAGAGGGCGCTGTGGGCCACTCCGTCGCACTGCCGGCGGCGTCCCGGGGGAGGAGCCTCTCCTGCAGCCGCCGCCGCCTCCGCGATCGCAAACCCGGAAGACGTGTTCGGGCAGCTGGAGTGTGCGAGCCCGCCGGCCACGGCCATGCAGCCCTTGGAGGTAGGTCTGGTTCCCGCTTCAGCTGGGGAGCCGAGACTGACCCGCTGGCTGCGGAGAGGCAGTGGGATCTTGGCGCACCTGGTAGCTTTGGGCTTCACCATCTTTCTGACAGCGCTGTCCCGTCCAGGAACCAGTGAGTGTGCGGGGCGGGGCTGCGGAGGGGGCGGAGCGGAGATGCTGGAGGGGCAGCGCTTGGGAACGCCGGGAGACTTGGAGGAGGGACCCCAGCTATAAAGGGGAGACAGAAACAGTGGAGGGATTTTGAGGGCCTGGTGGGGCGAGGTCCCAGGGATCCTGGAAGAATGGGGTTTGGGGTGCTGAGGGGGAAGGGCAGACGATTGAACAGACCGAACTACTTCCTCAGAAACAGGTCCCCTGATGGAGAATAGAAGTGAAGGAGGCCGGGCGCAGTGGGTCACGCCTGAAATCCCAGCACTTTGGGAGGCCGACGCGGGTGGATCACTTGAGGTCAGGAGTTCGAGACCAGCCTGGCCAACATGGTGAAACCCCGTCTCTACTAAGAACACAAAAATTAGCCAGGCATGATGGCGCGCGCCTGTAGTTCCAGCTACTTGGGAGGCTGAGGGAGGAGAATCGCTTGAACCCGAGAAGTGGAGGCTGCAGTGAGCCGAGATTGCGCCACTGCACTCCAGCCTGTGCGACAGAGTGAGACTCCGTCTCAAAAAAACAAAAAACAAACAAAAAAGGCAGAGGACTGGGCTGCCAGCTAAGAGGTGCTGAAAGGGGAACCCAGGCCAAACTGTTGTGTGTGGATAGGGAGGCCCTCTTGGTTGCTCACTCTGGGCCCCTTGGCTGCTCCACTTTGTCCTTAGTTCCTGTTCCCGATTAGGATTGGGGATGGTACTTTTCTCATGTGGCTAGATTCTTTGGGTTCCACCTAGCTACAGGGGCAGGAACAATGGTACCAAGCCCTCAGCCTGTTCTCTTTGATTCTTAGGTCTTTTCTCCTGGCACCCTGTATTCATGTCCTTGGCGGTGAGTTTGGGCTTCTATCTGATTTGTTTGGGTATGCCTCACCTCATTCTGAAAGCACCCAGCTTTCAGAAAGCTCAGCCTTTCTAAGGTTAAGGCAGGTGGAGGAAACATCTAGGGTTCATTTTTCCCTGCAGCCTATGGGATTGGGAAACCTGGAGGGCTGGGCCATAGGCAGATGTCAGGTGGTTGAAAAGGGTGGGAGGGCATGGAAGATCTTTCTTTCTCCACTGGGGCCTGAAAGGAGAAGCGGGGAGAGGTGTTACCCAGTCATTTCCCGACTTGTCCCCAAAGTTCAGGGAGAAGTTTAACATTTGCTGTTCCACTGGTCAAGAAATGGGAGTCATTGTAGAGGTTGGGATGGGGAGGTGTCAACCTGAATGAGGAGATGTGCACTCGAGTGCTGATTCCCAGTTGTTCCCAGAAATGTTGAGCTGTGAGACTGGTGGTCCTGGTGGAACTTATTTAACCCTTACCCTTTGTCCTCTTTGTTAGGATGTATGAGAGCACCTCCTTTTTCTCAGGCCTCCAAGCCAGACATGAGGCTTACTGGCTTTCTCCTATGTTCACAGTTCTGCCTCTGCATGGCTGAAGCCATCCTACTCTTCTCACCTGAACACTCCCCGTTCTTCTTCTGCTCCCGAAAAGCACGGATCCAGCTCCACTGGGCAGGGCAGACCCTAGCCATCCTCTGTGCAGCTCTGGGCCTGGGCTTCATCATCTCCAGCAGGACCCGCAGTGAGCTGCCTCATCTGGTGTCCTGGCACAGCTGGGTGGGAGCCCTGACACTGCTGGCCACTGGTGTCCAGGCACTGTGTGGGCTCTGCCTCCTTTGTCCCCGGGCAGCCAGGGTCTCGAGGGTGGCTCGCCTCAAGCTCTACCATCTGACATGTGGACTGGTGGTCTACCTGATGGCTACAGTGACGGTGCTTCTGGGCATGTACTCAGTATGGTTCCAGGCCCAGATCAAAGGTGCAGCCTGGTACCTGTGCCTGGCACTGCCCATCTATCCAGCCCTGGTGATCATGCACCAGATCTCCAGATCTTACTTGCCGAGGAAGAAAATGGAAATGTGAGTTCCTGCAAACTCTTAATCTGGGTGGGACACTTGCCTTGAACATCATGGTTCATTCGGTGATCTATAAGGGATCTATTTCAGAAGTGATCAGGTTTTTGCACTTCTTGGCTGGTTCAGGGACTGCAGAAACCAAAGCTGCTGTTGTTGAGGAATAATTCAGTGGGTCAGAATGGGAAAATGTACAGGGTATGACTGGAAGGTGAGGGAGAGCCTGATCCTGAAGCTTCTACTTGATGAGAGACAGAGTTTTGGGTGGTGATAGTGATGTCCTGGTGGTCATTTCTTGCTTGTGTGCCTGGTGAAAAATTGGGTTCCCGTAAGTAATGAATGGCATCCATGGATATTTGGGTTACTTTTAAGAAAGCAGTGTGATGTAGTGGAGAGAGCCCATGGGTCTTATTTATGGGATATGGTCCTGTTAGGCTCTGTTGTACAACCTTAGGTGTGTTTCATATCTAAGGACCTCCGTTTCTTCATCTGTGAAATGTTTCTAAACAGTCTCTTAAGTTCCTTCCTTCTCTAATACTCAGCATCTGTCAGGTCGATGTCTCAGAACACCCTCCCAGCCGTGGACCATGTGGACCACTTAGCAGACTCGGGGTAGTTCTTTACTCTCTCTTTACTCCCCTGGAGGGACAGCTCTGCCCTTGAGGCCCTTCAGAAATTTGTGCTGATTTGGTCCCTGTGCCAGGGCACAGGGGGTCAGGCGCTGTGTAGGGAAGGGACTCAGGTGAGAGTCTTCTGGACTCTAAGACAGTAAATGCACTAAAGTCACTTTAAAGCTTTTGGAGAAGCAGGAGGGCATTGACTTAACCAAGCTGAAGGCTCCTGGCTGGGCTGCCCAGCCCAGCTGAGATCTCCTTTCAGCCCACCTCAGGATCTGGGCTTGAGGGCTGCAGGGCCTGCGTGTGCTCCCTCCCTGAAATCACTTCTTAGAGCAAAGGAGCCCTGGGCATCTCATGCTTTGCCCTTCTTAGGGCTCAGGTTCTTGCCTTAGCACATAGCTTCTGGGCACTTTTTGAAGCTTTTCATAAGGGCCAAGGAAGTGGGGCAGGGCTTTTCTGATCCAAAGAAAACAAAGTTTCTCTGGTTCCCCCTCTTCCCTTGTTATCTAAGCTTTCCTCACTTGTCATCTCTTGCCAGCTCTTAGGTCCAAGAGGGGGCTGAGTTTGGTGCCAGCTGGCAAATGAGGGCTGGGCTCTCTTCCCTACAGAGACCACCACCCTCCTTGCTGCAGCTGAAAGTAGTTCCCCAGACTGCCCTCGGTGGTGAGGACTGGATGCTAGACTGTTTAGTTGTGGTCTGGCTCAGTTGAGAAGATGGGACCTTCCTAGATCATGGCAAGGCCTGACAACAGCTGAGCCAGGAAAGTGCTGCTGAGGCAGGTAGACATAGCTCACAGGGAACTCTGGGAAGCCTGGGGTGTAGGCGCTGGAGCTCCAGTTCCCGGGAGCAGGGGCAGGTGTTCCTAGATGTTAGTGTTGTGGATGTCCTGGGTCTTTTGAAGATTCAGGTCCTCCTCTCCGGGTAGCTCAGAAGTAAGGAGGTTGGTTTGATTCAATAGTACAAGAATGGGGACAGCAAGGGCAGAAGTGTCCTCTCCATGTACCTCATTATGCCCCTACTGGGGGAGATTGCCTCTCCCAGGACAAGCATCTAAAGGAGGTCCCTGCTGTGCAGAAGGGTATTGTCCCTGTCTCTTTCATTGTCCTCCCTCCTCTCAAACTCTCAGTGTGGTGTGAACTCGGCAGAAACGGTTACTGGGGCCGCATGGAGAATCTCACCTGCGTTGATTTTGATCCAGGGACTGCATCTCCTCTTTCCTCATCACAGCCAGCTCTGAGGGGCTCACTCTACCTGCCGCAGGGTAGGAGGGCCAGGCAAAGTTCACCAGCTTGCTCTGAGAGCAAGCAGGCAGTGCCGTAAAGCCTGAGCCTGCCTGAGGTGCTGCCTCCTCCCAGGTGGTGCGGGGGTTGGTGGGCGGGCGGGCAGGCGTGCTGACAGCCGGCAGTTTGCGTGGGCTGTGCCATCTGATGTCTATTCCCAGCCCTGGGAGGAAGGGGGAGTCATTTATATTCTGCAGGAGGAAGGGGCCCCAGCTGTCGCCTTTCTGACCAGCAGGCCTGTAGGGCAGGGGCACAGAGCAGAGAGGAGGGCACAGGTGGTCTCCTGCTTAGCCTGGTCTGACTGCAGTGTAGGGAATAGGTCACCAGGAGGAGCCCTTCATCCTGGCAGGCCGGATTGCGGAGGGACTTCCCTCCCCCTTCTTTCCATTTCTCCCTTCATCACCACCTGCCCTCACATCCTGGGGCAGCAGCTGGACAGCCATTAGACCTCAGTGCCAGGGCACTCTTCCTCCAGCTGGGATCTCAGTGGCTCCCAGCTGCATGGCCTCCTGCTTGTGTGTTCCCTCCTCCACCATCCTCTGTTCCCCGCACCTCCCTTATTCTCATGTCTGGGGTATTCACTTGGCTCCTCAGCAAGGAAGGAAACGCCTTGGAGGAGAAGCACATGGTTGCCCTTTTGTCCTTGCTCCCTGGCTAAGGAAAGCTGCTAGTGGTCAGCCTGTTTTGCCTTTTTTTTTTAAAAAAAAAAAGCCAGGACAGCGTGCTTAGATTTAAAACATTTGAATGTCATTTGCACACATTTTCATATCAAGCTAAGTCCTGATTCCAAATTTGATTATATTCCAAATTTGATTATATTCCAAGTTTGATTATATTCAGATTCAACCTTGAGGACATTAGAAATATAGATGGCTTCTGTATCCAAATCTGAATGGAAATGAGATTACCCTTCTGGGTTCAGATACCCCTCCCAAGCCTGCGTCTTTCCTGTAACCACCCCTCCTCTGAACCCCATCATGGCTGGGGTTGGTGTGGAATGGGAGGGGCTCTGTGTCTGGGGAAGTCCTCCAGCCTCACCTTCTTGGCTCTTAAGTGGTAGGCTGTTACCACTTGCCATTCTGGGCCTCCTCTCTCCCCACCCTTTCACAAGGCAGGCTGCCCTTCGCACTCACTGGCCCATCCCTTCTTTCTCATCGTCCCACCCTTCCACCCCCGTGCATGGCTGCTGTAGGTCTGGTTTTTTTTTTTTTAAGACGGAGTCACACTCTGCCGCCAGGCTGGAGTGCAATGGCACGATCTTGGCTCACTGCAACCTCTGCCTCCCAGGTTCAAGCAATTCTCTTGCCTCAGCGTCCCGAGTAGCTGGGACTACAAGTGTGCACCACCACAACCAGCTACTTTTTGTATTTTTAGTAGAGACGGGATTTCACTATGTTGGCCAGGATGGTCTTGATCTCTTGACCTCATGATCTGCCCACATCAGCCTTCCAAACTGCTGAGATTACAGGCGTGAGCCACTGTGCCTAGCCAGGTCTTGTTTTTAAAACCTCACTGTGGGAGATTTAGGCATCCTCCCTGAGCCAGCTGGCTGCTGTGCCAAAGCGTGTTCAGAGTTAATAATAATCATTAGCTGAATGGTGCTGGAGCCTTTCAGCTTCAGATCTCTAAGCACTTGCAGGCTGAGTCAGTCAGCCCTCACCTTCCCCCTCTTCCTGGGCTGCAGAGTGTAACAGAATGGGGAGGCACTGTGGAAGGATGTCAGGAATCTTGCTGCTAGCCACGCCTTGCACTGTCGTCTGGGAGTGGGCACTGTGTCCTCTCAGTGAACTAATAAGACTTGCACCTGACAAAGGTCAAGATATGTAGGGAACACAGTATATGCTAGGCTGAGACCTATGGTGGTGGCAGGGATGGCTGCTGAGCCTAACTTCTAGTACTCCTGGCCTTCCTTCTGTTTACCTGTCTTGGCCTCCAGGGGGCACCCCTGGTCTTGATGCCTCAAACGCAGCATTTCTGGGTCCCCTCTGCAAGCATAGAGAGCAGGGAGGCTTCTGGTAGTGCTCCTGATGCTCCTGTGTCTGGTTCACTGTGTAACATGAAATGAAAGGTGCATCGGCTTGGGGGCTGGGAAACCTGCAGTATGGGTTTACTCCGTCCCTATCACTAGTGTGGCTGTGGGCAAACCACTTATTGCCTGACCTACCTCACAGGGATGTTGTGAGGATTTGATGAGACAATGAATGTTAATAGGAATTGGAAAATTCAAAGCATTAAACACATGTAAACAGGTGGTATTATTATGTTCTTGTCCTTCTCTTTCACTGAGCCAGGCTTTGGGCTTTATGCTTCTTAGGCAATAAACAGTTACGGATAATGACAGTTAGGGGATCTAAGTCTCAGAGACTTGTTCTGGCAATCATAAGAAAACATGGACACATTTCTTCCTTCCAGATGCAAGGTCAGCTCTTACCAACTCCTGCCAGAAATGCCACCAAGGCCATGACTAGTGAAGTTTGCCGTAAGTGCTGCCTACCTGGTGTTCTCAAATCACAGGGCAGACTGCAGATCTCGGAGTCAATATAGTTGCTCCCTAGGTCCAGCCTGAAGTTCCTGGAGCTGGTCTTCATCGGGAGCTGTAGGTCCCAAGTCTATCTAAATCTCTCCTAATTCTGACCTTCTGAGGGAAAAGTGGGGTGGACAAGCTAGGAAGGGAGGAGCAACTGGAACAAACAGCATCACCACAGACCCTGTTTCCCGAAGCCACAGAATGAGCAACACTTGCCTCAGGCATTGGAGATGCAGAGCAGGGACCCTTGGCTTCTGGGGGTCCACAGCCTGGTTTCCCTTTTCCCCCATTTCAGGCTCTTGGAGTAGGATCAGTCCCCTCCTCCTCCAAGTGCTTTATTGGCATTCACACACCCGCACACACACACACTGAAAGCAGTTCTGTTGAAATTTTAAATTGGGGAAGGATACTTTCCATTCCATTTGTCTGAGAGCAGCCAGCAGTCTGCCTGGAGTGGATGCAAAGAAGCAGGAACAACAGCAGTGCAGAGGCTTGAATATTCGTTTTTTATCTTAATTGTTTTTTCTGTCCTGGGATCCAGGAATGAAACACTAGCCAGGCATTGTGTGCAGAGCCTCAGCAGTTCTCACCAGCACTGCACAGAGAAGACAAGCTGAAAAGAACTGCCCTGGAGGGTGGTTTGAAGTAGCCCATCTCCAGCACGGTGCTGGGCTTAACCCCTTCATATAGGCAGAAATTACCTCCAGTGAGGGGACCTTCCCCCTACCTACCCTCTCAGGAGACTTGACTAGTCACGAGATGCATCACAGAATAACAATCTCAGTTTATAATCCACCTGCTGTTGTTAGGATTTCCCAGACGAGTTTTTGACCTCTGTTGGAAGCAGATTAAGGAACGACTTCAGGCTATTCAATGGTATCTGAGGAGTCAACTCTGTCTCACTGAATATACATGAGTGGACCCCTAGCATCCCTATCTTTAAAGCAGATACCCAGTTATCTCATGGTGCTTTCTAAGGATGCTCAGTTCTGCTCAGGCCCCACAAAAGCAAACTACGACCAAGTGAGGGAGCAGTGGGAGGTGAGGGAAATGCAGCACAAAGTACAATCACTGCAGTACTTGCCAACCTGTATTTGTGTACACATGGACACACACACGGGCCTTGGCGTCAGTGACTCCTGCCTAATGTATGCCAGTCTCACCTAATGTATGCCAGTGCCGAAGGGCATCCAGAAGTCCCACCGCAGGGCTCCACATCCTGGCTCACTGCAGGTTGGTTCTCTCAGGCCATGGTTCCAACCAGGGAGAGTAAACAAGCTGACTAGATTGGAGGCCTCAGGGCAGGTCTAGGTGTCTTCACTATTTTGCATTTTCCACTTGAGAGTGTAGAAGCCTGATGAAGGGGTTTGACTGGCAGCTGCTTTAGCCTTCCTCTCTCAAGCTCCAGGAGAGGAAGCATCCAGCACAGGCTTACTGTGGCTAGACCAGAAAAGCCAACCATCCCACTGCAGGGGCCTGAGCCTTTTCTGCTATGTGGGTGGGGAAAGTGAAGCTTCCCCACTGGTTTCCTGGGAGACACAAGATAAGTGGTGCAAGAAGTGCAAGTGCAGAAAGGGAAGGAGTTGAGAGATTGTGGGGAAGAGAGGCCAGGCTAACCAATGCACTGAACTCGTATCTATTCTCAAAGAAAACTGTCATATTAGCCTCCTCCCTCCCCGCAAGTGCTACCTAAGAGTAGCCAGGGTAAGTGCTGCAAGGCATGGCAGACAAAATTGCCCATCTTGGCCAGAATCTAAGGAACTTCTTGTGGCTTGGGGGAGGTGATGGGGAGGTGGTGAGGATGTGGGTGGTGGGTGGGTGGGGGGTGTTGAAGAGATGCAGCCATGGACTTCCTTGGGCTTGGCACAGGCCAAAACAGAAGAGAGAACTCCAAGTAGTTCTCATCAGACTTGCTCTCCTTATCGGCTTCATCCTGTTGGCCAGACTGTCAGCCACAGAAAAACTGCTTTGCAGATGAAAAACTATATAAATGCAGAGTATGGGAGTGCTCTGACATCAACAGCTGTCATTTCACTGACTGCCAAAGTTGACTTGTCTGATGTGGCTGGTTGTGCAGTAGCTCCACCCCTCATCACCTTGGTTGTTCCTCCTGAAGTGAAAAACAACTTTCCAAATAGAGGAGGGCTGCCCTTCGGTCAAGACTTTAGGTAAGTATTCAAATTCGGATTCTTTCAATTTTTTTCCTTGTATCATTTCCTCTCCCCCCTTGGAATCTGCCATGACAACCCTCTTCTAGAATCACCAAGAGAGTAGCCAAAGAATCAGCATGGTTAAGAGTTGAGAATCCAGTCCAACTTCTGGTAGGCTGAATCTGCACCAAAACGTAGGGACTGCATTTTTCCGTTCCACGCAATGCCTAGGACACACTAAACCTGTCAAGGAAGATTAACCTGCCCATTAGGTGAATATACTTTTAGCCTAAGATGGCTACCATTTACAACATGAAAATACTGATAATAAAAAATTCTGTGAAAGTGAGCTGCTCCCCACCATTTTTAAAAACCCAATCCAAGCATTTTTTCCATGGTACGGTCAGTAGGCTTGATCCAGACTTTTAAGAGAACTCTGCAAGGGTGGCAACCCTCTGCCCTAGGGATCCAGGAAGGCTTCATTACCTACAAGCCTCAGCGAGCATCAAGTCATTTGATTTCTAAACTCTAAAGCTTCAGTGACATTTGAGAATCTTATCTTAGAGGTCAGCAAACTATGGTCTGTTGGTCAAACCAGCCCATTGCCTGGTTTTATGTGGCCTGTGAGCTAATAATAGTTTATGTATTTTTTAATGGTTGGAAAAACTCAAAAGGCATGTTAAAATTATATGAAATTCAAGTTTCAATGTCCGTAAGTCAAATCTTTTTTGGACCAGAGCCACAGTCATTCATTTTTGTCCTGTCTGTGACTACACTCAGGCTATAGCAGCACAGTTGAGTTGTAACAGAGACTGTGTGGTCTGCAGAGCCTCAAATATTTACTATCTGGCTCGTTAGAGAAAATGTTTGCTGACCCCTGGTCCATCTTAATGCCTACATGTGTATTTCACCCATGTCCGTACAATAGCACTTAAAAGATTTTCTTCCTAGATAGGCCACACCCTTCTGAGGTACAGTGAACCCCACCCACAGGCTGAAAAAATAAACCAGTCAGATTGTGCCAGGACAGAGACTCAAGCCAGGTTTAATGATCATTGTCTAGTTTTCAGAGCCCAGAGGCTCCAAGATTTGCCAGCCTAGGTGTACACAAGTGGGAGGAATGGGGTCTTGGACACGGGAGGCCTGCTTGATTTGTCAGCAGAGCTACGAGGAAGTACAGAGGTAAGAACACACAGAAAACTGGATCCATCTGCTTTGTTCTCCCCAGCGAGGGTGTACCTTCTCCTGGCCCCTTCCTTGGGCCCCATAAACACACACACACACAAAAAAAATCACAAATAATTACACAGACAGATTGTAGAGCCCTGTCATACTCTGTCTCCAGGGACACCTGCTTCCTGGGAGACATGTCTGGTTTATGGGTGCGGGGTAGGGTGAGAGGAGGTGATCTCTCGGCCTTTTCTTATACCCACACCTGGCAGTTTTCAACACAGGGTTCTAGTGAGCTTACATATGGTGATTACTCAATTCTCCAATTAAAAAGCTACCTTTGGGTTCTATCACCTGAAACCACGGGAAGAAGCTAATCAAATCTCTTGGTAGGGCAGCCAGGTACATCATCTACCAGGTGTCTCAAACTCAAGGCCCAACTAGTGAATATAGTCAGGAGACAAGAGCCACAGGGCCTTTTCTCATTTCCTAAACTGGGTAGGAATTATGAAGAAAACGGCCCTCCTAGTCCTCAGGAGCTCCATCACGATGCCCCAGAAGGCCTGCTTCATTTAACGCTCACTTTAAAGATCGTCAGAGCCATAGATGGTGCCAAGTGGGGAGACTGCAGCATGGAGATGAGATTTTCACAGATTTCCTGATGAGTCTGAGGAGGGAGTCCTGGTTCCTATAGCTCCAGTAACAAAATTCTCAGGAGTCTCTGGAATAAATCAAGACAACTTTTCTCTCCTGAGGACAGTTAACAGGAAGAGCAGCTCACAGCTGCTTAGCCCCTTGCCAGTTTCCTTCTGAGTCCTTCAATGACCTAGTTCTATCTTAATTGCTCATATATTGCTCATATATATAGTCTTTAAGGGAGGTTTCTGAGGAGTCTCCTGAGACTCAGGAGTTCTTCCTGAGAAGAACCAGGTAGCTCCTCACCACCTCTTCTTCCAAGGTCTTCAACCCATGGTTCTTCTAACTCCAGCCTGGGCAGAAAAGTGATTCAGTGCCATAGAAATGTGGGTGAAGCTTCAGGGAGTTCAGAAATTAAAATACAGGAGTGTGTATTTGAAGAGCCTGGCATGGTCACTGTCTCTTCTAAAGGGGAATACAATTGTGTGGATGAAGTTGTGCACATTGGTGGAGACCATTCTGAGAGTGGCGTTAATGGGGACTACAGATTCACTGTCCTGGTGGAAGTCAAGGTGCTGGTGTGCATGCATACCTATAAGCATGCATACCTATGAGCATGCAGGTACTTGAGGGAAATGCTGCACCTCTCTCTCAGCAAAACTAGGTTACTAATAAAGGATGGACAGCAGTCTTGAGTTCCCAGGACCCAGACAAGGGGAAGATGTTGAGTCCCCTTCCCCAATCTTAATGGGAAGCTTAATAGGCCCTCCAAGCCCCTTACCCACAGGTAAATGACACCTCTTAGAACGTAAAAAGAGGTCAGAAATCTAGAGGATCTGGAGAACTTCCAATGGACCGGAAACGTGGGAGAGAAGAGACACTAAGAAAAACCAACATCAGAGAACATTTTCACCTTCGCCCTGCTCATCCCCCGCCAAAGCTCAGAGCAGCCACTCCCAGGGTATGCAGTATAGTCAAAGGGAAAAGTTAAAGGGATCAGTCATCTCCATACTCAAAGTATTCTGCAACCTTGGATGGAATGGAATGTTGAGCTCATCCTTCTTAAGTTCCTCTGGCCTGACAACCACAACTGCAAAGACCTCTCAATGGAGGAATGGGGTGGCAGAACTCCCCTTCTGAAAGTTTAGTACTCCTGATTATCTCTGCTTCAGGATTGCCTGGAATCTGTGGAGAGGGCAGAACTCTAAGCTGCACTCCAAATTGCCATTCTGGGGTAGAGACTACCCAATTCCAGCCCTTCCGATGTCAAAACCCCATGCTTTGACTTTGCAGCAGAGGTGATATCTCTGAGAGGAGCAAGACAACCTTGTCCACATAGAGGAGATATATACTGGATTTTCTCTATCACCAAGCCTACTCTTAGCCAGCTGGGGCCAGGCTTTCCTGGACTCCTCCCCTTACAGAGCAGCATATTAGGGAAAATTCAGAATCCCACCTGAGCTTGATAAGGAGACTAGATGAAGAGATGGTATACATTGAGAATCAGCTCCAGCTGGATGCTACATAATAGAGGCTGATTTACCTTCATCCTTCTAGCGTGAAGTGGGCCCATGTACCATGTCTGTGGCAGGCATCCATAAAAGCTCTACCTTCAGCAGCCCCCACTCTGGCCTGACACACAGATGCTGGGAATCAAATACTAACCAAGGGTTTCACCAACCAGGGAATTAGCCTATCTGGAGTTCACCCCCCATCTACAAGTTTCATGCCGGCACCGATGCTGTGACATGGACCCTTCAGTTCATGCTGTACCCCTCTGTGCTACTGGTCCCAGGACGAGGCATAGATAGCACATCCCACACTGCTGTCATAACTAACAGGCAGCAGGCCAGGCTCCTGCGAAGATCCATCCACCCAGGGCTCATCAGGAAAGAGGAAGGCTTTAATGGAAAGTCTTACAACAGCTTTGGGGAAGTGTTACCGATTGAGGTCTCAGCCTTTTCCTGACTCGTTTTCCAAAGGTTTTCAATTTCCCCAGCTGTGAAGTTTGACTTCCTAAACAAAGAAGATACTACAGCTTTTCCCCAGTGTGGCTCCTGTGGAAGCTCCCCCAACACACACAACATCACAGGTGTGGGTGGGCAGAGATAGAAAAAAATTTTTTTTTCTGAATGTTTTTCTCTTAAGGAGCTAGGGATGACCTCATGAAAGTTTAGGGAATCTGCTCTTCCCCTCACTCCTTCCTCAATCCCATCCAACTCAGACATGTTTCTCTTCCTCTACCACACAGAATTGGCAGGGCTTTGGGTACGGGTGTAGCATTTGCCTGAGGATTAATATACCCCCATTTGAAAATCGTGGCAGCCACACCCTGTTTGGGGTCTTGCTCTCTGTTGTACCTGGGACCAATTCCCTTGAGGTCAGGAGGAACCCATTCCCTTGGGCAGCCAGCCCTCTCTTCCATCCCCTCATATCCTTCAGGGGTGCATTACCTCTCCTGGGGCAGAATCTCCCCACCAACCCATCCTGCTCACACCACAATGGGCGTATCAGAGAAGACCGAGCTGACTGATTCCGGATCCGACATCCTCCGTTGGCCCTTGCCTGTGGCCTCAGGCACTGGCAGCGTGTTGCCTGGCTTGAGCTTGCCGTTTTGACCCTGCCCAGGTCCAGCAGGTTCCAGGAAAGCCACCCGCCGGTCAAAACCATCATCTTTGTCCCCACCAGCCATAGGATCATGGTTGGGTGTGGTACTAAGCATGGAAGAGCTGAGGCTGTCTCCTTGATGGCTGGAAGGCTTCTCTACACCCCGGCACCAGCAGCGGCAAGGGGTGAGGTATAGGTATATGAGGACCAGGACCACACTAAGGATACAGCCCACTAGGGTGGTATAGGCTGTGTTGAGGGTGTCATGGTGTCCGTGCAAGGTGAAATTGTGCACTTTCAATTCCACAGACAGTGTCTCATTGAAAGTCTCTCCCATGGCATAGCAGGTATACACACCACCGTCCTCGACCTGCACCTGCTGGAAAAGAAGACTGCCATCCTTAGACACACTCACCGTGCCATTGGTCACCTCATCTAGCACCCGTTCATTACTTGGCGTCACCCACACCTTGGTCATCCCTTGCTGCTTGGTGTCACACTTGATGATCAAGGTGTCACCCAGGTGGGCCTCCCAGGCACGCTCCTTGTACTCGCCACAGTTGAGGAAACTCAGGTTGAAGACATTGTGCAGCTTCTTGGAGTTCATGCAGTACAGATCCTCTTGAAAGTCCATCACGGAGCTCAGCTGCCGATACTGCCAGTGTGAAAAAAGCTGGTAGAGCTCACAGTCGCAGTTCAGGGGGTTGTTATGTAGGTACAGCCCATTCTTGATCCAGGCCGGCAGCTTCTGCAGGTCAGGCAGTGGCAAGTTCTTCAGCTTGTTAGAAGAGAGATCCAGGAGCGTCAGTTTGGGTAGCTTGGCTCCTTCCTTGACCAGTTCCAGAGGGAAGCGAGAGATCTGGTTCTGGCTCAAGTAGAGTTTCTGCAGCTGGGCCATGTCGTCGAAGGCGCACCGGTCCACCGCCATGATGTGGTTATTGTAGAGCAGCAGCACCTCCAGCACTTGCAGGTCACTGAACAGGAACTCATCCAGTGTACGCAGCTGGTTGGAGGAGAGGTCCAGGTAGCGCAGGTTGGGTACGGGGGAAAAGGCCTCAGAGGAGATGAAGTTCAGGTGGTTGTGGCTCAGCAGCAGGGAGTGCAGTTGAGTCAGGCGCGTGGGGGTCCACTCGGCCCGCAGGCGGCTCAGGTTGTTGTGGCTGAGGTCCAGTAGTGCTGTGTAACTGGGCAAGGAATGGGGCACATTGGGCAGCTGCTGTTTGGAGCAGCTGAGGATGTTGCTGGCGCACAAGCAGGCAGCAGGACAGCTAACCACGGCTCGGCCAGCTCTGGCCACCTCAAAAAGCAGCAGGGACAAGGACGGCAGCAGGAGCCAGAGGCCTCTCGGGTCACGGTGCGGGTGCATAGTGTCACTGGAGTGGGCGAGGAAGGCCACAAGGAAGATCTGGGAGGAGGTCACCCGGGCATGTTCTGGTGGGGTACAGAAGGGTCACTTGAGAGAAAAAGGATGGGTTTGTGGTCACCAAGGACTCCAGAGGAAAGGACACCCTCTCCCACTTCCCCTCCCACCCTTACCTCCACCCCCTTTGGGCTAGGAAAGAGACGCTGGGTAGTTTCCAGGCACTGTGCAGGCAGTGGGATGTAAATATCGGCCAAAGAGGAGGTGGCCCGAGGGCCTACTGGGCTGGGGTGACAGGGGTGCAGGCTGCAGGTATGTACAGGATGGAAGGGACTGCTGGGAGTCACAGGGATGGCACGGGCAGGGTTTGGAGGTGGGGTCGGCGTGCCTTTTGGGAGGAGCTGAGGGAAGGTCAACAGGGCACCGGGCTGGGTAGGACGCGTCCGGTCGGGGTTGAGGGTCCCCGGGCCTGTAGGGGCGGGCTCCCCCCGGGATCACCGGTCACTGCACCTGCTCGGCGAGGACGTGTCTCAGCCCATGGCCGGTCCGGGAGCTCCGTCGCGGCCTCCCCCGGCGGCGCCTCACCGGCCGGCCTGTCACTGCGCCCGCCTTACGCAGGGGTCCGCGCCCGGCACCGTCGCCTCCCGGGGACTTGCGGGGCCCCGCTCCGCTCCGCTCACCCCGCCACCGCCTCGTCCACTGAGCCCGCCGGAGCCCACTGACCGCGGCCGCTGTCTCCAGGTCCGCAGGCCTAGCGCGGATCGGTGCGGGGAGCTGGAGGCGCAGCGATCCGAGCGGAGGGAGCGGCGTGGGGGCAGCGAGCACCGCGCGCGCGCCCGTCGCCGCCGCCAGAGCCTCGGGGCGCGTGCGCGCGGCGGGGGCGGGGCGCACGTGCGTGTGTTTGTGTCGGAGCCGGCCGGGCGGACGCGCGCGGGGTTCTTCCCTCAAAAAGAGAGCTCGGGACGCTGAACTAAAGACGAAAATTGGCAGGAAGTGCGGCAGTGGCCCCTTAGGATCAGCTATAACTTCCTCCATCCCCATTCTCCCATCCCCCATTCCCCAGCACCCTTCTCGCTACACAGACCCGCTCTCAGGAAAAGTCTGAAATGAATCGCTGCACCTACTCGGGCAAGAGGCGTCACATGTCTTTTAATTTCGCAAATTAAAGAAATCTGGCTCAGCTCCCGCCTGCCAATGTTGGCGGGAAATTCATTAGTCACATCTGAGGTTCCCCCCTTCTCTCCGTAGTGGTGGGGTCTCAAAAATTGGGGGAAGTGTTCCCCCCTACCCACCCCGTCTTGATGCTGCTAGTTCATGACCCTTGAGGAACCACTGAAGGGCACAGCTCCTTAGCCTGCAAGCAAGCTGCGCAGGAGTGGGGGGAAAGGGGATGTTTGGTGGGCCCAGGCCCCAGAACACCCCTTTATAGACACCTCATGCACGTCTCACCACTCCACCTGCTACACACACACACACACAGACTGCATACAAGCCAGGGACAATTTCCATTCCTGGAAACTCCGAAACCCTTCGCAGCCTGGAGGAAGTCATTCAGCCCTTAGGTCTGGCCACTTGCCTTCTTCCTAAGCCAGTGCCAGCTCCCCACTCCCCTTATGGAGCAATTCCAACATAGTTTCTCTGTTACCTAATGCTCAAGATGAAGGCCAGTGGTAGAGGTGGAGGGGTGTCTTCTTTAGGGTGGCCCCTGAAACAACAAGAAGCTGTTACTAGTGTATGTTGTTTGGGGGTGAGGAAAGAGAGATGCAGGAAGAGCCTAGACCTTATCATTCAAGACGTTAGCTGTTCTTGAGATGGTGGACCGTAAGCGAGAAATTACCTTTTTATTCTTTCCAGTCTCTTACAACAGCAAGATCAAGACTGAAATTAATGTCTCAATAGATTAGCTTGCTAAGAGTTTTAAAAAGAAAGAATTTATATCTGTCACATGTTTTACCATGAATTTTAGTGAATATATTATCTCTTCAAGGAGTATTAGCATGTTAACCTTCCGCATAGTGTGAAAAGGTCTTTCTGCCAGGTGCAGTGGCTCACACCTGTAATCCCAGCACTTTGGGAGGCTGAGGCAGGAGCACTGCTTGAGCCCAGGAGTTGAGAGCAGCCTGGGCAATATGGTGAGGCTCTGTCTCTTTACAAAATAATAATAATAAGGCATGGTGGCACGCACCTGTGGTGTCCACTACTTGAGAGGCTGCGGCAGGAAGATCACTTGAGCCCTGGAGGTCAAGGCTGCAGTAAGCCATGTTTGTGTCACTGCATTCCAGCCTGGGTGACAGAGCAAGACCCTGTCTCAAAAAAAAAAAAAAAAAAAAAAGAAAAGAGAAAGGTCTTTCTGTTCCTGTTCATTTCAGGTATCATTGAAAAGATGAGGAGGGTAATCTTTTTGGAGGACAAGGAGTGAAGAATCTTGAAATCACATTGCATCAGTTATCTATCGCTGTACAATCACATTACCCCAAAACTTAGTGACTTCCTACAACAATATACATTTATTGCCTTTCACAGTGTCTGTTGGTCAGAGATTCAAGAGCAGTTTGGTGGACAGTTCTGGCTTGGCAGTTTCTCATGCAGTTGTACGTTAGATGGAGCTACTATCATTAGAAGGCTTCACTGGGGCCATAGAGGCTCACTTAATTTCGTGTGGCTGGCTGTTGGCAGGAAACCTCTATTCCTCTCCATAAAGGTCTTTCCACAAGATGACTTGAGTATTCTCACAACACAGTAGATGACTTACCTCAGAGCAAGAGATCCAAGGGATAGCAAGACAGACATCACAGTGATCTGGCTCTTTGAAGTGATGGGTATCACCTCCACTTTGGTCACATATGCAATCCCTGATTCAATATGGAAGAACTACACAAGGACACAAATACCAAGAAGAGAGGATCATTGGGACCATCTTGGAGGCTGGCTATCACACACATCATCTCTGAAGTTACATCTGTTTTTTAATTTTGAAAATTTTCAAACATACACAAAAGTAGAGAAAATAGTACAATGAACTCCGATATACCCATCACCCATTTCAATAATCATTAAAGAAATGTCATCATTTTGTTTTGTACAAATATTCCTGAGAAACACATGCTCCTCCCACCCCACCCTTCATCTCCATATTGCATACTTTTCACCCCAGTGTTGTTCCAGGCTCTCTCCTCTCCCTTTCCTCTTTTTTTTTTTTTTTTTTATTTTTTTGACAGAGTTTCTCTGTTGTCACCCAGGCTGGAGTTCCGTGGCGCAATCTTGGCTCACTGCAACCTCCATCTCCTGGGTTCAAGCAATTCTCCTGCCTCAGCCTCCCAAGTAGCTGAGATTACACATGCCCGCTACCATGCCTAGCTAATTTTTATATTTTTAGTAGAGACGGGGTTTCACCATGTTGGCCAGGTTGGTCGGGAACTCCTGACCTCAGGTGATCTGCCCTCCTCGGCCTCCCAAAGTGCTGGAATTACATGTGTAAGCCATCATCCCCAGCCTCCCTTTCCTCTTTCTGCTATGTTCAAGGTATGGGAGAGAGACAGATACAAAAAAAGAAGCAGGCCCCTTATGATGGATACCAGTTTCAAGAGTGGGTGTCTGCAATTTGGAAGGGTCACTACAGATATGTTGCTCATCACTTTTTTCAGCTAATCCATATCCTTTTAAAAATAATCATTTTGGCCGGGTGCGGTGGCTCACCCCTGTAATCCCAGCACTTTGGGAGGCTGAGGCAGGCAGATCACATGAAGCAGGAGTTCAAGACCATCCTGGCCAACATGGCAAAACTCCATCTCTACAAAAAATACAAAAATTAGTCCGGCGTGGTGGTACACGCCTGTAGTCCTGGCTACTCGGGTAGCTGCGGCATGAGAATCACTTGAACCTGGGAGGTGGAGGTTGCAGTGAGCCAAGATCATGCCACTGTACTCCAGCCTGGGCGACAGAGTGAGACTCTGTCAGAAAATAAATAAATAAATAAATAACCATATCTTTTAAAAATGTTAATGTGCAGACAAATCAGCAGAGTATCTTATAATCATGGAGATTCTAAATTACCAGGACTGGGGTGTGACCTGAGATTCTGCTTTTCCAACAAGCTAACAAGATGATGCCAATGCTTCTTTGAGACCACACTTTAAGTAGCAGGAATCTAGAGTTGTGCTGCCTAATTGGTAGCCAGCAGCCATTTGTGGCTACTTAAATTAATTAAAATTAACTATAAATCGCTTCTTCAGTTTCCCTAGCCACATTTCAAATGCTTATGGCCATATGTGGCCAGCTACCCTGTTGAACAACGTATTGTCACAGGAAGTTTCATGATGGCACTGGTTTAGATAATTGACTCATAATAACTTTCCCACAGCTGCTTTTTAGACCAGAACAACTATTAATTCACAACAAAAGAAGACCTGGGCAAGATAAATAGCAACAGGTTATTTAGTGAGTATGTATTTCCACTTGCTGAAATGGACCAACTCAGTATTCCTAAATACAATTTGAGAGGTTGTTTGGTTAGCTTAGCACTTGAGCAAAAGCAAATGGATATGTGTCCCAGTTTATGAGACTGGATGAATTCCTTTTCTCCACACTACAAGAATTTTTTTGCTTTCTTAATAGCTAATACTGGCCATTAGAATCAGAGTGGAGAAGGCTGGTAGTGGTGGCTTATGCCTGTGATCCCAGCATTTTAGGAGGCCAAGGCAGGTGGATCACTCAAGCTCAGGAGTTCAAGACCAGCCTGGGCAACATGGAGAAACCCATCTCTACTTAAAATACAAAAATTAGCCAGGCATGGTGGCATGCTTCTGTAATCCCAGCTACTTGGGAGTCTGAGGTGGGAAGATGGCTTGAGCCCAGGAGGCAGAGGTTGCAGCAAGCCAAGATCGCACCACTGCACTCCAGCCTGGGCAACAAAGCCAGATGCTGTATCCAAAAAAAAAAAGAAAGAAAGAAAGAACAAAGAATTAGAACGGACAACGCCGAGGGAAGACACCCTATTAAGAAACTATCTTTTGGCTGGGTGCAGTGGCTCACACCTGTAATCCCAGCACTTTGGGAGGTCAAGGAGGACGGATAGCTTGAGGCCAGGAGTTTGAGACCAGCCTAGCCAACATGACGAAACCCTGTCTCTACTAAAAATACAAAAATTAGCCTGGTGTGGTGGCACACCTGTAATCCCAGCTACTCGGGAGGCTGAGGCACGAGAATTGCTTGAACCTGGGAGGAAGAGGTTTCAGTGAGCCAAAATCATGCCACTGCACTCCAGCCTGGGCAACAGAGCAAGCCTCTGACTCCAAAAAAATTTAAAAATTTAAATATTTTAAGTATTCTTGTATTTTGTGGAGATCTCAGTAGTTCTACTCATATCAGCAACTTTGTATTTTTTGGGATGTCTCCAAGAAGAGGGGGGCCTCTGAAAATTAGGCTATTTTGGGGGTGGGTAGCAATAAAGATGAGTCTTCTGTTATGAATTGCTTAAATGGCTAACATTTTAGCCCTCACCACTGGGTTGAGGCCCCCCCGCTTTTTTTTTTTTTTTTTTTTTTTTTGAGACAAAGTCTTGCTCTGTCTCCAGGCTGGAGTGCAGTGGTGCGATCTTGGCTCATTGCAACCTCCGCCTCCTGGGTTCAAGCAATTCTCCTGCCTCAGCCTCCCAAGTAGCTGGGACTACAGGCGCATGCCACCATGCCCAGCCAATTTTTTTGTATTTTTAGTACAGACGGGGTTTCACCATGTTGGCCAGTGTTGTCTTGATCTCCTGACCTCGTGGGCCTCCCAAAGTGCTGGGATTACAGGCGTGAGCCACCGCGCCTGGCCAGGTTGAGCCCTTTCTATATCTAGCAGTTCACTCATGGTTCCATGTTCGGTTTGTTCCTGAAAGTGCTCACTCTTGAGGATTCCTTTTGCCATCCTCCTGCCCCCACCTCCATAAACCATCAATCATTTCACTGACCTTTTAACCTTTTAGAATGCTCACACATTGATTTACTCAATGTCCAGGAGGCAAATACTCCCTCTGTTTAGACAACCGGCATCGCAGCCTCTTTTTCCAGTCTTTTCTCTTTCCACCTCAACCCTGCACACTTTCCGGAAGCTCCACTTGATCTGCAGAAACCACAAGAATATGCATACCAACTAGGGGCAGCTGAGGGCTCACTGATGTAGGTGGAGGCATGCCATGGGCACCTATCCATGTCCTGGGCTCTTCAGGTTTGTCAAACAAATCTGAAGGCATCTGCTTAATCTATAGCTTGTGCACTACAGTCAGGACTATCCTGCCACCAAAGTGGTGATCACTCTAGATGACTAAGTCATGAACATTCTCTTGACTTTTAACATGTATGGACATCTCAGAATAACTCTGCACTGAGTCATCAGATAGATGTGTCTTTTAAGTATGGCTGAACAATAAATTCATGGTTCAAAATGTTATTTTAGCCCTTAGGGATGGAATTCACCACCACAGTCCACCTACAGCTGACCTGATATCCCAAAGATGGAAGACTATAGTTCCAAGGCCTTGCTACAAGTAAGAATACCTTGGACCTACTGCCATGGGGGCCTGGATAACCAGGAAGTCCTCCAAAAGGAATCTTACATTTTTTTCATTAAGAAGTTTTGTCATAAGTCTGAAAATATTTTCTTTTCCTGTACATGCAACCCTCTCTTTTGATTTCTAAAGGCTTTATATCTAAAATTAAATCCTAGCTAATGTTGAAACTTCTAAACTAATTTTCATATATGAATTTTTTTTTTTTTTTTGAGGCAAAGTCTCACTCTGTCAGGTTGGAGTACAGTGTTGTGATCACAGTTCACTGCAGGCTTGACCTCCTGGGCTCAGGTGATCTTCCCACCCCTACCTCCCAAAGAATTGGGACTACAGGCATGTGTCACTACACCTGGCTAATTTTTAATCTTTTTGTAGAGACAAGGTTTCACCATATTGGCCAGGCTGGTCTCAAACTCCTGGGCTCAAGTGATCCGCTCGCCTCAGCCTCCCAAAGTGCTGAAATTACAGGTGTGAGCCACTGTGCCTGGCCCATATATAAATTTTGGACTAGTTTGTCTTATATTTGGAAAGTTAATATTCCAGTGTAGGAAGTTAGCACTTTTATGATTTGGGAAAGGATTATAGTTAAATTCAATGTTTAGCTTATAGTTAAAAGTTTCTTTCCATGATCTGCAGCCATTTGATTACTATTTGAGTTTATAGATCTGTCTCCTCTAATCATGCTTTCTGAGCCCATACCTACTCATTTGTCTTTGAAGTTTCTACTCTTCAACCACTTATAGCATTCTTAGCAAAGTCTCAGAGTAATGGCAGTACTAGCTCATCTAGCTCTTACCTATAATGAGAGAACTTTAGATTACCTGCCTGTGCTGGAAGAGGCCATAGCAGTCAAGTTCACAAGCTGGTTCATGGCAGAACTGAGTTAGAAGCCTAGAGAAAGAGTGTAGCTTTGTGGTTAAGGGAGTAGTCTCTAGAGCTAGACTCCTTGGGATCCTATCTTGGCTCTGCCACTCACTGTGTGACTTGAGCTAGTTACTTAACCTATAAAATGGGGATAATAAGAATACTTGCCTAATTGGATTGTTGTGAGGACTTACTGAGTTCAGGCATCTAGGAGAAACTCGAACACCAAGCAGGCTCCCTATAAATATGAAGAGGTAGGAGTGGGCTGTCTCCTGCATCCTTGGTCAAGGTTCTTTTCAATGCATCATAACATTTTCAGGGACAGTGCAAGGCAGATAGAACTGAGGAAAAGTTCTATCTGTAGTCTGTGCTCTCCAGAGCCTGCCTTCTAGGGCTCCAGGCCAAGGTGATAGGCAGAGCTAAGTACTCAGTGTTGATGAATGGGGGGCTAGGATTAGGAAGTCATTAGGAAGCCATGGTAGGGGCTGAAGGAGTGAGGAGGACTCAGGATCAGTAACGGAGCAGTCAGTTCCTGTGAGGGCACACACCAAACCAGCAGGAAGGGCAAGGTCTCACTCCCCAGAGCAGGCAGCAGTTCCTTTAAAATCACAGGCAAAGGTGCTCCGGCTGTACTTAGTTTGGGTCAGACCATAGCTGGAGTCTCAAGTTCAGCTCTGGGCAGCTCATTTACAGTCTGGAGCACAGCCAGAGGTAGTTGATGGAGTGGTACACAGTCTAGTAATCATTCATATGCATTCACTCACACACATCTGTTGAGCCCCTAGGGCAGAGCACTGTGTTATGTGCCTGTGGTGAGGCTGGGTGAAGCAGGATGCAAATATGCTTTAGAAATAATTTCTTCCCTCCAGGACTTAGAAGGTAAGATATGTGGATTCTACATAGTTTAGCAAATATCTGTCAATTGCTCATTATGTTAAGGACTCTATGTAGGGTATGTACTTTGTGGCCAATAGAAAGAGAATTGGACTGAGTGTCAAGAAAGCTGGATTCCAGTCTCACCCCCTGTATTAGGACATTCTTCCCTTGCTATAAAGAAATACCTGAGACTGGATAATTTGTAAATAAAATGTTCAATTGGCTCACTGTTGCACAGGCTGTACAGGAAGCACAGCAGCATCTGCTTCCCGGGAGGCCTCAGGGAGTGTTTACTCATGGAGCAGGCACTTCCCATGGTGAAAGCAGGGGCAAAGGGTTGGGGAAGTGCCCCACACTTTTAAATGACCAGATCTCATGAGCAGTCATTATCACAAAGATAGCACCAAGCCATGCGGGATCTGTCCTGATGATCCAACTTCTAGCTTTGAGGATGACAATTCAACATGAGATTTGGGTGGGGACAAATATCCAAACTGTATGACCCCTGTCGTCATCTGGCTGTGTGACTGTGGCCAAGTTACAGTGGGGCTCAGTTTTCTCACATATAAAATGGAAGTTATAATACCTGCCCTATTAAAAGTACAAATTCTAAAGCTCCTGACCAACTGAATTGGAATCTTCATGGGAGGAGCCTAGGAAGCGTTTTGAGCATCAGGGCACTTGGGAAACACCACCCTCAGGGCCATGTTCTCCATATTTAGGCCTCAAACTGTCTACATCAGAATCTCCAAGGAACTTAAAAAGAGGATTCCAAGGCCCACCCCAGACTTTCCTAGAACTCTGGAGATGGTGGCCTGAGAATCTGTATTTAAGGTGATTTTTTTTTTTTTTTTTGAGACGGAGTCTCCCTCTGTCGCTCAGGCTGGAGTGCAGTGGCGTGGCCCGATCTCGGCTCACTGCAAGCTCCGCCTCCCGGGTTCATGCTGTTCTCCTGCCTCAGCCTCCGGAGCTGGGACCACAGGCGCCCACCACCACGCCTGGTTAATTTTTTGTATTTTTAGTAGAGACAGGTTTCACCATGTTAGCCAGGATAGTCTCGATCTCCTGACCTCGTGATCCGCCCGCCTCGGCCTCCCAAAGTGCTGGGATTACAGGCGTGAGCCACCGCGCCCAGCCTAAAGTGACTCTTTATACCTCCAACTTTAAGCACCACTATTATAGAATTTTGGTGAGGATTAAATGAGAACAGTTGTAAACACTTTGATAGCTCATATATGAGAGATGACCAAGCAACGCGAGATTTTTACTTTGGGAGGAAGCCATCATAACCATTTCTGAAAGTTGAAGCATTGTGCATTAGTCAGAATCTTTGGAACTGCAAAGAAGAATGATACCTAACAGGCTTTAGGAAGAAAGGTTTACTGCAGGACCCCACAGGGTAGCTGGTGAGTCGCCTTGTTAGCTGTAGTCACTGTGGTCCCAGTGCTTCCAAGACTTGGAGAACTGAACTCGTGTTTTGAAATGGCAGAAAGAGGCCCATAACCAAAAGTCATCCACCTTCTTTCATTTCCATCAGGGTGTTTACTTACTCAAAAAAGAGGCTTTGAATGAGTCAAATTGCCACCATCTAATATTGAGCACTCTTTTACGGCAGAATTCTTATCAAACCCTTTCCTTTGGCCTCCTGTGTCCCCCACCCATACAAGGTTAATTTCAGTAGGTGGACTAATCCCCATTCCATCATCTGTGGTAAGAGTAGCAGTTAGTTTTGCTCAGCGCCTTGGGGATATGCTTTCTTCAGAAAAGTAAGCAGGGAATATATTAAAAAGAAAGCATTTTGAGGCCTGTTTATCTAGTATAGATTTTCATGGAAAGAGGGAATAAATGAACTATGATTCTAAAATTTGGTAATACACATCTCTTTGTGAAACCCATGAATTTCCTCCCGGAAGCACGTAGGCAAGGCACACCCAGATTTTTGCACATTTCTTGGGGGCATGGACTTTATAAAGCCCATCCATGGACACCTAGGTTGAGAATCTGTGCTCTCCTGGGCCTTTAAAGGGCAGAACTATACTACTGGGTGGAAGTGCCAGAGACTCAGATTTCCTTCGCATGTACAGAAACATCTTCTGACATTTCAATTGTCCAATAACGAATCTTTTCAATCTTGAGGTAGTGAACTCCCATCACAGGAAGCACTCAAGTAGGAGCTGGATGACGACTTTGCACAGATGTCCATTCATTTATTTATTATTACTATTTTTATTTTTGAGACAGAGTATCACTCTATCACCCAGTCTGGAGTGCAGTTTCCTATGTGTCTATCTTTGGGGTTTTGTTTGTTTGTTTGTTTGTTTGAGACCGTCTTGCTCTGTTGCCGAGGCTGGAGTGCAGTAGCACAATCTCAGCTCACTACAAACTCCACCTCCTGTGTTCAGGCGATTCTCAGGCCTCAGCCTCCTGAGTAGCTGGGATTACAGGCACATGCCACCATGCCCAGCTAATTTTTGTATTTTTAGTAGAGACAGGGTTTCCCCATGTTGGCCAGGCTGGTCTTGAACTCCTGGCCTCAGGTAATCCACCTGCCTCAGTTTCCCAAAATGTTGGGATTACAGGCATGAGCCACTGCGCCCAGCCTATGTGTCTATCTTTGTATTCCACTTTTCTATTATACACGCATAGGAGTTATTGCTATATGTGAATGGGGGTGTGTGATAGAATGAATGAACAAATAGGCTGGGTGTGGTGGCTCACACCTGTAATCGCAGCACTTTGGGAGGCAATGCAGGTGGATCACTTGAGTCCAGGAGTTGGAGACCAGCCTGGCCAACATGGTGAAACCCTGTATCTACTAAAAATACAAAAAAAAAAAAAATTAGCCAGGCGTGGTGGCCCACACCTGTAGTACCAGCTACCTGGGAGACTGAGGTACAAGAATCACTTGAACCCAGGAGGTGGAGGTTGCAGTGAGCTGAGATTGCACCACTGCACTCCAGCCTGGGCAACAAAGCAAGAGTCTGTTTCAAACAAACAAACAAAACCTCCAAAGATGGACACATAGGAAACTGTTTCTGTCCTCAAGTGCCGTGGTGTAGTGAAGGAAACCAAGATGGCCACAATGCATGGTGACAGGTAATATAAGAGCCCATGTGTAAAGAGCTTAGGAAGACAGAGAAGAGAAGGGAGCAAGCTTGTGGAGGAGTCCTGCATAGGGCCAGAGGTTGACCAGATGACCACTTCCAACTCTAGTACCCCATGCAGCAGTGAGGCCAAGGGGTAGCTGGGGGCACGAGGTGGACTTTAGCCATGCCACTCCAAACAGATGCATGACCTATGTTTTTTAAAAAAATGTACTTGATACACAAATACAGCTTCAGGAGGAGTCTTCCAGCTCCCCCCACCTCCTCCTGCCTTCTGCCTTTCAACCACATGGCAGCTTCTTAGACTGTCCTATATGGGCCTTCTAGACTGCTACTGATCTTTTTGTTTGGTTTGGTTTTTAGAGACACGGTCTCACCATGTTGTCCAGACCAGACTCGAACTCCTAGGCTCGAGTGATCCTCCCGCTTCAACCTCCTGAGTCTGGGGCTATATAGGCATGTTCTACTATGCCAGGTCTATATTTCATGAAGTTATCAAATAATGGCCCGAGGCCTTCCTAGACATTGTTATTTGAATGGAGCACCATCAGTCTACTGTTTGGGCTGGAAAACCAGGGACTGCTGGTGAGAATGTGCTGGTGAAGATTAGGAAGGGGGCAGGTAGGAGTGCGTTTGAGCATGGAGTGGCTGTCTCAAACCTGGAGTCATCTCCCCATGATTGTTCTAACAACTTTGAGGGTTGAAAGCATTTCCTTCCCTGCAGGTTTTCCTCGTTTTCTTTGCCTGCTTCCACAGACAGTACACCCGCCCTTTCTCCCTCCCACCAAGGTCACCACTCAGCAGGCTTTGATCAATGTCGTCTTTTTTTGAAAGTCGCCTTGGAAAAAGGCAATTTGACTGCAGTGAGGCAGAACAGGGAGCTGAACACCAGCCGCCCTTTATTGACCACAGTCCAACCCCAAGAACAAAATGAAGAGGAGTGCCGTGCTGCCCTGGGCCCCTGGTGATCGCAGGACCGCCTCTCCCAAGGGCTCTGGGCATGGTAGAGAAGCCTACAGCACTGGGTCTTGGGGTCTAGGTCTCCTCCTCCCTTTCTGTCCCTCTTCCCAGCCCTTTGTCTTCTGCTACTTGTTTCCTGGCGGGTAACTAAAGGTCCCTGAGAACCCCCATGGCTCTGGGGGCAGGAGCCCTCTCCACTGTGCAAGCAGTGGGCTGCTGATTAGCGCAGGGAATAAATAACAGCAAGCTAATTATCTCCCTGATTGCGGCTTGCCTCACTAACACGGCTGGGCTGGAGTGGAGATGAGGCAGTTGAAACTATTCCAAGCATGCTTCTGGGTTCAGGGAAATTTCCATACGTTTCCAGCCTGGAGACACTTTCCCTTCCCAGATGCTCTGGAGTTCTAACTGGAGATGTTCCCACTCCTGCTTCACCTAGGAATTGAGAGACTCACCCCAGACAGACTGTTTGTGTCTGTCCCTAGTGGGTGATGGGAGCTGGCTTCTCAGAGAAGCAGGGAAAGGCTTTCAGGGAGGACGGGGATGGCCAAGGGCATGGAGAGATGAATCCTCAGGGACCACATACTCCAGCACTTAGCTTCCTAATTACATCTGCTACTCCAACTCCTTGAACTGAGTGCTTCCTATCAGGCCTGCAAGCAAGAGTGGAAAGTACAAAGAGCACTGGAGAGCACTGGTCCGGGAGTCTAGTCCTACGGTGACTGCCTCTGTGACTTTGGACACAGTCCTTAATCACTCAGGTCCTCCATTCCCTCTTTATGAAACGAGAGACTTAGGCATCATGACCTTGGAGCTTTGCCCAGCTCTAGAAACAGCTCTAGAGTCAGCTTTGTGACTCTAGCTCTGAAACTGGACTGTACTGTTCTCTTGGAGTCCCAGGCTTGGAAAGCGTCTGACACTTCTTGTGGCCACGTCTTCAGGTTTTCCTTTCCCCCATATTATTGCATTGTTTCCCATCTTCCCTCGCACTTTACCTGACTTCTCTACTCTCTTGGTCTTGAAAACGTGTCTTGCCTGGATGGAGAAGTGTGAAGGACATCCTCTTCAGGAAGATGTTAGTTTCCAGCAGCCTGGGCCGTGCTAAATTGCTGAACAAGTAATTATTAGCCTGTGAAAAGACAAGATGTGGAGGTGTCTTTTCCCGGGAGTGGTAACTATTGCTGGTCTACTGAGTATAGAGGAAGAAATCTACTTGCCTCCTAGGCATTTTGGCCCATCCTGACTATGAGCCTTGCCCCTACCTGCACGTCAGTTGCAGAGTTCACTTGCAGGAAATTGAAGGGCTGTCTCCATTTGCTGGTGAGACTCATCTCTACAGGGTGGGTAAGCCGTCTTCTGCTGGAGGTCAGATGTTAGACAAACCAGATATTTTCATCTGATAAAGATGAATCTATGAAAAAGCAAACCTAGGAAACCCTTAGGAAAGGGAAAGGGAGAAAAGATAGGGTTAAGAGTATACTTGGGCTAAAGAGGAAAATACTGCATGTGGAAAGATAGGGTAACAACCTCCCAAAGTACTAAGTTCATGCTACCTGGTCAGATCTGATGGGAAGAGATCTCATGTAAGAATCAGAAGGTCACATTCAACATCATGCTTTGTAACTTCTAAAGGGTAAACTTGGACAACTCATTTGCTTTTTGCATTGGTTAGGGTGAGCTGGCTGATGTGATGAATAACCCCCAAGTCTCTGACTTACCTCAATGGAAATTAACGTCTCCCTGGAATAACAGTTTAATGAAGATTTTCACTTGATGGCTTCCCATTGGATGAGACTCAGAACGATCTGCCTTGTGGCTCTGGTCACTGTTACAGGTTTTGGAATCCTCTACTGGAGGATTCTGTATTCCCTGTTTCCAGTCAGAAGATGGGGTAGAGACAGGAAGCATGCAGGATTGTGTGGAAGGTTTTATGGACCAGCTCTTGAAGTGGCATTCATCATTTCTGCCATATTCCACTGGCCAGAACTGTGTCATATGACCACACTTGGCTACAAGGGAGGCTAGGAAATGTAGTCAGACTATGCACCCAGGACGTAAAATGAAATGGTTTCATAAAACCAGTCTGTGGCACATATTATTTGCAGTTTTTGTTCCCAAACTTACCCATAGGGCAAAGGGCCTCTACTTCATCATCTAAGTTAGCATGAATATAAGTTAGGAAAACAGATTTTGAGAGAGCTTAAAAAATTATAATGTGTGTGTATATATATATACACACACACATATATATACACATACACATACACATAATGTATTTCTCAGATTAATCTAGAATTAACTTCATAAATACTGGCTCTCTTACTCTATTAGAAACACTAAACGCTCTATTATTGAAACAAACATATTTGGGTTATATGACAAGTGTCTCTAAATGACAGTTGGAGTTCAGTTCAGTGTGTGAATAAATACTCTGCAATAAATTAAATCCTTAAAAAATTATATAATGTGTCCTTTCTCTCCCCTTCCCTTTGATCTGGATTAAAGAATCAGCCAGCACAGATGGCGTGGTCAGTGTGGCTGGGGCCAAGATTTGGCTGGTTCAACCAGCATGTGTGGTGAGTTTGAGGCAGAGAGGGTGGCCTGTGTGGTTAGGAGATTGATTACAAACAGAGGAACTGAGCACACACGTAGTAGGTTCAGGATGATGGGACCTATATTTCTCATGGTTAGTGACAGGAGTTACATATGTGGAAAGAGAATAAACCCTGCAGTATTCCATCAGAATTGGGGTAATTAATTTGAACTCCTGATTTTAATATATGTAAATGATGTAAATGTGTGTGTGTGTACATATCTATTTCTAGTCCCATGTATACAAATGAGGGGACTTATTTATGTGTCCTTTGAACGATACTAGAAGCAATGATGCCCCAACGGCAGCGAGCACACCAAGCACCCAGATTTTGGCTTCTAAAGGTATTTTCTACTTAAAACAAAAACAAAAACAAAAACAACTCCACTAGGACTGATTAGCCTAGAAATTATTAGATGAGCCCCAAATATCTTGTGCTAGAAAGTAAGGAAGTGCTCAGATAATGACGGAAACACATGAAAAGAATGGGGAATCCAACTTGAAGGGGCATGCACAGGCCAAATCTGGGACAATTTAGGCATCAAAATAAATAATTTTGGTATTAGGTTACAACTAAAATACGGTAAAACAGGAATGACGGAATAAACAAATAAATAAATAAATGGAGAGACAGAGCAGGCTTTATCTTATGTTAGAATGCCAATTGATGTGTATATATATATAAAAGCTGCATTTAGAAAATTGCCATTTGGTAACCATCACAGTAATAAACAATCTAGGGGAGGCCTGGCGCGGTGGCTCACACCTGTAATCCCAGCACTTTGGGAGGCTAATGTGGGCAGATCACGAGGTCAGGAGTTCGAGACCAGCCTGGCCAACATGGTGAAACCCCGTCTCTACTAAAAATACAAAAATTAGCTGGGTGTTGTGGCAGGCACCAGTAATCCCAGCTACTCGGGAGGCAGAGTTTGCAGTGAGCTGAGATCGTGCCATTGCACTCCAGCCTGGGCAACAAGAGCGAAACTCTGTCTCAAAAAAATAAAAAATAAAAAATGAAAAATGATGTAGGCACAAGTCATCAGTGGATGTTATAACTAGTGGGTGAAAGTCTGATGAGCAATATGATTTTTACACAATTTTAGTGTCTCCCCACAAATACTTGATTGATGAGTATGCAATACTATCAGTTGACTTTACAGTGGAAAAACTTAGCTGACATTATCTTAGCCAAGTGATAAAAGTTAACATCTCCAGGCCAGGTGCGGTGGCTCACGTCTGTAATCCCAGCACTTTTGGAGGCTGGACGGGCAGATCACCTGAGGCCAGGAGTTCAAGACTAGCCTGGCCAACATAGCGAAACCCTGTCTCTGCTAAAAATACAAAAATTAGCTGAGCATGGTGGTACATGCCTGTAGTCCTAGTTACTTGGGAGGCTGAGGCAGGAGAATTGCTTGAACCCAGGAGGTGGAGATTGCAGTGAGTCAAGATCATGCCACTGTACTCCAGTCTGACCAACAGACTGAGACTCCATCCCTGCCACCCCCACAAAAAAAGATAACATCCCACTAACAGAATATGGCCTCACTTCTGCAGTATTCCTGACAAAACGCATAACCAGAAACTACTCATAAGGGAACATCAGCCAAACCCCAATTGAGGGACATTCTACAAAGTTTCCAGGCTGGATTCTTCAAAAATATTAAATTCAAGACAAGGAAAGATAGGAAATGTTCCAGACTGAAGAAGACTAAAAAGACATGACAACTAAATAGAACACATGATCCTGGATTAATGCTTAGATCTATAAACAATGTTACTAGAATAATCAGTGAGGCCAGCGCAGTGGCTCACACCTGTAATCTCAGTACTTTGGGAGGCCAGGGTGGGTGGATCACTTGAGGCCGGGAGTTTGAGACTAGCCTGGGTAACAGCGAGACTTCATCTCTACAAAAAGTATGAAGAAACTATCCAGGCATGGGTATTCACCTGTAGTGACAGCTACTCACAAGGTTCAGGTGGGAGGATTGTTTGAGCCTGGGAGGTCAAGACTGTAGTGAGCCGTGATCATGTCACTGCACTCCAGCATGGGCAACAGAGTAAGATCCTGTCTCCAAAAAAAAAAAAAAAAAAAAAGGATTAGTGAAATTTGAATGGGGACTCTTATTAGCCAGCAGTTCTGTATCAGTGTTACTTTTCTGATTGGGATGTTGTTGTACTTTGGTTATGTAGGAGAATGTCCTTGTTTTTGGTGAATACACACTGAAGTGTTAAGGGGTAATAGGGCATCATGTCATCATGTCTGTAATATACTCTCCAATGGATCAGAAATTACATATATATGATGTATATATATAAGAGAAAGACAGAGAGAGAACACATATAAAACAAATTGAGGACCGGGCACTGTGGCTCACGCCTGTAATCCCAGCACTTTGGGAGGCTGAGGTAGGTGGATCACTTGAGTCCAGGAGTTTGAGGCCAGGTTGGGCAACATGGCGAAACCCCATCTCTGTAAAAAAAAAAATACAGAAATTAGCTGGGTGTGGTGGTGCATGTCTGTAGTCCCAGCTACTTGGGAGGCTGAGGTGGGAGGATTGTTTGATCCTGGGAGGTGGAGGTTGTAGTGAACCCAGATCACACCACTGTACTCCAACCTGGGTGACAGAGTGAGACCCCATCTCAAAAAACAAAAACAAAATTTAAAAAAACAAGTTGAGGAACTGGGTGGAAGGGATGCAGGAACAGAGGTTCTTTGTACCTTTCTTGCAACATTTCTGTCGATTTGAAATAATTTCAAAATAACAAATGAAGGAAACATCCACAGTATCAGAACACCTGTGCCTTTGGACTCCTGCAGGAGAGACACTTGAGAAGAGTTGGAAGTTAACAAGAGGTCAGAAGCAGCAAAGCATCACAGAAGGTGAACAGGATTTGGAATAAATGACATGGATTCGGTCCCAATTTTGTTACCTATTAGCTGCATGATCTGCAAGAAGGTGTTTCACCTTTCTGAGCCTGATGATAGTAATAATCTCACAGGAGTGCTGTGTGGCTTAAATTATTAAATAAGGTATGTGACAGTGCTTTGTAAAAACACTATTGCAAATATAAATCGTTAGTAGTATCTTCCTTCTCCCAGAAAACTACAACTAATGAATGTAAAACTGTCCCTTCAGTCCGCACATCTCTTTCAGTTCTTCATTCAGCTGCCATCTCAGAGAGACGTAAGAACGTGCTTACAGACTGAGAATGGAAGAGGCCGGCACCTAGGAGGAGGCACAGTTGACGGCAAAGCCACCAGGGATGGCAACAGTGCATGCATCTGTGTCCATGTGTGCTCCTGTTGTGTGCACGCACACCTCCTGGAAGCCTTGGTTTCAGGCGCCTTCTCTGTGAGCAGAGACCCTGTGGGGATGGATGCATGCTATTATAGATTCATAAACATCTGCTCGTGTGGCCTGGGTAGTCCCTTCTAGAAGGAAAGCCCCTTTGCTTCTGTCACTCCTGACAAAAATACTTGTGCACACAGCATTATGATACATACCATTCTCTAGTAACTTAGGAATCAGGGTCCTAACGCCACACACTGCAGATGAGCTGACAGCCAGCAGTGTGGGGTGATGAGAATCAGACCTGCTTGTGCACTTTCCAAAGCCTTTCATTCACATTCCCTCATGCGAGCCTTAGAGTGACAGCAGCCTGTGAGGCAAACATTGCTCTCTGCATTGCTCATGGATCAGGACTTGCCCATCCTCAGAACTAATAAATGGTACCCACGGGACACAAAGTCAGGACTTTCACGATGCCCCTCCATCCCGTGGACATTTTGACTGAGGATATGGTTTGTCACAGCACCTCCCTCACCTCCCTTTCCAGGGCCCTTTTCCTCTGCCTCTGGGTTCTGTTTCCCATGTCCTTGGCTCCTCAGAGCTCTCCTCTCCTATGTCAGCCACACTGATCTCCACCCCCAGATTTCTGGCCCATGAAGCACCCTCTGCTAGGGTTGCCTCTCCAGACTGTCCAACAACTCCTTCCCCACTGCCCCCACATTCTAGCTGGAGCCACAAGGGTTCAGCATCTTAGCCCCTGTTCTGGAGTCAAGAGAGAAGAAAACAAGGAAGAGGCTACCCAGCCCATGGCTTCAGGAAGCTGGCCCCGGGAACTCACTTGAGTGCTCTCTCTATTCCCAGTCTGGTTGCCATGTCATCTTCTAGCCCAGGTGCATGTTCCCTTTCCTCACAATGCCCCTGCAAGAGCAGTACTTGGTTCCTTCTAACTCACTTTACCCCTGTGAATCAGGCCTGAGGAAGTTCCAGCAATGCCAAGTTACCATTAGGCTCCTTCTGCTCTAAGCACCTCTTGGATCCAGACAGACAGATGGATCAACATCAGGCATAGCAGAGCCCAGGGGTCTCTGCTCCATCCTTTGGGTGCAGCTGCTCCTAAACTGACAGGCTCACCCGAGAGGAGCCTACTTCTGGTGACAGTGGTGTGACCAATGCACATTCTGATGGCCCCAGCTGCCTTCACTGTTCTGAGAGTCCTGAGGAAGAAAGTGCACCCTGGGCTTGTAAGGAGTGTTTGTTGGGCTTGCTAAGCATGTTAAATGGGTCAAGGGTGATCCACTAGACCTTAATCAGTGGTTTTCAGAACATGGAGCCGCAGCCCTGTGGTGGAATGGAACCAACACTGACTATCTGGGCTATGGGAAAGCTCATCTGAAACCCGCCTCTAACAGCTGGATGTCCCTGAGCAAATCCTTCTCCTCCCTAGGACACAGCTTCCTCATCTGTAACATGAGGAATATGCTGTACCGCTGTAAGGGCCCTTCTGCCCTTTGTACACTTCTGGTTGTATGATTCTACCAGCTCTTCAGGGCTGGATCTGGGCCTGGGCCTAGAAAGAACTCACATCTGGAATTCAGGCCTTCTGACCTCTGTGTTTTCTATTCACCAATGATTCTGGAAATGGAGGCCATGGGGGGAAGTCTGGGGAGCAGCAGGTGCTATGCATAGCCTGGCCTCTGTCCAGTGGGTAGGAAACTGCCCAGTAACCCAGCAGCTGGACCCAACAGGACTTCCAGTGATTGGTGCTGTTCCCATGGTGGTGCTGGAAGGTGGGGGTGCAGGGCTGGAGAGTGGAGGTAGGATGGAAGGGAGCCTGGCAAGCCCCACACCTCTCCTGGAGAGTGAAGCCTCCACCAGTGGCCTGAGGACATGTGCCCAGGACACCTTGGAGCTACATTAGAATTCAATTTGGGAGGCCAAGGCAGGCGGATCCCTTGAGGTCAGGAGTTCGAGACCAGCCTGGTCAACATGGCAAAACCCTATCTCTACTAAAAATATAAAAATTAGCCAGGCTTGGTGCCAGCTACTTGGGAGGCTGAAGCATGAGAATCACTTAAATCTGGGAGGTGGAGCTTGCAGTGAGCCATGATTGTGCCACTGCACTCTAGCCTGGGCAACAGAACGAGACCCTGTCTCAAAAAAAAAAAAAACCCACAACAACCCACCCCCCCAAAAAAAACCCTCAATGTGGAATAAATGGGAGAAACACAGAACTAAAATGAAGCTTTCGGTAGCAGAATCAACCAGGCATAGCAGAGCTTAAGGCTTATTAGAGCTTGCTTTCTCCCTCTGTAAAATGAGGAGTGTGGCTCGAGATATTTTGGAGGTCTTTTCTAGCCTTCACACTTTATAACCCTGTAAGTAAGAATCCAGCTCATTAGGTCCTACTGAACTCCCCTCTGACACCTGGCCTCTCCGCTGTTGTCCTCCCTCCACATGGCAGGTCAGGCGGTGTGGAGAGCCTTGCCCCTGCCTCGGGTGCTGCCCAGCTAAGCTTCTGCTTGCCCAGGCCCGGGACAGGGAGTGGGAGAAAAAGAGAACTATTGTCTCTTCCCTCCCTCCTTCCAGTATCCCCCACTCCCCAAGGGCCAGAGGATCCCCTGCCATCTCTCCACCCCACAGGAAACCAAATCCAGCAGAGCCCAGGGGCACAGAGAGGTGGGCCCAGGGCCAACAGAAACAGCTGCCTTAGGTGTCATCTTGCCATGGGGGTGGAGAGGAGCTGCACTTTTGAGGTCCCCCCTGAGACCAGCTGGGTAATCTGAGCCTCTTTCTTGCCCTTCTTAATTATCTGAGAGAAGGCTCCGAGGGTCTCTTGCAGCCAGGTCAGGGCCAGCCCAGAAGCCACGAATCCATCTCTCTGGGCTCCAGGATTGAAGGAGTGGAGCTTTTGTGTGTGAACTCCAAGGAGCTCAGCTAGTGTAGCAGCGCTGGAGAGAAGCACAGCCAGAGTGCCAGAGCAGGCAGTCACTGGGCTGCTTTCCCCCAGACAGACGGGGTATTGATCCTGCTTGCACGCCACCCCCCTCTCCCCAACACTCTCCACTTCATGGCGCAGCTAATGGCCTGGAAAAAACTGGCCAGCTGTTCCCCAGCTGTGACATAATGAGCTCAGGGACGATCAATGCCGTTCTGGTCTCTAATTAGGCCAGGGAGCTGGCTGGAGCGAGAGTGCGGCCTGTTTCTTGAGGGCACCACTTCTACTCCAGTCCCCAGCTGCTGTCTGTTGGCAGCCACCTGGGCCCAGGCATCTACACCCCAGAGGAGCAGGCAGGGCCCTCCAGCAGCCCTTGGGAGGGTCTTTTGACCCAGAGCTCCTTTTCCAGCAGCAGCAGAAGCAGCGACTTCATACCCACATTAGATGGGGAGCCTGGCCTGCACGTGAAGCGCAGGACTCCCTCCAGCTGCGGTAGCACCCCTCTCTCTGCCTGGGTCTGTCACTCATCCAGTGGCCTTCAACTGCAACCCTCCAACTCCCTACCCTTGAGGCCCTGCCCAGGACCCTTCCCACTACTGGTCCTGAATGCTAAGCTCGGGACTGCAAGGAAGAAGCTGGTAGCACAATTGGTTTCTAGCCCAGCCTCCCTCTGCTATTTATACTCTCAGTCCAGGGAGAGATGGATCTGATACTCAGTGTATGCACTGCAGAGGAGGAAGTGAAGATGGAGAGAGAGATGGAAAGGGAATGGGGAAAGGTGTACATTGAGGCAAAGAAGCAGAGAGGTCAAGGAGCAGAGGCCCATGGCCAAGAGGCTCCAGGACTCGGAGAGTTCTGAGAACAGGATTCAGACAGCAGAGGACAGATCAAAGAAGAGAAACCAAATAAGGGAGCCAGGAAAAGTGAGAAAATGGGGTCATCAAGGAAGAAAGAAGACGAGATAGAAGAACCAGGACACACCCTGTGCTTGTGGGGGTCAGGCCCCTGGTGCTGGATCAGATGTCTGATCAGGGAAGCGGAGGTGATGGACACACACTGTCCGGGGGCCTGGTGTGAAATTACAGGAGCCAGGAGAGAGTGCCTCAGAGGCACAGGAGCAAGGCCATGTGGGTGTGAGCAGAGGCTAGTCTGGAGGGACAGGGCTGGGCAGGATAGGCTAGGGATAGGAAGGCCAGGCAGGGATCCCCTCCTAGAACTGTGGCTGTGGGCTCTGCTCTCTGTGGGTGGAGGTTCAGGTTCAGGCAGGCAGCTACGAGCAGGTGGCAGCAATGTGGGGAGGAGAGAAGGGGACTGTTGTGGAGATTTGGAAGTAAGGAGGACCAGAAGGGAGGGATGTCTAGGCTTTCTGCAGCCTCCACTTCAAGGAAGCTCAACATAGCTCCACGGCCTGGGACAGGGCATTCTTCAGCCAGCCTCCAGCCATCCTGCCATTCACACAGTCACACAAATCAATCAGATGGAGCCCCTGAGAGGGGTCTTCCTGGGATCCAGCTGACCCTGGTCATCCCTTTCTCAGTCTTTTCCCAGTCCTAGGACTACACCTCTTCATGACTGTGGTTTCCAGAAGAATGGCCTGGTTTGTAGAGATCTGAAATGCCCACTGCTGTTTCCTGCGTCCCTCCACCCACCCAGGCTGGGCCTCTGAAGCTGTCAGGGGCCTAGAGAGAGAAGCCACTCAAGGACAGCAGCTGCTGACTCAGACGCTCAAATTGTAGGGTGGAAAAGGACCTTAGAGAAGGCCTAAAACTGTGGCCCAATCCCTCATTGGAAGCTGGGGCTCTAAGAAGCCTGAGCTCCGAAAAGCCGGGACAGCAGCCCAAAGCATACTGCCCACTTAAGGCGGATGCACGCTGGACTGCTGGTTCAGGCCTCCTTCTGGGACATCAGTCCCAGACCCTCACAAGCTCTTAGGAGTAGGAGGGATTTTATCTAAGGAGCCAGGGGCCTCTCGCCTGGCCCTCCCAGCTGACTGTGATGGTGTAAAAAGGTCAGGTTCCACAGGACCACCGTCCCCAGGAGGGAGAAGGCAGGTGGCGGTTGGGCGGGGAGAAGCCTGTCACCGGGTATTGCAGGCAACTCTTTGCATCTCTGTGGCCAACACTGCCGCCCTGTGGCTGCTGGCTGTCAAGGCAGTCTGGGGGCCGGAACTGGAGCGGCTTGGGTCCTCTTTCCCACCCAGGACCTCACCCTCTAGGAACTCTTGCCTAGTGCAATGCTGATTTAGATCCTCCAGGGATACCCCTCCAGGGGAGGCCATCCAGGAGACTGAGCTTCCACGTGCCATTCTGCAATAGGGTCCCCAGGCATGTGGGTGAGGGCTGACCACTTCCCGGGCCCCCACAAACCCCAGGGGCCACTCACAAGCCATCTCTGGATCCCCAAGGATTCCCCGAGAGTTCTAGGTCTGGAAGTCTGGCCCTCCCTTCAACCAATGGGCATAAGAGTCAAAGGAGGCGGGGGGTGCTGTTTTTAGGTGGGGCAGGAACGCAGGGAGAGGACTTTGGAGGGAAGGAAATGTCTGGGAAAGAGGTCACAGGACCAGTATCATTGTGTCCAGTGGTGTCCAGCCTGGACAGGGAAGAGTCAGGCTGCCTTAGGGCTCAGTAGGGCTTGGCTTGGCTGAGGATGAGATGGTTAGGGGCGACTGCCCCAGAGACGTAGAGCAGGGGTGCCCCCCAGAGTCAGACACCAGGCACTGCTGGGAGTGCTCTGTGGACCTCTCAGTTGGGAAATCCAGCACAGTTCTTTGTTTTCAGGCCAGGGCCAAAGAAGTAGGCCTTGAGCTGGGCGTTCCAGTGTGGAAGGACCAGCTGATAGTCCAGATGCCATGTCCTCTCAGGACAGGCTGGACAGCTTCTTGTGATATCATTACTCTATAAGGAGAATTTCCTGCCACTCTAATTACCACTCCACCCTTTCTCCTCCTCTCTGAAGAATGGACATGCAGGTCACTCATGAGTACCTGGGCCAAAGATCCTCAGAGCCCTACCTAAGAAACATGAGAGTCATCTGATCCCGTATCACTTCATCTGTGACCTCCCCTTTCTTCTGAGTGCACTCTGTCACACATTCACATGCACGATCTCCTTGATGACCTATATGGATTTTTATTTCTCCCTCTAGGCCTGAATGACAAAGGAAAATCCCCCGTCTCTGATTCAGCCCCTTGCTCTGGAACTTGTGGGTTCAGTAAACACTTATCAAAGGACCCACCAAAAGACAGGGCCTGGAATCCCAGCATTTTGGTAAGCCAAGGTGGGAGGATTGCTTGAGCCCAGGAGTTAGAGACCAGCCTGGGCAATGTGGTGAGACTCCCATCTCTATAAAAATAAAAAGTTAGCTGTGTGTGGTGGCACAACTGTGGTTCCAGCTACTCGGGAGGCTGAGGCAGGAGGATCACTTGAGCCTGGGAGGTCGAGACTGCAACGAGCCATGTCTGTGCCACTGCACATTCCAGCCTGGGTTTCAGAAAGAGACTCTATCTTAAAAAAAAAAAAAAAAAAAAAAAAAAGATAGAAGATAGGCACATCTGTGGCCTTAATGTTTCCCTGCTCAAAACATTTTGTTACGTTGACTTCTCAGTCTGGCTTCTCAGCCTGGCTTGCAGGGGGCGCGGTCCCACAAATCTACCTTTCTATTCTCACTTCTTCCCTACATCCAGATTATTTTTCAGTCAAATTGGAGAACTCACAGCACCCTGATATTTCCTAAACTTGCTATTTCCAAATTTTTGGTAGACCTTCTTTTTCCATCTAGACTACTGTCCTCCTCAACCTCTTTCAATTACTCCCAGTTAAAATCCTACTCCTCCTTTAAGACCCATGCCACTTCCTTCATGAAGTCTTCCTAGATTTCATAAGAAAGTAAGTTCACTTTTTCCTTTGAATCTCCCCAGCAATTTCACCATCCCTTGACACTTAAAACCTGCATTGTCCCCATCCTAGACATAAGCACCAAGAGGGCAAGTCTGTATTTGTTTAATCTTTGTATCCCTCTTCCTCACTTCCTATACAGAGTTTTGCATATAGTAGTTGCTCAATAAACATGTCTCGAATGGAGTGACATAGAGTCTGCAGTTTGGGCTGCTAGGAGCTGAAGGAGGTGGGAATGGGGTGCTCCCAGGCTTCAGAAGACTATAGGAATGTACTCAAAATGGGGAGACAAGGACAGTATAGAGGTAAGTAGGGTGTCTGGGCCTGCTCAGAACCTTGCTGGGAAGAAGGAGCTGAAGAAAACAGACAGCTGGGAGGTCCTGGGGGTGTGGTGGGCTGAGGAAGGGCCCCAGGAACCCAACTGTGCACCATTAATGACAGGCTGAGAAAAGGAGCAGGACTCCAGAGGCTTGGGTTCTGGTTGCACCTCCTTCACTCTCTAGCTGTGTAGCCTAGCCCTGGGCAAGTCACCTTTCCACTCCGGGCCTGTTCATCTGTAAAATCAGGAGTTAGACACCTGACCTCCTGCGATCCTTTAAGCTCTGCTACTCTGGCCCCATGCCACGCTTCTGAAGCAGGGCTGTGCTGAGCAGTGGGGATTGGTGTCTCCCTCCCCAGGCTTCAGCACTGGGGATGACCCCACCCAGGTCCTGGACAGTATTTCCCAGAGAAGGGAACAGAACCCAAAGCCACGGGGAAGGAGGTATGTGACCTAGGTAAGCTGTGTCCTGGTTTGGAGGATGTGAAAGCAGTTCCAGGGGGAGATCACACCCCTCCAATTCAAAGCAATTAAAGTGCCAAGTTTTCAGGCCCCAGGGAAGGGTTTTGGAGGACTCCCCTTTCCTTAACTGTGCTTCCCTGTCTTCTTCCTTGCCTCATCCCCATAGTATAGATCTGGAGTTTGAACCCCAGTTGCTCAACTATGTGGCTCTGCAAAAGTCACTTAATCTCTCTAAGCCCCAGTGTCCATATCTGTAAATGGGATCACTGAGACTAACACAAAAGATTGTGTAAGACTACTCACACGAATACGCCTAGTGCTGTGCCTACTGCCAGAGCTCCCTTCCTGAGTCTGGAAAAGGACTGTTAGGACAGATGGCCCCCAGGCCACAGGGCAAATGACTAATGCTGCTTTGCCCATGCACTGGGTGTGGGGCAAGGCCTGTGGAGGGACAGGCTGATGATGGGAAGGTTGGATGGGAAGAACGTGCAGAGGATATTACCCTGATTGCTAGTGAGGAAGGGTCACTCAGCCTGTAGACCTATTTATTGTGTTATTAATAAATAGGAGACCCAGGAGCTCTCTGGGACTTTTCTGTGGGGTTCCAGCATTGAGCCCCTGCTGATGGACAGGAGGTGGGCAGCATGGGAAGGGCCCTGGTCCATAGCAGGCCTGGCCTAAACATGCACTGTGGGTGTTCCTGCCACTCTTTTGAGCCTGGTTCATCCAAGGCCCCCAGTTTCTAATCTGGTTGGGAAGGATTTATTTTTGGGTCCCTGTAACCTAGCAATGGGCTCACATGACCAGTGGCAGCTGCAGGCTGAATATACCGTTGGATCTCAGCTCCTGGCAGGGGGTATGGGCCAGACTGTGGGGGAATAAAGAGAATGGAAAGGCTCTCACCTCTGCTTTCCTCTGCCTCCCTCCTCGGCCCCTTGGCCTGGCCCCCAGACGGTGGGCAGGGTGAGGCGGGTGCCTGGAAAGCAGGCATGGCTGGTACTGGTACAGGGGTCTCCAGGCAGCCAGGAACTGAGCTGTGGTGGGGAGGTCCCAGCTGTGAGCCTGCTGTCTGGGTGGCAGGGGTGAGGGGGTTGGGTGCCTATGTGGATGGAGGTGGATGCCAAGAGGACACAATGCCAGCAGCTTGGCGGGGGAGGCCTGGCTAGGGAGTAGGCGGCTGACAGGCAGTCTATGTTGTGGGATCTCAGGGACATCCCTGGTCGATGCTGGAATCCCAGCATTCTGCTTCTTCTCTTTGTTCCCTGTTAAATTGTTAATATTCCTGGGAGAGAGAACACGTTAAGCTGCTATCAGTGCAAATGGATTTATCAACCTCTTTCCTGAGAGCAGATTCTGACACAAGGCAGAGAAGGAGGGTAGTGGGTGCCACTGAGCAGGTGAGGGGCTCTAGGGAGGGGGCAGTGGCAACCTAAGAAGCCTTCAATGTTTATTGAAGAAGTGGATGGATGACTGAAAGATGAACTTGGTTGGCTTCCAGGTCTCATCCTGGGGCAGAAAAGGGTGGACGGGCAGACACGACCCTGTCACGAGGTGCTGGTGGGCAAGGGTTGGGTAGGACTGTACCAGAAAGCAAGTCTAGGATGGAAAGATCAGTCCTCAGCACCAAGGGCCCTGCCACGATACCAACAGGAGGGGTGCCACTGTCGGGAACAGGGCCTGGTCCCCGTCCTGTAACAGGATTCCCTTCCTGGGTATGTGCACAGCATAGTGAGCCATGGATTTCTTATGTGGTTTGGGGGATCACACCCAGTTTCCCCATCTTGGTCTTCTTGCCCCCTCCATTGTGCTAAGCTTTACTAAAAGGAGGGACTGGCAGGTGAAGTTGGGGGTGTGCTGTCAGTAGCTACTCCACACCCTGACTGAGATCATTTAATGAGATACAGCATAAGAAGTGCCTCCCAGAGTGGGCTTTCAAGAACTAGTAGCATCATCATCATCATTATTATTATTATTATTATTTATTATTACTATTATTTTGAGACAGAATCTCACTCTTGTTGCCAGGCTGGAGTGCAATGGCGCAATCTCAGCTCACTACAACCTCCATCTCCCAGGTTCAAGTGATTCTCTTGCCTCAGCCTCCTGAGTAGCTGAGATTACAGGCATGTGCCACCACGCCTGGCTACTTTTTATATTTTTGGTAGAGATGGGGTTTCGCTATGTTGGCCAGGCTGGTCTTGATCTCCTGACCTCGTGATCCACCTACCTCAGCCTCCCAAAGTGCTGGAATTACAGGCGTGAGCCACTGTGCCCAGCCAGCATGACCATTATTATTATTTATTATTTGCCCACAGGCTAGGATAAGCAGTTCCCCACTCCGACCTCCTGAGCCAAGATGGTTCCAACAGCTGGAACATGCTCCCTCTTTGGTACCACCTTTCCCAGTAGCTCTCTGGGAGGGGCTTCAGGACACGGAGGCCTTGCCTGCTGTCCACAACACGAGCTGTGATTACCTGTACTAGCTCCCTGAAGCCGGAGAGGCAGGCTATGTTTGTTTTGCAGGCTCCCTATCACTATTAGATAAGTTTGGAAGTGAAGAATTTTGCCCATTTCCACAGACAGCCAACTCACAGGCCAAGGTCTTACCACCAACCAATAGAATGGCGCCAAACTGGAACGAAGATTTATCTGACTCCAGTCTAGCGCTCTTTCTAAAATCCTGTTCCAATGGGTCCAGGTCTGCTCTGGTTCTTATTGAACCCCTTGGAAGGGGCCGTGCCAGTCTGGGCTGGGGCCCTGCAGGAAGAATGTGGGTGCTGAGCAGGGACAGGCTTTACCTAATCCCAGACAATCTGCTTGATGCCAAATTAATCTTGCCAACACAACAGCACAGGGCTTCATAAAAATCACTTTGCTGTCTACAGGTTTTCAATTTGGTATTTCCATTTGAATTTCTTGTACTCAGGTATACCTAGTTTTGAGGTCTGTTTTAGGCTTTCTGGAAGGCAGTGACTACTTCTATGAAGATAGCTTTTAGGGCTGTAGTCTACAGTCTTGTGTCAGGCCACTGAAGAGGGCATGGAGCCAAGGGAGAAGGAGGAGGAAATACTTGGACTTCAAACAGATCTGGGTTCAAATATCAGCTCTGGCACTTATTAGCCGTGTGATCTGGGGAAAGTCACTTCTCCTCTGGCACCTGGTTCCTCACTTATAAAATAGGGCAAGTCATGGCTGCCTCATAGATTGGTGTGAGAATTGAACAAACTGTATGTAAAGGGCCTGGCACTTATAAGAGCTCAAAAAGTGGTGGCTGGTGACAGCGGCACTTGCTGCATCGGCTCTTGGTTGGTCAGTGGCCTCTTTGTTGTTGACCTGGGGCAGCCAACTTATCCCAGTGAGGTCCTTGGGTAACTCATTGTTCTTATGGCTCTTTGGGTTGGGCCTGGTAAACAATTCCAGAATTCCCTTTTTCCTTCTTAGAGGCAGAAGGAGTCCCTAGATAGGCAAGTCTGAGGGAAGAAGGCTCTGGAGTAGGGTATCATGCCTGAATTCCCTGTTTAGGCTCATGGCTCTGCCACGTGGAGCTATGTGGCCTTCAGCAATCTCTTTATCTCTCTGGGTCTCAGAAACATGGATACCTTGGCCTGTAGGACGTCTTACAGCTTTACAATGTTAGGACTCTATCCTTGGGTATCAGTCATGTACCCGGGGAAATGATCATTTTCTTCATAGCTAGAGGGAAGCCATGCCCCTTCATTGCGTCTCTAAAGGCCCATCATGCCACAGATGGGCGATGCTCAGTGGCTGATGCTCCCGAGCTCTCTCCAGTCCTACAAATCCAGATCAGTGTGAGCACTCCTGAGTCCCTGGCTCCCACTCTGTCTCCTTCAGGAAGCAGTGTTGTGTGGTTCCCATGGTGGCTCGGGGGGAGGTTAGATCCTCCCGCCCCCTCCCTGCCAATCTCCGTCAGCCCTCACAGCCCCACTCCCAATAAACATACAGTCTAAGCAAATAATAACAATTTGCTTTTTGGTGGCAAGGACAGGTTTAAGACAAAGCCTTCAGCTGCCCTTCAAACCTGAGTGCTGCTCCTAAACCTGTCCCCCATATGCATTAGGCAGCTTCCAAAGGAACCAAACTTTGGACCATCCCTTGGAGCCTCAGTCCCCTCCCTGGCCTAAGCCTTGGGGCCCTGGGTCTGCGCTGACCTGATGCATCAGTACCTTGGTTCTGATGTCACACAGAACCATGCATCTCTCCTATCTTCTTTTTGAACCACTAAGAAATCAAGGCCAAAATGTAACTTGCCCAAGGTCACACAGCTAGTAAGTGCCATAGCCAGGCCTTAAACCTGGATTTTCTGACTCCATGTACTTTTTTTTTTACTTCATCAGGCTGGTCAGGAAGGTCTCCTCTACCTATCATTACCTGGTCCCACGAAACTTTTGAGATGCAATCCAGCAGCCTGGAGAAGTGAGAGGAGTTGAGCTCACTGCCCGGCACCTTGCCTGGGACATTGGTGCCCATCTTTTTGCTCCAGAAGTGACTCTGAGGGGCTGGGTGAGAAGCAGGAGGCCATTAGGACCCAGAGGCTCTCGGAGCACTCTGCTTTGCCGGCTGCCTCTCACCGCTCACTGCAGTGCTTCAGGCTTCAGCAGCTTTGGAGAAGCATCAGCTGAGAGGAGCTATCACATGGGAGCCGGGACTGCTCAGCAAAGGTAGGAGTTGCCGACTAGGCCAGGAATGGGGGCCAGACCCAGGGCCTGGTGGTGAGTGCCAAGGTATCCCCATAGAAGGGTGGCTTTCCAAGGACCAGCCCTGCCTACCTTCTGGTGAGCAGTTTGATCAGGAGATGGGCTCTCAGGTATCCCAAAGGCGGTATTGGGGTGTGGGCATCTCTGAAGCCCAGAGCTGGGGGGTTGATCATCTCCTGCCGGCAGGAGTACCCACATCCTGCAGACAAACAGCATTCCCGGTCTGTCTTGCTCCATGTCATGGAGATGGGTCTCCCACATTCTAGGAATGGGCCCTTCAGCATCCAGGCTGATGGGCAACTGTGTCCTGGGCGTGGGCAACTCTGCTGAGGAGAGGTTTTGTAGCTCCCCGGAAATCTTCCCTAGCTTAGGAGGGGCATGCTCTTGTCGGAAGGAAGGCTAGGCTCAGGTCTTTGGGATGGAAGCTCTGGATCTGGAAAACAGGTGCATGTGAATCCCAATACCTCTGTGGCCTTGGGCTGGGCACTTATGCACATCTTGCATCCTGTAACTTGACCATGCCCCTGCTAGAGGCCCAGATCTCAGGCCCTAGTGGCACAGCCTTCTAGATACTGAAGGTCCTGGAGGTAAGAGGGGTGTTGTTGGAAGGAAGTAGTGGGGGAAGGAAAGCATCTGTTGGGGGAGTAGGCATAATGATATGACCTGGGAGAAGAGTAAGGAACCCTGGTTTCACCTATGAAACTGCTACACCACAGCCCTCCCCTCCATAGCCCCCGTCCATTAGTGAGGGAGTGCCAAGTAGCCAGATACACTGATCTGTCTGTTAAGAGAAAAACTGGAGTCCTGGCATTTAGGAGTCATTGTGGAGACACTGGCAAGCTTGAGGGGGCTATGAAAAAGAGCAATGTCCAATGCCTTCGTGCTCAGGGCTCCATCATGGCTGCATGGCATCCCTCCAGCTCCACGTGGAAACCACATCTGCTTCCCTCCGTCTGGGACTCTTGATGTCCATCCAGACATGGTGGGTCTCTCCTCCTTCAGCCACCAGGGAGGGACTCTGAACCACGTCGTCTGGGCTTCCCTCATAGGCAGAAGGGATAGGTAAATTGCAGCATGGAGAGTAAGGAGGAAGGATGCTTCTCCTAGCATTTCTTTCAGGCATTTTTCCTGGTAGACTCTTATGAGAAGCTGATATCTCACTTTTTGCCCACTCTTCATCTTCTCTGCAGACCCTAAATCTCTGTGGGCATGTTAACTGTGAAATGAGCTTTCTGTATCCCTAGAGAGAGGCACGTCTCTAGGCAGTTGCCCAAAGTTAGGGCTTCCTCAAGTCCAGGAACCCCGGCTACCCTTTCCACAAGAGAGTCCCTTGGCTGGCACACAGCTGGCTGACTGAGTGTTCTTGGAGTTTGTCCTAGGGGGCAGGGATTCAACTATCAATTTGAGTTTGATTCAATTCACAAAATTGTATCCAGCATCTATTGCAGGCATAGCATGTTAGAAGTTGGATCGGTGTAAGGTTTGTGGAAACACCAAAAACCAAAGGTGACTGTAAGGCTGTAACTGTGGAGGAGGGTGAGGCCCATCTTGCCATGTGGTCCTCTTTATTGCAGCCATAGAAATGATGGGTTTTTAAACTGAGCAACCTCAGTGCCTCCTCCCTACTTTTTGTTCCGTGACTGCAGTAATAGTCTAGAACTAAGGGGGTTCTTGGTCAGGGATCCTCCAAGGGTCAGCTCTAGAGACCAGAGATTTGGGAATCTGCGGAGCCAGAAGTTGGCAGCAGCTCCTTTCCCACAAGAGGGACACAGTGGCCTTGAAGAGTTCATGAGTGGGTGGAGGAGGGCAGCTTGAAAGCGACTTCTGGCTTTGGGAGCAGTGGAGGCTGGATGAACTGGCTTCCCAGTTTCCTTCCAGCCGGGACATTTTATTTTCACTGCTCCTTCTCAACATTCCCAAAGTGGCAGCTCTTTGTGCTGGGAGTAGTGATGTCAAAAGAGCCTAAAGCACAGCTCCCCTTCTCAGGTGATAGCCCCAGAGCAGCAAGAGACATTTTTAGAGACAGCTGAAATTCAACAACTATTTACTGGATGCCTATTATAGTCCAGCCGGCATGGAGGGCACCTTCACATATGGCATGGCACAGTGAGCAAGAGTACTGGCCCTGGGGCCAGACTGCCCAGGTAGGTGCCCAGCCCTTGCTGCTTACTAGCTGTGTGACCTTGGGTAAGTTACTTAACCTCTCTAGACCTCAGTTTCACCCCTTGCAAAATGGAGATAAAAATAATATCTACCTCATAGGGTTGTGTGAGGAATAAAATGAGTTAATATAGGTAGAGTGCTGAGAACAGGGCCTGGCATGTGGAAAATGCCGTATTAATGCTACTGCTTGTCATTAATATTATTATTAAAAAATCACGCAGGATCCAGAAACACAGTTGTGAAGCAAGTCTTCTTCCTTTCATTTTACAGATGGATTTATGAGGAAACTGAACTTCAGAAGATTCACAGAGTTAGTAATGCCCAGAACTGGGACTAGAAACTAAATTTTGTGCTCCTTCTACTCCCCAGCAGCTCCTGCCATTCTGAGGAGACAAGAAATCAGGAAATTTACATAAGGAACCCTAAAACTGAGGCACCATCCCAGAAATCAGCAGGACCCTGGGAAGGAGAGACAGAGGATTTAGAATCCCCGGCTAACAGTTCTGGAAAGGGTAGAAGGGTATGGAGAATGAGAATGGCAGAAAGGAAATGGAAAAGGAAGAGGTGAAGGCCATTCCGAAGGCGAAGTGTTGAGTGGGTCAGGCTCCTGTACCTCTCACGTCTCCTGCTTCTTAGCAGTCACCAAGGCAGATCCTGGAGCTACCTCTGGCCGGAAAGGGGATATGAGCTTCTAATCCTTCAGCTGCCTGGCCTGGCGCTCTGTACGCAGACAAACCTGCCCAAGAGGCTCCAGTGGGAGGCGCCCCCTACAAAACCGGGAAGCCTGGGCCTGGGCTCGCCATCCCAGGGTCACTGGACTAGGATGGGGGATGGGCCTGTGACAGGAGGTACCCTGGGTGTCCTCTTTCGGCCCCATGGAGTCCTCACCCATCCCCCAGTCATCAGGGAACTCTTCAACTTTGGGGAGGGTCCCTCAAACCCCAGGTCCCTCTACTGCCAGTGGGGTCCCGGAGGTGGGGCTGCGGGATGTCGCTTCGGAATCTGTGGCCCTCTTCTTCATGCTCCTGCTGGACTTGACTGCTGTGGCTGGCAATGCCGCTGTGATGGCCGTGATTGCCAAGACGCCTGCCCTCCGAAAATTTGTCTTTGTCTTCCACCTCTGCCTGGTGGACCTGCTGGCTGCCCTGACCCTCATGCCCCTGGCCATGCTCTCCAGCTCCGCCCTCTTTGACCACGCCCTCTTTGGGGAGGTGGCCTGCCGCCTCTACTTGTTCCTGAGCGTGTGCTTTGTCAGCCTGGCCATCCTCTCAGTGTCGGCCATCAATGTGGAGCGCTACTATTACGTGGTCCACCCCATGCGCTACGAGGTGCGCATGACGCTGGGGCTGGTAGCCTCTGTGCTGGTGGGTGTGTGGGTGAAGGCCTTGGCTATGGCTTCTGTGCCAGTGTTGGGAAGGGTCACCTGGGAGGAAGGAGCTCCCAGTGTCCCCCCAGGCTGTTCACTCCAATGGAGCCACAGTGCCTACTGCCAGCTTTTTGTGGTGGTCTTTGCTGTCCTTTACTTCCTGCTGCCCCTGCTCCTTATCCTTGTGGTCTACTGCAGCATGTTCCGAGTGGCCCGCGTGGCTGCCATGCAGCACGGGCCGCTGCCCACGTGGATGGAGACACCCCGGCAACGCTCTGAATCTCTCAGCAGCCGCTCCACGATGGTCACCAGCTCGGGGGCCCCCCAGACCACCCCACACCGGACGTTTGGGGGAGGGAAAGCAGCAGTGGTTCTCCTGGCTGTGGGGGGACAGTTCCTGCTCTGTTGGTTGCCCTACTTCTCTTTCCACCTCTACGTTGCCCTGAGTGCTCAGCCCATTTCAACTGGGCAGGTGGAGAGTGTGGTGACCTGGATCGGCTACTTTTGCTTCACTTCCAACCCTTTCTTCTATGGATGTCTCAACCGGCAGATCCGGGGGGAGCTCAGCAAGCAGTTTGTCTGCTTCTTCAAGCCAGCTCCAGAGGAGGAGCTGAGGCTACCTAGCCGGGAGGGCTCCATTGAGGAGAATTTCCTGCAGTTCCTTCAGGGGACTGGCTGTGCCTCTGAGTCCTGGGTTTCCCGACCCTTACCCAGCCCCAAGCAGGAGCCTCCTGCTGTTGACTTTCGAATCCCAGGCCAGATAGCTGAGGAGACCTCTGAGTTCCTGGAGCAGCAACTCACCAGCGACATCATCATGTCAGACAGCTACCTCCGTCCTGCCCCCTCACCCCGGCTGGAGTCATGATGGGCCGCTGGACACTCGGAGGGATATGGGGCTAGGGGCCAGTTATGATCACAAGGACCACCTTGTGGGATCACCTTTTCCCAGCTGGCTAGGGCTGAGGCTGGGGTCTCTGCACACAGCTTTTGCTTAGTGTTTCCTGGGTCAGGAACAGAGTCAACAGGACGAACGTGTGCAAAAGCCTTGGACTTGGCTGTAATCTTTGACTGCTGGGGGAGGGAACCTGGGTATGGTGAGACGGTGACGAGAGAAAAGGGTCACAAAGGTGAGGTGAAGCCTCTCAACCAGTGAAATGTCCATGCTTCCAGAAGCAGGGAATTCTCTAAGGGTAGGAGTTGGAGGATACAGGGCAGCAGGCCAGGTTTGGAGTTATTCTAGGGGCCATTTAGGATATTTTATTTTTCAGTGTAATTGTCCAGGGCAGTAATTGCACCCAAGCAAGGTAAGAAAATGACCCATGTTTTCTCATTTCCTTGCTAGGTTTAAAAAGAACTAAATTATAGCCAAGCGTTTCCACTTGAGTTAATAGATCGTTTTTCTGGTTTTATACCTGAGATTTCTTTAAAACGAGAGGACCAGTAGGGTGTATTCCTTTACTGAGTTTGGCCAGAAACAAGGCAAAATAGAAATTAGGGTACATGGAGTAGAAGATAGGAAAGCTGACTGCAGCTCTCTTTCTCCCATTCTTCAGGATAAGCCTTTCTGTTCTATTTTTCTGTCTCTCTCCTGCACACAGGACATCAAGGGTAGAGCCTGATCTCAGCAGAGACAAAAAGAAGGCAGGATGGCTTTCCTCTCTTTTAGGAGGAAGAACTAGAATGCCTGGGGGTCAGATGGGCGAGGGTGGAGGTTAGCATTTGAATTGGTAAAGTAGCTGGATACAGAGAGGCCAAGTAATCAGCCTGACCAATAATACTGCGAATCTTTTCTTTCCAGGACTGGCTTCCCTGATCTCTCTCCTCATGGCAGCGACCCACCTCCAGTCCCGTGGACAATCGGGTACAAGAGACTTAAGGTTGGGCATGGGAAGGGTGGGGTTTCCATGATCCATTAAATGCCTTCCTACTCCCATTCATCGCTCTCAAAATTAGCTTCAGTGACAAAGACTTAAATCTCTCTCCTATCTGCAGCACTGGGTTGGAGAGAGGGCACAGGAGTTGGTCTTGGCTGTTCATTGATTGAGACTGTAGGAACTGTGTTGGTTGGTATTGGTGGTGGTATTTTCAGCAAAGAGGGAATAATTGCAAACTGGACAGGACACCCATCTGGGACCACCTGTCCATCCTACTTCCCTCAATTGAAGCAGGTAACACTAAAAGGTCAAGGCAGGGCCAGAGGGTGGTGTGGTCTGCATTTGAACAAATTCCTGGCTCACTGAGCATCAAAGGGGGAAATGGGCTGGTGGGAGTGGGATAGTCTCCCCTTTAAACAGTTAATAAATAATTTTTATAAAAGGTTATACTGATATCAACATTGACTCCTTTAGTTCAATTCAGTGCATAATAGTTGAACACCCACTAGTCCCTGGGACCCACACAGGGTGTGTGGTCACTGCTTTTAAGGAGTTCATAGTCTAATTTGATGAGATACCTTGTATTTTCACAAAGCACTTTGATCTGATAAAGCACTACAGAATGTGCTTGAGAAATATACTGGAGAATATGTCCATGGTTCTAACTTCTGAGAGTTCAGCCCATGGCAGCAAGATGCATACCTGGAAGCTTCCTGCAGATTGTAGAAAGCATAGGGGTTGTAAATGAAACTCTCTAATGAAGAAAAAAAAAATTAAATGAAACTGGGCAAACAGCTTTCCCCCTTTGTTGTAGGAAAATTTCTAGGTTTGTCTTCCTACCACTAGATTATTATACCAGTCTAGTGCCTATTACATTGAGGAAGTCACCTAAAAACATAGTATATATAGGGAGGAGAGTCGTTTGTGATTGAAAAACATGTTCACCTCTCCTCCCTATTAAAATAAATGCATACTGAGGAATCAATCATTCCTAGACAGGGAAAAAAACTTCTTTCCAACACCACTAATCAGCTATTAGATACAAAGCATTGCCAGCAGGTGGCAGTGTGAGTCCAATGGAAGGAGGAAACGCGAGTGTATGTGGTGGGAGGGGGAAGGGGAGGGCATTAAACATTGCCTGGCAGCCATTTTGTTAATTTATTTTGCCTTTTCCTTTGACTTTGCCCTCCAACCCTTCCTTCACATACATCAAAGAAGAAAGTTTTAAGACTAAGGGTATCTTTAATTCAGGCTGAAATTTCCTGACACTGTGATCTCACTGGTGTTTATTACAGAGTTTGACATACATGGGTTCATTTGCCATTTATTTTTCCCTGTAGGAGTGGATCATGAAGGAAATAAAAATTTCTCTTTTATTATGCTGAGAACTTTCCCAACAATTTCTGCTATGACCACCTTCCAGGAGTTTTCTAGTCACCAGGATGCCTTGGTAAAGTTCAATACGTAATCTTTGGCTCTGAAAGCTGTTCCTGGACAAAATCTGAGCTAACTCACTGAAGAATCAACAGATTGAGGCAACCATCCGGTCAGTTACTTTTTCCTGCATCCTGCTGGTGTTGGGGTAACTCCCAATCCTAGATGAAAACCTTAGACTTTCTGTTGTCAGGTGTCCCCAGGCAATATCGTAGAGGGGCATGATAGAAAAAGGTAACTCTGGGGTCAGAGAGATCTACTTACTCACTGTGTGAAGTTGGGAAAGCTGCTTAATTTCTCTGAGCCTACTTCCTCACCTGTAAAAATGGGGATCTTTATTACCTACCTCACAGGGTTGTTGTGAGGATTAAGAGATGGGATGTGGAAGCACCTAGCCATATCTGGCAAATAGGTACTCAATAAATATTGGTTTTACTTCCCTTTCCTCTTGCCCTTTTTCCCCAAAAGTATTGATAATGGAAAAGCGGTCCCTTTCATTCTAACAGTCATTTGGGAATGACTGGGGGACTATTCAAACCTTGAAGAATTGGCATTGCTAAGAGTTATGGTGGACGAGGCTTTTTAAAGTGGCTCTAATCCTCTAATTAAATCCTTCTAATTAATGAATCATCACTATATAGCCCTCTCTGTTGGGACCTTACATTCTCAAGTTCAGATTCTATTAGAGAAAGAAAGTAATTTACAATCACAGGGAAAGGTTTTAGGGACTGAGTTCCCTTCCCTAGAATGTATAGTAATTATGGGCTTATTTGCCTGAAAAGTTCATTTACGACTACCTTCACGCAGTATCCAGGGTTATTAGTGAAAGATGCTATCGGCCTGGGGCTTTCACAGTGGACTTAAGTTTCAGGTGAGAATAGGGCTGAGAGGCAAATTTTACTAGAATTTCTCCTTTTGTATGTAATCGCAACAGGAAATTTTAATAGGAGATTCACAGGATGCATTGGTTTGTTTCAGGGTGTGGAACTGAAGTTGACTTATCTTGGTTTTAGTTCTAAGACCCTAAGGTAGGAAGATATGAATTATACTGGAGAGAAGGGCAGCATGGAAATTTTATGGAGGAACTACAGGCTTAACTTTAAGGTCATCGAGTATCTGCTAGTGATTTCATGTGGCCTTTTGCCAACATAGGAGTTAAGCAAATCTCAAGCCCACAAAAAAACGTGAAAGGTATAAGGACCAGGGGACATTTTGAGAGGAGTCAGTGGGCCAGAGAGGGCAAAAAGATATTGCTAAGGTCCTGAACACAGTCGGTGTTACGGTCTCAGATGTGAGACGTGAACGGCGCCCAGGCCGGGCAGCTTGTTCCCATTCCATTGATCCGATACAACCCCAACAGAGGCAGTGTCCCAAACTTGGGTAGGGGCCCCGAGTCTCCAGAGCAAGAGATCAAAGGAGTTTTCTAACAGCAGAGAAATTATCAGCAGAAATTCCCGCGCGGGATGTAGGCTTTAATTTAGACATCTCCGCCCCAAAACTGGCATTTTGAACGCGGGAGGGCATTATTTGTTGGAGGCCCCGGTTTTTCTCCATTTATCCAAATCAGGTAGCCGAAAGGTAAATGAGGCTTCAAGTTGGACGGCGGGCAGTGAACTTAACAGAACCTCGAAACTATAGATCCGCCGCCCAACCTAGCCGCCAGGTCCCCGTGACTTCCGCTTTCGGTCTCAACTCCTCTCCCCGAGGAGAGTGGTTTAAACAGTGAAGGCTGCGGGGCGTCGCCGGAAGTGTCGTAAACGCCGGATATCCGGTTCTTCAGGGCGCTAAGGGAGCTGACGGAGAGGGCCGCCGCCCAGCAGTAGACGCTACCTTAACCTGCCGAGCCGCAGTTCCCGCGGTGTGTGAGTGAGCCCGGGCAGGTGTCCCCTCTTCCGCCGCCGCCATGGGCTGCACGTTGAGCGCCGAAGACAAGGCGGCAGTGGAGCGAAGCAAGATGATCGACCGCAACTTACGGGAGGACGGGGAAAAAGCGGCCAAAGAAGTGAAGCTGCTGCTACTCGGTGAGGGGCTGGAGGCGGGGACTGAGTGGTGGTCGGGAGAGCCTAGGCGCTTGGAAGGCCTGAACGGGGTCTAGTCGGGCCGACGAAAAGGACTCTAAAGGGATCTGGAGGGCGTGCCGGGTGTGGGGCGGGGTGTTGGGGTTCATAGCTGAGGCCCCAGAGGGCGTGATGAGGGGGGTGGGGTTTTGGGGTTGCGGGAATTAGGCTATAGAGGGTGTGACTCCGGACTGGAATTGCGTTTAGCAGAGAGACTTGGGAGTATGGGCAGGTAGGATATTGAGGGAGTAGGAATATGGGAAAAGCTCATAAAGGAAGAGTTGATACTCGGGAAGGTTTTACATTGGGTTGGAGCGTGTTGGTAATGGTTTGTGAGATTGGAGCGTCGTGGTTCTTTGGCAGGATAAAGCTAGGAGGCTTGAATGGATGGTATAGAGACTGGAACAGAATGGTCACATAAGGACGTTGACATTTGTTAATGAGAGAGCCTTTTGAACTGTTGGAGGAACCCTGGATTATCCAGGAACATGAAGGTAGGTAGACGAGATAAATGACAAATTATCAAGTATAAAGGAAAAGAGTTTGGGTGCAGAGGCCATCTCTACCTTTCCACCGCTTTCTATCATTTTTATTTTCAAGGTTTTATAACGCCTTCTGTTTTTATAAAAGGATCGGAAATGGTGTGAGCTAAAGAAATTTAAAGAATGATTTGTTTGAGGTTTGTAGCAGAAGATATAGTGAACAAGAGATTACACATTGGAGAGTGCTGAACAGTTGCTATAGATGATGTGCAGTTGGAATAGTTACCTTAGGATAAGTTACAGAGTTGGACATATTTACTGTAAAGACTGTGGTAGACTTCTGGTGGCTGTTGTATCCATTTTGGCCTCTTCAAAGCAAAACCATTGGTTTCAGGAATTACTGTTTATATTATCTGATAGTCGTTTTAAGTGGCTTTTTTTGTGCAGTCGGATGTGTTTTACTCAACATGAGTTTTAAAATTTTTGAGAGGCTCAGTAAATCATACAAAGAATCCTGGCATTAGCTTACTAATAAATCAAGCCACATTTCATTATTAGTATTTTCTAGGGTAGTATTTCCATTAGAGATGAATAAGTAGGAGTAGGGGTTTCTGTAAGCAATAGAAATTTACTTTTTAAAACAATTGATTTTTGAGGAAAAGGAGTCACTTTAGGGGAAGTGCTAAATTTTCGTGGTATAAAGCTCCAGAGAACAGAATGTACCATTGTAACCCAAGACTAATTTTGTACTCTAGGACATGCTAAGTGCCCCGGTAGTCTCTTCTTAACGTATTTGGTTGGTTGTAGATTGCAGAAGCTCTGGTAATAGCTTTTTTGGATATACTATAAAGGGAAAGTTATGTATTGGAGCTTAAGCTTCCGGTTTGTATACTTGAACTTTCAGAAGATGCGAGTTCAAATTGTTTTAGACTGCCACTGTCTGTATAACAAGTAGATAAGCATGGTCCCTGGTACATAGTAGGTGCTCCTTAAATATTTACTGTTAACCAGCCTGAGCCAGCAAATGTTGAACATTGGTCCTTGGGGCCTTTGAGAAATTTGATATAAACTATAATATTTAGGGCATTCACTTTTTTTTTTTTTTTTTTTGAGACAGCTCTGCCTCCCGGGTTCACGCCGTTCTCCTGCCTCAGCTTCCTGAGTAGCTGGGACTACAGGCACTTGCCACCACGCCCGGCTAATTTTTTGTGTTTTTAGTAGAGACGGGGTTTCACCGTGTTAGCCAGGATGGCCTCGATCTCCTGACCTCGTGATCCGCCTGCCTCAGCCTCCCAAAGTGCTAGGATTACAGGCGTGAGCCACCGCGCCTGGCCAACATTTTCTTTATTGATTTATTGGTTATGAAATTAAAGATGTATTCTCATCTTCTATGAGTGATTTGATTTACACTGACCAACAGAGATACCCTCAGGACATCAGCTTATTGTAAGGTAGTTGGAAACTTTTGAGACTTTCTTCCAAAAGGCAGGATTAGGCAGGCACAATTTGGACAGGCGGAACTTGTCCATATGTCTAGAAGAATTTTTATTCAGGATTTTACAAATAGTGCATTTAATTAAAAGCAGAATTAGACACTTGATGACTTAGGGAACTGAGTAAGCAGTGAGTAAAAATCAAAGTACTAAACATATTTGCTTTCAATTTTTATCTTCATTCTTTTTTAAGTAAGATTTTTTTTTAATATTCTTGAGCAAGTTAAATCCAGAAATTCAAATAGTTTGCAGAAACATATGTTCTTGCTTGAACCATATCATAACACACATAGAAAATTAAAATTATCTTCTATGCTATTTCTGTAAGCAAAATGTACCCAAAACAGTATACAGTTTTCTTTTTCCTGAATAATATCTCCTTTGCTGTAGATGCAAGTCGTTTTTACTTTATCACTATGGAACTTAGTTTAAGTTGAGATCTATCTACTTACCCTTGTGTCTCCTGGCACATGATATATTTTCTTATGGGGGTATAGTTTAACATGGTGATTAATAGCATGGGTCCTGAAGTCAGACTGCTTCAAATCCTAATTCCCATTTGCTAGTTATAGCCTTGGGAAAGTTAATTTCTCTTGGCCTCAGTTTTCTTATCTTTAAAATGGAGAAAATAGAGCTACTTCTAGGATTGCTGTGAGGATTAAATATGATAATGATGTAAAGCAGAACACAGCTTGGCACATAGTACTAGCTTCATGAAGATTAGCTATTCTTATTAAGTCAAAACGAATGTTACAGATTGTAGGTATTATGGAAATTGTACCAAATTAAGAAGCTAGTGTGGGCCAGATTATTAACAGACACTTCAGTATTGTAATTCTTCCTTTGATAACCTTTGGTTTGAATTTCCTTTAGATGTTCTTGAGAAGGGCTGGGCATGGTAACTCATTCCTGTAATCCCATCACTTTGGGAGGCTGAGGCTGGTAGAATCACCTGAGGTTAGGAGTTCGAGACCAACCTGGCCAACATGGCGAAACACCATCTCTACTAAAAGTACAAAAATTAGCCGGGCATGGTGGTGTGCATCTGTAGTCCCAGCTACTTGGGAGGCTGAGGCAGGAGAATCGCTTGAACCTGGGAGGCAGAAGTTGCAGTGAGCAGAGATGGCACCACTGTACTCTAGCCTGACAAAGTGAGACTGTTTGTCTTTAAAAAAAAAAAAAAAGTGTTCTTGGAAAGATCTTGGTAGGTATATCAAATTAGTGTTTAATTATGACATTCTGTTGAAAAAATACTATGCAAAGCTTCCCAACCAATGTTCCAGTGCTTAGGATGGCATATAGGTGTGCTGTTTACAAATTTTTTATAGCATTGAAATTTTAAATCATTTTTAGAAGTTCAAACTTTTATAGCAGTTGAAATTACATTTGAACGTCTTTGGTTTGATTTCCTCTTTAAAATTCCTGAATTTGGTAATTTGGTTATTTACTATTTAAAAAGGTAGAGATGGGGGTCTCATTATGTTGCCCAGGCTGATCTCAAATGCTTGGCCTCATATGATTCTCCCATCTCAGCCTCCCAAAGTGTTGGGATTACCAGTGTGAGCCACTGGGCCTACCCTACCATGAATTTGGTAATTTGAAAACATTGTATTTGGTATAAATACTAAATTTATACCAATTTTACATTTAATATCATCTGTAATGCTTTGTATTTTTTATGCCATAATTTCATAATAAAAAGAAATTTTGTGTGTGTGGGTTTTGTTTTGTTTTGACCCAGGACAAGCAAGAAAATTTTTTTTCACTAAGCTCTTTCAGTGCACCCCAGTGAGCCTTACAAATATTTTAATATGTGCCATCATGTGACAAAGGTTGGGAAGCACTGGTATAATGGATAAGAGCAGTGCTTTTGGATTCACACAAAACTGAATTTAAGTTCCACCTCCATTTATTAGCTCTGAGACCCAGAGCAAGTAACTTAACTATAAGAATCATAATTTTTACATATGTAAAGCAGAGATGATGTTTCATAATATGAAATGAGATAATGCATGTAAAATGCTTCACATTAGTGCCTAGCAAATAAAAAATAGTAAGTGGTCACTTCTGTCAATGATGATTGTGAGACTTACCATTTTAGCTACTTTTTTCAGAGGTTTTTCAGACAGCTATTTTGTTATTTTCCGTATTAATATACTGTTTTCAAAGATCTTCAAATAATTTTAATATCCTTTTGTGGTGAAAGGAATTAAATGTTAGTCCTTTTCTTTTTTTACTCGTCACTATACTAATGAAGATATTTAGTTTTGTAAGTTGTTGAATGATCTGTTCTCTGAATTTCCATTTCTTGATAGTTTCCTTTAGCAGGTTCTGAGAAAACTTAAAAAAATACTTTGTTATTTGGGATTTGCTGGTGGTAGTATGGCAAAAAGCCAGTTGCATGCAGAGAACTGGAATCATCTTATTTACTTGAACTGTTTATTATACAGTTAGTTATTTATATTTAAATCGCTGCATATTATTGGCTGAATATGCTTATTATTGAGAATAAGACTGCCCTTTGGTAAACATGCCATTACATTATATCCTCCTATAGGATTATACCCTTTATTATGTTTCCATTTACTTGGGATAAGGTTCATAGCCAGTTACATTTCATGTGAGGATGCATCTTGTGTCTCGGGAAAGAAAAGCTTTGTGTTTTATAAGCACTTGTCATTCTTTGTGTCTTTTATTTAAATGCATTAGTCACTTTTTTTTTTCTTTTTTTCTTTTTTTTTTTTTTTTTTTTGTTGAGACGGAGTCTCGCTCTGTCGCCTGGGCTGGAGTGCAGTGGTCGGATCTCAGCTCACTGCAAGCTCCGCCTCCCGGGTTTACGCCATTCTCCTGCCTCAGCCTCCCGTGTAGCTGGGACTACAGGCGCCTGTCACCTCGCCCGGCTAATTTTTTGTATTTTTAGTAGAGACGGGGTTTCACCGTGTTAGCCAGGATGGTCTCGATCTCCTGACCTCGTGATCCGCCCGTCTCGGCCTCCCAAAGTGCTAGGATTACAGGCTTGAGCCACCGCGCCCGGCCTTTTTTTTTCTTTTTTTAACATTTCAATAAGTTTTTGGGGAACAGGTTGTCTTTGGTTACATGAATAAGTTTGGCAGTGATTTCTGAGATTTTGGTGCACCCATCACCTGAGCAGTGTACACTGTACCCAATGTATAGTCCTTTATCCCTCACTCCCCTCCCACCCTTTTCTCCGAGTCCCCAAAGTCCATTGTATCATTCTTATACCTTTGTGTCCTCATAGCTCAGCGCCCACTTATGAGTGAGAACATATATTTGGTTTTCCATTCCTGAGTTACTTCACTTAGAGTAATGGTCTCCAGTTCCATCCAGGTTGCTGCAGATGCTGTTATTTCATTCCTTTTTATGGCTGAGTAGTGTTCCATGGGTGTAGAGGGGTGTGTGTGTGTGTGTGTGTGTGTGTGTGTGTGTGTGTGTATATCACATTTTCTTTATCTACTCGTTGATTGATGAGCATTTGGGCTGGTTCCATATTTTGCCATTGTGAATTGTGCTGCTATAAACATGCATGTGCAGGTACCTTTTTTGTATTATGGCTTCTTTCCTCAGGGTAGATACCCAGGTGTGAGATTCGTGCATCAAATGGTAGATATACTTTTAGTTCTTTAAGGAACCTCCACACTGTTTTCCATAGTGGTTGTATTAGTTTACATTCCTACCAACAGTGTGAAAGTGTTCCCTTTTCATCACATCCACGCCAACATCTATTTTTATTTATTTATTTATTTATTATGGCCATTATTGCAGGAGTAAGTTGGTATCACATTGTGGTTTTGATTTGTATTTCCCTGATAATTAGTGATGTTGAGCATGTTTTCATAAGTTTGTTGGCGATTTGTATATCTTCTTTTTTTTTTTTTTTTTTTTTGAGACGGAGTCTCGCTCTGTCGCCCAGGCTGGAGTACAGTGGCCGGATCTCAGCTCACTGCAAGCTCCGCCTCCCGGGTTTACGCCATTCTCCTGCCTCAGCCTCCTGAGTAGCTGGGACTACAGGCGCCCGCCACCTCGCCCGGCTAGTTTTTTTGTATTTTTAGTAGAGACGGGGTTTCACCATGTTAGCCAGGATGGTCTCGATCTCCTGACCTTGTGATCCGCCCGTCTCGGCCTCCCAAAGTGCTGGGATTACAGGCTTGAGCCACCGCACCCGGCCTTGTATATCTTCTTGTGAGAATTGTCTATTCATGTCCTTAGCCCACTTTTTGATGGGATTATTTTTTTCGTGCTGATTTGAGTTCCTTGTAGATTCTGGATATTAGTCCTTTGTCAGATGTATAGATAGTGAAGATTTTGTCCCACTCTGTGGGTTGTCTGTACTCTGCTGATTTCTTTTGTTGTTCAGAAGCTTTTTAGTTTAGTTAAACCCCTTTTTTTATTTTTGTTTTTGTCTTTGCGTTTGCTTTTGGGTTCTTGGTCATGAAGTCTTTGCCTAAGCCAATGACTAGAAGGGTTTTTCCAATGTTATCGTCTAGAATTTTTATGGTTTTGGGTCTTAGATTTAAGTCATTAGCCCTATACACCAACAGTAACCAAACTGAGAATGAAATCACGAACTCAATCCCTTTTACAATAGCTACAAACAAAAAACAAACAAAAATACCATAGGAATATACTTGACCAAGAAGGTGAAACACCTCTACAAGGAAAACTACAAAACACGGCTCACAGAAATCATAGATGACACAAATAAATGGGAACACATCCCATGCTCATGGATGGGTAGATTCAATATTGTGAAAATGACCATAGTACCAAAAGCAATCTACAAATTCAGTGCAATTCCCGCTAAAGTACCACCATAATTCTTCACAGAATTAGAAAAAACAATCCTAAAATTCATGTGGAACCAAACAAGAGCCTGCATAGCCAAAGCAAGACTAAGCAAAAGAACAAGCCTAGAGGCATTACATTACCCGATTTCAAACTATACTATAAGGCCATAATCACCAAAACAGCATGGTACTGGTGTAAAAACTGGCATATAGACGAATGGTACAGAATAGAGAACCCAGAAATAAAGCCAAGTAACTTCCAGTCAACTGATCTTCGACAAATAAACAAAAATGTGAAGTGGGGAAAGGACACCCTATTCCACAAATGGTGCTGGGATAATTGACAAGCCACATGTAGAAACACTAATCACTTTTGCAGTCTGAAAATACGGCCCTTTTCAGGAATTAAAATAATGTAATCTTCCCTGACTACGCTATTCCTGTAGTACACTGATGGCCATAGAGTAGGGTGCTTAATACTAGATTTGACAGGGCATGTACAGTTCTAATAAGTGCTGCTACTATGTTTCTTTAAAAAATAATTTTTAGCATATTAAACTTATATGCACTATTACAAAAAAGTCTTAGTTTTTAGGCAGTTGTCTCTGTTAAAAGTAGTTCCTGGCCTAGAGATCTTTTAGAGATGGTTAGTAAAACCTGAAGCACTATGCCACCCCGTGGTGCTGAGCTTCTTCACCCTCTAGCTTCTTGGGAAGGAAAAGAGAGTTGTTAGGCCTCTGCAGATATTTCCTTTTTTCCTATCCTGTCTCTCTTCCTTCCCTGGTTTCTTCTACAGCATACTTTCTCTTGGGGAAAGGAGTGTGTGTGTGTGTGTGTGTGTGTGTGTGTGTGTGTGTGTGTGTTTCATCAGGTCCTTCCACTAACTTCCATTCTTTTTTTTTTTTTTTAGACAGAGTCTTGCTGTGTCACCCAAGCTGGAGTGCAGTGGTGCAATCTCAATGCAACCTCCGCAATCTCACTGCAACCTCTGCCTCCCGGGCTCAAACGATCCTCCCATCTCAGCCTCCTGAGTAGCTTGGACTACAGGCTAATGCCACCACCCCTGGCTAATTTTTTGTAGAGATAGGGTTTTGCCATCTTGCCCAGGCTGGCCTTGAACTTCTGGGTTCAAGTGATTCACCCACCTCAGCGTCCCAAAGTGTTGAGATTATAGGCTGAGCCACTGTGCTCAGCCTCTAACTTCCATTCTTAAAAGTCTCTCATCTGTAACCAGGAAAAAACAATATAGAGAGACAGATGGCAGGAAAATCAGTAGCTGTGCAAAAATGGAATGTTCAAAACGTGGAAGAAAAAACTGAGACATTGTGAAGAGTCTTTTGGTTCCTTTATTAGAGGACAATTTTTTACTTGGAATTTTTGAAAAATCTGTTCTCTCTACTTGAGATGGCTTCTCTTTCTGCTCTTCCCCCAGCGTATTAATGAACTACATCCTGCTAGTTACCTCAAGTCAGTTTATCCAGTACAGAACTTGCCTTCACTCTTCACCCCCAAATCCACCTGTTGGGAACTTTTCTGTTTTAGTACCACCATTCTCAACATCGTCTAGGCTGAAAACAGCACTTGTTTTTAACTCCTCTCTTACTGTCATCTCTTACAATCAGTCAGTTGTGAGGTCCTATGACTCAGTCATTACTAGATGCCAGATTTTTGGACTTTAAGGTTTTTGGTAGACTGACCTAGGATTTTAATATTTTATTTTTCTTAGTAAATACATTTTAAAAATCTCAGACTACTGTCTGTTATGATTACTATTTAGTTCTCTTTCCTCCGTGAAACTTTTGAGACAGTCTCACTCTGTTGCCCAGACTGGAATGTAGTGGCACAATCTTGCATCACTGCAACCTCTGTCTCCCAGGTTCGAGCAATTCTCGTGCCTGACCCTTCTGAGTAGCTGAGATTACAGGTGTGCGCCACTGTGCCTAGCTGTTTTTTGTAGTTTTAGTAGAGATGGGGTTTCATCATGTTGGCCAGGCTGGTGTCAAACTTCTGGCCTAAAGTCATCTACCCGCCTTGACCTCCCAAAGTGCTGGGATTACAAATGTGAGTCACCATGCCTCACCACTGGTAAAACTTTTGATGTTCTGAATTGGATATGACATGACTCTCTCTTTTTGAAACCTCATAGTACTTTCTATGCCACTTTTAGTCTGCCTTATATATGGTTATTTATGTACTTACCTGGTCCTAACAATATGGTCTTTTAGGGCAGGAGGACTAAATATTTCTCATCTTTGTATCTGTTGCAGGACCTAATATAATGCTAAAGTGTTTTTGCCCATAAGGAATAGGAACACCACTCATACAAGTCACAAGTAAAAGAGGTATATTGAAAGGACACAGTAGGCAACTTCATAGGTGTTAGACATTCAAGAATAGGTAAGAAATGAAATACAGGTAGGTTGTATGTACGTGGATTGTGATACCCAACTCCCACCCTCTCCCCTATTTCTCCTAGAGCAGAATGACCTCCCCCGAGTCTTCAACTTTGGCTTACTCTGACATCTTCTGTGGCTCACACACTGCCCGACCTGGTAGTTCAAGTGCTTCATGTTATCTGATGCAGGCTCCCAGGATCCCATTCCCAGTTCCTGGGAAAGAGTATCAGATTGGCCCAACCTTGTCATGTGCCAACCACAATCCAGTCATGTATGGTTGGGGTATAGCAGGGTTGATGGGGTATCATGAGTTTTATAAGGTAACCCTTTCAAGGACTGGAGTAGGTCAAATTCTCTATTAAAGGCATGGCCAGAGAATTAATGTTTAATAAAGAGATGACAATGCCTAACACCTAGTAGGCACTCATTAAATATAAGTTGAACATAATGGAATGACATGGGAATATTGAGGAACTAAACATATCACTGTGTTACTTTCTCGTTAGTTCATGAGAATGTGCCTGCTCATTCTCAATATTACCATCTTGTAAGGTTGAGAGAGAGAACTTAAATTCAGATTTAAAATTAGGCCAGGCACACTGGCTCACGCTTGTAATCCCAGCACTTTGGGAGGCTGAGATGGGCAGATCACCTGAGGTCAGGAGTTCCAGACTAGCCTGGCCAACGTGGTGAAGCCCTGTCTCTACTAAAAATACAAAAATTAGCCAGGTGTGGTGGCGCACACCTGTAATCCCAGCTACTTGGGAGGCTGAGGCATGAGAATCACTTGAACCTGGGAGGCGGACGTTGCAGGCAGCCAACGTGGCACAGCTGCACTCTAGGGTGACAGAGTGAGACTCTGACTCAAAAAACAAAAGCAAAATTTGAAGTTAAATTGAAGTAGGGTACAGGATTTTAAAGTCCCATTATCAACACATTCAACTCAGAATAGTTAATGTAACCTGAATTTAATTACATTTGATTTTAATTTAGGAATTAATTTTTTAAAATGCATATACCCAGCTCAGGGTCTGTGCTTCATCATCACCCCGGCTTTTTTTTTTTTTTTTTTTGGGTGCTAATTTTTCCTCTTACTACTTTTATGAGTATCAGAAAATTGTCCAAAGCTAAGGGAAGAAATAAAACACTATTTTTGCTCCTTATTAATAATTTTGCTTCTAAGTTTTTGTTAGAGAGTAGATAAAAACGTTTGGCAAAGTAGATTGCTCATAGAGTTAAGCTATCCATGCTTTGTTTTTACCTTTAGTTTAGTTCTATGGCGGGAGCATAGGGCTTGTTGAAGGGAATGGGGAAGAAGGGATGCAGGTCTTCATTAATAAGAAATGTCAGCCAGGTGCAGCATCTCACGCCTGTAATCCCAGCACTTTGGGAGGCCGAGGCAGGCAGATCACTAGGTCAGGAGTTGGAGACCAGCCTGGCCAGCATGGTGAAACTCTGTCTTTACTAAAAATACAAAAAATTAGCTGGGCATGGTGGTGTGCGCCTGTAATCCCAGCTATTTAGGAGGCTGAGGCAGGAGAATTGCTTGAACCCAGGAGGCAGAGGTTGCAGTGAGCTGAGATTGTGCCACTGCACTCCATCCAGCCTGGGTGACAGAGCGAGACTGTCTCAAAAAAAAAAAAGGAAAAATGTCTAGAGCAGTGTGCACTGAATTTGTTCACGTTACTGAAGTTCATTTTTAAACTTTGTTTTCTAGTCAATAAAATATAGTAGACTAGCAATAATAAAACATATCTCTTTGAACTGGTAACTCACATCAGAAATAGGAGATACCATGCAATTAATATAGGGCAAAGAAACTGAAAATTGAGAGCTTAGTCCTTATCACTGAGCTTCATTTTCCTTTCTTTTTACCACTGAGGGATTTAAATTGAACCTCAGGGGTCCTTTGTCTGTGAGCTTAGTATTATTAACCAGATGGAATATTTTAGCAAATTATAAAGATAATTATTTTTGTGTTATGTCTCTTATTCTTGAGTTTGATTGAAATTAGTTTAACATCATAAAGCTGGTTACAAAGATAGTTAAAAACTGAAGTTAAAAACCTGAAAAACATAAATTCATGAAGTACCCCTAATGTCAATGTTCAAAAGAAAATACAAAGAAATCACTCTAGTATTTGACTTCCCCTCCAATTTTAATTGTCTTTTGGTATAATTCTTTTTCGGTGTTTAGCAAGTTAAAGTTATCTTTAAGCCTTTATCTGTCCAGGTGATCCTGTTACCGGCTTAGTAATCAGCTGTATCATTTCTGTAATTCAAGCTGCTTGAACTGAATAACATTGTGTTAGGATCACTGTTTAATTGTTCTAGTTTTGATAGATACAGTGCTTTATATAAGTGAAATACCATATTTTTCGTGACTTTCTGTTAAGTTGTAACAGAAATTCATATATCTGATGTGAACTAAGCAAAGAAGAAAGATACCTAAAAGACCAAATTTGTTTGACTTGTACCTAAATAATGGTCTAGTGATCTTAGAAACAAGTTTCAGGAAGAGCTAGTCTTCAGATCTGAACTTCCTTTGATTTCCAAGTTAGACTTAGATACCTAAAAGTTTAAGAAAGATTGTTAAGGATTAGCTGAGATGTTATTGTGTTTGTTGATCCATTACTAATTGCTGTTAGTGCCTCTTTTTGTCACCAAGTCACGTTTTCAGATGAATAAATGTTTTTAATATTAATACAAAACATCTGTGTTTTGAATGATGTTAGTATTTTACATCTCAAAGAATTCTTACTGCTCTTGGAAGTAGATAGTATTCTAAGTCGTAATAATAATAATTATTATTTTGCTGCTCAGTATAATATTCTGAATTTTTTCTAGCTGTAGCAGCTATTGAGTCAGGCATGTCTTGCTGTGATCAAAACATACACTCTGTTTGTATATTTAAATTGTACTGGCTGGGCAAAGTCCTGTAATCCCAGGACTTTGGGAAGCTGAGGCCGGAGGACTAGCCTGGGCAAGATGACAAGACCTTGTCTCTACAAAAAATTTGACAGAGTGAGACCCTGTCTCTTAAAAAAAAAAAAAAAGTCATTTGAGGAACAGCAAAAGTCCTCTCTAGTCAATGCTCTTGTGATCCTCCTGCCTCAGCTTCCCGAGTAGCTGGGACTACAGGCAGGTACCACTATGCTAGGCTAATTTAAATTTTTGGTAGACATGGGGTCTGTCTACAGTGCCCAGGGTAGTCTTTAACTCCTGGGCTCAAGTGATCCTCTCAACTCAGCCTCCCAAAGTGGTGGGATTACAGGTGTGAGCCACCTTATCTGACCTGATTCACTGCTCTTAAAGAGCTGATGTGAAAGTGAGTTTTGACGGGTTGTTTTAAAGTGACATATCTTTAACAGAACATTTTCCCTGTATTTCTTCAAATTAGAACTTGGGAATCATTAACTTCAAAACAGGGTTTTGTTTGATATAATGATAAGACTACTACCATGACTTACGTAGGTAATGTAGTCCTGAGGTATATGTTAGGATAGTGCAGTCTTAATTTTGGTTCATTCCAGGGTATTGAGAATAATTTGCTTCTTTTCTCCTTCTGCTTCTAAGAAGAAAAGTATTTCTTATTCTATTTTTGTTATTATGTTTGTAATTAAAATCCACATTCATGTCCCCAGCAAAAGTTGAAGTAGTTCTTTCAACTTTTTCTAGACTACTCAATTTTTTTTAAAATAAACTTTTAATTTTGGGAAAATTTTAGATTTACAGAAAATCGTTGCAGATAGTGCAGAGTCCCTATATACTTTACACCTGTTTTTCCTTAATGTTGATACCTTATGTAGCTATGGTACATTTGTAAACACTCAGAGATTAATGTTGGTGCCTTAATGTTAACTAAACTTCACATTTTATTTAGATTTCAGCAGTTTTCCCACTAATTTTCTGCTCCAGGATCCAATCCAGGATACGCTATTGCATTTAGTCAAGGCTACTTTTTATTGAGCTTTTTGGTTTTCAGTGTTGCACTGTTCAGTGGAAGGCTCATGTATTAACTTATTTTCCAGCCTGGAGATATAAATGAGAAATACACAGAATTCTTAAGCAGTTCAAGTAGGGGAGATACAAAAGTAAACAATGGTAATAAAATGTGATTACAGAAGGAATAGTCAATTTTGTAAGGAGGAGGAGGAAGAGAGAGAGACATTTACATCAGGGAGGCCCTCCCAGAGGAGGTGACATTTGAAATGGGCTTTGAAAATTAAATAGCAACTTTTCTTTTTTTTCTTTTTTTAGTTCTTCCTTTTAGAATATTTTACCAAGCAAAAAGCTGGGATGAAAGTTAAATAGGAACTCTTAAGGCAGAGGCTGGAGAGAAGCATATCCAGACAAAGGGAATAGTAAGCACAAAGACTCAGAACATGAGTGAGCAAATAGATTTGATTGAAATCAAGGGTTGGTACCGGGCGCGGTGGCTCACGCCTGTAATCCCAGCACTTTGGGAGGCCAAGGCGGGTGGACCACGAGGTCAGGAGATCGAGACTATCCTTGCTAACACGGTGAAACCCCCATCTCTACTAAAAATGCAAAAAATTAGCCGGGCGTGGCGGCGGGCGCTTGTAGTCCCAGCTACTTTGGAGGCTGAGGCAGGAGAATGGCGTGAACCTGGGAGGCGGAGCTTGCAGTGAGCCGAGATCGCACCACTGCGCTCCAGCCTGGGCGACTGAGTGAGACTCCATCTCAAAAAAAAAAAAAAAAAAAGAAATAAATGAAGGGTTGGTACAGGAAGAGTGTAGAAGGTGAGCCTGAAATGAAGGGTTGGTACAGGAAGAGTGTAGAAGGTGAGCCTGAAAAGGTATGCAGAGGATTTGGAGAGTGTTTATGTTAATTTTTTTGGTAGCTGTATTTTAAGCTGTATTATGTATGTGTGTGTGTATATACATACACAAAATATATATGTATGCACGCATATGGAGTAGGTTCTGCATCTGGATTTAACCAATGACAGATCAAAAATACTGGGAAAAATAAAATAATATGACAAAAATTAAAGTATAACAACTATTTACATAGCATTTACATTTTATTAGGTATTATAAATAATCTAGAGAGGATTTAAACTGTATAGCAGATTGTGTGTAGGTTATATGCAAATACTACACCATTTTATGTAAGGGACTTGAGCATTGGTAGATTTTGGTATCCTAGGGGAGTCCTGGAGCCAATCCCCTGTGGATACCAAGGTATGTGTGTGTGTATAAAATTTAGGGGAACTCATCCAGAGACTGCATTGTTCTCCTCCTTATTACCTGCTTTTTTTTTTTTTTTGTCATTCCACCACTAATTCATGCTGTAACAAAAGGTTAAGTGGAAGTAAATACATATGTGAAATCCAGACTGTTTTGGGTTTTAGCTTAACAGCTTTGGTGAACAATTATTATAGTAAAGGAAATGAAATTGCAGGCATTCTTATCTGGCAACTCAGTGTGTAGTGTTTGCTGTTAGTGAATTTTGAAAGTGTAGTTTGATTTACATTTGATTAAATATACCTGTAGAAACGTGCTCTATGTGGCTATCGATGTTAGAGGGCCCTAGGTAGGGAGGAATATGATTTCAACATTTTAAATCCCAAAATTGTAGAATTTTGGGATGTAGGTGTTTTGATAAATGATTTAGCATTGCGATTAACTTTGGAGGACATCTGCAGTGTGATGAATAACTATTTCTATGGGTTAAAATGAAATATTTGGATTATTTGTGCATTACAGTTGCTTCTGTCAGTTCTGTTCCCTTTTACTCTAAACAAAAGATAGTTTTCAGTCATGTCATATATAAATACTGCGTAATTTAATATTAGCATCAAAATGGCTTTTTGCTGCCCTGCTTTCATACGTAGAGGGAAACGTACCACAGGCCAAAATTAGAACACTGAGACTGGGCACAGTGGCCCATGCCTATAATCTCAGCACCTTGGGATCGCTTGAACTCAGGAGTTTGATACTAGCCTGGGCAACATGATGAAACTCCATCTCTACTAAAAATACAAAAATTAGCCGGTGTGGTGATGTGCGTCTGTGGTGCCCCCTTTTAGAGGCTGAGGGGGAAGGATTGCTTGAGCCCTGGGGTGGGGCAGAGGTTGCGGTGAGCAGAGATCATGCCACTGCACTCCATCCTGGGTGACAGAGCAAGACACTGTCTCAGAAAACAAACAAACAAACAAACAAAAACCATTGAGGCAGCTAGAGGATGATCCCAGTCCTTGCTCACAAATGACTGCTGCCTTAAGCATTCAAAGCCAAGGAAGGAACTTAAGTGGTAACATTTTGAGGAGAGCTGCTTAGCTGAGTGAGCTGCCTTTTTTTAAAAAAAACCTCAAACCAACCCTTCCTTAGATGATTTATGAATGTAAAATGCCTATTAACTTTCTGCTTTATGGTTTATGATGCTTGTAAAATGATAGAATTATTGTCCATGTATGTAATTGGTGAAGGATGTGAAACTCAGAACAAACCATACAGTGCCATGTAAGTTATGGACATATTTTGGTTGTTAGGGCCTTTAAAAAACATCTCCCCCTCTGTCATTACATATTTTACCCTCTAGAAATATTTAATGAAACAGTAACTGATATTGGGAGGGACACATAGGTTGCTTCAAAGATAAATGGTAATGTTTAATTTTTTATGCTGGACAATAGGTACACAGATATTTTTGTTATACATTTGCTGTAAGTATTCCCTTTTATGTATCCAATATTTATTTAATAAAAAACAACCTAAAATTTTAAAGGCAAAAAAGGTAATTCTCATGTCCTTAAGGCCAATTCCATTCAGTTATTTTGTGTGGGTTTTTTTTTTTTTTTTTTTTTTTGGTGGCAAGGAAAAGAAAACTCATTCAAACTAGGACCAAAAGTTGGTGGGTTGATAGGTTATTGTTAGACTATAGAAAGGTGTATGTGGGAATACAGGAAGAGTTGGAGAATCAGGCTGCAGGAACTGAGGCAGCTCTTAGACTGGCCAGACTGTTGTCTCTTTTTTGTCTGTTTTTGCCTCTTGCTGGCTTCACTGTTTCTGCCTTTATTTTATTTTATTTATTTTATTTTTTTGCTTTCTTACCTTTGCTTGTTCCCCTCTTTCTCTCTTTCCTTGGTCCCATCCATTTGTTTTTCTGTTTGTTTGTTTTTTGTTTTTTAACTGGGGCAGCAACCTTTGTTGTAAAACAAAGGTGCCCTTCCCCCATTTACTCTCTGTTTCCTCACTTACTTGATGTCTCTTTTTTTGTGAACTCTCTCCTTTAAGTCTCACTGCACATGTGTCTGTTCTCTTCTCTCCAGACCAACCTTCCTCTGAATCTCTTCCTTTGTGACCTTGTTGTGCATGAAGCTCTATTATGGTAGCCTAGGTTTTTTTCACATGTATCTCCTAGTGCAGATTCCTCAGATAATCCAATTGGTCCTGCTCATCTTTTGGAGCTAGGTCACGTAGGCCCCCAACAGTCTGTGACTGGGTGACTCCTGTGTTAGGTATTTACTCTCAATTCAGTCACAGGAAAGGATGTGGCCTAGATCGTGTGGGCCATTCCCCGCTGAGGTAGTGAAGTAGGGATTTTTATAGAAGAGATTATGGGCAGGCAGGTGTTCTGAAATTCTAATATGTCAGTTAAGTTTTATCAAAATTTTCTCATATGCTCTTTAAGCTTTTTTGATAATTGGTATGTGATTGCTTCCTAGAACAATGTTTTTCAAAGAAAAGACCATTAGCTCTCTTCCAGTTACAACTCACTGCCATCTTTTATCCTTAAGATACTCATTCGTAGCCAGGCGCGGTGGCTCATGCCTGTAATCCTAGCACTTCGGGAGGCCGAGGCTGGTGGATCATGAGGTCAGGAGTTCAAGACCAGCCTGGCCAAGATGGTGAAACCCCGTCTCTACTAAAACTACAAAAAAATAGGACGGGCGTGGTGGCAGGCGCCTGTAATCTCAGCTACTTGGGAGGCTGAGACAGGAGAATCAGTTGAACCCGGGCGGCAGAAGTTGCAATGAGCCGAGATTGTGCCACTGGGTGACAGAGTGAGACTCTGTCTCAAAAAAAAAAAAAAAAAAAAAAAACTCATTGATGATCTCCCTGAACAAATAATAAATGAGTGCTCACTATGTTTTATGTACTCTTCTAGGGGTTAGGGATAGAATGAGATGATGAGTGCAAGGGAACTAGGACAAGGGTTTGAGAGTAAGGCTAGAAGGGAGTGAGGTTAGTGAGTGAGTCCAAATTTATTGTCAGTACAGTCATGGGATAAGAGCTGAAGGGCCAAGAGTGGGTGTGAGGCCGACTAAAGATAGCATAGGAATGGACATCTTCTGTTTCTGTTAACTACCCACATTGAAGATTCCATCCATTGCATCTGGCATCATGATTCATGTGATTAAGCAACCACTGAATATTATAGAAACTCAAGCCATTCATCTCACAGATAGTCATTAAGTGCCTACTCTGTCCTAGATTTTACTCTAGATTGGCGGGGGGTGCACAAAAAGAAATCACAATTTTGTGCTTTCAAGGATTGTGCTTTGAGCTTAGGGCTAGTGGAGTCCTAAACAGGCACAAACCCGAATAATTACGATAATTTGACCAAGTACTAATGTAATAGTGTTTGACATTACCCTGTAAAGCCAGGTTGAGCCTGGTCAGGGTGCCTTGAGGGAGAATTACATAGATATGGAAGGGTTTTCAGGTTGTGACAGAAAGGGTTTCATTACTATTTTAATCAAAATCAGGAAAACCAACTAGCAGCTTATTAGAAGCAAGGAGATTAGGAGCTAGGAAGAGAGTCAAATAATTTTTTTACAGTAGCCAGAGCTGGCTAGAGATAAAATGAGGTGAGGTGGCTGGGAAGGACAGTTTGGGAGCTAGTTTTGGAAGTTAACCTCTTGAACTGATGTGCAAAGGGAGTAATCTATGTCAGCCACCAGGGTGGAAGTGATAACTGTTCAGAATGAATGAGGAGGGCTTCAGCAAGGAGTTGAAGTCTGAGTTGAATAGGGGTTTCACGGATGTTTATAGCATATATAGAGGCTTGTCATGTTTAGTGGGATAGTGGGCTGGCTGAAAAACTGTTTTGAGATTGTAGGCTAAGGAAACTTGGTAATTTCACAAGAAAAATAGATCTCTAACTTCTCCCACCAGACCATAAAGTCCATAAACTTATTTGTATTTGAAGTCACAAGTTTCATCATTTTCAGGCATGTAGGAGACATGTTTGTTAAAAAAAATTTTTTATTTGCTCAGTGCTGTTTTTCCTATCTGTTATTCTTCTAGCCTTTTCTTTTATTGAACTAAGAAGCAACGGGTTTTTAAATTAAGTGTAGTACCTTGAAAAGCCATTGGAATGAAATGTCATTTTTTGTTTGTTTGTTTGTTTGAGACGGTGTTTTACTCTTGTTGCCCAGGGCAGAGTGCAGTGGTGTGGTCTTGGCTCACTGCAACCTCTACCTCCCGGATTCAAGTGATTCTCCTGCCTCAGCCTCCTGAATAGCTGGGATTACAGGTGTCCGCCACCACACCTGGCTAGTTTTTTGTATTTTTAGTAGAGACGAGGTTTCACTATGTTGGCCAGGCTGGTCTTGAACTCCTGACCTCAGGTGATCCACCCGCCTCAGTCTCCCAAAGTGCTGGCATTACAGGCATGAGCCACTGCACCCGGCCTAGAATGTCATTTTTAACCTTACTTTGAATTTTTAGAGTTACATATCTATGCCTGTTACTAAAAGGAATCAACCAGGAGCAGTAGGTACTCCTATTGGAAATAGCATGGGCTTTCTCCTATGATCTTTAGTTGTAGATGCTCACAATTCTTTTTTCTTTCCTGTTGTAAATGAAAGGCGAGAATAAGTTAGCAAAAAAATCAATTTTATTTGCTGATAAAGCTTTCAGCCTGCTGTGAGAGAGGGGCTGTCTGCGCCTATTTTGGTCATATGTTCCTATATGTCTGATAACGGGGGCTGGTAGAAGAGAGAGTGTTGGTCTAGCACTGACTAGAAGGTTATCTAAAAATAGTGCCATACTGGGATTTGATTGTCCAGACCTCTGGAAGAGGGGCTATACTCTAATTATAATCCTGCTACTAAAAATTTTAAAATTTCTCTATAGAAACCGGTATTTAACAGGAAGAGGAGATGTTTCAGGTACCCCTGGAATCACCACTATCTCAGGTGGTAGCAGTACAGAGAGACCTGTGAGAAAGCTTCAAGGAAAAGCTATAGAGGTATAAATGGATGAAAAGGAGAGGCGATAGTAGACAGGAATATCTGGGGCTGAAAATACATTTAAGGAAGAGAGTGTTTTTGTTCTTCAGGATAGGGTGAAGAAAACGACTAATGCTTTGATATATTATAGTTTGCTGTAACTTTCAGGTTATAAGTTATAGTTTATGTGTGTGAATCCAGATTCTGTCTAGGATTTTATTATGAAACCACTGCTAAATAGTTATACCATTTTTACTGTAATTTTGAACCAACATCAGTATCCAAGTTATTACTAAATGAAACTTTGTGAGGCCTTAACGTTACTTGGTGATATTCTCAACATTGAAAACAGCATTCATAAATAATAACTAGCTAACATTTATGGAACGTTTACTGTGTGCCAGGCACTGTTTTAAGCATTTTCTATTGACCCCCATTCAAATGAGGAAATTCATTGTGCTTGAAGGCACAGAAATAGAAATTCGCATAATATACTCATGTATCTTCTTTGGACTGGCTTTAGTCAAATGAAAGAGAAAAAAGAGAAGGCCTCAGGGGATAGTGTTTTTTTTTTGAGAATTAGCCATCTGTCAGGGTTAATTTTTAAAATCAGTCTGTATGTGAGCTGAATGAGTTTGCTCATATATGATGATGGTTTATTTGTTTTAGCAGTTCCAGATTCCAATCACTTTAGGCCTTGTTTAAAAATTATCTTGCAAAGAAATTATCACCATCTCTCACTTTACATACCCATAATGTAATAGGGTGGAGAGCATATGCTCTGGTACCTGCTCAGAGATCATTTTAAAAATTCAATTAAGAACATGTGGCTGGGTGCAGTGGCTTGCCCCTGTAATTCCAGCACTTTGGGAGGTGAGGCGGGAGGATTGCTTGAGCTCAGGAGTTTGAGGCCAGCCTGGGCAACATAGTGAAACTTCATCTCTACTAAAAATAAAAAAAAAAATTAGCCAGGCACGATGGTGTGCACCTGTAGTCCTAGCTACGCCTATCTACTGAGGAGGCTGAGGGAGGAGGATTGCTTGAGCCCGGGAGATTGAGACTGCAGTGAGCTGTGATTGCGCCACTACACTCCAGCCTGGGTGACAGAGTAAGACTCTGTCTCAAAACAAAAAACAAACAAAAAACCCATGTTTAGGTAAATACAGTGATTCTACATTAGAGTACATATTGGTGAATTTTTTTTTTTTTTTTTTGATATGGAGTCTCGCTCAGTGATCCAGGCTGGAGTACAGTGGTGCGATCTCGGCTTACTGCAAGCTCTGCCTCCCGGGTTCATGCCATTCTCCTGCCTCAACCTCCCGAGTAGCTGGGACTACAGGTGCCCGCCACCACGCCTGGCTAATTTTTAAAATATTTTTAGTAGAGACGGAGTTTCACCGTGTTAGCAGGATGGTCTCGATCTCCTGACCTCGTGATCTGCCCGTCTCGGCCTCCCCAAGTGCTGGGATTACAGGCATGAGCCACTGCGCCCGGCTCCATATTGGTGAATTTTTTTTTGGTTTAACAGTGTTGATGATTATGTATTCAAATTGTAGGTAAACACAGATGATTTTCTTTTTCTTTTTGCTGGGACAAGGTCTTGCTCTGTGCCCAGGTTTGAGTGTAGTAGCACGCTTGTAACTCACTGCAACCTTGAATTCCTGGGCTCAAGAGATTTTCCCAAGTAGCTGAGATTACAGGTGTGTGCTACTAGGCCCAGCTAATTTTTTGTGTTATTCTTGTTTTGTTTTGTTGGTTTGTTTTTTTTCTTTGATAGAGATGAAGTTTGCCTATGTTGCCTAGACTGGTCTTGAACTCATGGCCTCAAGTGATCTTCCTGCCTTGGCCTCCCAGAGTGGTGGGATTATAGGTGTGAACCAACCATGCCCTGTTCCCAGATAGTTTTCTAAATTAATCCTCTTCCTTTATTCTCTGCAGATTGCCTTGCCTCTTTTATTGAGAATGAGACTAACATGGCTTCCTTCCTCCTTTTATTCTCAAAAATCTCTGTGACTTCACCTCTCATCCTTTTTTCTTACTTATATAGGATATCTTTTAAAGGACAAAGCTTCTATGTTGAATGGATCCTATTCCCTCCTGTTTCTGGGACCTTTCCAACTTTTTCTCCCCTGTATATCCTAACCTCCTGCGCAGTTCCATCCCTCTGCATACAGAGTCCTCTTCAGTTCCTCCCTTTCCAAGCCATAGATGCTGTCTTTGCAATATCCTTTACATCTTCCCATTCTTTGTATTTCAACTATCACTTCCCTGGTGTATTAAAGATGGGCAACTGAATCTCCCCTTAAACTTGTGATAAATTTTTGAAGAAAGAGATAAAAGATGCAGATAAAATTAGGAAGTTCCAAACACCATGTGTGTTGTAGGGTAGGGAGATGGAACATAGGAAGCAGCTTGGGGAAAATGCAACGATGAGATGTTATGAAAAGGGAGCTTACTGCTAGAGCAATGGAGCACAGAGAGTTGAGGTAAAAGTGAAGAACCCAGACCTAATAAGAAAGGGTTATAGAAAGTGTTTCAATAATTTGGAGAATTGTTAGATAAACTGATGGTTTTAAAAATAGTGCCACTTGGGGCAGGCGCCTGTAATCCCAGCTACTTGGGAGGCCGAGGCAGGAGAATTGCTTGAACCCGGGAGACAGAGGTTGCAGTGAACTGAGATTGCACCATTGCACTCCAGTCTGGGCAATGGAGCAAGACTATTTAAAAAAAAAAAAAAAGTGCCACTTGGAAATGATGAGAACAGGGAGAGGGGCTTTGAACTGGAAGCTTCAGAAAATCACAGCAGTAACATATAATAGGTGCAGCATCAGGCTCAGACATGTGAAGGATAGAAAGGATTAATTTGAGAAATGCGTAAGAAGAAAGAAGATTTTGTTACAGCTTGGTAAGGAGAGAAGAGAAGTGAGTGGGTTCCAGATGACTCTTATATTTCACACTTGGAAGATGGATAAGATGGTGGCACCCTTCATGGTGATATAGAAGCCGAGTGGGTCAAAGACTTTTGGTATAAAGTGATTCACTCTTTATTTGTATAAAATGCCCCCCGGAACACCCACTGAAACAAATCCGTATTTAGTTCTGTGGGCAGTTAGAAGTGCCTTTTTTTTTTTTCTTAAGATAGAGTCTCGATCTGTTGCCCAGGGTGGCGTGCCATGGTGTGATCTTGGCTCACTGCAACCTCTGCTTCCCGGGTTCAAGTGATTCTCATACTTCAGGCTCTTAAGTAGCTGAGATTACAGGTGCCCACCACCACGCCTGGCTAATTTTTTGTATTTTTAGTAGAGACGGAGTTTCACCATGTTGGCCATGGCTGGTCTCGAACTCCTGACCTCAGGTGATCCACCAGCCTCGTCCTCCCAAAGTGTTGGGATTACAGGCGTGAGCCACTGTGCCCTGCCAAGGTGCAAGAGACGGAACTGGAAGCTCGGAAGAAGATGTTAGTGTGATAACAAAGGGAAAGGCAAACTGACATTTTCTCAGGGAGCCTTGGAAAAATGTGAGGGAGGTAGGGCAACAGAGGGTTTTTTTTTTAATCAGCACATCCGTAGGCTAGGATTAATGAGATAGGTAGAAATTGATTCTGAGATTAATAGATTTATTATTTTATTCAAGATAATCTCACATGAATGATGGAAATGTGGTTTTCAGTATATAAAAGAATAGTACACATTGATTCATTAATCTCAACTTTTCTTAATTTAGTAGCTTTTGTTAATATGGATAATCTGAGAATTTTGTCTTTTAAACAATTTAAAATATAACTGGTATGCATTTGTATTTTCTTCCCCAGAGTAGAATCATTGGGTTTTTTAGATATGAATGAGAGGATCCACCTTTTTATAACAGCATCCTAAGAAAGTCACTATGTGCTTCTTGAATATTAACTATGTAATGCTACCCTGATTATCGATTATGTAATGAGACAAGGTCATATATAAATGTGCCTTTTGATTCTGTAAGAATGTAGTTGTCTAGAATTTTTATATTTGGATTTTAATTAACTTTTGGTTAGTAAAGTTGAGAAATATTTAGTAAAGAATCATGGTTACTAAATATTATTCATTGTTTAGTAATATTTATTTGAGTAGATAATTTATGTCATGACCAATTTAAGGCCCTGGGAATGCAGGGATGAATAAGCCTTCATGGAGCTTATATTTTAGTGTGGAAGATAAGAAATGAGCTAATCTGTCATGTGAGGAAGCGTAAGTGCTATGAAAAAATATAACACAGAATAAGGGGAGAGACTGTGACGGGGTGAGAACTATTTAGATAGATGAGTCAGAAAAAGCTGTTCCTGTGAAAAAGAAAATCTTGCAAAACTTATTTCAGGTAACAGTAAACTCAAAGACAGGAAAGACAGAGTCAGGACCTAACTCAGTAAGAACCGGTTTGGTGTGTTGGAGGAAAAGCAAGAATGCTGGTCTGACAAGAGCAGCGAGGACAAAGTGGAGAGTAACAAGAGATGAGGGTGAAGAGGTAGGCAGGGGCCAGAGTATATTGCACAATAATGCCCATGGATTTTGAGTATAACTGGAGATCGTGTGACATGGTCTAATTTACATTTTACAAAGTTTATTCTACCTACTGACTGGCAAACTGGCTGTAGAAAAGGCAAGGTCTGAAGCACTGGACTATTTAGGAAGCTTTTGCAGTGATCTAGGCCTATGGTTTTCAATGTTCAGGAACAAACTGTTAAAACTATTACATTAACTATTTATTTTGTTTTATTAAAAAAATTAAGCTTTACTAATATTTAATATACAGATTGGCACTGGCATCCTTTTCTTATCTACATGTTAGTCACATGTCACTTAACATTTTTGACTTGAGCAACTGGTGAATGTTGGTGCCATTTACTGGAATGAGAAGACTGAGGGAGGAGCAGGGTTTGTTTTGAGGTGAGAGTGAGTTGGGGAATCAGTATCTCAGTTTTGAGCATTTTAGGTTTGTGAAATCTAAATACCTGCTAGAAATCTAGTATCAGGTAGATGGTTTAGATATATGAATCTGGAACCAAGGTTAGAAGCCAAGATTAGAGATCTAAATTTGCAAATCAGTAGTATAGAGGCAGTAAACACCAGCTTTGGAGCCAAACTGAATGCAGATTTCAGTTCTGCCACTTACTAACTGTGTAATTGTAGGCAAGTTACTTGACATCTGTCTGCATCATTAATCTCATCTGTAAAATAGGGATGATAATGTCTACTTCATAGGGTTGTTGTGAGGATTAGATTAGTTATTACAAACAAAGTGGTTAGAACAGCATGGCCGAGGTTACTCACTAGATGTTACCTGTTATGATTGGTTTATGAATAGTATTTAAGCCATGAGATTAGGGCCGGGTGCGGTGGCTCACTTCTGTAATCCCAGCACTTTGGGGGGCCGAGGCAGGTGGATCGCTTGAGCCCAGGAGTTCGAGAGCAGCCTGGTGAACATGGTGAAACCCCGTCTCTACTAAAAATACAAAAATTAGCCAGATGTGGTGGCGCGTGCCTGTAGCCCCAGCTACTCAGGAGGCTGAGGCAGGAGAATCACTTGAACCTGGGAGGCAGATGTTGCAGTGAGCCAAGATTGAGCCACTGCACTCCAGCCTGGGTGACAGAGCAAGAGTCTGTCTCCAAAAAATAAAGGCGATGAGATTAGATAACTTAGAGAATGAGTTTAGATAGGGAAAAGGGCCAAGGAGGGAGCCCTGAAGCAATACAACCTTTAGAATTCAGAAACTGGGCCAGGTGCGGTGGCTCACGCCTGTAATACCAGCATTTTGGGAGGCTGAGGCAGGCAGATCACCTGAGGTCAGGAGTTTGTGACCAGCCTGGCTAACATGGCGAAACCCTATCTCTACTAAAAATACAAAAATTAGCTGGGTATTAAGGTGGGAGCCTGTAATCCCAGCCACTCGGGAGGCTGAGACAGGAGAATTGCTTGAACCTGGGAGGCGGAGGTTGCGGTGAGCTGAGATTGTACCATTGAACTCCAGTCTGGGCTACAGAGTGGGACTCCATCTCAAAAAAAAAAAAAAAAAAAAAGGATTCAGAAACTGGAGAGAGGAGATTGAGGAGTGAAGTAGGAATCAAACCTGAAGGGTGTGTTGGCTAGAAGCCTTCCTAGTGAAGAAAATATTTCAACTTAGACAAATTCTGCTTGAGAGGCTAAGATGAGCAGCAAGAATTGACCAACTGGGTTTGTCAAGATGGAAGTTTTTGGAGACCTTGAGAAGTAGTTTCAGTAGAGTGGTGGGGATGAAAGCCTGATTAGCATAGCTGAGGGACAGAATTGAATGTACAAAATTGGAGGCACTGAGTGTAGATGGCACATTAGAGGAGTTTTGCTGCAAAGAGGGATAGAGAAAATGGAGTGGTAGCTAGAAGAAAATGTGTGGGGTCAAGGAAAGTTAGGGGTGTGTATGTGTGTTGAGTTAAAGATGGAAAATAGTATAGTAAGCTTGTATGCTGATGAGAATGACCCAGTGGAAATAAAAAATTGATCATATTTGAGACATGGGAAATATCATGGGAAATTGCAGCAGCCATGACCTTGAGTAGGTAAAATGAAGGTGCACAAGGGGAGAAGTTGATTTTAAAACATTGGCAGAGATTTTTCATCCGTTGATGAAGGTAGAGAATATTAATGGAGGTACAGATAGACTGGTAGATGTGGTTGTGGGAAAATGAGGTAGTTTTTTCTGATTGCTTTAATTTTTATGGAAAAGTAGGGCAGGATCATCAGCTGAAAGTCAGAAGTGGCAAGGGGTTTATAAAATTTGAGAGAGAGGAGGTGGTGTGATATAGGGATCTTGAAAGATAGGAAAATGAGTTGACTAGGGAAGATCTAGCAGGTGGCTTTGTCAAGGAGGTCAGAAGGCCAGCTTGACATTTGTGGTCATTTGTTTAAAGTGATTCCAGCTGGCTAAGGAGGGCAGGGTGGTCTTGAGATGGTGTATGGTGAGAAATTGATAGGCACAGTGCCTTCTCTGCTTCTATTTAAAACATCTTTAGTTCTGTGACTGATAGGATTGCCCTCAGAACATTTCTCTGGTATGGGCAGGCAGCAACAGAGGAATTAATAAAAATGAATAGACCAAAATGTAATCATTACATTTTTGCCCATATTCAGTGTTTATATCATGTTTTATATAGTGAATGAGTTCCTCCAAAAGTTTATGTTGCCATCTGTCCTTGGATATGCCTATTTTGCACAAATGATACCAAGCAAGCCCTAGGACACTTTCAATAAATTATACTTGGTTGCTGAGTTATGTAAAGAAAGTAAAATGCTGTAGTGGAGAAGCTGGATACATTTTCTTGATAGACATGAAAGCCTCACCAAAATTTTCCCTAGGACCTGTGGTTTCCATCAATCTAGAGTTATCATTCATGTTGATATTATACTTTTATGTTGATTACTGAGAAATTCAAAGTCTGGTTTTCTTTTCTTTCAGGTGCTGGAGAATCTGGTAAAAGCACCATTGTGAAACAGATGAAGTAAGTTGGAATGTGGCATTTTGTTAGACTAGGATTTCTCCTAATGCATATAAAATTCATAGTATCTTTTCATTTTAGGTCCACGCTATTGACTTGTGGTTTTCTTTGTTTTAAAGAATCATTCATGAGGATGGCTATTCAGAGGATGAATGTAAACAATATAAAGTAGTTGTCTACAGCAATACTATACAGTCCATCATTGCAATCATAAGAGCCATGGGACGGCTAAAGATTGACTTTGGGGAAGCTGCCAGGGCAGTAAGTGTTTCTCATTTCCTCTTCACTTGCTCTTATTCAGCAGATATAGTTTTAAGTTAAGCAAAATTTTTGCTTCATGTTTTAGGGAAATGAATTTAAGCAACAAGATAAAATGTAGTAAAGTACTTTGTGCTCACTTGAGAAGTGTTAGCAATCTACTTTAGAAGGTGTTAGATGTAACCACCCCAAGAGGAGTCTAGGAAATGGGATTCTGTGGATGCATCATAGGTTTCTGGGATAACTGTTCTATTCAGTTGCCTTTTTTTTTTTTTTAACAGCACTGTTGACTTTTATAGTAGTTGATAATAGTACATTAAAATAATAATCTAAGAGAAAGGTTGCCATGATATGTAGCTCTGCTTTCTGAGGTGTACAGATTAAAGGCCAAAATCAGTCTTGCAGAATAAATTCTGTAAAGACATGAGCACTAAGTCCAAATTCTTGAATATCTAAGTCAGATATTCAAGAATACTATATACTACATGGAACCTTAGGCTATAGAATTGGCATATACCATGCCCTAGTATAATTCTTTAATGCCTTGCACATGTCAGCTATTTAAAAAGTTGTATTATTAATTATAATAATACTTAGTAGACCCTGAAGATCTAGTTTATAAAATTAGAGTATGTATAATTAGGATGTTTTATGCCATTGGGGAGGGGGCCAAAATGAAGGCAGGAGATCTTTGATATTACTATCAGCTAAATTCCAGAAAAGGCTGGGAAATTATAGAATTATTTCCTACATCTAAGGGACTCACTGGCTGTGTTCAGAGTGTCATACTTACGTGCCATGGCAAAATAAAAGGAGATGATTTGGGAATTCTGCCTGGAAAGGCAAAACCTATATGTCTATGAAGTCGCTTAGGAACTCTTATAAGCCACTTCCAACTTACCAAATGCGAATTTATATTTGATAAAAAGATAGGAAATTGTTGAGGGGAAATACTGAAAGGGTGGTCACAGTTGGATAGTGTTAGACTGGAAAGTGTCTTAGAAATGGCATAAAGGAAGAGGAGCTAGATTAGGGATTGTAAAATGAGAGATGAGTATCAAAAAATAAGAGAAAATATGTGCATGTGACTTTTATATTTTTGTAAAATATATCACATAGAAACTATTTTTCTATGCATCCGAGTGGGGAAGTTTGGCAGTCAAGCAAAAAAAAGCCTTTATCCTTGTCTTACCCTTTCCTATTCCTTCTCTCACCTCCTGCTTTTCTTTCCTTCTTTTCCTCTTTTTCTTCTTCATACCAGCTCTATCTGTGGTCTTATTTTCTTTTTCCCATTTCTCATTTCTCCCTGTTACCTAACTCTACTTCTCTGTTGTATTTGTTGTATCTGATAACAGGTCAGTAGTACTGTTATTTATTCTCTTCCCTCTCTCTGTTGGCTTTTTCTCCATCTCAGTTATTGATTCTTTTAGTTTGTCCCTTTTCTCTTTCCCTCTTTAATTTTATTCCCCACTGTCTGTCTTCCTTTATTTATCTCCCTACCCTTTCATTTCTTTTTTTTTTTGAGACGGACTCTCGCCCTGTCACCCAGGCTGGAGTGCAATGGCACAATCTCGGCTCACTGCATCCTCCGCCTCCCGAGTTCAAGTGATTCTCCTGCCTCAGCCTCCCGAGTATCTGAGATTACAGGCGTGCGCCTCCACGCCCAGCTAATTATTGTATTTTTAGTAGAGATGGAGTTTCACCATGTTGGGCAGGCTGGTCTCGAACTCCTGACCTCGTAATCTGCCTGCTTCAGCCTCCCAAAGTGCTGGGATTACAGGCGTGAGCCACAGCGCCCGGCCCCGTTTCTTTCTGTTATCAAATAATTGTCATTAATCTTTGGGTCCTAACACTCCAGTGTCACCAGATGCAGTTGACGTCATTAATCCCTGTCAGGCCTCCTAAATCATCCAGCTTTCTGGTGTCCACATAACCTAATCTGTAATCCTATATTATAATTTTTAAATGTTTCTTTTTTTTTCCTTCTGTGTGTAAGGTTTTATGTTTATAGCTCCTCTCTTATTGTCCTCTAGTGTTTTTGTTTGTTTGTTTGTTTGTTTTTTGAGACAGAGTTTTGCTCTTGTCACCCAGGCTGGAGTATAATGGCACGATCCTGGCTCACTGCAACCTCTGCCTCCTGGGTTCAAGCAATTCTCCTACCTCAGCCTCCCGAGTAGCTGGGATTACAGGCACCCGCCACTATGCCTGGCTAATTTTTGTATTTTTAGTAGAGACGGGGTTTCATCATGTTGACCAGGCTGGTCTTGAATTCCTGACCTCAGGTGATCCACTTGCCTCGTCCTCCCCAAGTGCTGGGATTACAGGCGTGATTCACTGTGCCCGGCCTCTACTCTAGTTTTTTATAGTTGGTTAGAGAGTGTGAATGGAAAAAAAGAAATAGAGCTGGGTGTGGAATAGGTTACTTTTTCACATCTGCTTAAGTGTGGGGGTGTAAAGTTTATTATTAAGAGAGGCCTCTTCTCTTTTTTTTTTTTTTTTTTTTTGAGGCAGAGTTTCACTCTTGTTGCCCAGGCTGGGGTGCAATGGTGTGACCTCGGCTCTCTGCAACCTCTGCCTCCTGGGTTCAAGCGATTCTCCTGCCTCAGCCTCCTGAGTAGCTGGGATTACAGGCATACACCACCATGCCCGCCTAATTTTTTTGTATTTTTAGTAGAGACGGGGGTTTCTCCATGTTGGTCAGGCTGGTCTCAAACTCCTGACTTCAGGTGATCCATCTGCCTCGGCTGCCCAAAGTATTGGGATTACAGGCGTGAGCCACCATGCCTGGCCAAGAGGGACCTCTTTATAGACCTTTAGAGAGGGTTTATTGTGGGGAAGCAAGAGCAGGTCAGTGGAAGAAATTAAGTGATAAGAAAAAAGTGTTTCCTCCTAAAAGAATATTTATAGAGTCAGGACAGCAAAAAAAGTAGTAATAATTCCCTCTCTTTTGAAGTTTCTCAAATTAGAATCGTATTTTGTTTTTTTTTTTTTAAGTAATGCTTAATAAGATTATTTGAATATGTGCATGAGTATAGGTCAAATTTCAGAACCAAGGGATTATAAAGACTTCAAATGTTAAAGCACCATACCTTGCATGTGTAGAAGGACATGCTCACTGTTGAGTATGTTTGCCAGTTTGTCTAATATTTCAACTTTCCTCTTTCATTTGTTTAAAATTTTATCTTTGAAAAGAAAGGGAGGGGCATATAGATGTCAGCTAAGGTTTCTTTTCTTTTTTTTTTTTTTTTTTGAGATGGAGTTTTGCTTTGTCGCCCGGGCTAGAGTGCAGTGGCACCATCTCAGCTCACTGCAACCTCCACCTCCTGGGTTCAAGCAGTTCTCCTGCCTCAGTCTCCCGAGTAGCTGGGACTACAGGCACACCCACCACGCCCAGCTAATTTTTGTAGTTTTAGTAGAGACAGGGTTTCACCATGTTGGCCAGGATGGTCTCAATCCCTTGACCTCATGATCTGCCTGCCTCGGCCTCCCAAAGTGCTGAGATTACAGGCATGAGCCAACGCGCCCAGCCAGCTAAGTTTTCTTAGAGTTGAGCCTAGTCTACCGCCATGCCACCCTGAATGCGCCTGATCTCAGAAGCTAAATGAGAGTGGGTTGAGCCTAAATATTACTAGAAAGAATACAGGAAAGGATCATAAAGGAGGAAATATTACTAGGTAAAAACCATTAGAGCTGGAGACCCAGAGTTTGGCAACAATAATTTGAATGCACTTTGGATGGTTTTCTTTTAGTAAGGTGGATGCACAAGTTCTGGTAATTCACGAGTCTTTGGAGTTTTTGGTTGTGAGTTCACCTGTGGTCTGAAATGACTTTTGTTTGTTAGTTTACTTGTCCTGATGACTACTTAAGATACAAATGATTGCTCCCTTTTCTCCTTCACTTTTTCTTTACATGTTATATACTTTTTAAATGTTTTATTTTTGTAGTTATTTGGAATCTCTCAAGGTAGATAAATATTAGATGTGGTTGGGAAAATCATCCTGTGAGACCTGTGTTTATTTTTAAACAACAAGTAGGGATGGATAGAATAAAGCAAAACAATAAAAATCTCATAATCCATTTCTGTCCTGTCTGTCACATATTTTATGTTTAAAAACTATAACAACCTAGAAAACTATGGCTATGTCTAGGCCCGTTGGCTCATGCCTGTAATCCCAGCACTTTGGGAGGCTGAAGCGAGTGGATCACCTGAGGTCAGGTGTTCGAGACCAGCCTAGCCAACATGGTGAAACCCCATCTCTACTAAAAATAGAAAAATTAGCTGGATGTGGTGGCAGACGCCTGTAATCCCAGCTACTTGGGAGGCTGAGGCAGGAGAATCACCAGAACCCAGGAGGTGGAGGTTGCAATGAGCAGAGATCACACCATTGCACTCCAGCCTGAGTGACAAGAGCGAAACTCCATCTCAAAAAAAAAAAAAAACTGTGGCTATGACTCATGAAGTTTTGGTTACTTTCTTTTCCTCCTGCTGCCTTCCTTTCCCTCTCTCAGAACATTATTATTATTCCTTTAGGGAAATCTAGGGACTGTTTGAACCTTTCCCTGAGGGATTTATTTCCCCCATTAGACTTCTAGACTCCTTAAGTGCCTCCATCTCCTCTCCTTGTTCTGCTCTCTGGGCTGAAGGCAAAGAAGATAATACTTTTTCTTAAACTTGATTAATGTTTTACTCCCTTTGAGGTGTTTAGACTTTAACTCTTATGTGCTAGTCTTTTTATTTCTATTTTTATTGTAGGCTTCCTTTAATAGAACGGGAATGTTTTACATAAGCCTGTCTCATAAACCAGTTTTTTTCTCTCAAAAATTATTAGCAATCTGGATGGAGATTTGTGGGCTGGCCAGAAATGATCTTTTCTGGGGATGGTGATGTGTGGAGGAGTGGTGGGGAAGTAAAATCATTTCTCAGCTCAGTTCTGGACTTAAAATGGTAGTGGAATGAGAATGAGGAAAGAATTATAAATTCTGTCATGCTGGCCTGTCAGAAAAGGTCTCTGTAACAACACCTGTTTTAACATAACATGTAATGTGTGTATATTTTAAAGAGACTGTCATCAAGGCTGAAGGAAATGGAGAGTCATCTGTCTCTTTCTTAACTGCTTTCTTCAGGATGATGCCCGACAATTATTTGTTTTAGCTGGCAGTGCTGAAGAAGGAGTCATGACTCCAGAACTAGCAGGAGTGATTAAACGGTTATGGCGAGATGGTGGGGTACAAGCTTGCTTCAGCAGATCCAGGGAATATCAGCTCAATGATTCTGCTTCATAGTAAGTAATTTTTCTCCATGAAACTATAACAGAGAATAACTTGGTGACGCTAGAGAAAGTTTAGTGCCCATCCTTAAGGAAATGTTTAAGTAATAGACACTCTTAGAAGTTTATAGGATGCTTTATAAAAATTGTCTAAGTTTAGGATTATAGAGCCCTTGGTCATTTGTATGATTTGGAGAAAAAAGTTCCCTCTTGGAATGTAAATGGGAGACTTGGCACCACTAAATTAGTTCCATGGCATTTTATTATAAGCAAGTGAAGGAGGAGAGACATCTATTGTGGCTGGGTTCTGAATCTGTTCCAACTCATAAGTTCTGTGTAAGAGCTTGGCACTGATAGCCAGCTAGAAAGGGAAATTAGAATTGTGGTATTCCTTTTTATGCAGCCAGCTCACCGTGGATTTCACTAATAAATATTTTGCCAGATCACAATAGTAAACTTTGTATAGAAAGAGGTTGAGTCATGGAATGAAGTTGAAGTATCTTTTTTTGTCAAGGATATTATCTTGAGTGTTAACATAGTTTTAGAGAATTTGTAATGAATACTTATATAAAGCTATTACATGTTATCCTATTTTACCTCTTTTACATATACTTATTTATAAAACCTAGATTCAGAATTTTTTTTTTTTTTTGAGACGGAGTCTCGCTTTGTCGCCCAGGCTGGAGTGCAGTGGCGCGATCTCCGCTCACTGCATGCTCCACCTCCCACGTTCACACCATTCTCCTGCCTCAGCCTCCTGAGTAGCTGGGACTACAGGCGCCCGCCATGACACCTGGCTAATTTTTTGTATTTGTAGTAGAGACGGGGTTTCACTGTGTTAGCCAGGATGGTCTCGATCTCCTGACCTCGTGATCCACCCATCTCGGCCTCCCAAAGTGCTTGGATTATAGGAGTGAGCCACCGTGCCCAGCCCAGAATGTATTTTTTTAAATGTACTTTTGCGGGGCCTAGTGAGCACTTGTTATCTGTATTTCTCTTTGTACTTTTAAGCATTAAGGTTTTTTCTCCAATATTATTGTTTTCCTACTTTTCACATCATCATTCTAGCTTAAATTGTTACAAGAAGAAATTAAATGATATAGTCAGGCTGTGCATAAGGACAGGGATACATTCTGAAACATGCATCATTAGGTGATTTGTCATTGTGTGAACATCATAGACTATGCATACACAGAATTAGATGGTATAGCCTACTACACACCTAAGCTTTGTGGTATATCCTGTTGCCCCTAGACTGTGAACCTGTACAGCATGTTATTGTACTAAATACTGTAGGCAATTGTAACGTAATGGTAAGTATTTGTATATCTCAACATCTCTAAACATATAAAAGGGTAATACGGCCCATGATGTCACTAGGGACTAGGAGTGTTTCAGCTCCATTATAATCTTACAGGATCACTAGCATACATTTATGGAGTCTGTTGTTGACCAAAACATTGTTATGCAGCGCATGACTGTATTTGAAAACTTTCTTATTCTTTCAGTGAGAACTTGACTTTAGAAACGTTTCAGGATTCTTGCCTACCTTTTAATAACATATTTTAGTTGCAGGTATTGAGAGCTTAAATAATTCTACCAGTGGTCAACAAAAGTAGATTATAATTGCTTTTTTTCATCATTCATTCAGAAAGCTCTGAATCCTCTAACTACATGTGCTTACATTATAGAGATTTTCCTAACAGTTGATCTAAGTTTGCCTCTTTACATTAGTGATAGTATTTGGTTTTATAGATCATTAATGATTCACTTATATTGGTGCCATCTGCTCATCAGTTTTCTAGCCTGAAATCAGCAAAGAATATAGTTTTGAAGCAGTCTTTTAATTATTTCCCTGAACAAATTAATTTTTTTTGGAGGTATTTACAATTTGTTTTTGGTTTAGATTTAAAAAACCCCCAAACCTCCCCAACTCTTCTGTTTATTGAAAGAAAACGGAAAATATTCTTACTCACTATAGTTCTCTTAATTTTAGTAAATCAAACACCATTCTCTAATGTCCTGTCAAATAGTTAAACACACATGACCTATTAAGTTTAATTGTCTGAGGACTTTTGGTATAGTTTGGTTTTGGTATTATACAGTACACAGTTAATTTAGTATTACATTTCAGGAATTTTTCTTTACTAAAAACATTTCCTGTTCCTATTGTTTTAATTTTTTAAATTGGCCTTCACAGTTTAATTCTGTAGAATTAAACCTACTTTTGTGTCTGGGCACGGTGGCTCACGCCTGTAATCCCAGCACTTTGGGAGACCAAGGCAGGCGAATCACCTGAGGTCAGGAGTTTGAGACCAGCCTGGCCAACATGGTGAAAACCCATCTCTACTAAAAATACAAAAAATTAGCTGGGCGTAGTGGTGAGCATCTGTAATCCCAGCTGTTCAGGAGGCTGAAGCAGGAGAATCACTTGAACCTGGAAGATGGAGGTTACAGTGAGCCGAGATCACACCACTGCATTGCAGCCCGGGTGACAGAGTGAGACTCTGTCTCAAAAAAAAAACAACAAAAAGAAAAGAAAACAAAAAACCTACTTTTGTTAATGTATATAGACTCTATACTTTAATTGTCCTATGTTGGATTCGTATTTTTTCTTATTATTTATTTCTTTTTTTAAGAGACGAGGATCTCACTCTGTCACTCAGGCTGGAGTACAGTGGCACCCTGCAGCCTTGACCTCTTGGGTTCAAGTGATCCTCCTGCTTCACTCAAGGGTAGGAGGATTAGCTAGGACTATAGGCGTGCACCACCATGCTTAGTTAATTTTTAAAATATTTTGTAAAGACAGGGGTCTCTTTATGTTGCCCAGGCTGGTCTTGAACTCCTGGCCTCAAGTGATCTTCCTGCCTTGGCCTCCCAAAGTGTTGGGATTACAGTCATGAGCCACCATGCCTGGCTTCTTATCTTTTCTATGATACTGAAGATCTGATTCTGTTTTGCCACTCTAGTAACTAGTAACAGGTTTAGAATAGGAACTAATTTAGTCTGTTGATTTGCTATGCACATGGTTGGCTTCACCAAGTAAAAGTAAGTGTGTCTTTTATTTAGTTATCTAAATGATCTGGATAGAATATCCCAGTCTAACTACATTCCAACTCAGCAAGATGTTCTTCGGACGAGAGTGAAGACCACAGGCATTGTAGAAACGCATTTCACCTTCAAAGACCTATACTTCAAGTAAGTCATTAGCCTTTTTGCTAGGTGTGCCAAATACAAGTATCTTTTGTTTTAGTTTACCATCTCTTAATCAGGGCAAAATTCCTCTGGGCAGTATTCCTTGGTTTAGAAACTTAACCTATTTATCAGCATTGTTTGAATATTTTAACTGAATGGGGGCCCAAACATCTCTTGTTTCTCCAAATAGCATCAAATGTTTGTGTCCATTTAGAGGAATTTAAATTCAAAAATAAATTGTAACTTGCCTCCCAGTAAAATTTTTCCTGTGATAACTGGTTTGTTTTAATTTTATTCTTTTCAGCTGCTTGTTAGACTCACCAAAACAGATATCGAATGTTTAATAGGGTAACAATATTGAACTTATGAAAACCAGTTTTTTTGGTTAGTTACATGGTTTTGTTTTGCCATTTTGATATTAAAATAGGAATGTTTTTCTCCCCAGTGTCACTTCTTTTTGGTTTGAATTTCCCTTCCAGTTGAATGGAATGGAGCAAGTATTATCATGGCTCTTGAAGTAATTTGTGCGTAGTGTCATGTACAATTAAGTTCTTAGTACAGTGCAGAAATATGGGGATAGAGGTGTTTTGGGTTGGTAAGATGACATTTAAACAGTGATTTTTTTTGGTTTGTTTTTAAAATTTTATTTTTTAGAGACAGGGTCTTACTCTGTCATCTTATCTGGAGTGGAGTGGTGTGATCATGGCTCACTGCAGCCTTGACCTCCTGGGCTCAAGTGATCCTTCTGCCTCAGCCTTCCAAGTTGCTGGGACTGTAGGCTCATGCCACTGTGCCTGGCTAATGTTTACCAAAAAAAAATATGTAGAGACAGAATCTCTCTTTATTGCTCAGGCTGGTCTCAAACTCCTGGGCTCAGGTGATTCTCCCACCTTAGCCTCTCAAAGTGCTGGGATTGCAGGTGTGAGCCACCATGCCCAGTCCAACTGTGATAGTTTGAGAGAGAGAAAATTCTAGTATTCTAATACAAATAACTTTCTCATTAGCATTAGTAATTCTTTTTTTTTTTTTTTTTTTTTGAGACGGAGTCTTGCTCTGTCGCCAGGCTGGAGTGCAGTGGTGTGATCTTGGCTCATTGCAACATCTGCCTCCCGGGTTCAAGTAATTCTCTTGCCTTAGCCTCCTGAGTAGCTGGGAGTACAGGCGCATGCCACCACGCCCGGCTAATTTTTTTTTTTTTTTTGTACTTTTAGTAGAGATGGGCTTTTACCGTGTTAGCCAGGATGGTCTCTATCTCCTGACCTCGCGATCCGCCCGCCTTGGCTTCCCAAAATGCTGGGAGCCACCATGCCTGGCAGCATTAGTAATTCTAAAACAAGCCTCAGCTTGTCTCTGTGTTAATGGTCTTTTATAAATATTAGAAATGTTTTTTTGGTTCCTATTTTCTTCTTTTGTGACCTTTGAGATTAGGAGTAAACTTTTCTCCTTCAATATACCATGTGTTCTTTAGTTATGTTATTATGCTTATATGTAGAATGTGATGTTCGGCATTATTGCATACAGATGTAACTACTACCTCAGAGCCTGTCAGGTTTTTGGTCTGAAACCAGCTCTTACACAGGATTTGAAATCCACATAGGGTTTACTTATTACTAGATACCAGTCAGGGTCTTGAAATCCTAATACACTAAACTAGAGTTTTTCCTGGTGCAGGAAAATAGCAGTTCAGCTCTGAATGCTTTTAGAATAGACTTGCTGCTTGTCGTTAGTACTGATGAATTTATTTAGCAAGAGCAGCAAAGACCACGTGGATTATCACTCATAAGATGATAAGAATGAGATTTCTTTGTATAAGGTTTGTAATCTACTTATAATTAAAAGTTGTGATCATTATTTAGTGTTGGAAACTTTCTTATTGGTGTTGTTATATAGATCAATCTTTAGTTAGGCAAATCCTAACTGTCCTGTCTTTTTATGCCATAATCAATAGCCAGATCTAATTAAGGTGCCACACCTACTTGATTGTTGGCATGTAGTTATCTTGTTATGAAGTACTATCATTTCTTCCTTTTCCTCTTCTCTCTAGGCAAAACTACTATCCATTTATTCAAACATTTATTGAGCATCTACCATATGCAAGGCATTGTGTAATTGCTTACTTGCCTCTCAGTTAATGAGGTAATGTTTATGAAATGTTGATCTCTTAGTGAATGATATTGTAAATGTTAATATGTGCTAAAAGCCCACCTTGGAACTTCACAGTGTTGTATAGACTTTGTAGAGAAAATGGGGGAGTAAATTGAAGTTATTGGTGTGTCTCCCCTTGAGACTTCCATGGTGAAATATATGATGTTAGCCTTCCTAAAACCTGTATTATGACCCTATATTAAAGCCAACTTGTGATTACATCATTTCAGGTGTCATGACCAAAGATCAAAAAGAATTGTGCAAGATCAACCCAAAGGAAGAGTTGGGTCATAAAGAGATAATTCCTTTCAAGCATACATTGAGAAATCACCAACTGTGTCTTATTTCTTTCAATTTCTGGGCAAAAACATCTCTGGAAATGTAGGCCTCTAGTCACTATTGATCTTATACATTAAACCAGTTCAGCAGAGTTTAGCCTTTAAAAATTTTATCATTTTCTTCAAACACAGATCACAGAGTAACAATTTGCATGTATACGTCATTAGACCTAAGTATCAGCTAAAACACAAAGCAGTGCAGGTCTTCTTTTTACTGTAGGAGGTAGTTGAGGATGCTGTTGATGGAAGTTCAGCAGTTGACTCAGAATACCAAGTAAGTCGCCCAGAAGAGAGTATTGGACTAAAACTGATCTGGAGTGGAACATAAAGTTTGTGAACAGTTGAGACTTTGTTTTTATTAATTAGGTTTAAGTAAGACTTGGAGTTTGGAAATGTTGGTCAAGGCTGTTTTTCGGTTATTGGGTTCATAGAATCCTACCATAAAAATATAATTTATTTGTTTTTACAATTAATCTCCAAATTTTTTTTTAAGATAAGGAAAACAAACTTAGTAGGAAGAAGTTATGGAAGCAGAGTGCACATTGGGCATTTATAGGCAAACCATTTTGAGAGTCAGAACATGGGTGCTGGAGTTAGAGTGCCTAGGTTCAGATCCCCAGTCCCTGTTTGTTAGTAGTGTACCTTTGAGCAAATCATTTAACATTGAATGTGCCTCAATTTCTTTATCTGTATAATTGGGGTAATAATAATAGTACTTATAGGAGTGTTACAAGGGCAAAATGAGTTAAGATGTTTAGTAGTAGTGTCTGGCACCATGGTAAGCACTCAATAAATATGCCATTATTATTATTATCTCAAACTGTATTATTTAGCTCTTTGCTTTTCCTATCTTTTCCCCTCCTTCCTTTAATCCATTTCAGTGCTTATTCTGCTGACTTTTCACACATCTGGTACAAGCTTTGATAGAGAGGAGGCTCAACAGTCTGTCTAAAATTAGAATCTAGATTATTCACAAATTTTATTTTCTCATGTTGTTGTCTTGTACTTTTAGCCAAGGTAATTATTTTGACTGCATTTAATCTATTCCTTGTTTGTCTTCTATTATAAATGAAGTTTTGAATATGTAATAGTGGGAAGTTTCGTAATTATTTCAGTTTAGGGAGAGGTGTATGTGTGACCTTGCTGAATTTGTGCTTTCTTTCCCCTTGCCAGGATGTTTGATGTAGGTGGCCAAAGATCAGAACGAAAAAAGTGGATTCACTGTTTTGAGGGAGTGACAGCAATTATTTTCTGTGTGGCCCTCAGTGATTATGACCTTGTTCTGGCTGAGGACGAGGAGATGGTATGTTGGAGCTTCTGGTAAAAAACCTATCTAATGTAACCAGGAAATAGAAAATAACTTATTAGGAAGATTGTCTGCATCCATTTGCTCATTCAGTCAAAACTTAGTATCTTTACTTTTTTTGATCTGTGTCCTGTTACTCTAAAAAAGATGTTATAGGCACATTGAGTATGTGGAAAGGATGTTAGCCAGCCCTTCCTCCTACCTCCTCTCGCCTCAAAATTACACAAATGAGGACTGACACTCAACTTTATCTTGTTGGTGTTTGACTTATTTCCATTAATGCCATTCAATGCTGCAAAACTTGTTGGTTTATCTTTTTCTTTAAGTTAATCCACTTTTACTATTTGCTACTGACCTATCATCCTTTCTTTCTTTTTCAGAACCGAATGCATGAAAGCATGAAACTGTTTGACAGCATTTGTAATAACAAATGGTTTACAGAAACTTCAATCATTCTCTTTCTTAACAAGAAAGACCTGTTTGAGGAAAAAATAAAGAGGAGTCCGTTAACTATCTGTTATCCAGAATACACAGGTAAGAGGTTATGAAAGACTTTGTTGGAGGTACACATCTTACTTAGATTGACACTTTGGTGGCATTCATAAAACTGCCTTTTTTTTTTTTTTTTAAGTGATTGACGGAGAGTATTCAGTGGTAGTGGCATTGGCATTAAGCCTGTGATTAAAACCCCCTAAGTCAAGAGTGCCATATCAGACACAATTGAATTTTCTGTGTTTATTTTAAATTTCTCTCTTCATTTTTTGAGGAAAATAAAAAAGGAGAAAAAGTAAATTTGGGAGCTGGGCATGGTGGCTATAATTCTAGCTACTTGGAAGGTTGAGGCAGGAGGATCATTTGAGCCCACGAGTTTGAGGTCAGCCTAGGCAACATAGTGACACCCTGTCTCACAAAAAATAAAGTAAAACTTGGTATATGTCGAAGAAAATACAAGGGTAAGTTGTAATCATTGTGCCCAAGAAACTGACATGTAGTTGCCGAGGGACATAAATAAATTTATTGTAGTGTAAAATGTGCATTAACAGAAATGGAATAGAAGTGGTTACTTCTGATGGGGTCAGTGTAGTCTTTTTCTAGAGCGGCTAAGAGGATGAAATAGAAATCATCAGGCAGACAGGGGAATAAAAGCATTTTAGAAAAGAGGAATTGCATATATGAAAATATGGAAGTAGGAAAATGGTGTGACCAGTCGTGGAACTCAGAAGGAGTTTGGTATTACTAGAGTTTACAGTGGCAGGGAAGAAGTGGTTGGAGAGATGGTCAGAGATCAACTCATGGAGGGCCTTATATCTCATGCTGAGACAATGATAATCAGTTGAAGGTTTAATATCCTTCCATGATCCATATCATGGGGTACATGATATAGAAGAAACTGTGCTTTAGAAAGATTATGCAATAAATAATAAAGATAGTAGTAGATTTGAATTAGTAAGAACTCAGGATGGAAATAAAAACTCTTGATGGGATTAAGGGATAGATCTTAGAACCCAAAGGCAAGAATGGACAGGTCTTAGAATGGAATTAGAACTAGGAAATAATTGTGAGGAACCCTGGAAGCACTCTTTATCCCCATCTTTTTTCTCTCCTCTGTGTATCTTTTTTATTATTCTTTCTCTCCTTACCGGCTTTCTCTGCTATTCAGTTTATGTGATAACAGCTTGGTCACAGTTTCTGTATTTCTGTTAAAAAGATCAGACTAGGCCGGGCGTGGTGACTCACACCTGTAATCCCAGCACTTTGGGAGGCTGAGTGGATCACGAGGTCAGGAGATTGAGACCATCCTGGCTAACACAGTGAAACCCCGTCTCTACTAAAAATACAAAAAAAAAAAAAAATTAGCTGGGCATGGTGGCGGGCACCTGTAGTCCCAGCTACTCGGGAGACTGAGGCAGGAGAATGGTGTGAACCTGGGAGGCGGAGCTTGCAGTGAGCCGAGATCGCGCCACTGCACTCCAGCCTGGGCGACTGAGCAAGACACCACCTCAAAAACAAAAACGAAAACAAAAAAAAGATAAGACTAGACTGGGATTGCTTGGCCTTGGTTTCAATTCCAAGGAGAGAGATTCTGGCCATGGTTAAGTCAGGCAGAAATCTGTAGGCCAATCAGTTGATGTCAGGGGCAGAAATATAACCTGCCAGGGATGGATCACTATGAAACTAGGAGATCAGAGTCAGGTATTTCCAGAGAATAGGAACTCTTATTAGCAGAGACACTGTAAATGCTTTCTATAATAAAGTGAGGCCGGGTGCGGTGGCTCATGCCTGTAATCCCAGCACTTTGGGAGGCCGTGGTGGGTGGATCATGAGGTCAAGAGATCGAGACCATCCTGGATAATGTGGTGAAACCCTGTCTCTACTAAAAATAGAAAAATTAGCTGGGCATGGTGGCGCGCACCTGTAATCCCAGCTACTCGGGAGGCTGAGGCGGGAGAATCGCTTGAACCCAGGGGGCGGGGGTTGCAGTGAGCTGAGATTGCACCACTGCACTCCAGCCTGGAGACAGAGTGAGTCTCCATCCGTCAATCAATCAATAAAGTGAAGGGGTAAAGCAGGGTTAAGGAAATGGGAAGAGTCAGAGGTACTCCCAGGTTTCTGTCTTGGATGCTGGTGCTATGACCTGAATTCATATTTAGGAATGTTGATTTTAAATTATTTATGGAACATCGAAATAATATCTCATGGGCAGTTATATTTGAGGTTGGGGAGAGGTTGGAGTTTGAGATCATCAGTAATGAAAACATGGAAATGGGTGAAATGACCTATGGAGAGAATAATATAGAATGAGGAGAAAAAGGACCACAGATAAAATGAGAGAGAATAGCAGCCTCTATTGGCAGGAGAGAAAGAAAGATATCATAACCAAAAGGAGAGCTTAAAAAGTGAGTTGATTAAATATTTCAGTCAACAGTGTTATCTGCAGATAAGTAAGATAAATACTGAAAAATGGCCTTGGAGTTAACAGTTAGGAGGTCGGTGACCTGCTCTTGAGAGCAGTGTCAATGGAAAGGTGAGTACAGTGAGTTACAGAGTGGAAAGTGAAGAAAGAAGACAAGTGTAGACTACTCTTGAGCAACGTGGTAAAAGGGAGAAATTTAAGAATGTTTATAGGTTGAGGGCTAAGATCCTATAAGCAAAAGAGGTGTTGAAAAAACAGATGTAATTGAAGGAGCAAGATTTGCAAGCAGGTGGGAAAAAAGGAATTAAGAGTCTAAGTAGGATAAATGGATAAACAAATTGTGTTATATACATACAATGAATATTATTTACCCAAGAAAAGGAATAATAATAGATGGTACAACTTGTATGAAACTCAAAACACTGTGCTAAGTAAAAGAGGCCGATACTTCTATTATATGATATATCCAAAATAGGCAAATCCATAGAGACAGAAAGCATATTAGTGGTTATGAGAATTGGGAGAATGGGAAGAAAAGGGAGTGATTACTTAATGGGAATAGGGCATTGAAAAAGTTTTGTTGCTAGAGAGAGGTGGTGATTGCATAACATTGTGAATACACTAAGTGCCACTGAATTGTACACTTTAAAATGGTTAAATATCTGTTAATTTTCCTCAATTTTTTAAAAGAGTATAGGTAGAGCAATTGATTTTTGAGGAATAAGTAAGACACCTCTAAGACCAGAAGTACAAATAAGTGCAGATATGTAACATTTTGAGTGAGGTGGTAGGACAAAAAGTTGAGATGTAGTTTAATCCTCATGGCCTCTGTTTTCTTAAGGAAGTTGGAAATGTGGTTACCTGTTGAGAGTAAAGAACAGAGGGAAGTGAGAATCAGGTGAATTTATAGAAAGCAACCAAGTTTTAGGATTGGGGGAGAGAGATGTAAGACAAGTAAAAGAATCGGCATTAATGTTGAAGGCCCAGCTTAGAGTCTTCACACAAAGCAAAGAGCCTTTAATATCGTATCCATTTTCTTTGTTGTTGTTAACTTCCAAGCCTGTCCTCCATTGTCTTCGTTCTACGTACAGATTCTTACAGTCCTTATTTGCCAGGTATCAGTATCTGTTCCTAGCAGACAAAATTCACTTTTCACTCATCTGCCTCTAATTTACAGAGGTTGTTTTCCAGATTTTAAGAACCTGCTTCAAGCACCTACAAAGCTGTTTTCCTTCAGTTCTTTAAATATTTTAATTAATATTCTTTTCCTTTCCTTTTTTTTTTTTTTTTTTTTTTTTTTTTTTTTGAGACAGTGTCTTGCTCTGTCTCCCAGACAGAAATGCAGTGGCATGATCTCGGCTCACTGAAACCTTCGCCTCCCAGATTCAAGTGCTTCTTGTGCCTCAGCTCCACTACAGGTGCCCACCACTAGGCCTAGCTAATGATTTTTTGATTTTTAGTGGAGATGGGGTTTCACTGTGTTGGCCAGGCTGGTCTCGAACTCCTGACCTCAAGCGATCCACCTGCCGCAGCCCCAGGTGTGAGCCACCCCACCCAGCTCCTTTTTTCTTAAGCTCCATTTTGTTACCTGGTCTTCTTTATATCTTTGTTATTGATATTTTTGTTATGCTTAATGCTACTGAAAATAGCCTCTAGTTTATTGGAATAATGAATTGTCTTTGTTGCGTTTCCCTGGCTTTATAGCCAGTTTCTAAGGCTACTCTAAAGGTTCCATAAGTAGACAAGATGGTGTAAAAAGCAGGTGATTTAAGGGTATTAATTACAAATGTTGCTGAGACAGCTTTTACTTTTGGTTCCTGCCACCTTTCTTTTTGTAAAAAATAAGAGCTTTATTGATATATAATTCAGAAACCCTAAAATTCACTCTTTTAAAGTGTATTGCTTTTCCTTACTTAAATTATTACCTTAAGGCTTTGAAGCTAAACCTCCTTAAAACTGTGGAATGATTTTGAAAAGAACAATTTACCCTGTTGAATTCCTTTTTTTGTTTGTTTTAATACAAACAATCCCATAGCATTTATTGCCATCTTGTAGTAACATAAGGGTAATCAAAACAATATGAATAAATGTTCATATTGGACAAAGGACATCTAAAAGCAAACTGTATCCTTCTCAACAATTTCTCACTTCATTGATCCTTTCTAGTTGGAAACACTTTGTAGCAGAGTAATATTATCTCCTTTTAGCATGATCCAACCCAGTTGTTTTAAAAAATATGGAACGCTTCATGAATTTGCGTGTCATTCTTGTGGTGCAGTGGCCATGCTAATCTTCTCTGTATTGTTCCAATTTTAGTACATGTGCTACCGAAGTGAGCACTACCCTGTTGAATTTTTATTCCAAGATCACTCCAAGGAACACAGCCTCTCTCAGACCTTTGAAGCAGTTGTGTTCCCTAGAAATGCACCTTCCTACTTTCCTAGTTTCCCTTTATACTTTCTAGATTTTTTTTAGCTGAAAAGTCTAAATGAAAGGGTAAAGAGAAACAACGTTATGTTTTCTTCAATCTTTGTGTGTGATGATTTTATTTTAGTTACCATGAGAGTCTACTCTCATGAAGAACCTAATTATAGAAACATCTAATGATTATAGAAATAGAGAATTCTATTCATATTTAATTGGGTTATGTTTCCTCTCCATAAGTAAATGGTAATGGTCTGACTTAGTTGAGTTCAGGCAGCTGTTACAATTTGAACTGAGAGTACGGGGTGTCTGTTTTAGGTTCCAATACATATGAAGAGGCAGCTGCCTATATTCAATGCCAGTTTGAAGATCTGAACAGAAGAAAAGATACCAAGGAGATCTACACTCACTTCACCTGTGCCACAGACACGAAGAATGTGCAGTTTGTTTTTGATGCTGTTACAGATGTCATCATTAAAAACAACTTAAAGGAATGTGGACTTTATTGAAAAGCATGGATGTTAGTGAAAGGTAAAGTTTCATACAAGGTAGTTATAGTGCTATAGTGATGTCTGTTAGCTTTGTAAAGTTTTTCTAATTAAGAATCTTCTTCTCTTCTAGTTACTACAGTGTGGAGTGTTGAGACCAGACACCTTTTGCTGTCTTACGGGGCAGCTACAAGCATGAACGGGACCAGGGAATGGCAGCAGCATGCAGAATCTTAGCACTCTTTAGCACAATCTTCTATATTAGGGAACTTTTAATTGACATGAGATGCTAAAGTCAGACATTGGAATTGGAAGAACTGTAAAGTGTGATTTGATCATCAAGACATCACTTGGATTTCTTAATCTTAAATGCTTATGGAAGATGTGAAGTTGAGGTGCTGCATTCTAGAACTTCAATATGTAGCTTACTCTTTTTTTCCCCCTTCTTAACAAACCACCAGTGGTTCATTTTTAGGGTTTTTTCATCAAGAGAAGAATAACTTTACTAAATTTTATTTCTTTATTTGCAAAAGAATCTTTATTAAAACACAATGTTAACTATGCACATGATGTGACCAGATCATCTTGAAAATATTCCTCTTTAGTAGGAACTCTTTGTTTGTAACTCTTGGTGTGGTCAGAATATAATACTTCCATAATTACTTATAATTCTTTCCAGTTACTGGGGCTATGCATACAACTTTTTTGATGAAATTTATGTTATTATCCTGCTCAAAGTACCATTATGGTTTCCATATGGTAATTACATTGGAAAGTTCTGCAATAAGATTCTAGTTCTCTCTTTTCTTTAAGCTTATGGTTGAAGGTTAACTTTGTTTATGCAGATTACCAAATTACTGCTGTGATGTAGTATGATAAAGTCAGCTTCTTGGATACAGACATGCCCGGGACAGCTGCCAATCAGAAATGCAAATTGCTAAATTCCAAACAGAACCAGTGACTTTGCTGCTACATATTTACTAAATTGACCACTTTGATTCTTGCTTGTTTGTCTCAGTTATAGGGAGTTTTGTACAAGGTGCCTCTTGTTTTCCATCTTCATGGCCTTTTCTGTTGAGAGACATCTAAAGTGTATTAACAGTGCATGCTTTTACTTTGTAAATGTGGTGCCAAATCCCTGTTTGCCATCGTTTTTACTGTAGCAATGTTAACTGTAGTAATCCTTAGTCAGTATGTTCTTTTGCTGAAACTGTTGCATTTTGGGACTTTTTTCCACTTTGTCATGTGTACATTTTTAATCTGTTATAGTTGGCAGCAGTATTAAAATGGTGAGTAAAGAGCCCAGGTTTGCTCCTGTTTGTAACTAGTCTTTAATGGAAATACTGTCTTCTGTTTCCTTTTGCCTTTGCAGAATGTGTTTTAGCCTTTGTCTGAGAATGGGTTTAGGTAGAAGGGTTTCCTGAAGGTCTAGTCCTTTGGTGTAATAGTATTGTTGAACCTTAGGTTTTATGTTATATCTGCATACAAGTGAATGTGATCATCATTCATTTTGCAGATTTACATTTTGCTTGTGTGGAGAGTTATATTCACTTCAACCTACAGACCCTTTTGTATAATGTACAGCAAATGTCATTAAATATTGAATGCTCTATTGGGGGAAGACAAATGAAGAGAATGCATTTTGAGCATTTCAAATCAAAAGTTTGAGCAGTGCCTTTTGGGGTCCAATGTTTTCGGATTGGATTCTATATCATCTTTTGATGTGACCTTTCACTAGTTTACAGAAAAAGGTTGGTGTCAACAAAAAAGCAAGTCATAGCAGTTCAGTGCCTTTGTTGGTTGTTTTTAACTTTTTTTCTGATTCTTTTTGGAAAATCATAGCTTACAGATGGTATAACTGTATTATATAATGAAATTTCCTTTAGATTTGGGAAAACTTGATCTGAAAGAAAATTATCAGCTTCAGTTGGTGATTGATTCAATGCCCACAATGTAAACAGGGTTGGTAGTTCTTACTCATTTTGAATATATCTTTTCCTTATTGTATTCTGTAATATAGGATCATCTGGAAACGAGAACTGGTGGAATATTATTTTCAACTTTAGTCTTTCTATATTGTGGACTAATGGAATGGTGTTATTGATAATCTAAAATAACCAATAATCCAAAAAAGTTCATTTTATTTTGAATTTGTATTTTCATTTGAATATCTATCTGATATGTTAAATTTTTAGCCCTTCTGTTAAAGAAAAATAGCAGGTCCCCATTTTCTGCCTTTGTACCATTTACATTTGCTCTCTGTTTGTTTACATGAAGATCACTTTTATTTCACCATCCCAAATAACTTATCTAAATGCACATTCCTTGAGGACACAGGGAGACAATTTAAGTCAGTGGTCTTTAATATGACTTAAGTAAAAATCACTTGGACCCATCTAAGAGATTGACTTTTGGCTGGTGGGCTGGCAATCGATTTTTTTTTTTTTTTTTTTTTTTTGAGACGGAGTCTCGCTCTGTTGCCCAGGCTGGAGTGCAGTGGCGCTATCTTGGCTCACTGCAAGCGCCGCCTCCCAGGTTCACACCATTCTCCTGCTGGGACTACAGGTGCCTGCCACCACGCCCAGCTAATTTTTTTGTATGTTTTAGTAGAAACGGTGTTTCACCGTGTTAGCCAGGATGCTCTTGATCTCCTGACCTCATGATCCACCCGCCTCGACCTCCCAAAGTGCTGGATTACAGGTGTGAGCCAGCGCACCCGGCCGGCAATTTATAATTTTTAAAAGGTGATTTTGATTACCAGTCAGGCTTGAAAATCACTGGTTTGTATTGAAACAAAAGATATTTTCTTGTAGCAGGGCTAAAATGTGAGATGAAACATTAAATCTACTAGCCTGAAAAAAAATTTCGGCATTTGTAGTCAAAGAAGCTAAAAGTTGCCTTGTGTGTTTCCTCTGGAGAATGCTGGAGATTTGTGATGGACAATGTTTCAGAATTCAGGTGCCTATGCTTTGGACCATTTAAGAAGCCATTAGTCTCTGTGTAAAGAAGAAATATTCTTAATGGACAGTCCCCCCAACCTTATAAATTCAGCTTTGCAACAGATTTTACCTCTTAGGATGAAAATTCCAAAAACTTTAACAATTATTCTTAAGTGGATCTTGAGATGACATTTTCATCTTGGACAATTTGAATTCTAAATCTCTAGTTCACAGTGAATCATTTTTTAAATTTTTACTGATGGATCGTTATATTTCACAAGGTACTACATTTTTACAGTGTAAGACTAGATGGGACCAAAATTAAAAAAAAAAATTTCTTGCCTTGTTTTTTAAATTTTCATATATATTCTATTTGTTGTATATACACATTAGACTATTTTAAAATAACAGCTGGTTTTTGTAATTCATTCAGTCACTCTATATTCTTATATTCTGGTCATTATTCTCTCATTTATAGCTGTGACATTCTTTGGACATTGCTTCCCTGGCCTGATTAGTTACTTAATATAATTTTTTCATTTGCTTAGCATGTGCGACATAGTTCTGGAGTTTCCTGTTGCAGAACTCCTTGCTGTATTGCAGTCATATATAAGGTAAAGTCAGCCTCTTGTTCCTATTAAAAACCTACCATTGATTATTTTCCCTTTTTATGTGTTAAAAAAAAAAAAAATCAGCAGCCCTCTACTCATTTGTATAAACCTAAAACATCACTGTTTTCCTTGAGTGGTAGTACTTGTGGGATCTTTCCTTTTCATGTGTAATACTGATTTTAAGAACAATGATCTTAGTTTGCCAGTGCCAGGTAATTATTGTGTTCTACTTTAGGCTTCGTAGTGCAAATCAGAGATCTGACCTGGATCACCCTCAGCTCTTTACATAGCTTTATGGTCATCATATTTTGTTGTATTGCTCCCAACAAGCACAAGAGAAAAAGGCAGGCTGCCTAGAGACCTCAAGTTCAAAGCTGATTTTGCTGACAACTGTCAGGGAGTAAAAGAAAGGCTTTTTCAGGCACTAGAGAACTAACTTTAATGATGATCAAGGTCTTTATTCCTTTATGTTTTAGTTTTTAAGATCCCTTCTCTCCCTCCTTTCCCCTCAGTTTTCTCAACATTTATGAGTTAGTTCTGCTGAGAATGACATACTTCAGAACATATCAGGATAGGGCAGTTTTTTCTCGTTTTTCTTTTTTTTTTTTTTTTTTGAGACAGTCTCGCTCTGTTGCCCAGGCTGGAGTGTAGTGGCACCATCTCTGCTCACTGCAACCTTTGCCTCGTGGGTTCAAGTGATTCTTGTGCCTCAGCCTCCCAAGTAGCTGTGATTACAGGCGTGTGCCACCACACCCGACTAACTTTTGTATTTTTAGGAGAGACAGGGTTTCACCATGTTAGCCAGGCTGGTCTCGAACTCCTGACCTCAAGTAATTTGCCTGCCTTGTCCTCCCAAAGTGCTGAGATTACAGGTGTGAACCACTCCACCCACTCAGGGCAGTTTTTTTTTCTGATACCATATCAGGCCTAGACCTGGGCTGACTCAGATCTTCTCAGGAATAAGAGGTAATAACGAATGTTAAACAGCAGTAGTTACCTGGGGTACGTGGTTAATTTGATTTAGCGGATTCTTTGGCTAAACCCTAGTAAATTAAAATGTCTGAGCCAGGTCATGGGAATATACATGTTTTTAATACATTCCTCAGGTGATTTTGATGTAGTCAATCTGGGCCAACATTTGGGGACAACTGAGTAGGACCTAATACAGGTTGAGTAGCCCTTATCCAAATCTCTTGGAACCAGAAGTGTTTGAGAGTTCAATTTTTGTCATGTTTTGAAATATTTGCATTATATACTTACTGGTTCAGGATTCCAAATCCAAAAATCTGAAATCCAAACTGCCCCAGTGCGTGCTTCCTTTGAGCATTATGTTGTCACTCAAAAAGCTTCCGATTTTGGAGCATTTTAGATTTTGGATTTTCAGGTTTGAAATGCTCAATCTATATTAAAGATCAACACAGGCAGCTGGGCGCGGTGGCTCAAGCCTGTAATCCCAGCACTTTGGGAGGCCGAGACGGGCGGATCACGAGGTCAGGAGATCGAGACCATCCTGGCTAACACGGTGAAACCCCGTCTCTACTAAAAAATACAAAAAAAAAAAACTAGCCGGGCGAGGTGGCACGCGCCTGTAGTCCCAGCTACTCGGGAGGCTGAGGCAGGAGAATGGCGTAAACCCGAGAGGCGGAGCTTGCAGTGAGCTGAGATCCGGCCATGGCACTCCAGCCTAGGCGACAGAGCGAGACTCCGTCTCAAAAAAAAAAAAAAAAAAAAAAAAAGATCAACACAGGCTGGGCACAGTGGCTCATGTCTGTAATCCCAGCACTTTGGGAGGCCGAGGTGAGCAGATCACTTGAGGTCAGGAGTTTGAGACCAGCCTGGCCAACATGGAGAAACCCCGTCTTTACTAAAAATACAAAAATTAGCCAGGCATGGTGGTGGACGCCTGTAATCCCAGCTACTCTGGAGGCTGAGGCAGGAGAATCGCTTGAACCTGGGAGGCGGAGGTTGCAGTGAGCGGAGATGGCACCACTGCACTCCAGCCTGGGCGACGGAGTGAGACTCCGTTTTTTTTTTTTTAAAGTCAACACAAACATTGAAAAGCAACTTCAGTGCACAAATAACCTCAAAATCACCAGTGAATGACCTATTTTTTCCCGAGAAGAAGTACCATTTGTACATGACTTAAAGTGCCTTCTACCAAGAAAATTACTGAAGACTGTTGGGTCACATAACATTCCTACACTTTGGATACAGAGTATTTAGTTTTATACAAAATTAAGACAACAGGAAACCTAGGATGTCCAAACATTTATTTCATTTATTTTACTGCATTTATGAAGTGAAAATTGAAAGATATACCAAATTAAAGATAAAACCCTGTGACAGATAACGGTATATGTAATAACATGAATATTTATTTACACTTGGTAGAGAAAGCAAAGCTAAGTAGCTCTAAACTAGAATGAAAGTCATTTTGAAATGGGTAAGGGGGTACATAAGGGGAATGATTGAGTCACATGTAAAAGCCTTTGTATGCTCAGTGCTAGTGTTTTTCTGAAATTCAGTGAGAATCACAAGGTACCAGAAATAATCAAATATTAATAAGTATTAATACACTACTGGGATAGACGTATCTCAGTGTACTAGCATTCACTAAGCTGTAAAATCTTTGACAGCAGGAATATTAAATTATGAACAACCTGGTTTATCTGTCTCCTCTTATCTTTTACCTCTCTCTACCCCCAAAATTCTCCTTGGGTTATCCAGACATTTTTACTAAGAGGCTTATTTATATGTAAGAGAGATTTCCAGTAGACATAACAAAACACAAGAAATTACCTGTTCTGTTTATTCTTGCTCATGTAGGATAAAGGTCCTGAGACCTCTCAGAATCTTAAGAGGTTGGAGAGTTGTTTGGAATGCTGGGTTCTGGTCTTTTCTCTGCTTCCAACTAGCTATGGAATCTTGTGTATTCTTTCAGTCTTACATCGCTCATCTGTTATCTAAAGATGGACTAAATTATTCCTTCCTGCTGTGGTATTCTGTGGCTCTCATCAAATAGAAATAACATATTTGAAAGTGCTTTGTAAATGTTATGATACTCAGGATTATACTCTACAGGGAAAAAAAAAAAAATCCTAAGGCAGCACCAACAAAGGTATTCAACATAGCTAGTGGTCTTTTACAGCATTACTTTGCCCATATTCATTTTGAAGACCTGAAATGAAGTTGAACTATAAATTGCTCTAAAATTCGTGAAGCAGGGTGAAAAGGTCTTTGCTTTGTTTTACATTTAAATCCAGCTATTTTCTGCTTATACTAGTGATTTTTCATGGCAAAAAGAAAAGTTCCCTTCTGCAGTCTCCAGTGTCTTCTGACCTCACAGAAATGTCTTCATGCTTTTACCTAGCAGGACCACCAGAGGCTCTGTCACACTTGCAGTCCCTGGCCCAACACCGAAATCCTGCTGGAATCTGTGCTCCGGGGGCTGTGCCGGGTAGAGAGGGCAGTGGGAGGTAAGAGCTCTTCACCCTTCACCACCTTCTCCACCCAGCATGGCCGGCACACTTTGGTCTACGGCACATCTCCAAGTATAGAGTGGGTTTTGAATGTTGTTATGTCTCACTGTGGGGATGGGAAGGAATACTCTGATTTGGACTCTTTGGGGGTACATGTGAGTGGATTTTATTATCAGAGTAGGAGCTGTTTCAAGTTAACATGTCTTTTATGTTGCTTTTAAGACAATTTTTATGCCGCTTTTATCCATTCTTCCTTTTATCCACAGAAATACAAATTTCTAATTATAGTGTATTTTTTCTATTTTTAAAATTGTGATAAAGCATATATAACATAAAATTTGCCATCTTAAGTATACAGTTTAGTGGCATTAAGTACATTCACACTGTTGCACAGCCATCACCGTCATCCACTTCCAGAACTTTTTTCATCTCCCTGAACTGAAGCTCTATACCTGTTAAACAATAACTCCTCATGCCCCGTCTTCTTTCAGCCCCTGGTAACCAGCATTTTCCTTTGTCTCTATGAATTTGACTATTTTAGATACCTCATATAAGTAGAATCATAGTATTTGTTCTTTTGTATCAATCATATTGTATTTTTGTCTAAAAAAGGAAAACTTTCAGATTTATGTGAAATGTAATGTAATTTACATTGGATTTATTGTAAGTAATGTCTCTTTAATCGTGCTATACTAGGGAAGTCCATTATAGTCTCTCCCTCTAAGAATATGAAGAGGAAATTTTGCCTTCAACAAACAAGCAAACTTAGTTATGTCTTTGTGATTTTATGCTATTTTCATATTCTATTTTGAGATCTATTTGTCTTAGCTTGGAGATGGTTTTGTTAAATGTCCATGATTTAGAGATGGCATAATGAAAAAATAACCAAGAATTTGGTTGGGAATGGGAGGAGCCTAGAAGAACGAGAAATTGGCTTTGATTTTATAGTGTATGGTGGGCTGTTGGTAGCTGGACGTCACCACAGGCTTTGGATTCAGAAGACCTGTTTTGGAGTTCTAGTTCTGCTACTGCCTAGCACTGTGATCTTGATGAAGATACTCTTCCTCCCTGGGCTTCAGTTTTCTCTCTATAAATTGCTAGTGATGGGGCTGGAATATTTTGAAGTTCGTTCTAACTTTAGCAGTCTTAAGAATTAAGGTTGCAGTGCCAGAAAATAGGGTTAAATATTTATTTCTGATCTGTTTACCAAAAAAAAACTTGATGGCTTAAAGTAAATAAAAATTCAACAGTATAGTGTAAATTTAAAATGAGGCAAAAGAAGATAATGACAGCAGAATATATGACTTACTTTTTATTTTAATCTTAGAGCTGTTTTATATAAGAACTTTTCATGAATACAGTCAAAATGTCCATGAGATAAAAATAAGCTATTTATGAAGGAAAAGTACAAATGCACTTTTTCTCTAGCTCTAACATGTAAGGTTTGGGAATAATCGTTGGCCTGACAAACAGTTAAGCTAGGGTAAGGGTGAATGCCTCTTCTGGAAGCCTATCCAGAGCATCAAAGTGAAGTCCTCTTACCTTTAATCACGGGAGAGCCCAGTCTGGACCAAGAGTTTGAGAAAATTATTTTTACTTTGTTCTAAGGTAATAGGTGAATGGGTGCTTAAGGGCCCCTGTTGCATTTCATGTAGACTTGCCAGAAGAGTTTTAGCTTGAAAACATCATAAGATGAATATAGGCAGATCCCAACCTCAGTAAAAAACAGCTATATAATGTTGCTTTAAGTGCTACTATCTTATCCTCTATCCTCCAAGATGAACGCTTTACATAAAGTTTGTACAAGGTGGCTTGTGTGAGTTTGTTTATAAACCAGTTAAAAGTTGGGATATCCACCAGCTATCCCAAAAGAAGGGGACTAAATACAACCCTGTTTTAGTCTGCTAGAGACTTGTCTTCTGACGGAAGACCTGTCCCACTGGCTGTGCTTCTGTACTCGTACTATAAGGCAGGTTCTGTGTGAACATTAATAACCAAGGATCCTGAGTTAGACTTATAGTTGGGTCGATAACCAATTTGTACCTAGATTGAAAGACCAAGGAAAAGTTAATAAAATAAGCAACAATCTAGTACTATGTGAGGGAAAGTAGGGCTGTCCTATATGGAGATGGAATAAATGGGATAAATTATGTTTGGGGCCTGAATAGACAAGAGCATAGCTGTATAGTGAGGGTTCTTAACCTGGGGCTTCAGAGCTCCATGAGTCTACAAAGAGACTATTTGATATGCTAGTTTTCTTTGTAATTCTCTGAATTTAATTTTATGTGTTTAAAAATATGATGAAAAGAGGTACATGGTTTCATCAGACTGCTGGAAGGATCCATGATACAAAACAGATTCAGAACTCCTGTATGTTGAGTTAAAGTGAACAGGTTAGTAATGGTTGCAGCATGATACTCAGAGTAGTTCCTGAACAGCTCTTGAGTATGAGAAGTCTTTCCCAGGTTTTTTGTTTTGTTTTGATTTTTTTGAGATGGAATCTCACTCTGTCGCCCAGGCTGGAAGTGCAGTGGCATGATCTTGGCTCACTGCAACCTCTGCCTCCTGGGTTCAGGTGATTCTCCTGCCTCAGCCTCCTGAATAGCTGGGATTACAGGCATGCCTCACAACGCCTGGCTAATTTTTGTATTTTTAGTAGAGATGGGGTTTTGCCCTGTTGGCCAGGCTGGTCTCGAACCCCTGACCTCAGGTGATCCATCTGCCTTGGCTTCCCAAAGTGCTAGGGTTACAGGTGTGAGCTACTGTGCCTGGCCAGGTTTGTTCTTTGGCTTGTTTTTTCATCAGCAGTAGCCAGAGTAGTTTCTCGGATAATTCTCCCAAGCTGCTTTCTTTTTAGGAAATCAGAAAGACTATTAAATGAATTTAACTATTAAATGAATTAATTTAGCTACAAATTTGTTCTTGTGTATTTCAAGCTTATATGGCTCTCTAGTATTAATATTGCTAGTAGCAGCCTAAGTGTGAGTGGGTGTTTCTGGCAAGGAGCAATTTCCATTTTAATTGACATTTTCTTCTATGTACTAAATTTTGGATGCCAAGAGCTTTCTTCACTGGTAGTTGTAAATGCTAAATCTATATACCTAACTTCATCACCTTCTGTCAAGATAAATGCAAACTGCATTTCCCCTCAAAGGAGTTCAAAGGAAAACTTGTTGGCGTGTTTGGGGAGATGTTGTTTTCATCCACCATCACATGGACCCAGCTGCAAAGATTTTCAGTGCCTAAAACAAGCTCACCTGTCTTGGTTCTTCTGAAACATGTAGCAGTTGAAATGAAAGTTTAGAATTGTTCCCTTGTTCCAAATTCTATGACAGAGAAGCAGCAGCAGCACAATAATATACTCTAAATAAGAGTATTTGATGTCCTCTAAGTTTATTCAGAAAGTATCTTCTGTAGCTAAGAAACATTTGTAGAGATAAAGGTCTGTTTGATAGGGGCAGAGGGATAATCTTTGCTTAATAAAGATGATCGTTTTGGGATGTATGCCTTAGAAACTAACAAACTCGCATCTTCTATCCAGTGATCCAGATCTCTGAGCTAAGGCACATAGAGGTCTGTTAGTAAAAAGGGAATGGCAGGTTTATTTAGGTTTGGTTAATACTAGTTTTTTACAGACTATAGGAAGCCTTGCTATTTTGCTTGGAATAGTTTGTTGCAGTAGTTTATTCTAAAAACCAGGTGTTGAATTTAATATATGGCAGCTTTTATATAGGATTTATTTCTGTGACCCTAAACACAAGCAGTTTTCTTTTTTCTTTTTTTTGAGACAGATTCTAGCTCTGTTGCCCAGGTTGGAGTGCAGTGGCGTGACCTTGGCTCACTGCAACCTCTACCTCCTGGGTTCAAGCAATTCTCTTGCCTCAGCCTCCTGAGTAGCTGGGATTACAGGCGCCTGCCACCATGCCCAGCTAATTTTTGTATTTTTGGTAGAGACAGGGTTTCACTGTGTTGGCCAGATTGGTCTCAAACTCCTGATCTCGTGATCCGCCCACCTCAGCCTCCCAACGTGCTGGGATTACAAGCGTGAGCCACTGCGCCCGGCCTGCACAAGCAGTTTTTACGTGCCTTCCCTTCAGTTATGTTCGTGCTCCTCAGAATAACCCTGTGAAGTAGGCAGGGAAGTCATCTTCATTTTATAGTTGAAAGACTCAAGACTCAAAAATAAAGTATTCACATTTTTGTATTAAGTTGGAAAACCAGTACTGGAACCTGGGGGGTCTTCTAACTACTGGCCTGTGCTCTTTAAGCTGCACTAGCTATCCCACTTTGAAAAGAATGTATGAAACACAGTTGCAGTCATGTATACTTCATCTCCAAAGAATGGATTCATTCTTCATGTCATAGTATATTGACTATAATCTTCTGTTTTTAATTACCCAGATTCCAAGCCTGTTTATAGAATTTATACCTGAGGAATGGTGAGGATTAGAAGAGGCCACAGTCCTTGAGGTTTTCTTTGATGATAATATCTGTAACTGCATCAAACACAAATTTGACATTCTGTGTATCTGTAGCACAGGTCATGTGACTGTAGATTTCTTTGACATCTTTTCGCATATTTAGGTCAAGGAACTGGCTCTTGATGTAATTCCCCGCATCATCATAGGAGTTGTTTCCTGGTTTTCCAGAAAAATAGTGAAAAAGTAGAATAAATGAACCCTTGTTAGTTGCTGACTCACTTTAGGTGATTGACTTGATCCTTAAAATGTAGACAACAACAGCTGGGGGCCTGTTTTTGGAGGGAAGGTTCTCGATTGCACTCCAGTGTTTCTCTCTTTAGTTGAAAAGAAATTGAGGAGAGGTGTCTCTCCACCTTTGGTTTTTAGTAGGTATCATATGAAGTCAGTGGCTCTCCTGCATCTAATCCCTGCTGTATTCCAGAGAATCTGAATTTAAACCCTGTAACTGTGCCCAAGGTTTTCCCTTAAGTTCTTTATGTCACCTTAGCCTAAAAAATGAGACAATTGCTAGTCACTACTAAAAGGCATTATTATTATTTCCAGCCCCTGACACTTACCATCATACTCTGGAAAACAAATGCTGAGATGGACTTTCTTGATTTTTTCCTCAAAGAGATCCTTCTTGTTGAGAAAGAGGACGATAGAAGTAGCCGCAAAGAACTTGTGGTTACATATGCTGTTGAACAGATGCAAAGACTCATGCATACGATTCTAGTAAGAGGAAACACCATTGGAAATATCAGATTTGGCTTACGAATAGCTACCTACTTCCTGCTCTTGTTCCCCTTGGAGAGACCAGTGCTCCAAATGTAAAAAGCAAGACAGAGAACAGCTTATCTCTTTTTAATGTACCAGAGTAAAGCCAGAGAGATGTGGGTTCGTTCTAGTTCCCTGTCTTTTTAATAGCTGTGTGACTTGTGGAAAATTATTGAGCTTTTTCTGAGTCTGTTTTCCTGTCTTATAGGGTTATAATGAAAGCTAAATGAGATTGCATATGTATTGTGTCCATGATAGTGGCTGGCATATAGGTCTATAATATGTGTTATGCAGATCTTTAGCAGCCAGGGTGCAACTGAGAACTTGACATTTTATAAGTAGTGCTGATAATGGGTTGAAACAGGCCCAAGTTAGCATGTGCCCATATGCATCTCCAGGATGATTTTGATAGGATTCTTTCATGGGGTCCCAGATCTCAGTTTGGGCTACTTTGGTCCTGTTGCCACATGGTGAGGGTTGGAGAATTTCCCAGTGCCATACCACAAGCATTTCTGCTCTCTCATTTCCTTCTCTGATTGCTACTTAGAGAGCGAGAAGTCGTGCTATATATCTGCAGAGGCTGCCCATTGCCCCAGCCCAGCCTGCTTTTAGGGAGCAGGTCTTTAGGATTTTGAAGTATGCTATCAGTTGACTTGAGTTCAGTCTACTTATCTAATAAAACAAGAACAATCTCATTTGTGGCTTTTTCCCCCATAATACTCCTGTACAACCCTTTAAGGGTCTTACAGACTTGGTTTATAGACTTTAGGGTTAAAGATGGAAAGTCTCTTATACTTTAATCTTTAGGGTTAAAGATGGGAAGTGAATAGCTCTGTAAGCCATCTTGGTTAGATGATATTCAGAGTGCCCTAATGTGAAGTTAAAACTACAAGGGGAAGGGAAGAGAACAAGCTGTGGCAAGGGATAGGAGTATCCCTTTCATCAGCAAGCTGTGGACCTCCATTTGTAAGCAGATGCTTGGGTGAAATTAACGTTTTTCACGCCTCTAACCTTTCTCACTTCAGAGAAGGTAACTGGCTGGGCTCTAACACTTGTGCTGTAGAACTCGTGTCCTACAGAATTCTACAGGCTAAAGAGAACCACTCTTGGATAGTCTTCCAGCTGCCAATTTAATTGGCATGAGAGCTGGTCTGCCAGTCTCTCCTTACTCCTATGGACAGTACATTTTTAGCATTCTAAGTGGGGTTACTAGTTCAACCCCTCTATTATGTTGCAATGAAGATTCATATATGCTATTTTCTCTGTTCTATCATTTTCATCTCCTTCCTTAGGCAACTTGGGAGAGTACTAAGTGTAACTCCTTTGCTTTGCCTAGTTGATGGTCCCTTATCTCTTTACATTCAATTCCTCTTACGAGCTTTGTGATGTCCAAGTGATACTTCGATGTCTAATTTGAGACCAAGCTCACTCTCAGTAAATTTGGAGCTCTAAAATGCTAACCTAGAACCTGCAGAAGAAGTTGTTTTTCTAGAATTATTTGCATGAGACATTGATTGGTCTGCTAGACTGAAATTACCTAAGTTGGGCAGTAGAGTGACACAAGACTTAGAGAAAGGCTCATGGGGAGAACTTGTTCTACCAAAGCTGCTTGGTGCAAGGGCCACTCACCACTTCGTCATCTTCCACCAGCACCATATCATAGGCACTGAGGGCTGCACAGAAAATGATGCAGGTGACTCCCTCGAAGCAGTGGATCCACTTCTTTCTCTCTGATCTCTGCCCTCCCACATCAAACATCCTGAGGGAAGAAGCAGCTATTTTCATAGGTATGCCCAGCATCTGACCCATAGGCCTTTGATGTTCACCCCATGAAGTGGGAGAGGAAAAGGGGGAGAAGCAGAACAGTAATTTAGATTAGGCTTCACCAAAGGCCAAGAGGCCTGCCTGTGCCCCTTTTCGGGATTTCACACGTGTATCCGAGGTGCCCCAGGGAACCATGCACTTACCTGAAATTCAAGTCTTTGACAGAAAACTTGGTTTCAATGATGCCCGTGGTTTTGACTCTGGATCGGAGCACATCTTGCTCACTAGGGAGGTACTCAGGGTCTGTGATTCGTTCTAATTGGTTCAGGTAGCTAGAGAAAAGTGATTAGCATCAGTGACAAATTTTCCACAGATAAGGCTAAGAGATGTAAAAGGTATCTTACCCAAAGTCACACAGCTAATTTGGTGATAGAAAGCAGGACTAGAAGCCATACTGTTAAATTTAGGATTCTTTCCTTTAAACCTTCATAAGTCATTAACTAGAGGAAATGGGGGATGGACTGAGGAACAAGCCCACTTGTGGCTGGGGTTCCAGCACATTTAAATCAAGTTAGGTAAGTTTTCCTTGGGTTTCCCCTGACTGCAAGCTTTTGTAGATTTTGGAATGAGATTTAGTGGTTTCAGTGGGTGCTAAAAGTTCCATCAAGAGGCAGTAAATTGAAAGAGACTTTAGAGACATGCAACACAGGCACTTTGTTTATATCCTGAATCAAACTGGGGAGGAAACATTTGAGATAACCGGGGAAATTTGAACACCAATTTGGTGATATTTGATGCTATTAAAGAATTGTTAACTATTTGGGTGTGATTATATTCTTTTTATAAAAAGGGTCAATATTTTAGAGATTCATAATGACATTTTTAGCATGAAATGATACCTGGAATTTGCTTCAGAATAATCCAGTAGGAAATGGAGGTAAAATGAAATAAGATTGGCCATGAGTTGACAACTGTTGAGGGGTAATTCATTATATTATTTCTACTTTCGTATATGTTTGAAAGTTACCATAAAAAAGAAAAAGTTAGTTTTTTAAAAGAAAAGGCAGGAGGAAGGCAGATGTGAACTGAGATGACTGAGAGGAGGAGGGAAGCACAAGTAACACAAGTGCCTGCTGTATGCCAGGCATTTTAATGTGCATATTCTCGTTTAAACTCCTAAGCCATCAAGTTTCATATCCCCATTTTACAGATGGAGAAATTCAGGAGAGTTAAAGACTTGGCTAGGGTCAAGAGAAATTGTGGTGTATTATGAAAAATATTCAGCTTTGTAGTCAAGCAGCCCAATGCAAATGCAGTCTCTGCCATTTATCTACATGACCTTGGGCAGTTGATTAACTTCTCTGAACTTCAGTTTTTCATGTGTAAAATGAGGCTAATTAGAAAGGTACCATCTACCTTAAAGTCTTATTGTGTAGATGGGTAAAGGGCCTTGAGATGATATACACAGCACACCTAGCAGTGACTGGGCTTTGAGTGCTCCAGGAACAGTAAGTGATAGCATTATTACAAGATTAGGAGACAGATGGTTAGGTTAAATAAACTCAGGTTTGACTTCAAAATCCATGCTTTTCTATGATCCCATACTGTCTGAGGTATAAATTGATATATCTGATTGATAAATTATGTCCCTTATCTTTTTGGAAGCAGCTTTGCAATGATGGTACTAATTCCTGACCACCTTCCTTTGGTTTGCCCTCGTAGTTTGTGTCCCCTACCTTGGCATCCTGACATAAGATGCTCCAGGTGTAGGAGACTCATTTCTGCTTAGTGGCCTAAGTAGAGCTTAGATTACCAGATAGAAAATTCTTCCCTGAAAGAGCCATCATGAATCACATTACTCCTGGGAGAGTGTATGACAGAACTGCAGGGCTATCTTAGGGTTCTGGAAGGAGAGGCTCAGTGTACACCTCAAGAGAACAGGGCTGAGGGCTATGAGGCAGAGCACCTCTTTTGAATTTTGCATCTTTAGCCTTGTAGGCTGTAGTGAGCCAGTGTAAAGCAATATAAAATAGTGACAACTGTGGCAGATCTCCCCATAGCATTAAATTCAAAACATTGCTGAAGCCTAACAAAACAGATCCACAGGCTGAATTCAGTCTGGGTCTCCAGCTTTCAATGCCTGAAATTTTGGGTTGGGTGAAATTTCTCCCAACCAGAGAGAAGACTGGCTAGAAGATTGCTTAAGCATCAACCCACCCTCTCCCCAGTCAAGAGTCTTACTAAGATGCGGAGTCATTGAGCTGGTATTCTGCAGCTCTCTCGAAGCAGGCTTGCACCCCGCCATCCTTCCACAACCTCCTAATGACCTCCACGAGCTCTGGAGGCATGGTTCCCTCCTCAATGGAGTCAGCCAGGTTGTTGAGCTGTCGCCCATCGTCCTGTAATGCAGAAACCTGGTTAAGAACTTCACAGGAGTAATAGCTTTCCAAGAGGCTTCTGGGAAGACTGCTGAATGGAGCATTTTACATTACTACAAAGACCTAAGATGGAAGCAATCTGCAGTGAAGATTCTATGTAAGAAAACTACTGATTAATTTTTGAGTATGCTCCCCAGATGCAGAGGGTGGCACTATACCCAGCCCTGGGATGTGTCTAAAGCAGGGCAGGGGTCCCAGGTATTTCCTCTCTGGAGTTTCTGGCTTCCATCCTTAGTCTGAAAGTTTACTGCCACAAAACGTGGGTCCTCTGCTGCAGAGAGACTGGGAATGTAAAGGCTAGATTGACCATGAAATAGACAAGATAGAAGACAGGGACCCATCACCTTTTTTCTTCAGTGATTTAAAGCTAGAAAAAGGCCAGTACTAGAAGTAGGGATTTCACTTACAAAAGTTCCATGGCCAGGAACCCAAGGGTAGCAATTTAAACGTAAAATAAAGTAAAAAAGCAGAGGAGGCTGTGAGCAGCTTTATTTTGTAAATATTTCTTATAAAGTAGGGCTTGAGGCCAGGCACGGTGGCTCACGCCTGTAATCCCAACACCTTGGGAGTCTGAGGCAAGAGGAGTGCTTAAGGCCAGGAGTTTGACAAAAAAAAAAAAAAAATAGCTGGGCGTGGTGGTGCACACCTGTGGTCCCACCTACTGGGGCTGAGGTGGGAGAATCACTTAAGCCTGGGAGGGTGAGATTGCAGTGAGCCATGATCACACCACTGCATTTCAGCTTGGGCGAGAGAGCAAGACCCTGTCCCAGTAAAAATAAAAGTGGAGGTTGCTTACTTCTCCAGGACTGCATTAAGAGATTTGAAATTCAGCAGGTGGGATTTTAGTTACTATTTTTCTTACCCATCTTTCCATATAGTTTGTATGTTTCTTCTAGCCTTTCTGCTTCCACCCTTAACCACATAATAGTAACCACATACCGCACAGCTTGATTCAGCATAGTCGATGCCCAGTGTGGTCATGGCCCGAATGATAGCCAGGATGGACTGCAGCACATTTCCATAGATGATAGCCTTGAACTCCAGGCATTCTTCTGGTGAATAGCCATCCTGGTGAATGATCCTGCAAGGGGCAGACACTCTGTCTTTAGTTGGACCTCAGTAACCAGACCTAAGGGATTAGGAATTTGGGGGTATTTAAGGGGTCATAAGAATCCTATCTCTCTGTTGCTACTGCTTTCTCAAAGCGGAGGGTGGGGGCAAGAGGTACAGATGAGGGGCATTGGAATCAGATCCTTTATACCTGGGCTCCTTGAGGCTAAAGAGCCTTTCACTTTGAATACCTCCACTGGCTGACTTCTTCACCCTATCCCAGTGCTTTGGGGCTTTGTTGCTACTCACTTCATCTGTTTGACGATGGTGCTCTTTCCTGACTCCCCAGCACCTGGAAGGAAAAATGCTTGTGCTTTCGATTTCCACCAGTTCTCCCCAGCCTTCCAGGAGATGGCTTGGGAGAAGTCAGAGCCACTGCTTGCTTGGGGGTCTTGTTAGAGGAGAATACATAGGGATGACTGCTGCCCTCAATTTCTGGCAGGCTTGAGCTTAGGCCATTCACCCTGGATTTAGAGCAGTTTCTTAATTTCAGTACTAGTTAGTTTGGGCTGTCTCATGCATGGTAGGATGTTTAGCAGCATTCCTGGCCTCTACCCACTAGAGGCCAATAGCACCCCACTTCCCTAGTTATGACAACCAAAAGTGTCTCCAGACATTTCCAAATGACTGCTGGGAGTCAAAATCTCCCAGATGTAACAGATACAGGGGGAGTCCTTTAACATTTCTCCTCTGTGCCTATTTTTGACTCAGGAGAGTGATCTTGGGGTAAGATTGGAGAGAGCTGGATCATTTCACCAAAATACTATATTTTCATCACCTTGCTGGTTCCCTTTTTTTTTGAGACAGGGTCTCAGGTTTATAGCCCAGGCTGGAGTGTCATGGCAGGATCTCAGCTTACTGCAGCCTCGACTTCCCGGGCTCAAGTGATCCTCCTACCTCAATCTCCTGAGTAGTTGGGATTCCAGGCGTGTGACATCATGCCCGGCTACATTTTTTTTTTTTTTTTTTTTTCTTTTTGAGACAGTCTTGCTCTGTCTCCCAGGCTGGAGTGCAGTGGTGCTATCTTGGCTCACTGCAACCTCTGCCTCCCGGGTTTTAAGCAGTTCTTCTGCCTCAGCCTCCTGCATAGCTGGGACTCTACAGGCGCGTGCCACCACACCTGACTAATTTTTGTATTTTTAGTAGAAACAGGGTTTCACTGTGTTGGCCAGGCTGGTCTCAAACTCCTGACCTCAGGTGATCCACCTGTCTTGGCCTCCCAAAGTGCTGGGATGACAGGCGTGCACCACTGCACTCGGCCTATTTTTTTTTTTTTTTTTTTTTTTGTAGAGACAGGGTTTCACCATGTTGCTCAGCCTGATCTTGGATGGGACTAAGTGGGTTTCCTTTATTGACTAAAGTGTCCTAATGTCCTCATTCACACTCTGCTCTCCCCATCAAAAACTTATACCTTTAATGCTGAGTTTATACTACCCTAATGCCTCGACCTCCTCCCATTTCGCCTGTGCTTGTTCCCTCTAAGCAGCTTATCCTGAATCTAGAAGAAATCTGCTTAGGCTTAAAAGATCTCTCAGTGGCCCCACCATCTCTGTTTCCCCCTGCGTAACCTCCTGGGCTCCTTAGAGTCTGGGTCCAGCTTACAGAGATGTGCTCCTTTAGTGTGTCCTTACGACTGTGCCACAGATCAGCTGGGGGAAAAGAAGGCACCTTAGCCTAGTGCGTCAATTCCCAGATCCCTTATGAGGGCTTGGAAGCCCAGCTCAGGCATCCAATCTTCTGCTACATAGACCCCACTTGCTCCAGCTACCCTACTTCTGTGGTACCAGTGGTTTCTTTTCCTAAGCCACATGTCTCAAATGTTCTTGTCTTGGTTTTATTTACAGCCATGATCAATTTCCCTGACAAATTGAGGTGCTTTTATTTTCTCAGCACAGACCAGTGATCTGCTTAGGAGCTCATCAAGTTGATGAACCTTCCATCTGGCAGGGACTTTGAAGGTGGCTATTGAATAGAGAGCCAGGAAGGGACTGCTATACATAGACACTATTCCTCCTCACTCAGGGCCCCCTGCTTCCAGAATTTTTACTGCAAACAAGAAGAAACCACTATACTTGGCAAAAACCAGTGGGACTATCTCTGGGACTGTTGGCACTGACTGTATATTGGGACTTGTGAGCCTGTTGGTGAGGGAAGGTCCTGTTCTCTTCTGATTTCTTGGCTTAGGGTTCTCTGACTGCAGATTGGGTACAATGTGCAAGTCCAGGGTCCTTGAAGCCTAAAGGATGTGTTAGATTTGGTTAGATTTGGAAATGGGAGGGTTCATGGTGGCCCTTGCACTATTCCTCACTCAAGAGTAGAAAAACTCCGGAATAGCCTTGGCATTCTGGATCCCCTTGGGGTGGCTCTTTAGGCCCCATATTAACTCAGCTCTAGATCTCCTGATCACCTAGCCTGAGACTGTGTAGAGGAGAGGAAAAATGACCTGCCACCCCTCCTTCCCATGGGGTGAGGTAGAACCCACTGACCCTTCAGGAAAGCAGGAAGGACCCCTGCCTTCTCTGGCTCATCTTCCCATCTCACTCACCCAGCAGTAGCAGCTTGACAGTCTTGGCTTCCTTATCAGCATCTTCCTGCAGCTTCTTTTCTAGCTCCTTGGACCTCTTGGCCAGTTCTTTGTCCTCAGCACTGGCTCCACTTCCCATCTTTGCCGTCTTGTCACCTTTTTCAGGCCCCTAAACCTTTCTCGTAAGGTTTCCTGTATGTGAGACGGAGAGAAGGAAAAGAGTTGGAATTGAGTATCCCAACTTGGCTCCCCTAAAAGCTGGTCTATACAAGGTCAGGTAAGAGAGCAGGCTGTAGGGTCTTGTACTCTGCCTACATTGACTGAGACTCCCTACTCCAACTGGAGACCTACTTCTTAGTCTGGGGATTGTAGCCTTTATATCTAGCAATGTGATAGGTCAAGCCAATTAAGAGCTTTGTCAGTATGGCAAGGGGTAAAGACTCAAATGTTTATGTAACTAGGGAAATGATCTGCTGGGTTCTGGGAGAAGGATAGGATGCACAACCACTTCCATCCTTTAAGGGGCTCATCCCCTGAAAGTCTCTTGCTTCCTTGGATTTATTTGCATCATAGAGCTAGAGATTACGGGCATATAGGTAGGAAGCATTCCTTATGTTGAGTCTCCAGATTATGAGGTCTTGGTTTCAAGGGCTTCAGGGTATCAAAGCATACTCGTTTACCATAGGCTGGTCCTGGCAAGGAAATTTGTTTTGGGTGGTGCCCTTCTTTGGGAAGATTAGGAATGTTTCAGGTCCCACAGTGGCTGCTGCTCCAGGAAGCTACTAGCATTGCTCCTTTGTACTGGCCCCTCTCTTTGTACTTCTGTTATTGGCACTTATCATTTCATATTGTATGTCATTTTACAAATCTTTTCCCTCACTGCATTTCTCCCCCTGGAGCTCAATGGACCAAATCTGACTCATCTTTGAACCTCTCAGAACCTGTAGTTTGTTCGTGGATCAAAAGGTTTGGTGAATGAATAAATGTAGAAAAAGGGTGTATGGTGAAGAGAATGGGGTTGCTTCCCTTCGGCCCACTAAAGCCAGCTGAGTCCCAGCTTCACTTCATAAGTGAACTTTGCTGGTATTCAGTGTGGGATTTGTGCTGCCTCACACAACAAACTCTGCTTCTTTGGGAAATTGGACTCCAGACTCTGGCTTCTCAAAGGTCGGGGCAGCTCTCTCTCCCTCTGGCTCTCATCCCAGCTGCCCTTTCCTGGGGGAAAAATGAGGGTGCGGTCTAGTAACTGCCTCACAGACATTGAGGACTCCACAGGTTGTACTCCTCTATGCCAGTTATTTCAGTTGACTTAAACGAGTCTTGCTGGTGGAGCCTCCTCGGGTGGAGATGTTTTAGAATTTTGCTGCCCAAAATGCGGATCAAGAGCCAGCAACATCAGATCACCCAGAAGCTCATTAGACATGCAGAATCTCAGGCTTTAACCCAGAACTTCTGATTCGGAATCCGCATTTTAACAAGATCTCAGGTGACTCTAAAGACATTAAAGATTGGGAAGCACTGCCCTCGGGAACTGTTTTCCCCTTAACTTACCTAATCCTAAGAATCAGCTGGGTTGCTGGTTTCTGTGTGTCCTCAAGTCTTAGGTGCCACTGACTAGAAGATCACCCTGCTTTCTGAGATGTTAAAATAGTGTACAAGTTTTTAAAGGGTATGTTAGAATCAAACTCCAGAGCCAGAGAAAATATTTTAAGCTAATACAGGTAGTTATTACGCCTGTGAAGTTTGAAAAACCCTGCCCTGAAACAGTTCTCAACTTTTAGTGTACAGTAGCATTTACCTGGAGTGCTTTTTAAAAAATACTGATTAAATTGGTCTGGAGTGCAGTCCAGGCACAAGAATTTAAAAACATCCCCAGCTGATTCTAGCGTACAGCCAAGGTGGAGAACTGAGCTCGAAGGATGTAATTTGCTCTTTCATTTGAGAGCTGGACTTGTGCAGCAGTGGCCAGTTGGGACTGGGATGGTCAGGAGTAGAATCTAGGTCTCCCCGCCTATCAGGTACCCTGAGCCATAGCTAATTATCTTCCTCCTTCACACCACCTTTCAGCGACTGTACGGGCTGATGGAGAAATAGGCAGCTGCTGAGGGGCTTTCCGTGGTAGCCATGTTTTCCCATCAAATTGGCAAGTGCTTATTGACCTAAGGGAAAACAGGAGAGTCTCTTTGAAATTGTGACTATCTTGGAATCTTCATTATAAGGTTTCAGTAATTATACCCCACTGCCAGACGTGCTGTAGCCTACCCACAGTAACTCAGTACTCACAGTAACTCACACTGAGGCCAGAGCTATGCTGAAGGCTACACCGTTCAAGGGGCTGCCTGGAACTATTAATAATTATTATGTTATAGTTATTATAATAACTACTGAACAATGTAAGTGGCTCGTAACAGTTAATTCTCACAATAACTGCTATCGTCCCCAATTTACAGACTAGATTAACAGAGACTTGAGAGTTAAGTAACTCATTTAAAGTTGGCTGGGCACAGTGGCTCATGCCTGTAATCCCAGCACTTTGGGAGGCTGAGGTGGGCGGATCACCTGAGGTCAGGAGTTCCTAGCCAACACGGTGAAACCCTGTATCTACTAAAACTACAAAAATTAGGCCAAGAGTGGTGGCTCATGCCTGTAATCCCAACACTTTGGGAGGCCGAAACGGGCAGATCATCTGAGGTCAGGAGTTTGAGACAGCCTACTCAACATGGTGAAACCCTATCTCTACTTTAAAAAAAAAATACAAAAATTAGCCGGGCATGGTGGCAGGCACCTGTAATCCCAGCTACTTGGGAGGGTGAGGCAGGAGAATCACTTGAACCCAGGAGGCACTGCACTCCAGCATGGATGACAGAACAAGATTCTGTCTCAAAAAAAAAAACAAAACAAAACCCAGCATGGTGGCATACATCCAGCTGCTTGGGAGATAGAGGCACGAGAATCGCTTGAACCCGGGAGGCGGAGGTTGCAGTGAGCCGAGATTGCACCACTGCACTCCAGCCTGGGCGACAGAGTGAGACTCTGTTTCAAAAACAAAAAAACGAAGTTATATGTCCTAGTGAACAGACAAACCAGTGATCCTTCTTTCTATTACTCCCACATAAGTAGCCAGAGAGAGAAAGCATGGGCAAATGCATGAACTCGATAACAGCAGCCCTTGTTAAAGGAACCACTAACTTGTTTCACACACAGGGAAAGTGGGCTCGTTCCTTTTTCTACTGCTACCTCTGCAAACTTCTGTGCTGCTTCTGCTTTGTTCCCTAACCTACTGGGTGGAAGTTCCCCATTCTCACTGGAAAGCTGAGAGAGGGAACTGCTAGCCCTCGCCTGGCCTGAGAACACAGATCCATTACTGTGCATACATCATCCTGATGCCCGTGACCTCCTGCCTCTGCCTCTGTTGTCAACTCTGTGCCTTTGTTGTAGCTGTTCCACTTTATGATCACATTTAGGGACAGTTTCCTGATGAAGTAAGTAAGGTATGTAGTGCTATTTCCATTTTTGAGGTGAGTGAACTGAAGTACAGAAAAGTGATCCTCACATTAATAAGCAAGGTAGTATCAGAAGCCAAGCCAGAGCTCAGTTGTTTTGATTCACAGCCCTTTATAACCATATCATCTTGGATGAAAAGTAAATCACTGTTTCTCAGTGATTTGGGCATGTTTCCTGAGTTAAGGGATCTGTCTGACATCCGTGGTAAGCTTTGTCTTAAGTGAACTGTGGGTAAAGACTTGTCCCAGATGGAGTGGGAGGATATGAAGGATGAGAACTACCTTCAGGACCTTCCAGTCCATAGGCAGAGGTGGGGGAAATTCACAGAGAAACAAATTAGTGAAAGGGATACTGCAGTAGTGCTGGGAAATTCAGAGCTGTTTAAGACCTAGCATTCACCCCTGGTAGGAAAGGCAATTAAACACACAGCTGACTGTCTGACAAGTTTTATGGCAGAAGAAAGAAAAGGGTGATTGTGAAATGAACAGACTTTCCACAGAGAAGCAGAACAACAGTGGAAATGGGAGATTAGTGTTTTGGGGAAAGGAAAGAGCATGAGAAAACAGGTAGAGGTACAAGGTACAAGGTGTGCTCAGAGAAGACCTGGACTTTGATGTGACTGGACTGGAGTGAAAGGTGCACGGAGTGGAGGGCTGGGAGGTGAAGATAAGGACAAGAAAGGGAAATTGGAGCCAGCCAGTGAAGCGCCTTCAATGGCAAGGGGTTTGGCTAAAATCCACTGGGGTCTTATAAACAAGTACAGATGGAAACAGCTGCATGGTGCTATAAACACAATGCTGGGTGACTGAGGTGGGTGGTAGAGGGAGCTGGCTGCTAGGAGAAGCTAAGAAAGCAGAGCTGAACAGCTTGTTTCTAGAAGGGCCTAGGCATAAGGTATGGTTTGGGAAATTGCCCTGGCCAAGGACCTTTTTGGAGATGCAGATATTCTCTCCCAAGTTTAGTATCTGTGAAGATTGTTCTGGCCTAGCTAGGGAGGCTGACATCACAGTGAGCTGAAGTCCAGAAGTAAAGAAAAGCAGTTCTTCAGAGAAACAGGAGTGCACCATCGTTAGGGAGCTGGGATTCCAGGAGGGTCAGTTAAGGAGCCATGTGGGGAACAGGCTAGGAGGGGAGGAAGCTGTGTTTGGAGCTAGGGAAGATCCCAGAGGCTCAAAAGCAATGTTAAGGCCTCAGTGTGAAAAAAGCCCAGGCCATAGGATGACTCAGGCCTTTATTTCCCAAGCTCTATTCTGCATAGACAATGAAACCTCACTGTGATTCTTGCTGGTATTGAGTGGGTGGAGGGACTGATGCTTAACTGTAATCAGGGCCGACTTCCTAGCAGCCACAATACACCAGATGACCTGGAAATAGGGGAGGGTTGTAGAGTGAGGGGTGTGTTGCAGATCGGACTAGGGGACTAGCATAAAGGGACTAATGAACTGGTTTGCCTGGGCTGGGTGGAGGGCAAGGATTGCCACCTATTGGCTGCTGAGGTAGGTAGGTCTGCATTAAGCAGGAGGCTCAAGAGGCCTGGCCCAATGCAAGATACTATCTTTAAAACTATGTCAACATTTGCATCTTATCAGAAGATACATGACATTCTATGTAGTTACATGGTGCTTGATTTTTGAGATTCATTTTATTCATTCTTGAGAGTCCATCAGCCTCAAAATCCCTAAGGGCCCCAAGACCAATTCAGTGGGCCACAAATGTAAACAGAATAGTTTAAGTCTGGGGTTAAGACCCAGGGAAGTCTGGGTTGGGGGGACTGTGGAGTCAATTATGGATTTTTACCGATTTTTGTTGATTTCTAGTCCCTTGATTATAAAAGTTATGGGTATGTATTATAATTTTCAAAATGCAAATAAATAAAATATAACCCATAATTCCACCACTACAGATAATCATTGGTAAACTTGTTGGTGTGTTTCTTTTCTACCCATGTATATCACATAAGTAGGACCATTCTGTATATAGTGTTTTGCATCCATTCTTTTACCTAACTTTATATTGTAAACATTTCCACATCATTAAACATTTCTCCAAGAACAATTTTTAATGGCTGTATTTCATGGTATGAATCTTCCATAAACATTCCCCTACTGTTGGGCCTTTAAAGTGTCTAACTTTCCTATGCAATACACATTGTGGTGCTGAGCAACTTTTTGCATACATATTTTTCTGGCAGCTTTTTTAAGAAAAACTCCAGAAAATTGATTACTGGGTCAAATAATAAGAACCTTTTTGAAACTTTTGATTATATATTACCAGATGGCTTTCAGAGAGATTATATCAGTGTTCAAGGCCACCAGTAATGTGTGTGCACACGTACGTGTGTGTGTGTCTCCCATCTCACTAACTATACCCTTGCCACCTGCATTAGTGTTTGTTTTTTTGTTTTTTAGTCTTTGCTATTTTGATAGGTAAACCTGGTTATCTCTGTTCTCTTTTTAGTTCTATGGATTCTGTGTGAGGTGAAGAGGCCAAGTTTTTTTAAGTTTGTTCAGGGAACAGTAGACAGGGATCAATGGAAGTGGCACCAGATGCAGGTGGAGCACAGGGTTCAAAGTCCAGAATCCAGCGTGGGGAGAGAAGAGGCAGGCAGAGTTTGGGAAGGAACTCTGCTGTGGGGGTGGTGAGAACTGGGAGGAGCCAGACAAACAGCATTAGAACAACTGGGTTTGGGGGGCAAAGGCCTCCCACAAGAGGGAAAATAGGGAAGAGATTAATTCCTGCTAATGCATTTAATTATATTCAGTGAAGTCTTAGGGACTTCCCTCCACAAGTTCCCTTTAGGTCGGATTTTCTACCCCTTGGCAGTGGGGATGCTTGTTGGATAGGATGTCTGCAGACCCCAGAACGGCTGTAAGTGAATCAACCTGTGAGTGTCAATAGAGAACCAAGGCCAAGGCTAAAGCAATGGTAATAATAAAAAAGTGCTAACTACAGGCCAGGCACAGTTCTAAGCAGTTAACTTACATTAACTCATTCATCTTAACCACCATATAAAGCAGGTACTCTTACACTCATTTTACGGAAGAAACAGAAGCACAGAGAAGTTAGGTAACTTGTCCAGTATCAGGAAGTAGGTGAAATCTGGATTTGAACGCAGACATTCTGGCTAGAGTTAAAGCTCTTAACCACCAAATACAGAAATGTGGGAAGGGGAGCCAGAATTGCAGGGCACAGCCTCCTACCTATGCCGGCCGGAAGAAAACAGACGACCAGGTGAGATTGCAGGGGCAGGACTTCTGCTTAAAATGAATCCTGGGACGATAACAACAGCTACCTTTCATTGGGCCCTGACTTCGTGCCAGGCACTAGGTAAAGGGACTTTACGTTTAATCTTCACAGTAACCCCTTTGAGTGAGGTACTGTCATTACCCCATCTTACGGATGAGGAAGCTGACGCACGAAACTGCCCCAAGATCAAGGGTCAGCTCAGGCCAGCCCTACCGCGGTGTGGCGGCTGCCCACGTGGCGCCCAGGAAGAGAAAAAAATGGCGAGGCGGGGTCGGCAGGCGGAGGCGGGGCCAGGCGGGGGCGGGGCCAAGGGCCGCAGAGCCTGGCGCGGAGCCGGCGAGATTTTCGTGGGGTCGCACCTGTTGCGTGACTCCCCCACAGTCCGGCCGCGGGAGTCCGACCCTGAATGCCCAGGGAGTGTTGCGAGAAACCTGGACGAGTTCCGGGTCCCGCTCCCTTGGGAGCACGTGGCCTACCCGTCTCTCGATTGCGATTGCGGGGTTGGGTGGTCGCGACACCGGGGTCGCCTTGAGGCCAGTCTGGCTGCCGAGATCTGCGGGAGTCCACCTCCGGCCAGCTGGCAATTTTGAAAGACTGCCTTACTTTCCCCATCTCAGTGCCAGGGCAGGGGCCCTTGGAGTGACTTGGCCGGAGTCTGGGGCCCGACCACCCTGCCCTCTCTCAGGACCCGGGCTTTCTGCTGTGCAGACCCTCGTGGGCAGCCTCCCCTCGGAACTCGGACACCATGGCTTCAGGTGAGTGTGTGTACGTGTGTTGGAGGGAGGGTCTCTGGGACAGAGAAGTGCTGTGGCCAGGGTGACAAGAGGGTGGGAGTCACAGCACAGCGGCAGGACGTAGGGAAGGCGGTCAGCTCTTCCTACGAGGGCCTGGGGAGCAGAGCCAGAGTGTGCAGAGCCAGAGGAAAAATCCGAAGAGGCTAGGGTCTCTGTCCCAGACCCCCAGACAAGGGGGTCTCCTGGCCTTCCTGCCTTCCTAGGAGGTAGCTATTTGGCGACGGTGGAATTTTCCCAAGACAGGCCCCTCCCTCCTGGGCTGGGATTCTCGGTTCTTCCCCCTCCTCCCAGAGCTGAGCTACCCCCGGAGCTGAGGGTCAGATGTGGAAGGAAAGTGGGTGCTGGGTTTTCACGGAGTATGCCAGCCCTGCCCCGGGAGGACTGTGTTTGAGCTTGGACTCACTCGCTGCTGAATTCCTATTTGTTATTCTTTTTTCTTCCAGACTAGCTGGAAGGACCAGCTAGCCTGGACTTTGGCTTCTTTGCCCTGGAGCCCTGGCATAATGGGGTGAGGGCTCTTGGTGGGTTAGTGGAGAGCTGGGGGCTGGCCCTTCCCCATCTTCTTTTCTACCCACTCCCTCCCCCGCCCCCCGCCAAGCCCAGCCACCATCAGTCACGTCACTCCTGGGACTGAGGAGGGAGGGGAGGGATAGGGGGCAGAGATGGAGGCCCCACTCCCCGAGGTTGCCTAGACAACATGAGAAATCGTGGCCGGGGCCTCTTCCGCCTGCGGAGCCGCTGCTTCCTGCATCAGTCACTCCCGCTGGGGGCGGGGCGGAGGAAGGGGTTGGATGTGGCAGAGCCAGGCCCCAGCCGGTGCCGCTCAGACTCCCCCGCTGTCGCCGCCGTGGTCCCAGCCATGGCATCCTATCCATCTGGCTCTGGCAAGCCCAAGGCCAAATATCCCTTTAAGAAGCGGGCCAGCCTGCAGGCCTCCACTGCAGCTCCAGGTGAGTGTGTGCTTCCTGGCCTCAGGATAGATGCTGGGCTCTGTCTTGCCACCTCTCGCCCAAGCTGCTGGTCCCCTCAGAGGAGGCCACCTCCTCTGGCATCCTCTCTGTGGTGGTGCCTCTTAACCTCAGTCCCAGGGACAGCCGGCTTGGAAGGTGGGGTGAGGGGTGGCCGGGGGTGGGGGTGGATCTGAGATATCTGTGCCAGGGATGCTGTCCTCTGTCACAAGGAGTGGGCATGGTGTGGGTGCAGCAAGAGGTGTGTGTGCACACGTGTCAGCGTGTGCATGTGCTAAGACTGCATGTGGAGCATGTGTGAATGGAGTGGGGGTGTGTGGGACTGTTTTGTGGACTGGCCACTCTGACTGGTGCCTGTGCCTTTACCAGGCAGGCTCAGGCTGTTCTGTGACTAGTTCCACTTTTTAGGACCCCACATCTAGATCCCCCTCACTGGGGGTCTGACATCTGGGCACAACCATTGTTGGCTGGCATCCCACAACTGGGGGCTTGACTGTATCTATCGTTTGCTATTTGCTCGTTCCTTGTCTATGTCATGAGCCTCCTTAGGAGTATGGGGCGTCCTTGGTCAGGTCCGTGCAGGCTTCAGACTGGGGCTGCTGCCCGCACTGCGTGTGCTCCTGCACCCTTTGGTTCGTCTCTCACTCTAGTAAGCATCTCTGCATCATTTGGAGCAGGCAGCGAGGTGCAGCAGCGCCTGTCTCAGTGAGGGCTTGGCTGCCTGGCTCTGTGCTTGCAGAGGGCTGTCTGCCTGCTGTCTGCTCCCAGGCCTTGTGGCTAAGGAAAGACCCACCCTGACTTTGATGACCAGATCATGCTGACTGCCCCCCACCCTTGCAGCTGTCTGTAGCCATAGCCCTACTATCAACCTCCTATATTTTCTTGTTTCATTGAAGATGCCTAGTGCTAGGTCTGTACTGCCCTGAGGGTGTTCTCTGTGCCCAGGTCTGTGCCATCCAGAAAGGGTGTCCCCTGGGTGGGGCCCTCCCTGGCCCTGTTTGGTTCAGCAATAGGGCAACTGATACGGATCTAGCCCAGAACTGGATACCCTTCAGTGGTCAGATGGTAAGAGCATCTGACACTTGTGGGGTCAAAGCCGTGGACACCCCTGTGCCTACTGAGGCAGTCCTGGCAGTGTGTGAGGGGCTCCTGGTCGAGAGGGGAGATGGGGTGCTCAGAATCTCAGAGTTGGTGGGAGTGGCTCTGGAGCGGCCCACTCTGGCTTTTGCTTGACTTCTCTGTAAGTGTGGGTGTATGTGTGTGGTGCTGGCCCCTAGAGAAAGGACCAGTAGGCAGCTGAGTCTTCTAGGCCTGGCCTCTGAGAACGTAGAGGTTACTGCCTGTGTGTCACCTTCAGTGAGCCTGTGGCAGCCCTGGAGAGTGGCCTGGCAGGCTGGGGGGATGGCGTTGGCTGTTGGAATCTGTCCTGCTCACCCCAGAACTGCTGTGGAGCCCCAGACCCCTGTGCTAGGAGAGGGGGTTGAGATTTGGGCCTTTGACTCAACTCCTGCTAACCCAATATGAACTAGCCATGGAGGTCTGTGGTCGGCCTCCCCTAGATGGAGTTAGAAGTGGTCTGGGGCCATATGTAGGGAGGAGGTGTGTAGAATCAGGGTTCTTGGGCAAGAAAAGGTCTTACACTCTGGTGGTGAGGCAGGGTCCCCTCTTTTCTTCCTTTTTCTACTTTGTCCTTTTCCAAGAAAGAGATAGTCACCCCATCTCCACCCCTGCCAAGTTCACTTCACTGCCCTTTACTGGCCTATTGCCTTCACCCTGCCCTGGGCCCAGAGAACCTCCCACTGTCCTCAGTGGGCAGGGCTACAAGTAGGATGTATTTTGAAGGTCCCAGGAGTTCATAATTGCAGGCCTCGCCTCAACACAGAGCCTGGTGTTTTGCAGAACACTTGCAGAGCCATTATCTCTGTGAGCCTTATGGCAGTTGTGGCTAGGCAGGGAAGGGAGCACTTACCGCCCCACTTGTAGATGAGGACCCAAAGCCTTCCATGATAGGTAGAGACATGCCTGGAAGCAGGAACAGAATCAGACCCATGTCCTCCAAATTCTAGCTCCCTTTCTCCCAAACTTATTCTGGACAGTTTGTCCCGTCCCTGATGATAGGCTTGGATCAGGGATTGCAAGTCTAGGGGCCTGTGAACCAGTCCCCTGAGCAGCTGGGCAGCGGGGAAGCCTCAGTGACTGGCCCCTACCTAGACTGGGCCAGTTCCTCAGCTGCCAGTTAGCTTCTTCCCCAGCAAAGGCCCTGTCTCTCCTAAGGGACCCCATAGTCAGGGCCCAGAGGACAGTGGTGAGTACCAAGGCCACTGCCAGGGGAGGCTGACCTGGGGCTGTGGGTGTGGAGATGAGGAGAGCTGTTCCCTTCCTTTTTCTCCCCTCTTACTCTTTGGCCAGCCAGGCCCTGTCCACTGACTGTCCCCTAGGGCAGTGGATTTTAAGGAGGCTTGGCTCCTCCCTGCCGGCCTGCCCTGCCCAAATCAGCCTACCCTGCTACTCCCCCTTAGGAGCCTCACATCTGGCTGGGTCCTCCCTGGCACTGTAGAGGCCCTCTTCAGTTCTGGAGCTCATCTTATCTCCCAACTCTGATGCTCCTTTCCTTGGTTTCTGGGCTCCCTTGAACTCCCCTAGCTCTGTGCTCACGGCCATCTCAGGGTCTCCCCTGCTTGCAGCTGCACTTGGTACAGCCTGTGCCAGCCCCTGAGGGACTGGCTGCAGCTTCACTGGCAAACAGGCGGGCAAGGGGCACAGGGCTGCTGGCTGGAGCTGCCTGCACTGTGCAGGTAGGGTTCAGGCAGGGCCCAGGGTGTGCAGGGGACGGGGTCTTGGATCTGGGGAAGGCCCCTCCCTCTTCCCTTCGTCCAGCTTTGGGACCAGTCCTGGAGTATTGGGAAATGGGTGCAGAGACTTTAAGGCCGGCTACCCAGGCAGATCCTGTAATCCTTCCCTAAGCCAGGGTGGAGGGTGCTGGATGGGAGCACTCCTTACAGCCAGCTGAGAGAGGCAGTTTGGGTGTGGAAAGCTTCCCACTGAGGAGCTGGGGCTGCTGAGCCCAGGGAGGGTCCTTCGGGGTAGGCTGGAAGCCTTGGCAGCCCCCATAGATCGGCGGCTTTACGGCCCTCTGGTGCCATCCTCCGGGTGGCACAGATGAAAAGTCTAGTCTTGATGGAGAAAGACCCCTGGCTTCTGACACTCCATTCCCCAGGGCCCTCTGTGGTGCCCCCAGCCCAGATCCTGGAGCCTGAGTGACATAGACTGTTTGTGGCAGCTCCTTTTAGAGGGACAGGCCAGGCTACATTTTGGCAGCCGTGGGGCCCTGGGGGAGAGGGCAGGCCTCCAGGGAGGAGGTAGGGTTCCCCTGCCAACCAGGCCTTCCACTTCCTCTCCTCTTCCCTTGAGGGCTGGTCCCCAGGTCAGAGCTGAGCAGCAGCTGTGGCTTTTCTTGTGCTGCACAGGTCCAGGATGTCAGGCGCAGGGCCCTGCCCCTTTGACTGGAGAATCTGCTAGTCCAGGGGCGGGTCTGATCCTGGGTTGCCTGCCCTGGGAGCTGCAAGCTGGGGGTCCCTCGTGTGGCCGCCTGGTCCTTACCAAGCGCCTGGTGTGTGTCTCTGCGGGTGTCTGTGCGTATGTGCGTGTGTGCGCACATGTACACGTGCACCTGCCTCTGGGAGGTAGTCATGTGGAGATTCTCATGGCCTGAGGGAGCAGGCTCTAGTCTGGGATTCGGTTCTCATTTGTGGAGGTAATGAATCTACTTGTTCTAGGGGCAGACTCAGAATCCCCATCCCGAGCCTGAAATGGTGAGGGGTCCTTGTGTTAGAGGTGAGGGTGAGCCCTTTGGGAGCCACACACACAGGCCTACTCCTCAGCTACTGAGGAGAGACTGCCCTCTTTCCCCACCCTGGGCTCTCTCGGGAGCTGGCCTAGTCAGGGCAGGGGCCCAGGGCTATCAGGGGTGCCCCTCCACCCTTTGACCCTGGCATCACTGTCTCTGCAGAGGCTCGGGGTGGTCTGGGGGCCCCTCCGCTGCAGTCTGCCCGATCCCTGCCGGGCCCCGCCCCCTGCCTCAAGCACTTCCCGCTCGACCTGCGCACGTCTATGGATGGCAAATGCAAGGAGATCGCCGAGGTATCACCTGGCACCACCCGCACCCTCACCCTGTGTCTCCATGCCCTGCCTCTGCTCCCCACACCCCTCACCTCAGCTGTCCCCTCACCTCACGCTTGGCTGTCTCCTGATCCTCAGCCTCTCCCAGGTACCCCTGGTCCTGCTGCCCTCACCCCACCCTTAGACTGTGTAGGAGAGTGTCCGAGGGCGGAGGGCCAGCCATGCTGACCTTCCTTCCCTCCCCCCAGGAGCTGTTCACCCGCTCGCTGGCCGAGAGTGAGCTCCGTAGTGCCCCGTATGAGTTCCCCGAGGAGAGCCCCATTGAACAGCTGGAGGAGCGGCGGCAGCGGCTGGAGCGGCAGATCAGCCAGGATGTCAAGTGAGCCCAGCAGGCAGCTGCTTAGTCTCCCTCCATACCCGTCCAGACCCTTTCAGAGCCCTTCTCTGCCTCTTTCCCTCGCGCCCTCCCTTGGGGTGCTGCACAGGGAGCCTAGAGTGGGCTTTGGAGTCGGGCTGCTGGGTTCTGTTCTGTCTTCTAGCCGCTGGTGTGGCTGGGCCATGTTGCTTAACTTACGGGTCTGCTTTCTCATCTCTAAAGTGAGTGAGAACAGCACAGGGTTCTGCAGCTCTGCCTTTGAGGATCACATGTGACAACATGTGCACAGCACCTAGTATGGTGCTGGGACCTGGGAGCAAGGGCCGTCCCTCGTGATCTGCCTGACCTCTCACCCCTTTTGCCTCTAGGCTGGAGCCGGACATCCTGCTTCGGGCCAAGCAAGATTTCCTGAAGACAGACAGTGACTCGGACCTACAGTGAGGAGGGCAGAGGGGCACAGGGGATGCGGAGCTGGAGTCTGCCCTTCTGCCGGCTCCAAACCCCTCCCTTGAATGCACCCCCTGCAGGCTCTACAAGGAACAGGGTGAGGGGCAGGGTGACCGGAGCCTGCGGGAGCGTGATGTGCTGGAACGGGAGTTTCAGCGGGTCACCATCTCCGGGGAGGAGAAGTGTGGGGTGAGTATGGGGTGCACGTGGGGCAGGGCCTTGAATCTCCATCACCTATGTCTTAGTGGGTTCCCCCAACCTGGAGACCTGGGGGTGGGGGCTGGAGAGGGTGTTTCTCTTTCCAGCAGCTGGAGGGGCAGAGGGGCTGGCTGGGAGCCACTTGATGTGCTGGACCAGGGTGATCTGAGTATTCCTGGGGGCCAGGGCCTGTGGGAGGTGGGGATAGTTTGGGGTCTGAGATAAAGCCTCAGGGAGGAGGTCTCTGAGTCCGAGACTGAGGATGGTGATTGCATGTCCTCATCTTCAGGTGCCATTCACAGACCTGCTGGATGCAGCCAAGAGTGTGGTGCGGGCACTCTTCATCCGGGAGAAGTACATGGCCCTGTCCCTGCAGAGCTTCTGCCCCACCACCCGCCGCTACCTGCAGCAGCTGGCTGAAAAGCCTCTGGAGACCCGGACCTATGAGCAGGGCCCCGACACCCCTGTGTCTGCTGGTGGGACCCCCCATCTCTGCCCCACCCCATGTGCCCTAACCTCCTGGGCTTCCTCAGCCTAGTGCCTGGGCACCTCTGCCCTGCCTGCCTCTCCCTACACCCAGCCTCATTCCAACCTCTTGGTGTGCAGGGGTGGAGGTTGGGCAGGAGCTGTCTGACCTACTGGGTCTTCAACATCTCTTGCCGTCTGTGGGGACTTTGGGTTGGGTAGTGGGTGGCTTGGAAGAGCCCTGCTCTGACTTTACCCTCCTCACCCCTGCAGATGCCCCGGTGCACCCCCCTGCACTGGAGCAGCACCCGTACGAGCACTGTGAGCCAAGCGCCATGCCTGGGGACCTGGGCTTGGGTCTGCGCATGGTGCAGGGTGTGGTGCACGTCTACACCCGAAGGGAACCTGACGAGCAGTAAGAGGGGTGTGGTGCGTGTTGGGGGGATGCAGCGTGGGAGGTTGCATTGGCTTGGGAGAGGCCACAGGGCTCAGCTTGCTCTCCTCACCCAAGCTCCCCTCCATGCCAGTTGCTCAGAGGTGGAGCTGCCATATCCTGACCTGCAGGAATTTGTGGCTGACGTCAATGTGCTGATGGCCCTGATTATCAATGGCCCCATGTGAGTCCCCTGCCATCCCAGACACTTAGCTTGCCTCCTAGCCCAGATTCTCCAGCCCCAGTTCTGCCCCAGACTCCCATCACCTGGTGATAGTCATCTTTCCTAGTTGCTGAGCCCTCGACTTGCCTGCAGTCTACTGGCCTCTTGGCAGCCTCCATCCTTACCCTCCCACCTGCTCCCTCTGATCTGCTACCCGAGCCCTCCCTAGGTGCCTCCCTTCAGGGCCTAAGTGTCTGCCTTGTTCTCCTCATGCCCAGAAAGTCATTCTGCTACCGCCGGCTGCAGTACCTGAGCTCCAAGTTCCAGATGCACGTGCTACTCAATGAGATGAAGGAACTGGCCGCCCAGAAGAAAGTGCCACACCGAGATTTCTACAACATCCGCAAGGTGGGCCCTGACCCCGTGACCCTCTCCGTGTCCCCATCCCACACCTCTGCCCAGCCTCCCATTCAAGGGCCAGGCCCCCCACAGAGCATCCAGTACAGAGGGTCCTTTCCCATCGCACTGCCCTGGGCCCCAGAGCGTCCTGGCCTCTGGTGGATCAGCAGTGCCCTGTTCCACTCCAGGTGGACACCCACATCCATGCCTCGTCCTGCATGAACCAGAAGCATCTGCTGCGCTTCATCAAGCGGGCGATGAAACGGCACCTGGAGGAGATCGTGCACGTGGAGCAGGGCCGTGAACAGACGCTGCGGGAGGTCTTTGAGAGCATGAATCTCACAGCCTACGACCTGAGTGTGGACACGCTGGATGTGCATGCGGTCTGTGCCAGTGGTGTGGGCTGTGGGACTGAGTCAGTCAGGGGACCAGGAGTCAGGGGTGACCTGAGCCTTCCCACGTCCCCCAGGACAGGAACACTTTCCATCGCTTTGACAAGTTTAATGCCAAATACAACCCTATTGGGGAGTCCGTCCTCCGAGAGATCTTCATCAAGACGGACAACAGGGTATCTGGGAAGTACTTTGCTCACATCATTAAGGTAAGGAGGCCGCCTTCCCTGCCAAGCCTCGAGCCTGAGGATCTGGGGGCTTTTGGGGGATGAGACTCAAGGAAGGTGGGCAGATGACCCCCTGAAGAGCTCTGACTCAGCTCACCTCATGTCTAGGAGGTGATGTCAGACCTGGAGGAGAGCAAATACCAGAATGCAGAGCTGCGGCTCTCCATTTACGGGCGCTCGAGGGATGAGTGGGACAAGCTGGCGCGCTGGGCCGTCATGCACCGTGTGCACTCCCCCAACGTGCGCTGGCTGGTGCAGGTGCCCCGCCTCTTGTGAGTGTCCCTTGGAGTGGGAGGGGAACCTGTGAGGTCATGTTCAAGGGGTCAGGGCCTGCCTCCTGCCCTCCTAAGATGGCTGAGCCTCCCTTGTCCCTGCCAACCCCTCTGAGTGCAAAGAAGGGCTTCCTGGTCCCACCCATGGTCTGTCCAGCCTGGCCCACCTGGGTATCCTTGCTTTCCCAGTGTGGTTCAGATACGCCCCTATGCTCTTGGGCCGAGCTCTGACCCTTACTGGCCCACTGGGTTTCCTCCCATTGGCCCTGACTTGCACATACCTGCATGTTATGTCTCGCCTGCAGTGATGTGTACCGTACCAAGGGCCAGCTGGCCAACTTCCAGGAGATGCTGGAGAACATCTTCCTGCCACTGTTCGAGGCCACTGTGCACCCTGCCAGCCACCCGGAGCTGCATCTGTTCTTGGAGCATGTGAGCAGGCAGCACAGGGCTGGGTATGGGGAGCACAGCCAGCTTCACGTCCAGCTGCAGCTCTGGGTCTGACCCCAGGGTTCTGTATTAGGTGGATGGTTTTGACAGTGTGGATGACGAGTCCAAGCCTGAGAACCATGTCTTCAACCTGGAGAGCCCCCTGCCTGAGGCGTGGATGGAGGAGGACAACCCACCCTATGCCTACTACCTGTACTACACCTTTGCCAACATGGCCATGTTGAACCACCTGCGCAGGTGCCTGCACCACCCTGTGTCTGTTTGCTGTGCCGTCTCTTGCCCAACAAACTTCACTCTTGGCACCTTGGGCTGGGGCCACCAGACCTCTGACCCACCTGTTGCCTGGACTAGATGGGTTCTTTCTCTGCCCTTGGAGCTACATCTCTCACCCCTCACAGCCAGTAACCTACCCCTGTCCCCCTTATCCCAGGCCTGCATAGTTATCGGCTGGAGGACATATGCAGGCTGGGTTGGGAGGTCAGGGGCTCCAGTGAGCCCAGGTGATCCCAGGCTCAGGAGCTGACACTGTCTTCATGTCCCCCAGGCAGAGGGGCTTCCACACGTTTGTGCTGAGGCCACACTGTGGGGAGGCTGGACCCATCCACCACCTGGTGTCAGCCTTCATGCTGGCTGAGAACATTTCCCATGGGCTGCTTCTGCGCAAGGTCAGGATCTGCACGCCCAGCCTTCCCTCCCAATTGTTCACCTTCCTCTGAACCATTCGAGCCCCTTCAGTAACCAATCCTCCTCCCACCCAGCCCTCAGATTGGATTCTGCCTTCCCAATGTAACTACCCTTCCCCGCCCTAGCCTCCAGCCTGGGGCCCCAACTTGGATTTTGACTAATTCACCCTTTGCACATCAGGCCCAGCCTGGATTCTCCTCCCCCTTCCCTCTTCTGTGGCCTGGACCCCCAGAACCACTGTGCCCTGCCCAGCCCCGAGGCCACCTGACAGGCCCTCCCTCCCTGTTGCCTGCCCAGGCCCCTGTCCTGCAGTACCTGTACTACCTGGCCCAGATTGGCATCGCCATGTCCCCGCTCAGCAACAACAGCCTCTTCCTCAGCTACCACCGGAATCCGCTACCGGAGTACCTGTCCCGCGGCCTCATGGTCTCCCTGTCCACTGATGATCCCCTGCAGTTCCACTTCACCAAGGTCAGAGCCCAGCAGGCAGCCAGGCAGGCGGGCGGGTCCCAGGACGCTGGGGTCTTTCGGGTGGGGGGGGGGGGTGTCTCTCGGGTTGGTGCTGCCCCCTGGTGGTAGAGCATAGCTGGCCAATTGGCAAGTCCTATGGAGTTGGGGGGTTGGGCGGATGGGGGGCGGGGGTGGGTAGAGCGTGTGGGGAGGTGGGGGAAGGGAGGCAGGGGCAGCTAGCCAGGACGCACTCCTCTGAGGGAACCTGGCCCGTGCAGGAGCCGCTGATGGAGGAATACAGCATCGCCACCCAGGTGTGGAAGCTCAGCTCCTGCGATATGTGTGAGCTGGCCCGCAACAGCGTGCTCATGAGTGGCTTCTCGCACAAGGTACTACAGCGCCTGCCTGGACCTTGGCATGGCATCGCTCCTCCCCTCCTTTGCATTTGGGGTCCTGACCTGTCCCTGGGATGGCTTGGGGTGGGGCACGGCCCCTCAGCACTGGCTGCAGCCCTGCCCATTACCCCTGCTCCCTGCAGGTAAAGAGCCACTGGCTGGGACCCAACTATACCAAGGAAGGCCCTGAAGGGAATGACATCCGCCGGACCAACGTGCCAGACATCCGCGTGGGCTACCGCTACGAGACCCTGTGCCAGGAGCTGGCGCTCATCACGCAGGCAGTCCAGAGTGAGATGCTGGAGACCATTCCGGAGGAGGCGGGTATCACCATGAGCCCAGGGCCTCAGTGAGCCTGGTCCATGAAGTGCCCACCACATCGCAGCACTTTTACCACGTTTTGTCCTCAGACCCCTCCCATGCTGTGTGGTCTCTGCATGTCTCCGTTCTTGTCTGTCTGTGTCTTGCATGTCTCCGACCATGTCACTGTCCCTGAGCCGCCCAGTGAAAGCAAAGCCTGGGAATCTGCTCGTTGTTGTTTGGGCTCAGGTAGCACCTGACGGCCCAGGTATTGAGGGTCCCCCCTGCTGGTGGCCCTGTCCTGGGGTCCTCAGAAGCCTGACTGTCCTACGGGCTTCTCCAGTGTCCATAGGGGCTTGGGATGGTTGTGGGGGGCTGGCCCCTCTAGCCTTTCAGGTCCTTCCTGGACAAATCTAAGCCTTGGCCAGGGCTGGAGTTTAGGCCCCTGTCTTGTTCATGTAACCGAGGGGTAGGCGGGGGACCTGTACACCTCTGCTGTGGGCACGGGGCTGCTGAGGGTCTGTGGAACTCCAGCAGCTCCGCACTGGCTAGAGCTGGGCTGAGAGCTCAGTCACAGCCCTGGGCTTCCTGGCCTAAGTGGGTAGACGCAGGTGGCAGAGGTGCTGGACCACATCTCCGCCAAGTCACTGCCCAGCAGCCTTCTCCGTCCTGTCCCCAGCCCACGTGCTCCTTGGGTGTCAGCTTCCTGTGCCTCTGTGGGAGAGGGCAGCTGCCGTGTGTTATGTCTGGGGCCACGGTCACTGCAAGGTCCTGGATCTGCCACTCAACCCTGGGAGTGGTGTTCCCAGTGTGGCTCCCAGAGCTTTGACCAGATCCTGATCCCAGCTGGCCCCTGTGTTGTGTTCTGGACCGAGGCCTTTGCTGTGAACTGCAGTGTTTCATACGACCCATCTTTCCTAGTGCATGAGAAATAAAGATTATTTAATTAATGAAGCAGGTGGGGTTTCTGTTGGGAGAGGAAGTACCATGGTGGGAGGTGGCTGTGAATGGAGGCACTGCACATTCTGAGGAGAGGGACTCGTCTTGGGTGATGTGTATGTTGTGCTTGTGGAAACTGACAAAGGAAGCTGTGGGAGAGAGGAGATACCCATCCGACCCTCATCTAGCCTGTCCCCCATGAGGGGGACAGTTAGCCCCAGGTCTGCAGCACATCCCTGTCACACCAGCTCGGGGGCTGGTGTCTGTTTCCTACCTTGTACTTCTTCCCCTCTTCCAGCCTCTGAGGGGATGGCCTGGTAGGTGGGGACTGTGCACCTACAGGCAAACCCGAGGCCAGGGTCTTCTGGGGGGTCTTATTTAGATGGCCCTCTCGAGGCCATACTCTCAGAGATTCTGATTCAGTAGGCAGAAGGTGTGGCACAGACATCTGCAAACTCTCAGGCAGATTCTATTGCAAGAGGTTGGCACAAGCCTGTGCATTCTGATTCCAGCGCCTCCCCCCACAACCTCAGCCTCTGTCCCATGTTTAATACACAATTTCTGGAGCACCTCCCTGGCACAGAGGTTGCTGGAGTCTGTTCCCCAGGTAAAGAAGGAAAGTGGAATGTGCCCTGGGCTGTGCAGGGTCCTGGGTGGGCGGAGAGAAGCCTGTCGCTGCCCCTGCTGCTGGCTGGGGAGGCCTGTCCTCCCCTGGCTGGCTGCCTCAGAAGCGATTAGCCCTGGAACAGCATGAGCCTGTGTAATTGAGGGCCTGCCCAGAGCCAGAGCAGCTGGAGCAGGAGGGGGAGGCTGGGAGGCCGCTGGCTTCCTCCTCCCTTCTTGTCAGCTGCTCTCCCTCACCCCAGCCTCTTTCAGCAAGCAGGTCTGCACCTGGCCCTGGGCCTCCCAGCAGGTGCCCCGGGAAGACGCTCTCCTCATCCCTCCTCACTTCCCATTGGCCAAGCCCTCTCCCGGTCAAGACCCGAGGCCCTTCAGTTCAGAAGACACCCCTTGCCAATTCATCCTGGCCACTTACATGTCACAGAATTGAATGCTGGAGCCCAATGAGGGTGGGAGGTGGTGAGTCCACGGCTCCCCCACCCAGGCTGGGCCTTGGCTGCCCAAAGATCCCCCTTTACAAGGGTGAGAGGGACTCACTTTTCAAGTAGGTGAATAATAACACACCTGAGCTGTGTCTTGTCTTTGTTTTAACAAGGAAGCAGGATTAAAAGATCTTTCTAGAAGGTCTTTCGGAGGCAAGAACTGCCTGTCCCGTCTGCCAGCACTTAGGACTCTATATTTACTCGTTGAATTTGTCATTTAATAGAATCCTTCAGTTCACATTCTTGTCTCCTGTTTTTCTTAGTGTGTGCTGAGGCTTAGCTCTAAGAATATTACTAATTTGAAGTTCCTAGCAGCCTCTCCATGGTTTATTTTTGAAACAAGGTCTTGCTCTATCATCTAGGCTGCAGTGACCTCCTGGGCTCAAGTGATCCTCCCACCCTAGCCTCATGAGTAGCTGGGACTACAAGCACGTGCCACCTTCATCATGCTGCACAGGCTGGTCCTGAACTCCTGGGCTCAAAGTCCTGGGATTATAGGCGTGAGCCACCGCGCCCAACCCACAATTTATTTTTTAAACAACTTCCCTCTGGTTTCTTAGTTTCTCAGAAATTTCTCTTTCAAATATTTGTGAAGAGAAAATAATCTTAAAACAGTAAGCCCTTAATACTTCTTCCTATCTGAAAAGAAAATCATTTTCGTTAAAAAAAAAATTGGAAAATAAAGAAAAACAGGAAGAAGTAAAAAGCCCACTCATAATCTACCAAATATTCAGTTTCACCAAGTATTTGCTGCATGCCTGAGATGTATGTAGATATTTTAATACGTATCTATGCATATTTGTGCGTTCTTTTCAGTTCTTTTAAAAATCGTATTTTTGAGTTGATTTCACATGGATAATTTGGGCTTTTAAAAATATTTATTATTATTTTTTTGAGATGGAGTCTCACTCTGTTGCCCAGGCTGGAGTGCAGTGGCACAATCTTGGCTCACTGTAACCTTTGCCTCCCAGGTTCAAGTGATTCTCCTGCCTCAACTTCCCAAGTAGTTGGAATTACAGGCGCGTGACACCCACACCTGGCTAATTTTTTGTATTTTTAATAGAGACAGGGTTTCACCATGTTGGTCAGGTTGGTCTCGAACTCCTGACCTCAGCTGATCCACCCACCTCAGCCTCCCAAAGTGCTAGGATTACAGGTGTGAACCACCGGGCCTGACCCCGGCCTATTTTAAAAATTATTTTAACATATGTCTTTCCACATGTCATTAAAATACTCTGCAAATATGAATGTGAACTACTGTGCACCACCCCCTGGTGAGCCTCCCGTGGTTTATGATTACAGCTCTCCTCCGTTAAGAATAACTGTGGCCTAATGTGACCAACAATGTGCACTCTGGGTTTGACTTTTGGTTCCACCACTTTCAGGCTGTGTGACCTTAGGCAAGTTACTTCCCCTGTCTGTGCCTCCAGGTCCTCACCCATTTCATGGGGATAATAATAGCACTTTTCTCATGGGTTGATTTTGGATTCAATCGGCCACTGGATATAAAGCACTAAGCAAGAACTCAGTAAATATAAGCTATTATTATCTTTGCATAAATCTCTCCGGATTATTCCCTTAGTGTAGATGCCCTGAGTGAAATCACCAGGTCCAAGGTAGAATTTTTTTACTGTTCTTGATAGAAATGAATCAAAGTATGTGAGCCGAAATAAAAAGTCATTTCCTTGCCCTCGACCTTGCCTGCACCTTCCATGCCAGCCCGTCACCTCCTCTCCTCTTTTGGAGCCCCACGCCCTGCCCTTCCTCTCGACCTGCTCTGTGTGCCTGTGTGTGTGAAGGAGCCCACATCTTCTTTCTGGTCAGGGGCCAGATCTTACTTGGAATCGGGGGGTGGGGGAAAGAGGGTGGGTGGCAGAGGGAGTAAATAAAACAGGCAACCCAACCAATGTTTGGGGCCTGTCCTGAGTGAAGTCGACACTGAGGGACTGTCCCTCATCTGTCCCTAAAGCTTTCGGACTCGGAAGCATGAGGGCCATGTGCCAGGCCACATCTCACATGCCCTGCATGGGGTCACCTCTCCATGCCCACTCCTGGGGGAGTGGAGGAGAGTAACTGGGGAGCTATCTGGGTCCCCAGGCTGGGGTAGAGGACGGGTAAGGGTGTTTGGTTGGGTGACAATAATCCTGATTTCTAAACCCTACACCAGAACATTTACCATATCAAAGTATTGCCTCACTTATGAATGTATTCATATGAAATTCCAATAAAGGCCTAAGCATTAACTCAGATTTAATCCAATGTTTGACAAATCACTTTATTTTCAAAATGAGAGTGAAATTGCCCAAATTAGGATGCCCTGAACAATCTGGGGTGGGTGGTCTCTGCAGCTGCACCTGAAGCGGGCAGCCTGCAGGTCTAGAGATGGGGACCATCCAAATGCCTTGATTTTGTGCGCACACCTGTCTTCTCCTGGCAGGCCCTCAATGCCGCCCACCCCCGGGCAACACAGGGAGCTGAAAGAAAAGCTTTGAGGGCTGCAAAAAAAAAAAAAAAAAAAAAGTTGAAATTGACAAATGTTTAATGAAATGCCTTCAGAAAGTTGCATGTCAACTTTAATATTTGTTAAGTCACATGTCATTATATTTGAAAACAATTTGTAACTTGGATTTTTGACAAGAGTTCCAGAATATGCAATATGATGAAACAGAAATCATAGCCAATAGTAAATTAAGTGAGTTACTCAGAGTCAAGTAATTTCAAAAGCAAATTTATAAAAACCCCTTTAAAGCAAAGTAGAGTTCTATTTAATGAGGGGTGTGGGTGCATTTTAAATGCAAGTGAGGGTGGGGCCTCCAAGAATCAGATGTAGGGTCTATAAAGGACTTACTTAAAATGGCTCAGCCCCGCAGTCCCACTCTGGGCCAGGGGGTTGGCTCAGTTGTTGGTCTTGCCATCACCTTCAGCCCCTCCTGCCTCCCTAAATAGTCTGGGCAGATTTGGAGCAGCTACTGCTGCCACTGGCATCTTCCCTGAATCTGTGCAACGGATACGCACAGCTGGAATTTCTGTCTCCCCTTTGCAGATGAGAGACTGACCTGGGTTTATTTATTTATTTTTTTTTTGTTTTTTTTTTTTTTGAGACGGAGTCTCACTCTGTCGCCCAGGCTGGAGTGCAGTGGCCGGATCTCGGCTCACTGCAAGCTCCGCCTCCCGGGTTCACGCCATTCTCCTGCCTCAGCCTCCGGAGTAGCTGGGACTACAGGCGCCCGCCACCTCGCCCGGCTAGTTTTTTGTATTTTTTAGTAGAGATGGGGTTTCACCGTGTTAGCCAGGATGGTCTCGATCTCCTGACCTCGTGATCCACCCATCTCGGCCTCCCAAAGTGCTGGGATTACAGGCGTGAGCCACCACGCCCGGCCCACTGACCTGGGTTTAAACCTGAATGTTCTGTTTATTATTTGGGCAAGTCAGCCCTCCTCCCTGACTTCCCAGGCTTGGAGGAGATATGCAAAGGGGAGTGGCTACAATCCATTCCCAGGCTGGGTCCCAAGCCACGGCTGGGGTATGCTGGTGTATCTACTCCGCATTTGCCATGCTGGGGTAAAATACCTATGAGCACCTGGCATTGGGCTGAGCTCTTTGTAAGTAAGTGTGAATGTACTTCCAGCTCCTAGGACTCTGCATGATCTCTATCACCATCTTCCCGCACGTCAACAGGGAGAATGAGGTTTGGGAGGTTATGTAACTCATCCAGAATGACTCAGCTAATGAGTGCCAGAGCTGGGATGTGACCCGAGAACTGTCAGGCTGCAAAGTCTTTGTTCCTCCTACTCTATCATGGTCCCTGCGATATGTGTCTGGTTGAGGGGGTCCCTCTAGGGGTGGGGTGCTCAGGGAAGGGACAGGGTCAGGCTCTGATGAGCAGGCGGATCAGTGCGGGTGAGTCTGGAGGCAGAAGGGTCATGCAGGAGGCTCCTGCCACATCCCGGGTGTGATTGACAAGGACCTGGCTGGTGGCAGTGTGGGTGGAGAGGAGCTTTTGTGGGGAGGCTGTTAAGACCAGTAGTTAAGACAGAAGCGGTAGAGGTGGCCACAGGATTGTGATTGGCTGGCACAGCCTGATGAGAGATGGAGAATATGAATGCTCTGAGGCGGCTGCTAGCCTGACCCCTCCCGGTTACCTTATACCCATCCCAGTCCATACACGGCCAGGGAGGTACTGGGCTTGTGATCCCTGGGTTCTATCCCATGGCACAGCTATCACTTATTAGCCATAAGATCCTGAAAAATTTCTAGGAACTCTGAGCTGTAGTTCTCTGATCTATCAAATGAGGATATCGGGGTCCACGTCTATTGGTTTGCCATGGAGATTAAATGCTGTTTATAAGGCTGAGTTCAAGGACAGGAGACTTGAACAACTATGGAGCTAGGACAGAAACTCCACTGGGGGACAGAGAAGGGTGGGCTAATTCCTTTTTGGAGAAAATAGCAATAATACCATGCTTGCTTTGTGCTTTATAATTTTCCATATTTAGGCCGGGCGCGGTGGCTCAAGCCTGTAATCCCAGCACTTTGGGAGGCCGAGGCGGGCGGATCACAAGGTCAGGAGATCAAGACCACAGTGAAACCCCGTCTCTACTAAAAAAAAATACAAAAAATTAGCCGGGCGCGGTGGCGGGCGCCTGTAGTCCCAGCTACTCAGGAGGCTGAGGCAGGAGAATGGCGGGAACCCGGGAGGCGGAGCTTGCAGTGAGCCGAGATCGCGCCACTGCACTCCAGCCTGGGCAACAGCGTGAGACTCCGTCTCAAAAAAAAAAAAAAAAAAAAAAAAAAAAAAAAAAAAAAAAAAAAAAATTTCCATATTTAGTTTTTTTTGTTTTTTTGTTTTTTTTTTGAGATGGAGTCTTGCTCTGTGGCCCAGGCTAGAGTGCAGTGGCCGGATCTCAGCTCACTGCAAGCTCCGCCTCCTGGGTTCACGCCATTCTCCTGCCTCAGCCTCCCGAGTAGCTGGGACTACAGGCGCCTGCCACCTCGCCCGGCTAGTTTTTTTGTACTTTTTAGTAGAGACAGGGTTTCACCGTGTTCGCCAGGATGGTCTCGATCTCCTGACCTCGTGATCTGCCCATCTCGGCCTCCCAAAGTGCTGGGATTACAGGCTTGAGCCACTGCGCCCGGCCATATTTAGTTTTTGCAACAGCCTTTTGAGTTGGTCAAGAGAGTGTTTATTCCTCCCAGCAGCCTCAAATCCTTTTGGAACCAGGTGTGGACTAAACAGAAGCCATAAAATGTTACAAGTCCATAATGGATAATGGTACCAAAAGTCAAAGAGTCCCATACTTTGCCTGGTCACGGGGATAGGAGGTGGAGAGTGGAGTGAGGTCCTGGCGCCGGACTCCCAGCCCAGTGTTCTTATCTTTGTGCTCCCTTTGGGACCTGCTGGAGCTTTGAGTCAGAGCCTGGCCAGGGGCCTTAACTGGGGGTGGGAGGATGACTCTAGGTGACTGTGAAGCTGAGGTGGGGATGGCGAGGGTGGAACAGGGTGTGAGGTCTGGGCCTTGATGGAGTCACTAAGACTTTCGTTTTGTTGTTGTTGTTGTTGTTGTTTTGAGATGGAGTTTCACTCTTGTTGCCCAGGCTGGAGTGCAATGGTGCGATCTCTGCTCACTGCAACCTCCGCCTCCCGGGTTCAAGCAATTCTCCTGCCTCAGCCTCCCAGGTAGCTGGGATTACAGGCATGTGCCATCACACCAGGCTAATTTGGCATTTTTAGTAGAGATGAGATTTCTCCATGTTGGTCAGGCTGGTCTTGAACTCCCAACCTCAGGTTGATCTGCCTGCCTTAGCCTCCCAAAGTGCTGGGATTGCAGGCATGAGCCACCGCGCCTGGCCAAGACTTTCAAAGGCAAGTGCCCATGTGTCTATTTATTTATTTATTTATGTTTTTATTTTTTGAGACGGAGTCTCACTCTTGTCACCCAGACTGGAGTGCAGTGGCATGATCTCAGCTTACTGCAACTTCTGCCTCCCAGGTTCAAGTGATTCTCCTGCTTCAGCCTCCCAAGTAGCTGGGATTACAGGTGCCCACCACCACACTTGGCTAATTTTTGTATTTTTAGTAGAGATAGGGTTTCACCATGTTGGCCAGGCTGGTCTCAAACTCCTGACCTCAGGTGATTTCACCCGCCTTGGCCTCCCAAAGTGCTGGGATTATAGGCATGAGCCACTGCGCCTGGCCCCATGTGTGTCCGTTTACCTCTGCTGAGCTCCCTCCTCTCTGCTCCTCCTACTGCCTTGGGCCTGTGCGTCTTCTGGGAGATCCCCTGCTGGCTCTGAATCTCAGTGCACCTCCTGGGCAGCTGTGGAGGCTCGGCGCCCTGCCCTCATCTCAGCCTCTCTCGCACCTGTTCCTGCTCTTCTGCTCCTGGCCCCATCAGCTAACTCCCATTTACCTCATTTCTTTTCCTGAGTAACTGTTCTTTTTTAACTCTCACAGCAGCACTGTGCAGTATGTATTAGCGTTATCCATATTTCACAGATGGTTATCCTAATGCACAAAGAAATTAAGTAATCAGCTCTGGTCACTCAGCGGGCATGAGGTAGAGCCAGGACTCAGCTCCAGGCCCATCCAGTTCCAGATTCCAAGCGGAACCATTATGGCGTATCGTCTCCAGAGGACTGCCAACCTCCAGAATCCTGCACGACCAAGCTGTCTCAGAGCATCGGAATCCCACACCAGCTGAGACACAGCGGCATCCAGCCAGGATGCGGCTGAGATGAGCGGCCTTCAGGTTCTGTCACAGGGTAGCAGGGGAACCCGGGACAATACCCAGCGGCCCACCAACTGCTCCCTTGTGGGGGAATATTTCTTGCCTCGTAGCGTGGGTGTGCCTGCTCTAACTGGTCCTCCTGCCTTCCTGATGGCTTCCTCACTGCCTCCCTCTCTCTACCCACCTCTTCCTTCTCCCCAGCAGGCCAGGAGGCCAATACCTGCTGCAGGGGCCTGGCCTGTTACAGCTCTCTCCTCAGAGCCTGGAGTCAGGATGGAAGTTGGTTGGGAGAGAAGGAGGTGCTGGGGCGAGGTGGAAGGAGGAGGGGAGAGAGGAGGAGAGGCTCCTCCACGGTGTTCATCGAAGGCCCTGGGTGGACAGATGCAAGATGGACCAGCAGCTGGTGTTCAGGAGGCCACTGGGCAGGCCCTCGCTCTGTTCTCTCATGCAAATATGACTGCCCATAGAAACAAATTCCTCTAACCCAGCACACAGGAGCTGATAAGCTCCTTATCAGCTTACGATAAAGACTCAAACAACAAGCACAGGGTTTTTATAAAAAGTCAACCAGAAGTGGCTTGATGAGCAGTATGTTGGAAACGGGGTTTTGAAGAGTCTTGGTCAGCCCTGGGCCTCCTTCTCCTCTGCACCCATGTGCACTTGAGCAGAGCCCTGCTGGCCCAGAAAGTGCGTTTATTGGTTTAGAAGAAGATGTCCCTTCATTGGGTAGACACAGCCTCCTGATGGGGAGCACAGCTTGGCCAGCAGAGCACAGGCTGGTTTGCAGTCCATGATTCCCCTCCGCCCCCAGAGGCTCTTGCGCAGCATGTAACCCATCTGATATCTGTGTCAGCCTGGCTGGGGGTCCCCGGAGCGCCCACAGCCTGAGGGTGCACATGTAGCTGCATTCTCACTGATGCCACTAGTTCTTGTGCCTACTCTTGGAGGATGTCACCTAGCCAGGTCTCAACGTTCCAGGCAGCATCCTACATGAGTTTGTAAATCAACTGGAGTTCCAGCAGCCCCAGCTCCACCCCAATTGTGTCCTGCAGCTGAATACGGCTCAGTGCCCACAGAGCTGCCTAGGCACCTTGGGTTGCCATGGGAGTGTGCATATTCATGCGTCAGTGTTCCCAGAGTGGTCAGCCATGGGGGCCACAGCCCCCACCCTGAAGAACCCCAGTGTATGGCTCTCTCCTTTCCCTCTGTCACATCCTCTCCCTGTGCACCAGATACCTTGCTGGGCCGCTTGAGCCCTGGGGTCATGCACAAACCCAGAGCTGAAACACCCTCCTGCCACCTTTGTGTGAGTTAGGAAAAGGTGAGCCTTCTGGGCAGATATTACCCCTGAAAGCTCAAAGAACGAAGGGCATCTTTTGGTATACAAGAGTGTCTCTCTCTCCAGGTGACTGCAGCTGTGCAGTGTGAGTTCTTGGGTTAGCAGAGTGTAGGCTGGGTTTCAGCTCCTGCTTGCCCCTTGGCTGGTAGTCCTTGTGCAGTACCCAATTTGTCCACAGGGTGGCGGTACCTCCTGAGAACAGCTCCTGCCTGAGGTTGGGTTCTGGGAATGGATGGGCTGCAGCACCCTCTCTAGGCACCCATGCCCACTAACTTGGCAGCGGGCACACTTGGGTCCCCACCTACCAGCGTGGTGGGCAGGCTGGTTCATGACCCCTCCAGTGAAAGCTACGGCTTAGGTTCACGCCAGGATCCCCACTAGGAGAGCTGCACTGCCACTAGCCGAGGCGGACCCCCTTTCTGCAGGGCAAGGCTGGAGCCACATGCACACACTGGCTTTTTGGCTGTCCTGTCCTAAGCCCCCACACCATCCGCATTATCTCGTGACCACGTTTTTTCCTCCAGATATGTGGGCCACATGTGGTTAGGCCATATCTTCTTCACATCGGCAAAACCTAATGGGATTTCCAGACTCTTCCTGTTCTTCAAGTGGAATGCCTCTGAATTTCTAGATGATATCTGCAGGTGTGTTTTGTTTTTGTTTTTCGAGACTGGGTCTTGCTCTCTAGCCCAGGCTGGCATGATTTTGGCTCACTGGAACCTCCATCTTCGGTCTTAAGCAATCCTCCCACCTCATCCTCCCAGGTAGCTGGGACTATAGGCACACACCACCACACCCAGCTAATTTTTGTACTTTTTATAGAGATGAGGTCTCACTATGTTGCCCAGGCTGGTCTTGAACTCCTGGCCTCAAGCAATCCACACACCTTGGTCTCCCAAAGTGCTGGGATTACAGGCATGAGCCACCGTGCCTGTCCTTTCTGGGGGTGTTTATTTCATCTCTGAGTGGATTTTCTGGTAACCTTCAGAGCTTTGAGGAAGGCCTAATTGTCACCCTCATAGCCTGGTCACACCCCAGGAGATAAAGCTCCCAAAGGAGATAAAGCTCCTTGCTAAGAGCCCTGGCGGAGGCTTACATGGGCTGTGGGTAGTCAGGGCAGCGAGGAAGCTCTAGGGTCTGGGGCACTTGGGTAAGTCTCCAAGGAGGCGATGGGCTTTGACCAGACAGTAAGGATGGGGAAAGCCTGCATGGAGGAGGAGGAGGGAGGAAGGCATTTGGGGACTGTGTTGGGGGCATCTTCCCATCCTGCTCTGGTGTGGGGTCAGTGCTCCAAAGGCCCACGGTAGAAGAGGATGGCACTGCCCTTCACCCTCAGACTAGTGTCTCCCTGAAATCGAAACCAGATGATCTCCTTGCCTTCTTCAGAGAGAGAGAGAGAGAGAGAGAGAGAGAGAGAGACGCTCTGCTGGCACGGGAAGCTTGTCCCATGACACTTAGTCCAATAATTGTTCCCAGTGTGTGCTTAGCCCTGGGAACCCTGCTGATCTTGGATAAGGACACAGGGCCATAGCAGAGCCCAGGAAGGACACTTGGGGCTCCAAGGTTAGGTTCTTGGTATTAAGGTGAGAGACAAAAAGATGGTCCTCTGACTGAGGAGATTTGCCCTAAAGAGGATGACCAGGAGCTCACTGTGTGGCAGGGAATAGAAAAGAAGATTTGCTGGCCTCTTATGGAGTTAAGGTTGGGGTTGGCATGGGCCAATAGAGAGGGACAGGCCTGCAGAAAGCGCTTTTCTATCCAAGCTATAGGACTTGGGTTTCTCAGTCTCACCCACCCTATCCACATAAGTCTCAGCACAACTTTACACCCACTAGGATGACTACAATAGACAAGAATGGAAAATCAATATTGCAAGGATGTGGGGAAATTGGAACCCTCATAACTGCTCGTGGAAATGTACAGTGGTGCAGCCACTATGAAAAACAATTTGATGGCTCTTCAAAATGTTAGACATATAATTGCCACATGACCCAGCAATTCCCCTCCCAGGTATATTCCCCAAAGAAGTGAAAACTGGTACTTCAAAAATATATGTACACTCTCTGGGCATGGTGGCTCACGCCTGTAATCCCAGCACTTTGGGAAGCCGAGGCAGGTGGATCACCTGAGGTCAGGAGTTCGAGACCAGCCTGACCAACATGGTGAAACCCCGTCTCTACTAAAACAATACTAAATTAGCCTGATTACATGCCTGTAATCCCAGCTACTCAGGAGGCTGAGACAGGAGAATCTTTTGAACCCCTGAGGCGGAGGTTGCAGTGAGCCGAGAATGTGCCACTGCACTTCAGCCTGGGTGACAGAGTGAGACTCTGTCTCAATAAACAAACAAACAAACAAACAAATAAATAAATGTTTTACACACACACTCTCATGTGTACAGCAGTAATATTCACAATACCCAAAAGGTGAAAATAGTCCAAATGTACATCAACAAATTAATGGATAAACAACATGTGTTATATCCATATAATGAATGTCATTCAGCCATAAAAGGGATAAAGTACTGATGCTTCCATTCAGTGGGTGAACCTGGAAACATGCTGAGCAATAGTAGCCAGACAAGACACAAAGATCACGTGTTGTATGACTGTATTTATATGGAATAGCCAGAATAAGTATATCTGTAGAGACATCTACAGATTGGTTGTTTCCAGAGGCTGGGGAAGTGGGATGATGGGGAGCAAATGCTTAATGGGTATGGGGTGTCTTTTGGGGGTGATAAAAATGTTTGGAAACTAGACAGAGGTGGTGGTTGCCCAACATTGTGAATGTACTAATTGCCACGGAATTGTTCACTCTAAAATTGTTCATTTTAAATTATGTGAATTTCACTTCGATGTAAAAAAAAGAGAGAGAGAAAAACCAGCCTCAGTGTTCTTACTAGTAAAAAGAGGCTAATAACACTACTTATTTCATGGAGAGGTAGTAAGGAATAAAATAATAGGCGCAAAGTGGCCAGCATTCAGCTATTGAATAAAGGGTAGCCAGTGTTCTCTGAATGCTACTCTCTGGGGTTGCAACAAGGGGTGCTCCAAATCTCTTTCTTGGCCCCTGGGGAACGTGGCTTAAGTTCCTGCGCAAAGAACCGAAAAGCCCAAAGAGCTGTAGCTGCGAGGTAGAGGGCTGTGCCTCTACTGTGGTCAGAGCCGTGCCCCTTACAGCTGGGTAGCGCTGAGAGCAGAGCAGCGCCCGCCCGCGGGACTGGCCTGGGGATCCCGCAGGCGGGAGGGCCTTTCCCTACCTGGGAGGTGCACGGTTGGCCACCAGGGCGCGCTGCTGGAATCTCCCTTCCCGGAAATCGGACGGAGGTTTAGGCCTCAGAGTCACTTAAACTTGTAACCCTACCAGTAGCTGTGGAGTCTAGTAAATGTGGGGTCTGCCGGGGTTCGCCAGTCATCCCATGCTGCTGAGGGGCAGACATGGGGCCCATTGGCCACAGGAGACCTACAGGCTTCTCTCCCACTCTTCTCCTGCCTGCACCCCGTCTCAGGGAGAGGCTGCACCTCCTGCTTGGGATCAGCCACCCCCAAATACTGCATCAATGGCCCATGCCTCTGCCTGCGGGGCTGGGCCAGCGCGGGAGAGGCGGGCAGAGGAGCTGGGGATCTGTGGTATGTCCTGACCCCACACACTTTGTGTGTGCCATAAAGCCACAGCCTTTCCTTCCCACCCAGCCCGTCTGCATGAGAAAGCATCACCTCTGCTTTCTGTTTGATCCGGCAGTTCTCAGCCAGGCTGGAGGCGACCTGGAATCCCAGATCGTCTACCGACACCCCTAGTTTCCCTCGCCGCTCCTCTGGAGGAGGTCCCTAACCCCTGATGCTGCACCACAGACAAAACTGATAGAATCCCACCACCACCAAGATTGCTACCTGGTTGTCCCCAACCCCGGGTCAGACCCCTGCATGCATCTATGGCCCAGCTCCCGTTTTCTGGGGCTGTCTTTAAAACCTACTTTGCATTCCTGCCAGATCCAACTCATCGCCTCCCACCTCTTGACCTCGTTCTCTCTGTGCACTTTCTTGTATTTAGGGAAACAGCAACAGTAAACCCCAAAGACTCATTACAGGGAGCTTTTTTTTTTTTTTTTTTTTTTTTGCAGCCAATGATGTTTGTGTTCCCCGGTGCACTGCTCTGCAGCTTTCCCACGCAGTCGGCTCAGGTCTCTCCCCCGCATGTCTGCTGCCTTGTTTACTCCCCGCTTAGCGTGTGTTTATAGGATCTACATTACACTGCAATATTCCAGCCTTGTGAACTAGCATTTCTTGCTGATAATGAAAACAAAAGACACAAAGAATTCTAAGAAATGCCTACTGCGCTTGGCACGTGAGGGCCTCTCGACTTAGTGCAAGTTTGTCTACTATCAGCCCCCACGGTGTCTGGAGAGTCTTGGATTGTTGTTGGCTCTTTGGGTCCTGTGGTTTCACCCTGCAGCCTTTTGTAGGCAGTGTGGTGTCCTGGGTAGACCCAGGCCTTGTGGTTGACTGGACTAGTTAGATACAACTTGGTGACTTGCTAGCTGTGTGTCGTTGGGCAAGTTACTTAATTTTCCTGAGACTCAGTTTTCTCATCCATAAAATGAGGGAAGAAAGAAATAATTCAAAGAGATGTTTTGAGAATTTGGTGAAGAGGTATATATAGTAGACATGTCATAGACACTCAATAAGTATTGGCTGGGGTTATTAGCAAAAGCGAATAAGCCCCTTCTTTGAAGGGAACATAGCTTTTTTCTAAACATCTCTGTCATACTTAAATTGGTGATCAAGAAGTTATGTTCCTGAAGACACCCAGGAGCAGAGGCCAGGGAGAAGGATGTTCCAGGGTGCAGGGGAGACCTGGACTGCCACTTGCATTTAGGGATGACCTGCACCTTCAGACGAACAGCAGGAAAAAAGACTCGTTTCCATCTCTGCTGGTTTGAGGTGGAGTTGGGCCCCCTGTCTGAGTAGGGTGAGGTGGCTGGCAGAGAGTCAGATGCCCCTTCCAATGGCTGGCCAAAGGTAGCAGAGGTAGGATTGTTCTCCAAGGAATTAGGTGTAAAAGGCCCGCAGCCAAGTGTGAGATCAAATCTCAGAAAATGTCAGTACTGGGTTGGGCATGGTGGGACCGTGCCCAGTCTTAGCTGGACAGTTTTTAAACTTTCTATTCTCTGGGTTTTTTTTTTTTTTTTTTTTTTTGAGAAAACAAGAAAAGATTGGTTACTCTAATTAAATATAATAATGAGAATAGATGGCTAATTGTACTGGATACACTAATGCAGAGAGATACAGGTATGTGTACAGAATAAGGTATGATTTTCTGTTTATTTAGAAAAGTTACTACAGTTTAGTCAAAAGATACATTTAATATACACATATTTTATTCAATTATATTGTAAACCTATAGTTAAAAGCTTTAAAATAACTTTTGCTATTGAGTTGTGGGAGTTCTATATGTATTTTGGATGTTAGTTAACCTCTTCTCAGATATGTGGTTTGCAAATATTTTCTCTGATTCCATAGACTGCCTTTTCAATGTTGTTTCTTTTGCTGTGCAGGTTTTTAGTTTGATGTGATTCCATTTGTCTATTTTTGCTTTTGTTGGCTGTGCTTTTGGTATCATATACAAGAAATCATCGTCTAGGCCCATGTCATGAAGACCTTCTCCTACGTTTTCTTCTAGGAGTCTTATAGGTTTAGGTGTTATATTAAAATCTTTAATCCATTGTGAGCCCATTTTTGAGTATGGTGTAAGATAGGGGTCCAATTTTATTCTTTTGTATGTGGATATTCAGTTTTCCCAAAACCATTTGTTAAAGAGGCCATCGTTTTCCCATTGTGTATTCTTGGCACCCTGTTGAAGATCAGTTGATTATATGCACATAGGTTGTTTCTGGGCTCTCTGTTTTGTTCCATTGGTCTTTGTGTCTGTTTACATGACAGTACTATACTGTTTTAATTACTATAGCTTTGTAATATATTTTGAAATCAGGAAGTTGATGCCTCCAGCTTTGTTCTTCTTTCTCAAGATTGTGTTGGTTATTTGGGATCTTTTGTGGTTCCATATGAATTTTAGGATTTTTTTTCCTATTTCTGTAAAAAAATGCCATTAGAGGCTCGGTGAGGTGGCTCATGCCTATAATCCCAGCACTTTGGGAGGCCAAGATGGGCAGATCACCTGAGATCAGGAGTTTGAGACCAACCTGGCTAACAAGGTGAAACCCGTCTCTACTAAAAATACAAAAATTAGCCAGGCATGGTGGCGGGTGCCTGTAATTCCAGCTTCTCCGGAGGCTGAGGCAGGAGAATTGCTTGAACCCAGGAGGCAGAGGTTGCAGTGAGCCAAGATCGCGCCACTGCACTCCAGCCTGGGCAACAGAGCAAGACTCTCTCAAAAAAAAAAAAAAAAAAAGCCATTAGATTTTGATAGGGATCACATTGAATCTGTAGATCATTTAAAGTAGCATGAACATGAACATTTAAACAACATTGTTAGATCTTTCAATCTATAAACATGGGATGTCTTTCCATCTACTTGTGTCCTCTTTGATTTCCTTCATCAATATTATGTAGTTTTCTTTGATTTCTTTCATCAGTGTTATGTACAAGTCTTTCATCTCCTTGGTTGAGTTTATTCCTAACTATTTTATCCTTCTTGGTGCTACTGCAAATGGGATTGTTTTTTGTAATTTTCTTTTGGATACTTTGTTGTTAGTGTACCAAAACATAACTAACTTTTGTATGTTGATCTTGTATCCTACAACTTTATGGAATTTGTGTATTCATTGTAATAGTTTTTTTGTATGGAGTCTTTGGGTTTTCTACATATAAGATTATGTCATCTGCAAACAGAGAAAGTGTTACTTAATCGTTTCCAATTTGTATGACTTTTAAATTTCTTTTCCTTGCCTAATTGCTCTGTTAGGACTTCGAGTACTATGTTGACTAGAAGTGGCAAGAGCAGGTATCCTTTACCTTGTTCCTGATCTTACAGACAAAGCTTTCAGTTTTTCATTGTTGAGTATAATGTTAGCTATGAGCTTGTCATATATGGTCTTTATTTTGTCCTTTTATACCTAGTTTGTTGAGAGTTTTTACTAAGAAAAGATGTTGAATTTTGTCAAATGCTTTTTCTGCATCTATTGAGATGATCATTTGATGTTTATCCTTCATTTTGTTAACGTGGTGTGTTACATTGATTGTTTTACATATGATGAGCCATCCTTGCAAAGGATTTGAATAGACATTTCTCGAAAGAAAGCATACAAATGGCCAACAGGTACATGAAAAGATGCTCAACATCACTAATCATGAGGAAAATGCAAATCAAAACCACAATGAAATATCACTTCACACCTGTTAGAGTGGCTATTGTCCAAAAAAAAAGGTAAACAAAGTGAGACAAACTCCAAACCAGTAACAAGTGCTGTTGAGGAGACACTGGAACTCTTGTACACTGTTGGTGGGAATGTAAAATCATGCAGCCACTATGGAAAACAGTATAGAGGTTCATAAAATAATTAAAAACAGAACTACTAAATGATCTAGCAATCCCACTTCTGGGTATACATCCAAAAGAACTGAAGGATCCCAAAGAGATATTAGCAGTCCTTTGTTCATTGTAGCACCATTCACAATATCCAAGACATGAAAACGACCTCAATATTCATCAACAGATGAATGAATAAAGAAAATTTGGTATGTACATTCAGTGAAATATTAATCAGTCTTAAAAAGAAGGAAATTCTGCAATATATAACACTATGGATGAACCTGGATGACATTATGCTAAGAGAAATTAGCTTATCACAGAAGAACAAATACTACATGATTCCACTGATGTGGGGTATCCAAAATAGGCCAACTCATAGAAACAAAGTAGAATGACTGTTTTCAGGGGACTGGGAGAGGAGGAAATTAAAACCAATCCAACTGTCCATAGACAGTTTTTTTTTTAAATTTTTTTTTTTTTTGAGACAGAGTCTCGCTCTGTTGCCCAGGCTGGAGTGCAGTGGCACGATTTTGGCTCACTGCAAGCTCTGCCTCCCGGGTTCACGCCATTCTCCTGCCCCAGCCTCCCTAGCAGCTGGGACTACAGGCGCCCGCCACCACGCCCGGCTAATTTTTCAGGTTTTTAGTAGAGACGGGGTTTCACTGTGTTAGCCAGGATCGTCTCAATCTCCTGACCTCGTGATCAGCTTGCCTCGGCTTCCCAAAGTGCTGGGATTACAGGCGTACAGGGATACGCCTGTACAGGGATTACAGGGATACACTGCACCCGGCCATAGACAGTTTTTGTTTTTTAAAACAAACTTAAAGCTTGAATCTCACCAGATCCAGATAACGAAATACCAAGCCTCTCAAAAGGTATCAAAGAACGGAAACTCAACAGATCATCACATTCAGACAATGAGATGCCAGGCCCCTCATTTGTCGTGATTGCTTCCTTAGCCCTCCAGAATTCCTGTTTTCCCATACATAGTTACACTTTTTCTCTGCTATATAAACCCCTAATTTTAGCCAGTCAGGGACATGGATTTGAGACTGATCTCTTATCTCCTCTACTGCAGCAATTAAAGCCTTCTTACTTGGCAGTAATCATCTCAGTTGTTGGCTATCTTTGCAGCAAACAGCAGGACTCAGACTGAATCCCTGGTGTTTCAGTAACGAAATGAAGAGTTGCTATTCAAGAGGTATAAAGTTTCAGTTATACAACATATTCTAGAGATCTGCTGTACAACACTGTGCTTACAGTTAACAATACTGTGTACCTGTGTACTTAAAAATTTGCTAAGAGAGTGTGAGGCAGGAGAATAGGGTCTGGAGGCAGGGAACCTAAGGCTGATTCACACTGACTTTCTAGAACTAAATCGAAAAGAAAATCCCAACTTTCCATGCCGAAGTAACAAAAGGACGAGAAGCTACTCCCTTTGCAAACCCCCTGCTATTGGGCTCTGCAGGTGGAAAATGGACAGTTCCTCTGATTGGTTGCAGAAAGCAACCAATCAGATATTTGCATAGCAGTGTAACTTTGTAACTTCACTTCAGCCTCTGATTGTGGACCACTATTCATTTGCATGGGGTGAACACCAAGTGGCCAATGGGAAACTTCTAGAAGGTATTTGGACCCCAGAAGATTCTGAATGCAAGCTCTTGAGACCCTATGCTTGGCCTGCTCCCACGCTGTGGAGTATACTTTCATTTTCAATAAATCTCTGCTTTTGTTGCTTCATTCTCTCCTTGCTTTATTCAAAATGCCAAGAACCCACTATTCACAATAGCAAAGACTTGGAACCATCTCAAATGTCCATCAACGATAGACTGGATCAAGACAATGTGGCACATATATACCATGGAATACTATGCAGCCATAAAAAAGGATGAGTTCATGTCCTTTGCAGGGACATGGATGAAGCTGGAAGCCATCATTCTGAGCAAACTATCGCAAGGACAGAAAACCAAACACCACATGTTCTCACTCATAGGTGGGAATTGAACAGTGAGAACACTTGGTCACAAGGTGGGGAACATCATACACCAGGGCCTGTCGTGGAGTAGGGGGTGGGGGGAGGGATAGCATTAGGAGATATACCTAATGTAAATGACGAGTTAATGGGCGCAGCATACCAACATGTCACATGTATACATATGTAACAAACCTGCATGTTGTACACATGTACCCTAGAACTTAAAGTATAACAACAACAACAAAAAAAAAAATGCCAAGAACCTGAACGCCCTCCACCACTAACAAGCAGATCTCATTTTAAGTGTTTTTATTACAACTTAAAAAAGTTTTAATTTGTTACCTATTTGTATATTTATATATCTGTGTATGCCTAAATGCATACAAATAAAGGAATATTAATAGAGCCTTTATTATAATCTATTAGAAAATTATGTACTAAAGCAGTAAAATTAGGATTTGGCTCTGTCATGTGAAATGACTCAGTTGTTTTACACCCAGATTACTAGAAGTTCTTTTTTTCACCAAATTATTCTGTTAACTCTCAGTGTTTTTCACATGCTCTTAAAATATCTTGTTGGAAATTCCCTTGGATAGCCCTGATCTGATTTCATTTGTTCGTATTTTAAAATGCTATCACAGACCTAAATTCACCCTTAAAGTAGAGACCACTCCAGAAAGTAAATCAGCTGCAATGACTGAAATAATTGCCCTCATCTGGGTCTGCTGGCTGGTAAAGTGTAAAAGAGTAAGCATATACACTAATGGCAGATGCACTTTTGGGGAGTCTGTGAATTGGGAATGCTTTGGAAATGAAGAGTTTTCTAACCTCCACAAAAACCTGCAAAAATTGGATGATGGATGAAAAATAAAACTTTCAGCTGCTTTGCTGTTACCTGAGGAAATAGCTGTAATAAAAGTAGACCACCATTCAATGCACAAAGACCCAGAATTTCCAGTAATACTTTAGCGGACCACCATGCTAACCCAAGTAGCATCACCAAGATCAATGCTCCTGAAAATCACACAGAAAAGAGGGGTCTTAGAGGATTCAAAGAGGCCATTTTTAACTGTCAGAGACAAACCTCTGATTCCAAAAAGTAGAAAAGTGAACAAATCTGGAAGTGGGAAAATTTTGGGTGTTCATGGCAAAAGAGATTATTTAATGCTCTCAGGATAGCTGACACATAATGCCAAATAATTGAAAGTGGAATTTCAGAAAAATGCTTTGTGACATTACTCATAATAGCAGGGATAAACTGGCAACAATACTAAACCAACATTGGTAGGGGTAATTTTAGAGGTATTCCTAAGGATATTTAAAAAACTTGTCCTACTGCCAGCAATGTGATCCTAGTAAATGCAAAGGTGGGATATGAATAAGAACTAAGATCTCGAGGGCCCTTCAGACCTCCAATCACTTTATATGAATGCCTCCTGCAATGCACTATAAATATGTTCTGATTATTATTATTATTATTATTATTATTATTTTCTCTTTCAAGATGGATGATTAAAGCTTTTCCTTGCCAGAGAGTTATGGCTGTTTTAACTGTGGCAAAAATTTCTGCTTGATTTAGTTTTCCAACCTGGAAATTTCCACTTATTTCTCTAATAATGACAACGACACTCATTTTACTGGTATTGTTATTAAGGAACTCTGTAAAGTTTGCCTTTTACCCCAAAATTTTACTGTCCTTATCATCCATGGTCCTCAGGAAAAACAGAGGGAACTAATGAAATTTGGCAGCTAAGATGAACAAACCTCCCTTAAACTCCAGTGGTCTAAAATCTTCTCTTTTCTGGCTGGAACCATGGAGGGTGTCAAAGAGAAGAAGAAGAAGGTTTCTGCTGTGCCAGAAAACCTTCAGAAAAAGAAAAGGAATTTCACAGAACTGAAGATCAAGCGCCTGAGAAATAAGTTTGCCCAAAAGATGCTTCAAAAGACAAGGCGGAAGCGTATCTGTGAAAAAGCAAATAGGCAGATGTATAGAACTGAAATTCAACTAGCAAGGGGGGTAAGAAAAGCTGGCAACTTCTATGTGCCTGCAGAACCCACATTGGTGTTTGTCATCAGGATCAGAGGTATCAATGGTGTGAGCCCAAAGGTCCAAAAGGTGTTGCAGCTTCTTCGCTTTCGTCAAATCTTCAATGGAACCTTTGTGAAGCTCAACAAGGCTTCAGTTAACATGCTGAGGATTGTAGAGCCACACATTGCATGGGGGTACCCAAATCTGAAGTCAGTAAATGAACTAATCTACAAGCGTGGTTATGGCAAAATCAAAAAGAAGTGAATTGCTTTGACAGACAATGCTTTGATTGCTCGATCTCTTGGTAAATATGGCATCATCTGCATGAAGGATCTGATTCATGGGATCTATACTGTTGGAAAACTCTGCAAAGAAACAAATAACTTCCTGTGGCCCTTCAAATTATCTTCTCCACAAGGTGGAATGAAGAAAAAGACCACCCATTTTGTAGAAGGTGGAGATGCTGGCAACAGGGAGGACCAGATCAACAGGCTTATTAGAAGAATGAACTAAGGTGTCTTCCATGATTATTTTTCTAAGCTGGTCAGTTAATAAACAGTACCTGCTCTCAAATTGAAAAATAAAAATAAAATAAAATCTTACTTCTAGCTTCAGTGTGTATAAGATCAACCCCTTCTGGGACCAACAGGTCACCTCCTTATTTACCTCCGATATACCTCTGATATTTATTATATATTAAATATACCTCCGATATTTACCAAGAGATCGAGCAATCAAAGCATTGTCTGTCAAAGCAATTCACTTCTTATTGATTTTGCCATAACCACGCTTGTAGATTAGTTCATTTACTGACTTCAGATTTTGGGTACCCCCATGCAATGTGTGGCTCTACAATCCTCAGCATGTTAACTGAAGCCTTGTTGAGCTTCACAAAGGTTCCATTGAAGATTTGATGAAGGCGAAGAAGCTGCAACACCTTTTGGACCTTTGGGCTCACACCATTGATACCTCTGAATTAGTACAAGGCCAAGCTGGGTGTGGTGGTTCGTGTCTGTAGTCTTAGCTGCTCGGGAGGCTGAGGTGGGAGACTGCTTGATGCCAAGAGTTTGAGGCTGTACTGCACTATGATTGCACCTGTGAATAGCTATTGCACTCTGGCCTGGGCAATATAGCAACACCCTGTCTCTAAAAAAAAAGAAAAAGAAAAATGGCCCGTCCATGTATTTGAAAATTTCACTACCAATCTTTGATTTGGTCCTATTACAATGATGATGAAATATGATTAAGAATTGCAAGGGCGTCATAGAGTACCTTCCACTTTATCATCAACAGATATGATCTGCATTTCCAAACCACTCACCTATGATCCACAACAAGAGATTTAGTGTTCTGGGGAAGACCTGAAATAAACTACGTTTGATCCTCGAGGAAATGGACCTTATCAGATACTGTTAACAACTGACGCAGCAGTAATACTCCAAAGTATGGATCCTTAGGTTAACTATTTCCTAGCTCAAAAGACATAAATTTCCTCCGGACTCTGGGACACCCATTCCACTGGAAATCTTTGTTTTTTTTTTTGTTTTGTTTTTTTTTTTTTTTTGAGACGGAGTCTTGCTCTGCCGCCCAGGCTGGAGTGCAGTGGCCGGATCTCAGCTCACTGCAAGCTCCACCTCCCGGGTTCACGCCATTCTCCTGCCTCAGCCTCCCGAGTAGCTGGGACTACAGGCGCCCGCCACCACGCCCGGCTAGTTTTTTGTATATTTTAGTAGAGACGGGGTTTCACCATGTTAGCCAGGATGGTCTCGATCTCCTGACCTCGTGATCCGCCCGTCTCGGCCTCCCAAAGTGCTGGGATTACAGGCTTGAGCCACCGCGCCCGGCCTGTTTTTTTTTTTTTTTTTTTTTTGAGGTGGAGTCTCGCTCTGTCGCCCAGGCTGCAGTGCAGTGGCTCGATCTTGGCTCACTGCAAGCTCCGCCTCCCGGGTTCACGCCATTCTCCTGCCTCAGCCTCCTGAGTAGCTGGGACTACAGGCACCTGCCACCACGCCTGGCTAATTTTTTGTATTTTTTAGTATAGACGGGGTTTCACCATGTTAGCCAGGATGGTCTTGATCTCCTGAGCTTGTGATGCGCCCGCCTCGGCCTCCCAAAGTGCTGGGATTACAGGCGTGAGCCACCGCACCCGGCCGCCACTGGAAATCTTCAACTGAGATTCTTAGGTGTGCTGCAGAAGATGCTGACTTCCGAAGTGGATAGCTTCTGCCCCGCACTCTGGATAAGGATTAACATTCTGACCCAACACCCTTTCCTGGCTATTATTCTACTTTGAAGCCACCTAAATATTAATGTTAGCTTCCTTATTTTTATCCTATTACTTCTTTTCTTTTTTTTTTTTTTAGAGCCAGGGTCTCACTCTGTTGCTCAGGCTGGAGTGCAGTGGAACAATCATAGCTCACTGCAACCTCAGACTCCTGGGCTCTAGTGATCCTCCCACCTCAGTTTCCCAAGTACCTGGTATGATGGGCACAAGCCACTGTACCTGGCCCTCATCCTATTACTTCTGACCTCTTATGTTCTTGATCTACCACTTAATAGAAAACAAAATTTTCTTATACTTTTTTTTTTTCCCAGACCATTGCTGCCACTCCGAATCTAACAACCCTGCTGACAAAAATTTCATAGCTGTCCTTTTAAAAACTTCACAAGGCAACCTCCCTTTAACTGGCTCCTTATGGTAATTATGTTTCACTCACATCATTAATCCCAATCTTCAGTCTTGCAACAATTGCGCTTGGACTTCATGCCAACAAATTGCTTCTGCTGAGGCCGTTACAAGGCCAATCAATCAGGACTAATATTGGGTTTATTCTGGCTACCATGGTTGTTTGCTTTCTTCAGAGACATCTGAGCATGCTTTGCAGAAACTATTTAATTCTACTCAAGGAATCTGTTCATCTTGAGGAACACAAAAGTGACTCATTCCTATTGTAATAAATGATACTTAATACCAGTGTAATCAGTGCTCCACTAAAATCCTATTTCTTACATGACATCAGGCTCATTCTGTCCACTGCCCAGTAACTTACCCTGTGATTCCAATGAATTGTTACAGATTGCAAGATATTTAAAACTACCATCCCACCAGGAAATCATGTTTTCTTAAAAAAGATATCCAGAAGTGCCCAGGCACGGTGGCTCACACCTGTAATCCCAGCACTTTGGGAGGCTGAGGGGGGCAGATCACCTGAGGTGGGAGTTCGAGACCAGCCTGACCAACATGGAGAAATCTTGTCTCTACTAAAAATACAAACTTAGCTGGGCATGGTGGCGCATGCCTGTAATCTCAGCTACTCGGGAGGCTGAGGCAGGAGAACGGCTTGAACCTGGGAGGTGGAGGTTGTGGTGAGCTGAGATCACGCCATTGCACTCCAGCCTGGGCAACAAGGGCGAAACTCCCATCTCAAAAAAAAAAAAAAAAAAAAAAAAAAAAAAATACCAAGAGCTTCTAAAATGAGGAAAGCACAGGTCATCTGGTAGACCATCCAGGAAGGATAACTGATTTCTCTCATACAGGATGCAATTCCCATAGTAGGAATAAACCAAGATATATGCAGCAAAATTTGACAGAACTGAAGGGAGAAATAGACAGTTCTACATTAACAATGGGAGGCTTTAAAACCCCTCTTTCAATTTTGGAAAGGCTGAGACAGAACGTCAGTAAGGAAATGCAGAATGTGAACACACAGTGAACCAGTTAGATCTCACAGACATGCAGAAAATGAACTGACAACAGCGTGCACATTCTTCCCCAGGGCACTACTTCTGCCTCCTCCATCCCGCTGCTCCTGATCCCTGTCCACAGACCCACTTCCCGCGCTGGTGTGATCCTCGTGGCCACTGTGGCCCTTACTTTGGAGATCCTGCTGTTCCAGTCCTTCCCGCCTTCTGCAGAGCTGTACTCCTCCTTCTGAAGAAGCCACCTGGGGCCCATCTTCCTGGCTCCTCAGAGTCCTTGCAACAGCGGGCACTACTTCTCAACCCCTCTCCCACTCCACTGCCTCTCAGTGTGCAAAAACACTAAGAAGTGTCCCGTATTTTCAAAATATCTCCCCTGTAGTTCCCACCTGACTTCTAGTCGTAGGTGGCCAAAGTACAATGTCTTTGAAGGATTGTTTTCCAGTGCCTGGAATATGGTAGGATCTCAACAACTGTTGTTTCAATAAAGGAATTACCAAATGGGTGAATACTAATGTAACAATATCAGTTCTGGTTTCTTTCATAATTATTATTCTAATGAGTGTTAGCTTTCTTAAAAAATCATTTTCACAATTGGACCTAGACATTTTATCTTTCCCAGCTCAAGACGGATAAACGCAGAATGACAGGCCAGGCACCGTGGCTCATGCCTGTAATCCCAGCACTTCGGGAGGCGGAGGCCGGTGGATCACTTGAGACCAGGAGTTCAAGACCTGTCTGGTCAACAGGGTGAAACCCCATCTCTACAGAAAATACAAAGAAGTTAGCAGGGCGTCGTGGCGCTCACCTGTAATCCCGGCTGCTCGGGAGGCTGACGCAGGAGAATCACTTGAGCCCGGGAGGCGGAGGTTGCAATGAGCCGAGATCGCACTACTGCACTCCAGACTGGGCAACAGGGTGAGTCTCCGTTTCAAAAAAAAAAAAAAGACGCAGAATGATAAATTCTTAATATCTTAATGTATAATGAGAAGTATAACTATTCAGAAGTCCAAGCACTTGTGTGTGCATGGTGCTATCGCCTTGCTGTAGGCAAACCTACATGGGAATCCACCTTGACACACAGGCCACTTCCTGAGCCTGGACCGTCTCAGAGCTGGGGAACTGGCCCAGCGCAAAAGGGTCGGGAGCATCTGGGACAGAGACTGCGCTCTACCAGCTTCAGTGACATGGCCTCCATCCACGCTCCCCAACTCAGCAGAGAGAGCACACCATCAGACTTCTAAGACTTAGTTGCCAAGAAGTGTTGAATTAAACTCTCTGAGACCTCTCTTTGGTCTGACTCTGGCAGCCTCAGTTTCCCAGAGCCTGTGGAAACTCGGCAGCCGAGAGGCGGAAGGCTGGGCCACGTCCGGAGAAGAAGGAACCTGGGAAATAACTTTTCTCTTAGGATCTGGCTTGACTCTCACGGGCACAGCCAAGTCCCTGGGGACCCAGCAGAGTTCTGAAGCGCGTCGGGGCGCGGTGGGGTGGGGCGGGGCGCGGCAGGGTGGAACGCCCCAGGGCGGGGCTACGGAAGCTGGCGAGGTCCAGCCCCGCCTGGGGCCTCCGGACGTTGCTCCCTGAACCCTCGGAGGTGGCGGTGGATCTTACTCCTTCCAGCCAGTGAGGATCCAGCAATCTTCTCCGTGCCTCCCCCCGCGCCTGTTGGTTGGAAGTGACAACCTTGAAGATCGGCCGGTTGGAAGTGAAGACCTTGAAGATCGGCAGGCGCAGCGGGGCCGAGGGGGCGGGTCTGGCACTAGGTCCCGCCCCTGCACGCCAGGAACCCCAGAGGAAGTCGCAGTTCAGCCCAGCTGAGTCCTGTCTGCAGCATCCACACCAACCAGCATCATGTCCATGACACTGGGGTACTGGGACATCCGCGGGGTTAGTGAGGGTCCGCTGCACGGTGGGACCGGGCGCGTGGGCGGGAAGTGCCGAGCGGCTGGGGACCGGCTCTAGGGACGGTTCCTCTTTAGGGCTGTCTCTCACAGGAGGGCCTGTGCATGCCTCTGTGTGTGTGTGTGTGTGTGTGTGTGTGTGTGTGTGTGTGTGCCGGGGAGGCGGAGAGGGGTGCAGTGCAGTGTAGACTGGGGGAAGAAGAAGGGCAGGTGTGTAGGTGCGTGCATTGTAGACTGGGGGCTCGCCTGGTGCAGAGAAATTCACCAAGTCAGGGACCTGCCATCTCTGACCCGAGCTGCGGGCCATCTCTCCCAGCTGGCCCACGCCATCCGCCTGCTCCTGGAATACACAGACTCGAGCTATGAGGAAAAGAAGTACACAATGGGGGACGGTAATGGGCACCCTCGTGTCCGGGCCCTGCCCACTCCCGCTGAGTTGGCACCAAGCAACCCATGGTGGCCACCTGTGGCTGACTCTGCAGGCCTCCCCTGCTGGAGCTGCAGGCTGTCCCTTCCCTGAGCCCTGGTGAGGGAGCCCTCTGGCCTTGCAAGGCAGAATGCTGGGGCGGGATGCTGGGCCCCTTGTCTGGGTAACTGGGATGGGTGTTCCTCAGAGCTTGCTTAAACCCTGGAAGCCTTAGTCGCGTGGGGTCCACAGCCCTCACCGGGATTCTTTCTCTCTGAACCCCGGGATGCAGGGCTGCGTAGTCAGATTCTAGATCCACCTGTCTCAGGGGTCTTGCCACTGGCTCCTTGGGAGGGTCCCGGGGAAGGAGGGCTGGGCTCTGGGGAGGTTTGTTTTCACTTCATCTTCCCCACCACAGCTCCTGACTATGACAGAAGCCAGTGGCTGAATGAAAAATTCAAGCTGGGCCTGGACTTTCCCAATGTAGGTGCAGGGGAAGGGGCGGTTTTGGGGGCAAGTGCAATGTGTCTCTGACCGCATCTCCTCTCCCCAGCTTAGAGGGGTTAGGATCCGGAGTCTTCTGCCCAATTCCCTCACTCCTGGCTGTCTACACAGCCCTTCCATGATGTTCTGTGTCCAAGCTCATTCGTCCATATGACAGTATTCTTATTTCAGGCCTGCCATGAGCAGGCACAGTGAGTGCCCGGTCTCCTCTCTTCTCATAAGTCCTTGCTTATGAGAAGGGGATGCTGGGGAACCTGGTGGCCCAACTGAGCTTCCCCGGTTTCCCATTCATCCAGCTGCCCTACTTGATTGATGGGACTCACAAGATCACCCAGAGCAATGCCATCCTGCGCTACATTGCCCGCAAGCACAACCTGTGTGAGTGTGGTTTGCTGCAGTGTGTGGGGGGAAGGTGGCCTCCTCCTTGGCTGGATTGGGGTGCGATGCTCAGAGTGAGTGTGTTTTGTGGGTGGCAGGTGGGGAGACAGAAGAGGAGAAGATTCGTGTGGACATTTTGGAGAACCAGGCTATGGACGTCTCCAATCAGCTGGCCAGAGTCTGCTACAGCCCTGATTTTGTGAGTCCCTCCCTGGTCTGGGCTAGAAGCCAGACTTCTTGTATTCCCATCTACTCTGGTCCTATTCACAATTTGAACTCCTCACTGCTCTTGGTTCTCTCAGGGTTCCCTGTACTGTAGCAGAGTGACTGACATATCATTAAACTCTATAAAATAAAAACTTGAAATCAGTCCCCACCAATCATAGGAAGTCCGTACATCCCAAGCTAGAAATTCAGTTCCTAGACAATAAAGTCATGCATTCAGAATTCCCTTCACCTCTGACCCCTGACCTTTGCCACGGGTCATCTAACCCAGCTGGTTCACTCCATCTACCTGTTTGGGGAATATGCAGACTCACACTATGGGGTAAAGAAGTACGTAGTGGAGAAGTAATAGCACCCTCCTCTGTGGAATTCCATGCTATTCTTTTCCTAGTGCTTCTCCTTGACACGCACAGGGATGAATGCATTTTCCTAACAGGCAGCTCAGTGGTGGCCAGAGGGCCTTTGTTCCTCTGTCTCCTTCCACTCAGCCTCTCAAAATCTCATCTCTCCAGAAACTACTCAATGTCCATTTAATTATTCTGCCACTCCACTAGGAGGAACTTTCAACTTCTTTCTCTGAGCTCCTTTAGTTCTTTGTATCCTTGATTCTGCTCGTGTCTGGGTCCAGAGCCTGCCAGGTGCTCAGGTGCTCCTGGGCTGACCCAGAGGAGTGTGGTTGGGAGGTCAGTGGGGACAGATTCAGGTATAGTGTTGTGTTCCTCTCTGCCATCCCATTGCCACAAAAGCCTCCAGCTACCCATTTGGAGCCTAATAAATGCTGGTATGTCCAGCTAAGCCAGTTCCAGCTGTGGGGAAGATGGCTGCTTGCTCGTGGTCAGCTGGGGCCATACGCAGAACTGGGGAGGCCGCATCTGTGCAGGGATCTTGTGTCTGACGGTGGTGACAGCTGTTTTCTGCCTCAGGAGAAACTGAAGCCAGAATACTTGGAGGGACTTCCTACAATGATGCAGCACTTCTCACAGTTCCTGGGGAAGAGGCCATGGTTTGTTGGAGACAAGGTAATGGCGTCATGTGATGGGGACACTAGAGATTTGTCATACATCCTATGTTACGGAGGTTCCAGCCCACACATTCTTGGCCTTCTGCAGATCACCTTTGTAGATTTCCTCGCCTATGATGTCCTTGATCTCCACCGTATATTTGAGCCAAAGTGCTTGGACGCCTTCCCAAATCTGAAGGACTTCATCTCCCACTTTGAGGTGATGCCCCCATCCTCCTTTCTCTTTGATGCCCCTTGTTCCGTTACCTCCTTTGAGATGCTTTCCCAGTCCTGGAGCTACACAAAGAATAACTTGCATTTATTGAGTGCTGGCTTTATGCCAGGAACCGTGCCCAGCACTTAATACCTATTGTGTGGAATTTGAACTTTACAGCATTCCTACAGGGTGACAGAATTATCTTGCCCATTTTAGAGATAAGGAAACTGAGAATGAGAGGGTCAGGCCTTTGCTCAGGGTCCCAGAGCCAGTGGAGGCTGTGCTGGGCTCCCTGTGAGCCTCTGGATCTATGGGCAGCAGTCAGGGCTCTCCCTTTTGTGACAAAAGAAAAAAGCCTCAGGCCTCATCCAGCCTGGGTTTCACAACCCAGGACACTTTGGAAGAGGCAGAGAACTTTAGGAGTGCGGATGCAGCTGGCAATAGTAGGACTGACACACCGTGGCATTGATGTCGAGTATGAAACCCACAGGCAGTATTCGTAGCTACCCCCAGAAGCTTTGCATGGTTGGACCCCCATGTGGAAAATCCTGAGATATGGAGCTGAGGCTGGAGCTGGATTAGGGGACATATGTGGGTGCCCCTGTTGAAGGAGTGTGTGTTGAGGTGCTCTGTGCTGGGGCAGTGTCCTTCTTTATCTTTCTTCCTCTCTTTTTTCCCTCCAATGTTCCAAGTGTTCCCCCTGTGAGATGAGGAGCACACTGATTTTACTCCTATTCACCGACCTTCTCCTCTGCATGAGGCAGGGTGTGAGGCACAGTGGGAGATGCATAGATGACCGCCCCATCCTGGAAAAGAGTGCAGCGAGAGGCCTGCAGTGCAGGCAGAGCAGCCTGTGAGGTGTGTGTGGTACCACCTGGGTACCGGGCCCAGGGCCTGCCCCCACTCACGGGGAACCATCTCACCCGTGCTGAAGTTGTTTGAGAGCAGCAAATCCTACTTTAGTACAGATTTGGGAATTTGAGGCATTAGTCCAACAAGTTTTTCAGCCTAGAATTTGTTTTCCTTTCCCACTCCCCATCAAGAGATCTGGTTACTCAGCTAGTTCCCATCAGCTCTGGCTCTGGTCCCGGCTGAGTGGCCTTGGGGTTATGTAAGAGGTGGTGGGAGGGGAGGAGAGCTGAGGGCTGCAGCATACGGTCCATCTGGGCATGGCCCTTTGGGAATAGGCAGCCCTGGCTCTGACTGAATCCTTAGAAATTACATGGCCATTTGATCCTGGGAAGATTGTGCAGAGCACACCTGAGTGTCATACAGCCTGGTCTGTGGTAGTGGGGTTGGAGATGAGGTGGGTTAGGGCACAGTGGTATTTAGCTCAGGTACCAGGTGGGGAGGTTTAGACTTTCTGCTTTACAAGGAATAATTAGAGCCTGGTCTGACCTTTCTTTTGCTGGCCCAACACACCTTGTCCACTTTCATCAGGTTTTGCCTGGTCCTTGGGTGAGATCTGGGCTCTCTTCCAGGCTGCACGGACATTTTCAGATGTCCCCTCTGTGTGTGCAAACCTAGGCAAGCCAGGAGCCTCCCCGTGAAACAGAAGAATGTTGTGCAGTCAGACAGCAAGAGGACCTCCTGAGGGATTTGGGGGAGGATGGGAATTTGGCAGAAAGAGGCCAGAACTGGAGAGAGACAGAACCAGGCTACACTGCAGCTCTGTCCCCCTTACTAGCTATTTGAGTGTGAGGTAGTTGCTGGACTTCTGTTTCCCATATGAGAAATGGTGATAATAGATTCAGCCTTGCAGAAGAGTCAAGTGGATTTTCTAAGCTTATGTTGTAATTTCTCTTGGATATAGACCACCCAGCACAGTGTAGAATCTTCATAAGTGGTAGCTGTTATTATGGTATGACATTATTTTAAGGAAATTGGAAGAGTTAACTCTGCAGATCTGGGGACCCTAAGAGGCTGTGTGATGTCCCAGCACTGGAGCCCATGTGGAAAGGCTGTGGCCAGGGCCCTGACCTGCTGTGTCTGCAGTGGGGTTACCCCAGCCCTCATGGGCAGCTGACCTTGAGCTCTGGCCTTATTTTCCCCCATCTCAGGGCTTGGAGAAGATCTCTGCCTACATGAAGTCCAGCCGCTTCCTCCCAAAACCTCTGTACACAAGGGTGGCTGTCTGGGGCAACAAGTAATGCCTTGAAGGCCAGGAGGTGGGAGTGAGGAGCCCATACTCAGCCCTCTGCCCAGGCTGTGGAGTGAAGCTGGACTGTGCATCCCAGCACCTGGCTCCTTGTCCTTTTCTCCTGTTTATTCCCATCTTTACCCCCGAGACTTTATTGGACTTCCTCACTTCCCCTAAACCCCTGTCCCATGCAGGCCCTTTAAAGCCTCAGTTACCCACTTTCCTTCATGAAGATCACCCTCCCAACATTACCCTTCCCTGCACTAAAGCCAGCCTGACCTTCCTTCCTGTTAGTGGTTGTGTCTGCTTTGAGGGGCCTACCTAGCCCCTCGCCTGTGGAGCTCAGCCCCAAGCTGTACCCGTGCTGCATGAAAGAGCAGCATTGACTGGTTTACAGGCCCTGCTCCTGCAGCATGGCCCCTGCCTTAGGCCTTCCTGATCAAAATAAAGCCTCAACCACACTTGCTATATATAGTCTTGTCTTATTTGCTCCTGGCTGCCCAGACCGTGTCTGTCACTGCTCCTTCCGAGGGACTGGCTGGTGACCCTGGCGGTAGCTGGGTTCATAGAGATTATGACGGGCTTAGTAAGGTGTTTCCAACTTTTTTTTTTTTTTGAAACAAAGTCTCCTGCTTTCCAAGGTGAAGGGCACTGGTGGGATCATAGCTTACTGTAGCATCCAGTCCTGGGCTCAAGCAATCCTTCCACTTCAGCCTCCCAAATGGCTGAGACTATAGGTGTGCCACCACACCTGGCCGTATTTAAAAAATTTTTGTGAGATGGTGTCTCTTTATGTTTCCCAGGTTGGTCAGGAACTCCTGAGCTCAAGCAATCCTCTTACCTTGGCATCCCAAAATGCTAGGATTGCAGGTATGAGCCACCACGCCTGGCCCTGTTTCCAACTTCTTGATCCCTTTTCTGATCGCCTTAGAGCAGGAAGCCACATAAAGTGCTCTATAGAAAGGATGCCTCTTTCTGGGCCTAGATCTTCATTTATTTATATTCAGTATTATTCAGTGCTTTCCATGGATAGGCAGAGCTAGTCTCAGAGAATAAGTCTTAGATGCCTAGAGGTGGTGGAATTCCCGTCACAGAGAACAAGGATCCTTCTGTCTTCCACACTGTCTGACTCCCATCACAGCTCTTAGATCTCTAGGACCCAAGCTCTACTGTGAGCTGCTCCACCGGAAGGTTCTCCCAGCTCAGCAGTTCCCAAGCTGTGTTACCACGAATAGTTGTTGATTTTTTGGGTCAGGAATTCAGGTAATGCTCAGCAGGGAGAACTTACTACAAATCAACAAAGATCTCTTCTCCAAAAACTGTGTATCCAAAAATACAACCCATTAAAAGATGACTGAAAACTTGAACAGGCATTTCTGAAAAATGAATATCCAAATGGCCAATAAGCTCATGTGAAGATGCTCAACATCATTAGACAGCAGAAAGTTAAAAACCCGTAGATCCTACTGTATCCCCACTAGAATGGCTGACATTGAAAGGACTGACAATTGTTGGTGATTTATGGAGTAACTTGAACTGTCATGCCTTGCTGGTGGGAGAGCCACTTTGGAATACTGGCAGCGTCAACTAGAGCTAAATATGCATCTACCCAGGACCCAGAAGTCCCACCCTACAGGAATGAGTCCTAATGGATTCCAAGAGCCGGGTATAATGATGCCAAAAGCAACTTTATTTTAAATAGCCAATAACTGAAAACAATCCAAATTCCCTGAATAGAAGAATGAGCAAATGAACTGTGGTTTATCAACATAATTCCATCATTTGTATAATGGAATACTTACTCCGCTATAATAAAAATAAACGTGCTAACACTATGTGCAAAAACATGGATGGGTCTCACAGACGTGTTCAGTAAAAGGATCCAGACAGGAGAAAGGACACACGATCTCATTCCACTTACACGAAAATCAGGAGAGGGAAATGGGTCCATGGTATCACAGGTCAGGTGATTGGTGACCCTGGTGAGAACTGGAAGGTTGCCTATTGAAGGCGCCTGGTGGAGTGCTGTAAGTTTTCTCTCTTTATCTGGGAGGTGATTCCAGAAGAGTATAGAAGTGGAAAAGCCCACAGGGTAGCACACTTAAGGCCTGTGCACTGTATGTACATTACACTTCAATGACAACCATGCACAAAAGTCTTATACCATTTGTGTGCTTGTGTGTGTTTGCTTTTCCTCATAAGATATCAACGTCATGAGGGGATGTGTTTTTGTCTCTTCTTGTTCACTGATGTTACAGGTGTTTGCATATCACTTAGGACAGTCCCTGAGCATAGTAGGTTCTCACTGAATAGTTATTAAGCAAATTATACGCTTATCGTAGTGTGTCACTTCAAATTCTCTTAGGTTTGTATTCATGCCTACTTCTTTGGATAGGTGAGATTGATGTGCATACACACTCTTAGGTTCTACAGTTTTTTTCTCTTTAACATTTTACTTAAGAATCTGTACATGTTGGCAGTCTATATGCATGCCTATTTCTAACATTTAATGACTATCATTACTTCCTGTGGATAAATTATAGTTTGCCTAGTCATTCTTACCCTATTGGGCATGTGGATTTTTCTAATTTATTTCTTTTTATAACAGGGTGATCATGTTTAAACTAATTCCTTCTCTGGTTTTTGGTTACTTTATTTGAGTTGGTCCCCAAAGGCAATTACTACAAGGCAAAAGGTGAGGATGATGTTATGGTATTATCGTAGATAAATTGATTGCTCTCCAGAGAGAATAGCTTTTTTTTTTTTTTTTTTTTTTTTTTTTTTGATATGGAGTCTCGCTTTGTCACCCAGGCTGGAGTGCAGTGGCGTGATCTCAGCTCACTGCAAGCTCCACCTCCTGGGTTACAGCAATTCTTCTGCCTCTGCCTCCTGAGTAGCTGAGATTACAGGTGCGCACCACCACGCCCAGCTAATTTTTGTATTTTTAGTAGAAATGGGGTTTCACCATATTGGCCAGGCTGGTCTCAGACTCCTGACCTCAGGTGATCTGCCTGCCTCAGCCATCCAAAGTGTTAGGATTACAAGCGTGAGCCACCATGCCCGGCCCAGAGAGAATAACTTAATTTATGGTGCCATCTGCAAGGCACATGGATCTTTCTGCACTACCTTAGGTACTTGAGGGATCGCAGTTTCATCTTATGATATTTTTAAAGATTTATAAGAATACCTTCAAGTTTTCTACCTTCACCTTTTTTGTTTATTGTGTGTGCATGTTTCTGCCAATGAATCACAGTCTATGAATCTACCTGTCCTTGAATCTCCTGTATAAAACTCTCTGTTTACCCATTCTCTGCCTGTGGCTTAGTCAATTCCTGGAGAAAGGTTAAAGAATGATCTTGTGGCAGTCAAAGCTTTTTCTCCGATAGGCACAATGTAATTAATTGTGATTCTGTTCTAGGTTTCCTGTGGCATAATGTGATGGTTAATTTTCTGCATCAACTTGACTGGGCTAAGGGATGCTCACATGGCTGGTAAAATTATTGTGTTTGTGAGGGTATTTCCAGAAGAGATTCACCTTTGAATCAGAAGACTGAGCAAAGATTTCCTTCAGCAATGAAGGGGGGCATCCACTAAACTGTCAGGGCCCAGAGAGAAGAAAAAGACAGAGGAAGGGTGAATTTGATCTTTCTGACTGGGACATCCATCTCCGCCTATCCCGGGACATCCACACTCCTGGTTCTCTGGCCTTCAGACTTGATCAGGGACTAACAGCATCGGCTCCCACCCTTACCTTTGTTCTGAGGCCTTTAGACTCTGAATGATAGCACTGGCTTTCCCCCTTCTCTATCCTGCAGTCGGCAGATCGTGGGACTTCATTCCAAAACTGTGTGAGCCAATTCCCATAACAGATAGATACATTTATAAATAAATGCACACATTTCCTACAGGCTTATCTTAGTGGCGTCACTTCAAATTTTGAAGAACCCTTTCTAGTACATATAGCAAACAACAACAACAAACAAACAAAAAAACTACAAGTGGGTCACCATCATCAATGAGTAAGTTTTAAAAAATCAAACACAAGATAAAACGCTACAGCATATCTATTACCTGTGGGCTTTTTCTATATGTAAAGAACTGTCTGAGACGCCTTGCAGTAAACTCCAAGGAGATTTTGAGGGAAGGTATCCTCTTTTCTCCTGGTAAATCTCCCCATTGACCATTATTTTAAAGGCTCCAAAGATCAAAACACCTGCTTGCACAATTTGCCGATTCATTTTGGGTGAGGGTCTCTGGCAGGCTTGGAAGGGTGGGTGAACAGTGGGAAGGGGGCTGCCTCTGTGGTTACTGGCATCACTCATGTCTACGTCTGTGGCAGTCATCAGGTGCTTATTATATATTCAACTTTTGGCCACCCCTATGGGGGTGTTAAATGTAGCGAGAGTCCAGTCAGGTCATTGCAAATTGGCAGTGACTTTTGAGACCTTTCTACGCACGATAGTCAGGTAGATACCTTCTTTTTAAATTTGACTTTTTTTTACTTTTTTTTTTTTTTTGAGACAGGGTCTCACTCTGTCACCCAGGCTGGAGTGCAGTGGTGTGATCACGGCTCACTGCAGCCTCAACTTCTCAGGCTCCAGTGATCCTCCCACCTCAGCTTCTCAAGTAGCTGGGACCACAGGCAAGGGCCACCATGGCCAGCTAGTTTTCGTGTATTTGGTAGACAGTGTTTCAGCATGCTTCCCAGGCTGGGTGGATACCTTCCAAAAATAAGTTCAGTTCATCCTGCCTAGCCTTACCCCAGCAGCTTAAAGGAATTACCCACTCTGGTGCTGGGCTCAGGCTGCCTGGCTCTGGAACAATGTGCTCAGAGCTGCAGAGGGAGGCCTGCAGGCTGTCTGGCAGAAAGAGCCCCACACTCCCTACCGTGTATCCTGGAAGACCAGGCTGCCCAGCCTGTCCACCTGGTAGACCGTTTCCCTGCCCAGTTCTCCTTCTCTCATTCCTGATGTGCAGCTTGATTCCTGCAGGGACTGCACCGGCTGAGATTATCTCAAGGTCCTCCCTTCTGCCAGCTAGTGTTCAGGGAAGTGGGTCCTCTGGTCTCCTTCCTGCCACCAGAATTTTGAGGGCCTTGTTTCTCCCACTGCAACTTTTGACCCATTCCTGGGTTCCTTCCTTCCCTTTCTCCCTCCCTCCCTCCTTCCTTCTTTCCTTCCTTGCTTCCTTCCTTCCTTCCTTCCTTCCTTCCTTCCTTCCTTTCTTCCTTCCTTCCTTCCTCTCTTTCTCTCTTTCTCTCTCTCTCTCTTTCTTTCTTTCTTTCTTTCTTTCTTTCTTTCTTTCTTTCTTTCTTTCTTTCTTTCTTTCTTTCTTTCTTTCTTTCTCTCTCTCTCTCTCTCTCTCTCTCTCTCTCTCTTTCTTTCTTTCTTGACAGAGTCTCACTTTGTCACCTAGGCTGGAGTGCAGTGGTGCAACCCCAGCTCACTGCAACCTCTGCCTCCCTGGTTCGAGCGATTCCCCTGCCTCAGCCTCCTGAGTAGCTGGGATTACAGGCACCTGCCACCAGGTCTGGCTAATTTTTTGTATTTTTAGTAGAGTCGGGGTTTCACCACGTTGGCCGGATTTTAGATGAGAGTTTCTTCACCTCAGCAGTACTGTCATTTTGGAGGGCAGAATTCTTTGTTGTGGTGCACTGTCCTGTCGCAGGGTGTTCAGCGTCCTAACCAAACTCTACCCACTAGATGCCATGGGCGCTTCCCAGTGGTGACAATTAACAAAGTCTCCAGACAGACCTACGTGTCCCCTGAGGGGCAAAGTTACCTCCACTTGAAGACCAGTGATGTGCTGGATGGAGACTAGTATTAAAATAATAATAGAAATCATAATGTAACTCATGTACTTAAGGTAAGTCGTTTTTGATGGAACATTTATTTCAGTTAATAATATTTGTATATGTCTGTCCTGGTAGTTTGTTTTTTTAAACTTTTTATTTTGATTTAATATCAGAGTTTGAAAAATTTGCAAAAGGAATTAATACAAAGACCTCTGATTACCCCAGATTCTAACGTTTCCACATGGGCTTTCTCCTCCCTCCTCCTGAGTCCCCCAGCCCCTGCTCCCCGCCTTTCTCTCTCCCCACCCAGCAAGCTCCCTAGGAGCACAGCACCACTTATGACAAAAACATCATTTTCTTTTCTCTGAGGCGGCATTCCTGACGTTTGGATTTAGGCTGATAAGTGACAGTTACAATCATCCTTGCCTGTGTTGTCCTTCCCATGTTAGGTCTGTCATGCCATGTGTGTCTGCAGTTTATAACAATCTATATCATACATGCCTTTTGAAAAGTTTTGAAAACTTATCCAGTGAATCCCTGAGCACCAAATGTTCTTTTGTGTTATTTTTCTTTATTAGGCTATTATTACTTTATTCAGAATCTCTCTCTCTTTTTTAGAGAGAGCCTTTCTTGCCTAACCTAGAGTGCAGCGGCGCAATCATAGCTCAGTTCAGCCTCGAACCCCTGGGCTCAAACAGTTCTCCCCCTACCACCGCCCCCGCCGGGCTTCTGGGCATGGTTAACTCTCTCCTGGAACCCTTGGGGCTGGGAGGTGGGAGGGGATCTTATTCCCTCCAGCCCCGGAGCGCGCTTCGGGCCTCCAGATTGGCGCATTTCGGGGGCAGAGCGGGCCGAGGGGCGGGGTCTCAGCAAGGCTCCCTCTCTACCCTCTCTGGGCCTCTCACAAAGTCTGAGCCCCGCCCCGCCGAAGCCTGTCTGCAGAATCCGCAGCAACCAGCACCATGCCCATGACACTGGGGTACTGGAACATCCGCGGGGTGAGCGAGGGTCCGCTGGGCGGTGGGACGGGGGGCGCGGGGGTGGGGAAGTGTGGAGCAGCTGCGGGACGGGCTCTAGGGAAGGTTCCTCTTCAGCGCTGCCCCTCACAGGAGGGCCTGTGCTTGCCGCTGTGTGTGCGTGTGGCGGGGCGGGGTGGGGGGAGGTGTGAGGCAGGAAGGAGAGGAGGCGATGGGTATGTGCAGTGTAAACTGGGGGCTCCCCTTGTGCAGAGAAGTCCCCAAGTCAGGGACCCTCCATCTCTGACCCGAGCTGCGGGCCATCTCTCCCAGCTGGCCCACTCCATCCGCCTGCTCCTGGAATACACAGGCTCAAGTTACGAGGAAAAGAAGTACACAATGGGGGATGGTAATGGCACCCTCGTGTCTGGGCCCTGCCCACTCACACTAGGCTGGCACCAAGCAACCCATGGTGGCCACCTGTGGCTGCCTCTGCAGGCCTTTCCTGCTGGAGCTGCAGGCTGTCCCTTCCCTGAGCCCTGGTGAGGGAGCCCTCTGGCCTTGCAAGGCAGAATGCTGGGGTGGGATGCTGAGCCCCCTGTCTGATTGGGTTGGGTGTCCCTTAGGGGTTGCCTAAACCCTGGAAGCCTTAGCCTTGTGGGGTCCAGAGCCCTCACCGGGATTCTTTCTCTCTGAACCCTGGGATGCGGGGCTGAGTGGTCAGGTTCTAGATCCACCTGTCTCAGGGGTCTTGCCACTGGCTCCTGGGGAGGGTCCCGGGGAAGGAGGGCTGGGCTCTGGGGAGGTTTGTTTTCACTTCATCTTCCCCACCACAGCTCCTGACTATGACAGAAGCCAGTGGCTGAATGAAAAATTCAAGCTGGGCCTGGACTTTCCCAATGTAGGTGCAGGGGAAGGGGCGGTTTTGGGGGAAAGTGCAACGTGTCTCTGACCGCATCTCCTCTCCCCAGCTTAGAGGGGTTAGGATCCGGAGTCTTCTGCCCAATTCCTGTCACTCCTGGCTGTCTACACAGCCCTTCCATGATGATCTGTGTCAAAGCTCATTCGTCCATATGACAGTATTCTTATTTCAGGCCTGCCATGAGCAGGCACAGTGAGTGCTGAGTCTCCTCTCTGCCCTTGCTTATGGGAAGGGGATGCTGGGGAACCTGGTGGCCCAACTGAGCTTCCCCGGTTTCCCATTCATCCAGCTGCCCTACTTGATTGATGGGACTCACAAGATCACCCAGAGCAACGCCATCCTGCGCTACATTGCCCGCAAGCACAACCTGTGTGAGTGTGGTTGGCTGCAGTGTGTGGGGGGAAGGTGGCCTCCTCCTTGGCTGGATTGGGGTGCGATGCTGAGAGTGAGTCTATGTTTTGTGGGTGGTAGGTGGGGAGACCGAAAAGGAGAAGATTCGGGAAGACATTTTGGAGAACCAGCTTATGGACAACCGCATGCAGCTGGCCAGACTCTGCTATGACCCAGATTTTGTGAGTCTCCCACCCCACTCCCAGTCTCCCCTTTCCCTGCGGAGTTTTGATCGGGAGCCAAGACTCTGGTCCTGCCATCTACATGGGTCCTGTTTTCCATTTGAACTCTTTAGTGCTACTCATCCTTCAAGCTATTTCCTATACTGCCACCAGAGTGACCCTCAAACCCCAAAGTCATGTCAAATAAAACCTCTAAATCAATTCCCCACCAATCTACTTACAGAATCCTGACTCTCCAGGTATGAATTCACTCTCTAGACAGTAATGGTTACTTCCAGAGTCCCCTCCATCTCTGACCCATGACCTCTTTCCAGATTCTCTCTCCCAGTGGTTTGGACCATCTCTCCCAGTGGTTTATATCATCTGCCTGCTTTGGAATACACAAACTATGAGGAAAACAAGTGCAAAACAAAGGAATCTAATGGCACCTGCAATTTTGGTGTCTTCTGAGTGCTCTCTTGACATACACTGAGATCAGCGAATTTTCCTAACAGGCAGCTTAGGGGCAGCCAGAGGCTTCTTTTTCCCCTCCTTTCTTCTACTCATCCTCTGAATATCTCCTTATCTTTCCAGAAACCACTCAATGACAATTGTATTCTTCTGCTGCCCCACTAGGAGGAACTTTCTACTTCTTTCTCTGAGCTCCTTTAGTTCTTTGCATCCTTGATTCTGCTCATATCTGGGTCCAGAGCCTGCCAGGTGCTCAGGTGCTCCTGGGGCTGACCCAGAGGTTGTTGGGAGGTCAGTGGGGACAGATTTAGGGACAGTGTCACATTCCGCTCTGCCATCCCATCACCTCAGGAAGACTCCAGCTACCCAGTCAGAGTCTAATAAATGCTGATATATCCAATCGAAGCCTGGGCACTGCCCCAGTTCCAGCTGTGGGGAAGATGGCTGCTTGCCCATGGCCAGCTGGGGCCATGCACAAATCTGGGAGGCCACATCTGTGCAGGGAGCTTGTGTCTGAGGGTGGTGACAGCTGTTTTCTGCCTCAGGAGAAACTGAAGCCAGAATACCTGGAGGGACTTCCTGAAATGCTGAAGCTCTACTCACAGTTTCTGGGGAAGCAGCCATGGTTTCTTGGGGACAAGGTAATGGGGGCATGTGATGGGGACAGTACAGATTTGTCATACTTCCTATATTATGGAGGTTTCAGCCCACATATCCTTGGCCTTATTCAGATCACCTTTGTGGATTTCATCGCTTATGATGTCCTTGAGAGAAACCAAGTATTTGAGCCCAGCTGCCTGGATGCCTTCCCAAACCTGAAGGACTTCATCTCCCGATTTGAGGTGATGCCCCCGTCCTCCTTTCTCTTTATGTCCCTTATTCCTTTCCCTCCTTTGTGATGCTTTCCCAGTCCTGAAGCTACACAAAGAATAACTCGCATTTATGGCCATGCGCGGTGGCTCACGCCTGTAATCTCAGCACTTTGGAGGCTGAGGCAGGCAGATCACCTTTGGTCAGTAGTTTGAGACTGGCCTGCCCAAATGGTGAAACCCCATCTTTACTAAAAAAACAAAAAAACAAAAATTAGCTGGGCGTGGTGGTGAGTGCCTGTAATCCCAGTTACTCAGGAGGCTGAGGCAGGAGAATCACTTAAACCCGGGTGGTGGAAGGTGCGGCGAGCCAAGATTGCGCCACTGCACTCCAGCCTGGATGACAGAGTGAGACTCCATTTCAAGTGGAAAAAAAAAAAAAGAATAACTTGCATTTATTGAGTGCTGGCTTCATGCCACGAACTGTGCCCAGAACATTATACCTATTGCGTGGAATTTGAAATTTATAACACTCCTACAGGGTGGTAGAATCGTCTCCCCCATTTTAGAGATAAGGAAACTGAGAATGAGAGAATCAGTCCTTCTTCAGGGTCTCAGAGCCAGTGGAGGCTGTGCTGGGCTCCCTGTGAGCCTCTGGATCTATGGGCAGCAGTCGGAGCTCTCCCTTTTGTGACAAAAGAAAAAGCCTCAGGCCTTGTCCAGCCTGGGTTTCACAGCCCAGGACATTTTGGAAGAGGCAGAGCACTTCAGGACCACGGATACAGCTGGCAATAGTAGGACTGACACATAGTAGCATTGATGTTGAATAACTAAACCCACAGGCAGTATTTGTAGCTACCTCCAGAAGCTTTGTACAATCAAACCCCCATGTGGGGAATCCTGAGAGCCAGAACTGTGGCTGGAGCTGGATTAGGGTACATATGTGGGTGTCCCTGTTGAGGAGCTTATGCTGAAATGCCCTGTGCTGGGGCACTTTCCTTCTTTACCTCTCTTCCTCTTTTTTTTTTGGAGATGGAATCTTGCTCTGTCGCCCAGGCTGGAGTGCAGTGGAGTGATCTCGGCTCACTGCAACCTCCATCTCCTGGGTTCAAGTGATTCTCCTGCCTCAGCCTCTTGAGTAGCTGGGATTACAGGTGTGTGCCACCACGTCCAGCTAATTTTTGTATTTTTAGTAGTGATGGGGTTTCGCCATGTTGGCCAGGCTCATCTCGATCTCCTGACCTCAGGTGATCCACCTGCCTCAGCCTCCGTAAGTGCTGGGATTACAGGCATGAGCCACCGTGCCTGGCCTCTTCCTCTCTTTTCTCCCTCCAGTGTTCCACGTGTTCCCCCTGTGAGATGAATGGCACGCTGATTTTACTCCTATTCACTGACCTTCTCTGCATGAGGCAGGGTGTGAGGCACAGTGGGAGATGCATAGATGACTGACCCATCCTGAAAATGAGTACAATGAGAGGCCTGCAGGCAAAGCAGCCTGTGAGGTGTGTGCTGAACTTGTTTGAGAGCAGCAAATCCTACATTACTACAGATTTGGGAATTTGAGGCATTAGTCCATCAAGCTTCTGAGCCTTGAATCTGTTTCCCTTTTCCACTCCCCATCAAGAGATCTGCTTGCTCAGCTAGTTCCCATCAGCTCTGGTTCTGTGGTTCTGGTCCAGGCTGAGTGGCCTTGGAGTTATATAAGAGGTGGTGGGAAGGGAGGGGTGGAGGAGAGCGGAGGGCTATGGGCTGTGATGTGCCAGGGTCAAGCCTGTTGCCCAGGCTGGAGTGCAGTGGCATGATCTCGGCTCACTGCAACCACTGCTTCCTGGGTTCAAGCAATTCTCTGCCTCAGCCTCCTGAGTAGCTGGGATTACAGTTGCCCGCCACCATGCCCGGCTAATTTTTGTATTTTTAGTAGAGATGGGGTTTCACCATGTTGACCATGCTGGTCTCGAACTCCTGACCTCAGGTGATCCACCCACCTCGGCTTCCCAATGTGCTGGGATTACAGGTGTGAGCCACCATGCCTGGCTGGATCTTTCTGAATACCTTATCTGGGCATTCAATCCCGGTAAGATTGTGCACAGCACATCTGAGTGTCTTGTAGCCTGATCTGCAGCAGCAGGGCTGGAGATGCCATGGGTTAGGGTACAGTGAGATAGAGAACTTTGGACTTTCTGCTTTAAGGGGAATAATTAGAGCCTAGTCTCGCCTTTCATTTTCTTATGCGCTGCCACCCCCCATTCCACTTTCATCCAGGTTTTACTGAGACATTGGGTGAGTGTGTTGTGAGCCTGTTTGTTCTGCTGGAGGTCCCTTCTGTGTGTCTACACCCAGACAAGCCAAGAGCCTCCCTGTGGAAAAGGAGACTGTTTGTGCAGTCAAGGGGTGACAGGGCCCGGTGTGAGGGGTGGTGGGGCAGAAGAAGAAGAGATTTTGGCAGAAAGAGGCCAGAACCAGAGAGAGACAGAACCAGGCTACACTGTAGCCCTGTTCCCCTTACTAGGTATTTAAATGTGAGGTAGTTGCTGAACTTCAGTTTCCCACATCAGAAACGATGGTAATAGATTCAGCCTTGCAGAGCAGTCAAGTGGATTTTCTAAGCTTGTATTATAATTTCTCTTGGGTACAGAGCAGCCAGCACAGTGTAGAATCTCCATAAGTGTTAGCTGTTACTGTGGTACAGCATTACTTAAAGGAAGCTGGAAGAGTTAACTCTGCAGATCTGGGGACCCTAAGAGGCTGTGTGATGTCCCAGCACTTGAGCCCACGTGGAAAGGCTGTGGCCAAGGCCCTGACCTGCTGTGTCTGCAGTGGGGCTGTCCTCATAGGCAGCTGACCTTGAGCTCTGGCCTTATTTTCCCCCATCTCAGGGCTTGGAGAAGATCTCTGCCTACATGAAGTCCAGCCGCTTCCTCCCAAGACCTGTGTTCACAAAGATGGCTGTCTGGGGCAACAAGTAATGCCTGGAAGGCCAGGAGGTGGGAGTGAGGTGCCCATACTCAGCCCTCTGCCCAGGCTGTGGAGCGCAGCTGGACTCTGCATCCCAGCACCTGCCTCCCCATTGCTTTCTCCTGTTTATTCCCATCTTTACCCCCAAGACTTTATTATCCCCACTTCACTTCCCCTAAACCCCTGTCCCATGCAGGCCCTTTAAAGCCTCAGCTACCCACTTTTCTTCATGAACATCTCCCTCCCAACATTACCCTTCACGGCACTAAAGCCAGCCTGAACTTCCTTCCTGTTAGTGGTTGTGTCTGCTTTGAGGGGCCTGCCTAGCCCCTTGCCTGTGGAGCTCAGCCCGGAGCTGTCCCCGTGCTGCATGATAGAGCAGCATTGACTGGTTTACAGGCCCTGCTCCTGTAACATGACCCCTGCCTTAGGCCTTCCTGATCGAAGTAAAGCCTCAATCACATTTGCTGTGTCTTGTCTTATTTGCTCCTGGCCATCTACCCAGACTGTCTGTCTGTCACTGCCTCTTCCAAGGGACTGGCTGGTGATCCTGGCAGTGGCCGGGTTCTAACGGAGTCTGCTGGGCATAGTAAGGCGTTTGACAATTCTTGCTCCCATTTCTGACAGACTCAGAGCAGGAAGCTCCCTGAGGCTCTGTGGAAAGGATGTCTCTTTCTGGGCCTGGGTCTCGCATTCATTCATCCAGCCTTACTGAGTGCTTTCCATTATTACCCAGAGCTTGTGTCTCATTGAATAGGACCCCAAGGGGGTGGAATCTCCATCAGAGAGAACCAGGGTCCCTTTTACCTTCCCCACTATATGACTGCATCACTTCTGTTAGGTCTCCAGGACCCAATCTCTATTGTTTTCTCAGATGGCTTCCAGGTACCCTCTCCAGGCTTGCTGCACAGCTGTCATCAGGACGTTCTCTCTGGGTTTACTTCCTCTGTTTCCTGGATACCTGTGAGAGAAATGTCTTTAGTCCTTGCACAACTGAAAGTGTCTTTACATGCTTACTGAATACTCTGGCTGATGTTTTAGTCTGTTCTCACGCTGCTAATAAAGACATACCCGAGACTGGGTAATTGATAAAGGAAAGAGGTTTAAAGGACTCACAGTTCCACAGGGCCTAGGAGGCCTCATAACCATGGCAGAAGGCAAATGAGGAGCAAAGTCACATCTTCCATGGCAGCAGGCAAGAGGGCCTGTGCAGGGGAACTCCCACTTATAAAACCATCAGATCTCGTGAGATTATTCACTACCATGAGAACAGTATGGGGAAAACTGCCCCCATGATTCAGTTGTCTCCACCTGGCCTCCACTCTTGACACCTGGGGATTATTACAATTCAAGGTAAGATGTGGGTGGGGACACAGCCAAACCATATCAGCTGGGGATAGAATTCTATGATGAAAACCTTCAGACCTCTAATAGACTTACCCACTCTTTTCTGAAATTGAGCATTTCTGGTGAGTAGGTGGATGCGTCTGACTGCATCCTTTGATTTTTTAAAGTTATTATTATTGTTATTATTTTGAGAGGGAATCTTAACTCTGTTGCCCAGGCTGGAGTGCAGTGGTGTGATCTTGGCTCACTGCAACGTCCCCTTCCTGGGTTCAAACGATTCTCCTGCCTCAGCCTCCCGCGTAGCTGGAACTACAGGCACGCACCACTGTGCCCAGATAATTTTTGTATTTTTGGTTTAGAGGTGGGTTTTCACCATGTTGGCCAGGCTGGTCTCGAACTCCTGACCTCGTGATCTACCCACCTCAGCCTCCCAAAGTGCCGGAATTACATGCATGAGCCACTGCGCCTGGCCATATCTTTTGCTTTTTTACTTAAGCTTCTACTGTTTGTCATTCTGAGGTCTATAATTCCAAAGACTACGTGGGGATCTACAGGTTGATGTCTTCCTGACTCACATCCTTGCCGGAACATTCTAAGCATAGGCTTCCTCCACCCTGACAGCAATCCCATAGCTTTATCTGCATTGCATCTTCTTGAAGTAATTTAAAATCTCACTGGAGAGTGAGCTGCTTCAGAGGAAGAATCTCATAGCTTAGCAGTTCCTAAGCTGCGATGCCAGAAATAGTTGTTGAGTCTGTAGGTCAGATATTCATGCAAGGCTCAGCAGGGAGAACTTGTTACAAATCAACAACGGTCTCTTCTCCAAAAACTATATATCCAAAAATACAACTAATCAAAAAATGAGTCAGAATTTCAACAAGCATTTCCCAAAAGTGAATATCCAAATGGTCAATAAGCTCATGAGAAGGTGTTCAACATCATTAGACAGCAGAAAGTTAAAAACCCGTAGATCCTACTGTATCCCCACTAGAATGGCTGACATTGAAAGGACTGACAATTGTTGGTGATTTATGGAGTAACTGGAACTGTCATGCCTTGCTGGTGGGAGAGCCACTTTGGAATACTGGCAGTGTCAGTTGTGGCTAAACATACATCTGCCCAGGACCCAGAAGTCCTGCCCTACAGGAATGAGTCCTAATGGATTCTCAGAACCAGGTATAATGATGTCAAAAGCAGCTTTATTTTAAATAGCCAATAACTGAAAACAATCAAAATTCCATGAGTATAAGAACGAACAAATGAACTGTGGTTTATGAACATAATTCCATCATTCGTATAATGGAATACTTACTCCGCTATAATAAAAATAAACGTGCTAACACTATGTGCAAAAACATGGATGGGTCTCACAGATGTGTTCAGTAAAAGGATCCAGACAGGAGAAAGGACACACGATCTCATTCCACTTACACAAAAATCAGGAGAGGGAAATGAGTCCATGGTATCACAGGTCAGGTGATTGGTGACCCTGGTGAGAACTGGAAGGTTGCCTATCGAAGGCGCCTGGTGGAGTGCTGTAAGTTTTCTCTCTTTATCTGGGGGGTGATTCCAGAACAGTATACAAGTGAGAAATTCCACAGGGTAGCACACTTAAGGCCTGTGCACTGTATGTATATGACACTTCAGTGAAAAGCATGCATGTATGTCTTACATCATTTGTGTGCTTGTGTGTGTTTGCTTTCCCTCATAAGATGTCAACGTCGTGAGGGCATGTGTTTTTGTCTCTTCTTGTTCACTGATGTTACAGGTGTTTGCACATCATCTAGGACAGTCCCTGAGCATAGTAGGTGCTCACTGAATAGTTAATAAGCAAATTATAGGTTCTTCTGAATGGTGTCATTTCAAATTCTCGTTAGTTTTTTTTCATGCCTACTTCTTCAGATGAGATTGGTGTGCATGTATAGTGTTAGAATCTACAGTTTTTTCTCTTTAACATTTTACTTTTTTTTTTTTTTTTTGAGACAGATTCTCACTCCTTTGCCCAGGCTGGAGCGCAGTGGTGCAGTCTCAGCTCACTGCAACCTCCGCTTCATGGGTTGAAGCAATTCTTGTGGCCCAGCCTACTGAGTAGCTGGGACTACAGGCATACACCACCACACCTGGCTAATTTTTGTATTTTTAGTAGAGATGAGGTTTTGCCACAATGGCCAGGCTGGTCTCGAACTCCAGGCCTCAAATTATCTACCTGTCTCCTCCTCTCGAAGTGCTGAGATTACAGGTGTGAGCCACCGCGCCTGGTCTAACATTTTACTTAAAAATCTGTATATGGGCCAGATGTGGTGGCTCATGCCTGTAATCCCAGAACTGAACTTTGGGAGGCAGGCAGTGAGGTTAGGAAATGGAGACCATCCTGGCTAACATGGTGAAACCCCGTCTCTACAAAAAAATACAAAAATTTGCTGGGCGTGGTGGTGCTTGCCTGTAGTCCCAGCTACTCAGGAGGCTGAGGCAGAAGAATTGCTTGAACCCGGGAGGTGGAGGCTGCAGTGAGCCAAGATCGTGCCACTGCACTCCAGCCTGGGCAACAGAGCGAGACTCTGTCTCAAAAAAAAAAAAAAAAAAAAAAAAAATCTGTATATGTTGGCAGTCTGTATGCATGCCTACTTCTGATACTAAATGGCTGCCTAACATTAGTTCCTGTGGATAGTTTGCCTAATTATTCTTATGCTATGGGGTATGTGGATTTTTCTAACTTATTTATTTGTTTTTAGAGCAGGGTAATCATGTTTCAACAATTCCTTCCTGTTTTTGGTTATTTTGAGTAGATCCCCAGAGGCGATTACTACAGGGTAAAGAGTGAGAATGGTTTAATGGTATTATAACAGATAATTTGATTGCTCTCCAGAGAGAGTGACTTAATTTATGGTGCCACCAGCAAGGTACACGGAACTTTCTGCAGTACTTTAGACACTTAGGGGATTGCAATTTCATCTTTTTTTTTTTTTTTAATAAGAACACCTTCAAATTTTCTGGCTGGGTGTGGTGGCTCATGCCTGTAATCCCAGCTCTTTGGGAGGCCAAGGCAGGCAGATCACTTGAGGTCAGAAGTTTGAGACCAGCCTAGCCAATATGGTGAAATCCTGTCTCTACTAAAAAATACAAAAGTTAGCCAGGCCTGGTGGTGGGCACCTGTAGTCCCAAATATTCAGGAGGCTGAGGCACAAGAATCGCTTGAACCTGGGAGGCAGAGGTTGAACTGAGCCAAGATCGTGCCATTGCATACTGCACTCCAGCTTGGGTGACAGTGAGATTCCATCTCAAAAAAAAAAAAAAAAAAAAAGAATACCTTCAAGTTTTCTTCCTTCACCTTTTTTGTTTATTGGTTGTGCATGTTTCTGCCAATGAATCACACTCTATGAATCTACCTGTTCATGACTGTCCTGCAGAAAACTCTCTGTTTACCCATTCTCTGCCTGTGGCTTAGTCAACTCCTGGAGAAAGGGTAAGAATGATCTCGTGGCAGTCAAGGCTTTTTCTCCCACAGGCTCAATGTAATTAATTGTGATTTTGTTCTTGGTTTTCTGTGGCATAATATGATGGTTAATTTTGTGCATTAACTTGACCAAGCTAAGGGATACTCACATGGTAAAATTATTGTATTTGTGAGGGAGTTTCCAGAAGAGATTGGCCTTTGAATCAGAAGACTGAGCCAAGATTTCTCTCAGCAATGGAGGGGGCTTCCAACAAACTGTCAAGGTCCAGAGAGAAGAAAAAGACAGAGGAAGGGTGCATTTGATCTCTCTGACTGGGACTTCCATCTCCACCTATCCTGGGACATCCACACTCCTTGTTCTCTGGCCTTCAGACTTGATCAGGGTCTAACACCGTCGCCTCACACACCACCCTTGTTCTGAGGCCTTTAGACTCACACTGAACGATATAACTGGCTTTCCTGCTTCTCTATCCTGCAGCAGATGATCATGGGACTTCATTCCAAAATTGTGTGAGCCAATTCCCATAAGAGATACCTAGATTTATAAATAAACACATAAATTTCCTACAGGCTTATCTTAGTGGTGACACTTCACATTTTGAAGAACCTTGACTATTACACATAGCAAAAAACAAACAAACAAACAAAAAACCAAACACAAGTGGGTCACCGTCATCAATAAGTAAGTTTTAAAACATCGAACACAGGATAAAAGGCTACAACATATCTATTAGCTGGGTGTAGGGACCAGCCCCACAGGGTCAGTGGGTTTTTCTCCCCGTGTGCGGAGATGAGAGATTGTAGAAATAAAGACACAAGACAAAGGGATAAATGAAAAGACAACTGGGCCTGGGGGACCACTGCCACCAAGACGCGGAGACCAGTAGTGGCCCCGAATGCCAGGCTGCGCTGATATTTATTGGATACAAGACAAAGGGGCAGGGTAAGGAGTGTGAGCCATCTCCGATGATAGGTAAGGTCACGTGGGTCACATGTCCACTGGACAGAGGGCCCTTCCCTGTTTAGCAGCCAAGGTGGAGAGAGGGAGAGAGAAGACAGCTTACACCATTATTTCTGCATATCAGAGACTTTTAGTACTTTCACTAATTTTGCTACTGCTATCTATAAGGCAGAGCCAGGTGTACAGGATGGAACATGAAAGTGGACTAGGAATGTGACCACTGAAGCACAGCACCACAGGGAGACGGTTAGGCCTCCGGATACCTGGGGGCAGGCCTAACTGATGTCAGGTCCTCCACAAGAGGTGGAGGAGGGGAGTCTTCTCTAAACTCCCCCGGGGAAATGGAGACTCCCTTTCCCCGTCTGCTAAGTAAGGGGTGTTTTTCCTTGGCACTGACGCTACCGCTAGAACAGGGTCTGCTTGGTAAGGGGCGTCATCCCAGACACTCGTGTTACCGCGAGACCAAGGAGCCCTCTGGTGGCTCCGTATAGGCGTGACAGAGGGCTCACACTCTTTTTTTTTTGAGACGGAGTCTCGCTCTGTCACCCAGCCTGGAGTGCACTGGCGCCTCCCGGGTTCACGCCATTCTCCTGCCTCAGCCTCCCCAGTAGCTGGGACTACAGGCACCCGCCACCTCGCCCGGCTAGCTTTTCATATTTTTTTAGTAGAGACGGGGTTTCACCGTGGTAGCCAGGATGATTTCGATCTCCTGACCTCGTGATCCGCCCATGTCGGCCTCCCAAAGGGCTGGGATTACAGGCGTGAGCCAACGCGCCGGGCCGGGCTCACACTCTTATCTTCTGATCACTTCTCACTATGTCCCTTCAGCTCCTATCTCTGTATGGCCTGGGTTTTCCTAGGTTATGATTGTAGAGCAAGGATTATTATAATAGTGGAATAAAGAGCAGTTGCTACAAACTAATGATTAATGATATTCATATATAATCATGTCTATGATCTAGATCTAGTATAACTCTTCTTGTTTTATATATTTTATTACACTGGAACAGCTCCTGCCCTCGGTCACTTGCCTCGGCACCTGGGTGGCTTCTGCCCACACCTGGGTTTTTTTTTCTATATGGAAAGAACTGTCTGAGATGCCTTGCGGTAAACGCCAAGGAGATTTCCAGGGAAGATATCCTCTTTTCTCCTGGTCAATCTGTCTGTTGATGATCATTATTTTAAAGGCTCCAAAGATCAAAACATCTGCTTGCACATTTTGACGATTCGTTTTGGGTGAGGGTCTCTGGCAGGCTTGGAAGGGTGGGTGAACAGTGGGAAGGGGGCTGCCTCTGTGGTGACTGGCATCACTCATATCCATATCTGTGGCAGTCATCAGGTGCTTATTGTATATTTGAGTTTTGGTCACCCCTATGGGGGTGTTAAATGCAGGGAGGGTCTAGTCAAGCCATTACAGGTTGGCAGTGACTTGTAGCAACTTTCTACACACCTTTCTCAATCAGGGTGGATACCTTTTGAAAATAAGTTCATTTCATCCTGCCTAGCTTTGCCCCAGTAGCTCTAGAAGAATTACCACATGGTGCTGAGCTCGGGCTGCCTGGCTCTGGAACAATGTGCTCAGAGCTGCAGGGGAGGCCTGCTGTCTGGCTGCCAGAGAGAGTCCCACCACTCCCTACCCTGTATCCTGGAAGACGAGGCTGCCCCCAGCCTGTCCACCTAGTAGACCATTTCCCTGCCCAATTCTCCTTCTCTCATTGCTGATGAGCAGCTTGATGCCCGCAGGGACTGCGCCAGCTGAGATTGTCTCTAGGTCCTCCCTTCTGCCAGCTGGTGTCCAGGGAAGTGGGTCCTTTGGTCTCCTTCCTGCCACCAGAATTTCGAGGACCTTGTTTCTCCCACTGCAGCTTTTGACCCAGTCCTGGCTCATAGACTAGGGTTTCTTAACCTCAGCTGCACAGAGATTTGCAGGGCAGAGTTCTTTGTTGTGAGGCGCTGTCCTGAGCATCGCAGGGCGCTCAGCATCCTACCCATCCTCTCCCCACTAATAGCATGGGCGCTTCCTGCTGTTTACAGTGAACAAAGTCTCCAGGCAGACGTACATGTCCCCTGAGGGGCAAAATCACCTTCACTTGAATCACATCCAGTGGTGGCCTGGATGGATACTGGCATTCAGAAATAATAATAATTTTAAAAAATCATAATGTAACTCATATAGTTATGTCCTTATTGATGCAACATTTAATAATGTAAGTATTATTAATACTTATTAATGATTACATGTATATTTAATGTTTTTTTACCTTTTATTTTGATCTAGTGTCAGAGTTTGAGAAGTTTGTAGAAAGATTATAAATGACTCTGATTACCCTAGATACTAGTGTTCCCACATGGGCTTTCTGCCCCCCAGAGTACCCTCTGCCCCTCCTCCTGCCCCCGCCTTTCTGTCTCTCTCTCCCCCAGCAAGCTCCCTATGAGCACAACTCCAATTATAAGAAAAACACCATTTTCTTTTCTCTGAGGCGGCATTCTTGACGTTTGGATTCAGGCTGAGAAGTGACAGTGATTTATAATCATCCTTGCCTGTGTAGTCCTTCCCATGTTAGGTCATGTCTGTCGTTTATGTTGATGACAATCTGTGTCATCCACGCCATTTTCAAAATTTTTGAAAACATATCCAGCCAAAAGCTAAGGATAAAATGCCCTTTTGTGTTGTTATTTTTCTTTATTGCTCTTTTATTACTTCATTCAGAATCTCTATCTCTTATCATGTTTTGGCCTGTTTGTGTTTCTTCCGCTTGGTGGTAACATCAGTTAACATTGAGTTTAGAAAAAATGTTTCCCCAATTAAAAAAAAATCACTTATACTACATCTTCTTTCTGATTTGCATTAACTTGTAATTTTATTTTTTGTTTTTGTTGTACTAATACTCTGTTAATCAGCTAACTTTCAAGAAAATAATCTATTATGTATAACAAGCAAATTGGTTAGTTTCAATATTCTTCTTAAGGTAACTTCTTGCTTCCCCTTCTTTTTCCATCTCTAACTTTGTTCCTTTTCTACTTTCTTGAAATTCTAGTTTGTTTGCCTTATTTTTGGTATCACAGGCATGTTGGAAAAATGTTTTCTCAATTCGAATTTGGTAGCATCTTGGATATGGTGATTTTTATTTTCTTCTTTTCAGATTGAAGCAAAGATTCTTTATATTTTGGATTTCCTAAGTTCACCCAAACAATATTTAAGAGACTTTAATACATTTCCATGAAGTAGGATACATTTTATTGTCTGTCAGTATTTGTTTCTAATAGATTGGTTTTCAAAATTCTGACAACATTTTATGTAGATTTTCTGTTAATTTGACTTGAGAATATAAGAATGTTGACAGAAGAGACAGAAGGAATTATGAAATCCAGTCCAGAGGTCCCCTTACAGGCCCTTGGTAAAATGGGACCCAGTGCATTTTGACTGTCTGTGCCAGCGCTGTTTTAAAAATTAGAACTTGTCCACATTTTGCAGTTCGGACAGCACATACAAATCCAGAAGACCTGGCCCTGTCGGGACTGAGTTTCTGTGTGGTGACAACTGGCTACAACCCCTTCCTTCAGAACACTTGCATCTTCCCTCATCCCCGCTGCTCCAGTTCCCCATCCACAGACGCACTGCCCTGCTGGTGTGATTCTCGTGGCCACTGTGGCAGCTACTTTGGAGATCCTGCTGGTCCAGCCCTTCCTGCCTTCCGCAGAGCTATACTCCTCCTTCTGAAGAAGCCACCTGGGGCCTGGGGCCCATCTTCCTGGCTCCTCAGAGTCCTTGCAACAGCAGGCACTGCTTCTCTCTCCTGCACTCAATCCCTCTCCCACTCCACTTCTTCTCAGTGTGCAAAAACACTAAGAAGTGTCCCGTATTTTCAAAATCTCTCCCCTGAAGTTCCCACCTGATATGTAGTTGGAGATGGGCAAAGTACAGTGTCCTTGAAGCATTGTTTTATTCATAGTGCCTGGAATGTGGTAGGATCTCAACAACTGTTGTTTCATTAGAGGAATTACCAAATATGTGAATACCAATGTAACAGTACCGGTTCTATGTGTTTCAAAATTATTATTCTCATGAGTGTTAGCTTTCTTAAAAATTCATTTCTTTTAGTTGGATCTAGACATTTTATCTTTCACAGCTCAAGATGGACAAACTCAGAATCATAAACTCTTAATGCATAATGAGAAATGTAACAATTCCTAGGGCCAGGCACTTGTGTCTGTGCTGGTGCTATTGCCTCAATGCAGGAAAATCTACATGAGAATTCACTTTGAGGCCAAAACTGCTTCCTAAACGTGGATACCTACCAGGTATTTGAGCTGGGAGTACTGCCCAGGTCTGGATGGGTGGGGAGTGTTTGCAACAAGGACTGCGCCTTGCCATCCTCAGTGACACAGTGTCCAAGTGCCCCAACTTAGCAGACACCTGCCGACCACCTGATTTCTGTGGCCTAATAGGGATGTGATGAAATCTACCTGTGCCACTCAACCCCAATCCACACGTTATCCAGGTGGTTTGAAACTTTTTTGATATACTGGGTTCATGCTCTGGAGTCCTAACAATGTTTTAGCTAATTACCAAATATATATATATATATATATATATATATATAGAGAGAGAGAGAGAGAGAGAGAGAGAGAGAGAGAGCACAGTGCAATAACCTTGTCCTTTACATTGTAAAAAGATTTCTCCTTAAAGGTCTATCATCTGTTTTCATATATCCATTATTATTTGTAATATCCTTTAAACAAAGCAAAGTCAACCCCAGGCCAAGCCATTGCACAACTCTTTCGAAATAGTCTCCTTTCTACCTTGAAAGAAGAAAGTTGGCAGGTTGAACGTTGTTTTTGTGGAGCTTGTACCACGAGTCACATATCACAGTGTGACTTCAAAGGCCACTGGAGCCACCATCTCACACTGAAGAACACACATGGGTCAGGAGCCAGGTCCAGGTCCAGAACGGTGGATCTGGAGAGGTGAGGGTCCCAGCCTGTGGTCCTGTGGGGAGCCCTCAGGCTCCTCTCTGGCCACCATACTCTGACCTCCCTCTTCAGCAGGACAGGGTTCTGGCTTCTCTGATGACAGGTTGTGTGGCAGACCAGGTCTCACTAACACAGGCCTCCATAACAACCGGCTCAGTACTGACTGAGTGATTAGATATTAAAAGCTAAGAAAAAAAAAAAAAAAAAGCCGGTGCCTTTATACAAAGGCTGGAACGTAACAAAAGCCCACCAACAGTTTTGCTTAGGCCTTTCTTGGGCCTTAAAGCATGACAAAATAACGAAGGAATTCTTAACAGGACCCATTTAGCATTAAACAAGTTTTATTGGGGGTCTGAGGGAACTCCCCACACCTCCGTGAGGTAGCAGGAAACGAGATAAGGGTAATCACCCCTGGCACCTGGACCCATTTAGATAAAGTAAATAGACTGAGGCTCCAGAGTAAGGTCTCAGGACCCAGAACTTAGTTATAGGTTAAAGAAGTCAATCACTTATGTCTTTAGATGATGCACACTCACTTGTAGACATATAGCTTAGAAGGTATAGATGCTCTGGAAAACTTTGTAATTTTGAGTTGGTCTGGTGGTAATTTCCAGACCTTCTCCCTGTAACCAGTTGCAGAAATAAAAACCTCTCTTCCTCTCCAGGTGATCTGCATCTGGTTATTGGGCCTAGCGAAATAGCAGCCTGACCTTCCGTTTGGTCCCGGAAGTTCTTCCACCCTCCCTCGCCTGCCCTCTGTGGCCACTGCACTCACTGCTGCTGTTGCTGTTTTGGTCTATGTGAGACTATGTGGTCTAGTGGACTGGCTGGACATTTCCAGGGGGCACCTCAGATACCTCACCAACTTGCTGGGTCTGATCCTTTAATTTAGATTCATAAATTGTGCCAAAATACGAAGTGGCTACTTTACATAGTATGTAGTCAGATGACCAAAGGACTCAGTACCCGAGGGCACCTAACAGAAAACACAGACCACATTTCCTTTACTCTGACCCATTTCTTGGGGGTCCTTCCCATACCACTGACACCGTTCCTGTGTAGGCGGGGCTAGAGGGGAGACAAAGCCCTCGGAGTAGCTTTCGAATCAGAGGAAGTCCTGCTCTTACAGTGACGGGCTGAATTAAATTCCCAGGTTGGGGCCACCACCTTTTAGTCTGATCCCTGCAGCCCGAGTCTCCCAGAGCCCGCGGGAACTCGGCAGCAGAGAGAAGGCTGAGGGATTCCGCGGGCAGGGAAGAGAAGGGAGAAGAGCTTTTTGCTCCTTTAGGATCTGGCTGTTGTTTCAAGCGCAGGGCCAGGTCGCTGTAGACCTAGCAAGGGCTGGATGGACTCGTGGAGCCTCAGGGTGGGTTGGGGAAGCTGGCGAGGGTGATTCCCGCTTTCGGCTTCTGGGCGTCCTGACCTCGCTCCGGGAACCCTCGGGGCTGGGAGGCGGGCGTGGGTCTTACTGATTCCGGCCCCAGAGGCGCGCTCCGGGGCCACAGACTGCGGCGTTTCGGGGGCTTGGCGGGCCAAGGGGCGGGATCGCAGCAAGGCCCCTCCTTTCCCCTCTGTGGAGCTCTTACAGTCTGTACCCCGGTTGTGGCCTGTCTGCAGAATCCGCACCAACAGGCACCATGTCCATGACCCTGGGGTACTGGGACATCCGAGGGGTGAGCGAGGGTCCCCTGGACGGTGGGACCAGGGCGCAGGGTGGGAAGTGTGGAGCAGCTGAGGGACGGGCTCTAGGGATCCTTCCTCTTCAGGGAGGTCTCCCTCAGAAGGGCCTGTGCAAGACTGTGTGTGTGTGTATTTGGGGGTGGGGGTGGGCAGAGGAGGCGATGTGTGCGTGCAGTGTAAACTGGGGGTGTTCCTGTTGCAGACAAAGTCACCAAGTCAGGGACCCTCCATCTCTGACCCGAGCTGCCGGCCCTCTCTCCCAGCTGGCCCACGTCATCCGCCTGCTCCTGGAATACACAGACTCAAGCTATGAGGAAAAGAAGTACTTTAGGGAGGATGGTAATGGCACCTTCCTGTCTGGGGCCTGCCCACTCCCGCTGAGTTGGCACCAAGCAACCCATGGTGGCCAGCTGTGGCTGCCTCTGCAGGCCTCCCCTGCTGGAGCTGCAGGCTGTCCCTTCCCTGAGCCCCTGTGAGGGAGCCCTCTGGCCTTGCAAGGCAGAATGCTGGGTCGGGATGCTGAGCCCCCTGTCTGGGTAATTGGGTTGGGTGTACCTCAGGGCTTGCCTAAATCCTGGAAGCCTTAGCCTTGTGAGGTCCAGAGCCCTCACCGGGATTCTTTCTCTCTGAACCTTGGGATGCGGGCCTGAGTGGTCAGATTCTAGATCCACCTGTCTCAGGGGTCTTGCCACTGGCTCCTTGGGAGGGTCCCGGGAAAGGAGGGCTGGGCTCTGGGGAGGTTTGTTTTCACTTCATCTTCCCCACCACAGCTCCTGACTATGACAGAAGCCAGTGGCTGAATGAAAAATTCAAGCTGGGCCTGGACTTTCCCAATGTAGGTGCAGGGGAAGGGGCGGTTTTGGGGGTAAGTGTAACGTGTCTCTGACCCCATTTCCTCTCCCAGCTTAGAGGGGTCAAGATCAGGAGTCTTCTGCCCAATTCCCTCACTCCTGGCTGTCTACATAGCCCTTCCATGATGTTCTGTGTCCAAGCTCATTTGTCCATATGACAGTATTTCTATCTCAGGCCTGCCATGAGCAGGCACAGTGAGTGCCGGGTCTCCTCTCTGCCCTTGCTTATGAGAAGGGGTTGCTGGGGAACCTGGTGGCCCAACTGCGCTTCCCTGGTTTCCCATTCATCCAGCTGCCCTACTTGATTGATGGGACTCACAAGATCACCCAGAGCAATGCCATCCTGCGCTACATTGCCCGTAAGCACAACCTGTGTGAGTGTGGTTTGTTGCAGTGTGTGGGGGGAAGGTGGCCTCCTCCTTGGCTGGATTGGGGTGCGATGCTCAGAAAGACTCTGTGTTTTGTGGGTGGCAGGTGGGGAGACAGAAGAGGAGAAGATTCGTGTGCACATTATGAAGAACCAGACCATGGACAACCATATGCAGCTGGTCATGATCTGCCACAACCCAGAATTTGCGAGTCTCCCCAGTGATCTGCACCTGGCAGAGTTTGGATTTGGGGCCCGGACTCTTGCATTCCTGCACACACTGGTCTTTTCTTAAGTCCTTGGTACCACTCATCCTCCAAGTGCTTTCCCATACTATCAACAGTTATTCTCACAACTCCAATGTCACGTCAACAAAAGCAGAGGCAATTCCCAGCAATCTTAGGACACGATCCAGGCATCCCAGGGTAGAAATTCAATTCCTAGATGGTAAAGTTCATGTTCAGAATCTCCTTCATCGCCTCTGGCCTCTGACTTCTGTCCTGGGTCATTTCTCTCAGCCAGTTCACATCACCTGCCTGCTCCTAGAATATACAGACTCAAGTACAAGACAGAGGAATGTAATGGCACCGTTGAATTGCATCTTTTCCTCAACAGTTTTCCAAGTGCTGTCATTGACATGCATAGGGATCCACGCATTTTCATAACAGGCAGCTCAGAGGCAGCCAGCGGGCCTTTATTCCTCTCCCTCTTTCCTTTCAACCTGAACTTCTTATCTCCCTGGAAACTGGTCAATGTCCATGTTTTCTCTTGCCACCCCATTAGGAGGAACTTTCTACTTCTTTCCCTGAGCTCCTGTAGTTCTTTGCATCCTTGATTCTGCCCATGTCTGGGTCCAAATGCTGCCAGGTGCTCGGGCGCCACTGGGGCTGACCCAGAGGTTATTGGGAGGTCAGTGATAACAGATTCAGGGACGGCATCTCATTCCTCTCTGCCTTCTGATCACTTCAGATAGGGTCTGGCACCCAGTCGGAGTCTAATAATTGCTGATGTATCCAACTGAAGCCTGGGCACTGCCCCAGTTTTAGTTGCGGGGAAGACGGCTGCTTGCCCACGGCTAGCCTGGGCCATCCACAGCCCTGGGGAGGCCATGTCTATGCAGGGAGCTTTTGTCTGAGGGTGGTGACAGCTGTTTTCTGCCTCAGGAGAAACTGAAGCCAAAATACTTGGAGGAACTCCCTGAAAAGCTAAAGCTCTATTCACAGTTTCTGGGGAAGCGGCCATGGTTTGCAGGAGACACGGTAAAGAAGGAGTGATATAGGGAATGAGATCTGTTTTGCTTCATGTGTTGTGGAGGTTCCAGCCCACATATTCTTGGCCTTGTGCAGATCACTTTTGTAGATTTTCTCGTCTATGATGTCCTTGACCTGCACCATACATTTGAGCCCAAGTGTTTGGATGCCTTCCCAAATTTGAAGGACTTCATCTCCCGCTTTGAGGTGATGCCCCCATCCTCCTTTCTCTTTGATGCCCCTTGTTCCTTTCCCTCCTTTGAGATGCTTTCCCAGTCCTGGAGCTACACATAGAATAACTTGCATTTATTGAGCATTGGCTTCATGCCACGAACCGTGCCCAGCACATTATACCTATTGTGTGGAATTTGAATTTTATAACATTCCAACAGGGTGACAGAATTATCTCGCCCATTTTGGAGATAAGGAAACTGAGAATGAGATGGTCAGGCATTGCTCAGGGTCCCAGAGCCGGTGGAGGCTGTGCTGGGCTCTCTATGAGCCTCTGGATCTATGGGTGGCAGTCAGGGCTCTCCTGTATGTGACCAGAGAAAAAGCCTTAGGCTTCCCCTAGCCTGGGTTTCACAGCCCAGGACACTTTGGAAGAGGCAGAGCACTTCGTGACCATGGATGGAGCTGGCAATAGTAGGACTGGCCCAACGGTGGCGTTGATGTCTAGTGCTAAACCCACGGGCAATATTCATTGCTACCTCCAGAAGCTTTGCATGATCGGACCCCTGTGTGGGGAGTCCTGAGAGCCAGGGCTGTGGCTGGAGCTGGATTAAGGTACATATGTGGGTGCCCCTGTTAAAGGAGTTTATGTTGAAATGCCCAGTGCTGGGGCACTTTCTTACTCCACCTGTCTTCCTTTTTTTTTTTTTTCGAGACAGAATCTTGCTCTGTTGCCCAGGCTGGAGTACAGTGGAGTAATCTTGGCTCACTGTAACCTCTGCCTCCTGGGTTCAAGCGATTCTCCTGCCTCAGCTGCCAGAGTAGCTGGGATTACAGGTGTGCGCCACTATGTCCAGCTAATTTTTGTATTTTTAGTAGAGACGGGGTTTCACCATTTGGCCAGGCTGGTCTCAAACTCCTGACCTCAGGTGATCTGCCCGCCTTGGCCTCCCTAAGTGCTACTCCTCTTCTCTTTTTTCCCTCCAATGTTCCACGTGTTCCCCCTGTGAGATGAGTGGCACGCTGGTTTTACTCCTGTTTACTGACCTTCTCCTCTGCATGAGGCAGGGTGTGAGGCACAGTGGGAGATGCATAGATGACCGCCCCATCCCGGAAAAGAGTGCAGTGAGAGGCCTGCCGGCAGAGCAACCCTTGAGGGGTGTGTGGCACCACCTGGGTACTGGGCCCGGGGCCTGCCCTCACTCACGGAGAAGCATCCCTCACCCGTGTTGATCTTGTTTGAGAGCAGCAAATCCTGCTTTAGGACAGATTTGGGAATTTGAGGCACTAGTCCAAAGGGCTTCTGAGCCTAGAATCTGTTTCCCTTTCCCACTCCCCATCAAGAGATCTGCTTGCTTAGCTAGTTCCCATCAGCTCTGGTTCTGGTCCAGGCTTAAGTGGCCTTGGAGTTATGTAAGATGTGGTGGGAAGGGAGGGGTGGAGGACAGCTGAGGTCTCTGGCCTGTGACATGCCAAGGTCAATCAGTTTGAGAACAAGCAGTCCGGGAATTTTTTTTTTTTTTTTTTTTTTTGAGATTGTGTCTTGCTGTTGCCCAGGCTGGAGTGCAGTGGCGTGATCTAGGCTTACTGCAACCTCTGCCTCCTGGGTTTAAGCAATTCTCTGCCTCAGCCTCCTGAGTAGCTGGGATTACAAGTAGCCGCTACCACACTCAGCTAATTTTTCTATTTTTAGTAGAGATGGGCTTTCACCATGTTGACCAGGCTGGTCTCGAACTCCTGAACTCAGGTGATCCACCTACCTCGGCTTCCCAATATGCTGGAATTACAGGTGTGAGCCACCATGCCTGGCTGGATCTTTTTGAATACTTTATATGGGAATTCAATCCTGGTAAGATTGTGCACAGCACATCTGAGTGTCTTGTAGCCTGATCTGCAGCAGCAGGGCTGGAGATGCCATGGGTTAGGGCACAGTGAGATTCTGCTCAGGTATTAGATGGAGAACTTTGGACTTTCCGCTTTAAGGGGAATGATTAGAGCCTAGTCTCACCTTTCATTTTCTTATGCGCTGCCACCCCCCATTCCACTTTCATCCAGGTTTTACTGAGACATTGGGTGAGTGTGTTGTGAGCCCGTTTGTTCTGCTGGAGGTCCCTTCTGTGTGTCTACACCCAGACAAGCCAAGAGCCTCCCTGTGGAAAAGGAGACTGTTTGTGCAGTCAAGGGGTGACAGGGCCCGGTGTGAGGGGTGGTGGGGCAGAAGAAGAAGAGTATTTGGCAGAAAGAGGCCAGAACCAGAGAGAGACAGAACCAGGCTACATTGTAGCCCTGTTCCCCTTACTAGGTATTTAAATGTGAGGTAGTTGCTGAACTTCTGTTTCCCACATGAGAAACGATGGTAATAGATTCAGCCTTGCAGAGCAGTCAAGTGGATTTTCTAAGCTTGTATTATAATTTCTCTTGGGTACAGAGCAGCCAGCACAGTGTAGAATCTCCATAAGTGCTAGCTGTTACTGTGGTATAGCATTACTTAAAGGAAGCTGGAAGAGTTAACTCTGCAGATCTGGGGACCCTAAGAGGCTGTGTGATGTCCCAGCACTTGAGCCCACGTGGAAAGGCTGTGGCCAAGGCCCTGACCTGCTGTGTCTGCAGTGGGGCTGTCCCCATGGGCAGCTGACCTTGAGCTCTGGCCTTATTTTCCCCCGTCTCAGGGCTTGGAGAAGATCTCTGCCTACATGAAGTCCAGCCGCTTCCTCCCAAGACCTGTGTTCACAAAGATGGCTGTCTGGGGCAACAAGTAATGCCTGGAAGGCCAGGAGGTGGGAGTGAGGTGCCCATACTCAGCCCTCTGCCCAGGCTGTGGAGCGCAGCTGGACTCTGCATCCCAGCACCTGGCTCCTCATTCCTTTCTCCTGTTTATTCCCATCTTTACCCCTAAGACTTTATTGTCCCCGTCTTCACCTCCCCTAAACCCCTGTCCCATGCAGGTGCTTTAAAGCCTCAGTTACCCACTTTCCTTCATGAACATCCCCCTCCCAATATTACCCTTCGCGGCACTAAAGCCAGCCTGACCTTCCTTCCTGTTAGTGGTTGTGTCTGCTTTGAGGGGCCTGCCTAGCCCCTCGCCTGTGGAGCTCAGCCCCAAGCTGTACCCGTGCTGAATGAAAGAGCAGCATTGACTGGTTTATAGGCCCTGCTCCTGTAACATGGCCCCTGCCTTAGGCCTACCTGATCGAAGTAAAGCCTCAATCACATTTGCTGTGTCTTGTCTTATTTGCTCCTGGCCATCTACCCAGACTGTCTGTCTGTCACTGCCTCTTCCAAGGGACTGGCTGGTGATCCTGGCAGTGGCCGGGTTCTAACGGAGTCTGCTGGGCATAGTAAGGCATTTGACAATTCTTGCTCCCATTTCTGACAGACTCAGAGCAGGAAGCTCCCTGAGGCTCTGTGGAAAGAATGTCTCTTTCTGGGCCTGGGTCTCCCATTCATTCATCCAGCCTTACTGAGTGCTTTCCATAATTACCCAGAGCTTGTGTCTCATTGAATAGGACCCCAAGGGGGTGGAATCTCCATCAGAGAGAACCAGGGTCTCTTTTACCTTCTCCACTATATGACTGCATCACTTCTGTTAGGTCTCCAGGACCCAATCTCTATTGATTTTCTCAGATGGCTTCCAGGTACCCTCTCCAGGCTTGCTGCACAGCTGTCATCAGGACGTTCTCTCTGGGTTTATTTCCTCTGTTTCCTGGGTACCTGTGAGAGAAATGTCTTTAGTCCTTGCACAACTGAAAGTGTCTTTACATACTTACTGAATACTCTGGCTGATGTTTTAGTCTGTTCTCACACTGCTAATAAAGACATACCTGAGACTGGGTAATTGATAAAGGAAAGAGGTTTAAAGGACTCACAGTTCCACAGGGCCTAGGAGGCCTCATAACCATGGCAGAAGGCAAATGAGGAGCAAAGTCACATCTTCCATGGCAGCAGGCAAGAGGGCCTGTGCAGGGGAACTCCCACTTATAAAACCATCAGATCTCGTGAGATTATTCACTACCACGAGAACAGTATGGGGAAAACTGCCCCCATGATTCAGTTATCTCCACCTGTCTCCCATGCTTGACACCTGGGGATTATTACAATTCAAGGTAAGATGTGGGTGGGGACACAGCCAAACCATATCAGCTGGGGATAGAATTCTATGATGAAAACCTTCAGACCTCTAATAGACTTACCCACTCTTTTCTGAAATTGAGCATTTCTGGTGAGTAGGTGGATGCGTCTGACTGCATCCTTTGATTTTTTAAAGTTATTATTATTGTTATTATTTTGAGAGGGAATCTTACTCTGTTGCCCAGGCTGGAGTGCAGTGGTGTGATCTTGGCTCACTGCAACGTCCCCTTCCCGGGTTCAAAGGATTCTCCTGCCTCAGCCTCCCGAGTAGCTGGAACTACAGGCACGCACCACTGTGCCCAGATAATTTTTGTATTTTTGGTTTAGAGGTGGGTTTTCACTATGTTGGCCAGGCTGGTCTCGAACTCCTGACCTTGTGATCCACCCACCTCAGCCTCCCAAAGTGCCGGAATTACATGCATGAGCCACTGCACCTGACCATATCTTTTGCTTTTTTACTTAAGCATTTTCTGCCATTCTGAGGTCTGTAATTCCAAAGACTGCGCGGGGATCTACAGGTTGATGTCTTGCTGACTCACATCCTTGCCGAAACATTCTAAGCACAGGCTTCCTCCACCCTGACAGCAATCCCATAGCTTTATCTGCATTGCATCTTCTTGAAGTAATTTAAAATCTCACTGGAGAGTGAGCTGCTTCGGAGGAAGAATCTCATAGCTTAGCAGTCCCTAAGCTGTGATGTCAGAAATAGTTGTTCAGTCTGTAGGTCAAGTATTCATACAAGGCTCAGCAGAGAGAATTTGTTACAAATCAACAAAGGTCTCTTCTGCAAAAAGTGTAGATCTAAAAATACAACTAATTAACAAATGAGTCAGAATATCCAAATGGCCAATAAGCTCGTGAGAAGGTGTTCAACATCATTAGACAGCAGAAAGTTAAAAACCCGTAGATCCTACTGTATCCCCACTAGAATGGCTGACATTGAAAGGACTGACAATTGTTGGTGATTTGTGGAGTAACTGGAACTGTCATGCCTTGCTGGTGGGAAAGTCACTTTGGAATACTGGCAGTGTCAGCTGGGGCTAAACATACATCTACCCAGGACCCAGAAGTCCTACTCTACAGGAATGAGTCCTGTTGGATTCCAAGAGCCAGGTATAATGATGTCAAAAGCAGCTTTATTTTAAATAGCCAATACCTGAAAACAACCCAAATTCCATGACTAGAAGAACGAACAAATGAACTTGGTTTATCAACATAATTCCATCATTCGTATAATGGAATACTTACTCCGCTATAATGAAAATAAACGTGCTAACGCTATGTGCAAAAACATGGATGGGCCTCACGGACGTGTGGAGTAAAAGGATCCAGACAGGAGAAAGGACACACGATCTCATTCCACTTACACGAGAACCAGGAGAGGGAAATGAGTCCATGGTATCACAGGTCAGGTGATTGGTAACCCTGGTGAGAACTGGAAGGTTGCCTATTGAAGGCACCTGGTGGAGTGCTGTAAGTTTTCTCTCTTTATCTGGGAGGTGATTCCAGAAGAGTATACGAGTGGAAATGCCCACAGAATAGCACACTTAAGGCCTGTGCACTGTATGTACATTACACTTCAGTGAAAAGCATGCACATGTGTCTTACATTATTTGTGTGCTCTTGTTTGTTTGCTTTCCCGCATAAGATGTCAACGTCATGAGGGCATGTGTTTTTGTCTCTTCTTGTTCACTGATGTTACAGGTGTTTGCACATCATCTAGGACAGTCCCTGAGCATATTAGGTGCTCATTGAATAGTTGTTAAGCAAATTATAGGATCATCTTAATGGTGTCATTTCAAATTATCTTTAGATTTGTATTCATGCCTACTTCTTTGGATAGGTGAGACTGGTGTGCATGTATACTCTTAGATTCTACAGTTTTTTCTCTTTAATATTTTACTTTTTTTTTTTTTGAGACAGAGTCTCACTCTGTTGCCCAGGCTGGAGCACAATGGTACAGTCTCAGCTCACTGCAACCTCCGCCTCCTGGGTTCAAGCGATTCTCGTGCCTCAGCCTCCTGAGTTGCCGGGACTACAGGCATACACCACCACACCTGGCTAATTTTTGTATTTTTAGTTGAAATGACGTTTTGTCATGATATCCAGGCTGGTCTCAAAATCCGGGCCTCAAGTTATCCACCCACCTCTACCCCTCATAGTGCTGGGATTACAGGTGTGAGCACCACGCCTGGCCTAACATTTTACTTAAAAATCTGTACATGGGCTGGGCGGGGTGGCTCATGACTGTAATCCCAGCACTTTGGGAGGCCAAAGCAGGCAGATCACAAGGTTAGGAGATCGAGACCATGCTGGCTAACATGGCGAAACCACTTCTCTAGTAAAAATATAAAAATTAGCCAGGTGTGGTGGCCCTTTCCTGTAGTCCCAGCTACTCAGGAGGCTAAGGCAGAGAATCGCTTGAACCTGGGAGGCGGAGGCTGCAGTGAGCCAATATCGTGCCGCTTCTCTCCAGCCTGGGCAACAGAACAAGATGCTGTCTCAAAAACAAAACAAAACAAAATCTGTATATGTTGGCAGTCTATATGCATGCCTACTTCTAATATTAATGGCTATCTAACATTAGTTCCTGTGGATAAACTGTAGTTTGCCTAGTCATTCTTATGCTATGGGATATGTGAATTTTTCTAACTTATGTATTTGTTTTTAGAGCAGGGTGATCATGTTTCAACAATTCCGTCCCGCTTTTGGTTACTTTGAGTAGATCCCCAGAGGCGATTACTACAAGGTAAAAGGGGAGAATGGTTTAATGGTATTATAACAGATAATTTGATTGCTCTCCAGAGAGAATAACTTAATTTATGGTGCCACCAGCAGGGTACACGGACCTTTCTGCACTATTTTAGACACTTAGGAGATGGAGATTTCATCTTATGATTTTTTAAAAAATAAGAACACCTTCAAATTTTCTGGCTGGGTGTGGTGGCTCATGCCTGTAATCCCAGCACTTTGGGAGGCCGAGGCGGGTGGATCACTTGAGATCAGGAGTTTGAGACCAGCCTAGCCAATGTGGTGAAACCCTGTCTCTACTAAAAATACAAAAATTAGCCAGGCGTGGTGGTGGGCACCTGTAGTCCCAGCTATTCAGGAGGCTGAGGCACAAGAATCGCTTGAACCTGGGAGGCAGAGGTTGAACTGAGCCAAGATCGTGCCATTGCACATTGCACTGAGACAGAATGAGATTCCATCTCAAAAAAAAAAAAAAAAAGAATACCTTCAAGTTTTCTTCCTTCACCTTTTTTGTTTATTGGTTGTGCATGTTTCTGCCAATGAATCACACTCTATGAATCTACCTGTTCATGACTCTCCTGCAGAAAACTCTCTGTTTACCCATTCTCTGCCTGTGGCTTAGTCAACTCCTGGAGAAAGGGTAAGAATGATCTCGTGGCAGTCAAGGCTTTTTCTCCCACAGGCTCAATGTAATTAATTGTGATTTTGTTCTTGGTTTTCTGTGGCATAATATGATGGTTAATTTTGTGCATTAACTTGACCAAGCTAAGGGATACTCACATGGTAAAATTATTGTATTTGTGAGGGAGTTTCCAGAAGAGATTGGCCTTTGAATCAGAAGACTGAGCCAAGATTTCTCTCAGCAATGGAGGGGGCTTCCAACAAACTGTCAAGGTCCAGAGAGAAGAAAAAGACAGAGGAAGGGTGCATTTGATCTCTCTGACTGGGACTTCCATCTCCACCTATCCTGGGACATCCACACTCCTGGTTCTCTGGCCTTCAGACTTGATCAGGGTCTAACACCGTCGCCTCACACCCCACCCTTGTTCTGAGGCCTTTAGACTCACACTGAATGATACAACTGGCTTTCCTGCTTCTCTATCCTGCAGCAGATGATCATGGGACTTCATTGCAAAATTGTGTGAGCCAATTCCCATGAGAGATACCTAAATTTATAAATAAACACATAAATTTCCTACAGGCTTATCTTAGTGGTGTCACTTCAAAGTTTGAAGAACCTTGACTATTACACATAGCAAAAAACAAACAAACAAACAAACAAAAAACCAAAGACAAGTGGGTCACCGTCATCAATAAGTAAGTTTTAAAACATCGAACACAGGACAAAACACTACAACATATCTATTAGCTGGGTGTAGGGACCAGCCCCACAGGGTCAGTGGGTTTTTCTCCCCGTGTGCGGAGACGAGAGATTGTAGAAATAAAGACACAAGACAAAGGGATAAATGAAAAGACAACTGGGCCTGGGGGACCACTGCCACCAAGACGCGGAGACCAGTAGTGGCCCCGAATGCCAGGCTGCGCTGATATTTATTGGATACAAGACAAAGGGGCAGGGTAAGGAGTGTGAGCCATCTCCGATGATAGGTAAGGTCACGTGGGTCACATGTCCACTGGACAGGGAGCCTTTCCCTATTTGGCAGCCAAGGTGGAGAGAGGGAGAGAGAAGACAGCTTACACCATTATTTCTGCATATCAGAGGCTTTTAGTACTTTCACTAATTTTGCTACTGCTATCTATAAGGCAGAGCCAGGTGTACAGGATGGAACATGAAAGTGGACTAGGAATGTGACCACTGAAGCACAGCACCACAGGGAGACGGTTAGGCCTCCGGATAAGTGGGGGCAGGCCTAACTGATGTCAGGTCCTCCACAAGAGGTGGAGGAGGGGAGTCTTCTCTAAACTCCCCCGGGGAAATGGAGACTCCCTTTCCCCGTCTGCTAAGTAACGGGTGTTTTTCCTTGGCACTGACGCTACCGCTAGAACAGGGTCTGCTTGGTAAGGGGCGTCATCCCAGACACTCGTGTTACCGCGAGACCAAGGAGCCCTCTGGTGGCTCCGTATAGGCGTGACAGAGGGCTCACACTCTTTTTTTTTTGAGACGGAGTCTCGCTCTGTCACCCAGCCTGGAGTGCACTGGCGCCTCCCGGGTTCACGCCATTCTCCTGCCTCAGCCTCCCCAGTAGCTGGGACTACAGGCACCCGCCACCTCGCCCGGCTAGCTTTTCATATTTTTTTAGTAGAGACGGGGTTTCACCGTGGTAGCCAGGATGATTTCGATCTCCTGACCTCGTGATCCGCCCATGTCGGCCTCCCAAAGGGCTGGGATTACAGGCGTGAGCCAACGCGCCCGGCCGGGCTCACACTCTTATCTTCTGATCACTTCTCACTATGTCCCTTCAGCTCCTATCTCTCTATGGCCTGGGTTTTCCTAGGTTATGATTGTAGAGCAAGGATTATTATAATAGTGGAATAAAGAGCAGTTGCTACAAACTAATGATTAATGATATTCATATATAATCATGTCTATGATCTAGATCTAGTATAACTCTTCTTGTTTTATATATTTTATTACACTGGAACAGCTCCTGCCCTCGGTCACTTGCCTCGGCACCTGGGTGGCTTCTGCCCACAGCTGGGTTTTTTTTTCTATACGGAAAGAACTGTCTGAGATGCCTTGCGGTAAACGCCAAGGAGATTTTGAGGGAAGATATCCTCTTTTCTCCTGGTAAATCTGTCTGTTGATGATCATTATTTTAAAGGCTCCAAAGATCAAAACATCTGCTTGCACATTTTGACGATTCGTTTTGGGTGAGGGTCTCTGGCAGGCTTGGAAGGGTGGGTGAACAGTGGGAAAGGGGCTGCCTCTGTGGTGACTGGCATCACTCATATCCATATCTGTGGCAGTCATCAGGTGCTTATTGTATATTTGACTTTTGGCCACCCCTATGGGGGTGTTAAATGCAGGGAGGGTCTAGTCAAGCCATTACAGTTTGGCAGTGACTTGTAGCAACTTTCTACACACCTTTCTCAATCAGGGTGGATACCTTTTGAAAATAAGTTCATTTCATCCTGCCTAGCTTTGCCCCAGTAGCTCTAGAAGAATTACCACATGGTGCTGAGCTCGGGCTGCCTGGCTCTGGAACAATGTGCTCAGAGCTGCAGGGGAGGCCTGCTGTCTGGCTGCCAGAGAGAGTCCCACCACTCCCTACCCTGTATCCTGGAAGACCAGACTGCCCAGCCTGTCCACCTAGTAGACCGTTTCCCTGCCCAATTCTCCTTCTCTCATTGCTAATGAGCAGCTTGATGCCCGCAGGGACTGCGCCAGCTGAGATTGTCTCTAGGTCCTCCCTTCTGCCAGCTGGTGTCCAGGGAAGTGGGTCCTTTGGCCTCCTTCCTGCCACCAGAATTTCGAGGACCTTGTTTCTCCCACTGCAGCTTTTGACCCAGTCCTGGCTCATAGACTAGGGTTTCTTAACCTCAGCTGCACAGAGATTTGCAGGGCAGAGTTCTTTGTTGTGAGGCGCTGTCCTGAGCATCGCAGGGCGCTCAGTATCCTACCCATCCTCTCCCCACTAATAGCATGGGCGCTTCCTGCTGTTTACAATGAACAAAGTCTCCAGGCAGACGTACATGTCCCCTGAGGGGCAAAATCACCTTCACTTGAATCACATCCAGTGGTGGCCTGGATGGATACTGGCATTCAAAAATAATAATAATTTAAAAAAGATCATAATGTAACTCATGTACTTAAGTCCTTATTGATGTAACATTTAAGTTAATAATATAAGTATTATTAATAATAACATGAGTATATGTATATGTCATTTTTTTACCTTTTATTTTGATCTAGTGTCAGAGTTTGAGAAATTTGTAGCAAGATTATAAATGACTCTGATTACCCTAGATACTAATGCTTCCATTCTAGTGCTTTCTGCCCTCCCAGAGTACCCTCTGCCCCTCCGTCTCCTGCCCCCGCCTTTCTGTCTTTCTCTCCCCCAGCAAGCTCCCTATGAGCACAACTCCAATTATAAGAAAAACACCATATTCTTTTCTCTGAGGCGGCATTCTTGACGTTTGGATTCAGGCTGAGAAGTGACAGTGATTTATAATCATGCTTGCCTGTGTAGTCCTTCCCATGTTAGGTCATGTCTGTCGTTTATGTTGATGACAATCTGTGTCATCCACGCCATTTTCAAAATTTTTGAAAACATATCCAGCCTAATGCTGAGGGTAAAGTGCCCTTTTGTGTTGTTATTTTTCTTTATTACGCTTTCATTACTTCATTCAGAATCTTTATCTCTTAACATGTTTTGACCTGTTTGTGTTTCTTCCGCTTGGTGGTAACATCAGTTAACATAGAGTTTAGAAAAAATGTTTCCCCAATTTAAAAAAAATCACTTGTACTGCATCTTCTTTATTAGTTCTGATTTGCATTAACTTGTAATTTTATTTTTTGTTTTTGTTGTACTAATGCTCTGTTAATTAGCTAGCTTTTAAGAGAATCAAATATTATACATAACAAGCAAATTAGTTGAAGTTTCAATATTTTTTAAGGTAACTTCTTGCTTCCCCTTCTTTTTTCATCTCTAACTTTGTTCCTGTTCTACTTTCTTGAAATTCTAGTTTGTTTGCCTTATTTTTGGTATAACAGGCGTGTTGGAAAAATGTTTTCTCAATTCAACTTTGGTAGCATCTTCAAATGGTGATTTTTATTTTCTTTTCAGATTGAAGAAAAGATTCTTTAATTTTGGATTTCCTACATTTACCCAAACAATATTTAAGAGACTTTTAATAAATTTCCATGAAGTATGATACATTTTATTTTGTCTGTCAGTATTTGTTTCTAATAGATTGGTTTTTACAATTCTGACAACATTTTATGTAGATTTTCTGTTAATTTGTCTTGAGAATGTAAGAATGTTGACAGAAGAGACAGAAGGATTTATCAAATCCAGTCCAGAGGTCCCATTACAGGCCCTTGGTAAAATGGGACCCGGTCCATTTTGACTGTCTGTGCCAGCGCTGTTTTAAAAATTAGAACTTGTCCACATTTTGCAATTCGGACAGCACATCAAATCTAGAAGACCTGGCCCTGTCGGGACTGAGTTTCTGTGTGGTGACAACTGGCTACAACCCCTTCCTTCAGAACACTTGCAGCTTCCTTCATCCCCGCTGTTCCGGATCCCCTTCTGCAGACCCACTGTCCCATACTGAAGAACACACATGGGTCAGGAGCCGGAGCCAGGTCCAGAACGGTGGATCTGGAGAGGTGAGGGTCCCAGCCTGTGGCCCTGTGGGGAGCCCTCAGGCTCCTCTCTGGCCACCATCCTCTGACCTCCCTCTTCAGCAGGACAGGGTTCTGGCTTCTCTGAGGGAGAGGTTCTGTGGCAAGCCAGGTCTCACTAACACAGGCCTCCATAACAACTGGCTCAGTACTGACTGAGTGGTTAAGTTAAATATTCAAAGCTAAAAAAACCCAGTACCTTTATACAAAGGCTGGAATGTAATAAAAGCCCACCAAGAGTTTTGCTTAGGCCTTTCCTGGACCTTAAAGCATGACAAAATAACGAAGGAATTCTTAACAGGATCCATTTAGGATTAAACAAGTTTTATTGGGGGTCTGAAGGAACTCCCCACACCTCCGTGAGGTAGCAGGGGACAAGGTAAGGGTAATCACCTCCGGCACCTGGACCTATTTAGATAAAGTAAATAGACTGAGGCTCCAGAGTAAGGTCTCAGGACCCAGAACTTAGTTATAGATTAAAGAAGTCAATCACTTATGTCTTTAGATGATGCACACTCACTTGTAGGCATATAGCTTAGAAGGTATATATGCTCTGGAAAACTTTGTAATTTTGAGTTGGTCTGGTGGTAATTTCCAGATCTTCTCCCTGTAACCAGTTGCAGAAATAAAACCTCTCTTCCTCTCCAGGTGATCTGCATCTGGTTATTGGGCCTAGAGAAATAGCAGCCTGACCCTCAGTTTGGTCCCGGAAGTTCTTCCACCCTCCCTCGCCTGCCCTCTGTGGCCACTGCACTCACTGCTGCTGTTGCTGTTTTGGTCTATGTGAGGTTCACCTAGTGGACTGGCTGGACATTTCCAGGGGGCACCTCAGATACCTCACCAACTTGCTGGGTCTGATCCTTTAATTTAGATTCATAAATTGTGCCAAAATACGAAGTGGCTACTTTACATAGTACGTAGTCAGATGACCAAAGGACTCAGTACCCGAGGGCACCTAACAGAAAACACAGACCACATTTCCTTTACTCTGACCCATTTCTTGGGGGTCCTTCCCATACCACTGACACCGTTCCTGTGTAGGCGGGGCTAGAGGGGAGACAAAGCCCTCGGAGTAGCTTTCGAATCAGAGGAAGTCCTGCTCTTACAGTGACGGGCTGAATTAAATTCCCAGGTTGGGGCCACCACCTTTTAGTCTGATCCCTGCAGCCCGAGTCTCCCAGAGCCCGCGGGAACTCGGCAGCGGAGAGAAGGCTGAGGGACTCCGCGGGCAGGGAGGAGAAGGGAGAAGAGCTTTTTGCTTCTTTAGGATCTGGCTGGTGTTTGAAGCGCACGGCCAAGTCGCTGTGGACTTAGCAAGTGCTGGATGGACTCGTGGAGCCTCAGGGCGGGTTGGGGAAGCTGGCGAGGGTGATCCCGGCCTTCGGCTTCTGGGCGCCCTGACCTCGCTCCGGGAACCCTCGGGGCTGGGAGGCGGGCGTGGGTGTTACTGATTCCAGCCCCAGGCGCCCTCTCCGCGGCCTCAGAATGGCGCGTTTCAGGGGCGTGGCGGGCCGAGGGGCGGGGTCGCAGCAAGGCCCCTCCTCTCCCCTCCCTGGGTCTCTCATAAAGTCTGAGCCCCGCTCGGCTGAGGCCTGTCTGCAGAATCCGCACCAAGAGGCACCATGCCCATGATCCTGGGGTACTGGGACATCCGCGGGGTGAGCGTGGGTCCGCTGGACGGTGGGACGAGGGCTGTGGAGAAGGGAAGTGGAGGAGGGAAGTGTGGAGCAGCTGAGGGAAGGGCTCTAGAGACCGTTCCTCTTCAGGGCGGTCGCCCTCAGAAGGGCCTGTGCCTGACGCTGTGTGTGTGTCTGGCGGTGGGGGCGGGTAGAGGAGGCGACAGGTTAGTGCAGTGTAGACTGGGGGCTCGACTGGTGCAGAGAAAGTCACCAAGTCAGGGACCCACCATCTCTGACCCGAGCTGCGTGCGTGCCATCTCTCCCAGCTGGCCCACGCCATCCGCCTGCTCCTGGAATACACAGACTCAAACTACGAGGAAAAGAAGTACCGGATGGGGCACGGTAATGGCACCTTCGTGTCCGGGCCCTGCCCACTCCCGCTGAGTTGGCACCAAGCAACCCATGGTGGCCACCTGTGGCTGCCTCTGCAGGCCTCCCCTGCTGGAGCTGCAGGCTGTCCCTTCCCTGAGCCCACCTGAGGGAGCCCTCTGGCCTTGCAAGGCAGAATGCTGGGGCGGGATGCTGGGCCCCCTGTCTGGATAACTGGGATGGGTGTCGCTCAGGGCTTGCCTAAACCCTGGAAGCCTTAGTCGCGTGGGGTCCACAGCCCTCACCGGGATTCTTTCTCCCTTATCCCTGGGATGTGGGACTGAGTGGTCAGGTTCTAGATCCACCTGTCTCAGGGGTCTTGCCACTGGCTCCTTGAGAGGGTCTCGGGGAAGGAGGGCTGGGCTCTGGGGAGGTTTGTTTTTATTTCATCTTCCGCACCACAGCTCCTGACTATGACAGAAGCCAGTGGCTGAATGAAAAATTCAAGCTGGGCCTGGACTTTCCCAATGTAGGTGCAGGGGAAGGGGCGGTTTTGGGGGCAAGTGCAACGTGTCTCTGACCGCATCTCCTCTCCCAGCTTAGAGGGGTTAGGATCCGGAGTCTTCTGCCCAATTCCCTCACTCCTGGCTGTCTACACAGCCCTTCCATGATGTTCTGTGTCCAAGCTCATTCGTCCATATGACAGTATTCTTATTTCAGGCCTGCCATGAGCAGGCACAGTGAGTGCCCGGTCTCCTCTCTGCCCTTGCTCATGGGATGGGGATGCTGGGGGGCCTGGTGGCCCAACTGAGCTTCCCCGGTTTCCCATTCATCCAGCTGCCCTACTTGATTGATGGGACTCACAAGATCACCCAGAGCAACGCCATCCTGCGCTACATTGCCCGCAAGCACAACCTGTGTGAGTGTGGTTGGCTGCAGTGTGTGGGGGGAAGGTGGCCTCCTCCTTGGCTGGATTGGGGTGTGATGCTCAGAGTGAGTGTGTTTTGTGGGTGGCAGGTGGGGAGACAGAAGAGGAGAAGATTCTTGTGGACATTTTGGAGAACCAGCTTATGGACAGCCGCATGGAGATGGTCAGACTCTGCTTTGACCCAAATTTTGTGAGTCCTGCACCCCACTCCCAGTCACCCCTTTCCCTGGCTTCTGGCCCAGAGCAGAGAAGGACTCACAAAGTCAGGCCTGTAGCGGACCCTGGCCTGCTCACTGGAAACGTCTATAGCCTGGTTCTACAAAATATCCACATGAATCATCTCCTCTTCTGAAGAGTCGTGTGGACATTTTGGAGAACCAGATCATGGACAACCAGATGCAACTGGTCATGATCTGCTACAACCCAGAATTTGTGAGTCTCCCCAGTGATCTGCACCTGGCAGAGTTTGGATTTGGGGCCAGGACTCTTGCATTCCTGCACACACTGGTCTTTCCTTAAGTCCTTGGTACCACTCATCCTCCAAGTGCTTTCCCATACTATCAACAGTTATTCTCACGACTCCAATGTCAACAAAAGCAGAGGCAATTCCCAGCAATCTTAGGACACGATCCAGGCATCCCAGGATAGAAATTCAATTCCTAGATGGTAAAGTTCATGTTCAGAATCTCCTTCATCGCCTCTGGCCTCTGTCATGGGTCATTTCTGTCAGCTGGTTCACGTCACTTACCTGCTCCTAGAATATATAGACTCAAGTACAAGATAGAGGAATGTAATGGCACTCTTGAATTGCATCTTCTCAATAGTTTCCAAGTGCTGTCATTGAAATGCACAGGGATCCACACATTTTCATAACAGACAGCTCAGAGCCAGTCAAAGGGTGGCTCTCCCTTCTTCCTTTCAACCTGAATTTCTCATCTCCCTGGAAACTGGTCAATGTCCATGTTTTCTCTTGCCACCGCATTAGAAGGAACTTTCTACTTCTTTCCCTGAGCTCCTGTAGTTCTTTGCATCCTTGATTCTGCCCATGTCTGGGTCCAGAGGTTGCCAGGTGCTCAGGCGCTCCTGGGGCTGACCCAGAGGCCATTGGGAGGACAGTGAGGACAGATTCAGGGACAGCATCTCATTCCTCTCTGCCTTCTGATCACTTCAGATAGGGTCTGGCACCCAGTCAGAGTCTAATAAATGCTGATGTATCCAGTTGAAGCCTGGGCGCTGCCCCAGTTTTAGTTGCGGGGAAGACGGCTGCTTGCCCACGGCCAGCCTGGGCCATCCACAGCCCTGGGGAGGCCATGTCTATGCAGGGAGCTTTTGTCTGAGGGTGGTGACAGCTGTTTTCTGCCTCAGGAGAAACTGAAGCCAAAATACTTGGAGGAACTCCCTGAAAAGCTAAAGCTCTACTCACAGTTTCTGGGGAAGCGGCCATGGTTTACAGGAGACAAGGTAAAGGAGGAGTGCAATGGGGAATGAGATTTGTTTTCCTTCATGTTTTACGGGGTTTTCATACCACACATACTTGGCCTTCTGCAGATCACCTTTGTGGATTTCCTCGCCTATGATGTCCTTGACATGAGGCGTATAGTTGAGCCCGGCTGCCTGGATGCCTTCCCAAACCTGAAGGACTTCATCTCCCGCTTTGAGGTGATGCCCCCATCCTCCTTTCTCTTTGATGCCCCTTGTTCCTTTCCCTCCTTTGAGATGCTTTCCCAGTCCTGGAGCTACACAAAGAATAACTTGCATTTATTGAGTGCTGGCTTTATGCCAGGAACTGTGCCCAGCACACTGTACCTATTGTGTGGAATTTGAACTTTACAACATTCCTACAGGGTGACAGAATTATCTTGCCTGTTTTAGAGATAAGGAAACTGAGAATGAGAGGGTCGGGCATTTGCTTCAGGCCCCAGAGCCAATGGAGACTGTGCTGGGCTCCCTGTGAGCCTCTGGATCTATGGGTGGCAGTCAGGGCTCTCCCTTTTGTGACAAAAGAAAAACTCCTCAGGCCTCATCCAGCCTGGGTTTCACTGCCCAGGACGCTTTGGAAGAGGCAGAGCACTTCAGGAGTGCGGATGCAGCTGGCAATAGTAGGACTGACACACCGTGGCATTGATGTCGAGTACGAAACCCACAGGCAGTATTCGTAGCTACCCCCAGAAGCTTTGCATGGTCGGACCCCCATGTGGAAAATCCTGAGATACGGAGCTGAGGCTGAAGCTGGATTAGGGGACATATGTGGGTGCCCCTGTTGAAGGAGTGTGTGTTGAAGTGCTCTGTGCTGGGGCAGTGTCCTTCTTTATCTTTCTTCCTCTCTTTTTTCCCTCCAATGTTCCAAGTGTTCCCCCTGTGAGATGAGTAGCACACTGATTTTACTCCTATTCACCGACCTTCTCCTCTGCAGGAGGCAGGGTGTGAGGCACAGTGGGAGATGCATAGATGACCGCCCCATCCTGGAAATGAGTGCAGCGAGAGGCCTGCAGTGCAGGCAGAGCGGCCTGTGAGGTGTGTGTGGCACCACCTGCGTGCGGGGCCTGCCCCTCACTCATGGGGAACCATCCCTCACCCGTGCTGAAGTTGTTTGAGAGCAGCAAATCCTACTTTAGTACAGATCTGGGGATTCAAGGCATTAGTTCAACAGACTTCTGAGCCTAGAATCTGTTTCCCTTTGCCACTCCCCATCAAAAAGCCTGCTTGCTCAGCTAGTTCCCATCAGCTCTGGTTCTGGTCCAGGCTGAGCAGCCTTGAGGTTATGTAAGAGGTGGTGGGAGGGGAGCAGTGGGGAACAGCCGAGGGCTGGGGCCTGAAGCCTGCCTGACCCTGGCCCTTTGGGGAGAGGGAGCCCTGGATCTCTTTGAATTCTTTAGAAGTTACATGGTCATTGATTCCTGGTAAGGTTGTGTGCAGCACACCTGAGTGTCATGTGGCCTGGCTAGCAGTAGTAGGTCTAGAGATGTGGTGGCGGCACAGGGTCACAGGGAGGTTTAGCTCAGGTACCAGGTGGAGAAGTTTGGACTCTGTGCTTTAAGGGGAATGATTAGAGCCTGGTCTGGCCTATCTTTTGCTGGTTCACCCTTGCCCTATCCAGTTCATCCAGGTTTTGCTAAGCCATTGGGTGAGATCTGGGCTCTCTTCTTGGCTGCAGAGGTGTGTTCTGAACCCCTTTGTTCTGCTGCAGGTCCTTTCTGTGTGTGCAATCCTAGGCAAGCCAAGAACCTCCCTGTGAAAAAGGAGAATGTTTGTGCAGACAGAGAGTGACAGGATCTGGCATGGGGTGTGGCTGGGTGGAAGAGGAGGAGAATTTGGCAAAAACATGCTAGAACTGAAGACAGAACCAGGCTATATTCCAGCCCTGTCCCACTTACTAGCTATTTGAGTGTGAGGAAGTTGCTGAACTTCTGTTCTTCCATATGAGAAATGGTGATAATAGAACTGACCTTGGAGAGTAGTCGAGTGGATTTTCTAAGGCTGTGTTGTAATTTCTTTTGGATATAGATCACCCAGCACAGTGTAGCTCTTTTGTAAATGGTAGCTGTTATTATGGTATAACATTACTTAAAGGAAGTTAGAAGAGTTAACTTAGAAGAGCTGGAGACCCCAAGAGACTGTGTGATGCTCCAGCACTTGAGCCCACATGGAAAGGCTGTGGCCAGGGCCCTGACCTGCTCTGCCTGCAGCAAGGCTGCTCCAGCCCCACCAGACAACAGACCGGACTCTGGCCCCTTCTTCCCGCCCTCAGGGTTTGAAGAAGATCTCTGCCTACATGAAGTCCAGCCGATTCCACCGAGGTCTTTTGTTTGGAACGACAGCCACGTGGAACAGCACATAGGGCCCCGTGATGCCAGAAGATGGAAGGGAAGAGCCGACCCTTCTGCCTGTGACCCGGGAGAACAGCCTGACTCCCTGGACCCGCCTTCTTTCTTTCTCCTTCTTTCTGCTCTCTTCTCTTCCCCAAGGCCTCATTGGCTTCCTTTCTTCTAACATCATCCCTCCCTGCATCAAGGCTCTTTAAAGCTTCAGCTCCCCACCGTCTTCCATCACAGTCCCCCTCCTAACGTCTTTCTTTTCCTGCACTAACGCCAACCTGACTGCTTTTCCTGTCAGTGCTTGTCTGTTCTTTGAGAAGCCAGACTGATCTCTGAGCTCCCTAGCACTGTCCTCAAAGACCATCTGCATGCCCTGCTCCCTTTGCTAGGTCCCTACCCCAGCCCTGTGTGATGCCCAGTAAAGCCCAAACCATGCCTGCCTTGTGTTGTCTTATTCCCTGAGGCTCCCTTGACTCAGGACTGTGCTCGAATTGTGAGTGGTTTTTTTGTCTTCTGTTGTCCACAGCCAGAGCTTAGTGGATGGGTGTGTGTGTGTGTTGGGGATGGTGGTCAGGCAGGTTCATAAGTTTCCTTGGTAATTTCTGCGCTCTAGCCACATCCCTTTGTTCCTCACTGTGGGGATTACTACAGAAAGGTGCTCTGTGCCAAGTTCCTCCCTCATTCAGCTTTCCGGTAGGCCGTCTAGAACTGGCATGGTTCAAAGAGGGGCTGGGCTGACGGGGAAGAGGGCTGAGCAGCTCCCAGGCAGACTGCCTTCTTTCACCCTGTCCTGATAGCCTTCCCTGATCTAGATCTCCTTCGTCATGACAATTCTCAATAAAACATAATCCCACCATATTGTAATTGTGGTACTTGTTTTTCACCCAAACTCAATCATAAATTTATTGAAGAGAAAAGCCATGTCTTATTGAACTTTTTACCTCTAGTATCAGTCACGTTCCTTAAATATAGTAAATGTTTAAAACATGTGAAAAATTGAGAGTTCCCTCAAGGGAAGATTCTGCCAACCTGTACAGCCATTATTGGGATTTAGAGCTCTGGATATAGTTGTCTTAACCAGAGAAGATACAGGATAACGTTCAGAAGATTTTACATGTATGTGTCTTAGAGAATGAGCCAGTAGCTCTCTGTAACTTCAGCGTTTAGTAGCTGCTAGCTGTACTTTGAATGGCTTAAACTGAGATGGGGAAGCCTGGTTGTTGGGTCACACAGTAGCAATCTGTGTGGTCAGCAGGTGTTGTGGGTATTTTATATCAAGTCATCCGCAAAGGAGCAGGACTCATTGGATCACCATCTGATGAGCAGGTTCCTCCAACAGTGGCTGGATAGTGGAGTAAGGCCCAATCTTAAGACGTAGCCCAGAACAGGGAAATTTTGAGGAGAGTCTTGTGGGGCCATTGTCCAGATGATCACTGCCTGCAGCTGCACTATAAAAGGGAGAAATAGGTGTAATATTAAGGTCATTAAGAAGTAAATGACTCATTTGCCGGACACGGTGGCTCACTCCTGTAATCAATCCCAGCACTTTGGGAGGCCCATGCTGGTGGATCGCTTCAGTCTAGGAGTTCAAGACCAGCCTGGGCCACATGGGGAAACCCTATCTCTACAAAAAAATACAAAAATTAGCTGGGCATGGTGTCGCTCACCCAGTTAGGAGGCTGAGGTGGGAGGATTGCTTGACCCTGGGAAGTCAAGGCTGCAGTCAGCCAAGATTGCACCACTGCACTCCAGCCTGGGCGACAGTGAGCCCTTGTCTCAAAAAAAAAAAAAGAAAGAAAAAATTTGAGCAAAGTTAGAATCTTATGCAACTGGTAAGAAAAATTAGTTAGGCCAAATATTTATGAATGTTTAACTTCGATACAGAAGGGATAAAAATAAAAAGGAAAAAGTAATAGAAGTTAGGAGTTAATACTGTGATAAAAGATAAGTGGATAGTATGAAAATATGAAACGAGTAAAATAAACATAGATCTAGAAGAGAGGTCAGCAAAGACTTTTTGCAAAGGGCTGGTAGAGAACATTTTAGGCTTTGCTGGCCAGTGGGCTCTGTCATAATGACTCAGCCTTATCGTAGTGTAAAAGCAGTCATAGACAATACATAAATGAATGGTGGGACACTGCATTCCAATGGAACTTTATTTACAAACACAGGTGACTGCAACAACAACAGAAACCAAAGAACCTGATTCAAAAGTGGGCAAAGGATTTGAATAGACATTTCTCCAGAGAGATATAAAAATGTCCACTAAGCACATGAAAAAATGCTCCATATCACTCATCATTAGAGAAATGCAAATCCAAACTATAACGAGATGCCGCCTCACACCCGTTAGGATGGTATTCAAAAGCAGAAAATCACAAGCGCTGGTGAGAATAAGGAGATATTGGTGCACTGTTGTGCAGTCGGTGGGAATGCAAAACGGTACAGCCACAGTGGAAAACAGTATGGCAGTTCCTCAAAAAAATTAAACATAAAATTACTATATGATGCAGCAATTCAATTTCTGAGTACACACCCAAAAGAACCGAAAGCAAGCTCTTAGAGAGATACTTGTACACCCATGTTCACAATAGTATTATTCACACAGCTAAAATGTGGAACTAATCCAAGTGTGCATCAACAGATGAACGAATAAATGAAATATCATGTATACATACAAAGGAATATTATTCAGCCTTCACAAAGAAAGGAAATTCTGACATATGCTACAACATGGGTGGGCCTTCAGGACATTATGCAAGGTGAAATAAGCCAGTCACGAAAGGACAAAAACTGTGATCTCACTTATTTGAGAGAGTCAAAAAACATCTAAAGAGAAAGTAGAAAGCTGATTGTCAGTGGCTGAGAGAATAGGAAAATATTATTTTAGGTGTATAGAGTTCCAGTTTCATAAGATGAAAAGAGTTATGGAGCTAGATAGTGGGGATAGCTGCATAACACTCTGAATACATTTAATGTCAATGAATTGTTAACACGGTTAAGATGGTAATTTTATGTGTATTTTCCCACAATAAAAAATAATAAAACCAAAACAGAACAAAAAACAGTAGGTGGTGGTAGTTTTCTGATTCCCGATTTAGAAGCTCAAATTAAAAGTGCATAGCTATATTAAAGGTAAGGCATTACATTTGAGATTTGAAAGGTGATTATCAAAGAAAAACACTTAATCCTTAAAAAAGAGGGAAGACGTGGTAAACAAAGAGAGTTGCAAATGAAAATGATTTTCTAAACATTGTGGTCAAAATTATAAAAGACAAAAACATACATTTTAAAGTCAGAGACAGAAGTAATATAACCTATGTACCTCACACTGAGCCACCAAAAAGGATTATCTAATGGTGGCTAGAACCTAGCAGAAGTCCTGGACTGTGAGATTGTTCGGTGCCTCATGACAGTGCTCATACAGCGTTCAGTGTGTCTCCCCCTTCTATTAATAGAATAGAATCAGAAAATGAGATGCGCTGGGAGAACCCAGCAGCCTGTATTGGTGGCTTCTGCATTGGTCTGTAATCATCTGTTGTTAATTACAACTTCCGTGCCTTGTATGCCTCCATTACCCTTGTATTAGCAGAAAAAGATGAAGCTGAAAGAGACCCCAAGACAGCAGCTTATAGGAAACAGTTGATTCTCCTTTTATGTAACAGTTCTACAGGGAAGAGTCTAGGTTGTCGGGAAGCTGTCCTGCTCTGTGAAGTTATTCAGGGACTCCAGTTCCTTCCATCTTGTGCCTCTGTCATTCCTTATGATGCTTCCTTATCTCCTTGGTTGGAGCTGTATTGCCCAAGCCAAGGAAGTGACTTTCCATTATGCAAGTGAGGCAGAAGTTGCCCACATCACAACCATTCACATTCGATTGCTGAGATTCAGTTGTGTGGCTATATCTAGTTGCAAGGATAGATGCATATTATAATGGAACAATAGATTTTGGTAGCCAATTACAACTCTCCCGCATCCAGAAAAGTAGAAATAAAGGTTAATTAAACCCAAGTGTAGGAGAAATCTTGGGTTTGAGCCAGTGGTTCAAAGCAGGTAGGATCGAGGCTAAGGTATTAAAGATAAGATCTTTAAAATCTGCTGGACCTGACGTGGGTGGCATATCACTTAGAGTTCCTTGTTGCTAAAACAGCAAAAGAATGTATTAGTGATATCAGGTAGCTCATTGAATCCCTGGGAGGGCCAGGGAGTTGGCCTTGGAAGCTGGGTAGCCAGGAAGTACACCTAATCATGTGTGGGATTATTCTAGAGAAGGCACCACAGCCATTGCTGGGCACCAACCCCAGAACCCCTGCCCATGACATGTGGCACTGGATACCAGTCTCACCACTGCTGTCTCCAAAATCCTGACCCCTCCATCACTGCCCTTCTCATAAGAAAACAAAGAAGCAGGGCTTGCTTCTTTAAAACTGAAGTCTTGCACCACTGTGTGCAATTAACAGCGTCTGGGGCCAAGGCCTTTGCCTCAGCCACAAGGGAGGCTGGAAGAGCAAGTGGATTAGTTAGCATTAAGCTCTGCTATATATAGCCAAATAATAGCAGTGGCTTAAATAGGACAGACATCTATTTCTCATGTAAAAAGGTGTCTTGAGGTAGACAGTTAAGTGCTGGTAATGTCAGCTTGACAATGGCCTTAGTGACTTAGCTTCTTAATTTTATCTTCAGCATGTAGTTTCCCTTCTCCATGTCACCTCTTTGTCCAAAGCAGTTGCTAGAGTCCAGCCATCACATCTGCATTCCAAACAACAGGAGGGAAAAAGAGGAATGGGAGTTGCTCCCTCCCCTTTAAAGAAACTTCCAAGAAATAACATATACCATTTCTGCTTATGATCATTGGCTAGAATGCAGTCACATTGGAAATGACATCTTTTGCCTGGGAAGTAATGTGCCCAGGAGAAATGAAGTTTCTGTGACAAAAGAAGGTAGGGAGAATGGACATTGGGAAAGCAGTCTTCTACCTCAGGAAGGTGGGATTCTAATGTGAGAAATTCCCCACCTATGAGAAGAGTGTTAAAAAGACACAGATGAGAGATACCTAACAACAATGTATTATTTTTCCATATGTCCATGTCCATTTATTACCATAACAGTCACTACTATAAAATGCTCCTGCTTAGCATATGCAACCATGCCTTGTACAAATGAAAATACATTTACCCACTTTCTCCCAAAACAGACACTAAGCAAAGTGTCATCTACTGCATCCATTTCCAAGTTTGGAATCTGCGGGTAATGTTCATATTGATATTTTGAAAACGAGAGACTGAAGTGTAAAGTTAATAACCCCAAATTTGGGCAGGGTGTGGTGGTACAGGCCTGCAGTCCCAACTACTCTAGAGGTTGAGGTGGGAGGATCTGCAAACCGAAGTTTGCAGTGAGCTATGATTGCACCTGCATATAACCAGCGCACTCCAGCCCGGACAACATAGCGAGAACTCATCTCTGGAGAAAAAATAATAATAATAAAGGAAGAAAGAAAGAGTAAAAACAAACCCAGTTCACCCTCTATAAAATAACAAACGAAATGGCAAGTGGAACAAAGGGAAAAATTAGGTGAGCCTGTATGATACAGTAGAAAACAGGCTGCACTCAGATTTGCAAATAAGCTGTTTTGCATTTATTTACAATGCTTATAGAATGCACTTCTTTGGTGAAGGGACTCTGAAGAGATATTGCATAATAAGACTTATATACTAAGCATTGATATGAACAACCCAAAGTCACTCCTTGGATTGGCTCTTATCTCCATCCCTCTGTGACCCACTCAGGTTTACTGTCATCCCACTTTGTTACCCTACATTTTTTTTTGAGACGGAGTCTTGCTCTGTCACCCAGTCTGGAGTACAGTGGCGCGATCTCGGCTTACTGCAAGCTCTGCCTCCCGGATTCACACCATTCTCCTGCCTCAGCCTCCCGAGTAGTTGGGACTACAGGCGCCCGCCACCACACCTGGCTAATTTTTTTGTATTTTTAGTAGAGACGGGGTTTCACCATGTTAGCCAGGATGGTCTCGATCTCCTGACCTCGTGATCCACCTGCCTCGGCCTCCCAAAGTGCTGGGATTACAGGCGTAAGCCACCACGCCTGACCTTACCCTACATTTTTTTAAGCTCATGTGGCTAGTGTGGAATGGTGAGGGAAACTCTAACTGATGACAGACACACAGAGACAGACTGGCCACTACCACATGGTAACCTGAGACTTGAAAGCAGTGAGCGAGAGTGGTCCATTCTGATGGGTTCCGGAACAAGTCTCTCTGTAAATGGTAATTGTCATCCTCCTTGTAAACAGATCTGGTTTTCCCCAGAGGACTCTGCCTTTTGGAATAGCCCCAACAAATCCTCTCAAAGCATATTCTGTCCAAAAGGCCCAATAGACACCCTACATTCCCTGCATACCTTTAGTTCTCTTCCCAGTTGAAACATAATTTTTATTTTTTTATTTTTTTTTTTTAGACAAGGTCTCACCCCATCGCCCAAGCTGGAGTGCAAATGGTGCAATCACGGCTCACTGCAGTCTTGACCTCCTTGGGCTCAGGTGATCCTTCCACCTCAGCCTCCTGGGTTGCTGGGGATACAGGCACATGCCACCATGCCTGACTAATTTTATTTTTCCCTGTATTTTGTAGAGATGGGGTTTTGCCATGTTGCCCAGGCCGGTCTTGAACTCCTGGGCTCAAGTGATTGTCCTGCCTCTGCCTCCCTCCACCTCCCAAAGTGCTGGGATTACAGGTATGAGCCACTGCGCGTGGCCTGAAACATAATTTTGGAAAGAAGCAGATAGAGTCTTGGTCATGGTTCAAAAAGAGTATCTGTTAATATAATTGAAAGTGTTGTACCACAGAAGATAAAGTACAGGCCTATTTAATAATTATAATTTTCCTTCAAACTTCCAATATAACATAAACATTACTAGCTGACATGTTCTATTCTTTTTCTTTGCATCATGGAAAACATCTCCTGCAAACACTAGGTTGGCCTGCTGTCTCCAAGTCAGGCCACACAGCAGCACCTATTCATTTAAAATTCAAATGTACACACACCCATTTAATCTTTTCTTCCGAATTTAAGTCTCTTGTGTCAGTTATCTGTAATTATTTCCACTGTAAACCCCATAAGAACATTAAGAGCCAATCCTTGTTAATTTTCAGAAATGTTTCATTCCAATTTGGCCTACTCAAGGAAGAAATAAGCCAGACCATGAACTGGTAAACCCAGAAAATCTGAGAGAGGTCCAAGTTAAATCAGAAAGTTTATTTTGCCAAGGTTGAGGATGTGCTTGTGACACAGCCTCAGAAAGTCCTGACAACATGTCCCCAATGTGGTTGGAGCACAGCTTGGTTTGTAAATATATGTAAAAGCTATGGCTTAACAATATATGTAAAAAGTACATTGGTTCCATCCAGAAAGGCTAGACAACTCGAAGCAGGTGGGGGCGTCCAGATCACAGGGAGGGGAGAGACAAATGGTTGCATTCTTTTGAGTTTTTGATAAGCCTTTCAGAAAGAGGCAATCAGAATCTGCATCTATCTCGGTGAGCAGAAGGATGACTTTGAATAGAATGGGAGGCCGGTTTGTCCTAAGCAGTTTCCGGCTTGAATTTTCTTTTTAGCTTACTGATTTTGGGGGCCCCAAATATTTTCCTTTCACATTTCCCTCCTTTTCTTTTTAAAAATCTTTTGGAGAAAGCATTTTAGGAGAAAATGAGTCTCTGGTCTCAGGTTTCATCTCATCTCTCGTGGCTAGGATGGCTTATTCCTAGATGTGTAGGTCCTGAAAGTTGATTTTTAGCAGGTTGTGAGGTCTCACATCCTATGAAGAGAAAACAGTGGGGAGGAAGAGAGAAAAAGCAACAACAAACAAAAGAACAATCCTGGAAAAATCGATATAAGCCACATTACTCTGAAGTCCATACATTAGTAGGCAGGTATGAAAGTGGCTTATGTATGTAAATATGTTGCTGTTATTTTTCTTCTGAAGTTTATTTTGTCTAGCTTTAGTTTGCAGAGTTTTAAGAAAGCACAGCTTAGTTTTCCATGACTCTAAATTAGAAAAAATGGGAGAGAAGAAGAAAAATATTGAAAACATTATTTTGAAGACTTGTGGCCAAGAAAAATTAGAATTTGGTCCAAACTGTAGAAAATAATATAAATTAAAAAACATTAGGCAAGACTAAAATCTAACACTAGGTGTACTATAGTTTTTGAAACATAATTTTTCTCTCTCCAGTTTCCTATTTTCGCTAAAGACAAATCATGGTAGGACTAGTTTGCTTTATTGTACTTGGCCTAATTATTTGTAAACAGTGCAAGAATAATTCTTTTTTACATAGGTTTTTTTTTTTTCTTCTTGAGACAGAGTTTTGATCTTGTTGCCTAGGCTGGAGTGCAATGGTGCGATCTTGGCTCACTGCAACCTCCGCCTCTCGGGTTCAAGTGACTCTCCTGCCTCAGCCTCCCGAGTAGCTGGGATTACAGGTGTGTGCCACCACGCCCGGCTAATTTTGTATTTTTAGTAGAGACAGGGTTTCTCCATGTTGGTCAGGCTGGTCTCAAACTCCTGACCTCAGGTGATCTACCTGCCTTGGTCTCCCAAAGTGTTGGGATTACAGGCATGAGCCACCGCACCAGGCCTGCATAGGCTTTTAAATGTGCTTTGATGGAATATTATTCCACAGGAGCGTGAGAGGAAAATATCTTGGGTCCCCCAAATCACTAAGGAAAACTCAAGCTGGAAACTGCTTAGAGCAAGCCTGCCCCCCATTCTATTCAAAGTCACCCCTCTGCTCACTGAGATAGATGCATATGTGATTTGCCTCCTTTGGAAAGGCTAATCAGAAACTCAAAAGAATGTAACCATTTGTGTATCACCTATCTGTGACCTGGAAGCTCCCTCCCTGCTTCCAGTCTTCCTGCCTGCTTCAAATTGTCCCACCTTTCCAGACCAAACCAATGTACTTCTTATATATATTAACTGATGTTTCATGTCTCTTTAAAATGTAGAAAATCAAGCTGTGCTCTGAACACCTGGGGCAAATATTGTCAGGACATCCTGAGGCTGCGCCACCGGTACTTATCCTCAACCTTGGCAAAACAAACTTTCTAAATTAACTGAGACCTGGCTGGGCGTGGTGGCTCATGCCAGTAATCCCAACACTGTGAAAAGCCGAGACAGGTGGATCACCTGAGATGAGGAGTTCAAGACTAGCCTGGTCAACATGGCGAAACCTCATCTCTACTAAAAATACGAAAATTAGCTGGGCCTGGTGGCAGACGCCTGTAATCGCAGCTATTTGCTTGGTAGGCTGAGGCAGGAGAATCACTTGAACGCAGGAGGCGGAGATAGCAGTGAACCGAGATTGTGCCATTGCACTCCAGTCTGGATGACAAAGCAAAACTCCCTTTAAAAATAAATAAATAAACAAATAAAATAAATAAACAAATAAAACAAATAAGTAAATAAATAAAGACCTGTCTCAGATTTTCTGGAACTTGTCTCACATTTTCTGGGTTCACAGGAGGACTCTTAGAAAAGACTGTTTTAAAGCTGAGCTCAGCCATGGATTTATGATATAAAATACCTATGAATTGGGTGATCCTCTGCCCTTGAGGTTCCAAGATAAACTTGGGGCTCCTGGACCTGTCAGAAAGTGACATTCTTTACCTACCACAGGCGGACAAAGGTATAAGGCCAGTTTTGCAAGTGGCTTTATTGGCTCCATAAACCAAGTTTGATTCCTTAAAGGAAAGCACACCATTCAAGTCAAACCTTTGGTAAAATAACCAGTTTCTCCAATTGTGTCCTGTTACAAATGAAAACAGATTCTTATTGTGTTGGGAGCCAAAAGCCTGAGGGTTGTGACCAACTCAGCATTCTGCTGGAGGCTATATGATCAAGCAGCAAACTGTTTATTATGAATGCAGAATGTGGGCAAACTCGCATCTGCGCCTGCCACCAGAAGGTATGCTGAGGGTGGTCACTCCCTGGCATCGTGCTCCTTGAGGTTATCTATTGGGACATCTGGAGCCTACCGTTCAAATAATGCAGTCATGTAGCCCTGCACTAAGTCAAGCAGCTGACCACAACCGCCCCCTTCTCCCTATCTCCTTTAGTCAATGCATATGAAGGGCTCTAGAAGCTTAGTGCCCTAGTCACTAGAAGCAAAGAGCCCCCTGACCCCTTCTTCCAAATATACTTCTTAGTATTTGTCTTTATTCCCGCATTCATCCTCCTTTGTTCAGTCCAGCAAGGTCTGCAGCATTATTGCACTTACGCAAATAACTGTATTGCCATAAGTTAAGAATACTCACAAATAGTTTCCAAATTGTGGAGAAGTCAGGTAGACAGAAACAAATGTGCTCCAAATTTTGTTCATAGGAGTATACTAAATTGTTAAAAGCTGTCAACAGCTCAAAAGAAAAATTTCAAGACACTGAAAAACAAAACAAAGGATTAACAATGTTTAAAGCAAAGGTTAAAAAGATTACTTTAGTCTTCTTTTTTTTTTTTTGAGATGGAGTTATTGGCATGATCTTGGCTCACTGCAACCTCCGCCTCCTGGGTTCAAGCAATTCTTCTGCCTCAACCTCCTGAGTACCTGGGATTACAGGTGCCCACCACCACCATGCTTGGCTAATTTTTAAATTTTTTTAGTAGAGATGGGGTTTCGACATGTTGGCCAGGCTGGTCTTGAATTCCTGACCTCAGGTGATCCACCCATCTCGGCCTCCCAAAGTGCTGGGATTACAGGAGTGAGCCACCGTGCCTGGCCTACTTTAGTCTTCTATCAGTTCAGTTTATGCAGTTAATTCATGTTCTGCCTAGTATTAATGAACATTTTAGCTCTCCATTAGAGTCCTGAAAGTTTTTTTTCTCTATTCTAATGTCACAATCTCCAAAGTTATCAGACACCTCCATTTAAGAACACCATCTAAAGAGCTAATTACTACCATCTAAAGAGGACCAAAAAAAGACTATTGTCCTTGAATGACAAAAAGTTTTAGGGCAGCCATAGTCAAAGGCACAGTTGACAAGGAAATTTATTACCTCTGTGGCATACAATAATTTAACATAAGAATTATAATTATTACTGATAATGTATACTAAATTATATCAGGATTATAGGAGTGTCCCATAATTTTGGAACACATACCAATAACTTATTTACACAAATTCAGCCCAAAGAAAACCAAACACCATTTCATATTTGTCAATGCTTCCTGTATAATTTTTGTACCAAATAAGCCAAATTATGACATTTTTGGGCTTTAGGGAAGCTAATATCTTAAAGAATTAATTAGGTCAGAAAAAGACATAATTTATAATTTGATTTTGGAATGTTTGTCAAATATCGAAGTTTTAAAACATTTGATACCACAAAATAGGATCACAGGTTATTGTAAAATAAGTCATTCATTTAACCAAAGTGATAACTCAAGGATTTTTTTAAAAACAGGTGAAAATCTTTATCCTTCAAGAGAAGAGACTTAATTTTCCACACAATAAGCCCTAATAAAAACAGCATGAAGCCAATTACATTTGTTTTTCTAAATTTTATAAAGAATGTATAAAATTTTAATCTTGACCATAAAATATAGCTTTCATAAGCCTTTCATAACCTTTATTAAGGTGTCAATTAATGCTTTAAGAAAACCTTGTTAATCTGACACAGGGGCCCATATGCTGGTCTTGCATCAGTGTGCCTTTAACATTAATAATTAATTTATAGAGCAATTGAACTTATTTTATCTTTCAAAGTCAGCCCTTACAATGTCATGCACCTACCTCTTCCATGACAGTCCCTGGGCCTTGAGGAATTGAATAGCTATAATTTCTGGCCGTGTGTCTTAGGAATGCAGTTTATTTTGATTTGGCATCTTCTGCTGAGCCTGAAAATGAGGATTTAATTGCTGTCAGTGTTTAAGATTTAGCAGGATTTAGCAAGATTTTGTCCTTTCTAGACTCAGGAGTCAAAACCCTGTAATGCAATGTCACAAGGAGTTTAAAAGCACATACAGGAAGATACATGGATGTAATAAACTTAATTTAAAATTTTTAAATCTCAGTTTTTATTCCTAAGCAAACCAAAGCTTAATAATAATATGACAACTTGATCACATAAGAGTTTTGTTTTTTTTAAAAAAATAAATCCTATTATTGTGACTTGCACTGACCATTTGTGACATAATTGGACTTTCTGGTTTGTCCTGAACACCCCTTCTTTTTAAACAAACAGCCATTTTATTTTAGGACTGAACTTACCATACAAGATTCTTTTTCATAAAATTATTTCTCTTTAAGCTTCCTTGCTACAAAAAAATTCTCTTTATTTTTATAACATTCTTTCTTTCTATTTCCTGGTTTCTTTTACCTTGTTTTATACAAAACCATTAAATAAACTTTGTTTTTTTGTTTGTTTGTTTGTTTGTTTGTCTTTTGAGACAGAGTCTCACTCTGTTGCCCAGGGGCTAGAGTGCAGTGGCGCAATCTTGGCTCACTGCAACTACTGCCTCCTGGGTTCAAGTGATTCACCTGCCTCAGCCTGCTGAGTAGCTGGGATTACCAGCATGCACCACCACACCCAGCTAATTTTTGTATTTGTAGACAGATGGGGTTTTGCCATGTTGGCCAGGCTAGTCTTGAACTCCTGACCTCAGGTGATCCGCCCACTTTGGCCTCCCAAAGTGCTAGGATTACAGGCATGAGCCACCATGCCTGGCCTAAACTTTGAATTAGACAAAACTTGTTCACCTTTTTAAAAAAGGGGATACTTTTTTGTTTTTTGCAAGAATGTTTTCCTACAATATATATTTATTGTAACATACCTAAATAATGAAATATCTATTATTTAATTTAATATTCCTTTCGATTCTAAGTTATGAGAAATTTGTCTACAAGTATTTATCCCATTATGTTTACCTATTTTATGTTAATTGTTTACCAAGATTATTTATGAAAACTGTAATAGTTACCATTTAAAGTTATGAAACTGTCATTGCAAAATTAAAACTGAGACTGTGAAAAAGATAGGACCTAACTGACTCCATCTTCCTTCTAACCTCCAAGCTGTCCTTGTTCATTCCTGGACTTTGGGAAGAACTTAATTTATAGTTTGACTTTGAAACGAAGGCGATAACAGTCCTTTCCCAAAACAAACCTCCTACTGCCCATGGACTAGACTGCCTAAAGCCACAGGATTAAAAGTTATGGTAATCTTACTAAATTCAAGATGCAGCTATTTTCATTAAACCAATATTAATGTCTTATATATTAAAAATTACACAAGCACAGGTCATTCTGTTTTGGGCTGGGTTTATAGTTTTGTAACCCCAATGCCAAATTTTGACATCTTATAGTATTTGGCAGGGGTAAGAATGAAATTGCTTGATTAATGAATGCAAACAAAAATGTATGCTGGCAATTTTTAAGACATTTCTAATATTACTTTCCCCATAATTGGCTAGCTTATTTACTAAAGATTTTACTTAAGTTACCTAAACTTGAAAAAGCACTTAACAAGTCTTTTCTCTTTTCCTTATAAAGTATTTGATTTAAATGCTTTTATTTTTCTTTAAGCCAATTAACTAGAGCCTTTTATATATTTTTGGTAGTGAAACATTGTGACCACAACACATAAATACATAGAATGTATTAGGCATGCCCATAGAAGTATATCTTATAGATTCATAAAAGAAAAACGTTTTCTTTTTTCCTATTTTAGACTTTCAGATTCTTGACAAGCTGTTTCACAACCTCAGGCAGTTGTCAGCTAAATAGACTTAAAATTGCATATTAAAGGAAGCAACTCAGTTTGTTTATGTCATGTGCCTCTGTGTGAAGAGACCACCAAACAGGCTTTGTGTGAGCAATAAAGCTTTTTAATCACCTGGGTGCAGGTGGGCTGAGTCGAAAGAGAGTCTGCAAAGGGAGTTAGGAGTGGGGCAGTTTCATAGGATTTGTGTAGGTAGTGGAAAATTACAGTCAAAGGGGTTGTTCTCTTGCTGGCAAGGTCAGGGGTCACAAGGTGCTCAGTGGAGGAGCTTCTGAGCAGGGAGAAGGAATTTCACAAGGTAATGTCATCAGTTAAGGCAGGAACCAGCCATTTTAATTTCTTTTGTGGTTCTCCAGTTGCCTCAGGCCATCTGCAGGCTTGGGCTCAGAGGCCTGACATTCCTGTCTTCTTATAAAATAGTGTTGAAGTGTTGGGGCAGCGAAAAATTTTTTGGGGGTGGTATGGAGAGATAATGGGCAATGTTTCTCAGGGCTGCTTTGAGCGGGATTAGGGGTGGCGTGGGAACCTAGAGTGGGAGAGATTAAGCTGAAGGAAGATTTTGTGGTAAGGGGCGATATTGTGGGGTTGTTAGAAGGAATATTTGTCCTACGGAATGATTGGTGATGGCCTGGATACAGTTTTATATGAATTGAGAAACTAAACAGAAGACACAAGGTCTGAATAAGGGAAGGAAAAAAACAGGTATTAAAGGACTAAGAATTGAGAGGACCCAGGATCCAATCAGAGTGCCTAAGGGAGTTTAGCGTGATTATTTGCTTGGTTGGTGAGTTTTTGGGCTCTATCCTTGAGTTTTTTTATGTTGTCATACACCAGGCCAGATTGATTTAGGTAAAAACAACACTCTTCATTTAAAAATATACAGAATCCCCCTTTTTAAGCAGTGAGTAAGTTGAGGCCTTGGTGATTTTGGAGGAAAGAGAAATGCAAAGCCAGCAATTGTTTGTTAAAGAAGGATTAGAAACGGCTAGGAGAGAGTGAGTGAGATTGATAGTGTGGTGGAGATAACTGGGGAGAGGTAGAGAGTAGCATAAGAACAGGAACAAGAATAAGAGTGAGTATAAAAGTAAAGAATAGGACTTCATCAGGGTGAAAGTATTGGAGTGTATCTTGCCACTGAAGATCTTCTATCTACTTCAAGAGAGACTTAAGGGTGGTGGTTTGAGGTAAAACCAGGAGATATCATTTATGATGGTTTGGAGGAAAAGTGCAAACTGGCAGTGTAAACAAGGGCAGGGCAATTACAAGTAGTTGAGAATGGTAACTATGAATTTGCCTAGAGAGAAGATAGTAGGGATGACAAGTTTTTGGGGCACAGACCAAGTTGGGCTGGTGTCTGGAATGAAACTGGGGCCTAATAAAAAGGAGCATCCATACAGGAGCTTAAATGGGCTGTACCCTGTAGCATCCTGAGGACAGGTCCGAATTCTGAGAGGGGCAAGTGGTAAAAGTATTGTCCAGTCCTTTTTAAGTTGGAGGCTGAGCTTGGTAAGGTGTGTCTTTAAAAGACCATTAGTCTGTTTTATCTTTCCTGAAGATTGAGGATGGTAAGGGGTATGAAGATTTCACTGAATACCAAGAGCCTGAGAAACTTCTTGGGTGATTTGACTAATAGAGATTGGTTTGTTATTGGACTGTTTAGAGGTGGGAAGGCCAAACCTAGGAATTACATCTGACAGAAGGGAAGAAATGACTGCAGTGGGCTTCTCAGACCCTGTGGGAAAGGCCTCTACCCATTCAATGAAAGTGTCTACCCAGACCAAGAGATATTTTAGTATCCTGACTTGGAGCATGTGAGTAAAGTCAATTTGCCAGTCCTGGGCAGGGGCAAATTCTCGAGCTTGACGTATAAGGAAGGGAGGATTAAATTCCTGAGGAGTAGTACAATAGCAGATGGAACACTGAGAAGTGATTTTTTGAGGATAGATTTTTACGATGGAAAGGAAATGAGGGGTTTTAAGAGATGGGCTAGTGGCTTGTAACCTACATGGAAGAGGTTATGAAATGACAACAGAATAGAATGGGCCTGTGAGGCTGGAAGGAGACATTTTCCTTGGTCCAAGAACCATTTGCCTTGTGTGGGAAGAGATTGATAGGTGGAAGTTTCAGTGGGAGAGTAGGTGGGAGTGACTGATGAGAAGGAGAAAAACTGGCTGTGAGGGACAGAAGTTGGGATGCTAGCTGCTTCTTTAGCTACCTTATCAGCATAAGTGCTGCCCTGAGTGATGGGATCTGATGCCTTTTGATGGCCCTTGTAGTGAATGACTGCAGCTTCCTTTGGAAGTAAAGCGGACTTGAGTTTTTATTAAAGAGGCATTAATGATGGAGGATCCTTGCATAGCGAAACCTCTTTTAGCCCATATAACAGCATGGTGGTGCAGGATATGGAAGGCATATTTAGAATCAGTATAAATATTGATGTGCAGTACCTTTGCAAGAGTGAGGGCCCAATTAAGGCAATTAGTTTGACTTGCTGAGAGATAGTGGACGGGGGCAGAGTGGTGGCCTCAAGGATAGATGTGGAAGATACTATATCATAGCCTGCCTTTGCTGGTGAGTGGCAATTAGGCCTAGTGTAACTGCCATCAATAAACTAAGTGTGATCAGGGTGAGGAACAGGAAAGAAGGAAATATGGGGAAATGGAGTGAATGTCAGGTAGATCAGAGAGATACAGTCATGGGGGTCAGGTGTGGTATCAGGAATAATGTGGGAGCCAGCCTAAACAGTAAGGTCAAGTTGTTTGAACAGAAAGGCTACAGGGCATGGTCCTGGTTCTTGTGTAAGAATTCTGACTGCACAGCCCTGCACTTCAGCTGTGTGTAATGAGAAAGGGTTGGGATGAGTTAGGGAAAGCTAGTGTGGGAGCAGGTTCCAGGGCTGTTTTTAAGGAACAGAAAGAGGAGTGGGGAAAGGATTTAGGATCTATGGGGTCAGCTAGGCTTCCTTTTGTGAGTTTATATAATGGTTTAGTCAAGATGGTAAAACTAGGTATCCAAAGGTGAAAGTACCTAACCATGCCTAGGAAGGAAAGGAGTTGTTGCTTTGTAGAAGGGGTTGCGGTTTGGGAGATTAGTCGGACACAATCAGCAGGGAGAGTACGTGTGTTTTTATGAAGAATTACATTGAGATAGGTAATGGATGCGGAAGAAATTTAGGCTTTGGAGGGGGATGCGTGATGACCTTTTGAGAATAGGTGCTGGAGGAGCAGGAGGGTGTTCTGTTGGGAAGATTTGTAGGAGGGGCTATAAAGTAGAAGGTTGTTAAAATATTCAATAAGATGAGAAGCAGATGGATGGAAAGAAAGTAAATAATGAGAAAGGGCTTTACTGAAGTAATGGGGGCTGTCCATGAAGCCTTGTTGTGGCAGTATAGGCCAGGTAAGTTGCTAAGACTGATGGGTGTCAGGGTCAGACTAAGTGAAAGCAAAGACAGGCTGGGATGAACGATGTAAAGGAATAGTAAAGAAAGCATGTTTGAGATTTAGAACAGAGTAATGGGTTGTGGAGGGGTTGTGGAGGTAGGTATTGAGGCTAGGAGAGTATATGGGTTTGGCACCATGGGGTGGATAGGCAAGACAATTTGGTTGATAAGGTGCAGATCCTGAACTAACCTGTAAGACTTGTCTGGTTTTGGACAGGTAAAAAGGGGGAATTGTAAAAACAGTTTATAGGCTTTAGAAGCCTATGCTGTAGCAGGTGAGTGATAACAGGATTTAACCTTTTTAAAGCCTGCTGTGGGATGGGATATTCACGTTGAATGGGGTAAGGGTGATTAGGTTTTAATGGGATGATAAGAGGTGCATGATCAGCCACCAACGTAAGAGTAGAGGTGTCTCATACTTGTGGATTAAGGTGGGGAGATACAAGAGGAGGATGTGAAGGAGGCTTTGAACTGGATAAAAGGGCGGCAATGAGGTGTGGCTGTAGTCTAGGAATAGTCAGGGAAGCAGATAATTTAGTTAAAATGCCTAGACCTAACAAGGGAACTGGGCAGGTGGGGATAACTAAAAAGGAGTGCATAAAAGAATACTGTCTAAGCTAGCTCCAGAGTTGGGGAGTTTTAAGAGGTTTAGAAGCCTGGCTGTCAATACCTACAACAGTTATAGAGGCAAGGGAAACAGGCCCTTGAAAAGAAGGTAATGTGGAGTGGGTAGCCTCTTATTGATTAAGAAGGGGATGGACTTACCCTCCACTGTTAAGAAGTACCCAAAGTGTCTGTGATGGCCCAGCAGGCTTCCCAGGTGATTGGGCAACATCAGTCTTCAGCTGCTAAGCTGAGAAGATCTGGGAAGGAGTCAGTCAGAGAGCCTTGGACCAGAGTTCCAGGGGCTCTGGGAGTGTCTGCCAGGCGAGTTTGACAGTCCGATTTCCAGTGGGGTCCTGCACAGATGGGACATGGCTTAATAGGAATCCCAGGTCATGTGCATTCCTTGACCCAGTGGCCAGATTTCCGGCACTTGAAGCAAGATCCTGGGGAAGGAGCTCCTAAAGGAATGCCTGACTGCTGTGGCTTAGGCGTTTTCAAGTTCTTGTGTGCTGGTGATGTGGCTGGGGTTTCTCTCACAGCAGAGACAAGTAATTGCAACTCTATTATTGTATACGTTGAAGGTGAGGTTAATTAAGTCCTATTGTGGAGTTTGAGGGCTGGAATCTAATTTTTGGAGCCTTATTTAATGTTGGGAGCAGACTGAGTAATAAAATGCATATTGAGAATAAGATGGCCTTCTGGCCCCTCTGGGGTATAGTGTCTAAGGGTTGTTGCCAAACAGGCTGCGAACTGGACTGGGCTTTTATATTTGATGAAAAAGAGCCTAAATGCTAACTGATTTGGGAGAGGTTGGATAAAGAAAAAGGAGCATTAACCTTGACTATGCCTTCAACTCCAGCCACCTCTTTAAGAGGAAATTGTTGGGCAGGTGGGGGATGGCTAGTCACGGAATGAAACTGAATGGACTGGGTGTGAGGAGGGGAGGTGATAAAAGGATTATAGGGTGGAAGAGCAGAAGCTGAGGAAGAATTGGAGCCTGATTCAGCCTGGCGGGGAACGACCTGAGGAGGAGCAGTCTGGGGATGAGGGGGTATTTGGGAAGAGTTGCATTGGGAACAGATACTAGGGAGGGACTGATGTGTAAAAGAACGTCAGGCACCTCAGACCATTTGCCCATTTTACAACACAAATTATCTAGATCTTGTAGGATGGAGAAATTGAAAGTGCTGTTTTCTGGCTATTTGGAACCATTGTCGAGTTTGTATTGGGGTCAAGTGGTATTGCAGAAGAAAATAAGGCATTTAGGTTTTAGGTCATGTGTGAGTTGAAGAGGTTTTGAGTTCTCGAGAACACAAGCTAAAGGAGAAGAAGGAGGAATGGAGGGTGGAAGGTTGCCTATAGTGAAGGAGACAAACCTAGAGAAAAGAGAGGGTAGAGACCCAGAGAGAAGGGGTGGAGGGTACTTGCCCCCCAGGGGAGGTGGTGCTTGCCACCCAGGGGAGGTGGTACTTGCCACCAAGGTGAAGGCACAAGGCAGGCATACCCGTGGTGATCAGACACCTCTGAAACGTGGGTGAATAATCAGGCAGGCATCCCTGCAGTGATTAAGCACCAAGGGAAGACTGTCTTCCCGAGTCCGTGACTGGCAGCGGAGTTTTGGGTTCACAGATAAAACACATCTCCTTAGTCTACCAGAAAGGGAAAGGAACTGAAATTAAGGGAAGGGAGAGATTGAAGGGTGGTGCCAAAATCGAAAGGAGAAAGAGGTTGAGGGATAGTGAGAGAGGCTGGAGAAGAGAGTAAAAAGAGGCTGCTTACCCAATTTAAAATTGGTGAGATATTCTTTGGGCTGGTTGGTCTGAGGAGCAGAGGTCATAGTTGGATCTTTCTCATGGAGAAAAGAACAGGAGAACAGGGGATTGATCTCCCAAGGGAGGTCCCCCGATCCAAGTCACAGCTCCAAATGTCACATGCATCCATGTGAAGAGACCACCAAACAGGCTTTGTGTGAGCAATAAAGCTTTTTAATCGCCTGGGTGCAGGTGGGCTGAGTCTGAAAAGAGAGTCAACAAAGGGAGTTAGGAGTGGGACAGTTTTATAGGATTTGGGTAGATAGTGGAAAATTACAGTCAAAGGGTGTTGTTCACTTGTGGGCAGGGGTGGGGGTCATGAGGTGCTCAGTGGGGGAGCTTCTGAGCCAGGAGAAGGAATTTCACAAGGTAATGTCATCAGTTAAGGCAGGAATTAGCCATTTTCACTTCTTTTGTGGTTCTTCAGTTGCCTCAGGCCATCTGGATGTGTATGTGCAGGCTTGGGTTCAGAGGCCTGACAGTTTAGATAGCTAAATGTACATCATGTGGTACAAAGAGAATGTATGGTGAGCTAGAGGGAAATTAAAAATGGATTTATTTGCCAATTGAACATAAAATTATAGAAATTTATCATTGGATTGTCTAAGGAGACCAATTTTATTTAGATACTACCTACCTATTTTTTTTTTTAACTGGATCTCTGAGTTCTGGGCAGAACCCACACTGAATCCTGGGTCTCCAAAAAGGGAGAATTATCATGAGGCTAGAACATGTGATGCTTTTATAGTACACTTAAAATATTTTTTTTTTAATCAAAGACATGTCTAAGTGTCTAAACTACATTCTTCCTTAACTCAAGAGTAGCCTCCGTTACAGTAAATATTTTAGTTAAAAAATCAGGTGGCCAGGCGCGGTGGCTCACGCCTGTAATCCCAGCACTTTGGGAGGCCGAGGTGGGCGGATCACGAGGTCAGGAGATGGAGACCATCCTGGCTAACATGGTGAAACCCCGTCTCTACTAAAAATTAAAAAAAATTAGCCAGGCATGGTGGCGGACGCCTGTAGTCCCAGCTACTCGGGAGGCTGAGGCAGAAGAATGGTGTGAACCTGGGAGGCGGAGCTTGCAGTGAGCCGAGATCGTGCCACTGCACTCCAGCCTGGGCGACAGAGCAAGACTCTGTCGCAAAAAAAAAAAAAAAAAAAAAAAAAAAAAAAAATCAGGTGAAACAAAATTCAGTCAACTCAGAAGAAAAAATCTTTTGCTCAAAAAATACAAGGTCCTAGAAGAGAAAAACAAAAACAAAAAGGCCTTTTAAATACATATATGCACTCATGCACACATACACACACATATCTTGGATGATAGATTTTAATTAAGCTGACATTTAACCATCGAGCTCCTTTTTAAAAAATATTTTAAAATCTCATTACTATATTTCAGCTAGGACAAATTGCTGCTATTTCAGAAGTACCAAGTATCAAACCAGCAAGGGCTTGATTTAGGAACCAAATGTGTCATAGTAGAAAAAAAGAAGGCAGAACCTTAGCCATCGAACTGCAATGTGGGGGGCAGCCAATTCTTTCAATTTGGCCTGACTGGCAAAAAGGTGGCCTTGTTATGTAATAAAGTCCCTTTAGTAGTCAAAATAAAAAATCTTTCCTCTTTTTTTATTTCCTTTTATCTTTCCTCTTTTTTTGTTTCCTTTTGCTGGCCATTTTTCTACCCCCACCGTATCTAACCATTTTTTTTTTTTTTTTTTTTTGAGATGGAGTCTCGCTCTGTTGCCAGACTGGAGTGCAGTGGCATGATCTCGGCTCACTGCAACCTCTGCCTCCCAGGTTCAAGCAATTCTCCTGCCTCAGCCTCCTGAGTAGCTAGGACTGCAGATGTGCACCACTACACCCGGGTAATTTTTATATTTTTAGTAGAGATGGGGGGGTCTCACCATGTTGGCCAGGATGGTCTTGATCTCTTGACCTTGTGATCTGCCTGCCTCGGCCTCCCAAAGTGCTGGGATTACAGGTATGAGCCATCACGCCTGGCCCATACCACGTTTTTGTGTGTGTATGGGTATTTTAGCCACTTTGGAGGCTTGTTACCCATATTTTGGAGTTCTCCTTTGGATTTGACCCAAGTCAGGATGTGTGTTGGACCCAAAATGTGCTGCTTGCAGACCTAGCTTTTCAGGGCTGTTACACCCTGAACCAGTTTGGTCTACCAAACTGTGTTGCAGCTACCTGGCACAGTGTGCCAGGGGCTCAAGGTGCGGGCAGGGTCAGCTCCTTATATGCACCTGTTGGCTGAGATTAGACCCTAAGTATATTCTCCTGAGGAGAAAACCTATTTGAAGCCACTGCAGGTCTTAGGGAGTGTTCCTCCCAGATGCGCTTATGTGATCTCAGTTGCCTGAGAATGCCCCGAAAGGCTAAGGGGAGCAAGGTGCTCTTATTTCTTCAGAATGGAAGATTCCACACTCATGAGCTAGTGTTTGGAGTTGGTCAAATCTGGTAAGGAAAGGACCGAAACACATATGCAAAAAAACAAACAAACAAACAAACAAAAAACCCAACAAGACAGAAACAAACAACAAAATAGTTAAGCAAAACTAACAATGATCACACAAATTATATGATTTCTGAATGCTCTAAGTGTAAGCAGAAATTAACACCAGCTGGTCGTTAATGCTAACTTTAGTCATTTAAAAATAATTTGCCAGACAGAATCCCAAACCAGTTTCTTACCTAGTGATGTGTCTCAGGCTGTAGACTGCTCTCTACAATCCTAGAAGCAGGAAAAAGACTCATCTTCCCTGTTAGAAGCTAGCTCAAACTCCATTAAGGAGTTTCCTGCCTTCCATTATCATGGAAGCAGGAAAACTTGCCTTCCTTATTGGAAGCAAGTAAAATTCCAAAGAAAAGAGGAGTTGTACAGGAAAATAAACTTTAGATCTCGACCAAATTTTTGGAAACCAGGGATTCTCTGCAGGGGATTCCCTCAGACCTCAGCAAATTGTCCTGTTGGTTTGAGCCATAAAGTTAGCTCATGCTGGTACCAAGCACCAATAGGAGATTTGTCAAAGGTCAGGGGCATCTCCACCCAGAATCCCTTCATGGTTACCAAACTGTAAACCCAGAAAATCTGAGACAGATCTCAGTTAATTCAGAAAGTCTATTTTGCCAAGGTTGAGGGCGTGTGTCTGTGACACGGCCTCAGGAAGCCCTGATGATATGTGCCCCAGGTGGTCGGGGCACAGCTTAGTTTTACACATTTTAGGGTGACATGAGACGTTAATCAATATATGTAAGTTGTACATTGGTTCCATCCAGAAAGGTGGGGACAACTCAAAGCAGAGGGGAGGGAGTTGGGCGTCCAGGTCACAGGTAAGTGAGAGACAAATGGTTGCCTTCTTTTGAGTTTCTGATAGGCCTTTCCAAAGGAGGCGATCAGAATATGCATCTATTTCAATGAGCAGAGGGATGGCTTTGAATAGCATGGGAGGCAGGTTTACCCTAAGCAGTTTCCAGCTTGAATTTTCTTTTTAGCTTACTGATTTTAGGGGCCCAATATATTTTCCTTTCACAAACTCACATAACCTACTCTCCAGCCTCAGTGTCTTGCTGATCCTCTGAGACCTTCCTGAACAAGAACTTCAGTTCTGACTCCAAGCACTTCTACCTGAACTCTCTCCGTTTTAAGAACAGGGCATTTTGTTTTTCTGAGTTCTCTCAGTCAAAACAAAGAGGAATTTTTTAAAGTTCCTTGAGGGCATTAGGCACTTACGTATCAAGCAAACTCTTCTTTTTTTCTTCCAATTCTCAGTAAATGACAGGAATCAGTGCATAGTTGTGAGTGCCTACTTTGTGTCAGACTCTGTGCAAGCACTAAATATAAAATTTTGCATAAGACATAGTCTCTGCTCTCAGGCAACTTATAATTTAGCAGCAGAGACGAACATCTAAATGAACAACGAGTTGTGTGTTAAGTCCTGATGGAGGAAAGCATTGTACCCTGTGGGAACAAAAATTTAAAATACGTGCATTTAAATTAGCCTGTGGGAAGTAGAGAAATGTCAGTCAGGATAAACCAAATCCTAGTGGCTTAATACACGCTTTTTTCTTACTTACCCTTCATGTTGGATGTGATCAACAGGGGCCCTGCTCTTTGTAGTCTGTTAGAGACCTAGGCTGATGGAGGCTTTAACTTGGCACCTGCTCTGAGTCTAGACCACTGCGGTAGTCAGATACGGTGACTTACTCACTGGCTCTTAAAACTTCTACCTGGAAAATGTGTGTAATTTCTATTCGTGTTTAATTGGCCAAACAAGTCAGGAGACCACATTTAAGTTAAAGAGTGTCATGAAGCTTTCCCAATGGGAAAACAATCAGAAATCTTTGGTGACCATCACCACAGGGATTACCAGATGTGGCTTCAAATATGATTTGAAGGCTAAGGGAGGTGGGAGAAAAGCAAGAGGCAGAGGGGACAGCATGAATTAAAGTGTGAAAATATGAAAGTGAATGTGGTGCTTTTTGGCAATTTATATTTATAAATTTATGTAACATTTATCTGTTTCAAGTGCTCTAAAATATATATATTTTTTGAGACAGAGTCTCGCTGTGTCAGCTAGGCTGGAGTGCAGTGGCATGATCTCGGCTCACAGCAATCTCTGCCTCCCAGATTCAAATGATTCCCTTGTCTCAGCCTCCTGAGTAGCTGGGATTACAGGCATGCATCACCATGCCTAGCTAATTTTTTTATTTCTAGTAGAGATGGGGTTTTGCCATGTTGACCAGTCTGGTCTTGAACCCCTGATCTCAAGTGATCCACCTGCCTCCACCTCCCAAAGTGCTGGAATTACAGGCGTGAGCCACCACACCTGGCCCAAGTGCTCTAGAAATATTGACTTCATTCTCATTGTAGCAGGACAAGCCGCAGACAAGAACCCCTCAGGCACTGAGTTGTAGAAGGAAAAGGCTTTATTCAGTTGGGAGCATCAGCAGACTCATGTCTCCAAAAACCGAGCTCCCTGAGTGAGCAATTTCTGTCCCTTTTAAGGGTTTACGACTCTAAGGGGGTCCGTGTGAGAGGGTCATGATCGATTGAGCAAGTAGGGGGTACGTGACTGGGGGCTGCATGCGCTAGTAATCAGAACAGAAAAGAACAGGACAGGGATTTTCACAGTGCTTTTCCATACAATGTCTGGAATCTACAGACAACAGAACCAGTTAGGTCAGGGGTTAACTACCAGGCCTGGAATGCAGTACAGGGCTGTCTGACTACTGATTTCATTTCTGTCTTTTCTTTAAGGCAGAAACTTTTTCTTCAAGGCAGAAATTGGGCATAAGACAATATGAGGGGTGGTCTCCTCCCTTATTGCCCCACTTTGAGAACTTTACTCATTAGTGGGAGTTCTCACTTTCATCCTCATTACCCATGTCTTCTTGCAAGACAGATCAATAGTGATTCATATAATACACTTGTGCTGAAGCATTTTGGTGGACTAAGGTAGTGATGAAGCTTTTTATCATTTGAAGAAGTACAGGTAGCAAACAAGGGAGCAGTAAAGAGGTTCCTATTACTATTGTAACTCCTATTATAAGAGTTTTAAATCCTCCTAGTGCTGGGAACCATTTTCCAAACATGGTCCCAGGATCAAATCTATGCCACACTTGCATGGGCACATGTGCCAGGTTTGTCATATCTCTAACTATGTCTTCAGCTACTTGCCCTTGATCATCTATGTGTAGACAGCAATTAGTAAGGTTAAATTTCCCACAGACCCATCCTTCAGCTGCTAGCAAGTAGTCAAAGACAATCTATTTTGATAGATAGCATTTCTCATCTGAGTTTCTTGCTGGGCCAGAATAGTCAAGGCTCTGCCAGTTTTATTAGTGATTATTTCTGAGACAGCTTGTAACCGTATGATTTGGTTGAGCATGTAAATGGGAGTCTGGTATCCCCACGAGCCATCTTGTGCCCAAGTAGCAGGCCCATAATATTGTATGATTCTTTCAGGGGGACATTCATCATCTTTCCCATTTCCTATAGCTATGCTTCTTTTTTTGTGGGAAGCATAGACAGGGAAGCCCAGGAGCTCGCCTATTTTTATGGGCAGTAGGAAGAAAGATGGTTTAATAGTGCCAATAACACAACTACTTGCCCACTGGTCAGGTAATTTGGTGTAAGCTCTATGCCCACATATCCAGTATAATCCAGTGGGGGCTGTCCAGTCCCGACAGGACTCTGGGTGGGTCCACATGGTTTGCAACTTTGGGAATTTACTAAGCAAATTTCTTTCAGTGTGGTTTGAACTCCACCAAGTGGCTGTTTTTGTAGTACTATACAGTTTTTGCCCAAGGTAGCTGAGTCTTCCCAAAGGAAGGGTGAACTCCTTCCTCACCCTTGCACTATTGTCTAATAATTGAGGTTTTTCAGGTCCCAGAAGTTGCCAGTCTCTCAATTTATTTTAAAAACAGTAGTCATAGGGGGCTCAGATGGATTATAGCACACAACAGGCTGGTCACTTCCTGGGCTACATACCTTGTATAGCATTATACAAATAAGTTCCTTTTAGAGTCCTGTTACGCTTATAATAACCATAAAATAATAGGGCTGTAGCAACCTTTTGTTCTACCTCAATGACTTGATGTATACACTGGGAAGGGTCCTCAGTCTGAGGAAGGTCAGTTGAAGTCCTTACTGTACAAGTCCAAATTTTAAGGAAAATGAGTCCCATGATAATTCTTCTCATGCTTCAGCCGTGCATGGACCAGTCAGCTTCCAGGTGTGACTGGAGCAGGGCTTGTCGTCCTCCTCAGAGTCACTTTGCAGGGGTTGTCCAGGCTCGGTTTTGCCTCCCAGGTTTCAGGGGCTACAGGTTTCACACAGCTGTGGTGGATCCAGGATGGGATTTCTTCTACCTTTACAGCCGTGGGGGTGGTCAGGATGATGGTCTGAGGTCCTTTCTACCGTGGCTGCAAAGGGACTACATTCCAGTCCCTGATCCATAGGTGATCACCTGGAGAGAAAGGGTGAACTGGGGAGAATAAGCTAATGGGACCCCTCTCATTTACCCAAGTTGAGATTGTCTGTGTAATTTTTCCCAAAGCCTGTAGCTGTCGCTGTAACTCAATTTCACCTGACTCTCAGGGAGTGCCTGGAAGTCCCCATAGTATAGAAGGAGGCCTATGATACAGTATTTCATAAGGTGAGTATCCTGTTTTCTTAGAAGGGGTCCATCTAATTTTAAACAATACCATAGGAAGGGCCTGTATCCATTTTAATCCTGTTTCCTGACATACTTTCCCTAAACTAATTTTGATGGTTTGATTCATTCGCTCCACCTTTCCGGAACTCTGAGGTCGGTAGGCAGCATGTAGCTTCCAAGTGATTCCTAACGCCTTTGCTGTCTTCTGTACCAAGTCAGCCACAAATGCTGGCCTATTATCTGAGCCAATTCATAAGGGCATTCCAAACCTAGGAATAAGATCTTGAAGAAGCACACGGGTTGCTTTGTAGGCCTTTTCAGTTTGTGTTGGATAAGCCTCCACCCACCCAGAGTAAGTACACGCAAGTACCAGCAAATACTTGTTACCTCCACATTTCAGCATTTCTGTGAAATCCACCTGAAGAGCCTCAAAAGGAGCTGCTCCATAAGCTTGTATGCCGGGTGGAACAGTGGGACCTTGCCTTGCATCATGCTGTTGGCAAGTAATGCACTGCTGTGCTACTGCTTTGGCAAGGGCTGGCTAGTGTGAGATGTAGAAGTACCAGCCTAACAACTTTTCAACTGACTCTTGACCTAGATGAGTGGTTTCGTGCACGGCCAGTACGATTGTGGTTCCCAGCAACTGCGGCACAGCTACCCTCCCATCTGGCAGTCTGATCATCCTTCTTTTATTACTTGCCCCACTTCTGCATGGAATGTCTTTTTCTTCCTTAGAATAGGTAGGTACCAGGTGAGGTGTTTGATGGAGTAAGGGCCTGCTACTGATGCCCAGTAAGGGGTAGATGCTGCTTTTCGAGCTTGTGAGTCAGTTCAGGAATTTCCTAAGGCCACTGAGGTGGAGTCTCGCTGAAGTCCCCTGCAGTGCATGACTGCCCACCTTCTGAGGTTTCCACACTGCCTCTAATAATTGTAGAATTTCTTGTTGATATTTTATGTCCTTTCCCCCAGAGTTTAACCCCCCTTTTCCTTATATAATGCTCCATGCACTTGGAGGATTAGAAAGGCATATAGAGAGTCAGTGTAGATGTTTACAGCCTTACCTTCACTGAGTTCTAGAGCCTGAGTTAAAGCAATGAGCTCAGCCTTCTGGACTGAAGTGTCCTGTGGCAACGATTTGGCTTCAATGACAACATCCAAAGTTACCACCGCATATCCTGCACATCTTTCTCCTTGTGGGTTGATGAAGCTGCTCCTGTCCACGTATAACTCCCAGTCTACTGATGCCCATGGCTGGTCCCAAAGGTCAGGTCTGCTAGAATAAATTGAGTCCAACACTTCTACAGTTATGCTCGAACAGGCACTCTGATACTGGAAGCAGGGTGGTGGGATTTAGGGTATTACAGACTTCAATGATTATGCGGGGATTTTCACATAGCAAGCTTTGGAACTTGGTTAATCTAGCATTTGTTAGGCAATGATGTCCTTTGGTATTCATCAAAGTTACCACAGCATGGGGGGTCTTTATATTCAGGTTTTGCCCAAGGGTTAGCTTATCTACTTCTTGTGCTAACAGGGCCACCACTGCCAGGGTGCTTAGACATGGGGGCCAGCCTTTGGAAACCCCATCTAGTTGTTTTGAGAGATACGCCACTGGCCTTGGCCAGGGCCCTACAGTCTGGGTTAAAACTCCAACTGCCATTTTTTTCTCTTTCTGACACATCGAGTGTAAAGGGCTTTGCCAAATCTGGTAGTCCTAGGGCTGGGGCCGACGTAAGTTTTTCCTTTAACTCACAAAAGGCTTGCTGTTGTAGAGGTCCCCATTCAAAGGGCTCCCAGTCACCCCCCTTTGTAACCCTGTACAAAGGCTTGGCTAGTACTGCAGTTTGGAATCCATAATCCACAAAACCTCACAGCTCCTAGGAATTCCCTTACTTACCTTCTGGTTTTAGGTTCCGGTAGGCTGCAGGTGACCTGCTTTCTTTCTGACCCCAGGCTACACTCCCCTTTCCGAATAGTGAATCCCAGGTAGCATACCTGCTATCTGCAGATCTGAGCTTTCTTCCTGGACACCTTATACCCACAGTCCTCCAGGTGCCAAAGCAGGGCATCCATCCCTTTTGTGCACCCGACCACCATGGAATGTCCCAGCAGAAGGTCGTCTGCTTACTGGAGCAAGATGCAGCCTAGGTCTTTAGCAGGCAACTTTTGCAGGTCTCAAGCCAGGGCCTCCCTGAAGATAGTAGGGGAGTTCTTGAACCCTTGGGGAAGCCAGGTCCAACTGTCCTGAGTAGTGACACCTGACTCTGGATCTTCCCACTGAAACGCAAACAGCTTCTGGCTCTCAGGAGCTAGTCTGATGCTATAGAAGGCATCTTTTAAGTCCAGACAGGTAAACCAGCTGTCCTCAGTCAGCGGCAACCCTAACAATTTGTAAGGCTTAGGAACTGTTGGGTGCAGAGTCACTGTAGCTTGGTTGACCAAACACAAGTCCTGTACTAGCTGTTAGTGCTTGGGGGACAGGCAGGAGTAGGGTGTTCCATGGAGACTGGCAAGGGACTATAATTCCAAAGGCTTTTAAGTGCCTGAGATGAACCTGGATTCCTTCTAGAGCTTCCCTGGGAACTGGATACTGCTTTTGTCTAATTGACTGGGCCCCAGGTTTAACTTCTATGAGTACGGGGACTTGGTTGACCGCCAGTCCCGGAGGATTATCCTCTGCCCATACTCTGGGCCATCACTTAGCTAGAGTTGGTTTTATCTCTTGGCCTGGCTCGGTTAGAAAAAGTCTCCATTCTTCTTCCCGGGGGACCATAAGGGCCATGGTAACTCCTATTTCCAGTAACTTTAGCTGTAAAGAGCACTGTTTTGTAAAGGAGATGGTGGCTCTCAGCTTGCTAAGCAAGTCTCTTCCCAGCAAAGGCAAGGGACAGTCAGGCATGTACAAGAACTGGTGAACTATTTCACGTCCCCCCACCGAGCAGATCCGCAGTAGACAGAAAGCCTGCTTAGTGGAAACTCCTGTTGCTTCGATTATATCTACAGTTTTCTTGGATAAGGGGGCAGCCGGGGTGGTCACTACTGAATGTTCAGCACCAGTATCGACCAAAAACTTAATGTCCTTGCCCCCAATTGTAATCCTGACTGTGGGCTCCTTGGGGGCACTTAAGTGTAGAGGACTATGTGCTAATGAGATGTTCCCGATAAGTCCTGCTCTTGCAAACAAAGCAGGGTGTTCCTTCCCTGCAAACAGGGAGGACAAAGGAGCCAGCTGCAAACAGCAGACCCTGGGGGCTGGTTTATGTGTAAACATCTTGAAAATCCAGAAAGTCAGGGAAAGGTCAGAAAAACAACAATGTGTCTTATGACTTGGCAACATTCCACAAACGACTGTATAAAATAAAGCAGAGCGTGTCGTTTGGGGCAGCTGCCATGTTTGTCTCATCCTGTGTTGTCTTGTGTGTTCATTCCTTTGTTTAGGAAACACGCGGACCCCAACACTTAAGCCCAGTCCCCTTCAGTCTAATAGTCCTTCAGCCAGATTGTACAAAACTCCCTTGTCTTTATCTGAGGTCTTTTGCTCTGAATCACCTTGCTTTTCCTTCAGTTGAGGACACTTATCTTTTCAATGTCCTATTTCCTTACAATAGGCACATTGGTTACAATGCAAGTGTGGGCTATTAGATTGCTTGTTCTTCCCAGAACCCCCCTTTCCATCTCCTTTCGGGGGAATTCCCCTAATGGCCGTGGCCAGTAAGTCGGCGTTTCGCCTGGCCTGGCATTCACCTTCCTTCACGACTTTCTCTGCAGCTTATTGCATCTCTATTCACTAACATTTGATTGGCTATTTCCAGTAACTGCAGGGTATTCATACCCACAAACCCAGCCTGTTTCTGCAATTTTCTCCTGCTGTCTTCCACGCTTTGACTAACTAAGGCCATGTTAATCATGAGCTGATTTTCAGGGCTATTTGGAGCAAAAGGAGTGTACATATGGTAAGCCTCACACAGTCTTTCATAGAATTGCGCTGGACTCTCTTTTCCTTGGATGACCTCAGAGACCTTATTTACATTTGTAGTCTTTTGAGCCCCTTTCTTTAGACCTTCTGTCAATGCCTCATGGTACCATCTTAGCCTCTCTATGTCTGGTCCCTCATTTGGGTCCCACTGGGGGTCTGTTCCTGGCAGCTGAATTCTTATATATTCTTGGGGGTTTTGGTAATCTGCTGGGACATGCTCCTCTAGCCACTTAGTTGATGCCTGGAGCACCCTTTGCCTTTCATCTGTATTAAAGAGGTACATGAGCAGCTGGTGGCAATCAGCCCAAGTAGGATTATGAGTCTGTATAATAGTTTAGAGCAAGTCAATTAAAGCTTGAGGCTTTTCGGTGTAAGATGGAGTATTATTTTTCCAATTGAGGTCAGCAGAGGAGAAATGTTGATACAAAAAGGCACGCCTTTCCACCAGGTGTCTGTCCTCATCTACCCCAGTATATTGCTGTTCTCTCAGGGGCATTTGGATTCCACTCTTGGGCCATAAGTGAGCTGCCATGGGAGGAGTTTCTCCCACGGCTTCACTTCCTCTTTTGTCTACTCTGGGTGGTCTAGGAGTGTGGATATCTGGTGGAGATGTAGGTACTGTGGACTCAGGAGTGGGAAGCCCTTGCTCTCAATAAGTAAGGGTCACTGCTGGTACCAATTCCTGCCATGATTCTTCTTTTGTGGTGTGTGTGGTGTGAGTATGGTGTTTTGTCTCAAGGAAATATGGGTCAGGCACAAAGTAAGCCCACCCTACTAGGAACTAAGTTGGGTCGGACAGGACTTTTGGCACTGACTTCCCTCAGCAGGTGGAGCGAGAACCTTCTTTAACTAACTGTCTCTTTGCTACTAGTACTGCTGCTGCCTGTCCTCTTAACCACTGTGGGGGATCTAAAACTAGCTGTAACCAAGAATCTATATATGGGAACTGATCTGGGTGCCCTGGCTTACAGGTTACTCTGTGCAATACCTTCGAGACAAGGGACCTGTCCAGGCTTCCTTCTGATGGCCAACCCACCTCTAATGCTAGCCAGTATATCTCACACAAAATTCTAAGTTTTCCTGGTGTCATAGTAACTCCATAGTCTCCCTTAAATTCCTTTTTGAAAATTTTCAACATAGTTCCTAGTGGGGTGGGCTTACTTTGTGCCTGACCCATGTTTCCTTGAGACAAAACACCACACTCACACCACATGCATACCACAGAACAAAGAATGGGTAAAGAGGGACACACACACTTTTACAGTTTACACCAAACCAGAATCAAAACCAAAATCAAAGTATCAAGCAATCCAAGTCAAGTCAAAAACAAAAACCAAAGTGCTGGTACAGGCACATCATGGGTGATCAGACCATGCTTCCACTCAAATGGCATGGGCAAGTTCCAAAGACCAGTCTTACCAAGTTTCAGATGTCTGGACCCCAAGTGCCAGTTCCTTCCCGGTGTTCAGCCACTGCGTTGATCCTCCATGGGGGCCTGTCATGTGCTTCTCTGGTGAGGTGTTCCACTGGGGCAATTGCCTGCCCTCAGGGAGCACTCTCAGGATCTGCATCTTTCAAGCTGGCTGGAGTCCCCCACAGGGATGCTCCACAGGGTAGCCTAAGCTGCCTAAGGAGCTGCCTCGACCGTCCATTAATCACCTCAATTCCTGGTCAGAGAACCAAGACATGTAGCAGGATGAGCCGCAGACAAGAACCCCTCAGACACCAAGTTGTGGAAGGAAAGGGCTTTATTCAGCTGGGAGCACTGGTGGACTCACGTCTCCAAAAACCAAGCTTCCCAAGTGAGCAATTCCTGTCCCTTTTAAGGGCTTACAACTGTAAGGGGGTCCATGTGAGAGGATCATGATCGATTGCGCAAGCAGGGGGTATGTGACTGGGGGCTACATGCACCGGTAATCAGAACGGAAAAGAACAGCACAGGGATTTTCACATTGCTTTTCCATACAATGTCTAGAATCTATAGATAACAGAACTAGTTAGATCAGGGGTTGATCTTTAACTACCAGGCCTGGAATGCAGCGCCAGGCTGTCTGACTACTGATTTCATTTCTGTCTTTTCTTTAACTCCTACTTTTTCTTTGAGGCAGAAATTGGGCACAAGACAATATGAGGGGTGGTCTCCTGCCTTATAACAACCTTGTGAGAGAGGGTTCATTTAACAAAGAAGACACTGAGCACAGGAGGCCACCATTTACCTGGGGCAAAGCCAGGATCTGAACCCAGATGGCCTGGCTCTGGAGTCCATGCTTCTGAGCACCATATAGTGCTGCTCCCTTGGAAATTCATAAAGGGAGGACTGGACCCAGTTCTCCAGGGCAGCAGGGGGAGTGCACATGCCAAGGATGCCACTGGAAAGTGAGCAGAGGTGAGGTTGTGAAGGTAAGCCTGAGAAGACAGTTTCCTCCCCCGCCTCCCCTGAGGTCTTAGAAGCCACTAACATCTTTAAGCAGGGGAGTGATGTGAACAAATTTACACATTAGAAAAATCACCCACTGAATTTTATTTCTTCCCTTCCCCCACCAACCATCTGAACTTTCTAAGTCCTCTTTTTCTGTGTGGCTCATTTGCTCCACCTGTACTGCAGTTGAAGGATAAGGAATGTGCAATTTCTATACACAGTCCAAGTGTTTTCATAAGTGCTTCTTAAACTGGCTTTAAAGGCAGATCTGTGTCCATGACTACACCTGTCCCTCTCTCCCTATAACAGTGAAAAAAACTCTAAAACAAACTTTCCTTTAATCACATAAGCTATTTCTTTCTGAATTAGAAATGCCCAGTTGCTCAACCTGCAACAATGAATACAAATCAGTTTCCCTAACACATTGGGGAACTGCTCCACCAAATCTAACGCACCTGTTTCAAGTTTTCTTTTAAGCCCTTACTGATGCTACTTGTATAAACCCATCACTATTGTGCCTCTGTGCCTTGGATGTGCTCCCAGCCACTCCCCTACCTCTGCCACTTGCTTGAAGGCAGCCATTGTGACAGCATTCTTTTCTTGGCCCATATTAGAGTTAGAACTGGGAGCTTATTGAGAACTGGGGATCCATCTCTCTTGTGGAAAGGGTCTGTTCCTCTCAGTGTTCCCTGTTCCCTGCTTTCTGGACCAGTAAGGTCCAGGTTTTACATAACTGTTGAGTGGATTTTCACTAACAAACATAATAATTTAAAAAAATTGAAACATGTGATTTGCCTACGTGATCTGTCTATCTGGAATTCATGTGAAATACATTTCACCTGCAGACTTGAATTTTTAAAACTTCTCCCTTGCAAATTGCTCATTCCCTACCTTGCTGCTTTCTCTTGTCATCTGTCTTTCCCGGGATATTTTTCTCATAGGACTGCAGGACCAATCTCCCGTTTCCTTCCTTCTTCTCTTGTGGTGAGCAGACTCTAAGATGACCCCCATGATCCCACCTCCTAGTACTCATGCCCTTGAGTGTGGATGGGGCCAGTGACTTGCTTCTAATAGAATAAGAACAGGTGATGGGATGTCACTGCTGTGATTAGAATACATAGGACTGTAGTGTTCCTTCTTCCAGGAGACGCCTTTAACTAGCTTTGGTGAAATGGGTGGTCATGTTGAGGAGGCCCCTTTTGCAAGGAGCTGAAGGTGGCCCTAGCTGACAGCCAATGATAAATGGAGGACCTCTGTCCCACAGGAAACAAAGAACTGATGCTATCAATAATTACACAAACTTGGAGGCAGATCTTTCCCCCACTGAGCGTGGGGGTGAGATCAAAGCTCTGGCTGACCCACTGAGTGCAGTTTTCAGATGAGACCCTGAGCAGAGGACCCAGTTCAGCTGTGCCCAGACTCCTAATCCACAAAACTTGGAGACAATAAACATGTATTGTTTTAGGCTGCTACATCTGTGGGAATAGTTTAGAAGTCTTCCTTTGCCCCTGGAGTATGGCAAGGTTCAGGCTCTTGTCCCATGACCATGAAAAATTAGGCACATGGACGTGGAGAGTGAGTAGGGCAGAGTAGAATCTACTGGGAAAAAGGAAAGCTCTCAGCAAAGACAGGGGTCTTGAAAGCAGGTTGTCAGTAAGACATCTGTGTTCTGTGTCTTTTATGTGGCAGAAGCCAGGAAGTCTTCTGTGGGTTTTGCCCAGATGGGAGAGGTAACATTTTCTCCTTGGGGTACTACAGCTGTGCATGCCTAAGGTTTGCCAAAGTGACTCCATCTTGGTTATTACCCATGAGTGCCTAAGCAAAACCCATGGGGGTGCTAAAACCACAATGCTAATGTCATGTTTAATGACATTATAATGAGCTGGGTTAAATTAGGGAAATTTAGGTTGATTTATTGTGCCTGCACCAAAGTTGGGATGGTCACTTCTGAGCAACATCCTAGCTTAAGGGTAAGTTCTTACATTTTTCCTGTTAACTGTAGAGGCAGTATAGGGGCTGTCCCACAGTTGTTCTTGTGAACATAGTTCCTTTCTATCCCTTCTCCTGAGACCCTCCCTCTCTATGTGCCTATCCATCCCTTAACTACCTCCTCTCTCAATAGTGTTACACAGCAATAAATAATGCATTCCCTTTTTGATTTCTGGTCATAGCACCGATCTAGCCCCAGGGACATCCTCAATTTCTCTGGCCTCCCTTAAATACACAAGGCCTTACCTTAAAGCATACCACTCCCTCACACTATGAAAATTATATCAATAGTTATCAGAATGAAAAACTTCTGAGCTTTATACCTCTTCTGGCCAAAGGCTCCCCATGCCCAAGAAACTGGCCTGAACACCTAATCCCTTCTCACAGGGGGTGGCAAAACATGGCAGTTGAACTGTCTGCTTAGCACCTTCTGTCTGTACTATTCCTCCTGACATCACTGGGTATCCCTGCCATTTGGGCCCTCTAACCATCACTAGAGAGATCCTTGGCTTCTGGTCCATAGGGGATGACAATTTGGCCTGCAGGCCTGTCTCTGAAGACTATTTGGACTCTGCTCTGTGAACGGAGAGTGGTGCCAAGTCATCTCCAAAGGAGTCAGTGTTTCTTAAGTTTGCTTTCTTTTCTTAAAACTAGTTTCTACTACACAAGCAATGCATAAGTACATTCTCTTAGTTAGAAAAGCAAGTCTTAGCCTTAACTTGGAAATGCCCTTTAACTCCCACCATGGCGTCTGGGCCTTTATCCCACTTGCCTACAGTAAGCCTGTTATGAGTTTGGTGTTTCCCTCCAGACTCTTCTCTATGCCTGGAGATCTTTTTTATTTTTTTAAGAGATAGCGTCTTGCTCAGTCACCCAGGTTGGAGTGCAGTGGCAAGAACACAGCTCACTGCAGCTTCAAATTCCTGGGCTCAAGCAATCCTCCCACCTCAGCCTCCTGAGTAGCTGGGACTATGCATGAGCAACTGTGCCCAGCTAAAAAAATTTTTTTTGGGAGACAGGGGTCTCACTATGTTGCCCAGGCTGGTCTTAAACTCCTGGCCTCAAGTGATCCTCCCACCTCAGCCTCTGAAAGTGTGGTTATTACAGCTGGGAGCAACCACAACTGGCCTGTTTTGGGAATCTTTGCAGGTTAGTTCACACAGTTCAGTCTCATTCTTCCACTGCCACGTGGTACTCCATAGTATTGACAGGTATTTACATGGTTTCCGCTCATCTGTCATTACAAATAATGCCACAGTGAACATCTTAGTATATGCCTCTTTGAATGAGGTTTTTTATTTTTTTGAGACAGAGTCTTGCTCTGTAGCCAGGTTGGAGTGCAGTGGCGTGATCTCAGCTCACTGCAAACTCTGCCTCCTGGGTTCAAGCAATCCTCCTGCCTCAGCCTCCTGAGTAGCTGGGACTATAGGCACATGCCACCATACCCAGCTAATTTTTATATTTTTAGTAGAAACGGAGTTTCACCATGTTGGCCAGGATGGTCTCGATCTCTTGACCTCGTGATCCTCCCACCTCAGCCTCCCAAAGTGCTGGGATTACAGGTGTAAGCCACCAAGCCCAGCCATGGATGAGTTTTTATAGCATGGAATTGCTGGGTCATAGGATATGATTTAAATTTTAGCAGATGTTGCTAAATTATCCTCCAAAGTAGCTATACTAATTTACAAGTTGACCAGCAGGAAATGCATATCACTTTCCCAAGCCTTGCCAACACTTTAGAAACTTTTTACTCATCGGATAGAAGGAAATATGGTTTCTCACTGTTGTAATTTATAGTTCCTTGCATTATAAACATCTTTTAGATGTTTTTGGTCACATTTCTACTTTACAAATTATTCATTGATTTTGTCCATTTTTAAGAACTCAGTTGTCTTAATGATTTACAGGTCTTTATATAATCTTTATACTAGTGCTCTTTGTCTCACTTGTCATTTATTGTGTGTGGCTTAGGAAAAGTTGTAGAATTTGACCCTATTCAATTGGTAAATCTTTCCTTTGTGATTTTGTTATTGTTTGAAAAAGTAAAAGAATAAAGAATGGCTACTCCACAGGCAGAGCAGCCTATGGTTTTTTCTTATGTCTTTAAAGAAACTTCTCCTACCCCATGGTCACAAAAATTCTTACATTTTCATCAATACTTCAACAGCTCTGTGTTTAATGTTGGGCCTTAAATTCCAGATTTTAGTGAATAGTGTCAAGTGGGGGGTCTATTATTTTTAATGAGTAAGCAATTGTCCCAACTCTACTGGCTAGACCACCAGTCTGAAATACTACCTTTATCACACTAAACTCCCATGTGTACACAGGACGGTTTTTGAACTCCAGTTAAGTCCATCAGTACCACAGTTTTACTTCACCCAGTCTTCACAGGGACTCCAGTCCCATTTAACATACCTGCTCTCTCCAACTGTGCAATCTCTTTTTCTAGTACCCACTCTCAAGGCTTGGGCATGAACCTACAGTGCTTGAACTCAGTTGGGGAGTAGGGGGATGCCAGTGTTGCAGTGATTCAATTCATATCTTGATGATTCTCCACATATTCTTTTTCCCTTTTAGCCTTTATACCCAAGAGAAATTCAGCTGGACACCAGTAACCTAAATGCTATTTATTGAAAAGAGCAAAGAAAGAGTGCTGACCCCTTAGGGACAGGATGAAACAAAACAAGCTCTGCAAGTCTACCTCCTGCTCAGCATACAGGCTTGTTGCCCCACTGGGCCATCTTGTTGTTGATGGGCATCTTGAAGAACTGATCAGACTGTATATAGGCAGCGATTTTCTCCAAAGCCTGAAAGGAAAATACACCAAATCTTATAAAGACCCCAATCCAGTCCAACAGATGCATACCAAAACAGCAACCTTCACATGTTGCCTATGTCTACCTCCTCCACTTTTTGTAGACAGTGCCTTCAAGGTGTAGAAGTCAGGCTTTTCCCAAGACTTAAAGGTCTAGAGGTGTCCAACCATTGATCCCTTTAGGCAAAAGCCAGGCAAGAATCCACCACAACGGGATCCTACAGGGCCCAGGGAAGCCTGTGAGTGTTTTTATAAGAGAAAGGTGCAGGAAACATCACCTCAAAACGGCACATAAAAGCCTTCAGGTTTGGGAACTCATCCAGGCACTTGGGCTCAAATATACGGTTCTGATCCAAGATATCATAGGTGAGAAAATCCACAAAGGTGAGCTAGAAGAAAAGCAATAAGATGCTTGGATCTGAGGAGTAGTAGCCTGCAGAGATAGAAGGTATGCTCTTCTTTTCCCTTCTTCCTACCTTTTCCCCTGCAAACCATGAGAATTTCCCCAGAAACACGGAGAATTGTTTCAGTTGTCCAGGTAGCTCTTCCAAGTACTGAGGCTTCAGTTTTTCCTAAGAGGAAAAAACAGAATGAGAATAGTGGTGATCACTTTTGTAGTTAATCAGGGCACAGGCCAGTGATGGACATTTAGTAGCCCCTTCTCTAGGTGGCTTCTCATTGCCTTCACTTGAGGATGGCAGGGTGGGAAGGAGGAGTTTGGAAAGAAGAGGCACCAGAACCGGAATTACATGACAAAACAAACCAAAAATTATAAGTTCTGTTTCTTATTCTAATAATCTGGGTTGGTGGGAAGGTAGCAGCAGCAGAATGAAACAGAGATAACCCTTGGGTTCCTAAATACCCCTTTTTCTGATACTCCATTCAGCAGATGTGTGCTAAAGAAACTCACGTGATCAGAGCTGTAACACAGCCTTATCAGTTGTGTGCGGAAATCCATCACTTGGTTCTCTATGATGTCCACTCGAATCTTTTCTTCCTCAGTCTCACCACCTGTAGGCCAAATGATAACAAATCACCCTTGGCATTGTCTACTCTCAGACAAACTACCAGCCTGGGGTCCCTCCCCAGCCCTACCCTACTCACACATGTTGTGCTTGCGAGCGATGTAGCGCAAGATGGCATTGCTCTGGGTGATCTTGTTCTTCCCATCCATGAGGTAGGGCAGCTGAAAGGAAAAGGACAGGCCAGATGAACAACCTACCTCTCTCTTGATTCCCTACCTCTCTCTCCTGGGGAAAAGAATACTTGCAGGGCAGTGAACAAGAAAGAGAAGATGCTGCATTAGGAGAAAAAAGAAAATAAGTAGAAGGCAGCAACTGGGTCCACGAGATTCTAGACAGGGGTTCTTAAATCAGTGTGTGTATGTGTGGGTGTATGTGCATGCCATGGACCTTTTCTCAGAATAAAGTTGTTAAAAGCATGAAGCAAAATAGATTATTTACACAACCAAAAAATATTTTAAAAAATTCAAATAGCGTAATATGCCTATTAATGCATTAAATAGTAAGCAGATGTAATGACTAACATAGTCTCAAAGTAAATAACATATGTATATATTTATTTACACGTATATAAATATCACTTAAAATATCTGCAATGCATTTAATAGAATATAAAACTACCTGATTTCAGGCTGGGCACAGTGGCTCACGCCTATAATCCCAACACTTTGGAAGGCCAAGGTGGGAGGATTGTTTGAGCCCAGGAGTTCAGGATCGGCCTGGGTAACATGGCAAAACCCCATCTCTAACAAAAATACGAAAATTAGCTGGGCATGGTGGCCTGTGCCTGTAGTCCCAGCTCCTTGGGAGGCTGAGGTGGGAGGACTGCTTGAGCCTGGGAGGTTGAGGCTGCAGTGAGCTGCGATTGTGCCACTGCACTCCAGCCTAAGCAACAGAGACCCTGTCTCAAAACAAAAGAACAAAAAACACACAAAAAAGAAAATACCTGATTTCTACTAGTGACAAAGTGACAGACATGGCTAATAACCAATGTCACTTATTGTCTCTCTTCACAATAAAAGGAAATCACTGTTGCTAGTGGTTAATGGGAATGAAAATACATATCCATCCAGTTGAAGGACCCCTGAATTCTATTTATTCTATCCAGGTTAAGATCCCCTATTTTGCATCCTTCTGTACCAGGCAGGAAAGAGGCAAGGATGGATACACTTGAAGGCTTTCCCTTCTGCCCGCCACCTCTACTAAAGCCACTTACATTAGGAAAGTCCAGGTCCAGCTTGAATTTCACATCCAGCCATTGGCTTCGATCATAGTCAGGAGCTGTAAGAGACAGAATTAAGTGGGACCCAACCTCCTTAATACCTCACCTGACAAGAGCGAAAGATCTAAAGAAATGACTTGGTCCCAATACCTCAAATTCCCGGGCCCCAAACGCATAACCATTGAGCCTCTGAGCCCTATTTGGTTAAGCATTAAGATGCGGTTGGGCTATGTTAAAGAGAGAACTCCGAGTTCCAGATAAAGGATGTGTCGCTATCCATCCAGACTGGGGCAGACGTCCCACCCGGCCTTGGCGCGATGCCACCACCCTCTGGGCCTAAGAAGACCTGGGCAGGTGGAGGGCCAGCTTGGCTACAAGGGCACGCAGAGCGGCATTACCTTCCCCACACGTGTATCGTTTCTCCTCATAGGAGGTATCCGTGAACTCCAGGAGCAGGCGGATGGCGTGCGCCAGCTGGGGGAAACAGCGGTTCAGCGACTGCGCAGCTCCCACCCATTCCCAACGCCCGCCCGCTAACGTCCCCGGCTCCGGGGCTGCCGAGCCCCTGCATCCTGCCGGGGCGGTGGTTAAGCTGCCCCCCAAGCCCGGCCCCGGCGTGGTCTCCTCGGCCCCTCCCCACAGGGCCCGCCATCCCAGAGGCTGGGCAGGGGTCGACGTCTGTGGCTCGGCAGCTCGAAAATGCTCCCGCGTAGAGCTGCTCCTACTGGAGACCGCGAACCCAGAGACCCGCCGTCTCCGCGTCAGTCTCTTTGACCGAGCGGCTCTACCGTTGAGACGGCACTCACCCCACGAATATCCCAGTACCCCAAAACCATAGACGACTCGCACGACATGGTGAAAGATTTCCGAGCCTTGGCGGACTGGAGAAACCGTGAGCGGGAGGGGCTTTATACCCGACATAAGGGGGCGGGGCCCACGCGCTGGCGTCCTGACTCCGCCTCCGCCCCGTTCTCGGTCCCCTCCCTCCGCGGCTCCACAGGGCCGTGCGCAGGCGCGACTTCTGTCGGGGTTGGGGTTCAGGGCCTCGCAAGCCGAGGCGGGACACGGGCGGGAGCGCTGCAGGCGAGCAAGCGGACCGGAGGTTGAGGCTCCTCCCTTCCCCACGGGTGGGAGCCAGACTTCATTCATTAATGGTGTCAGTGAAGACGCGAAAAGCAACACTAGCCAGGCAGTTGGGACCCTAGTTACCCAGGGAGAGCGAGATTCGCGCCGTTTTTACCGAGCCAGCCGGGGCTGGAATGTGGGATAGGGAGACTGGGGCAAGGCAGGAGAGTCGGACCAGCCTCTGACCACACAGAGCAGAGGATTCCCCACAGACCAAGCTCCCCTCTCTGTCAGTCAAGGACCTCTGCAACCTGACCCCAACGTGCTTTTCCAGTCCTATCTCGCCGTCAGCCCGTCACAACTTCATAAGCCAGCCCAACCCAAAAATGCTTGCTGTTCCTTCTACACACACTTGCATTTCCCGCCTTGGAGTGTTTGCCCTGTGATCCTCCTGCCTGCAGCCTAATATCCACAGCCTATCCTTCCTCAGCAGCCTTGCTCAAATGTCTGCCTTTTCCTTGAAGTCTTCTCAGAACCAACCTCTATGCTGGCCAGAAGAGGTCTCTTATCTTGAATGTTTCCTCCCTTTGTTTCATGGGCTTAAGTAGTTTATGGTTTCCTTATTATAATTTCCTCCTTCTCCAACCCCTCCCACTTCCTAATGCTCACGCATTTAGGGAAATTAATCTTGCCCCTTTGTGTAGCATGGACTGGAGGAAGAAAGGTACTACCATTTTTCATTCACTCATTCATCTGTCCAACAATGTTTAACATGCCCGTTATGGACAGGCACTCTTTTAGGTACTGGGGATACAGAATTGAACTCAACAGACAAAATCCCTGCCCTCAGGAAGTTTACATTCTAATGGGGAATAAATAAACTAATATATAGTAAATATCTAGTAAGTCCGATGGTGATACACATCCTATAGAGAGAAATAAAATCGAGAAGAGGGGGGTCTCAGGGTGGGAATTGGGGGAGTCCTAGCAGGAAGGGGATTTGTGTTTTTAAAGGATATGTTCATAGAAGGCCTCATGAAGAAGTTAATCTTTAAACAAAGACCTGAAGGAGGTGAGAGATCAAGCCACTCTGCTGTAGGGGCCACCATGGGCTGATATAAATATAAAACAGAATAATTGCTGTTCGTTTTACAAGCATGTTTGCTCTGCTCCTGCCTGCACCCTAATGTCCACGGCCTACCCTTCCTCAAGTAGCCTTGCTCAAAAGCTCACCTATTCCTTGAAGCCTTCTCAGAATCACCCTCTATCCTGGCCAGAAGAGCTCTCTCCATCTCTTATCTTGAATCACTTCCTACCTGCAGGAGGCAGGGAGAACTCCAGGAAAAGGGAAACACCAAGTACAGGAGTGATCACTCTGTAGATTGCGTTTGAAACCAGAGACTAAATGAGATCACCATGGGAGCGCGAGTAGCAGAGATGAGGTCTAAGGGTTTGAGGTGCTCTGGCATATCAACATGTAAAGATTAGGGAAAAATGAGAGCGAACCAGCAAAGTAGTCTGAAAAGGAATCGCCAGGGAGGTAGGAGGAAAACAAAGGGCCTCGGAAGCCAAGTGAAGATGTTTAAAGGGAGAAGTGATCAACTGTGTCAAGTGTGGCTGATCAAGTAAGATGAAGATGGAGAATCAATGGTTGAATTTAGGAAAGTAGGGGTTTTGACCTTGACAGAGCAAGAGACCTGCAGGAGGCCCCTATAGTCATGGGAAGAACTAAGCTTCTGAATTTCAGCAGGGCCCATGCAAATGAAACGGGGCACAGATTTGCAGCAGGGTCAACTCGGGAGAGATAGGGTTCTAGTTGACTGTGGAGGAGTGACAGAGGAAGGAGTCCTGAGCAGCTCTGAGGGTTCTGGCCAGGCCTCCACAGCATAGCCCTCAGGGCACTCTGAGCTCCTAGATCCCCTAGCTTGGGTGTGGGAAATCACATTTGCCCATCAGTTCAACTGAAGCAAGGTTGGGACTTTTAAAAAGGGCATTTTGCTAAACAGAAGAAAGGAAAAGAGTACAAACCACAGGGACAGGTGAAATTTATAATGCCTGTGTCTCTCATTCCCAAGAAAGCAAAAGGCCAGTCACAAATTCACCTGAGGTTTAAGATTAGCGTTTATTGAGTACCTATCATATGCCAGGCAATATCTAAGTGTTTACGTATGTTAGCTAATTTATTCCAATTTAAGCTGCACAACAACTTTAGGAAGTAGGTGTTACGCCCATTTTCTAGAAGAAACTTTCTGGAGCGGTTAGGGGAGTTGCTCCTCTAAGCTTGAGGTCCCACAGATGGTCTGGGATTCAAACCTAGATCTGTCTAATAACACAGTTGGTGCTAGTTTCCCTGCACTTGGCCATCTAAACAGCCTCTTGCTGCAAGGCAGTCTTCTTGGGAAGTCTGGGGAACACCAGGTGAAAACACTTTTTTCTGGTCATGAACAGTTTCCCTGCTTCTAGGCTCCTTTAGCTCTGGGAGGCAATGGAGGGTGATGGGTTAATACCTCCTCCCTCATCCCAAGAAATTAACTTTTCTGGGTAACTTTTGCCCTTGACAAGTCACACCCAAAGGGTCTCACCTTTTCTCTCTTTTGTGAGGGAAAATTGTTGCTTTCCTATTCTGTTAACAGCTATGAGAGATGATTTTCTGAGGCCAGGAACATTTTCTGAGGCCAGGAACTTAAGGGAATGACATAGGCAGTCTAAAAATAGGGCAGTCTGGGGCCCAGACAATGTTAGGGTCATGGACAAATTCAGCTAAGAGAGATTTAAGGGAACATCTTAAGAACCCTCAAATCCATAAGTACATTGGGCCTTATCTGTTGACTAAATTAATACAAATATAGCTACTGGTATGTAGAGAGGGGACTCCTTTGAAATTAAAGAAAGCTACTTTTACTAAAAGATATACAAAGCTATGGACAGTCCAGATTCTTTGCTTAACCCTTGAGAAAACAGGGTCCCAAAGAGTGGAATGACTTGCTGGAGTTCACCCAGCCAGCTGGTGCAACTGACCAAAGCCCACAGCTGTCGATCCTTGTGCTCTTTGCTACTGTGAAGTGGTGTGCCTGCAGCTGTGCTGGGTGCCTTGGAATATACTGAGAGACGCGTGTGCGAAAAAGATGGTGAGCATAGCTTTATTTTGGAGTTTGTTTGGAAAGAGAGTCAGGAGAGCTTGGACCATGATTCTCAAATTCTGATTCCCAGCTCCAGGTTGCTGTGTGAATGTCCACTCACATTCAAACAATCTGGCTCAGTGATGGATGTAGGCTTGCTGCTGTTTTCATGCCAAGTGTTCCAGCCCTTCCTGCCTCCCTGCCTTTGGTCTCCCTCAGGCCCAGAAGAAGCCGCGAGGGAGGCACATGACAAGCTTGAAGATGCTTTTATTGAGAAGGAGAGGGACTGAACAGATTCTTGACAAGCCTAGGCAGAAATGCTCCAGGTTTGGGAAAGAGATAAAATAAATAGGTGGTTACTGGGGAGACTCCAACACAGCCAGAATAGGCACGGTTTGCTTCAGCCTCTGGGCCTGTCCATTGTTTTCGCTGTGTGAGCTGGGGCGTGGGGTTTGCTGCAAACTGGGATCCAGAAGAGGAATTCTCGGGGCTCTAATGGGTATCAGATCTGCCATCTTGCATCAGCAGGGCCTGGTTCTTGGAGGTGTCTAAGCTGGTGCCTAAGGGCTTATCTGAGGAAAGAAAAAGATTCAGATGAGGCTGGTGGCAGGTGAGGGATCTGCAGAGCTTATGCCACCAATAAGCTTGGAACCTCAAGGTAAGCCTGAATGCATGAAGCTAAGCCCCTGGGGGAATATCCTGTGCCCAGCACCCGCCACACTCAGTTCTGCCCCAGGGCTGGGCCGGCAGGCTTGTCAACTTCGCACTCTCTCTCACCCAGGAGCACCAGACAGTCCCAATGGGTGTCAGGACCCCAGGGTGTCCTCACCCCCAGCATCCTTCTGACAGCCTCCAGCCGGGACAGGATTCTTGGGGCCTCCTGTGGACATAGCATCTGTAGCTCCCCAGGTCTCATGTGAAGTAGCTGGCTCCCCGTCAGGGACCCAAGTGTCCTCACCGTGCTGTGAACGAAACAGCAAAAGCCATCAGTGGTGCACTGGAAGCACTCTAGGCCTGAGCATTTGGGTAGAAAAGGGGCTCTTTGGGCTTGGAGGTTGGGGTTACAGAAAAATTCATGGAGTAGGCTGTCTGGGAGTGAAGGAGTAAAGTCAGCATTTGGCTTTAGCCAATTTCAGAACTTCCAGGCTTGAAAGAAGTGCTCTGGGAGAGAATCTTCTGGCTGGGGAGGGGCGACTGAGCTGGCAGCTGGGGTTCTTCCTGAGTCCACTCCCCTGATCCTTGCTGCCTTTGCCACAGCAGGGTTCCCCACTTAATCTCTAATGTAGGCTTGAACACGCCTCTGCTCTGTCCTCTAACTCAGCAGAGACAGTGCTGGATCGGGGTCATGTACAATGTAGGCCAGGTTGTATGTTCTGGGTCTCTGGGTTTCCTTGGTTAGCCCTTTATAAAGTTTCTCCCTCCACATCCGGTAGGGCCAGGCACTCACACAACGGAGAAGTTCTCTGCCTGCAGCCAGGCTGTGACCTCTTCAGGCCTCGAGCTAAGTCGAAGCATTGGAACCTAGAATCAGGGGGAACCAGGGGTCAGAGTCCATCTCATCTCACAGTCAACCATAGCCCCTAACATCTGGGTCCCTTCTCTAGGTTCCCATCAAATCACTTCTCTTACTCTGTGGCTTTCTGGTCTGGCGGGGAGCTGGTCTTATTCTCTGCTCTGGCCCCATGATAAAGTTGGCACACACTAAGCATGCAATAATACGGTCTAAATCAAACCAAGACTATCTCCTCCACTTGCCACTGAATCCTCCTCACCCCCACCTCCAACTCAGGACTTAGGGCTCTGGATAGTCCAGGCTGGGTAGTACCCGAGAGGGTGACCGGTCCTGGGTCCCAGAGGTCCCCGACTGCAGGGGCTCCAGGATGTTGCTGGGAATGTAGCCGCTCTGTCCTGCTTCGTTCTTCACCAGCCACCACCGCTTGCTATGGTCCAGAACCTGCCAAGAGTCACCACCTCAGTCCCCTGAGCCTCTGTCCAGCCAGCCTGCCCTCCCCACACAAGGCTTTCTCCCTCTGGCCCTTTCCTACCCTCCTTCTCCCTCTCTAGGCCACCCACCTTGGCAGCCCCCTCCCTGGACCACCCACCCTTGGCTGCCTGTAGCTCCCACTAACCACCACCTCCTTTTCTAGCCTCTGGCCCAAGCCTCACCTCCAGCTCTTCTCCCTGGACCACAGTCAGTTCCCGTGGGTTCCTAGCTTCAAACTCATACAAGACTTGCATTTTCAGGGCTGACTGCACAGGTTTGGGGCTGGAGGGTCTGGAGTTGGGGTCCCCAGGCTGAGGGTCATCGTTGTGTGTCTTCTCCTGAGGAAAGTGTGAGGTGCTCCCTAACCTATGACTTCCCCTCCTAAGAAATAGAGTCAGGATGGCTGGAGAATGGGGCCTCAGAAATTGAGCCTATGTCCCAGCCCTGAGAGTCCCCCCAGGTATCTCCTGCCTGCAGTCTGATGGTGACTTTTGGGTTTCTTTAGAGTTTGCTGGCAGGTCAATGTTAGGTGGGGCTTGGAGCGGGGCTTTCTGACGGCAGGAGGGGTCTGAAATGTCATTGATTTCTGAAGACATTTCCGGGAGTGGAATTTTCTACATCTGAGCTCTGCCCTAAGCACTTTATACTTGAGTTTGGGAGATCAGAAACATGTGTGGGTAGTCTCATGAGAAGAAGCTATGGGAGCCTAGGAGGGTAGAACACTGATTTTCCCCCAAGGTAGGAGAGGGATGTCCTTGTACATGTTTGTCTGGCTAAAAGAGACCCTGTTGGCTCTCTTGAGATGTAGAGAGCCAGAGATCCAAAGGAACAGCCCTGTCCCTCCCTCCCCAGGACCACACGGTCCCTACTTAGCCCAAAGCATACCGAAGGGAAACAGGGGCCTGGTATCCTAAGGGTGCCTGTAAGGGACAGAACAGAGAGTGAGTAAGAGCAGGAGGCAGCCAGCATGGTGGGAGGGAGCTGGGGTATCTGACCACAGGCATAAGCAGCTCACACACAGCTGCCTCCTGTCCCTTTTCCTGTCTCCCCCAGTATACAGATACAGGTGCCCACATGAACCCACCCACCCACCACTTGGAGATGGGGCCTCAGAAATTGAGCCTATGTCCCAGCCCTGAGAGTCTCCCCAAATATCTCCTGTTTGTAGTCTGGTGGTGACTTTTGGGTTTCCATGGAATTTGCTGGCTTGCCAGTGTTAGGTCACACTAGTTGTGTGACCATGGTTTGGATGGGGAGGGCAGAAACTAGCCAGGGACTAGGGCTGTGGGTAGGGCTCTGTGCCAAGCTCCCCTTACTTGGCTGGAGGGCTCAGGAAGTTGCCAGTCATCTGAAAATGTGGGTTGGTAGGGCAGCGGCTCATCGCCTGTCCAGTCGGCCCTGAAGAGAGAAACAAAGCTGAGTTCACATCCACTCTGTGAACTCTGATGCCAGGCTGTGGGATGTGGAGAGGGAGGGGATGACAGGGCCTAGCCTCAGGAATCTTTTGGCTAATAGGTGACATGGTCCATGTGCACAGATGAAAGGCCCCGACACCCACAAAGGAGCAAACAGCTAAGCCTGGACACATCCCACAGAGCAGGTGTCTGGGGGCCAGCCTCACCTCTGCCCGTGAGGTAAAGATACACCACCTCCGTAAGAACATGATGGACGCTTCATTGCCCTGATTGGGCGTTTGGATTGAAGTAGTGGAACTACAAGAGCTTTTGGGCTGGTCAACACCCCAGGGGGCTTGTGCAGTATTTTTCTAGGCTGTTTTTAGTTTCCTGGCAGCAGATCCTTTTCTTTCTAGCTAAATTGTTTGTGGATTTCCACCTTGTAAGTAGACTGCAGCTGAGCTGCTCCCGTTGACTCTGGGATGGGCTGGTCCTTGCCTCTCAGCCTCCCCCTCTCCCACTGCACAGGGCCCAGGAGGACCATGCTGTTTGTGGCCTTCAGGCTTGCCGTGCTTGGAATATTTTCCTCTTGTCTGTCCAGGAAATGCCCATTCATTTCCTTGAAGAAGTTCCCTTCCTTGCTTCACTGGGGCAGAAGTAAATATTCTGCTGAACTTGGTACATCCCTGGGTTATTGCTCTTCTCACACTGCATTGCTCATGATTCTTTTCTCTTTGTTTCTTACTATATATAGATCTCCTTGTGGGCTGTACCCCTAATACAGTGGCTGATACACAGGAGGCAGCTATTAAGTGTTTATTCAATGGGAACAAAGGAAAGATTCCCTCTTCTGAATCTTTTTAATTGGTTCCTTCTGTGCCTTAGAAACATGCTTGGGTCTTGACCCTAATACTACTCCTTATAAGCTGTCATCCTATTACTTTCTTCTTACCAAGTTTTTTGAGAATATGCCTATATCCTCTGCCTATATATTCTTATCTCTGTTTCTTTCATTATTCCTGCAACCTGGTTTCTACTTCTGCCATTACTTTATTGAAACTAGTCCATTTAAAATCCTGATTGCCAAATCCAATGGCCTTGTATGGTCTCTGTTCTTCTGGATGACCACAACATTTAGTGTTACTTATAGCTTTGGGTCAATTTGCCAAAAATCAAGTTATCTAAATATAATTTGCCTGAAATTGAACTCTTTTGAGGGTTTTTACATATCTTTAGGTATTCTATTTTCTATGTTTCTTTCATTTATTTCTGGTTATGTTAAGAAATTAGAAAACATCTAAGGGCACATCTGACTTAATATTACATTTAGAAGTATTTATCAATTGTACATCATTTTATGAATACTGAAGTTGTTTTGCATCTTTGTGGGTATTTGAAAAATTATATGTGCTAATCTGTTTTTATAAGGACTGAAATTGTAGAAGTAAGGCTGGGTTTTGAAATACAAAATGGTGTGTTCGACATGATTATTCAATGTTAAAGTGGCTGAATGAAGGAATTTGAGGCCCTCTTATTTGAGTCTATTGTAGAACCTCTGTTTTCCTCTCCTGCTAGTGCTAGACAGATACCAGAGCTATTCCCACGGACAGTGGGAGCCCAGCACAGCCCCAAGAGCTGTGAGACTGGCTTATTCAGGTACTCTTAGTCCCAGGGTTTTGGACAAGGGAACACTGGTATGAGATGGGAGGTCCAGAACTGATAAGTAATTTCATTTTAGTGACTGCACAGAGGATGCATAAAAATAGATTGTTATGGGTGGAAACAACCCACGTGTCCATCAACAGATGAATGAATAAACAAAATGTGTCATATTCATAACAACGGGGTATTATTCAGCTATAAAGAGGAAGGCAGTTCTGATAGATACTACAACATGGAAGAATCGTGAAGACATTATTTTAAGTGAAACAAGCCACATACGGCAGGACGAATATTGTCTGATTTCACTTATATGAGGTTCCTAGAACAGGCAACATATTTCTCATAGAGACAGAAAGTAGAATAGAGGTTTCCAAGGGCTGAGGAGTGGGTAATGGGGAATTATTATTTAATGGGTACAGAATTTCTGTTTGGGATGATGAAAAAGTTCTTAAAGTACTGTAGATAATGGTGTTGGTAGCACACATTGTTAATGAACGTAATGCCATTGAATTATACACTTAAAATGGTTAAAATGATAAAAATGGTTAATTTCATGCTATGTATATTATACCATAATGAAAAACAGATAGTTTTGAACTATAATTCATGTCTTCAGACAAACTGGACACAAAATTTTGTAAATGGGGCTGAATTGAAAAGAACTGGTCATGGTGGAGTGCGGTGGCTCATGCCTGTAATCTCAGCATTTTGGGAAGCTGAGGTGAGGGGATCCCTTGAGCTCAGGAGTTCAAGACCAGCCTGGGCAACATGGCGAAACCCCATCTCTATAAAAAAATACAAAAAATAGACAGACATGGTGGTGGCACACAGGTGGCACACTGTGGTCCTAGCTATTCAAGAAGGTGAGGTAGGAGGATTGCTGGAGCCAGGAGGTGGAGGCTGCAGTGAGATGAGATCATCACGCCACTGCACTCCAGCCTGAGTGGCAGAGCGAGATCTTGTCTCAAACAAAATAAAAGTGGTTATTAGGCAAATAACTCCAAGGAAAGATTCATTTCCCTGTTGGCTTTTCTGCTTTTCTAAAGCTTTTTCTCTTGGTTTTCATCCCTCTGCTCTTCAGGTTCTCCTTAACTCTTCTGCCTTCTTAACCCTTTTTGCATTCGCCATGTAGAAGTTTGCCAAGGCCCTTGCCTCTTCTTTCATGGAACAGAACAAACTATGCTTGTCAAGGTACGTTCAGGGGCTCCCTCTGGAGTGCTCCCCAGTAGCTGTGCCTCCAGCCATCACTTCCGTGCATCCCCTCTCAGCTGCCCAGCCACCAGGCCTCTGCGGAATGTTCCAAGGATGCCTCAGATCAGCGTGCCCAAGCTGGTTCCTCCCACTCCCCTGGCTCTCATCCGTTTGACTTTTTGTTTTGTTTTGTTTTTTGAGATGGAGTTTCCCTCCTGTTGCCCAGGCTGGAGTGCAGCGGGGCGATCTCAGCTCACTGCAACCTCCACCTCCTGGGTTCAAGTGATTCCCCTGCCTCAGCCTCCCAAGTAGCTGGGTTTACAAGCGTGCACCACTACACCCAGCTAATTTTGTATATTTGGTAGAGACGGGGTTTCACCATGTTGGCCAAGATGGTCTCGAACTCCTGACCTCAGGTGATCCGCCCACCTCAGCCTCCCAGAGTGCTGGGATTACAGGCATGAGCCACCGCACTGGCCTCCTTTGGCTTTTTTGTCCAGCTGCCCATCTCACAGTTACCCCTGCAGGGAGTATCTCTTTCTTTCTTAACCCCTGGCTCATTGGTTGCCAAGTCTTACTGATATTACATTTGCAGCATCTCTTACGTCAGTAATTCTTAAATTTGGGGCTGGATTGAGACAAAGTTTTCACTTTGTCCTTGACAAAAATGAGAAAATATTTTAGTAGAAGGTTGCCATCTCCCTTTTCTTGGGAAAAACTGTTCTTTTTTCTGAGATAACATGTTTCAGTAGTGGGTGATGGCAAATGTGCACTTTTCTTTTGTTAATAAACTGTTTGCACTTAGCCAAATAAGAAGTTGGGAGCTCTGTGTAGAGTCCCCCAAGTAGCTCTGAAATATTTCTGGTTTGTGGCAACGTAGAGCCTGGCCACCTCTGATGTCCTGCCTGATGCCTCCATGCCCGACCCCCAGTTCAGTTCAGGCCTTGTCTTCACTCACCGGCTAGTGGTCCAGGCCAGGCCCAACCCCATCCAAAGGTTACTCTCAGGTGGGCTTAGACAGGACTGTAGCAGGTTGATGGCTTTAGGGGTGAGGAGGGGTGAGATCACTTGGGCTGCTAGGCCAGCCTCAGGGCACTTGGCCAGGATCTAGGGGAGAGATGGAAAATGTCAGGAAGCCTAGGCTCCCACAGGGCCCAGTGTGGGTGGGAAAGGCCCAGAGTCCCTGGCTTCCCACTTTTGCAATCGTAGGATGTTAATTCCTGCAAGTGTCCCCATCTGCCTTGGGCCTGCTGCTCCTTCCTGTCTCCCTTGGAGCCTTGGCGTCCTTGGCTCTGACCCCAGCCCATCTGGTTCCACCCTGGCCCCTGCTCCCCCGTCCCCCTCCACCAGCCTCCTTTCCTCCCTCTACTCCTTCTTGACTTCAGCCTGTGCCTCTTCACCACCCTGTCCTCCCTTGACTCACGAAGTTCAGGGATTTGAAGAGAATGTGCACGAGCTCAGGGGCACTTGTCTCCTGCAGCCAGGTGGCCAGCCTTCCCTGGGGACACAGGGCAATGCCTGTCACCACCCTTCACTCCACCCCATCTTCACCAGGGCACCATAATTGTTTTATGCCTTGGCTAGAAGGCTGGCACTTCCCACAAGTCCCAAGAGGGGAGGGGAGGTTCTAGGGGGAGTAGATGGAGAAGAAAAAGGCTTGGGATGATTGAGTCCAGACAGCAGAGGATTAGTGGGGAGGAAGGGGAAGAGGAGAGGCCTGGTGAAGTTGTGGGGAGCCACCTACCAGGAGGTTGAAGCTGTACTTGATTTTCTGGAAGCAGTCAATGTACTGTGCCTGGGTGAGACCTGGGAGAAGGGGCAAGGCAGTGGGCCACAGATCACCCCAAGACACCCTTCGTCCTCTCTCCTGGCCCTCAGTACTCACCTCCCTGGTCCTTGCTTTTTTTCCCAAATTTCTTCTTCTTCCTGCTGGTCTTTGCCTGGACCTTCTCCAGCTTTCCCATGAACAGCTCAATGTCCCTTAGGACATGGTTCAGTACTTCCTGGGCCCCAAACAACGCATGGCCTTGAATGGGCAGTTGGGCCTGCTCTAGAACTCCCAACATGCCTCCCGCACCCCTCCCCACCACAAGCCCCAGCCTCAGGCCGGGCCTGGAGTATAAACAAGCTTCTCTGGCCTCCTGGCCCAGGCCCTGGCCATCCTGGGACCCTGGCCTCCTAGAAAAAGAGGGAGGGTTGTGTCCTTCCTTTTCCCAGGCCCAGAAAGCCTCAGCAAGCTCAAGACCACCTGCAGTTACCTCGTCCCTCTCTGGGTCCTCGGGGGAAGAGGGCCGCCTTGGAGGAGGCGGAGTAAAGACACTTGGTTCTCGGGCACTGGGGTAGTGTGGCAGGGGCCTTGGGGATGGCAGGAGGCCTGCAATGTAAGGGGACCATGGATCTAGATCTTAGATCTTTGACTTTTTATCGAAACTTTCTCCTCCACCTGCCCCCATGCCTCAAACTTACTGTGCTCTAGGGTCCTCTGGTGGGGCTGTTCTGGAGGGAGCCCCCGCTCCAGAGAGAGTGCCTGCTCCAGAGGGAGTGGCCTTTCCATAGGAGGCCCCCTCCATCTGTCCTGGCCTGGGTGAAGGCCTCCAAGTTGGGGTCTGCTGAGGACATGGTAGGGGCCACATCTTTGACAAGGTTCTTGGGAGAGAGGCCCTCCCCACACTTCTGCTCCAGGACCCGGGGGCACCACCACCTCTCTCCAGGAGTCGTACCGCCTGCTCCCTGGTCTCCTTCTGGACCCACCCCTGACTCCACCCTGCCTCATCTGCCTACCCTCTGGGCCCTCTCAGGTCCTATCTCAGTCTCTGAGGACAATCTCTAGTGCCCCCTGGGCCCAGCTCCTTCCCTATGCCCACCTCTGTCCCGGCTCCTCCTCAGTCCAGGCCCAGGTTGGTTGGGCCACAACCTTCTGGGTCCCCCAAGATATGGGGTCAGGGTCTGGCCCTCGAGGCTGAGCTGGGAGGCCCCATAGGTGGGCTGGGCCGAGGCTGCCTACCTTTGCTCCAGCTCTTCCTCCAGAGCCTTCTGCAAGCTGGTCCTCAGTCGCTCTGCCTGGGAAGCAGCAGTCAGGCAGGCTAAGTTTGTGTGTGTGTGTGTGTGTGTGTGTGTGTGTGTGTGGTGGGGTGATAGTCGATGAACCCCACCCCTGACCAATCACCCCTGACCACTCACCCCCACTTCCTGGCACTGGAAGAGCAGAGTGCTGGTGCCTGGCAGGCCTGGCTCCTGCACGGTGATGGACAGGATGGAGTTGTAGGAACATGTGTTGAGCGCCACATTCATGGCCTGGATGCTGTTCAGGCGGTAAGAGTCCAGCTCCTCCTGGGCCAGGTGGAGAGGTCAATTGTGAGGCCACCAAGAGCCAGGTGTGGCTTCTGGGAGCTCCTGACCAGCTCGTCCTAGCCCTTTGGTGACTTGGGGCTGGGGTGTCAGCTACCTGACTCTTGTGCCTCTGTCCCCTGTCTCTTCCTAGGCCTGGGTGTGTGTTGTATTTGGGGAGGGTGGCTGCCCTTTGGGGCATGGAGGGTGGAGTTCAAGAGCTAGTGCTTGCTTCCCCACAGCCCACGCTGGCTATGGCTGGGTTTGCTGGGAGGGCTGACCTTGGTCTCAATGTCCAGCAGCTGCAGCCAGCCGTCCCTGACCTGAAGGATCAAGTCTTGGCTCCACACCCGGCCCTGCGCATCCATCTCGAACAGCTTCTGCAAGGCATCCTTGGGCCCCTGGACTTTCTGACTCCCCAGCTTGCATGTCATCAAGTGCTGCAGGGAGAGGGGCAGGACTGGGAGAAAGCTCAGAGAGGGGGACCACAGGCATGCTGGGTAGAGAAAAGCAGAAGAGGAAGAAGACATGTCCTCGGCCCCCTTGAGGTGGGAGGTTCTAGGCTTCAGATAAAGCAACTTTCCAGGGCCAATGTGAGGGCCGGTGTCGAAGCACTGGGGCCAGGGATGGGGGCTCCAAGTCTGAGTCTGAGGAGCTGCAGGAGGGGTTTGAAGACTCTAGAGGAAGGACAGGCATGGCCTTTACTAGTCCAGGCCAGGTGAGGCAGCTGGGTGGTGGTGGATGTGCGATCCAGCCACCCAACAAATAGCTCCTCTGGAGGGGATACAGGACCCTCAGATTCTGTCCCTGGCTTCCTTTGTTCCCTTTGGGAACTCAGTCTCAGCCCAGTCTTCCTCCTCACTCACCCAGAATTCCTGTCTCTTTCTCCCTGGTTCATGCCTGGAGACATCCATTGTGATCTCAGTCTCTGCTCAAGTCCTTGCCTACTGCTAGGCTGACCATTCAGGAGTTTTTTGCTGTTATCCAGTTTCCTTTAGGAGCCCCTCCCTTCTCCCAGTCAAACATTGCCTTCACAAGGCCCCTGCCACCCAGGCTTCTTGTGAGGGGAAGATGCAGCCTGCCTCCTGCCCCTTGACCCCCACCCCTGCCCAGGGCCCAGCTCCTCTCCCTGTGTTCACACTACCAGCATGTTCAGGGGACCCTGGCATTGTGAGCAAACTCCATCCTCCTGAACATGTCTCCTCTTGCTCTGCCTGCTGGGCCTAAAGTAAGCCTGTTCTCAACCTTCACTTTACAGAGAAGCTGAGTCCTCCTGGCCTCTCCTCAGCTGGCTGTGGGAGCCCTGCCTCTGCTGCCCTGTGGGACCTCTAGACCATCTCCCCAGCTCCCTCCCTGCTTGTTCTCCACTGGAGTCCTAACAGTGGAGCTCTTCTACCCCAGAGCTCCAGCCTGACCCTGTGCCTGCTCTCCCCACCACGCCCTTATAGCCTGTGCTTCGCCTTCACCTTGGTGTCGACAGCCCTTCAGGCACCTAAATCTTGCAGTGCCTGCGTCATCCTCCCTGGCAGAGCCAGAGACTCCTTTCTAGCCTTGGAGCAGCCTTGGAGCTGCTCACACTCACCCTGGAGGCTTGGGCCCACGTGGCTCCCCTCTCCAACAGTGGCCATCTCAATCCTCCACAGGGCCCAAAGACCTCGCACACTCCCGCCTCCAGCCATGCAAGGTCTTGGGCAATGGAGCAGTGCCCTGGGGACTCGGGCAGCAGGGAGTTGGGAGACAGGTGAGGGTAGGTGGGTGGGTGGTTGCGAGTGCTTCCTATCCCATCCCGCTGCTACTTCTTCCTGTCTGGGGACAGGACACCCACCCGCTCAACCTCCAGCCAGGCCTGCTTTGCCCACTCCGACCACCCCTCCTACTCCCCAACACTGAGCAGATGCTCTGGCAGGCTTGCTGGATCTGAATCCATGGGACATGGTTGGGACAGGCTGTTGGCTTCCAGGGCAGGGACTTGTGTGAGGTGTCCATGTTCTGGCAGGGCAGTGGGCACACAGGAACACTTGGGTTTAGTTGGACAATGCCCAGGGCTGCAGAAGTACTCACCTCCACCCTGTGCTGCAGGAGGGTGGGCTCTGAGGTGAGGTTCTGGGAGTACTGCTTCCGGTGCACTACAGGGGCACAGAGCAAGGGGTGGGAAGCAGGCAGAAGAGCGAGGTGAGACTCAGGCAACTGCTGGGGGCAGTTGTTGTGAGGAAGAGGGAGTGGAGGATGGGACGTTCAGGGGGCTCAGTGGGAGGGCAGGGGAGACAGGCCTGCCAGGAGCTTACAGTAAATGGCTCTGCTGCTGGGCCTTGACATGTTGACGCTGCTGAGGACGGCTCCCTAGAACCCAAAGTGAACCAGAGGCAGCCTTCAGAGCTGGGGAAAGGGGAACCAGGCACAGCAGGGCAGGACAGTTGCTATTGCTCTGACTGGGGGCCTCTGGGACCAGACCCAAAGCCCTTGGCTCCAGGGGCCCTTTCCAGAGCCATCTGCAGCCAGTGTCCTCCACTGAGGAGCCCTCCGTCTTGGCTGGGCCTGGAGGCCCCAGGCTGAGGGAAGGGAGGGCCAGGGAGGCCACAGCATGGCTGGGCCCCAGGGAAGGCTCAGACCTCCCATTGTTTGGCCAATAAAGCTCATGCCAAGGAGCCCAGGAAACCTGGATGGATAGGGACCTGCGTTCAGATCCTATCTTAGGCCTGGGTATGAAAGATGCTGAGGGTTCTGTAGCTGACTCTGCCAGAGTAGGCCCTCTTGTTCAACCCTGTTACAGTTCTGCAAACTGAGAGGACACTGATGCTGGCTCTTCAGCTGTAGACCCTCTGGGAAGACTGCATGCATGCGTGTGTGTACTTACGATGGCACTGCAGGACTCGCCAGTGAGCTGACCTCCACGAGTGTCTCCCCAGGCCTCCTGGCTCTTTGCTTTTTGTACTCTGTATCCTCTGCCCAGGTCCTCTCCTGGCCCCAACCCTTTAAATTCCAGCTGCGCTGGAATGCTGCACTGGACCTTGTACATTTCTCTCCAGCAGCGATAGTCATATCAGCCACCACGGTGCTGTGAGCCTGGTGCCAAGCCCCTTACCAGCATCCTATCAGTTCCTCCTCACTGCCGTCCACTTACTTGGTGCCGTGTGCCTAGCACTGTTTTAACAGCTTTATCTTTAGTCACTCTAATCCTCAAAACAACCTCACAAGGCATGTACTGGTATTGTCCCCATTTACCATATGAGGACTCTGAGGCTCAAAGATGGTAACAGGCCTGAGGTCACAAATGAGTGCTTAATAGAGAGCAAACCCAGATCTGTCTGATTGCAAGCTTCATGTTTTAATGGTTTGTAAACATGCCTCTGCCACTGGGCTGTGCGCAGTCATGGAGGGAGTCTAGAGAACATACATGTTGAAATGGAGTGGAATTAAATGTGGTGTGTGTGTGCCGGCTGGGAGTGGAGTTAGTCTGTGCAGGTCAAGGGTATGTGTTAATCTGAATGAGGTTTGTGGATATCCACAGGTCCTCATGGTACATCTCAGCTGTGCAGAGATACTGGAATACCCCGGGTAACATGTAAGAGAGCAACCCACACCCTTGTTTATTAGGACTATTGTGAAAATGACGTAGGATCTGATAAGATGACTCAGTGTTGAAGGAAATAAGCTGCCAGTGAACAACAAAGGGAATGTGGAAGGGACGGCTGGATCTCTGGTTTCCTTGTTTGAGAGGACCGCTTTTCTCTCCAGGGGTAAGGCTGGGCTAGAAGCCTGCTCCCCTTTCCCAGCCTCCCCCAACCCCCATTGTAACACTTCCTGCTTCTCCATGCTCTCCATGCAGAAGAGGAAGTGAGGTCTGGCCCTGGTTAGCCCCACTCCCCACTCCCTCAGCACCAGAGTGGGCCCTGTAGGGCCCTGTAGGGCCCTGTGGGTTGGTAGGTCAAGGTGGGGAAACAGCTGCCTCCAAAGATTCCCTACCCCAGGAAGGGAAGAGGGGGCTGGCTCGGCCTGCCTTGCCCCTTAGGGGTAGGGGAGCTGTGACAGCCCAGTTTCCCCCTTTAAGCCCTAGATGTAGGGGTTTGGAGCAGGGAAGGCCATCACCTCACAGACCCTGGGGCAAGCATCCCAGAGGTCCTTCCGGAACCTGGACCTTGCTCTGCTTTCCAGCCCACCAGCCAGCTGCTGAGTCCCAAGCCCCTCCTCGGGCTTGATCCCCTGGGCTGCCGCTGGGAACAGGCTGGAGACTTGGCCTGGGAAGCCACTAAGTTGCCCCCACCTGCCCTGGGATCCCCTGTGACTGGGCTGGGCCCCGATCTTCCCTGGGGGCCAGGCCCTTACCTGGGTGCCAGTGAAGACCAGGTGCCTGGTTCTCCCAGGGGGCTGGTCTTGGAGCAGGTGGTCCGGTGCTGGTGGCAGAAGGACAGCAGCTTCTCTGCTAGTGGCCACAGGCAGAGCCTGCCTTTGATGAGGTTACAGAGGCAACCACGCCTGTGTTCTTTGGACTCTGGCGGGTGGGGAGGCCTCCTGGCCACTAACCACTCAACATCAACCTGGACCTGCGGCAGTGTCTGTGCTGACAGGTGTCCCCAGCTTAGCTAGAGGCTACTGCTTCCCTGTTTCCCCACTTCTAGCCTTGGGGCGTGGCCCCCTCTTCCCTCTGCCTTTTGCGTGCCTACTCTGGGGAACAGGTCAGCATCAGGCACGGGCCTGGGACCAGAAGGAGAGAGTATGCATGGCCCAGAGTCTGGGTTCTGTGGTGAGGGCACAGGCTGGCAGGAGGTGGACTCCAGGCTTGGGGGAAGCTGTGGGCTGGTGTGTGTGCTGTGCCTGTGCATGGGTGGCACCCATAGATGTGTGATCCTGTGTGCCTGGGTGGTGCCTGTGAGCAAGACATGGATCTTTTCAGAGAAGATGGGAACTGGGGCACAGAGCCACATGGGGCACTACATGGAGGACTCAGATTCCCTCCGGCAGGGCCCTCATTCTGTCCCTACTGCTGTCCCTTCCAGCAGGAGCCCCTGTACCAGCCCATTCTTGCTCTTCTACTCTCTTTCCTTCTCTACCCCATCTTGTGCCCAGACCCCTGGTGGATGCCTGGCCGGCTTCAGCAAAGATGGGAAACAGAGACCTGCGTCTATCTGTAGTCATGAACCTACCCACTTCCTGCACTTCATGGTATTGAAAACTCTTTTTTGGCACTCAGGGTGGGCCAGGCTCCCACGCCCTCTGGGAACTCACAGTCTAACCAGTGAGGCCAGGTGTAAACAGAAACCAGGGAGCAGGGCAGGAGGGGAGGCGGGGGCAGGGGAGTGTCGGTGAGCCTCGGACCGTTGTGAGCAGAGTGCAGGGCCCCAGTGCTGGGCCCTGTGATGGAGTGTGCTGTGGAGTCTGAGGGCTGGAGCACTCCCATCTTTAGCTTCCCTGGAACTATCCCAGGAGATCTCAGCCTTCTCTCCCATCACCACCCAACCAACGCTGCCCTGGATGGCCTGGAGTCCACAGGTCAGTTCCTAGGGAGATGCCTTCCCTGACTGGGCTGTGTGTGTCTCTGGGAGAGTCCAGCGGGTAGCCAGCTGCTGGGGCGCAGGGATCAGGTGCCTGTGAGGCCGGCACCCAGCCATGGCCCCATGGGAAGCAGTCCTGGGGTTCTGTTCCCTGGGTCTCCATCTCGTGGCCCTTCACTTTCTTTTGGGATACATAGCCTGTACCCTCGTTGCCTCCCCCAGCTCCATGAAGGCCACAGTCATATTTCACCCCAGCCCTAGCTTGGGGTTCAGGCAACACCTCATTTCTGCCCAGCTCAGGCCAGGCCTGTCCTTCCCACAGGCCCCTCCTCAAGTCAGTGTGAGCACAGCAGGGACTCCCATGGGGGCCCTGGGTCAGGATGGGCAGGGGCAGAAAAACAATGAGTGGCATTCACAGCACCTCGCTGTCTGCAGTGCCCTTTAGGGATGCCCCTGGGAGCAGTGTGGGTCTCCTCAGACAGAAACCCTTTGTGGCCTGGGTGGGTCTGGGGCCTGGGGCCAGGTATTGGGGACTTCTGCTTCTGTGGAGCCCCCTCAGGGAACAGGGAGAGGCCAAGCTTCCCATACCTGGGGACTTGGGGCCATAACTAAAGCTTCTGCACAAAGCTCTGGGTGCCACAGCAGTTCTTCTGCAAAGGAGTTCCAGCTGAGGCACCAGGAAGCAGGACTCGAAGCGCATATCCTTGAAATTGTGGAGTTAAAAGGCTGTGGGACCACATTCGTTCACTCACTCCACAGCTTCCTGTAGAATTGAGGGCTTTCTGCCTGCTAGGCACTGTGAGAGATGCTAGGATCCCTCTGGAGGGCTTACAGACACCTTGGAATTCAAGCTGAGTTCATTATTTCTCAGCAAACAATCTCCCCTCTCATGCTCCTATCTCAGGGAAGGCACCAGCCACCAGCCATGTGTTCCAGCAGGGAGCTGGAGTCCTCCCTGAGTCCTCCCTCAATCCTCACACCCGATGGACTACCCTTCCTAGCAGACCCAGCTCTGTGGCAAGCCCTAAGTGTCCCCCCTCCTCTCCACCCCACTGCGACTGTCTTCCTCAGACCCCATCACACCTTCTGTCTTTGACCCTGTGGCAGTCTCCTCACCCACGCCCTCGCCTCACTCTTTTCTCATTGATCCTTCCCGGTTGCTGGTCGGGAAGCTTTCTTAACTGGAGATTTGATTGTCCACTCCTCTGCCTAAAACCCCTCACTGACTTCCCACTGCTCAGAGGACAAAACCTAAACTCCTTCTCAGGGCAGCTGAAGTCCTTGATGAACTCAAGTCTCCTGCTTCTGAGTCTGGCCTTATCTTCCCCCCAACTCCCTGCCCCTTGTACTTTATACTCAGCTTGGGGCATGGCTTGTAATTCCTTGAAGAGTCACGCCCTGGTACCTGGCTAGCCACTGTTCTGTGTCTGGAATGCCCTGGGGGAAACATTATGCCTTTATGTCTCCAGTAAGCCTCCTTCAGTAGCCTTCCCACTGCCCAGGGCTGGTGGAGCTGGCCCGTGGCTTCCAGACGCCTTGTACATGTGTCCCTCTGTTACTGCATGTATCACATTGAAGGGGATACCCCCATGAGACTAAGGTCCCTGTGGGGAAAAGAAAGAGAGATCAGACTGTTACTGTGTCTATGTAGAAAAGGAAGACAAAAGAAACTCCATTTTGATCTGTACAAAGAAAAATTGTTCTGTTTTGAGATGCCATTAATCTGTAAATTTAGCCCCAACCCTGTGCTCACAGAAACATGTGCCGTATTGAATCAAGGTTTAAGGGATTTACAGCTGTGCCTTGTTAACAATATGTCTGCAGACAGTATGCTTGGTAAAAGTCATTGCCATTCTCCATTCTCTATTAACCAGGGACACAATTCTCTGCGGAAGGCCACAGAGACCTCTGCCCAAGAAAGCCTGGGTATTGTCCAAGGTTTCCCCCCTCTGAGACAGCCTGAGATATGGCCTTGTGGGAAGGGAAAGACCTAACCATCCCTCAGCCCGACACCCGTAAAGGGTCTGTACTGAGGAGAATTCGTAAAAGAGGAAGGCCTTTTTGCAGTTGAGATAAGAGGAAGGTCTCTGTTTCCCGCATGCCCCTGGGAACAGAATGTCTCGGTGTAAAGCCGAAGTCGTTCTATTCTGAGATAGGAGAAAACCGCCCTGTAGCTGGAGGCGAGATATGCTGGCAGCAATACTGCTCGGTTACTCTTTGCTACACTGAGATGTTTGGGTAAAGAGAAACATAAATCTAGCCTATGTGAACATCTGGGCACAGTACCTTCCCTTGAACTTATTTGTGACACAGATTCCTTTATTCACATGTTTTCCTGCTGACCTTCTCCCTACCATCACCCTGTTCATTCTGCTCTCCTGCCGCGCTCCTCTTGCCGAGATAGTGAAAATAGTAATCAATAAATACTGAGGAAACTTGGAGACCCCCGCCGGTGCAGGTCCTCACATGCTGAATGTGCGGGTTCCCTGGGCCCGCTGTTCTTTATACTTTGTCTCTGTGTCTTATTTCTTTTCTCAGTCTCTCATCCCACCTGATGAGAAATACCCACAGGTGTGGAGGGGCAGGCCCCCTTCAGGTCCCTGAGGACCCAGATTGTTTTCTGCCACTGTCTAGAGGAGAGAAGGCCTTGTAAACACATGCACTGTAGTATGCAGGCGTAAAGAACCCTACTCGGCTTGGGGGTGTCAGGAAGGACTTCTCAGACGAGGGAATGCAAGGGCTGGCCCTTCAAGGACACACAGGAGTTCAGCCAAGAAGTGGGCTGGGAATTGCAGGCAGAGGGACTGCAGACCTACTGGATGAAGCGGCCTGGGGAGAAGATGGGTATGGCGTAAACTGTGTGTATGCACGTGTGTGTGTGTGTACATGTGTGTGTGCATGTACATGTGTGTGTAGAAGGGAGGTGGTGGCAGATGACAGCATATGTATGCCCTCATCACCTGGTGGTGAGTAGAGCCGTTGAATGGTTTTGCACGGAGAAGCAACAAGAAGGCTGCTGGGTCTTCTGTCTTCTGGAAGACCCTGCCGCTTGCTGGTTCTCAACATATACAGAGAAAGGCTTCTGTGGGGTGGGGCATCGGATGGACCCAGGTGCATAGGCTTTAGGTTAAGGGGCCAAGGAACCCCTCCCACCACCCTGGCCTGGGCCAGGAAGCAGGGTGGGTTCCTTGGAAGCTCCAGAGCAGGCCCTGGTCAGAGCTGGGAAACTCTGGAGGGCTCTGGGGAAAAGAGCTCCGTGTTCATGGATGACCATGTAGGAGGTAGGGCAGGGCTCTGGCATTCAGAGGTAAATGGTTGCCGCCTCACCCGCAGAACCAGACCCCAGAGCAAGGTCCAGCCAGAACCTCTTGCTGGTGGACTGCGTGGATGAGGCACAGCCTCAATGTCAATCAGGGGCTGATTGACAACCCATCTTCTCCCCAGGCCGCTTCATCCAGTAGGACTGCAATCCCTCTGCCTGCAATTCCTTGCCCACTTCACCCCTTGACTGAACTCCTGTGTGTCCTTTAAGGGCCAATCCTTGCATTCCCTGAGTCATGGTGGTCCTGTCCAGGGACTGACACCTGGTCCTGGGGCTGCTGGGGAATCACAGAGACAGCCCCCATCCCTGCCCCTGCTTTCCCCAGCCCTGGCACTGGGTAAGTGGCTTCTATGAGCCAGATGGAGAAATAAACAAGAGAGATGATGTCCTCCCCTCTGGAGCTAACGTGCCGAGGTAGAAGAAACAAATGCATCTGAAGATAATCAGGGTCCTGACAAGTGACACAAGAGAAATAAAGAGAGTGAAGTGGACGATGGCATGGGGGTGGGTGTTTTGGAAGCAGGATGTTGAAGAAGGCTTCTCTGAGGAGGGGAGCTTCAAGCTGAGCCAGGGATGGGAAGGAGCCTGGGAGAGGAGACCATCTATGTAAAGGGCTTGCAGCTGGGAAGGAATGAGCTGGCAGAGAGGTGACCGAGATGGGGTGGACAGGGCCAGAGCACACAGGGCTCTGTAGACCATGGCCAGGAGCCTGGCTTTTATTCCAAGGGCAGTTGGAAGACACGGAGGGGTTTTAAGCAGAGGAGTGGCATGATTGGATTTGTGTTCTAGTCACAACTCTGGCTGGAGTGGGGAGAATGGGCTGTGGTGGGAGTGGGGACAGACTCAGGGAGACCACAAGCAGCTGCTGCAGGGAGGGCAGTGGGGCTTGGACACAGCAGGGCCGTGAGGATGGAGACTTCGGTTGCAGGTGGAACGGACAGGACATGCTATGGATTAGAATGGGGGTTGAGAGGGGAAAGAGGACCTATTAGGACCCAGGTTTTTGGCTTGGACAACCGGGTGGGTTATGGTGACATCTGGTGAGATGGAGAAACCGAAGACGAAAGGGATTGGGAGGCGATTGGAGATGAAGAGTTTCTGTTCCATTCTGCACGGCCTTAGTTTGAGAGGCGTTTTGGGCCTCTGGGTGGAAGTAGCAGGAAGGCCAGGGCAGGTGTGAGTCACACCTCAGCAGAGCGGGATGACCACCTACAGGCATTCAGAAGCATGTGGAGAAAGATGATTCAATGATGCGGGGAACGTTTGCAGTGTAGAAAACAGTAGATACTTGACAGCTGTAAATACATGAATAACATTCAGAGACCTAAGACTCGTGAGACCACATGGGCAAAAGTGTATAGATAAAGAGAAGTGGGCTCACGACTCAACCTAGGTGTTCCAACATTAAGAGATTGGGAAGGACGAGGGGAGACCAAGGGGCCGCCAGTGAACAGCAAGGATTGCTGGGAAAAGACAGTGTTTCAGGAAGGAGCCTGGGCCAGGTGCTGCTGGGAGATGGAGGCATGGCTACCATCTGTGTGTTTGTGGTAGGGGCTGGAGCCAGCTGGGGATGGCTGAAGAGTGTGAGGACGAGGAGGTGGGCTGTGAGTGAGTTGCCGAGTGTAGACAGAGGGCATGGGAGGCTTTGCTGGGGGTGGGATGGGCCAGGGATGAGATACCAGAAACTTGTTCAGATGTGTTCAGGATGGAAGACATCTTGGCATAATGGCTAGTGGGAACAACATGCTACTGCAGAGACAGATGAGACAACAGAGATCCTGGGTGCATGGCAGGAGGGCAGTCTGTGTGGGAGGGCAGGGGAGAAGGCGGGCTTGTCTCTGGAGCCTCTGGTCAGGCCTGGGCTAGACTCTGCCATGCTGCCCACCCATCCACCTGCCTGCCCTGCCCGATAAAGGCAGACGAAGCACGAGTGGGTGATTTGAAGGCAGGTGGGTGATTTGTAGTCCCACAATTACAAGAGGCTCAGTGGCTTGAGTTTTCAGGAAAGAAGGCCAGGCCTCACGTGCTTCTGGAAGCTGCTCTGTCTGGGGACGGACTGGGGTTGGGGTCTCAGACCCGCCCCCATTTTCCTAGCTCTCCTGGGTGCCTCCGTTTGTTTAAACCCCAAACCTGAAGCCAGTGCTCAGGGCTCTGAATTCTCCTGCCTTTTCCTCATTGCCCTGGCAGCTGGTGTCGGTCCAGACGTCTCTCAGTTCCTGATTCTGGGCCTTGGTTCCGCACCTCCCCAGCCCTGGATCCCCTTGGTGACTTCTACACACACCCCCTCCTTCTTTCCCTCTCTTCTGCATCCCATCCCATCCAGGTAGGCAGTCCCAGGAGCCTTGATTACCCTGGCCCCACTGCCCTGACAGCCCTGGAGGAAGGGACCTCAAGGACATCTGGAAAGCCCTTCACCAGAGGCCAGCCTTGGGTTGGGATTTGGAGCAGGCTTCTCAGGAGAGCTGGGCTGGAGAGGAGGAGAGGAACCCAGGGCCAGGCTGGGAGGTGGCTGCTGAGGAAAGAGCAGCCTTCGGGAAACGCAAGCCCTTGGGGATCTCAGGGGAGGGGCTTAGTTGGGCCCAGCTCAGTCTGTGGGGCAAGTGGGGAGAGACAGGGAGAGGCAGTCCTATCACCATGCAGGACCATGCCCTGGGCCCCCTTCCAGGAGCTGGTGGCACTGAGTCTTCTTCCTGGGCCGGGCCTGGCCAGCAGCCATGGGTATGGAGGGGAGAGGGCCTGACCAATCCTGCCCGCTCCCTTAGACACTTCTGCTCCTGCCCCCAGTTTAAACCACTTCCCAAGACCAACAGTGCGGCCATTCAGATCCATGTAGTGAAGGGATGTTCAGTGATGTGGAAAAGCTCCCCATTAGCAGTAGATGAAAAAGACAAGTTACAAAATGTAGATCCTAGTTTTGTGAAACAAACAAACACACAAACAAATAGGGAAATTGAAATCATATAAAATGAAACAGAAAAATCTAAATGAAACCTGCAATCATAGACATCTAAACAGGAAACATTGCAATTATGGAAATACCCAAACATAGAAACGTTCATGATGTAGTATACGGTGAAACAAGCTTCTTACAAGTTGGTAATACTCAATTTTGTTAAGAAAAGTTGTAATGAAAATCTAAACAGAAAATGTTAACCTTGTAAATATAAATATTTATCCAGCAGTTGCTCAGTGGCAGACACCCATCTAAGTCTTTATATCAAATGCTCACAACCGCCCTTTGAGATAGGCACTGTTATTTTCACCTCCGGTTTACATATGAAGAAACTGAGGCACATAGATGCACAGAGAGGTTAAGTAACTTGTCCCGGATCACACAGCCAGAAAATAGCAGGCCTGTGGTTTGCACCCAAGCAGCCTGTCTTGAAGAAGAGACAGGAGCAGAAAGAATGTTAGTTATCTTTAGACGTGTGTCTGTGTTGGGATGAGGGGACTTCTTTGTGGTTTTACTTTCTTTGTGCTTTTCTATATTTTCCAACTCTTCCCCAAAGAACATGTTATGCTACTTTTGTAATCAGTGCATCTCCATTCCCACGTCACCCCACACAAAATAAATGGTAATTTTTCAAGTAAGAAAACAAGACAAAAATGTCCCAGAAAGGAACTCCTTCTGCAGCCCTGGGACTCTGTCCTGCTCCCGAGGGGTTGTCAAAAGGGTGAGAACAGTGGCCCCAGGACTGGGAAGGCCAGTAGGAGGGCTCAGCTCCCCTCTGTCTGATGTGTGGCCTCTTTGTGGTCCCAGAGGCTCTGGGCTATGTCCCTGAGGAATTCCTAGGTCTCAGGCCAGAGCTAGGTCTCAGGCCAGAGCCAGGCCTCATCCCGGTTGGTACTGAGTTTTCCTAGCCTTCCTGAGCTTCGGGGAGGTGTGCGTCTGCGTGTGTGTGCGTGAGTGTGTGTGTGTGAGTGTGTGTGTGTGCGTTTGTGTGTGTAGGTGTGTACACAAAGCCAGCATGGAGGAGTCTGGGAGCCCCTCCTTGGTTTCTTGGCACCACACCCCACACATATTCCCAGGTCAGCACAAAGCAAGACTCCCCCTGCAGGATTCAGCTGTCGAGGAACCCTGCTAGGGACCAGAAGCTCACCACCTCCCCAGCAACGCAGGCCATGGGGAGCGCTCTCCATCGCGCAGAGGAAGCGGCTCAGCGTCAGGAACACAGGGTGTGAATCCTATCTCTGGCTCCTAGCCATGTGGCCTTGGAACCTGAGTTCTCTGAACTTCGGGTACATCATTTGTCAAAAGGGCTGATGATGACTGCATGGTTTACATAAGACAACTTGGTCACATGTCTGGAGCAGGGGAGAGGCTCCATAAACGGGCTCCTGAAAGTCGACCTCCCTGTAAAGCCTTCCTCTGCTGCCAGCCGCCCCTGTGATGCTGCCCAGAATAGATCTGATCCCTCTGAGGCACCTCTTCCCCAGGCAGGCTTTCCCCTGGCTCTTCTGCCACCCCGGATAGCAGGCTGCCCAGGCTCACTGCATCTTCATCTCTCTAGAGTAGTTTCTCAAATGCCTGGCTCCATGGGACTGCCTGGGAAGCCTGGTTGAAAATGCAAAGTTCTAGACTCGATCCGTGGAGAGTCTGATTTAGGAGTTTCAGGAAGGAGCTCCAGAATCTAAATTTTTATAATCTCCCAGTGGTTCTAATGGGAGCCCGTGCTCTACCGCCTTCCAGTTGGCAATGTCCTGCCTTAAGTGTCACCCAGAAGTGACCAGTGCCAGGCTGCCGCCCAACCAGCTTGAACCTGAGAAGTCATCCCTGCAGCTGCCCCTGCTCTCCCCACCCAGCCTCCTAGGTGCCCCAGGGGTGTGCTGTGTCACAGCCAGGCAGTGTCACTCCAGAGACTCTTGCTCTACAGTGCTCTCTCTGAAAGTGGGCAGCAGCTGGAGCCAGGAGCCCTGGCCTCCCCCACTCTGCCCCTCAGTGGATTCTGTGCCAGGAATATGTGTCCATATAGAGGCCTGTGCAGACAGCCCAAAGGGCTCCCAGGAGGAGCTGGTGAGCTTGGCCTGTGACTCTGCTGACCTTCCCATCAGGCTGAAGGGGTCCCGCCCTGTGAAGAACATAGGCCACCAAAGATCTTGCCCTGAGAGGCCTACCCAGAATTCCAGAACCGTCCCCAGTGGAAGTAGGCAACTGTGGAACAGTGGGTAGGGGACCGCCCCCCTGCCAGTGATCTGAGATCCAGAGGCCCTCAGAGAAAATGCTGGGCCTCTCTAGCCCCGAGGCAGCTGGGAGACCATGGGGAGGGCGGTGACCTCTGTGATTCAAGGCAGGCATCCACTGTGTCTGGCCCTTCCGTCCTCTCAGAATGTGACCTTCTGGACTGGAGGGGGACAAAGGAGACCCACCATCCCTCAATTCCCAATGCCCTGAGGCCATTCTTCAGACAGGGTGCTCACAGCCAGCCCAGGCAGGCCCTGTCTCAACTGGCAAGCTCTGACCATTAGAACATTTTTCCTTAGGCCAAGCGCAGACCTGCATTCCTGGAGCGTCCCTGCAATGTGCCCCTCTCTGATGGTAAGCCCTTCAGATATTTAGAGATGGTATCACACCCTCCTGGAGCCGCCCAGAGCACCATCAGAGCCAGAGCCCCCGGGTTCAAATTAAACTCTTGGAACCTCAGTTTCTTCATCTATGAGATGGAGACAACCATGGCCTCTATTTATGGGACACGTGACCTGGCCAGGCATTGCACTAAGCATGTCACGTGCCCAGCACATAGATGTTTATTATGGCTTCCAGATCCTTGGCCAGACCAGCGGCACTGGTTCCTGGCTGTCTGTGGAGAGGTGCGGGCTCCCTCTGCTGGAAATGGTGAATCGCAGTCAGGACGGGAGAGGACAATGTAGAATTGCAATCTAGGTGGGAGGGACCTCAGAGATGACCTGACCCAACCTGGTGTTTTACAGATGAGGAAACTGAGGCCAAGGGTGGCCGCCTCACTGGATGACCTCTTTGAAGTGTGCCTGTGACAGGTCCCAGATTGGGGCACTTTCTCCCGCCCCCCAACCACACGCTGCAGAGAGGAGCTGGGCAGTTTGATTCTAATGGGCGCCCTGACTTCTGAATCTCACTTTCCATTCCAACCCACCTCATCCCTCTGGGACTACTCGGTGGAGTGGTGGGAAGGACACCGCCAGGATGCAGGCACAGGGCAGGGGCAGAAGCTCCAGCTGTGCACTTCCTTCCCCCAGCAAGCTGCAGTTCCAGGGAAGGTCCTGAGGGCAGGGCAGGAGGTCAGGAGGGTGGGGGATCAGGAGGGCTGGGCTATGGCGTCCACCCACCCACACCATGCCTGGGAAGGACAAAACCCACAGAGCTGGGGTCTCCCAGCCGGTGCCATTCAGGGAAGCAAAAGAGAGCTGCACAGACGTCTGGGTCCAGCCTGCATTTGCTCATCCAGCTGGTAATATGACTGATGGATAGAGAGGTCCAAAGGGACTTCCAGTGGGGACACTGGCAGACTTGGAAGATTCTGGAAACTTGTAGCTTCTCCGTGCTTGTTGTTCATGGTAGTAGCTCTCTGCTAGGAGCTATGTGATATGCTTTATGGTTATCATTTTTGTTTTCTTTTTTGAGACAGTGTCTTGCTCTGTCACCCAAGCTGGAGTGCAGTGACGTGATCACGGCTCCCTGCAGCCTCCAACTCCTGGGCTCAAGTGATCCTTCCACCTCAGCTTCCTGGGTAGTTAGGACTAGAGGGGTGTACCACCACACCCAGCTAATTTTAAACTTTTTTTGTAGAGACAGGATCTTGCTATGTTGCTTAGGCTAGTCTTGAACTCCTGGCCTCAAACGATCCTCCTGCCTTGGCCTCCCAAACTAGTCCATTTCATGAATGGGGAAACTGAGGCTTGGAGACATAAGAAATGGTCAGGTATTTAGAAGAGCTGGCATGAACCCATGTCCTCTGACGTGAATGGCTTTCCACTAACTGCATTGCCTCTCGTCTGTTCTTGTCTCTGTACCCTCAGTGAATAGCCATGGAGCTCCTAGAAAGAATGGGAGCTTTCACTTGACCTCCCTTCTCTCCCTCGCCTACTGCCCCTCAGCGAGTGCTTCGGCTACAGTCTGGGAGCCGAAGATGCCTGTGTTGATGCCTCCAACACCCTGTCTCTGCATCTCTAATCCAGCTACATGACCATCTCTTGCCCACCTTTGGCCATTGTCCCTAAGACATTTCAAGTGCATCATGCTGCAGACTGGGGCTGCTGTCTCCACAACACCGCGCTTCCCCTGTGTCCCCATCTCAGTCCTTGGTCCCTCTATCCACTCCCCACATGCAGCCATTGAGTCCTCTATTTTTGTTCCTTAAATCTCCAGAATGTGCTGACTGTTTTACTTCTCTGTTGTTATTGCTTTAATTCAGACCTCCCGCCACAATCCTTTGCTCCTTATTCCCCCACACCCTCTCGAGCCTTTCCCGCCATCTCCTTTCCAGGGGATACTCCCTTCTGATCTCTCTCCAGCTTTGCCCAACAGAGTTTTCTAAAATTCTGATCTGTACATGTCACTCCCTGGCTTATAAATCCTTCAGTTGCTCCCATGCTTTATTGACTTTGCACATGGCATTTGAGCTCTGCCTCTGCTGCCTTACCAGGTCTCACCTTTCTGCTGCAAACCCAGACACAAAGACAAGCCAAAGTTCCTTGAAGGCACCTGCAGCACTTTGCCTCTCCACACCTTGCTGCTGCGTCGGCCTCCCTGCTTTCTTTGCTTGGCCAAAACCTCATCTTCCCTCCTATCTCACCTCAATCATCTCTGCCTCTGGAAGGCTTCCTGGACTCCCCTCACTCCTCAGCTGGTTCGGGGGTTGTGATCTGAGACAGCACACCTCTTCTTATATCTCTGTCCAAAACCTTAATGTAAGACATTGGTGAATACCTTAATTTTCTCTTCCACTAAATGATGTTACTGTGAGCAGGTTTTACGTTTTTTGTATGTGATACCCGCAGTCAGGCCAGTGCCTGGCACCTAATAGGTGATTGCTGACTGAGTACATAAGTAAACAAATGAATGAAGAAGGTAGAAAGGAAACAGAAGTTAGGAGAGCAGAAGTGGCTGGGAATGGAGACAGTGGCCTGGAAACCTGGAGGAGGGATCAGCATCCCTTAGACACAAATTTCTCTCCTACCTGGCTGCACATTAGGGGGACTCTCCGCTCTTTCCTGCCCCTCCGTGGCAGACCAGTGACTCCTGGACACCAGTACTGGGAGGGCAAGGGGCCTGGAGGCTGGTCAGAAACCCACACCGAGACCATCCTTCTCCCTTCCCAAGGGACGCTGCCAGCCTCTGCAAGAAGACTACCCAAAGGCTGGTGGATGGCATGGAAACATGAGTGCTGGAATGCGATCACCTTTCCTGCCCAGCACTGATTATGCACCAGCTGTGTTCTGGGGCCTGTACTGAAACTCCAAGGTTGTGCATATCCCAATGTGACACCATTCTTTGGCTTAGTTTCAGATGAGACTAAGGTGGGCCCAAACCACAGGTGGCTGGAGTGAACTCTGGGCAATGAGTGTCAGGGGACAAGGGTGAGGATGCCAGGGCTATGCAGTCAGCAAGGAGGTGGAACTTGGACTGGGTGTTGAAGCAGAGTGGAAAGGCAAGTGCATTGCCGGCAGGAGGGATGACCTGTATAGAGGCTGGAGGTCAGGACACACAGGGACAAAGAACAGCTGGTTTACTTGGACCTGAGGCTTTGGGATGGAGTGGTAGGAAATAGATTTGGAAAGAGGCATTGGAACAGGGTCCTGGGGGAATTTGCTAAGGCAAAGAGTTTGAACTTGAACCAGAACGATGAAATATGGGGCTGGGGTGGATCCCACGGGGCCAGCCAGGCAGCCCCTGGCTGCTTCTTCCCCGCCTCTCCAGTTAAGGAGCCATTCCCTACAGTGACCAGCAGGGGGCAGGACACGCTCACGTTCCCTTAGCCCAGGCCTTCCCGTCAGGGCTCAGTGTCCAGGGAGAGACCTGGGTTGGGTGTCTCTTGGAGAGTGGGGAGGAGCACCAGGCACAGAGGAAACAGGCCAGCTGTGCATAAATGGGGGACCGGGGGAGGTCTGTGGCCCCTGAAGCTGCGTGGTCTGGTGACCTGACCTGGACAGCCCTGGGGTGAGCATACACCTTTCCCTGGTACTAGTGCTGCTTTCCACCTGTGCCCCCTTGCCTTTGCTTTCCCAGCCCCTCCTTCCAGTAGAAGAACCCTTGTCACCATGAGGTGAATTGGGCCTTCCGGCACCCCAGCTCCTTTAGAATCAAACCAAATCCAGGACTGTGGTTAAAGAGAGTCTCTTTCCTCTGCTCACTCCCTTCCCTAGAGAGAACGAGGAAAGGTTGTTGGGCTGATGACAAGGTATGCATGTTGGTACTTGACTGGCATTATTCAGCAGCTCCTGTGCTAAGAACAGGGACATGAAGACAGAAGAGCATCAGGCCAAGGCACCATTACACTCAGGGTCCCCGGGCCACAGAGTAAACAAGTCCGTGACTCAGCTGGCAATGGCTGGAAGGTGCTATGAACACAGTGCCGTGGACGCCCCGAGGAGGAGGGAACACCCCTGCACAGTGTGGGCTGCAGAGGCTTTGACGAAGCTGCTGCTGGATCTAGGCCTTGAAACATGGGTGGGATTTTACCAGATGGGGAAGAAGATGGGGCATCTCCATGCAGGAACCAGCGTGAGCAAAGGCACAGGAGTGGGGCTGTGTTTAGATAATATCGGTGAAAAGATACAGCTCTATATGCTTTTCCATGACCACTTGTCTTATGACAAACATTGTGCTATGATATTTATATTTCCAATTTTCAAATCAACCCTTAAGGTGTTATGATCCCCTCTTTACAGATAAAGCATCTGAGGGTCAGAGAAGTGGCATGAGAGCCCTGGTAAAGAGCATAGAAGCTGACATGCTAGTCCCGGTCCATGTGACTCCACTCTGCCTCCGAAAGATGGAAGTTAAGGAGTGTGCAGAGCAGGGGTGGGTGGGAAGGGCTGATAGTGCCACGAAGACCAGTAAAGTCCTTCTCTCCCAAGGGACTCTCCCCTTGGCCCTAGCATCTCTGGCCAGTCTGTAAGATCTTCTGGTCAGAAACCTTTTCTCAAACAGCTATTTACCTTTTCACTTTTCCTTTTAGGAAGAAGTTCTTATGCAAATTTTATTCTTGCGGGTCAGAGATTTTGTCTAGGTCTGGGTCACTGACGAAGGAGGGGCCCTGAAATAGGGTGAAAGGAGGAGGGGCTGGGCCAGACCCCCAGGGGGCATCACCCTGCCCTTGCAAGCCTTTCGCTGGTATTTAGAGGTTGGCTTCCGGCCAAGTGCATTGGCTCACGCCTATAATTCCAGCATTTTGGGAGGCTGAGGCATGAGGATTGTTTGAGGTCAAGAGTTTGAGACTAGCCAATGAAGACAGACACTGTATCTACAAAAAGAAAAAAATTAGCCGGACATGGTGGTGCATATGCTTGTAGTACCAGCTACTCAGGATGAGGTGGGAGGATCACTTGAGCCCAGGAGTTTGAGGATGCAGTGAGTTGTGATCATGCCACTGCACTCCAGTCTGGGGGACAGCAAAGGATCCTGTCTCTAAAACAGATACATAAATAAAAACAAAGGTTGGGGTCTTTTCCCACTCTCCATTTGTCTCCTCTGTCTGGGTGGGATGGAGTAGCTGAGAGGGCAGACCTCCAGCCATGAACTTCCTCTTCCAGATGGAAGAGAGGCCTGCTCCTCCAGGGCTCCCCTCCTCTGCAAAATATCCTCTGAACCACCTCCCTTCCCTGGTCTCAGTAAAGCCATTCCCACATCTTCCAGAGGTCCCTGCGTTAGTCTGTTGAGGCTGCTATAGCAAAATAGCATAGACTGGATAATATATAAACAACAGAAATTTGTTTCTCACAGTTCTGGAGACTGGGAAGTCCAAAATGAAGACACCGGTAGATCTGGAGTCTAGTGGGGGCCTGCTATCTAGTTCACAGAAGGCACTTTCTCACTGTGTCCTCACATGGTGGAATGGCAACACAGCTCTCTGGCATCTCTTTTATAAGGGCACTAATCCCTTTTATCAGAGCACTTACTCATCTCACAAAGGTCCCATGCCTAATACCATTGCCTTGGGGTTAAGATTTTTTTTTTTTTTGAGACGGAGTCTTGCTCTGTTGCCCAGGCTGGAGTGCAGTGGCGTGATCTCACTGCAAGCTCCACCTCCTGGGTTCCCGCCATTCTCTTGCCTCAGCCTCCTTAGTAGCTAGGACTACAGACACCTGCCACCACACCCGGCTAATTTTTTTTTTTTTTTTTTTTTGTATTTTTAGTAGAGACGGGGTTTCACTGTGTTAGCCAGGATCAGGGGTTAAGGTTTTAACATATGAATTTTGGGGAGACACAAACATTCAGACCATAGCATTCTGCCCTGGCCTGCCAAAATTTATGTCCTTCTCACATGCAAAATATACTGATTTCATTTCAATAGTCCCAAATGTTTTAACTCATCCTAGTATCAACTTTAAGTTTAAATCCAAAGTCTCATGTAACTATCATCTAAAACAGATATAAGTGAGACTCAAGGTATGATTCATCCTGAGGCAAATTTCTCTCCAGCTATGAACCTGTGAAATCAAGCAAGTTATATGTACTCAAAATACAATCGGGGAGACAGGTGGAGGATAGACATTTCCATTCCGAAAGGGAGCAATAGGAAGGAAAGAAGGGATACCAGGTCCCAACCAAATCCAAACCCAACAGGGCAAACAACATGAAATCTGAAGGCTGGAGAATAATCTCTGGCTGATGCTCTGCCCTCTGGACACTGGGGTGGGGGTTGGGCCCTCAGAGCTCCGGGTGGCCCTGCCCCCATAGTTTTGCTGGGCACTGCCTATGTTCCATCTCTCACAGGTTATTGTTGGGTGCCTGTGGCTCACTCAGGCTGGAATTGCACGCTGGTGGGTCTGTGGTCTGGGATCTTGGTGTTGGCCCACCCTCATGGCTCCATTAGATACTGTCCTGGTGGGGACTCTCTGTAGAGGCCCCACCCTTGCCGTACCTCTCTGCCTGGGTCACATAACTGAGTCTCCTGGAGGCTCCAATCTTCAGGATCTAGGTGAAGGTAGCCACGCCCCCATAGCTCATGCACATTGACAGGGATGGCACTTCACGGAGCTGCCAAGGTTTATCACCTATGCCCTCCAGAGGGGTGGCCACCTTGGCTTGTGTTGTACCTAGGCCCACTGGAGCCATACCTGGGGTGTCCAACTAGTACTGTGCTAAAGTGCAGGGAGTGGAGCCTTGAGATCATTCTGTCCCCCAGGCCCTTGCACTCTGAGCCTGTGATGGGAGGGACAATTCTGATAATCTCCAAAATGTTTTGGGGGACAGCCTTCCATTGCCTTCATCAATAGCACCTGGCTTCCCTTGAGATGGCCCATCCATCCCAATCCCTTTCTCAAATCACTGTGGGGCCACATTCTTGGTGTTTTCTCTGAACACATTTTCTCATTCTTTTCAATATGGGTAGGTTGAGAATTTTCCAAAATTTTAAATTCTGCTTCCCTTTTGATTAACAATTCTATCTTCAGATCATCTCTCTCTTCTCAAATGTTACTATACGCACTCAAGAGAAGCCAAGCTGCACCTTCAACACTGCTTAGAAATTTATTCATTCAAATATCCCATTGCATCGCTCACGAATTCTACCTTCCACAAAAGCACAATGATGCAAACATAATGCTGCCAAGTTCTTTACTACTTTCTAATAAGGATCGTCTTTCCTCTAGTTTTCAATAAAACATTCCTCATTTCTGAGACCTTATCAGAATGGCTTTTATCATCCATATTTCTACCAATAGACTGTTCATGACCACTTAGGTAACCTCTAAGAAGATTGAGGCTTTCTCTACAACTCTTCACACCAGAACTGCTCTTAACAGTCCATTCATGGCAATGGTTAGGTTTTTTTCTAGAATGCACTTCCAAACTCCTTCAGCCCCTACCCATTATGCAGTTCCAAAGCCACTTCTACATTTTAGGTATTTTTTACAGTAGCATCCCACTCCCGGTACTAATTTTCTGTTTTAGTCCATTCAGGCTGCTATAACAAAATGCTATAGACTAGGTAGCTCATAAACCACAGAAATTTATTTCACAGTCCTGGAGGCTAGGAAGTCCACAAGCAAAGCCCTGGCAGATTTGGTGTCTGGTGAGGAAATGCTTTCTTGTTCATAGATGGTACCTTTTCGGTGTGTTCTCACATGGTCAAAGGGCAAGACAGCACTCTGAGGTCTCTTTTATAAGGTCACTAATCACCTCACCAAGGCCCCACCACCTAATGCCATCATCTTGGGCATTGGGAATTTAACATACGGATTTTGGGGGTAGGAGGACACAAACATTTACACCAAAGCTGACACCTTCTCAGCAATCATCCAGTCCTTTTAAATTGGGACACTCACCTTTTTCTTGCCAGCAATCATTGAAAAAAAGCAATTTAAAATAATAAAAATTATAATAAATACCATAATAGCAGAGAAGGATATGTAAAAATTAGAAATGTTCTACCCTTTTCCCTTGCCTCATCTTATTCCCCAAGGAACCACTCTTAACAATTTCTTAGTTATCCCTAAGATATTTCTATATATATAGAGAAGCACATATAGCTACAAGTCACTGTATGTGCTTTGTAAAAAATATATACAAGTGGGATCATATCATAACCATAGTGTAACCATGTTATTTTGCAGCTTGCTTTTTTCACTTAATGTCAGATCTTGGACCTCTTTTTCATGTTGATATCTGTAGATCTACTCATTTTTTTTTTTTTTTTAGTGACTATAAAAAGTTCATTGTAAAGATATGACTGACCAGTTCCTTTTTTAATGGAGATTTATGCTGCTTAGGTTTTGCTAAGGCAAACAGTTCTAAGATGAACAACTATGTTTGTAGATTAATTGCCAGCTGACTAATAATGTGTGTATTTAAAATGTGAACATGTGTTCCCAGATTGACTTTCAAAAACACTGTAACAATTTATAGTTCCACTAACAGTGTATGAAAGTGCCCATTTCCTTATATTAGCACCAACATTAATACTATCAAACTTTTAAATCTTTGCTAATCTGACAGATGAAAAATGGTAAAAATTTTTAAATTTTGAAAATTTAAATGCCTTTAAAAGTGAGGGTGAGCATTTAAAAAAATATATCCTGGCTATTTAAACTTCTTTTTCTTTCTTTTTTGTGAAACCCACGTGCAGAGGGATTTTTTGAGATGGCTAATCTTTTTCTCATTGATTTGTAGAAGCTCTTTGTGTATTAAGGAAATGTGTCTAAAATTCATTTTCTTAGCTCTTTCATTACAAATTCTATGTTTGAAAAGGTTTTGTTAAGTAGCAGTTGCCAAGTTACTAGTTCTTTTTCTGTTTTCTCCATCTGATCCATGTATACTTAACCTCAAATATTTATCTGCTCAGATAGCCAATGTTTCTGCATTGAGTTGATGTAACTCCAGCCAAAAGCAAAGCACTGGAATTTTTGTTAATCCCAGAAATCTCACCATGGCTAAATGTAGAGTATCCATTGGTTTTCTGAAATATTTTAAGTGGTTCAAGGAACCCTAGAGGCCTGGGGCCCTGGAGTGGGAGCCACAGCCTCTGATTTAGCCCTTTAGCTGGCACTTCCTTGGGCCAGCCCAGCTCACTTGAGCCAGCAGTGTGGTCAGCACCTGTGTGCACCCCACTGTCCAGCTGTGGATTCTTCTGTTCTGGTGAATGGGCCGGGTGTTTGCATATTTTCCCCTTTGTTTATAGGCACTTATAGGTGTGGGTCCCTTTTCCCTTTAGCAGATGGTCCCTGAGGCAGCACTGAACCTGCCCTAGGCCAGGCCCAGTGGGACTTCACTGGGGGTTAAGGAGGAGATGGAGGAGTACAGTGTGGGGCGGACAGAATGGGGCTCACCCTTAGAGCCGCTCAGCTGGCCCGCACCCCCGCTGCCCATCCTTCAGCCTCCCTACTTCCTTGAAGAAATGTTGCCAGACCCATGTTCTATTCCCTTGAGGGTAGGTGTAGGCCTCCAGGCAGGTTGGGAGGGGGTCTGCAGAGCCCCACATTGGAGAGTGGAGGGCTGGACACCACTCTCCAAATATGGGCCTGTGTGTCCTAAGTAGGAGTTAGAGGCATAGATGGGTGGTGGGGAGGGGGTGTCCTGGGGAAGGGAGGTAGCTTTCGGGCTTCTGGACACTCACCCCCAATCTAAAAGCAGCTTCACTTTGTTCGGGAATGTGTGTGGGGTGAGGGTGGTAGTGCTGAGCTTGCAGGTGTTGGGGTGGGAGGAGAGGGAGAGAGGCCGGAAGCCTGCCCCTGATTCCTGACCTGTCTGAGCCTCTGCAGCTGACTTAGAGGCTTCCAGGTTTATTTGTTGTTTTAACCCAGGGCTGCCTTTTAAGAGACTGCCACATTCCTAAGGGATTGGCAAGTGAAGGTGATGAATGGGGTTGGCAGGAGGCAGAGTCTGAGGAAGTCAACAAGAACTCGAAGTTGACACCCGGGAGCCCAGGTTCCCAGTGCTGTGGCCACGCGTCCTGTCGGAGGACTGGTACTCCCGCTGACCCTAGTGGGTGGGGAAGGAGACCCTGGGCTCTGAAAAATCCCCTTGTCTCTTCCCATGAATATCCTCCAGCCTTTCTGGTTTGCCCTGTTCTCTGCCTCAGGGCACAGCTCTCCTGCCCCATTGGGGCAACCCAAGCCTGGGAGTGGGCACAGAAAGGGTAAGGGCTGAGGCTGGCAGACCTGGGTCTGTCCCCTGGAAATATGCCTCAGTGGCAAATGACTCCCCAGAGCTGCCTGAGCTTTTTTTTTCTTTCTTTCTTTTTTTTTCTTTGTTTTTGTAATTAGTATCTTAAGGAGACGATACATTTCAAGAATTGCTTAAATTCTGATACCCGGATTTAAGCATGTGAACACATGATGAGACTTTTAAACATGCAATTAAAGCTATTCATCAGAATTTGTTATACTACCAACATTACAGTTACTTTGGAGCATAAGTCAAATGATTTAAAGTAATCCTGTAACATACCTAAGGAGCACCTTCCTATATTACGCATGCAAATTACTTCTCCATGTAAAGGTCTTTTCACTTTAATTTCCATGTTACTTTTTCTTTAAAGCAGGGCTGGTGAGATGACATAGACAGTGCCTGCTCTGACTTCCATGAAACCTTGTTTCATTGGCTCCATTTGCCCCGCCTGAGCCCAAATCGAGTCTCTGAGAAGGGAGCAAGAAAGAGCTGCTCCTTCTTCCAAATGTTCTGCTTTGGTCTGCAGGAAAATTGTCTCACTAAATACACAAATCTATCTTGACAATGCAATTGAATGGCCCTCCCATGTACAGTGCGATGCAATAGGTGTATTATTCCCGTTTCCTCTATCCTGGGCCCTGGCAAAACCATCCCAGCCAGACTGAGGGAACACCAGTCCTGATATTTGGGACATGGTAGTGAAGAATGTGGCTTCTGAGCCAAGCGGATGAAGGGCAGACTTGGCCACACACGGGAGCTGGCTTCATGGACTGGTTCCCCATCTGTAAGTGGGAACCGCTCTGCTCAGGTTGCTGCAGAGATGAAGTTCCAGCAGGTGTACCAGTGCTACAGTCAGGAGCGGCTCAGTGCCTATGCTCTCACTCTCCTGGAGGCCCTTCTCTCGCCTCCTCTGGGAGCTAAGTCCTTCCAGCCAGGCCTGACCATCAGGCCCCTCTAGATATGACTTGGCTGACCTTCTTTCCCCTTCATAAAATACTTGGGTCTTGAAGTCCCTTTCAGCTCTGAAGTTTGATCACTGACTCAGGCCTGGGTTGTCCAACTTCATAGTTTTGCAGGCTGGGTTCAAGGAGTAGGCTTATGCCGAGAACTCAGGACACAGTTGTGTCGGTAGGACAGGGGTCGGAAAAGGCTTGGAACATGCAAGTGGCGTGGGCCTCCTGCTGGGAGTGAGAGAGGAGGAGGTGCTTGATGGTAGTTGACATGGTGTGTGTGTGTGTGTGTGTGTGTGTGTGTGTGTGTGTGTGTGTGAAGTGAGAAGTAGTCTTTCAAAATAACATTTGTCTCATTTTCTCATTTTTCTAGAGCTGGCTGGATTGAAGCAGGGTTTGTCTTAGGACTGCCAGGAGCATGTGTGTGTGTGTTTGTTTGTGCGTGCTGAGGGTAGATGTGACAAAACGTAGCCCTTGAAAAAGCCATAAAACAAAGGCTTCTCAATTTCTCTGGGGTTATTTACGGATATTTTATGCCTCTGCCATCCACAAAACCAAGGGCATCTATTTAATTCATTCTTTCAAGGAATGTATTGAGCTGGGCCCAGGAGGCCGTGCTCTACATCCAGAGGCTGGCCCTGTGCTGGGTACCAGAGATAAAGTAAGAATAAGACGTGATTCCATGCCCCCGAGCCCACGGCCCCGTGGTGCAATGCAGAGTGTGGGGAGTCCTATGCCTGGGTGGCTGTGGGGTTGGGGGCTGTGGTGGCCCAGAGAGGAGCTGCAGGAGGCTCCACTGCTAAGGAGGGCTTGAGCTTGCACCAAAGACCAGGTAGGCACCAGTGCAGTCCCCACAGTGGGGACAGGCACCACAAGCCATAGCGCTGCTGGTGCAAACACTCAGAGGCATAAAAGAACACTGGTGATTGGAGAACCAGATGTAGCATGGGGTAGCCAGAACCTTGGGGACAAGGACAGTGGGGAGAGATGAGAAGCTTATCCTGAGGGTCACCACTGAAGCTTTGGGGGCCTGACTGAGGAGTTTGGATTTTAGCCTGTGGGCAGGGGTCCTAAACTCAGCTGTCTGCAGGGACCAGACTAGGAGGAGAGGCATGAAGATGCCAGTGCAGAAAGAGGTTACCCTGGGGAAGGCAGGCCTTGTCCCCTCTGTTCAGTCATTGTCCCAGGTTGGGGGGACAGGCCCAGAGTAATATGTCACCTAACTAGCTCTTACAGAGAAGCTGGCAGTCTGGGTTTTTACATGGGCACATTTATTTTTAAACGTTAGCAATTAATTCAAATTTAATACATAACGAAACAAAACACATGGCTCAGGCCCACCAGGAAAGGTCTGGGTGTCTCATTGGGCGCTCAGGCCCTGTGTGGCCACTGCCTGTGATGGTGGGGGATGTGTCCACAGCTTCCAAGTGGGAGTGGGTGGGTTAGAGTTTGCTTCCTGTGGTGGGCATTCTGAGGAAGGCTGTACAAACAGCTGGATGGACAGAGCTGGAGAGACCAGTACAGAAGTTATGGAAAAATCTCATTCTTCATTCATTCATTTAACAAGTGTTTATTGAGCATGTGCTGTGTGCCAGGCACTGTGGTAAGCAGGTGCTATTAAAGAACACCCAGCCTGTTTCCAACCCACAGATCAAGGTCCAGGCTAATTCTGCCATGCCTTCCCAGGCCTCCTGTCCTTTCTTCCCAGGCTCTGAGGCTACACTTCTCAGTCCCAGGCCAAATCTGCTCTCTGCAGGGCCTCCTGAACTCCAACACAGCCTTTTTTCTGGGTTTTGCCCCCACTCCAGTCGTGCTCTGTCCTCTTCTTCTCTGGCGTTTATTGCTCCTCACAGCTCTGCCCTCTGCACACCCATCCTTCAGTGCCTGGGTGTGGCAGAAGAGGAGCTCTCCTTTCCCCAGCTCTCCTGCTCTTGTCATCAGCAGGAAATTTGCAGAGCTTTTACTCTGGATCCAAACAAACACTCATGTGTTCATGCACCTAGCTGAGAGCCCAACCTGGGTCTGGGCTGGCCTGGGAGCCTGCAGGATGCAAGGGTCTTTGTCCTCAAGGCACTCCCAGGTATAGGGGAATAAGCCCTGTCTACCACCAAGAGCAAGACCACTCAATACCCGATGGATAGTCCCCATGAGCCAGTGGGGGCCGTGGAAACATAGAGACCCAATTCTTAGTGCTGCGTGCTTAACTTTTATGGGCTCATGGGTGCTTCACCTCCGCCCATTAAAGCCAGCTCTGTTATGGTACTATTTCACATTTGAGGAGACTGAAGCTCAGAGAGTTGACTAGACTGTCTGAGATTGCTTAGCTGTCAGAGGCAGCACATTGGTTTGACCCTGGGGTGGTTGACTGCAAGCCCACTTAGTGCACGGCCATTTCAGGAGTAGGGTGTGAGAACTGGCAGGGATGGGGGGGTAGTGGCTGGGGCACATCCCCACTGGACATCTTCCTGGACTTTCTCCAGGATGGGGAGTGATTCTGCACTGGCTGATATGCGGTGTGATGGGCCTGGCTGCTGGTGTGTGGCCCCGTGGCACCCCCACCCTTTGCTGGGCTCTCACCCAGCCCCCTCTCTGGTCTCCGACTCTGTGGCACGTGCCTCTCTTCTCCCAGTTTATCCCCCCTCCTCCTCCTCCTAGACAAAGGTAGCCTGATACTGTGAGTCAGCTTGGATTGGGAGCCAAGGTCATTAACTCACCTGGGCCTGTCAAATGGGTGTAAACACTGATTATCCTGCAGGGATCTAGCGGAGCTCAAACCTTTGAAGACTACAGAAGGAAACTACTATAAATATTTAGAGGCTTGAGTCATTCATTCATTCAGCAAGTATTTATTGAGGGCATACTCTGTGGCAGGCCCTGCTCTGAATTTTAGGGATATTGTCCTAAGGAAGACAGCCTTAGCTCCTGCCTGCATGGGGCTTACAGTCTAGAGTAGGGTGGGGGGCAGACATTCAGTAGTCATGCAGATGAACACATAGGTACAAAGCAAACTGTGTTCAACAAGATTGTTAACAGGGATGGAGCATGGGTCCACAGTTTTCCTGAGTAAGCGGGATTTCAGCTGAAGGATGACGGGTCAGCCTGCACAGGGCAGGGCAGGGCAGGGGCCCCCAGGGCGTGAGTGCAAAGCCCTCAAGTGGGGGACAAGCCAGAGGCTTGCGACAAGGAAGCATGAGCCAGGGCGGTGCGGGGGGAGGCTGGGGGGCTGAATGGCCGGACAGGGCATGGCCTTGCAAAAGAGAGCTATTGAAGGATTTAGTTTAAGTGGCTTAACAAAAATAACCTCTATCTCTTTGACCTGGGTCCCTAGAGCTTCTCCTGCCTCCTTTGCCCTCAGTGTCCATTCTGTGTGGTGAGAAGTTGAGCTGGGGGGAGGTCTCAGCCCCCATCCCCTTCTCGGGCAGAAGGGCAGCTGATTGAAAGCAGATGTCTCGCCCTGGTGGGGCCCAGCCCGGCTCCCCAGTGCTGACCTCAGACCTGCACCGCTGGCATGTCCAGGCCGCAGACTCTCTGTCAGCAAAGCCGCATCCGTCCTGCAGAGAGACGGTCACTGTGGCTGCCCACACCCCCAACCCAGCAATTTCCCTACCACGGTGAGAAACCTCCCATATTCCGGGGCTGGAGCCCAGCCTCCTCCTTCCAATTGCCTGGGGGAGGGAGAGACACCAATTAGGTTCTTGGAAAGGAACTAGGTTAGAAGAGGTGTCTGTCACCCCTGCCCAGTTCCTCGGCACACCTGCACCAGCACAATGCCAAAGGAGGCCGCTATTATACTATTCAGCATGTCCTTGGCTCTGTGCTAAGTGCTTTATGTTTTCCCATTTAATCCTCATAAACAGCTCCATGAGGCCCAACTGTTAAGGGAGTGTGTGACTGAGGCTCAGAGAGGGCACCTGATCACACGGCTGGTAGGTGCAGAGCTGGGATTTGAGCCCAGGTCGTCAGGTCTGAAGTCCGTGACCCCAGTAGTCCTCTGCAGGGGGCACTGGCTGTTGCTCCTGTGCCTCTCAGACACTCCATGTGCCCGTTGCTCCTGAGGAAGCCCAGGTCAGCTCCAGGCTGCTTATGCCTCCAGGGGCCTGAGTCTGGGCATAGGGCACCAAGATGGGCCCAGAGAGTGCTGGTGCGGCCTCTAGGTGGTGGGAACCTGGGCTCTGGACATTGTCAAGGGCAATGTGCTTGCTGTTGAATCAGTTTGGACCATACCCAGTGGTCTCTTCACAGAGGGAGTTGCCATATTGATTTTTGCCTTTGAACTCCCCCGGGGACCACCCCCCATGCACCTGCCCTTCCGGTGCTGCTACATCCATAAGGCCTCTGCTCCCCGGCCCCCACTGCGCACCTGGAGGCATCCAGCAGGTTCCACAGGTTTCCCAGAGATGCCTCTGGTGTCCTGCAGCAACCCTAGTGGCCGCTTCCCTCACTGCCCCTTACCCTCAGGCCACCCTAGAACTGCACCCTCTTTCCTCTGCTCCTACAAGGCTGCTCCCGGCCCTTCTGCAGACCTATCTCCCTTACCCCTGGCCATTTCCCTGGTCTACTTCCCCTTCTCTGCCCATCCCAGCATCTCCGCCTGATCCCACCCCCTCAGAGAGATCACTGTGCTTTCAGTCAGTCAGCAAGCATTCATTGAGCTGTAGAGACGTCCTGGCTGAGAGCTAAGGCTCTGAAGCCTGACGCCTGGGGCTACAGAAATGAAACCCTCCCATCCCCTGCTCACCTCTGGTGCACCTGGAGCGTAAAGAGAAAAGGCAAAGACTCCACCACTGGATGCTGGCTTCACTTTGGCTTCTCCCCGCTGCCTAGTTACTGAGAAGAAAAAAATACGGCAGGACGCCCCATATAGACCATTTTTTTCCCCTCTGTTCTGTGCAAGAGTTACCTTGGTAGTCCTCAGTTAGGTGACTCAGCACTGGGGTTTACTGTGGAGGGTGGGTCTGGGGGTGGCAGAGGGGAGCAGCTTTCTGGGGACTTTCAGACACAGGCGTAAGGAGGCCATTTGTGTTTTGGGGTCTGTAAAGAAGGAGCCCCAACCCCAGTGTGGATCCTGGGGAAGGAAAAGGGACCCAGACTCTGACCGCAAGGGGTGGACCCAGAAGCCCCAGCAAACTGTCAGCCATCCTCAGCCATCCTTGGAGTCAGCCCCCAGAAGATGCACGTGGCCTGTGTGGTGCTCTGGTTGGCACGGGACACTCCGCCTTCTGACCACGTGGGAGCAGTTATCAACAGGTGCCACCTCAGTGGGAATGGGTCAGCGTCCTTGTTCTTCTGGCCGAGGTGCAGAAGTTGGAGCCTCCACCTCCCCTTCCACTTTTTGAGTACGTGAGACCTGGAGGTTCTTGGGCAATTTGAAAAGAGAGGAAGATTCCAGAGGAAGGTATGTTTTTCTTTCAAGTATAGTAAATTAGGTCTGGATGGTTTTAATTAAAATTATACAAATCAAAGAAATGCAATAGTATTTGTACCTCCAATAACTGCTGTCACTCAGTGGTCACAAAATCATCAGTTCCTGTTTATCAAAAGCTTGTGGTGTGCCAGGTACTGTGCCAAATCTCCCATTTACATTGTTTTATTTAATCTTCATGACAAGGTAGGTACTTTCTGTCACCATTTTACAGATGAGAAAACTGAGGCTCTCTACAGAGAGGTTAACTAACTTTCCCAAAGTCACACAGCTAGCAAAGCTGTGAATTGGGCTTATAACCCACATTATCTTTCACTCCAAAGTCCTTCAACCACAAGTTTCACTCTATTGCTCTGTCTGGGGGTTCCCTGAATCTATGGGGACTCCGGAAGATATGGACCCGCAGGGAGAAGCCATGGGATCTGGAGGCCCAAGGCCTAAGGAGACCGTAGGGCCTCCTTCAGGTAGCTGTCTTCGGCAGCAGCTGGATCCCATTACACTGTGGACAGCAGTCTTTAGAAAGCCACCTTCTCCCGGGCTGCAAAGGAACAGGGTGACCACAGCCTATGAACCCTTGGGGCCCCTTGAATTCCTACTGCCTACCCAGCAGGGTTTCACAAACACATTGACGTTGACAGGGCAGCCTGTGTGGAGGGTGCAGGAAGCCCGGAGGCCTGTGGCTGCCAGCATTGCTCAGAGTTTCCGCTGAGCTCTTCCTGCAGGGCCCTCCTCAGGGCTCTGCTAGCCAGCGCCCCCTGTCTTGAGGCCTTCGTGGGCCCCAGCTGGCTCTGAGAGAAGCTCAACTGATTCCAGGGCCTCTGAAGGGCCAGGAAGGCCCCATTTTCTGGGTGCCGAGCCTTGGGTTAGCTTCAGAGACCCTGGTGATAGCCTCAGGATGTCTGAAGGTTCCTTAGGACCAACGCCACTGGGTGGGACAGAGACAGTGCTACTTCCAGTCAGAAGATCCAAGTTCCACTCTCAGATTCAACACTCGCTGGTTCTGCACCCTCAGGCGCGTGTCTCCCTCCCCGAATTCCCTTCCCTATCTACCTCACAGGGCTGTTTAAAACCCTGGGCAAATAGGAAAACACTCAGCCAGTGTTGGTGGCCCTAGTAAGGCTGTGGGCTGACTGTGGGCCTGCCCCTAATTGGTCTTCCCACCTGGAAACTCAGCAAAGAGGCTGGATTTATGGGTTCCGGAAGAGGGGAAGGCATTCCAGGACGAGGGAGGGCTGAGCCCAGGCACAGAGTCCAGAACACACAGGAATGGATTGAGCTCTGTGCCAGAAACTGTTCTAAGTATTTTACAAAGAGTAACTCATTTACCTCTCTCATCATTCCCATGAGATAGGCATTACTTCACTCCACTTTACAGATGAGGCAATGGAGGCACAGAGGGGTAAAGTAACTTGCTCAAGATCACATCGCTAGAAGTGGGGAGCCAAGATTTGAACCTGGGCAATCTGGGAGGAGACCACAAGTGGAAGCAGTGGTGGTGGGACTGGAAAGGCTGGGAGAAACGCCAGGGTCTGGGCCGCATCTGCCCTGCCCACTGCTGCAAGGCCAGTGCCCAGAGCAGTGCTTAGCACATAGTAGGTGTTCTGAACCTGTTCCTGATACATGAGCTCTGCAGCAGGTGTGGCTACCTTGCTTGTCTGGGGACGCTGACATTTCACACAACACAGAGAGGTTGGGGTTGCTGCCTCTGCCTTTGGGCTGAGATTCAGCGCTTTTCAATGGGGCTACTGGACCCTTATAGCAGGAGGGCCCCTCGTGGGAAGGCAGACATTTAAAATCGTTCCTTAATCTCCCTCTGGCCCCCTCCCATTAGGCCCCACCTCGCCTCCTGTACCTCCCTGGGGAGTGTTTTTAGCTCCCAGAACTTGGGATCCAGGTGGGCTGGGGGGCTGGGGGAATGCAGACAAACTTGGAGAAGCATGTTCGCGGCCGGCAGAGGCTGCTGAGAGACCAGCCTGTTTGCATGGCTGGAGCGCTGGGGGCTGGTGAGAAAGGAAGCTTCCTACTCTGCAGCACTCAGACCCCACTAGGAATGTGGCTTGGGGCCAGGATCCCTCTGGGCAAGAAAGGATGACTCGGCAGAAACAGCCTCCTGGCCCCACAGGACAACTGGAGCCGCTGCCCTGGGGGCTGGTGCCAAGTGGCAGAGCTGCTGAATTAATGACCCCTCCGCCTCAGCTTCATCTCCACCCTCCCACACCTCATCCCGCCTCCCACTCCCCCAGCCCTCTTTTAGAAGCCATTCTCTGGGCTGGGGTTTTCAGACTCTCAGAGCGGCAAGAACTCACCCCCTCCACCAACTTTCAGACAGAATTGGGAAGGGTCCTGAGGCTGGAATGGATAACTGGTGAAGGGAGGCAGCCAGCCTTCGAGACCCCCCAGGCCTGCCAAGGGAGTCCAGTACGGGGTGAGGGGTGCATGGGGCAGTGGCAGGAGCTGGCCTGGGCCGGGCCCTGGGGAATTCCAGCCCAGGAGAGCCAACTGGAAGCACGTGTTTCTAGATGGGCACGGAACCCACAAAGCTGCTTCTTCCAGCCCAGCTTCCCAAGGATTAAAGATCTCAGGAATCCTGGGAAATCTGTCTCCTTGTCACCAGAGGCCCCTCATAACACAGGCTCCTGCCCCACTTTGCACCTCAGGTCCTGAGCAGAAGTGGATGATGATGGTGGTGGTGAAAATGCGCATCTTGTGAGAGTCAGGCTGCAGCTGCTAGCGTTCATTGTTTCCCACACATCCTGCTGACCGCTGCTACCTGTTTAAACCCAGGTGCTCCCCAGGGCAGCCTTATCAGGTGGGTAGGTACCAGTATTACCCTCATTTTCTGCAGAGGAAATTGCCTTGCAGAAGGGTAAGTAGCTTGTCCAAGTTCACTCTGGTTGTGGCAGAATACATTTCCAAGACTGGGATCTTAAATGCTCTGCGTGATCGTCTACCTCTTGGAGGAAGGAAAAAGTGTAGAGTTCCTGTGGCTCTGCCCCCTCCCCTGGGTGCCACGCAGTGATTGAGGGTCACCAGGGCCAGCCCATGGAAACACTGACCCTTTCTAGGAGGCATTGCAACATCCAGCAGTTTCCTGCACACCTACCACAGGGGGCTTGGGTCTCGTGAGCAGTGAAGATCCTGAGATGTGGGGCTAGAAGACATGAGCCTGTCTCCTGACTTACTAGCTGTGTGACTTTGACACTTAGCTTTGTCTCCCCCTTGGTTCCCTCATCTACAAAACAGAAGAGAAGAATACAAAAACTTTCTCTCCATGACCTGCCCCAGGGAGATCAAATGTAGACCCTAAGTCGGCTGCAGCCAGGGGGCCTGAGAAGATGGAAATCAGCAGTGGATGGCGGGGGTGGAGAGGGGAGGAGATCAGGGCCGGGGGCCGGAAGGGAGTGTCGGGGGCTGGTATCACACTACTAGGCTCCCAGGTCTGGAGAGAGGCCAGCAGAGATCAGGATTTCCTTTCATAACAGATTATGGAACAGCTACTTTGCACTAATCCATCTGCCTGATAGAGATCATCTGGGGGTGACCCAGCAGCCTTTGGTGAAGACACAGAACAAAACGACTGCATCTTCCCAGGAAAATCCCATGGGCAAAACGACTCCAGCTGCCAGATAACAGCCAGTTTTTGGCAAGTGCCCGGTTTGCTGACTTCCTTCTGTCCTACTCTAACCTGGCTTCTGTTAGTTGACTGGTTCCTGTTGCCTCAGCAACAGAGCAATAATGGAGGGGGGTGTGAATGGCTATGTTAAATCACTTAATTATTGCAAACAGGCACTCTGCCAAACGGGGGTGGTTACAGCTATGTTAGACTTAGTCACTGCCTGCAACTAAATGTAGCTGAGATGGTCGTAAATATGCATGAAATAATAGACCACCAACAAATACATCTTGGTTGACTGAAGAACCTTTGGAATTATGAAGACATTAGACTACATCCATCACAGTTGTATCACTGAGTCCATTTTATTCTATTCAAAACCTTTGCAAACCAGTAATTTACATAGGATGTGTATGGCGAGGCTACCTCAGTTACCCCATTCTTCAACTCTATAAGGTTTTATCAATAACAGCAGGTCCATTCCATTTAGGCTGTTATTATGGCTCTCCCCTGGGACATTCTGTAGTGGTTGTTTTTTGGAAACATCATTTGGTTCATAATCTCTTAGCAACAGGACTTTGAGGGCTAACGGCCGACATAGAAGCCCAGCAAGATGATTGTGACTTGTGGGTAGGCAAACCCACAGCAGCCAAGTCTAAGCACTCTCTGATTATGGGTTTAATTGTTTTAGGTCATTGAACGTCATGGGCACCCACTGCGGGTCAAACTGGCTTTGTTATTGCCAGTGAGCATTTGCCAAGGCAGCCACACACCCAGGGCCTGAGGAGAACTTCCAGAGTCACCGAGTGCTCCAGGCATCACAGCTTGGCCTTTTTGCTGCAGACCCTGGAATGCCTGATGGGGAAGAGGAAGAAAGGAAGGAGGATTTATCTCACTCTGTGTGTGCCTGCCACTTCACCTCATCGTATCCTCACAACCCCCTGTGCAGCAGTGATAGGACTGTCTTGCCAGGCTGCAGGTGAGGAGGCAGCCGCCCAGACCGGGCAGTCACTGGCTGCGCTCACAGGTGCTCAAAGGCTGGCAGAGGCAGAGGCAAGATTCTGATCCAGGTCCTCCTGAGCTCACAGCCTCTGCTCTTTCTGCTCTTTCCATGCGAACACCCACGCCTACGGGGACAGCTGGGTCTTTCCTGGATGTTTGGTCTCCATAAGATTCTGTTCCAGAGTGGAGCATGTGAGGGTCATTGCCACAGACCCATTCCACATGTCAGAGGCCACGCAAACAGTGTATACATCTGGCGCCACTGAGCCCAGCACTCACAGGCAGCCTGGGGCCTGCCTGCCTGCTCTCAGAGTTTGCAATTCCCTTTTTATTTGAGTTCTTTCTGGTCCCTCCCAGAGACTGAGACTGTAGTTTGCCATCTGTATTTAGTAGGAATTAAAAGTTTTAAACATAGCTACCACGTTTTACTATGAGCTGAGCACATACACACCGCTATTTACTCCTTAAAACCTTGTAAAGATGTGATACTGTGGTCCCTGTTTACAGATCAGGAAATTGAGGGTTAGAATTGTTGGATGATTTGCTCTAAGTCACAGAAAACAGGTTCTTTTTTTAATTTTTTAATTTTTTTGAGACAGAGTCTCACTCTGTCACCCAGGCTGGAGTGCAGTGGCGCGATCTCGGCTCACTGCAAGCTCTGCCTCCCGGGTTCACGCCATTCTCCTGCCTCAGCCTCCCCGGTAGCTGGGACTACAGGCGCCCGCCACCACACCCAGATAATTTCTTTTGTATTTTTAGTAGAGACGGGGTTTCACCGTGTTAGCCAGGATGGTCTCCATCTCCTGACCTCGTGATCCGCCCACCTCGGCCTCCCAAAGTGCTGGGATTACAGGCGTGAACCACCGCGCCCGGCCTGAAAACAGGTTCTTATTGTGATACCCACAGCCCACCCCCTGCCCTGCTCTGTAGCTCCATTACTCCTGAGCAGGGGTGGACGCCCGGAGAAATATGCAGGTTTGTGCTTTGGGGCCCTGCACTCACAGGGGCCTTTTCCAAGGCCCTAGAAATCTATTCAGATGGTCACATATCTTTGTAAAATTTGCAAAGGTAAGATGTTTTTATCTTCTTTTAATAAAGGAGCATCTCGCATCCCCTCATTGTATAAACTTCAGTTTCCACAGAACCTAGGTCCATCCTGCTAGTGAGTATATACCTTGAACATTCTACCTAAGAATTTACTCTTCCTTCTAGCCACCACCACTTAATTTTTTCTCCTTGGCACTTCTCATGAATACACTATATACTTTATGTATTAATCTTATTTATTGTAGTTTTTTTTTTTTTTTTTTTTTTTGAGATGGAGTCTTGCACTGTCACCTGGGTTGGAGGCGTTGGAGTGCAGTGGCATGATATTGGCTCACTGCAACCTCTGCCTCCCAGGTTCATGCCATTCTCATCCCTCAGCCTCCTGAGTAGCTGGGACTAAAAGTGTGCACCACCACACCTGGCTAATTTTTATATTTTCAGTAGAGACAGAGTTTTGCCATGTTGACCAGGCTGGTCTTGAACTCCTGACCTCAAGTGATCCATCCACCTTGGCCTCCCAAAGTGCTGGGATTACAGGCATAAGCCACTGCACCTAGCCAATCTTATTTATTGTAGATTGTAGGCACTACTCTCCACAAGTTTTTTTAGGTGAATGAATGCAAGCATCATCCTTATACTTAAAAGAGTCCTGTAGCATAGACGGAGTCATGATAATTTTCACATTCTAGACAAAGACGTGGAAGATGGCATGCTCAAAGGCACCTACTAGCAAACCTAATCCCCTTTCTATGTTCTGAGCTCCCTTTGAATTTGGCCACGTCTGTTTCCTCTGGCCATGACATCATAATTTACTCATAGACTTATCAGCTCACTAGTGTTTCATCCTTGACTCTTCTCTTAACAAGTTTCTCTTTCCCTCTAAATTTTATCAACCACCTCCCAAATATCTCTTGAACTTTAGCACTTCTATCTCCACAGCCCCAACCCAGAGAAAGTGTCCAGTAGCCTCCCGACCCCAGCCTCTTCCCTCACAGCCTCCCAAGGCTTATCTGATCGGACAATCCTCATTTCTTAGAGATTGTATTTGAAGTCCTCAGCCCAGCCCACAAGGTCCACACTGAGTTTTGTTTTGTTTCAGTTTCTCAAATGCAGTGTCTCCTTTCTGACTCAGAGCCTTTGTACATGCTATGTCCCTTTCTGATGCCAGAACATTCTTGTTCTCTCCTTTCCTCCGATCCTACTTAGTTTTTACTCACCCTTCTGGTCTCCAAGCAAGTGTTACTTCCTCAGGGTTACCTTCCATGTTCTCCCAGCTTGGGTCAGAGCCTCTGTGAATGATTTTTACAGCTCCTTATATATTTCTGCTTAGAACTGATTACAACTGTTGTTAAACAACCAAACTGTTTCATCTGTTGTAGCAATCCCTCCCCTCCACCTTCCTCCTCAGCCAGGTATAAGCTCACGGAGGGCAGAGACTACGTCTGCCTTGGTCCCTGCTATATCTTTGTTTTGTTTGTTTGGCCTAAGGAATAAAGATGTTTATATGTGCCGAGTGCAGTGGCTCACACCTATAATCCCAACACTTTGGGAGGCCAGGGCAGCTGGATCACCTGAGGTCAGGAGTTGGAGACCAGCCTGGCCAACATATTAAAATACAAAAATTAGCCAGGTGTGGTGGCAGAAGGCTGTACTCCCAGTTACTGGGAGGTTGAGATATGAGAATCACTTGAATCCAGGAGGTGGAGGTTGCAGTGAGCTGGGATTATGCTACTGCACTCCAGCCTGGGTGACAGAGTGAGACTCTGTCTCAAAAAAAAGATGTTTATATGTAACCTTCATATAAAAGTGCTTCACATCAGCAAGCAGCAGCACTCAATGTGGTTATTTAGCAGCATAGGTCCTTCCATGCTTGTCATCCCTAGGACTTGAGGCCGGATCAGTGCCACATCTGGGTTGAAGCCAGCAGGAAAGGGAATTGGTTTTCTGGGTCTTGGCTTCCTTCCGGCGGTCTATTATAGAAGAACAAACCACCCCAAATTTAGTGCTGTAAAACATCAACCATTTCATTATCTTCACAGATTCTGTGAGTCTGCAAGGAATTCTGGGGAATTTGGACAGAACACAGTGAGGGTGGCTTGTCTCTGCCCTGCAATGTCTGGGCCTCAGTTGGGAAGACCCAAATGGTTGAGGTCTGAACCGTCTGGAGGCATCTTTGCTTACCTGGCACGTGGCTGGAAGACTGTACCAGAGCACCAACATGTGGCCTCTCCAACATGGTGGCCTTAAAGGAGTTGGGTTTCTTTTATGGTGGCTCAGGGCTCAAGAGTGAGTGTTCCCAGAGAACAAGGTGAAGCTACATAACCTTCTGTGTCCTAAGCCTCAGAAGTCACTTTTCTTCCCATGGTACTCTTTGATAGAAGACTGCCCAGGTTCAAGTAGAAGTGTCCTAGACCCCCCACCTCTTGATGGGAAGACAGTGGAAGAATTTGTGGCCATATTTATAAACCACTACAGCCCAAAGGGGCACATGCCAATTTTACTCACATTCCACCTGTGAGAGTGTAGTTATATGGTGTCACCTAAATGCATAGGGCTGGAAAATGCTGTCCCTACTTAGACAGCTTCAACTGCATTACAAGGGAAGAAGAGGCTGGGCACAGTGGCTCATGCCTATAATTCCAGCACTTTGGGAGGCCGAAGTGGAAGAATTGTTTGAGACCAGGAGTTCGAGACCAGCCTGAGCAACATATCTTCAAAAATTAGCCAGATGCACTGGTGCACCTGTGGCCCCAGCGACTCAGGGGGCTGAGGTGGAAGTATCACTTGAGCCCAGGTGGTTGAGATTGTAGTGAGCTGTAGTGCCACTGCACTCCAGCCTGGGCAACAGAGCAAGTCCCTGCCACAAAAAAAAAAAAAAAAAAAAAAAGAGAGAAAGAAGAAAGGAGAATAGATTTTCGTGGACTGTTAGCAATCTGTCACAGTCACTTCTCTGGCTACCAAACATCTAAGTGTCTCACTCCCCACATATGCAATACACTTCTCCTAGGGGGAAAAAACCCGAATCCCAGTGATGGTATCTGCTGCTGCGTATTTGTTGAACAACTAACTGACTGGATGTTGCAGAGTAGCTATGTCCAGCCCATCCATTATGAAGATGGGTGGGCAGAGACAATGTTTTATTTCTTTATTTCTTTTTTTTTTTTGAGATGGAGTCTCACTTTGTTGCCCAGGCTGGAGTGCAGGGGCGCGATGTTGGCTCACTGCAACCTCTTCCTCCAGGGTTCCAGCAATTCTCCTGCCTCAGCCTCCCAAGTAGCTGGGATTACAGGCACCTGCCACCACGCCTAGCTAATTTTTGTATTTTTAGTAGACATGGGGTTTCACCATGTTGGCCAGGCTGGTCTTGAATCCTGACCTCAAGTGATCCACCCACCTTGGCCTCTGAAAATGCTGGGATTACAGACGTGAGCCACCGCGCCCAGCCAATATTCCGTTTCTTAACCTTGAGCCTCGGGTGGGCTAGTTCTAAGTGGGGAGGCAAAATGAGGTAGACTCTGGCCTGTTAAGAATGGAGAGAGATCTGCGTTTCCCTTTGTCTTGGCACTTAATTCAATCATTTACAGAGTGGGAAACATGAATAAATGTTCATTGAAAAGAACATCTATCTCATGCTGCATCTTAAATTAATTCCAGATGGATCAAAGAGTTACATGTGAAAAATAAACACAGGAAAGGCTAGAGGAAAGGCATAGGAGCAAACAGTTCACAGAAGATTAAAAAAAGGCCAGTGGTGGTGTGAAAATATGTGTTCTTGAGGATGTGGGGAGGCAGGAACTCTCAGACATTGTCAGTAGGTGTTTAAGTTGATCATTTTTAGATTTGGCAATAGCTTTTGAGGTGCCAAATGTTCCATACCTTTTTATCCAGAAACTCCTCTTCTAGGTATTTATTCTACAGATGTACAATATTCCCCCAAATGAGCAAAAACTCTGTCAAGAATGTTCAGGTCGGGGGCAGTGGCTCATGCCTGTAATCCCAGCACTTTAGAAGGCTGAGGCGGGTGGATCACCTGAGGTCAGGAGTTGGAGACTAGCATGGCCAACATGGTGAAATCCCATCACTACTAAAAATACAAAAATTAGCTGGGCATGGTGGCGTGTGCCTGTAATCCCAGGTATTTGGGAAGCTGAGGCAGGAGAATTGCTTGGACTCGGGAGGTGGAGGTTGCAGTGAGCCAAGATCGCACCACTTCACTCCAGCCTGGGCGACAGAGCAAGACTCTGTCTGAAAAAAAAAAAAAAAAGAGAGAGAGAGAGAATGTTCAGTGTACGCTTGTTTAAAATAGCAAAGTAACTGGAAACCACCTAAATGTCCATCCATGGAAACATTAAATAAAGTAGAATTCCATGCAGCTGTTCAAAAGAATAAGATAGATTCAGTAGTATTCACATGGAAAAATGTCCAAGGAGCACTGATAATAGGAAACAGAAGGCAAGCTGGAGAGTAGTATGGATAACATAATTCCATTTGTGTTAAGAAAGAAAACAAGTCAATATAATTCATAAGTATAAAACAACAATACCTGGAAAGATTTACAGGAAGCTTTGACAGTGGTTTCTTCATGGGGAGTGAGTTTCACGCTGGGGGTAGCAGGAGAATTTTATCTTTGTGCTTTATACCTTTCTTTACTGTATGGGTTATTTTACAATGTACATGTAATCAGTTTCATAGGAGAATCAAATTTAGAATAGTGATTATCTCAAGGGAAGGAGGGAAGAGAATGGAACAGAGGTTATAGGGCCCTTCAGCTGTATTTCCAATATTGTGTTTCAAAAAGAAATTGAAATGGTGAAAATGGTCAATTTTATGTTAGCATATTTTACTACAATAAAAAAAGAAGAAATTGAAGCAAATGTGGCAACATGTTAAGAATTGCTAAAGCTGGGCTGGATGCAGTGGCTCACACCTGTAGTCCCAACACTTTGGGAGGCAGAGGTGGGAGGATTGCTTGAGCTGGAGTTCGGGGCCAGCCTGGGCAACATGGTGAGATCTGCCTCTTCAGAAAATTGTAAAACTTAGCCAAGTGTGGTTTACTCCAGAGGCTGAGGCAGGAGGACTGCTTGAGCCCAGGAGTTTGAGGCTGCAGTGAGCTATGATTGTACCTCTGTACTCCAGCCTGGGCAACAGACCAAGACCCTGTCTCAGGAAAAAAAAAAAAAAAAAAAAAAAAGAATTGGTAAAGCTGGTTGGTGGGTACAAAGATGTTCAATTCCCTATGCTTTTCCAAATAGTTGTTGCATTTCACAACTTAGAAAAAGAGTTTAGAAATTCATTCAACATAACAAGATAAAGTAAATTAAAAAGAAACCAGAAAAAAATGAAGCAAAAGGAAAACAAGAGCAGTAAAACAAAAAACTTTATAACCCATACTAAATGCATTAGATAACTTTTTTTTTTTTGAGTCTCATTCTGTCACCCAGGCTGGAGTGCAGTGGTGCCATCTTGGCTCGCTTCAACCTCTGCCTCCCAGGTTCAAGCCATTCTCCTGCCTCAGCCTCCCAAGTAGCTGGGATTACAGGAATGTGCCAGCACACCCAGCTAATTTTTGTGTTTTTAGTAGCATGGGGTTTCACCATGTTGGCCAGGCTGGCCTCGAACTCCTGAGCTCAAATGATCTGCCTGTCTAAGCTTCCCAAAGTGCTGGGATTACAGGTGTGAGCCACCATGCCTGGCCTAGATAACTTTCTTACAAGCAGCTGGAGAAATTTAATAGGCGGTATAGGAACTTCATGTTTCTCATTTTAAGCTCTAGGAAGCACTTTAGTCCTGGAACTTACAGTCAATCTGTAAGAAACAGATAGAATGTTGCTTAGAAAAGCTCAATTTACCAATCCAGCATGGAGGTTGGATTTCAGTGCAAACCCGAGGTGGGTGAACAGTTCAGAGCCTGTTTCTCCGGGTGCAGATGAGAGCCACGGACAGCTCTGGCAGCCCAGGGGAGAGAGGGGCTGGACGGATTTATTGCAGAGGGCCTCCCTGGGCAGAGATCAGAACGAGGAAAAGGACGAGGAGCTGACCACCAGGGAAGCAGGTGCTCCTCGTGGGCCTCTGACTGATCCTGTGTGCTTGGCCCTCCTTTCACAGCACGGGGCATTTTGGGTGAGTGAAGATACCTCCCAATGGTTTGGCTCCCAAACACTTGAGTCTTCTCACCCGCCATGGTCTTCACCTCTCTGTCCCTTCCCCTGCCCTTGCCCTGGAGAGCTGGAAAGGCAGTAAATCAGTGGAAGGGGCTGCCCCCACCCCAAGGCATTCACACCCTTCCCTGGCCCATTTCCTAGCACAGGTCACAGGCAGAGTCTTAATCTGCTGCACCTGCAATTCTTTGATCCATTTTGGTTTCCTTTCTTTTGAAAAACGTTGACCGCAGTGCAATCTTGATTCTGTTGCTTTGAAAACCCTCTTCCTGTGAACTTGTGATGCCAGTGATAAAGAAAAGGGCAGAGGGCTGCGGCTCTCACCAGGGGCCTTTGTTATGGTTGCTGAAGGGGAATAAATATCACAGTGGGTAGAAGGTGGGGCCGGGCCTGGAGAGGCTCTGAGGGCTTGGGTTGTTCGGGCCCTAGGCTGGAGACATCCAGGGCCAGGCGGCTACTTTCTAATAACCAGGCTTCCCAGCTGCCCTGGAGCCCAGTGGGGCCGTGAGCTTCCTCCTACCTAGATGCTACTGTCTAGGGTGCATGGGAGGATCCCCACACTGGGGGAAGTGAACGCAGCACTGCCTAGTTTCCTACCAGCTGAGCCCACGATTCTAGGCAGAGCTGGGCCTCCTGGTCTAGCTGCCTGCCCCTCTGCCACCCTGAGGGCGGACGCTGCGCTGCCCACAGGCCTGCTGCTGCTGCTCTCCAGCACGGCAGAGAGGTCAGGCACCCCGCCCTCCCACAGCTGCAGGATTGGGGTGTGAGTGAGTGTGCGGAGAAAGGGTTTCTGGGTTCCATTCCCGGCAAGGACTCTAAGACCTCCTGAGCCAACCTCTCGTCAGTGATTGTTCTGCTGCCCAGGGCTTCTGGGGCTGGCGACTGGCTTCTCAGTGGCCCCGATTTTGTGTTCTTGTTGTTGATTCTTGGAAACCAAATGCTGGCAACCAGCCTGTGCCTGCCGGACTCCAGGCTGGGGCCCTTAGATATGTGACTGCTTTTCAAATTTGGAACAACCAAAACATAAGCATGCTCATCAACACTCTTGTACAAAGAAGGAAACGGAGTCAGGATTGGGTGTCTTCTTCCAGTCTGCCTGCCAACTTTCTCCATCTTGGTCTGCCCCCTAGGACTGTGGGAACTACATCCGTGGGTGCTCTTACCCTCTGCCTTGGTCACTGGGGAGCACCGACAGCTTATGGGAGGCAGAGAGGAGAGTGAGGTCAGGGCACTTAACCTCCTGCAGGGTAGCCACAGCCTGACTGCATCCCTCCATGAGGCCACAGCTGCTGCCAGGCAGCCCTATCTACTCGGCTCCAGAGCTCTGCAGGTCTGGTGACCTCCCCTGGGCTCATCAGGTCCAGCAGCAGAAAAGCCTGATGCTCTTGGTCCAGGTTCCTGCAATCCTTTTCCAAGACCTTTGACAATAGTCTCCTTATTGAATACTTCTCAAATCCCCCAGTTTGAGTGTGTTGACAGCTTCCTCCCAGGACCCTGCATGATCCATACCATCCAGCCAGTTGATGAGCAAGGACTCCTGGGTCTGCCGAGTCACTACAGACTGCAGCTGGGCCATAGGAGGGGGGCCCCCTTTCTAATTCCTGTTCTTTTTTCTGGCTCTGCTCATACCCTCATCCATGTACCCCCTATTACCCTGCTTTGCCTCCCACCCCAACCTACAGTTCTTCCCCTGCCAGATGTCTAGGGATGTCTAGAAGATAAGAGTCACAGCCAAACAACTGCTTCCCCACCCCAGCCACCCATGATGCATCCGGGAAGTGGTGCTCATTGGGATCTGAGCTCTGAGGCGTCATAGGGCAGTCATAGAGGCCCTGGGTCTTTGAGACAGGTGTCCTGGAAGCCAGTGCACGGAAGCAGGGTGATTTCACATTGCTGGAAGAGTCCTCTTCTCTGGGGACCTCTTTGCCAGTAAAGCCCACCCACTCACCTACTCACTCACTTGCAATTCAGAGGGGCTGGCTCACCACCAGGCCCACCCCAAGGGACCCGTGTATCACTTCCTGTGGGAGGCTGTCCCTGGCCCCTGGTAGAGGCTGGCTGCCCCATCACATGCTCCCAGCACATCATCTCTCCTCATGTTGTAACCCTTATCACACTGACATGGCTTGTCTGTTGTCCACGTCCACCACTGGTCCCACCACAGCCTGGAGTCCTTCGCACCTGGCACAGTGCTGGGCACACAGAGAGGGCTCAACAAATGTTCGTTAAATTAAAATGGGAAAAAAACGTATTTCAATCAATACTATGCAGGTTACTCTTCCTGTATCAAGGTGGCCCCTGAAAGAACACCTAAAGAACGTCCTAAAGAGAACACCAGCCTGCCGAGTCTGGAGACTGGGCTCTGTCCCTGATGTGCCTCATGCTAAGCGTGTGCCTCTGGTCAAAGTCTCTGAGCTTTAGGTTTCTCATCTCTAAGATGGAGATGGTACTTACCTTCGTTTTCTATTGCTTCATAATAAATGATCACAAACTTAGGGGCTTAGAACAGGACACATTTGTTAGGCTTCGCTGGGTCCTCTGCAGGGCCGCAGTGAAGGTGTCAGCCAGGGCTGGGTTCTTCATCTGGACGCTCACCTGGGGATGGATCCACTTCCAGGCTTATCAAGGTTGTTAGCAGAATTCATCTTGTGGTTGTAGAACTAAAATCTTTGTGATAACTGTTGGTAGGGGGCTGCTCTCAGGTCCTAGAGGCCACCTGTACTTCCTTACCACAAAGCCTCTCTGATGCCCCTTCAGATCATGGCACTTCTTCAAATTCAGCAAGGAAGAAAATGTCTAGCACCAGTCTGCTAATAAGCTCAGGTCTTTTTTTTTTTTTTGAGACAGAGTTTTGTTCTTTGTTGCCCAGGCTGGAGTGCAGTGGCACGATCTCGGCTCACTGCAACCTCCGCCTCCCGGGTTCAAGCGATTCTCCTGTCTCAGCCTCCTGAGTAGCTGGGATTACAGGTACCCACCACCATGCCTGGCTAATTTTTGTATTTTTAGTAAAGATGGGGTTTCACCATATTGGCCAGGCTGGTCTCAAACTCCTGACCTCAGGTGATCCGTCTGCCTCGGCCTCCCAAAGTGCTGGGATTATAGGCATGAGCCATGGTGCCCAGCCAAGCCCAGGTCTTTTATGGAACGCTTCATGAATTTGCATGTCATCCTTGACAGCCCACGTCTTTTACAATATAACATAATCATAGAAGTGACGTCCCATTCCCTTTGCCATATTTCCTTGATTAGGAGCTACTCACAGGCCCTGCCCTATGAGGGTTGGGGATCACAGAAAGACATGAACATGGAGTCACTCTAGGGCTCTAGGAGCTAGAGTCTGAATCCTGCAATGCTAATCTCTATCTCATAGATTTCTGGAGAGAATTAAGTGAAAGAATGCCTGGCACTTAGTGAGAACTCAGGAAATGTCACAGAAGGCAGCATAAGCAGCTGTCTTTACTTTGGCCCACTTTGAAATGTTGGCTCACAGCTTGTCCTCAGGCTGCACCTGCCCTGTTGCTTCCACCACGCTGCTGCGGTCACTTTTATCACGTGGCTGGATCTTGAAGGCAGTTGAATTTGCCATGTGGTATTAACTGGAACGATCAACAGGTGTTATTATCATTTTAATTAAAAGTTATTGGAAGATAAGAACCCATCTTACTAATGTTTTCAGCCGCTGGTGCTTAGCCTGTTCAGCTTAGGATGTTGGCTTTAGCTTGGCTGCTCTGTAAGTGTTGAGCCATTGCACCCTAGAATGATGTAATTGAGTTCAGGGCTGCAGCCTCAGGGGACAAGTGATGGTTGGTGGGGAGAAGGGAGCAGACATGGGTTGGATGGGCAAGTTAGGTGACAGCTGGGAGGAGCAGGAAGAGTCTTGGCAGGTCCCTGAGTCCAGATCCTGCCAGGGGAAGCGCCTCGACCCTGCTGCCATGCCCACCCACCCTCCCAACCCCTGGCTGCTCCAGGCTTTCTTCCATTCTTTCTGTTCAGCTCCCCTCACACCCCTACCCCCAGAGCAGAGTGGAGTGCAGTGGCGCTATTTCAGCTCACCGCAAGCTCCGCCTCCTGGGTTTACACCATTCTCCTGCCTCAACCTCCTGAGTAGCTGGGACTACAGGCGCCTGCCACCATGCCTGGCTAATTTTTTGTATTTTTAGTGGAGACAGGGTTTCATCGTGTTAGCCAGGATGGTCTCGATCTCCTGACCTCGTGATCCGCCCATCTCGGCCTCCAAAGTCCTGGGATTACAGGCGTGAGCCACCGCGCCCTGCTGGGCCCTGTCCCTTCTAATGTGGGGAGAGAAGCCTGATTCTTTCAGAGACATAGAGCTTCTGGGCCAGGAAGGGCCTTAGACTTGGGGTCAGTAACTGTCTTTAGGATGCAAGTGAGTTGTGTCTATTGAGCAACTACTTGTGCCACTGGGCTCTGCACTTTACATACTTCATTTCCACCATTTTTCAGTCTTCAAGGTGGATAAACCAAAGTCCAGAGAGGGAAAGCAGCTTTCCCTGGTCACACAGCTGCTAGGTGGCAAAGTTAGGACCAGAGCTTTGGTGACCTGAGCCACTGGTCCAGGATTCCCTTTCTGTGACACTCCCTCCCACCCAAGTCTGTGGGCCCCCCGGTGTCGGTAGGGGAGCGTGCCTGCCTTGGCCCTAGCCCGGTTCTTCATATAGGCTGCTCTGACTCCCACCCACAGTGTCTTCCTTCCCACCACCCTTCCTTCCAGAACTTTGCTCCAGCCTCTTACCAACTCTGTCCCACATCCCTCACCCCCGCCTGGCCCAGAACCAGCTGGGGCAGATGGTCCAGACCCTGAGTGTATTCTTTCCCGGCAGGGACAGAAGCAGTCTGAGGCTCACACATCTGGGCAGCTGTTGCCCAACTTTGATCTGCAGGAAATAAGCCAGAGGGATCCTTCCTGTCACTTCTGGGCTGGACCCTGGCCCTGAGAGTTGGAGCGTCCTCAGAGAGGTAGAAGGCCTGCCTCAGCTGTGGGAGGGGGTGGTAGCAGCAAGAAGCTAGGGTACTGCGTGGGTGGGGTCACCTGGCCTGGGACTAGGGGCAGCCAGACTGGAAGCTCGCCCTCCTTCCTCAGGTAGAAAAGTGGAGGACAGAAGCCCAGAGACAGCAGCCTAGGGCCGGGCCTGGAAGAGCCTGTAAACATCTGAAACTGTCAGTTTCTTCCAGGGCTGTTTTTGTTATCCCATCTGATTTCTCTCAAGGAGTTAGTGGTAAAGCCCTTACAAAGCATGTCTTCAGGGTTGGAAAAGAAGCAGAGCTGGGTTCCTGTGTTCTTTTTGCACCCAGATGAGGTCTGGGGAGGGTGGAAGCAGGTGGCCAGGGCTGGGAGGTGCTGGCTGTGCTCCTGCAGGGTGGAAGGCAGCCTGGGTCTGGGTCAGGGCGGAGCTGAGACTTTGTTAGCCTGGGACTCAGCTGTTGCAAGGGCTCAGACGGGCTGGCACTCCCCCAAAGCCCAGACTGGCTTCCAAGAAAACACTCTGAACATGGTCAGTAATGGCAGGGAAGAGCACCCTGCAGCCCAGCTCCACCTCCTTTCATAAATGGGAGCTGGTCCGGGCTCCTCAGGGGCAGAACCTGGCAAAGGAGGATGCACACAGCAGGCACGCACACACCTGTCATCCCCCACAGAACACAGGCTGCAGACCCCTCACTTTCTTGGGCCTGGGCCTGTGCCAAGAAGATTGGGGGTCTGCAGCCTATATTTTGTGGGGGTTGACAGGTGTGTGCATGGTCCTGAAGAGTCATACACAGCCCCACCCAGTCACACACAGCCACCCACAGCCACACGCACCCACAGGCATGCTTCCTCACACTCCGCACCACACAACCACTAGAACACACATAACCACAGGTGATCATGCCTAACACACCATGACATACAATCACACAAAACCATACAGCACCAGGTGCAATCGCATTCAGTCCTCCATCTGCACTCAATCACAGCTGGACACGGTTACACGCAGGGATTCTGAGTCACATGTAGTCACACAGAGACTTGTACCATTCAACACAACCACAGTCACATTCAACCACGCCTATCGGCGCATAACACACAGTCACAGGCAATCACACACGACCAGTACGGTGGCAGGCAAGCATAGGCAGTCACAGGCCATGGATGGTGCTTTGATACAGCAGGGGGTCAGGGCCTGGGGAGACCTTGTTCTCTGAATGGGGGTTGGTGAGGGCCTGGCTGTGACTAAGGGACAGAGGCATCCATCAGCCATTAGACAGTCCACTTCCTGGTCACCCCTTCAGAGCGGTGGAAGTTATTCCCCGCTGCTCCCACCCAGCAGAGCATTCCTGGGTCCTGATGCAGTCTCCTTGGCCTCCTACCTCCCTCTCCTCTGGTCTTGGCTGGGCCGCTGGCAGGAAGCTTGGACTAGCCAGGACTATGGTGAGTCAGCAGGGAAGGGCTCAGGGAATGCCAGGCAGGTGAGTGACCCACAGGGCCTGCAATTGATGAGGCTTCTGAGAGTGGGAGGGCTGCCATTCGTCATCGGGGGCTGCCCACTGGAGGTCACCCACCCAGGGGATAGAGGGTTATGGGCATGGGACCAGGTGACGATGGTAATTTCCCAGCCAACCCTATATCCAAAGCCTCTGCTCTTGGAAAACTCCCTATGCAGCTGTCAGGGTCTATGCCCTCCTACAGGCTGAGCTCTGACCTGGGCCTCTGCTCCCATGGTCCCCAGCTAGTCTCAGCCTGGAACAGTCCTGCATCCCCAGCCCCACACCCTGCTCTCTACCATCACTGACTCACTCATTCATTTAGCACTTTGTGAAGCACCTACCACACCAAGATGTTTGACAGTCTCTTCAAGTAGGGAAGATCGCCCAAAAGATGATTCCAGAATGATGTGGACGTGTAGGGACAGAGATATATACATATTATTGTGGAAGCTGTTGGGATCGACTGCCTTGTGAGCCCTGGATGGCCAGTCCTTGCTATGGGGGCTGGAATGGCTGCTGACAGTGGTGACCGTCCACAGGCAACCCAGCCAGAAGGGGCTGAGCCCCTCCCAGGGAAGGCACCAGTGGCCTGACAGTTAATAATAGAGCCTTTTTTTTTTTTTTTAAGGAAGTAACTCAACCCACTTTAATACTTAGCTAGCATTTATGTTACAGGTCTATGAGGGAAGAAATATGCTGGAAAAAAAGAAGAAATACATTTTTTTCTCATTCTGAAAGATTTCATTTCGCCACAAGAGAGCAAAATATACAAATATATGCAAATATGTGCATGCACACGTGCACACAACCCACAAAAGTCCTATCTATGACGGAAAAAGATACCAAGTTCAATTTAACAGGAATTTAGAAATGATAGGGAGGTTGGAAGAAAAGGTGAGAACACGTGAAAAGTAATTTTACTTTTGTTTAACCTTAAGCTTGCCAACTTTTTTCCTTGAACAGCATTTGTCTTGTTTTCATACCCACCTACGCTCATATCAGGAACTTAATACAAACTACTTAGTGATTCTACTTTGAATTTATAGCCGCATGACTAAGATATTTTGAATATAAGCTTATCCATATGCCAGATAAACTTCGAGAACTCTTAATATCTCTTCTTTTATGAGAATTCTACCCCTATTCTGATGTAGTTGGGTTGATCAAGAAAATTAAAGGCCAAGGGCCAGAAAGCCAAGTTCCTTAAAGGCAAACAGAGGAAAATTTCTTGCACAACTACCTCTATGCAAGAAATCTTTCTTGCAAGTACTAAATGAATTTCTTCAACTGTATAATAAATTCTAATTTGATGGTTTCCAAAAATAATGGAGTAACAACAAAGTATGATAAAATTAAGATTACATGAAAACAGAGTAAATGGAATAATAATTCAAATAAAGATTAAAATAAAATGACATTTACTATGGATTTTTGTAATCGGTATCTCATAATATATTTAAATTTTCCTTTTATACATAAGATCACAGCCAACCAGGTTAACTATAACTTCCAATTTTATCATCAGCCACTTGTGCTATTTTATCACATTTGAAAATATCCACTCTTACTAATTTACTTCAAACATTGACTTACAAATTTGTTTAGACTATAATAATTAAGGGTCCTTTCTTTGTCAGGATAATAAAAAAATTAAATGATATATTGAAGATACTACTAAAGAAACCACTTTGTTGATTTTGGCCTCTGCATTGACGATCTGTAGGAATTTTTCTAATTAATTTTCAAATCTTACCACAAGTTTTATGTTCGAAGAAATATCATCTTTGAAATAATTTGTGGGAATAATTTACAAATCAAAAATTGATTCACAAGATTGTGTTGCTGTTACCACCAATTTTAACATCTAAATATTTTCTGTATTGGTTTTCTTGATTGTAAAATATCAATAATGTGGATGTACTTTTAATATACCAGAACACTTAATTACACCAGTTTCCCATCAACCCACCAAAATCATTTAATGATTATATTGGCCATTTCCGCTGATTGGCAGGAGGCTCTTCTGCTAAGAAGTCCCATGGTTTCCACTGCATTATTTTTTTCGCCAGACTTCATTCATTTTGAGCCTGAAGAATCACCTCTTTGGCAACCTTGAAGTCAGTCTTCTTATTTTTTAACATCTGGTTCTGCTTTAACCATTTAACTATTTTAACCAGCTTCTCATTTGTAATCTGTTCTGTATACTTTCTGTATGTTGCATTTTTAGGGTTTTGCTTAATAACATCAAGAATCTTTGCATGCAGTATTCTCAGCCTCTCCAGTGGACTCTTGCATACATCCAGTCTCACAAATCCCGGGTTCTTCTTCAGCACACCGCCATGACAGCACCAATGAACCCACCCATTTTCTTTTATCTAACAGAGTCGGGTGATTACTTTTTCAGATCTGAAGAACGAAATTTTAAATGACATGTTTGAAGGAAGTCTTTCCAAAATGATGAATTCCTGCCAGGCACGGTGGCTCACGCTTGTAATCCCAGCACTTTGGGAGGCTGAGGCGGGTGGATCACAAGGTCAGGAGTTCAAGACCAGCCTGGCCAATATGGTGAAACCCTGTCTCTACTAAAAATACAAAAATTAGCTGTGTGTGGTGGTGGGTGCCTGTAGTCCCAGCTACTCAGGAGGCTGAGGCAGGAGAATTGCTTGAACTCGGGAGGCAGAGGTTGCAGTGAGCCGAGATTGCACCACTGTACTCCAGCCCGGGCAACAGAGCAAGACTCTGTCTCAAAAAAAAAAAAAAAAAAAAAAAAAAATGAATTCCTGCCTCTTGCAGCATGGCAGATTCCCCACAGCATTCTTCTTCTTGTCTCAGGGCCATTAGTCCCAACTTCCATTATGACTAGAGTAGGATGCAGTGATGCTTTCTTGGACTCAGAGTAGGGGCACAAAAAATATTTGTGGAATGGCCAGGTGTGGTGGCTGATTCCTGTAATGCCAGCACTTTGGGAGGTCGAGGCAGGTGGATCACCTGAGGTCAGGGATTCAATACCAGCCTGGCCAATGTGGCAAAACTCCATCTCTACTAAAAATACAAAAATTAGCTGGGCATGGGGGCTCACACCTGTAATCCCAGCTACTTGGGAGGCTGAGGCAGGAGAATTGCTTGAACCTGGGAGGTGGAGGTTGCAGTGAGCCGAAATCATGCCATTGCACTCAAGCCTGGGCAACAAAAGTGAAACTCCGTCTCAAAAAAAAAAAAAAAAAATTTGTGGAACACACGCTAATGAGCCCACCCAGTTAGGCTGGAAGATTGGAATGCAGAGAGTAAAGAACAGAATGCTCCCTGGTATCAGGTCCATGGGGTGCGGTGGCCGCTACTAGGGTCTTTCTCTCTTGCTCCCTGGATTCTTCCTAAGCGAAGAGCGACTCTTCCTGCCTTCCTTCTTCTTTGCTGCAGGGGCTCAGCCTGTTTCCCCTCTTCTAGGCCCTGCATCCATCCTCCTAACATCGTCTGAGGAGCATGTCCCACTCTCACTGGGTCCTCCTTTCCTGGCTGTCCCTGGACTTGAGGAGAAGCACCAGCCTTCCTTCTAGTTCCTTCTCATTGCTCCCTGGAAACAAGATGTTAACAAATATCAGAACCACAGGGAACTTGCAGAGACTCTGGAATCTTAAAAGTCCCTACATCCGGCTGGGGGCCATGGCTCACGCCTGTAATCTTAACACTTTGGGAGGCCGAGGCGGTGGATCACCTGAGGTCAGGAGTTCCAGACCAGCCTGGCCAACATGGTGAAACCCCGTCTCTACTAAAAATACAAAAATGACCCAGACGCAGGAGAATCACTTGAACCTGGGGGGCGGAGGTTGCAGTGGACTCCAGCCTGGGTGAAAGAGTGAGACTTTGTCTCAAAAAAAAAAAAAAAAGTCCCTACATCCTAAGCGGCTATCTCTTTTAAAAAAAACAAAAAACAAAAAACAGCTAAGTCATCCTGCCTCACATCTATAATATAAAACAAATTCCAGATAGAAAAAATATTTCAATATAAAAAGAAACCACAGAAGACATGAAAGAAAACAGGAGTGACCATTTTTTTTTTATTTTAGAGTGGGGAAGACCTTTCTAAGAAGAAACTCAGAAAAGCCTAATACATTTAATTACATAAAATTTGTAATGTTCTGGACAACAAAAGCTCTGTATACAAAGTCAAAGCACAAAGGACAAGCTGGGGAAAATACTTGCAACAGATAAAACAAAGGGTTTGTATCTCTAATCTACAAAGAGCTTTTCCACATCAACAAGAAAAAGATAAACAACCCATCAGAAAAATACAAAAAAAGCCAGGAGCAAGTAATCCATAGAAAAAGTATTATAATTAGCTACTACATGTATGAAAAGATGTTCACCTTCCCCCATAGTTTAAAAAAATCAAATTAAATCTATCAGGATGGCAAACATTAAAAAGATGAAATATATATATATATATATATATATTTTTTTTCTTCTTCTTCTTCTTCCTCTTCCTGCTCCTCTTCTTCTTCTTCTCCTTCTTCTCCTTCTTCTTCTTCTTTTTGAGACAGTCTCCTTCTGTCACCCAGGCTGGAGTGCAGTGGCACAATCTTGGCTCACTGCAACCTCCGCCTCCCAGGTTCAAGTGATTCTCTTGCCTCAGCCTCCCAAGTAGCTGAGATTACAGACATGCACCACCATACCCAGATAATTTTCTGTATTTTTTGTAGAGACAGGGTTTCACCATATTGGCCGGGCTAGTCAAGAACTCCTGACCTCAAGTGATCTTCCTGCCTCAGCCTCCCCAAAACTGTTGGGATTACAGGTGTGAGCCACTGTGCTCAGCTAAAAGATGAATAATATTTAGTATTGACAAGGTGTGGGTTAATGGGCATTTTCATAGCCTGTATAGTTGGAAGGAAAAATTGGTAGAAACGTTTTAGAGGGCAATTTTGTAATATCGATTAAAGTTTGAAATACTCAAGCCCTTTGACTCAGCAATTCCATCGCTAGGAATTTATTATAGAATAAGGATAAACACCACACATCAGGGTGTTTATGGTGCATTTTGGGGGAGTCAGTGTGAATTTTTTCCTCCATAGGGTAGTGTTTTGTCTTATTCCCCTTGGGATTCTATAGGCACTTGGGGTGTGGAGTTTATACAGTCCAGTAAACTCACTTATTTCTCTCTAAGCCCTTACACCCTTAAAAGCTCTCATAGGCCGGGCACAGTGGCTCATGCCTGTAATCCCAGCACTTTGGGAGGCTGAGGTGGGCGGATCACCTGAGGTCGGGAGTTTGAGACTAGCCTGACCAACATGGAGAAATCCTGCCTCTACTAAAAATACAAACTTAGCCAGGCGTGGTGGTGCATGACTGTAATCCCAGCTACCTGGGAGGCTGAGGTAGGAGAATCGCTTCAACCCAAAAGGTGGAGGTTGCGATGAGCTGAGATTCCACCATTGCACTCCAGCCTGGGCAACAAGAGCAAAACTTCATCAAAACAACACAAAACAAAACAAAAACTCTCATAAATCCCCACTTCCCCTCTTCTAACAGCTCACTTTTTGTTGGAAAATAAATCCCTCTGACTTTGGGAAAGCCATCTGTACCTCAACTCTGGAGGGGAGCATGTGACCTAGACTAACTCTGTCGAATATTTCATCCTCCCACCACAGCTGTTGGTTCGGTGGCGGGCACATGGCCTAAGGTATTCCCATCATAATGCAGTTCTGTTGGATGTATGAGGACAGAGATCTTCTTTTCCTATAGATGTCATAGATAGATATGTGATCTGAACTGCTCTAGTTCGTTTTCTGCAGGGATAAAAATGAGCTTGAGGATGAAGCTAATCTACGGAGCAAGCCTGAGCCAAGTCAATTACAGAGAAATGAACTAAAGCCTGATGATGTTGTGAAACTCTAGATCAAATCACCCCGGAATCTCACCGAGCCTCTGGGCTTTTCTAATGTTGGAGGCCATACATTCTCTCTATCTGAGCCAGTTTGAGAAGAGATGTTTGTGTGCTTGCAGTGGAAGCCTCTCCACAAAGACAGAGTCCCTCCTCCTTGCAGACCATCTGGTTCTTTGTCTCAGTAAGGCTCTGCCTCAGAGAACAACATTTTGTTAGTTCTTCTTGGGAGTGAGGGAAGAAGTCCTGACTTCCTTCATCCTAGGCTTCATTGCTTTGAGGTACTGTTGAGGTGGTATATGGAGGTGAGAGAAAAATGCCTCCTTGTCTTTGTGAGCCTCCTATAATGATGTGAACTAGTCAGATATTAGTCTCTCCCTGAATTACCTCACTACATTAGTTTCAGCTACAAAACTAGGAACAATTCAAATGCTTATCAGCAGGGTAACTTAATCGTGGCTCATCCACATGGTGGGGCCGGGGGTGGGGGGATCCTCTGCAGCCTTTAAAAAGATGTAAGAAGAAATGCTCTATGCACTGCCATGAAAGGCACCTAGAATAAATCATTTATTGAAAAAACCTGGTTGAAAAGCAGAATGTATAGTATATAATGCCACTTCTGTTTTTTAAAACTGTAAGTCTATGGTTCTATCTGAATAGAAAAGGTCTAGAAGGAAGGTTGCTTGCACGACAAATTTTAAAATGATCTCTGGGTGCTAGAATTCCAAAGGCTTTGCATTTTCTATTTTTTTCCACTCCTTTACTGAATTTGTATAGTATAATAAAAGGATTTTTTTAAATAAAATTTTTACAGTGCTGGCCTCTGGTCTATAGCTCCCTATTTCCCTCTGTGACAGTAACTGGAGGCCTCGAGGGAGCTGCCACAACCTGAGTGTGTAGTTAAACATCCCTGCTGCTCCAGGAAACTCCAGCCTTGCTTGGCTTGTTTGTGGGTCTGTGAGAGACAACTCCAGGGTGGGTAGGGCCTCAGGGGCAGGGCCATGTGCCCAATCATCCTGAGCCTGGTGTACGGTGCCAGGTGGTGAAGAGTGACAGGACCAGGATGCCAGGGGGTGGAGCGGTGAGCTGCTGGTCAGCTTTGTTAGAGGAAGATGTCAGCGTGGGTAGTAGGCTGAATCATAATCCCCAAAGACTTTGGATCCTAATCCCTTGGTATCAGTGAATGTTACTTTATATGGAAAAAAGGTCATAGCAGATGTGATTAAGGATCTTGAGATGGGCAGATAGTTTTGGACTATCCTAGCAGGGCCTAAATGCAATCGCAGATACCCTTAAGAGAGAGGCAGAGGGAGATTTGTCACAACAGAAGAGGAGAAGGCCATGTGACCACAGAGGCAGAGACTAGAGTGATGTGGCCACAAGCCAGGGAATGCTGGCAGCCACCAGAAGCTGGAAGAGGCCCGGCACAGATTCTCCCATGATGCCTCTAGAGGGGTGTGCAGCCTGACTGAAACTGGATTTTGGCCCAGTTATACCGATTTTGAACTTCTCTGCCTTCCAGAACTATGAGGGAATCCGTTTCTGTTGTTTTAAGCCACCAAATTCTTGAGGATCTGTGACAGCAGCCGTAGGAACCTGACATAGCTGTCGAAAGTGAGGCTGGCCTGCAGCTGTTCGGTGTGCTTTTTCCTGCGGGCCTACCTTCCTCACTCCAAGCTGCCCGGGCTGAAAAGAAAATGAGGCTGCTTCTTCTAGACACCCTTGAGAGGGGCTTATCTAATGAGTTCTGGCACTTGTGAGGAGGGGTGTGGGAGTGTGGAGCCTACCCTTGCTCTCCACTAGCCCTGCTGGCGGTGAGGGGTTGCCCAGCAACCACAGAGACTGGCAGGGCTCCCCACTGTGCCCTGGTTTCTCCTCAGAGCAGTTCTTGCCGTGAGTATTGTTAGAGCGCAGAGGCTATTAAAAAAAATGAAAACACTAACCCTCAAAATAACTTCCCAGGTTCTAAAAATGGAATTCTGCCCAGTAGTAATATTTCTCACTCCTGCAATAGTAAAATTTCTCACTTCCTCGTGCTCTGTAGGCTTGTGTCTGGCCCAAGAGGGAACTGCTATTAATGGCAATTTCCGCCTGATGTAATCCCTTTGGTGAGCCACCTGCCTGTGGAGGGTGACAGTCCTTTACCCAACAGGCCTTGGCACCCTCCTCCACAGAACCTCCCCCAGCATGTTAGGTTTTTGTCTGCTTTGATTGATATCCATAGTCTCTCTTGGTTAAGAAAACAATAACAACAATGATAATCAACCAATTACTTATGTAGCCCTTATAATGTGTCAGGCACTGCTCCAAGCATGGAACATTTATTAACCCATACACTGCTCGTGACTATCCTATGGGGTAGCTATTAGTATTGTCCTCATTGTACAGATGAGAAAACAAAGGCACGGGGAGGTTAAGAGCATGTCCAAGGGCACATAGCTACCAAGTGGCTGAGCTGGGGTTTGAACCCAGCCTGAAGGGCTCTGGGATCAGAGCTCTTACCTCCTGCATTGTATTGGCTGGCTGGAGGAAGGATGGGGAAGCCTTTCTCTGTGCAAAGCAAGCTGTCCTGGGCAGCTGATTTGGGCCCTTGAGCTCTTTTGAGGTCAGGGCTGCGATTGCCTGGAGAGGTCTCCCAGCTGCATGCGCTCTACATTAGCACCTTCCGTATTCTCTTCCTGTTGGGTCATTGCAAAGCCTGTGACTATGAGTAGGGTGGGGAATTATCCTTCAGATTTTGGGCACAGACCTCAGATGGGTGTCCTGGAGGAACCAATGCAAAGTCCTCAGGCCTGGGTGTGGGGCAAAGCTGGTTCCATTCTGCTCACATTTACTGGGCAGTGTGTGGATAAATAGCCCACAAGAACCGAGGATGGTCCTCGATGCTGAGACTAGAAGGGAAGCAGCCTCCTTTCCTCTCCTTGTGGGAAGGACCTGTGGGAGAGGGACAGAAGGAGGATGAGTGGTCTCCCCCAGGGTCCTGGGGTGAAATGAACAGGTGCCCATGCTGTCTGTGCCTGCTCAGGGATGGCCTGACGTCTTAGATGAACAGAGCCTAGAAGTTGGAGTGAAGAGACCTGGCTTCTAGTCCTCATTCTCCCAGGTTTGACGTGAGGTGTCACTGTCTCTGTGTCCCAGACCTCCCCTCTGTATACCGAGGGATTGGATGCACTTTGATACATGAAATCCCTCTCTAAAACGCATAACTGCTCTGCAAATCCAAGTTGGTTTGCTGCGTGTCCTCTGTGAGACAGCAAGTCACAAGCAGCCGGATCCCGTGCTCACTTTCTGCAACTCCTGTCGTTTTGTCACTGTGCTTGCCTCTCTTCCCTCACTAGCAAAATAGGGGTTAAAACACTCGTCTCAGAGTTGTGAGCCTTAAAGGAACATCGAATGGAAAGGCCCTTCTTGGAAGGGTGGAGCCCTGCCCTATGGGACCCATCAGAGAGGGGCCCCTGCTCACCTGGACTCAGATGGGGCTGGGGGTGTGGACGCTGGAATCTTTCAGAGGTAAAAGGAAACTGGGTGAAGAGATTGCAGACTGGCAGCTCTCACCTGGACAGGCAGACATACTTTTTTGGTCCAGCAAAAATACCACACTAGAAAAAAAAATTCTGAGTGTCTTCTGGGGAGAGGATAAGTTCCACTCTCTAGTTTACCCACAGAGCCCACCCCTCCCTGTTGTCTTACACAGGGCTGGGCATGGCAGGCCCATGAGCTCACTGAGTCCTGCCTTCGGAGAACCTGGACCAGGGGGTTTGGATGTTCCAGGGGGCAGGACTGATGCTCTTCCCATCCTCAGCCCCACCCAGGTCTTGGCAGCACCCGAGTGGGTGTGTTGTGGGGGAATACTGAACTGGTCTGGGCCTCATTGCTCTGCCCTCACCCCCAACCCCGGAGATGAGAGCTCCAAGTTCAGCCAGCTGGTTGTGCTGCCTCTTTGCATCTGTTTTGGGGGTCCCAGAACTCCTCTTTTCCCAGAGGAAGGCGGTGTCCCTGCTGGGCCTGTAGAGGAAGCTGAGGGCTGGGTGTACCCTGGCCAGCAGCCCAGGAAGCCTGAGCATGTAATGAAAAGATTGCATCTCCTCAACTCTGCTGTTGGGGACAAGCACTTCCAGTGTTGTCCTTGCCCTGTGACCTCTGTCTGGGCACTGCCTCCCCTGCTGCCTGGCTCTGTTCTGTGTCTTTAGGCAGGCTTGGCAGCCCCATCTCAGCCAGTTCTGAGCACGGAGAAGACAGAGACCCCTTTCTCCTCTTCAGGTCTCCTAACAGCCACCCCAAAGGATGACAGATGTGCCTCCCCTTCACATGCCTCTTTGCTGTTGGCAAAGCATAGTCACATCGGTCCTGGAGGGACACCCCAGCTCTACAGAGGTCACCCAGCTGTAAGGGGATGAGCTGCACCTCCGACGTGAATCTACTGAGTGTTCAACCTTGCGCCGGCTCCCTAGTCCGTCCTGACTCCCTCTACCGTGAGGCCCATTCGTGGGAGGCAGAGTAGGGTGTGGACGAGGTGCATAGGATAGCTGAGGAGCTGCTCCCCGAGCCCCAGGCAACGGCTCTGACGAATCCAAATAGTCATGGAACACTGTAGCCTTTGCAAGTAAGACCATGAGATATCAAGTCGCCCCACAGTCACCAGCCTCACTAGTAGAAGGAAGTAAAGCAGGCAAGGACTCTCAGCAGAGAAAGGGACCGACTTCTGGGGATACAAAGGAGAGGGAGGATAGGGCCAGGCAGGAGAGGAAAAGTCAAGGGTAAGAGCCCGGGCGGTTGGGCAGTGGGGAGAGCTTTCAAAAGGACAAGCCAGTGGACAGGCCACATGGCCCCGTCTCTCCTCCTCCCTGTGGCTCTGTGGCTGATCAGGAGCTGGGAGCAGGCACGTGCTTTCTGGGCCTGGTGGCCTGGGCACAGAGGCTAAGAGTGACTATGGGAACCTCTTCTGCCTATGAATCCGCTGATTCCTGCCACTGCCCCAGGAGGCGGGTGGGCCCATCTTGTTGTACAGCCTGGATGGCTGCAGCCTGGAGATGGAAAGGGACCTGCCCAGAGTCTCCCAGGCTGGGGCCGTTTTCCCCAGTCCTGGTAGCAGCGGCTGCCATTTGCTGAGCACTTCTCTCTGCCAGACTCTGTACTGAGCACTTTACAGGCACCACTGTTATCCCACTTTCCCTACAAGGAGACCAGCACTCAGAAAGAAGGTCTCACGCAGAGCCAGTGTCAGGAGTTGAGTCAAGGTAGTTTGACTTCATAGTCTCCGTGCTTAGCGCAACTGCCCCACTCATTCCCTCCTACCTTCTCCCTTACCCCCACTAGACATTTTGGGTGGTCTTTTCTACTTGTTGGGCCTAGAGGTCATTGGGCTGCTTTTCTCACCCTCAATTCCCAGGGCTCCTCCCGGAGCCACAAGCCTCAGTGCTTGGGGAGCTAGGGATTTCCCTCTGTGCCTTCTGCCTGGGCCTCCTTCTTGCCCTTGAAAGAGGAACAGGGGGAAGAGTAGGCGAGGCTTTGGGGAAGTCTTGGGGGTAGGTACAGGAGAGGTCTTCACCCCAGGCTGGAATCTCCAGGTAGCTTAGTGTCCTCAGCTTGGTGTCCGCAGCCAGGGCAGGGATGGGTGGGGAGAGCAGCATTGGTCAGGGGTACAGATAATGAGAGTGGTCAGACACATCCTGACTTTTTTGTTTGTTTGTTTGTTTGTTTGGAGGAGTTGAATCCTCAGGACATTTAGGTCCTGCGGTCACTCAACCTTGAAGGCCTCATGACGTCCCTTAGCCTTGTCCCTGCCAACTCATAGTAGGGCCATCAATAGTAGGCTGGTGGTCTGTGGGCATTCTGAGGCCTGTAACTGTGCTGGGCTGCAGGGTTCCTGCCCAACTAAGGGTGGTCCCTGCCCTTTGAGGGGGTGGTCGGAAGCATCTTACTTTGCTGGAAGGTCAGGGAAAACCTAGACAGCAGATCCTTTAAGGATGTAGGAGCCAGACCAGGAATGAAGGGCAAGGTATCCCTAGCTGCGGGAATGGTACGGGCAAAGGTGGGGTGTCAGAGCAGGCCCTTATTGGGAAATTGTTTGGTAGGAGGTCCCCCAGGGCTGTGGGTTCCACGACTGTGGATTTAACCAACTGCATATACCCTGGATAAATTGTGTCTGTATTAAACACGTAGGGACTTGTTTTTTGTCATTATTTCCTAAACAATAGAGTATAACAACTATTTATATAGCATTTATATTGTATTAGATATTATAAGTAACCTAGAGTTGATTTAAAGTTTATGGGAGGATGTTTATAAGTTATATGCAAATACGTCACCATTTTATATCAGGAACCTGAGCATCTGTGGGTTTTGGTATCTGCAGCAGGATTTGGAACCAATATCCAACAGATTCCGAGGGATGACCGTAGCCTGGGTGGTTGGAGCTGGGGAAAAGTGAGAGGGCAGGTTTGTGGGAGGGAAGGGTCACATCCTGACCATCTCAGTACCAGCTTGCAGGGCAAGTCCTTCATGCCAGGGCAGCAGGGAGCCATCGAAGGATTCTGAGCAGGAGAGTAATGTGGTTGTAATTGTTTTTGAAAAAGCCCACTCTGACTGCAAGAGTGGTGTGGGGAGAGCAGTTAGGAGGTGCCAGTGGAGCAAACACCCACACACGCTGTGGTGGAATTCTGTGATGAGCGCCCCGAGCAACTGGGACCCGTGGTGCAACTGTTGCCTAGGCCAGCCTGGTCATCTTCCTCTCAGCAGGAGCAGGGCCCGTTTGGCTGGAGAACTGAGCAGGCGCAGAGAGAAGCACATGTGGCTGATGTGAGTGTGGCTGAGGAAGCTGTCGTTCGTGCTGATGAGTCAGTGGCCCGTGCCCCATGCCAGCATTGCCGGCTTCCTGGGATTGGGGGAAGGATTCAGAGAAGGGTGGGGGTGTGAGGGAGCAGGAGGGGGATACCCTGGGGAGGCCGTGGGTTGAGAAGCCCAGGCTGGCCTTAGTTCTTACCACTACTTACACCCAGGAGGGCAAATTAGTTTCTGGCTACTTACAGCCAGAGAGGGTTTGGGAGCCTCTTCTCTGCATGGAGGCTGGGCAGCCCAGGTTAACCCCTTTATGCCCTGCCCCCTCCTCAGCCCTCCTCCTCTGGGCCCTAGTACCTGGGGTGACCCAAGGCAGGACTGGGAGGCAGTTGAACTTGTTTCCTTCCTCCCTGCGATGATCATATCGTTGGCTTCCAGCTCTCCCAGCCTGAGAATCCAGGGTCACTCTTGGTCCTGACGCCCTGCCCAGAAGCCAGTGCCCTTCTCCAGGTCTGCCCTCTGATCCCATCTCTGCCAGCTGGCTCCTCGGAGGGATGTAAATAACCAACCCAGATTAGCTGGCCTTCCCCTAAAGCCTTGGGCATCATCAAAAGAATGAACAACAGTAGAATGCAAAGCATCCCGAGGGCCCGGGGTGGGAGCCATGATTGGGCAGGTGGGGGCTGTTTTGTCTTCTCAGACCACTGCTCTGACACTCAGAAGGTCCAGACTCCAAGATGGGGTAGCATTCTCTCGGGGCTTCCTGGAGCTGTGTGCTGAGGGTCCACGTGGGGGTGGGCGGAGTGGCTGTGCAGAAGGCCGCGGGTGTCAGCCCTTGGTTCAAGAGAGGGAGGTCAGGAGACTTCTGGCATCACTGTCTTCACCAAATGCAGGGCCTCAAAGATCAGAGGGTGAGTCACTGGTTCAGACTTGGCGACTCCCCCCGGTCCAATCAGAGGGTGGTGGGAGGTCTGAGGGAGAACCCAGGGCAGCCTCTCTAGGGCAAGGGGACAGGGCCAGGGCTGAGGGAGCAGGTGCTTCTAGGGAGATTCCATGGACAGTGGAAAGAAAGGACTGAGGCAGGCAGGAAAGATGACTCCGTGAGCTGTCCCTTCTTTGGGTAAGACAATGAGCGGTGGGTGGAGCTGAGGGCTTGCTGAGTAATGTCTTCACGGGGAATGGCCAAAAATAAGGAGGATGTGTGACCCTCGGGTGGCTCAACGGCCTGTGAGGTCATGCTCCTGGCCTCTGCTTCTCCAGTTTCTCAAGATAACAGGGTGCCCTCCTGATGCAAGCTCCTTAGTTACCCGAGAGCGGACTCTTTGGACTTGCATTTGTTTATTCATTTAACAACCAAGCAGGAGAAACAGGAGAGTGCTCTGGGAGTCCAGGGCTGGGACACTGATATACAAATGGTCAGTTGCCATTTATCAAGTCAATGTCATTGCATGCAGAGGTCCAAGGACAGAGAGGTGTAGGGGCACAGAGAGAGGGGTTGGCTCTGCTGAGTCACGACAGGGAAGGCTTCACAGAGGAGGTGGCACTTCTTGAAGAAGAAGTGGTGACTGGCTGCGAGAGGAGAATGGGAAAGGACATTGCAGACAAAGGTCAGGCAGCATCCCAGCGCCAGGGAAACCGAAGGAGGTGCAAGGGAGAAAGGACCTGCAGAAGGTGGTGGGAGCTGTGACAAGTCCTCAGCACGGCTGCTTAAGTGGGGAGGCCAGCGCGGCCTCTAGAGGGTTTGCCAGTCCACGCTTGGGTGAAGAAGGGGAGCAGATCCTGCTCTAGCATAAAGAATGTGGGGCCTGGAATCAGGAAAGCCTGCCTTCGAGTCCAGGTTCTACGGCTTAGCACCTGCTGAGCTTGAGCTGGTCACTTAATGCCCCTGAGCCTTGGTTTCCCGTCTGTGCAGTGGGGAATCACTGTGACTGGGGTTTCTGTAAGCAGATGTGACACTGCTTTGCAAGCTGTAAACAGCTCTGCAAACTTGAGGCATCACTAGGGTAGCACCTTAGCAGCAGCTGCTTCTGTGTTGACCTTTTGCTTCTGCAGCACCATTTCCTGGGGAATTGCCACAGAAGGCTGCTCTCACCCAGTCATCAGAGGGTGGTGTTTTCTGAACTTTTCCCTAGACTCTATGGGGTCATTTTGTTTGGGACCTGCTGTCACTGCCCAAGGCCTTGGGGCTTGCTGCAGAGACTTAGAGACAAGGGGTCCGCAGCCTGAATTGAGCCTTGAGGCTGGACAGCGAGGCACGAGAGGGTAGGGGCAGTGGACCCCCAGTGGGACAGGGACCTTGAGGCAAAACAGAACACTGGGGCAGCAGGTGAGTGAGGCTGGACAGAGAAAAGGATTGAGTGAAAACTAGAAGAGTGAGGAGGACAGAGGTCCCTGATCTCAGCAAGGAAGTCTGCTGCCTTCACCCCCACCGCCCCACACCCCCTGTTCTCAGCCTCTTCAGCCTTGGGGCCGCCTGAGAAGCCAAGCGCAGAAGGGGAGGAGGGAAGGCTTTTTAGCTCCACGGGCCTGCGGCCTCCATTCCGGCCTGCCCAGCCCATATCATGGCGGCAACTCCAACTCTCTCTGCCCCAGGGTCACCCTGGCTCAGCATGGGCAGTGTTTCCAGTGGTCTGTGACTCAGCAGTTCTTGGCCAGAGGGTGGAGCCCCAGCTGGCTGCTGAACTCTGGTCTCCACAGGGCCGAGGCTTTGCTCGGGGCCTGGAGGTCCTCAGCAACCAGCCCGGCTCCTGCACCCTCTCCAAGCCCCTCATCTGCTCCAGTGGTCTTGGAGGTCCCTCTGTCCACAACACCATGATGCCAGGATGGGGCTGTGCTCAGTGACTCAGCCTGGCCCTCTTATTTGCACTGAGTAGGTGCCATAAATATTTGTTGAATGGTATTCTTGCCTCTCGTTTGGGATTTTCCACTGCAGCCAAACAGTTGCTCCCAGCCCTGCCAAGGGCCTAAGCTGGTTCTGCATTTGCCCTACATGCAGGCACACGGTAACATCTCTTCCCCACCACACCTTACTCCTCCTCACAACCACCACTGCAAATTGCTCCTCAGAACCGCTGCCTCCCCCAGCGTGTGCCTACAGGCCTCTGCCTTCTGTTTCCTCATTGTTTTCCTTCTTCTATGCATGTCTTAGCAGGGGTGAAGGAAAACAGGCCCCGAAGCAGAATCAGTGGTGGAGCCCTGTTTGTGTGTGCTCACGTGCGGTAGAAGAGCCGCCTGTTGTAGGCAGGGCAGGGGGGGAAGGTTAGGCTTCTACACTGCAGGAGACTAGACTTTGGTGTGAGGATGAGGATAAAGAGGTCTGCTAAAGGTCACGTGACCACACAGCCTGGTTACCCATTGCAGGTCTGGCTTTTGCCTTTGCTCTAATTATTTAATAGCACCATAAACTATACGGCCACCCTACTCAGAGGGGCTGCCACAGACCCCTAGGGCATAGGGAACTAAGCTCGTGTTGTGTCTCCAGGACTTGGCAGGGCAACTCAGCCAGGTCTGCACCTTTCCCTTCCACCGCATGCACCCAGGGAAGCATTCATTCAGTGTTGACTGAAACAGGGTTTCAAGGTTGAGACAGGTTCATCAGGTACGCAGGTAACAGGACAGCCCCTGGTATAACTGTAGTGTGAATTGCCCTTCCCTCCTCCCCTTCTGTGCTTGCCTTCTCAGGCGGCCCCAAAGTTGAAGGTCATAGTAGCATCCAAGAAGGTCAGGTAAGGGCTTTGCAAGCCATAAAGTTCCCAGATATTCATAATAACATCTAACCCTTGTAGTTACTTAACATACTGCTAAACAACCCCGTGATGGGGAGCCTATTATTACCTCATTTTTTTTTTTTTTTTTTTTGAGACAGAGTTTCGCTCCCGTTGCCCAGGCTGGAGGGCAATGGCATGATCTTGGCTCACTGCAACCTCCGCCTCTTGGGTTCAAGCAATTCTCCTGCCTCAGCCTCCCAAGTAGTGGGATTACAGGTGCCCGCCATCTCACCCAGCTGATTTTTGTATTCTTAGTAGAGACGGGGTTTCACCACATTGGCCAGGCTGGTCTTGAACTCCTGACCTCAGGTGATCCACCCACCTCGGCCTCCCAAAGTGCTGGGATTACAGGTGTGAGCCACCGTGCCCGGCCTGCCTCAATTTTATAGATGCAGAAACAGGCAGAGAGAGGTTATGGGACTTGACAAAAGTCACACAGTAAGTGTCAGAGCCAGCTTTGAAATCCAGGCAGTCTGTCTCCAGAGCCACGCTTTTAACCGTCATGTCACAGTGTTTCACGTCCAATACTTCAGTTATTAATGTATCTGCCAAGAGGATTTTGTGAGAACTAAATAAGGCCAAATACATCAGGTGACTTTGTAAACTAGAGTCATTTTTGCAGACATGAACCAATTGTAAAGTATTTAAGAAATAGTCAAATTGTGTCAAACTGTGGAGATAATGAAAGTATTTGCTAACTTCTCCTGAATCTGTGTTTCAAGACTAACCATAAACTAAGATTATGAAATTTTCCCCTTCTTTCCTTCCTTTTCAGATGAATACATTGTAATGGAATTGGTTTGATAGTTGGTGTTAGATTCTATTTTTATGATCAGTATCATGACAAGTCCAGTCAACTGTATTCTAAGGTGTCTCTTACATAGAACTCCTCTTTCCTGTCTTTAGGGTGTTATCCATAGCCAAGTCTTCACATCACACCTAAATCACACAACAGCTTTCTCCCCATCACTCTGCTTTGGACCACTGTCATCTCACATCCATCCTTTCCAAAGCAGCTTGAAATTTCAACGTGGTTTCCCCATTCCAATGAACCCAAAAAAGGCCTGCAATATACCCAATGAGAAAATGCAGGAAATAGAAATAGTAGGATTACGGGGGGGAAGAACTGGCAGATGATACAATTGCATACCTAGAAAACCCAAGAGAATTCACTGGAAGGCAAATATAACTGAAGTTTTTTAGGTAGCTAAAAAATAACAACCAACATTTATGCAGAACACAACCCATGCCAGGCTCTGTCCTAAACACTCTACATGCATCACTGAGTTCCCTTCCACTGCAATTGCAGGAGAAGCGTTACCTCATTTTGTAAACAAGGAAACCAAGGCACAGGGAAGTTTGGTGGCTTGCCCAAGACCCAGGCAGTTCGCCTCCTGCGTCTGCCTTCTTAGCTACTCTGCTATCAGTAGCTTTCCTGTGTGCCAGCAATGACTTCTCACAGAGTTTACCAGGAGAAAAAGAGGCAGCCGTAACTGCTTTCAGAGGTACTGGCGTTTCACTTACTCCCTCACGTTGCCACCAGTGTCTTTCAGCACCTGTGATTGTGGCCAGAGTCTCATGAAGCCTCTCACAAAGTAGTCATCAGTGTCTGGCCCTTAGATCACTCACAACAGGGGTCCCAGGCTTGGGCTAAGGGTCAAATGGAAAGAAACATGGCAATACCCCATCATCAGGCTCGTCTGTCTCCTTGCAGGCGCACATTTTGTCCACAGCAGCCTGTTTTACAGGGAGCAACTCTGCCTTCAACGGACACAGCCAGAATCTTCTAAAAATCACAGCTCCGTTTCAGGACAGGGCCTTTGGTTTACATTTCTGTAATTAAAAGGCCCATATGGGGAGATTTTCCTGAATAAAAGGACAGAGTTCCCTAAACGACTACTGCAGCTTCCACTTCTTATCAGAAGGAAACTCACTGCAGTTGCGCTGGCCGGGCCCCAGGCACAGCCGTGGTGGCTGCCCAACACGTGAAAACCAAAGAAGATGCGGATGGTGCCTTCTTGGTTTGCTCTAGAGCGCGTGAATTACAGTTTTCCCCACCATTTGGAAATTTTTCCAGAGCAGAAGCAATGTTTCTTATCCCGCTAATCATTTCTAGGGCACCAAATAGCACTCTGAAAGGAGCAGGGCACTAATTGGCTGGTTGACTAAGCTATAGCCTAGGGCCCTCCCTCCAGAAGAAGCGAGAGTAAGCAATATTTATCAAGCACCCTTCATATGTACACAGTGGGTAGGTACTTTCATAGGTCATCTTATTTAATCCCCACTATAACCTTATGGAGAAAGTGTTGTTATAATCACTTTAATTTTAATTTTTTTTTTTTTTTTTTTTTTTTTGAGACAGGGACTCACTCTGTCATCCAGGCTTGAGTGCAGTAGCATGATCTTGGCTCACTGCAACCTCCCACTCCCAGGCTCAACTGATCCTCCCACCTCAGCCTCCTGAGTAGCTGGGATTACAGGCACATGCCACCATACCTGGCTAATTTTTGTGTTTTTAATAAAGACAGGGTTTCACCATGCTGGCCAAGCTGGTCTTGAACTCCTGACCTCAAGTGATCTGCCCACCTTGGCCTCCCAAAGCACTGGGATTATAGGCGCGAGCCACTGTGCCGGCCTCTTAGACTCACTTTAGATGTGAGGAGACTGAGGTCCCAAGTGGGTAAGGAACGCTTAGTACATACGTAGTGTGACTCAGGCTTGAATCCAAGTGTGCTGGCTCCGAAATCCATGGTCTTTCCATCTTTATAGTCCATCTGTATGGTCTTGATGAAAAGGCCTAGAGTGGGCAGAATGTGAGTGCCTCGAGAATGACAGCAAGGCAGTCACGGTGGGACACTCCCGCACAGGACGAGAGAATTCCAAGGTGGTGGGACTCCAGGATGGGGGCTAGGGAGAGAGATAGGACTTCTAAGGACTGATGACAACCTCTGGGATGTCACTCGCAGGAGTGTGCCCATCAGACTGAGCTTGCACAGAATGCTCTTTCGGTGGTCTGAGCCCAGCAAGGCCTGCCTGCCTGCCGGCTGCAAGTCTTCTCTGCCCTGAGCCTGTCTGCAGGATGGGACAGCATATGGGGCCATGGACCAGTGGCTTTCCCAGCCCAGGACCTTTGCTGTTCCTCAGGACTGAGCCGAACCACAGTTCTTCTCACTTGGGCCAAGTTAAATGCCAGGGCTGTTGATACAGTAAACAGGAAGGAGGGTGTTTGGATTTGGTCCCTGAGGCTGGGCCTGAGAGGTCAGGCTGCCCTCCATGAGGAACAGGAGATGGTAGGGACTCGGTTGCCGCCTCGCTCTTCTCCTGTCCCAGCTGTCTCTCTGGTTTTTATGCAACTTTCTGTGACTTTTTCAAGGGTGGAGATTTGGCTGGAGCAGGATTAGGTAAGAAAAGAGGGAATGGAGAGGGATGGGTGTTGGGACTGGAGGTAAGGATGGAAAGGATGGGGTTGGCCATGGAGGGAGGGACCTAAGCCGCTAGAGCAGCATCTACTGAGTTCTTACCACGTGCTAGTAATGGTGCTGAGCACTTCATGGACATCATTTCTCTGAATCCTCGGAGCCACTTAAGGGTTAGGCACTCTTATTACCCCATTGCATTGATAGGGAGGCTGAGCTTAGCAGAGACCTGGACCCAGATCTGTCTGACTCCCAAGCTAGTGATCCTATCCACTACATTGTGGAGGGGTGGGGGATAGGGCAGGGGTGGGGAGGGGTTGAAGAGAGACACTGAGAGAGCCCAGGGAACTCGGGCAGGGAAGGCTGGCCCAGAGTTGAGATCGTTGCAGTCCTGGGCTCCCCCTTCCTGTGGCTCCCTTGTTGCCACCCCCAACTGCACACGCTCCTGATTGGCAGGCCTCTTTTAGGAAGCCTCCTGCTATGCTCTTTCCCCGAGAAAAACCTCCTCTCTGGAAGGGGCCTGAGGTGAAAATGATTCAGAAAGCAGCTGAGGTGTTCTGGAAAGAGCCCCAAAGACCAGGCTCTGAGGCCTCCCCGGGCCACTTACTAAATGGGAGAGGATTACTTGGGAAAAAGCCTAGAACAGTGCCCAGCATAGTAGGTGCTCATTTAAATTTTAATCTGTAAAAGCAGAGATCATATCCCTACCTCAGTCTGTGATCAGGTTGGGTGGATATTCTGCATGTGAAAGTTCTTAGGAAACTGTAAAGTTATTTAATTGTAAGCATATTAGTATGATCTCAGGAATGTGTGTATTTTATGAGAGAGCCAAGTGTCGAGCCAAGGGATGTGTTGACTGGCTGGGAAGTTCTTCTGGGCACAGAAAGTCCCCGCTGGTTCTCCAGAAACAACCTGAAATCCCACAACTTTTCTCCAGCTGCCTATTATGAGACTGGAAGCCAAGCTGAGCTGGTAAAAAACCCTCATGAGGAACCCCAAGGCTCGAGGCCATGGAGCTTCAGAGAATTTCTTAAGGAGAAGAAAGTTGTCTTCAGAGGTTGCAACTTAGCTTTAGGTGGCAAGGAGGCTGTTTCTTCAGAGAGGGGCTCGCTGTGATTGCACAGGGAGCGTGGCCAGGCAGCAATGCCACAGCTCTGCAAACTGGCTCCATAGACTAGAAGACAGACAGAGGACAGGCACACAGATGGGAGTGCAATGCAAAGGGGCTGTGGGTTGCATACTGCAGCTGGAAGACACAACTTTCTGGATTTCCCTGAATTCCTGCCAGGCACTTTTCTCCCGGATGACCTTCCTGATGGCACTAAGAACTTAGCTGCTCTACAGCTAAAGGCACTCACCCTTCAAAGGAAGTTATTGCTTGCTCAGGTCACATAGCTCCGAAGAAGTGGATTAGGGATTTATATTCAGTTCTGTCAGATCCAGTACCCAATTTCTTTTATTTATTTTTCGAGACAGAGTCTTGCTCTGTCGGCCAGGCTGGAGTGCAGTGGTACAATCTTGGCTCACTGCAACCTCTGCCTCCTGCATTCAAGTGATTCTTGTGCCTTAGCCTCCCGAGTAGCTGGGATTACAGGCGACCACCACCACCTCCGGCTAATTTTTGTATTTTTAGTAGAGATGGGGTTTCGCCACATTAGCCAGGCTGATCTTGAACTCCTGACCTTGGGTGATCTGCATACCTCAGCCTCCCAAAGTGCTGGGATTACAGGTGTGAGCCACTGTGCCTGGCCCGGTACCCAATTTCTGACTGTTAAATGGTGTGACTTCCAAGTAGCATCATCTTTTTTAAAATTCAATTTTATTTTAATTTATGGCAAAAAAAAATAGCATAAAATTTACTCAACAAGTTTTAAGTATACAGGTTGTTAAATCTGTCTACTCTAGAACTCTCTAGAACTTTTTCATCTTGCAAAACTGAGACTCCATACCCCTTGAATAACAATTCCCCAATTCTTCCTCCCTTTAGCTTCTGGCAACCACCATTCTATCTTCTGTTTCTGTGAGTTTGACTACTTTCATTGCTATTATTATTATTTGGAGACAGGGTCTCACTTGTCACCCAGGCTGGAGTGCGGTGGTGTGATCATGGCTCACTACAGCCTCAACTTCCTGGGCTTAGGTGATCCTCCCACCTCAGCCTCCTTGGTAGCTAGGACTACAGATGTGCACCACCACACCTGGATAATTTTTTGTAATTTTTTTTTTTTTTTTTTTTTTTGGTAGAGATGGCATTTCACCATGTTGGCCAGGCTGGTCTCAAACTCCTGGGCTCAAGCATTCCACCCACTTTGGCCTCCCAAAGTGCTGGGATTACAGACATGAGCCACCGTGTCCAGACTGAGTTTAACTACTTTAGATGCTTCATCTAGGTGGAATCATACAGTGTTTGTCTTTTTGACACTGGTTTATTTCACTTAGCTTAATGTCCCCCATGTTGTAGCATATGACAGGATTTCTTTCTTTTTAAAGAAGAAATAATATTCCATCACATGTATTTACCACCTTCTCTATCCATTCCTCCTTCAATGCACATTTGTGTTGCTTCCCCCTCTTAGCTGTGGTAAGTAATGCTTTAGTGAACAAGGGTGAGCAGCATCATCTTTTAAAGCAAAGACATTTGCATGTGTGTACACATATGCATAAAGATATGGACACGCATTCAAGTGTGGTGTACACATATGCCTCCACTGAGGGTAGACCCAGGCATAACCTGCCTTGGGGTATATCTTAGAGCAAACTAACTCTGTAAAGCAATCACATTTTCATGAAATAATGTCAGGTTTTAAAAACTTTTATCAAATTAACAGAGCATTTAAATGCAATTGAAAACGCCTTTGCAAAATTATGACTGAGACAGTGAAAGAGATCTGACTTTACTGACTCCATCTTGCTTCTAACCTCCAAGCTGCCCTTGTAGGCTGGGTGTAGGCTGAACTAATTTTGGGAGAAACTTAGTTTATAGTTTATAGTTTAAACAAAGATGGTAACAACCCTTTCCCAAAGCAGGACTCCTTCTTGCCTGGGGACTAGATTGCCTTTGTAGAATTAATATTAGCTGCAAGATTAGAAATTATGGTTTAGGAGTCATGCAGCTGGAGACTTCAAGATTCTGATCTTCCCTAAACTGCTCCCAAGATCATTGCTTGAGACATTTCGTAGACCCTGCACTTGATGAATCAGCTGGAACCACCCGGATCAGTAAACTGGCTCGTCTGATCTTGTAGCCCTCACCCAGGAACTGACTCAGTGCAAGAAGACAGGTTCGACTCCCTGTGATCTTTCTTTCTCTCTTTCTTTCTTCCTTCCTTTCTTTCTTTCTTTCTTTCTTTCTTTCTTTCTTTCTTTCTTTCTTTCTTTCTTTCTTTCTTTCTTTCCTTTCTTTCTCTTTCTTTCTTTCTTTCCTTTCTTTCTTTCTTTCTCTTTCTTTCTTTCTTTTTCTCTTTCTTCCTTCCTTCCTCTTCTTTTTCTTTTCTTTCTCTTTCTTTCTCTTTCTTTCTTTCTTTTCTTTCCTTCCTTCCTTCTTCCTTCCTTCCTTTTTCTTTCTTTCTTTCCTTCCTTCCTTTTTCCTTCCTTCCTTTTTTCTTCCTTCCTTCCTCTTTCTTTCTTTCTTTCTTTCTTTCTTTCTTTCTTTCTTTCTTTCTTTCTTTCTTTCTTTCTTTCTTTCTTTCTTTCTTCCTTCCTTCCTTCCTTCCTTCCTTCCTTCCTTCCTTTCTTTTCTTCCTTCCTTCCTTCCTTCCTTCCTTCCCTCCTCTTTCTTTCTTTCTTCTTTCTTTCTTTCCCTTTTTTTTTTTTTGGGACAGAGTCTCACACTGTTGCCCAGGCTGGAGTGCAGTGGTGTGATCTCGGCTGACTGCCACCTCCGTCTGCATGTCCAAGCAATTCTCCTGCCTCAGCCTCCTGAGTAGCTGGGATTACAGGTGCCTGCCACCATGCCCGGCTGTTTTTGTATTTTTAGTAAAGATGGGGTTTCACTATGTTGGCCAGACTGGTCTTGAACTCCTGACCTCACGATTCGCCCACCTCAGCCTCCCAAAGTGCTGGGATTATAGGTGTGAGCCACCGCGCCGAGACTATGATTTCATCTCTGACCAATCAGCACTCCTGGCTCACTGGCTTCCCCTAACCCACCAAATTATCCTTAAAAACTCTGCTCCCTGAATGCTCAGGGAGACTGATTTGAGTAATAATAAAACTCCCGTCTGCAGTACAGCTGGCTCTGCATGACTTACTCTTTCACTATTGCAATTCCCCTGTCTCAATGAATCAGCTCTGTCTAAGCAGCGGGCAAGGTGAACCCCTTGGGCAGTTACAAATTTGGGGGCTCGTCTGGGATTGCCCTTGTGGCTACCTGCCCATGATTCAGTGGCCTCCTCCTTTAGCGATGGATCCAGAAGCCAGCCCAAGGGGCGGCCTAGTTCTCTTGGACTGGGGGCTGACTCTGGTATTTCTCTATTGGCAGGGCACTGCCGACCCAATGTGCATGGATTTAATTGCAATGGAGAAATTGTCCTGGGGAATAGCCCTATCCCAGGGTGTCTGTCTGTAGCCCCATGGTGGGGTGTCTGGATTGGTAAGTATCCTAGGCATTGCCAACGGCTGCTTCCTTCTCCTGACTGGTTATGTAGCCCTGTGGTAGGGTGTCAGTAGCACCATAGTGGGGTGTCTGTTCAGTTCCTGGGGGGTCTCAGTTGGCTCTTTCTAACTAGTCACAGAACTCTGAAGGTCTAGTAGGAAGAGTCCTGGTTTGGGAGACTTGTCTTCAATCAGGAAGATTTCGAGGAGGTTTCTCAGAAGGAGACTAGGAGGATAGTTTGGGAGGGATACTCTTGGAGTTCTTGGTTAGGGATCTGATTTAGAAGGCCTTCTCTCTTTGTGTGTGTTTGTATATTAGGAAGGGATCTCAGAGGGATTGCTGATGGAAGTCCAGCAGGCCTAACTCAGAGAACTCTCCTTATTTGTCTGGTCACATTCGATGAGCTTTAAGAAGGCTCAACAGGCCTGTCTCAGCGAGTGAATATCTGCTCTTCTCTTGCTCAGAGACCCCATTGTGAATTACCATTCAGAGCTCGTCCATCCCCACCTGGAGTGGATCAAAGACAATAGGGGCCAACAGGAAAAAGTTTGAGCTTTGCCAGGCTGATATTGGCTGCTGAACAAGGTGACTAATGTCTGTTTTGTTATGTGTATTTTGCTGTCATGGAAAATGTTAATTCGGTTCCCCATGCAGTCCATTGGGCAGCATATTGCAAATTAAGAATCTCGTCTTAAAGGGTGATTTTCTCTTGTAAGGTGGCTTGAACCCCAAAGTTATAGCACAAGCAAGCAGGATCATCAGAAGCCACTCCATTCTTCTGGAAGCTGCAGGGAAATGGAATCCAGAAACCAGGTATGCCAGCAAAAAGGGTAAAAAATGCTTACCGGCCAAGTTTCTGATTATCTTGCTTCCTCTGTCTGAATAAACAGTAAACTATTTGTCTCCTCTGCAAGGGTTTGATTAACAGAAAAAAGGATTTGTGAGACTAGTCTTAGGCTGTTAAAATCTGGTGTACTTTGTGCTAAGAATCTGTCTTTCTGTGTTTTGTAATGGAGAGAGGGGTATCACAAGATAGAACATGGGTGTAGGACCCCTAGGCCTGCTTTTCAAATCCGTTTGGCAGGCTGGTCAGTTACAAACTTTGCTACGGGTCCCTGAAACCAATACAGGATGAAATTTCTCTGTTTTGTTTTGTAATTAAGAGTTTAACCTTATGACCATGGGGGATACTTTCTTTTGGTTTCCACCACCCAGAGGATAGGAATTTTGGGGTTCATGTCATAATCCTAAATTTTTTTTTTTTTTTGAGATGGAGTCTTGCTCCCGTCACGCAGGCTGGAGTGCAGTGGTGCGATCTCGGCTCACAGCAACCTCTGCCTCTTTTCGTGTTTTTTTGTAGAAACAGGGTTTCACCATGTTGGCCAGGCTGGTCTCGAACTCCTGACCTCAAGTGATCCACCCGCCTTGGCCTCCCAAAGTGCTAGAATTACAGACAGGCGTGAGCCACTGTGCCCAGCCTAAAAATTTTTCTTGAGCAATTGAAAGCCTTGCAAGCTTGAAATTGGCTTCTCTAGGCTCCTTCTGGGAAAAGCAATAGAAACTGCTCAATGCGCACAGCGCAGTAGCTAAGGCTTTATCTTTCGACAGTGGTGGCCTGGGTTCAGTTGTGGGCTGCTGAAATGATTCTTTTCTGGTTTGTTATTTTTGTAACTTTGCCATTTATTGAGGTTTTTTCCCCTGGTAGATAGCTTCTGATTTCCTCTCTTGAATTTTCGTTTCTTTGAACTACTTTGTGGAGATTCTAAATCTTATAAAAAAAGAAACTGCTTACCATGTCTTTGAAGCACCTAGGAGCTTACATTTGGTAAAATTCAGAAGCTAGAAGTATTGGCCACTTGGCATGGCTAAAGTCAGGTAATAAGAGATTTGAAAGGATTTCTTTTTTAAAGAGCACTATGGTTAAAAGTTAGGTTAATTAAAAGTGGATAAACAAGCTATAGATGTATTTAAAAGGCCATTGTTATTCTCTTCTTGGAACTTGTTTTTCTGGAAAAAGGTTTTTCCTTTTCAGTCGACTGAATTATTTTTCTCCGTTTTTTTGGTCTTGCCACTCTTAATGCACACATGAGAAGCCCTAAGATAATTTCTGGTAGCCTGGGACTCCTTGGGAAAAACAGAGGAGGCACTGCAGACCCCGCTTTGGGGAAAAAAACTCTGTCTTCATCATGAAACCCCAGGAATTAAAAGCGGATAGATCCCACTCAAAGTCAAAGGTTCGTTCTGTTTTGCATTGTGTTACCTGACGGTTTTGAGTTCTGGGGGTATCAGAAATTACTTCGCATTATGAGAGAGCTTTGGTGTGTAATTACGAGGTAGGAAATATACTGTAAGGGATGACTAATAGTAGTTATGGAGGGATACTTGACTTTTTGCACACTTGCATCAGAGACGCATGCTCTTGGCCACCTGGTAGATAAGGAAACATCCCCACTCCCTGCCCGGGAGATGAGACTCTCACGAGGGATGGGCCGATTACAACATGGGCTGATTGGCTTTGGGTTGTCTTGCAATGAAATGCAGGGTAGAAGCACTGCACTGTCCTCTCCTGTAGTATTTTCCTCCTTTTGGGATCCAGGATCAGTATAAAATGGCACCCTTAATTTTGGGGATCTGTCTTTGACTTCAGCTGATTATTTGCTGCTGCTTATGTGGCATTAGAAATGCATGCTTTCCTGGCCCTGTTCCTCCAAGGGCTGCACCCGGAAGCCAGTAATTCAATTAAGAAACTGGCAAATGAAAAGTCTTACAAGTCCTGAATCTTCTCTCTGTTTGTGTATTTATATGTGTTGTATGTTTAGATATAAAAGAGTTCTGATTAATTGGCTTGGAAAAATAAGCACTTAAATCAAATATTTTGTCAGAAAAATAGAAACGTTAATGCCTTTTTGTTCTCGTGATTTCAGTAATCTTTTGGAAATAAAGACAGTTTTTAAAGACTATTGGTAAAATAAAATTTCTTGAAAATGTAGACATTTGGTCTAAATTAAGGTCAGATATCAGATTTGCTAAAGATTTTAAGGTCATACTGTTTCTTTGGCTTTTGAAAACTGTTCAATATACCTACTTTGGAGCATTAGAGTATAGATAAGGCCTAGGATATATGGAGAGCCATGCCCGCTAGCTATGCTAAAAGGAGTCAGATCCTATCTTTGTTTCTGTCTGATGTCCTAGGCTCCACCCCTAGCACATAATTAAAATCGCTTACTTATCAGGTTTTTCACTAAATATAAAAGTTGCTAAGAGTTAATATTGCAACATGTAGTTGAGACCACTGGAGAAACAGTTTTACATACAAGGTGTGTAGGGAATGTATTTTTGGTAAAAGATTATAAGAAGGCATGGGAATATGGCTTTTGTGAAAGGGAATGTAATTTTGTCTAGTTCAGAGGGTTTTAAAGATTGTCTTAACCTAAAAGAGTAATGGAACAAAACTGAAGGTTTAAGCAAAGTGAAAAGGGTTTGTAAAGGGTTGATCTTGTAAGAATTCTGTGGGTATAAACAAGTTGGCTAAGATTAAAAAGAAATTATTGGCCGGGCGCGGTGGCTCAAGCCTGTAATCCCAGCACTTTGGGAGGCCGAGACGGGCGGATCACGAGGTCGGGAGATCGAGACCATCCTGGCTAACACGGTGAAACCCCGTCTCTACTAAAAAAATACAAAAAACTAGCCGGGCGCCTGTAGCCCCAGCTACTCGGGAGGCTGAGACAGGAGAATGGCGTGAACCCGGGAGGCGGAGCTTGCAGTGAGCTGAGATCCGGCCACTGCACTCCAGCCTGGGAGGCAGAGCGAGACTCCGTCTCAAAAAAAAAAAAAAAAAAAAAAAAGAAATTATTTAGCTTTTTTCCATAGTTTAAAACATTAAAATCATACTGATGTGGGACCAGAATCTGGGCCCATGTGTCTGAATAACAGGGCTTTCTTAGAATATTATCTGCTGTTTGATGGAAAATTGTAAAGGGTTCTAAAAAGTTTATGAAAATCTTACCTTATGGTGAAACTAATTAAAACTGGATAGAGATATAAAATTTTATCTGAAAAACTAGCTTTAACATTAAAGATGCACTAATGCAAACATGAAATTTGGTTTTCTCTTTTGAAGATGATTTTTATGTAATGTTAAAAGATAATGAAAGGGTTTTGTTTTCTCCTTGGGTAAATGGCAGGGAAAAAAAGAAAAGAGATAAGAGACAGATTCAGTTGGCCTCGTGCTATCTTCATTGGGTCTTGTTTGGAAAGCTAAGTCTTCTGTATCAGAGTAAAGCTTTTTCTTTCTTAAAAATTGTTTTGAAGTTATTATTTTGGCCAAATGAATGACTTATGGTGACCTGAGATTCTATTTTGTGATATCCTGTGTTTTACACCTTTGATATTTGACAAACTTTTCAATATCAAATTATAAATTATGTCTCTTTCTAACCTAATATTTTAGATATTAGGTCCTTTAAAGACCAAAAATGACATTTGGCTTATTTGGTACAAAAATCACACAGGAAGCATTGTCAAATATGAAATGGTATTTGGCTTTCTTTGGTCTATATTTGTGTAAATGTGTTACTGGTATATGTTCTGAAATAATGTAAAACTCCTATAACTCTACTATGACTTAGTCTGTGTTATCTGTAATAATTATAATTATTATGTTAAAAGACTGTGTGTGGGGCCTATTGTGGGGGGGGGAGGGATAGCATTAGGAGATATACCTAATGTAAATGACGAGTTAATGGGTGCAGCACATCAACCTGGCACATGTATACGTATGTAACAAACCTGCATGTTGTGCACATGTACCCTAGAACTTAAACTATTAAAAAAAAAAGAAAGACTGTGTGCTACAGAGGTAAATTTCCTTGTCAATTGTGTCTTTAACTGCCCTAAAATGTTTTTGTCATCCACAGATAATTGTTGTCTCATTTTGGTCCTCTTTAAAAGATGGTTTTAAAATGTAACAGGTGCTCTTAAATGTAGGATTCTGATAAATAACTCTGGAGATTGTAATATTAGAATAGAGGGAAAACTTTCAAATAGAAGAGTGAATGGTGTTTGGTTCACTTTGGACTGTATTTGTATTAATGTGTTATTAGTATGTGTTCCAAAATTATGGGAAACTTCTACAATGTTGATATAATTTAGTGTACATTAATAATTATATTGTTATGTAAAATTGTACACCACAAAAGTAACCAAAATTCCTCATCAGTTGTAGCTTTAATAGTGGCTACAGACTCTTGTCATCCACAGACATTTTGTCTTGCTTTGGTCCTTTTCAAAAGTCAATTTATAATCAAATATAGGACTCTAAGTGCAGGTCTCAGATAACTTTAAAAATTGTGCTGTTGGAATAGAGGGAAAAAACCAAACTTCTAGGACTGTCATGGAGCACTAATGTGTTAAACATTGCTAAACCTTTTGTTTCCAGAGTCAAGAGAACTTATTTCTTTAGAGGTATTTGCAGCTTTTAACAAGTGAATAAGATATACTCCTGTAAACAAAATTTGGAGCACATTTGTTCCTCTCTACCTGATTTCTCCAGAATTTGGAAACTATTTATTAATATTCTCAATTTATGGCAGTATAGTTAATTGCATAAGTGCAATAAGAAGCTGTTTTCTTCTGTAACAGAACACAGATGGAGAAATTGGTTAATTTACCAAGGTTTTGACTGGAATGGCATGCTTCCTTTAAAGAATCAAAGCTGACTTATAGAGCCAATTAAAGCCTGGTGGGGAATCTGGCCTCATACCTTGTCCGCACAGAGTCCCTGTACAAGGTTCCTGACCTGTGGTAAGTAAGGAATTTCACTTTCTAACAGGCCCAGGAACCCCAAGTTATCTTGGGAACTCAAGAGGAGAGGAATTTGCCCAACTCATAGGTATCTGAGGGTACAAACCCATGGCTGGGCTTGGTTTTTAAAAAGTCTTATCTGAGATTCTTCATGGAACAGAGTTCTATCAAAGCCAATTTAAAAAGCCTGTGTGAAAAATAATTACTTTTGCTGTACTTTATGCAAATAATTAGGCCAAGTACAGTAAGACTAAAGTTTATTTTGTAAACAAATCAGTTCTATCGTGATTTGTTTTTAATGAAAATGAGGACTGGAAAGAGAGAAAATTATGCTTCAAAAGAAAAACTATAGTACACTGTTGTTAGCTGTTCTTGAGGTTTTTTTCTGCAGTTTAGACTAAATTCCAAATTCTTTGTGGACTAGAAGTCCTCAAACTAATGCTTTCAAATCTTTTTTTTTAAAGTGGGAATTGTACTCCTCATCCGAGGACTCATTATTTACCTTATAATAGGCTGTTTCACTTCAGTACTGTAGTAAAACTATAGTTGAGAGTACTAATGTTTTTGCCATGAAAGCCCATCCAGGCCTGCCTGAGTCACTTAGACAGTGGCAAAGCAGTTCAACTCTTCTCACCATGGGGTTCACTCCCATTCCCACCACATTCCCTGTTGGCAGGAAGAAGCCAGAGCGATCGACCACCTTTTCCCATCTTCATAGCCTACATCATAAGATGAAGGCATTACAAAACCCAAAGGGAAGGATTGAAACCGCCTTGAAAAATTATGACTGAGGCAGTGAAAGATCTAATTATACTGACTCCATCTTGTTTCTTACCTCTAACCTGTCCTTGTAGGCTGGGCGTAGGCTGCACTAACTTTGGAGTTTACAGTTTAAACAAAGATGGTAACAGCCCTTTCCTAAAGCAGGCCTCTTTCTTGCATGGGGACTAGATTGCCTTTGTAGGACTAACATTAGCTGCAAGATTAGAAATTATGGTTTAGGAGTCTTGCAGCTGGAGGCTACAAGATTCTGAGCCTCCCTGAACGACTTCTAAGATCAGTGCTTGAGATATTTTACAGACACTGCACTTAATGGATCAGCCGGCATCGCTCAGATCAATAAACTGGTTCATCTGATCTTGTGACCTTCACCCAGGAACTGACTCAGTGCAAGAAGACAGGTCTGACTCCCTGTGATTTCATCTCTGACCAATCAGCACTCCTGGCTCGCTGGCTTACCCCGACTCTCCAAGTTATCTTTAAAAACTCTGCTCCCCAAATGGTCAGGGAGACTGATTTGAATAATAATAAAACTCTGGTCTCCCACACAGCTGGCTCTGCATGAATTACTCTTTCTCTATTGTAATTCTCCTGTCTTGATGAATCGGCTCTGTCTAGGCAGCAGGCAAACCAACCTTGGGTGGTTACACAATGAAAATATTAAGAAAAATTTTAAAATGTTTTACTGAGTTCAAAACAGGGAGACTATTTTATTGACTAAAATGGTTTGGGACTTAAGTCCTTTTTAAATTAGCTTCATATTTTGGAGCTGCCAGTCAGATTCTCCCAGGGCTGAGATAGTGGCACTTTGCCATAGACTGGTTTCTGCCATAGGCATGTTTAGAAGGACAATGTCCCTCTTCAAGGATGACCTGTTCTACTTTGGGTGAGGATGAATGGCAGGAAATCTTCAGGCTAGGGGTTTACAAACGGTAAGCAATACAAATTCATTTTATGTCGCAGTCCTGAATACATAAACATATGTATCTAGGTGAAGCAAAAATTCCATAGAAACAACACTTAACCTCACTCCAAGTGATGCACTCATATTTTCCAGGCCAGTGCTACTTGAAGTGTGATCCCTGAACTGCTTATCACCAGATCACCAGCCAGGGAGGAGATGAGTGCAGATATTCAGAGAAATTAAAGTGTTTTGCACATGAAAAGGTGTCGACATCATTAGTCATTAGGGAAATGCAAACCAACACTACAATGGAGTACCACGTCACACCCATTAGGGTGGCTATGATAAAAAAGATAGATAATCCTAAGTGTTGGTGAGAATGTGGAGAAATTGGAAGCCTCATGCACTGCTGGTGGGAATGTGAAGTGGTGCAGCTGCTGTGGAAAACAGTCTGGCAGTTCTTCAACAAGATAAACACAGAGGTTCCATATGACCCAGCAATTCCATTCCTGGGTGTACACCCAACAGCTTGTACATGAATGCTCATAGCAGCCTTATTTATAATAGCCCCAAAGTGGAAACAACCCAAATGTCCATCAACTGATGGATGGATAAACAAAATGTGGTATATCCACAAAATAAAGCATTATTTGGCAATAAAAAGAAATGAAATGCTGACACATACTGATGAACCTTGAAACATTATGCTAAAGAAAGAAGCCGGTCACCAAAGACCACATGGTGTATAATTCCATTTATCCGAAATGTCCAGACTAGACGCATTTATGGAGATAGAAAGTAGTTTAGTGGTTGCCTAGGGCTGGGGTAATGGGAGTCTGAGGGAAATGGGTATTACCTGCTAACGGGTAGAAGGTTTCTTTCAGGAGCGATGGAAATGTTCTAAGATAGATTGTGGTGCTCTGTGAATATACTAAGCACCATTGAATTGTACACTTTAAATGGGTGAATTATATCTCAATAAAGCTGTTAAAAACAGAGTAGTTTAGACACTTATAGTAGGTTGACATTAGTATGGTAGCATGATCCTTTTCCTAGTAATTCATTTTTATTGTTTTATTGCATTTTGCAAAAGTATCCATTCATGACAGATTGGAATTGGAAAAAAAAAAAAAAAAAAAGCAGATCCCTTCGCCACCAGCCTGGCCAACATGGCGAAATCCTGTCTCTACTAAAAATACAAAAATTAGCCAGGCTTGGTGGCACGCACCTGTAATCCTACCTACTTGGGAGGCTGAGGTGGGAGAATCTCTTAAACACAGGACGCAGAGGTTGCAGTAGAAGAGATTGTGCCATTACACTCCAGCCTGGACAACAGAGTGAGACTCTGTCTCAAAAAAAAAAAAAAAGGGTAAATCCTCTATAATCGATCCTTTGAAAGGCATTGTTCTAGTCTATTTTGCTACTTTAAAAAAATTCTAGTTTTCAGCCACTAAATTGATTTCATTATCCAATGGGTTGTGACTTGTAGTTTGAAAAGTACTGCCCTGGGGACACAGCACTCCAGCAGGGAAGGTTCGGTGACCTCAGCAACTGTCAGAGGTGAGTGGTGCCTTCAGGATAAACTAACACCTTGATCTGACTCTGTCCGGTCTCCTGCTCCTCCATTGTGTGTTCCCACATAGGCCTTCCACTCCCATCCTACCCAACCACATACTTTCCCCAACATGGCAAACCAGTTGGGATCCCAGTGTCTTTACAAATGATTCCTTTGCCAGGAATAACAAAACTTCAGTGCCATCCACCTAGAAAACACCTTGTTATTCGCCATGTTGCAACTCAGACATACTATCTCTGTACCTGGACCCCCTTCCTCTTTGCTTCTCTTACCCCAAGTCCATAAAAAAGCAACCATTACACAGCATGACAATCACACCCTTGCTGGTCCATCTGCTCCAGGAGATGGTGAATTTTGGGAAGGTAGGTAAGATCTTTTGTTCATTTGTGCATCCTGGCATTCACCAAGGGGTGAGATGCATGTGCTCAGAGCATAAATGTGGCATAGTTCACCCCTGTTTTTATGACAACTGGAATCCTTCCTGTCTGCCACACTAGACAGACAGCCAGGCAAAGAGCCCTTCACGTAGAATCCTGCCCATCCCACATCCTTGGCTGGGAGGTTCCCCTTCCCTTGTGTTTCTGGGCCATTTTACCCAGCTGGTGGGTTGACATGGTGACTCCTGTTTCCTGGCTGCTTATGTGTCTCCATTCCTTGCATCCTCCACCTTGGTACCGACGGACTTCTCTTTCTGTCTCCTACTGATCATCTGGGGCCATAGGATATAATTTCCTGGCTTCTTTGATATGGGAGATCCTTATTTTTTACTGTGCTTTACAGGTGGCAATTAGTTTCTGATCATGTTGCTCAAAAGAGGATCTCCCTTTTTACCCCGTTCCTATTTGGCCTACTTTTTTAGTGTCTAGCTAGATCCAGGCTACAATCCATTTATGACACATACTATTGTGTTAATCTTGTTGCTCTCTCTCTCTCTTTCTCTCAAGTCCTTGACCATTTAGCAGTATTAAAACATAAAAGGTCAACTGCCTCTGACTTGAGGGGATCAGCATAAAGAAATCAAGGGAGACAAACAGACTAAAACACATCGTTGAGATGACTTAGAAAGGCAGAGAAAAGTAGATGGAACTAAGCCCCATCTAGCCAAGTTTCCCACAAATTAGAGGTAAATTATATCTCATTACTATTAGCTACTTTCAAGCTGAATTGGGACTGAATTTGTGTTTCTGCCTTGGTAACAATGCAGTGCAGTACAGCACTTAGGATCAAGGGCTCTGGGAGTGGAATGTGTGGGTTCTTGCACTGGCTCTACTATTTACCAGCTGTGTGATCTTGGGCAAGTTACTTAACTTCTCTGTGCTCCTATTTTCTTTCTGTAAAATGGGAATTGTATTTGTACACAACCCATAAGTCTGTTATGAGGATTAAACAAGTTAACATAAAAAGGATATATAACACTGTGCTGACCTAAAGTAAGCGCTCAATAAATTTTAGCTACGATTAACTCTTTCTGAGGACCTACTCTTCACATATTCATTAAAGCTATAGATCCAAGGATCAATGAAGCAGGAATTGATTTCTCATACCAAGCCTGTACCAGACCTTGCCTTTCAGTAGACACTTAATACCTCATTTAATTTTTATAGTAACTGAATGAGATACATTCTGTTACCCCTATCTTATAGTAGAATTAAGCTCAGAAATGTTAGGTAAAAAGAGAAAAAGAAATCAAAGGATACTACTGTTCAAAGTAGGGCAAAATGACTGATGATTTAAGGTTTTGTCGACAATTTCTCAGTGAAGATCAAAGCGCTAATCAGTAGGAGGTGATGCTTGATTGCCCATCTAAGGATGGGAAAAAGTTGGCTGGATCTGGTTCCCGAAACACACTCCCAGGTATCTCAGGAGAGCAAAAATCACCCAGTGATCATTGAACAGGCCCCAGAGACAAAAACTCCTTATCTGAGGGATTTAGAAGGGAGCAAAGACCACTTGGTGATCATCAAACAGGCCATCTGGAGGCAAAACTCCTCATCTGGGGAAATTAGAAGTAATTAGACTTTCGTATTATATAAAGCAGACATCTGGTTCCAGATTTCTACCCCCCCCCCAAAAAAAATTCATACATAACTATTATTTATTTATTTATTTATTTATTTATTTATTTTATTGAGATGGAGTCTCGCTCTGTGGCCCAGGCTGGAGTGCAATGGCGTGATCTTGGCGTACTGCAATCTCTGCCTCCCAGGTCCCAGTTCAAGTGATTCTCCTGCCTTAGCCTCCTGAGTAGCTGGGACTGTAGGCACACGCCACCACACCCAGCTAATTTTTGTATTTTTAGTGTAGATGAGGTTTCGCCATGTTGGCCAGGCTGGTCTTGAACTCCTGACCTTGTGGTTCACCTGCCTTGGCCTCCCAAAGTGCTGGGATTTACAGGTGTGAGCCACCAAGCCTGACCCATAACTAGACTTTTTATAAATCTCTGGAATGCCATGCCAAAACTCATTGTGCAACCTAAGGAACCAAAATGTCTATACATGTAAGCATGTATCATGACTTACGTGGCTAGTATGGTTCAAATTACCCTCAAGCTCCCATCTTAAGGTCCATAAGTACCCCTGAGGAAAAATCTACTGTGGCAAGCTCAGTCCTCTCCCTGAGGTGGCCTGCTGCAGCCTCCTGCAGTGTTCTTTCTAATAAACTTTCCTTTTGCAAACATATCCTGTTGTCGGTAAGTTCTTTCTACCAACCCGTGAGTCTACCACTTCACGATGCCAGGGTTTTGACACCCCCTCCCCTACCCTGCCAGTATCCTCTCAATGTAGCCTTTAGGCCTCTAAAGGATTCTGGTGAGAAGGAAATTGTAATGTCCCCAGTTCATGGCTGGGAACCTGAGCCAAGTCAGGTGGCCAGTGAGTGACAGAGCAGTGCCAGGAACTCAGGTCCTTTGATGACGGTGATCATTGGCCACAGGCAGCCTCACCCAGCTTGCTGCTGCAAAGGCACTGACAATTCAGACCCCTGCGCAAGCCTTGCTGATTTGTTGAGGAAGAAAACTCCCATGCTCCAGTGACATGCTCAGCCAAGAAAGCTCCGCACTTGGACTCCCACACACGTGCCCACCTTGCCAGAGCAGCTGGGTCAGGAGGCAACAGTCAAATTACCTCTTCTCAGTCCCTTCCTCTCTGGTAAGTTTCTCCCTTGGTGGTTCTTGGTGGCCTTTCCCACTATTGGTCCTCAGCAGGGACCACATCAGCTCATCAGAGAGGTTCCCATAGTCTTGAGTTGGAAAGAGGGAGGGATTGGATATTGATCCCTCTCTTCCTAGTTGATGGAATTTTGTTGAATCTGATTTCAATTCCAAGAATTTCTCATCAGTCATATAAAATCTGAACCTGCTGTGGAAATTCAAATAACTTTTCCTTATTGCCTATAAATCACTTTGAATCATGTATAGAAATTGCTAGACTGGGTGTGGCAGCTCACACCTGTAATCCCAACACTTTCGGAGGCCAAAGTAGGAGGATTGCTTGAGACCAGGAGTTTGAGACCAACCTGGGCAACACAGGAAGATCCAGTCTCTACAAAAAGTAAAAAATTAGCTGGGCATGGTGGCAGGTACCTGAGGTCCCAGCTACTTGGGAGGTTGAGGCTGAAGGATCATTTGAACCCAGGAAGTTGAGACTGCAGTGAGTCATGATGGTGCCACTGCACTCCAACCTGGGTAAGAGAGCAAGACTCTGTCTCCAAAATAATAATAATAATAATGATAATAATAATAATAATAATAAACAACTAAAAAAAGAAAAATAAAAAGAAATTTCTCAGTTGGATGAGTTTTAAATGGAAATCTAAATTTCCTTAGCTTAAGTCTGGGTTTCAGCTGCTGACAGCTTCATTGTTTTGTTACCTCTACCCCTTCACCATCTATTAGACCATAGCTAATTTTTTTTTTTTTTTTTTGAGACAGAGTCTCACTCTGTCACCCATGCTGGAATGCAGTGGCATGATCTTGGCTCACTGCAATCTCCTCTTCCCTGGGTTCAAGTGATTCTCATGCCTCAGCCTCTCTAGTAGCTGGGATTACAGGTGTGCACCACCACACCCAGCTAATTTTTTGTATTTTTAGTAGAGATAGGGTTTTGCCATGTTGGCCAGGCTGGTCTTGAACTTCTGCCTGCCTCGGCCTCCCAAAGTGCTGGGATTACAGGTGTGGCCCCCGCGCCTGGCAGACCATAAGTAAATTAATCAAGGTTTGCTTGATGGAGAAAGTATGAATGGATGGGTGGAGGAACAGATGATGGACAGACTAATGGCAAGACGGACAAACAGATATGTGAATCTGTGAGCAGACGGATGAGACCATGGTAATGACAGCATTGCATTGTGATACAGTTGTTAGCTACTTACTCATGATGATTTTGTTGAACTAAATATTTACTGGACCAGAAATCCCAATTATTGACTGACTTGGAAAGTAGAAATGTAACTAAGATCTTTGTGTATGCTTTGGCTAATTGCTTTCCCTCACTGTCATTTAGTTGGCTTTGTTTTCAGTGGTGACATGAATTTCAGATGGATATCATCACTTTGAAGGATCCTGGTCAAACCTTCAGCTACAAGTACCGACCAGACTTAAGCCATGCCAAGGATTTGACTCCTTTCCAGCTCCCAGCATGCCTCAGTACCTGCTAAGAGGTGCTGCTGTACTTCTGCTCCCAACACAGAACTCCCAGACCAAAGACAATTTCTGTCTCTCCAGATCACCCTTTCTCTCATGACACAGGTCCTTTTAAAAGAGACCTTTGAAGAGTGGACAAACTAGAGGAATTGTCCTCAGGTAGGGCTGCAGGTAGTGGCTCAAGTTGCCTATTAATAGAATTTGATAGGAAACCATTTGGGTGGAAGTGTCCTCTGTGTCTGCTGCTGCCTCACCCACCTTCTCACTTGGGCCTGCCAATGAAGTATCTGTTCATTTTGCTCTCTGCCCTAAATGCAATATCCCTAAGTCATGTGGGCCCTGGCCAGCTGCCCCTGTCTATTCCTGCTCCTGCCACCCCCTCCCCCTCCCACCTGCCTCCACCTAGCTTCTTATTACTCAGGCCTATCTGTTTGCTCTCATCCAGCTCTGTTTGCTCTCACCCAGGCCTAGGGTACAGTTAGTTCTAACTGACAGAATTTCTACATAGTGACAAGTTGAACTCTTCCTAGTAGTAATTCCACCTATAGAATTACCTGCTCCACAGAATATGCTAATTCTATTTCCACCCTCTGGGGCAACACAGAATAAGTCCATTCCATCTTCTGCAGGAAGATCCTTTAGTGTTGAAGACAACTTTGAAGATGACTAATGTATCCCTTAAGACTTCTCTCCAGGCTGATAGCTCCAGTTCCAGCAATATTTCCTCAGGGGACTTGCTTTCCAGGCCTTCACCATTCTGGACATTTTCTGGTTTTTTATTCTTAAAAAGTTTTTCAGAAGACTGAGGATCCATCCCAGAATAGAGGTGATTAGGGAGATATGACAACTACATGCTATATTGAAGCCTGGATTGGATTTTCTATATCAGAAAAGGGAGATTGGTGGGACATTTAACTTAGTTTGAATAGGATCCATAAAGTAGTTAACAGTATAAATGTCAATTTCCTAATTTTGGTAATAATATACGGTTATGTAAGATGTTAACATTTAAGAATGCTCAGTAAAGTGCATACAAGAATTTTTTTTGCAGTGTTTTGGAAATTGAATATTATTTCAGAATGAAAGGTTTCTAAGTTAAAAAATAATCTTTCAGATGTGTTGGATTTGCATAGTGTCAATTTAACTAAGCTGGAACTACAGCTCCCAGAATTCCTTTCTCTGTATAGTATGGAGTTGGCGGGGTGGGGGGCAAGAGACCTGTGTGTGAAATTCTGAGGGCAGAAGTGAGGGAGTGCCGGGGCAGGGCACCAAGTGCTGCTGCAGCCCATGTAGTTTGTTGTAGGGCAATGGCTATCCCCACAGCTCCAGCCTGATCTATTTCTGCTTCTCCAAGTCCTTGGCCTGGTACATACTTAGCTCCTTCTGTGAAGAAGTGCACGATTTAGAAGAAACCGTTTGGAATCTTCAGGCTGCTCATTTTGTATTTGATAGATGCTGAGCATTTGCCCCAGTAAACATTTCAATGAACTATTTTAAAATCATTTTAATCTATTGGGAAGAAACTTGATTGATGAGTTAGTTGATATTAGTACAGTATCAATGTGGTCTAAAATTTGGTTACCTTTTTGAGAAATCAAGTCATAATGCTATCTCCTATTAAGCTAGTGTCAACTATCAATATCCAGAAATTTCCCCACATGAGTTGCTCTCATCCAAGTCCTTCAGTTCATTCTTGCAAGTAGTTTTTTGAACCTGAAGGTTTAGCTTTACATTTTTCCCCATAAAATTTCGTCTTGGGGCTTTTGGTTCATCATTCTAGCTATTCTGACTAATTTGAATGTGGAATCTGTCATTTAATACATTAGTCGTCCTTGTGAACTTGGCATTACTCATACATTTGGTAAGAACATATTCAGATTTTCTGGAGGTCTGTTCCAAGATGGCTGAATAGGAACAGCTCCAGCCTGCAGCTCCCAGGGTGATCAACACAGAAGACGTTGATTTCTGCATTTCCAACTGAGGTACCTGGTTCATCTCATTGGGAATGGTTGGACAGTGGGTGCAGCTCACGGAGGGTGAGCTGAAGCAGGGTGGGGCATCACCTCACCCAGGAAGCTCAAGAGGTCAGGAGATTTCCCTTTCCTAGCCAAGGGAAGCTGTGAGACTGAACCTGGAAAATCGGGACACTCTCACCCAAACACTGAGCTTTTCCAACGGTCTTAGCAAATGGCACACCAGGAGATTATATCTTGTGCCTGGCTCGGTGGGTCCCATGCCCACGAAGCCTTGCTCACTGCAAGCACAGCAGTCTGAGATGGACCTGTGAGGCAGCAGTCTGGTAGGGGGAGGGACGTCCGCCATTGCTGAGGCTTGAGTAGGTGAACGAAGTGGCTGGGGAAGCTCGAACTGGGCAGAGTCCACTGCAGCTCTGTAAGGCCTACTGCCTCTGTAGATCCCACCTCTGGGGCAGAGCATAGCTGAACAAAAGGCAGCAGAAACTTCTGCAGACTTAAAAGTCCCTGTCTGACAGCGCTGAAGAGAGCAGTGGTTCTCCCAGCATGGTGTTTGAGCTCTGAGAAGGAAGAGACTGCCTCCTCAAGTGGGTCCCTGACTCCCGTGTTGCCTTACTGGGAGACACCTCCCAGTAGGGGCCGATTGACACCTCATACAGGCGGGTGCCCCTCTGGGACAAAGCTTTCAGAGGAAGGATCAGGCAGCAGCAATATTTGCTGTTCTGCAAAATTTGCTGTTTTGCAGCCTCCACTAGTGATACCCAGGCAAACAGGGTCTGAAGTGGACCTCCAGCAAATTCCAACAGACCTGCAGCTGAGGGACCTGACTCTTAAAGTGTCTTTTCTTCTCCAAAGGATTGCAGCTCCTTGCCAGCAATAGAACAAAGCTGGACGGAGAATGACTTTGACAAGCTGATGCTACCAGGGGGTCCTTGTTCTTAGAGCTCCCAAGATGGTGGCAGGCCACTTCCAACATGGCAGCAAGCCTCTTGTTCTCTGACCTGGGGTTCTTAGCCTTATGGATTCCAAGGAATGGAATCTTGGGCCATGCGGCGAGTGTTATAGCTCTATTAGAAGCTCTATTAGAAGTCACAGAAGAGAACCATGGAACCCAGCGACTAGCGTTCAACTTGATTAGGAAGAACCCGGGCACTTAGCCATGCTGGAACAATGGCAAGCCTTTAGCCCGATCAGGAGGAGCAATGGGTGCCTCGCTGGATCAGGAGTACAGTGAACACCCTGCCAGATCTGGAGGGGTGGAAATCAGCAGCAGGTCTGTGACAGCGGCAAACAGCAGTGGTGGACGGTGAGACAAAGCTCAGCTCAAGCTGTAACAAACATGCACCAGAAGAGTGTTCAGTTGCAAGATGTAATAGAGTGAAAACAGAGCTCCCATACAATGGGAGGGGACCCAAAGGGGGTTGCCATTGCCGGCTTGAATGCCTGGGTTTATATCCCAATCATTGTCCCTCCCCCTGTGCTCTCAGGTGATAGATGATTGGCTATTTCTTTACCTCCTGTTTTTGCCGAATTAGTATTTTAGTGAGCTCTCTTTACTACCTGATTGGTTGGGTGTGAGCTAAGTTGCAAGCCCCGTGTTTAAAGGTGGATGTGGTCACCTTCCCAGCTAGGCTTAGGGATTCTTAGTCGGCCTAGGAAATCCAGCTAGTCCTGTCTCTCAGTACCCCCTCTCAACAGGAAAACCCAAGTGCTCTTGGGGAGATTGGCCGATGACTACTCTAACTGCTCCCTGCTGAACTGGGGCATAGTAGGGGTCATGCAGTTGAGATTTCCTTGGGAGGGGTGCCTTCGATGTCATCAATGTCAGCGCATGGGCTAGCAGACTGGTCCAGGGGTCTGCAGTAGATCTTAGTCATGGACTGCATCTGGGGCTCCATTTGAAGAACAATTTGTAGTTTTACAGCTTCGATTCTGGAAGAGACAAACTTAATAAGGATGTTAAAGATACAAGAATTGAAATGTATGGCCTGCAGTGCAGGTGATTATTTCTTTGGCACACTTCACAGGCCCTGACTATCTGCTTGATAATTTTGAAAAGGCCTGGTCCAGTAAATAATAATTTGGCCATCTGGTGGGTGCTATCAATGCCTAAGTGAAAGGTTTGTTGAAGGGTTTTGAGTAATTTCCATTGGTTAGCTGCAGGCAAAAGTATTTTTCCTTCTTCAATGGCTAACCATTCTGAGGGGAGGAAACTATGTCCTCATGAGGTTCCCCATTCTATTTCTCCTGCTGAGTACTGGAGCTTGGTTTCCCAGAGAGGATTACCCCATCCTAGGGGTCTTTCTATAAGCATTTCTAATGGAGGGCCCTGCCTTGCAGCTCTTCTGGCTTCATTATCCGCTTGGTGGTTCCCTTCTATTTCCCTTTCCTTTCCTGTCTGATGACTCCAGCAGTGTAAGACTGCGACCTCTTTAGGTTTCTGTACAGCCAATAATAATCTCCTAATGGCTTCCTGATCTTTGATAGGTGTTCCCTCAGAAGTTAGGAATTCCCTTTCTCTCCATCTTGCTGCATGGGCATGGAGGACTAGGTAAGCATACTAAGCATACTTAGAGTCTGGATATATATTTACCCTTTTTCCTTCTAATTCTGGTGCCCGAGTGAGGCCTATTAGTTCTGCCAGCTGAGGGCTAGTTCCTGGAGTGAGGGGATTACTTTCAAGTATTCCATTATCACTGACCACTGCATACCCCGCTTTTCAAAGTCCTTTTTCTACAAAGGAACTTCCATCAGTATACAAGTTGAGGTCAGGATCAGTCAAGGGAAACTCTAGAAGGTCCCCTCGAGTGGCGTAGGTTTGAGCAATCACCTGTTGAATGTTATGTTCTATCTTTTCTTCATTGTCTAGAAGAAATGTGGCTGGGTTAAGAGTTGCCCAAGTGCACAGTTCTCAGCACTGGCCCTTCAAGTAATAGAGCCTGATAGTTAAGCAAACAGTTGTCTGACAGGCACAAGTCTCCAGCAGCGAGTATGCCGTTTACATCATGAGATGTCCACACGATAAGATCTCTTCCCTGTATTATTTTAACTGCTTCAGATACTAAGACTGCTACTGCTGCCACTACGCATAAACAATGAGGCCAGCCCTTTGGCACTAAATCAATTTCCTTAGTCAGGTGTGCCATGGGTTGCAAGCTCATCCCTCAGACCTGTGTAAGGACTCCTAGAGCTATTCCTGTTTTTTCTGTGACATATACAGAAAAGTCTTGCCCTGTTAGCAAACTTAACACTGGGGCTTGGGTTAGGGCCTTATTTAGGGCCTGGAAAGCTGCTTCTGCTTCAGGTGTACATCTTACTAATTGGATATTGGTTTTCTGAGTTTCCTTAATTAGTGCATATAATGGCTTGGCTATTTCACCATACCTGGGAATTCATATTTGGCAGAAGGCTGTTATGCCAAGGAACGCTCTTAGTTGTTTTAGAGATTTGGGATGAGGATAAGCCAGTATAGGCTGGATACGTTCCTCACTGAGGGCCCTGGTGCCTTTGGATAATTTTAGCCCTAAGTATTTAACCTGCTGTGAGCAGAGCTGAGCCTTTGATTTGGAAACTTTGTAGCCACAGTTGGTGAGGAAATTTAAGAGTGCTTGGGTGGCTTGATGGCACGAGGTTTCCAAATGGGTGGCTAAAAGTAAATCATCCACGTACCGAAGGACAAGAGTGTCCAGGTATGAGAATTGGCTCAAGTCTTGGGCTAATGCCTGGCCAAATAGATGGGGGCTGTCCCTGAACCCTTGGGGTAAAACAGTCCAGGTAAGTTGAAATGTTGGGTTCGAAGGATCTTCAAAGGCAAACAAGAATTAAGAGTCAGGATGTACAGGGATGTAGAAAAAGGCATCCTTAAGGTCCAGGACTGTAAACCCCTCTGCTTCCTCTGGTATTTGGGAGAGCAGAGTATAAGGGTTAGGTACAGCTGGGTATAGAAGGACTCACTGATAATCCTAAGATCTTGCGCTAACCTCCACTGTCTGTTAGGTTTTTGTACTCCTAAAATTGGAGTATTGCAGGGGCTATTGCATGGTTTTACTAGGCCTTGGGCTTTTAGGTCTTAACAATCTTTTGGAGTGTTTTTTGGGCCTCAGGTGTAAGAGGGTACTGCCTTTGGTAGGGAAAGGAGGTGGAATCCTTTAGTTTAACTTAAACAGGATGGGCATTCTTTGCCCATCCATATTGTCCTTCTGTTGCCCAGACTTCAGGATTAATTCCTTCCTCAAGCAGGGGACAACAAAAAGGTGTTCCTTCTCCTATGTTTGGACGTATAATGGCCCCTGCTTTTGCTAGAATGTCTCTCCCTAACAAGAGAGTGGTGCTTTCAGGCATAATTAGAAAAGTATGTTAAAAGAGTAAAGTTCCCCAGTCACAGCTTAGTGGCTGGGAGAAGTATCTAGCGACTGGCTGTCCTAGGATCCCTCGGCTAGTGACAGATCTGCAGGACAGTTGTCTGGGACAGGACAGTAAGACTGAGAAGGCCACGCCAGTGTCCAGGAGACAGTTAACCTCCTGGCCCTCAATGGTCAAGCATACCCGGGACTCTGTGAGGGTGATAGCATGGGCTGGCACTTGCCCCAGGCACCCTCAGTCCTGCTGCTGGATCATCTGGTTAGCGGCTTCTGACTCAGAGGACCTTCATCCCCTGGGGCAGTGGGCCTTCCAGTGATTCCCTTGACATAAGGGGCATGGACGAGGGGAAGGCTTATTTCTATTCGGACAATCTTTTTTAAAGTGTCCTTGTAGACTGCACTGGAAGCAAGCCCTATTAGGCATTCGATTTGCCCAGCCTTTCCATGTTCCAGAGCCTCCAAAGTCTGCGTACCTGAGGGCCATGACTAAAGTGGTGGCCTTTTTCTTATCTCATTTGTCCTGTTCCTCCTGCTCTTCCTGATCTCTATTATAAAAAACCAAGGTAGCCAAGTTCAATAGGGTTTCTAAGTTTTGCTCCAGGCCTAAGGCGGACTTTTGAAGTTGTTTTTTAATGTCTGCTGCTGACTGAGTGATAAACTTATCCTTTAAGATTAGTTGGCCTTCAATAGTCAGGTGACCGAGAGGTATGCTTCCTCAATGCCTCCCTTAGTCTCTCCAGAAAGGCAGTAGGATTTTCTTCCTTACAGTGGACATCATTGAATCATTTATGGACTGCTTCCTAGTTTTCCTTAGTCCTTCTGGCACGCAAGTTAGTAAACGTCTGTGGCACCAATCTCCATGTCCTGATTCTGTGTCCCAATGAGGGTCTACACTGGGAACTGCCTGCTGGCCTGTGGGGAATCGTTCTCTTTCCTCTGTTGTCATCCTATCATTGCCCTGCCTGAGATACCAGAGATCGCCAAACTCTTGGGTTGCAGTTATGGCAGCACTTCTCTCATTTGGGGTTAGTGTCAGATCTAGCGGTAACATTATATCTCTCCATGTCAGACCAAAGGATTGTCCCAACCAATGTAAAACATCAATATAGCCATCAGGGTTATCTGAGAATTTACCTAGGTCTATTTTAATTTGCTTCAAGTCTGACAGGGAGAAAGGTACATACACACTGGGCCAAATTCTCCAGAATACATCTTAGGGGTGTTTTGCCTTGGGGGGAATGTTTCTCATCTGAAAAAAAAAACCATAAAGATGCCAGCACCCCTAGTCATTTTCCAATGAGCATTAGTCATATAGCATCCTCTATGGTCATAGTGCTTATTCCTTTCCAGGGTGCGTAACCACCCATGGACCTCTGCTTATTGGATTAGTTACACTCACTGATGTAGCAGTCCTGCACCTGTTTTCCTGCCTTTCTTGACCACAGATAAAGGGTTCTGGGCTGCTGGATTCTAGTGGTCCTTCACCAGCATGCACAACATTGCCTTTGCCCTCAGAGGTGAGTTCTGGAGCTGGACTGGGTTCTTGAGTATTTCATAACAATGTGGCTGCCCCATCAAGATGCATTCCCATAAACAACAGTTCTTATGCAAATTCGTTTCAGAGAGGGTGTAGGTAACATTTTGAGTCAGGATTGAGATAGAGTCTTTTTGATTCTGTGAGTACTTTAAGGCTTGGCTCAGTGCAAACAGCTCTTGTTTGAGCAAACCAATTATTAGGCAATTTTCCTAACTCTGCTTCCACAAGAGTCTCCCTATCAATTACTGAATGCCCACTGTGGTTTTTTTTTTTTTCCCTCAATCACCGGGGAGGAACCATCTATCATCCTGTCCTGAAGGGAGTTCCTGCTAGGTCTGGTCGGACCTTTGTATGGTAATGAAGATTTAAATCACCTGTTAGAAAATCTGCTGGGTTAAGGGAATTTTCAGTGGTTAATGTTAAATCACCTTTTTCTAACAGAAGAGCCCCATACTTTAAGATTTTTGAGTTAGTAAGCTACCTTTTTGCTTTTTTGACTTAGAATAATTCTGAACTGGTGAGGTGTGCTCACAATGAGGTTTCCTCTAAAAGTTACTTTTCTACTTTCTTCTGTTAACAAAGCAGTTGCCATTACAGATTGAATGCATTTGGGCCATCAGTGGGTTCCTGGGTTAAGGATTTTTGATAGGAAGGCTACTGGTTGTCAGTGGTCTCAGTGTTTTCAGGCTAAGCCCTTGTTTACACTGACAACAAGGTAGTACTGGAGTGTTATAGGGTCACGGAGAAGACCTTCAATTATCAATTATAGGTTTTGAATTTACCCTGGCTTTTAAAGGAATAGGGCACATTGTTTTTTCTTTACTACTTCTATCTCTGTTTTTCTCTCTCTTCCTCTCTTTTGTCTATCTCTCTGTCTCTGTCTCTATGTCTCTTCTCTCCTTGACTTACTCAATTCACTTTCATCCTGATCTATTATGTTGTCGTAGACCCATTTCCAGTTGTTAAAGTACTAGGTCATCAGTTCTAAGGTCCTGGCCAAGGAGCCAAGGCTTGGAGATTGTATTGCAGAGGGGAAAGCTGGGTAGAAATTGGGGGAGGAGAGCATCTTACGCAATGGGAGAGCAATCCTCCTAGCCATTTACAAACTTGGGGCTCTGGCAAGGGTGGTGGGGAATAGGTCCCACATAACTGCCCATGTTGAGAGCTATATGCCTAAATTGGGAGGGACACCAGGGACAAGAATCTCTGGGTTCATAGCTTAGGGGCCTAAGGATGCAGTGTAGAGCTTCCTTAGATTCCTTTGGAGATAGAACTTGCTAGAGGAAATGAAAGTCTGAACCATTAGTACCTAGGAAGTAGGGATCAGAGGAAGTAGATTCAGAGGTAAGGAGAATTTTGGGGCTACACTTTCAAGAAAGTCATGGTTGGGACCCAGGAAGTGTGGGTCAGAAGGAAAGGTAGGGGCACACGCATGGGCAACTGTTGAGTAGAGACTTCTGGCTGTGCCATGATCTCAACCGGCTAACGTCAGGAGTTCGGGATGACAGCTTTCTGCCTCTATTCGGCCCTTGGCTTCCCTAGGAAAATTGAAAGTGGAATCTGGTTCCAGGCTGACCAACGCTCCCAACCCAGAAGGGTTGGGGGTTGATAGAAAGCCCTTTCCCAGACAGCCTCACACCTGAGTCTTAAGTCTGGCGTCCACGCTAATAATTTTTAACTGCCCAACAGGTGCCCAGTATTTTCCTCCAGTTCTAAGGAAGGCTAGGACAGAATAGCAAGTGAAAGTTGTCCAATATTACTCATGGCTTTGGAGGTCCCTTCGTGGTCACCAAAATGTTACTGGGGGGTCTTTGTTCTTAGAGCTCCCAAGATGGTGGCAGGTCACTTCCAAGATGGCAGCAAGCCTCTTGTTCTCTGACCTGGGGTTCTTGGCCTCAGGGATTCCAAGGAATGGAATCTTGGGCCATGCAGTGAGTGTTATAGCTTTATTAGAAGCTGTGGGTCATGGAAGAGAACCGTGGAACCCAGTGACTAGTGTTCAGCTCAATTAGGAAGAACCTGGGCACTTAGTCATGCAGGAACAATGGCAAGCCTTTAGCCTGATTGGGAGCAGCAGTGGGCACCTCACTGGATTAGGAGCACAGCGAACACCCTGCCAGATCCGGAGGGGTGGAAGTCAGCAGCAGGTCTGGGACAGCGGCAAACAGCAGTGGTGGACAGCAAGCAAAAGCTCAGCTAAAGCCGTAACAAACACGGACCAGAAGAATATTCAGTTGCAAGATTTAATAGAGTGAAAACAGAGCTTCCATACAATGGGAGAGGACCCAAAAGGGGTTGCCATTGCCAGCTTGAATGCCTGGGTTTATATCCCAATCATTGTCCCTCCCCCTGTGCTCTCAGGCGTTAGATGATTGGCTATTTCTTTACCTCCTGTTTTTGCCTAATTAGCATTTTAGTGAGCTCTCTTTACTACCTGATTGGTTGGGTGTGAGCTAAGTTGCAGCCCTGTGTTTAAAGGTGGGTGCAGTCACCTTCCCAGCTAAGCTTAGGGATTCTTAGTCGGCCTAGGAAATCCAGCTAGTCCTGTCTCTCACTGACAGAAGTAGGCTTCAGAAGGTCAGTAATAACAAACTTCTCCAAGCTAAAGGACAGTGTTCAAGCCCATCACAAGGAAGCTAAAAGCCTTGCAAAAAGATTAGACAAATGGCTAACTAGAATAAACAGTGTAGAGAATACTTTAAATGACCTGATGGAGCTGAAAACCATGGCAGGAGAACTATGTAACACATGCACAAGCTTCAATAGCCGATTCAATCAAGTGGAAGAAAGGGTATCAGTGATTGAAGATCAAATTAATGAAATAAAGTGAGAAGAGAAGTTTAGAGAAAAAAGAGTAAAAAGAAATGAACAAAGCCAAGAAATGTGGAACTATGTGAAAAGACCAAATCTACGTTTGATTGGTGTACCTGAAAGTGACGGGGAGAATGGAACCAAGTTGGAAAACACTCTTCAGTATGTTATCCCGGAGAACTTCCCCAATCTAGCAAGGCAATCCAACATTCAATTTCAGGAAATACAGAGAACACCACAAAGATACTCCTCGAGAAGAGCAACCCCAAGAAACATAATTATCGGATTCACCAAGGTTGAAATGAAGGAAAAAATGTTAAGGGCAGCCAGAGAGAAAGGTCGGGTTACCCACAAAGGGAAACCCATCAGACTAACAATGGATCTCTCGGCAGAAACTCCATAAGCCAGAAGAGAGTGGGGGCCAATATTCAACATTCTTAAAGAAAAGAATTTTCAACCCAGAATTTCATATCCAGCCAAACTAAGCTTCATAAGTGAAGGAGAAATAAAATCCTTTACAAATGCTGAGAGACTTTGTCACCACCAGGCCTGCCTTACAAGAGCTCCTGAAGGAAGCACTAAACATGGAAAGGAACAACCGGTACCAGCCACTGCAAAAACATGCCAAATTTAAAGATCACTGATGCTAGGAAGAAACTGCAAAATAACCAGCTAACATCATAATGACAGGATCAAATTCACACATAACAATATTAACCTTAAATGTAAAAGGTCTAAATGCCCCAATTAAAAGACACAGACTGGCAAAATGGATAAAGAGTCAAGACCCATCAATGTGCTGTATTCACGAGACCCATCTCACGTGCAGAGACATACATAGGCTCAAAATAAAGGGATAAAGGAAGATCTAACAAGCAAATGGAAAGTAAAAATAAAGCAGGGGGTTGGAATCCTAGTCTCTGATAAAACAGACTTTAAACCAACAAAGATCAAAAGAAACAAAGAAGGCCATTACATAATGGTGAAGGGATCAATTCAACAAGAAGAGCTAACTATCCTAAATATATATGCACCCAATACAGGAGCACCCAGATTCATAAAGCAAGTCCTTAGAGACCTACAAAGAGACTTAGACTCCCACACAATAATAATGGGAGACTTTAACACTTCACCATCAATATTAGACAGAGCAACAAGACAGCAGGTTAACAAGGGTATGAGGACTTGAACTTAGCACTGAGGAAACCTAATAGACATCTACAGAACTCTCCACCCCAAATCAACAGAATATACACTCTTCTCAGCACCACATCGCACTTATTCCAAAATTGACCACATAGTTGGAAGTAAAACACTCCTCAGCAAATGTAAAAGAACAGAAATCACAACAAACTGTCTCTCAGACCACAGGGCAATCAAATTAGAACTCAGGACTAAGAAACTCACTCAAAACCACACAACTACATGGAAACTGAACAACCTGCTCCTGAATGACTACTGGGTAAATAATGAAATGAAGGCAGAAATAAAGACATTCTTTGAAACTAATAGGAACAAAGACCCAATGTATCAGAATCTCTGGGACACATTTAAAGCAGTGTGTAGAGGGAAATTTATAGCACTAAATACCCGCAAAAGAAAGCAGGAAAGATCTAAAATCGACACCCTAACATCTCAATTAAAAGAACTAGAGAAGCAGAGCAAACAAATTCAAAAGCCACTAGAAGGCAAGAAACAACTAAGATCAGGGCAGAACAGAAGAAGATAGAGACACAGAAAAAAAAACTTTCAAAAAATCAATGAATCCAAGAGCTGGGTTTTTGAAAAAATCAACAAAATTGATAGACTCCTAGCAAGACCAATAAAGAAGAAAAGAGAGAAGAATCAAATAGATGCAATAAAAAATGATAAAGGGATATCACCACTGATCCCACAGAAATACAAACTGCCATCAGAGAATACTATAAACACCTCTACACAAATAAACTGGAAAATCTAGAAGAAATGGATAAATTCCTGGACACATACACCCTCCCAAGACTAAACCAGGAAGAAGCTGAATCTCGGAATAGACCAATAACAGCCTCTGAGGTTGAAACAGTAATTAATAGCCTACCAACCAAAAAAAGTCCAGTACCTCCCTAACTCACTTTATGAGGCCAGTATCATCCTGATACCAAAGCCTGGCAGAAACGCAACAAAAAAAGAGAATTTTAGACCAATATGCCTGATGAACATCGATGTGAAAATCTTCAATAAAATACTGGCAAACCGAATCCAGCAGCACATCAAAAACCTTATCCACCACGATCAAGTGGGTTTACTCCCTGGGATTCAAGGCTAGTTCAACATACTCAAATCAATAAATATAATCCATCACCATAAACAGAACTAATGACAAAAGCCATGTAATTCTCTCAATAGATGCAGAAAAGGCTGTCGACAAAATTCAACAGCACTTCATGCTAAAAACTCTCAATAAACTAGGTATTGATGGAACGTATCTCAAAATAATAAGAGCTATTTATGACAAACCCACAGCCAATATCATACTGAATGGGCAAAAACTGGAAGTATTCCCTTTGAAAACTGGCATAAGACAGGGATGCCCTCTCTCACCTCTCCTATTCAACATAGTGTTGGAAGTTCTGACCAGGGCAATCAGGCAGGAGAAAGAAATAAAGAGTATTCAATTAGGAAAAGAGGAAGTCAAATTGTCCCTGTTTGCAGATGACATGATTGTATATTTAGAAAACCCTATTGTCTCAGCCCAAAATCTCCTTAAGCTGATAAACAACTTCACTAAAGTCTCAGGATACAAAATCAATGTGCAAAAATCACAAGCATTCCTATACACAAATAACAGACAAACAGAGAGCCAAATCATGAGTGAACTCCCATTCACAACTGCCAAAAAGAGAATAAAATACCTAGGAATCCAACTTACAAGGGATGTGAAGGATCTCTTCAAGGAGAACTACAAACCACTGCTCAACGAAATAAAAGAGGACACAAACAAATGGAAGAACATTCTATGCTCATGGATAAGAATGATCAGTGTTGTGAAAATGGCCATACTGTCCAAGGTAATTTATAGATTCAATGCCATCCCCATCAAGCTACCAATGACTTTCTTCACAGAATTGGAAAAAACTACTTCAAAGTTCATATGGAATCAAAAGATAGCCTGTATTGCCAAGACAATCCTAAGCAAAAAGAACAAAGCTGGAGGCATCGCACTACCTGACTTCAAACTATACTACAAGGCTGCAGTAACCAAAACAGCATGGTACTGATACCAAAACAGAGAGATAGACCAATGGAACAGAACAGAGGCCTCAGAAATAACACCACACATTTATAACCATCTGATATTTGATAAACCTGACAAAAACAGGAAATGGGGAAAGGATTCCCTATTTAATAAATGGTGCTGGGAAAACTGGCTAACCATATATAGAAAGCTGAAACTGGATCCCTTCCTTACACTTTATACAAAAATTAATTCAAGATAGATTAAAGACTTAAATGTTAGACCTAAAACCATAAAAACCCTAGAAGAAAACCTAGGCAGTACCATTCAGGATATAGGCATGGGCAAGGACTTCATGACTAAAACACTAAAGCAATGGCAACAAAAGCCAAAATAGACAAATGGGATCTAATTAAACTAAAGAACTTCTGCACGGCAAAAGAAACTACCATCACAGTGAGCAGGCAACCTACAGAATGGGAGAAAATTTTTGCAATCTACCCATCTGACAAAGGGCTAATATCCAGAATCTACAAAGAACTTAAATAAATTTACAAGAAAAAAACAAACAACCTCATCAAAAAGTGGGCAAAAGATATGAACAGAGACTTCTCAAAAGAAGACATTTATGCAGCCAACAGACACATGAAAAAATGCTCATCATCACTGGTCATCAGAGAAATGCAAACCAAAACCATAATGAGATACCATCTCACACCAGTTAGAATGGAGATCATTAAAAAATCAGGAAACAATAGGTGCTGGAGAGGATGTGGAGAAATAGGGACACTTTTACACCATTGGTGGGAGTGTTCAACCATTGTGGAAGACAGTGTGTGGATTCCTCAAGGATCTAGAACTAGAAATACCATTTGACCCAGCAATCCCATTTCTGGGTATATACCCGAAGGATTACAAATCATGCTACTATAAAGACACATGCGCACGTGTGTTTACTGCGGCACCATTCACAACAACAAAAACTTGGAACCAACCCCAATGTCCATTAATGATAGACTAGATTAAGAAAATGTGGCACATATACACCATGAAATACTATGCAGCCATAAAAAAGGATGAGTTCATGTCCTTTGCAGGGACATGGGTGAAGCCAGGAACCATCATTCTGAGCAAACTATCTCAAGGACGGAAAACCAAACACTACATGTTCTCACTCATAGGTGGGCATTGAACAATGAGAACACTTGGACACAGGGCAGGGAACACCACACACAAGGATCTGTCATGGGGTGGAGTGCAGGGTGAGGGATAGCATTAGGAGAAATACCTAACGTAAATGACAAGTTAATGGGTGCAGCAAACCAACATGGCACATGTATACCTATGTAACAAACCTGCACATTGTGCACATGTAACCTAGAACTTAAAGCATGAAAAAAAAAAAAAAAAAGAACATATTCAAAGTATTATCCAAGTTACTATAAAGGACAGAGGCATGCAATTTTCCTGTGGGCCAGCATCATTTGGTCAATCCAATCGGGTGTTAAACTAGCTGAAAACCCCAAACTTGTACCATCGTTGAACCCACATTTTTCTAGCTTATCCACAAAAATATTATAAGCTGTCATTTCAGCATTTTGTTGGTGTATCAGAGCAGATAAGACATCCGTTTAATAATCTGTAACTACTGTCCCTTGCCTTACCAGCTTGGGATTCAAATAAGATTCCCATTATTTCTTATTTTCCAGATTAATCTCTTGAATCTCCCCATGCCCAAATCAATTTGTTACCAGGCTGCTGTAACAAAGTACCACAAATCGGTGGCTGAAAACAACAGAAATTTAATGTCTTGCAGTTCAGGGGGCCGTAAGTCTAAAATCAAGGTGTTGGCAGAGTTGAATTCTTCTGGCTGGCAACCCTTCGCATTCCTTGACTTGCAGGTACATCACTCCAATCTCTGCTTCCAAGGTCACCTGGACTTCCTCCCCATGTGAATCTCTGTGTGTCCTCTCCTCTTCTTATATGGATGCCAGTCACATCAGATTTAGGGCCCACCTAAAACCAATAGACCCTCATCTTAACTAGTTACATCTACAAAGACCCTACTTCCAAATAAGGTCAGGTTCCAGGTAGATATGAATTTGGGGTGGTGGGGGTTGCTATTCAGCCCAGTACACCAAATAAGTGTCAACCTAAAAGGAAAAAGCTGAGGCAAAAATAATGTAAGGAGTTTATTCTCCAAACTTGAGAATTGCAACCAGGCAGCATAGATTCAAGTTGTCCTGAACACACGTTCTGGTCAGCAGCAGTTACAAGTGGACATTTATTTATTTATTCATTCATTCATTCATTCATTCATTCATTCATTCATTCTGAGACAGAGTCTCACTCTGTCACTGTCACGTGGCTGGAGTGCAGTGGTGCGATCTCGGCTCACTACAACCTCTGCCTCCCGGGTTCAATCAATTCTCCTGCCTCAGCCTCCTGAGTAGCCGGGATTACAGGCACCCGCCACTACGCCCAGCTAATTTTTTTTTTTTTTTTTTTTTGTATTTTTAGTAGAGAGGGGGTTTTACCACATTAGCCAGGCTGGTCTCAAACTTCTGACCTTGTGGTTCGCCTGCCTCAGCTTCCCAAAGTGCTGGGATTACAGGCATGAGCCACCACACCTGGCCACAAGTGGATTTTTAAAGGCAGAAAGTGGGGACAGGGAGTAGGCTGATACAAAGTTGTTAGTCAGGATTTCTCATTGGTTTACAAAAGTAACATTGGGCCAAGCATGGTGGCTCACGTCTATAATTCCAGCACTTTGGAAGGCTCAAGTGGGTGGACCACCTGAGGTCAGGAGACCAGCCTGGCCAACATGGTGTAACCCCATCTCTACTAAAAATACAAAAATCAGCCAGATATGGTGGTGGGCACCTGTAATCCCAGCTACTCGGGAGGCTGAGGCGGGAGAATTGCTTGAACCCAGGAGGCAGAGGTTGCAGTGAGCTGAGATGGTGCCATTGCACTCCAGCCTGGGCAACAAGAGTGAAACTCTGTCTCAAAACAAAAACAAAAACTGAAACAAAAAACACACATACAAAAAAGTAACATTGAATAGTGATTTGCTATACATCGTTAAGCAATATAGTGTCCAAGTGCTATTTGTGGCAATAGCAAGCAGTTTCAAGAGATGAATACATAGCTCAAGGGGGAAGTAGAATGTGATTGCTTTCTCATTTTAATGTCTCTCTGGGACTGATGATTTAAAAGGACTCACATTCCTCAACTATAAGTTCTTTTCTTTCCTCATGAGCAAAACCCTCTCTCTCCCTGCTGCCTGTGCATTGTTGTAGTTTACGCAGTGTTTGGCGGAAGGAACCCAGGCTCTCTCTGATGCTGCCATCTCTATCACTGTTGAAACTAGAACTCCTCCACTCCCTCCCCAGCTCCTGATGCACTGCTGCTAATGTCACAGGGTGAACCCCCAAATTAAGGTTCAGCCTGGGAGGCCTCGTGAGTTCTTGGCTTTGCACAAGAAGGAATTCAAGAGCGAGCAAGCAAAGTGAAAGCAAGTTTATTAAGAAAGTAAAAGAATAAAAGGGGGGCTACTCCATAGGCAGAGCAGCCCTCGTGGGCTGCTGGCTGGCTATACTTACTTGATTACATGCTAAATATGGGGTGGATTATTTGTGAGTTTTCTAGGAAAGGGGTGGAGATTTCCCGGAACTGAAGGTTCCTCCTCTTTTTAGACCATATACGATAACATTCAGTGGTTGCCATGGTATTTGTAAACTGTTGTGGTGCTGATGGGAGTATCTTGTGGCATGCTAATGTATTATAATTAGTGTATAATGAGCAGTGAGGACCACCAGAGGTCACTTTTGTTGCCATCTTGGTTTTGGCTGGCTTCTTTACCACATCCTATTTTATCAGCGGGGGGCTCTGTGACCTACATCTTATAAACCAGTCCTGCCAAAGTCCTATCACACAAACAGTCCAGCTCCTGACACAAGCTGCATTGAGTCCTCCCGCAGTGTCATGCTTAGACAAGACTGCACCACATATGGGCTGCTACACACAGACACCCCTCTGGTGAGGCAGCTGGGCTGCAGGGGTGCGTCAGCCTCAGCCATGCACCGTGCCAGAGGACAACCAAGCCATCGTTTCACACCTCCTCTTCCACTTGGGTGGGTGCAGTGGGAGTGAGCAGTGGTTCTTGGTCATTTCAGGTGGAACCCAGCCATGGATTCAGGTATGACCATTTCAGCCCATCAGAGTTACATTTTGCCTCAAACGAGAAGGCAATGGTTCGGATCCGTCTTCTCCCAGAAGGCTCCTTGTGCGCCGGTATAAATTTGTCCAAATGCTTCAGCAACCAGCTCCTCATACCAAGAAATACGGAGAACAGCCTTTGTCAAGCCACACAGTTGGAAAAAGTGTCCAGTTATATCCTCTTCTCAGGATGATGGGTGCCTAGCTGCCCACATTTACGTAACTGAAGGAGACCATTCACACGATTGTTCTAAGAACAAAGACTTCCTCTTAGAAGATTGGCTGCCTCCTCTTGCTAGCTGGCAACCTTTAAGTGGCAGTTTATTGAGGCAGAAAGATGTAAAATTCCACTTTCTAGGCACTCCATTACAAATCTAGTCCACACTTGTACCATGAATTAATGTTGTTTGGAAGTCAGAGGTCGTTAAATTTACCCCATTTACACATTCTTCCGTTTTGAAGACTGACAAACATTTCACACTTCCCTGGCTGTTGGCTTCTTTCCCAAATTTCTCAGAAATCATGGACAGTAGTTCTGCAATCACATCCCCGAGTTCCGAGGAGATTCCTCTAAAACCAGAACTCGAATGTGGCCAGATGCTCCCACCACCTCCTCAGGGCTGCGCTCCACGTTCTTCTGGAATTTGCCTTTACACTTTCCGGTTTGAGAATTACTCTTCCTGAGGGAGAAAAACATTCTGCATTAAAAAATTTGCCTCCTCCACTAAGTGTGGGGCCTGGATCTTCCCGGTTGTTTTCCTTGCTTCAGATGATTTTCTAAAACAAGGTTTCTGGTTTCTGTCATTTGTTTAAACCTCAGCTCATTTTACATGTTAGTATTCCTGACCCCAGTCTTGTGGGCTGGTGCTCCTTTGGGCGTTTGTTTTTGGCCCTCTGCCCCTTCCCACTGCTATACCTGCTCTTTGAAATTCTGAACTCACCGTGTATTTGAGGTGGTTTCTTTAGATGGCTGCTCTGGGCCCAGTCCACCTTCCTTCTCAATGAGGTTATTAATTATTCCTTGTTCTATGTTTGTGGAGCCCCTACTACGTGCTGGGTACAGCACGAGGAACTACTGATATACCAGGGAACAAAAGCAGATATGGTGCTTGCTCTTACAAACTCAAAGAAAGAGACACTACTCAACTAATTACACAAATAAATATAAAATTACAGCTCAATAACTGTGAAGAGGCACATAGCTAAGCATTTATAAAGAACCTTTCTTCTTTCTTAAATCTATTTAAAGGTGCAAGAAAGGGATCACTGAGATCTAAAAGATGAGTGGGAAGGATTGACTGAGGTCAAAAAGGAAGGAAACGACTCAATTTAGAAATGAGCAAAAGATCTGAATAGGCATCTCACCAAAGTAGATACATAGATGGCAAATAAGCCTATGAGCAGGTGCCCAACATCATAGTCACTAGGAAATTAAAGATCAAGGAATTTTTAGGGTAATAAAACAGTAAGGGTGGGTATCTATCATTATATATTTGTGTAAACCCACTGACTGTACAACACAATGAATGAATCATAATGTAAGCTATGGCCTTTGGGTGATAATGACACATCTATGTTGGTTCATCGGTTGTAGCAAATGTCCCACACTATTTCAGGATATTGAGGGTGGAGGAGGCTGTGTGTGTATGGGGATGGGGGTGGGAGTGGGACAGGGAACTCTTTGTGCTTTCCACTCAATTTTGCTATAAACCTAGAACTACTGTAAAAAAAAAATAGTCTATTGATTTTAAAAAGGGTTAGGGGTGCAGATAGGGGGAAGAGAAGGAGCTTTCCAGGAAGAGACTTGCACATGCAAAGGCCCTGTGACACAGGAAAATTTGGTGATTGAGACTAAAGGAAGGCCGTTATGGGTGGAGTAAAGAGAGTAAGACGGAGCTTGATGAAGCTGGAGAGACAGGTGATGCCCAGACTTGGCAGGGTCTGGTAGGTTATTAAAGCTGTTTTTCTTTATCCTGGAGGTGCTAGGAAGCCAGCAAGTGGTTCTAAGGGTGGGAGGTAGGATAGGGATGATGGGATTGCAATCAGATTTATATTTCAAAATAATCACTGTGGGTATAGTGTGGAGGGTGGAGAATGCCTTAAACTCTAAAAGGGGCCAGAGTTGATATGGGGAGACCAGTTGGGAGCCCAGGTGAAAAATAAAGGTAGTCTGAAGGAGAGTGGGTGATACAGGAATGGGAAGAAGCAGCAAGACAAACTTAGGATTTAAATTGGACAGAATTTAAAGGAGGATGAAAAAGGAAACTAGGAAGAAGGTGGGGCCCAGCATGTTTCCTTGGTTCATTTGTGATTACATAATGAGCATTTTACTTCTTGGAAATTTCTGTCCCTCTTTAGCCATATTCTCCTTTAATGTTTTTGACTCATGCAAATTTCCCAACTTGTCGAAATCTGCTTTTCTTGAGTGAGATGAACAGGTCACTCCTGCACCATAAAGAGCTCCACAAAGTCATTACTTTCTCCCAAGCTCTAGTCACTTCTACATCATAAACCAATATTGACATATGTTTTTAACATTAGATCCAACAAAGGAGTTCCTCTTATTTCTTCTACTTTTGGAGAGTTGAGTTCATAAAGCAAATTAAACATTCTTGTGCTGTCTGCAGGATAAGTGATGGCCATGGTTATATAGAGCTTACCATGTACCAGGCACTGTTTTGAGCACATCATTAGCTCACTGAATTCTCCCAAGAACCCAATGAAGTAATACAATTATCATCCTTATTTTAGGGGGAAACAGACACAAAGGGGTTAAATAACTTCATTATGTCCACACAGCCAGGATTTGAACTCTGGTTCTGGAGTCCATGCTCTTAGCCATTATTCTAATTGCCCTCCCCCCGCAAACGTGGTCTTTCTGAAGGATTTTTCAAGCCAGTTCTGGAGAGAGAAATTCTTTTGTCTCTGGGGTCTCAAAAATGGAGAATAGAAATCTGCAGGTATGGCCAGGTGCGTTGGCTCATGCCTGTAATCCAGCACTTTGGGAGGCCGAGGCGGGATCACGAGGTCAGGAAATGGAGACCATCCTGGCCAACGTGGTGAAACCCTGTCTCTACTAAAAAAAATTAGCTGGCCCTGGTGGTGTGCATCTGTAGTCCTGGCTACTTGGGAGGCTGAGGCAGGAGAATCTCTTGAAGCAAGGAGGCGGAGGCAGGAGAATCTCTTGAAGCCAGGAGGCGGAGGTTGTAGTGAGCCCAAATCATACTACTGCACTCCAGCCTGGCAACAGAGAGCGACTCCATCTTAAAAAAAAAAAAAGAAAAAGAAAAAGAAAAAGAAGAAATCTGCAGGTGCATATTGTATGGGGAAAAACAGGAAAAGAACAAAGCTGACCCACAGGATAATCTAAAATGGGAGAAGGGAAAGGATGGAGAAAGACAGAGAAACAGAAAAAGAAAGAGATTTTAAATGGCTGTGGGCCAGGCACTGTGGCTCACGCCTGTAATCCAACACTTTGGAAGGCCAAGGCAGGCGTATCAGTTGAACTCAGGAGTTCAAGACCAGCCTGGGCAACATGGTGAAACTCTGTCTCTATAAAAAAAGCACATAAAAATACAAAAATTAGCCAGGCATAGTGGTGTACCCCTGTAGTACCAGCTACTCAGGGGCTGAGGTGGGAGGATTGCTTGAGCCCAGGAGATGGAGGTTACAGTGAGCTGAGATTGTGCCATCGCACTCCAGCCTGAACAACAGAGTGAGACCCTGTCTCAATCAATCAATCAATCAGCTGCAGAAGATCATGATGGCCAAGAAATGAAAAACAATCAATGCCAGCAACTCTCAAGGACTACTGACTATTTTCCTGACAGTCAGAAGGTGAATGTCAATCTTCTGGGAGGCATGAGCAAACACAGGGTGGACACTTGACTCCTAAACATAGGCCTAAAAGCCAGGTAACTGGAAGAACTTAAAGAAGACCAAGGCAGGTTCACACCTTGGCTATGGTTCTTAATGGAGAATTTATGTAAGGTCTCCAAGGAAATGGAGACCTTAACCTGACACAAGACTTACAGAATCTCTTGGAGTGGGATTGACCCTAGGCATCTATAGTTCTTAAAAGCTTCTTAGGTGATCCTGATAGGGGTCCTTGGTTAAGGCCTCCAGCTGATGCCTGTGAGAGATCTCCTGGGGAAGAATTTACTGGGTGCTTAAGAGCGAAAAATAAAATCCCAACACAAAAGTCTACTTGAGGGTCCTGGAATTAATAGAACCTTGAAGAAGCTTGGGCCAGAGGCCTTGACTTATCCATCTGGACTCCAGGTGGGTTAACTGTGTTCCATGAGGCAGAAGTAGCCTGGCCCCATCTTGAGACAAACCAGAGAATGGGACTAGGAAAAGTGACTCTCCCCTTAAGGAAGGCCTGGGTCTCACATGAAACTCAGGCACCTCAAAACCTCCCTTTACTAGGAGTGTGGAATATGACCACACACATTCAGGGGCTGAACTGCAACTTCTGAACCAAGAATGGGTATTATTGGAATGAGCTAGATGGTTTGAGGAATAATTGAGATGGCATTTTGTTGGTTACCATTATGTCAACACTTGCTGCTTGAGTGTAGAATGTATGTATGTATGTATGTATTTTTGAGACAGAATCTTGCTCTGTCACCAGGCTGGAGTACAGTGGTCCAATCTCGACTCACTGCAACCTCCGCCTCCCAGGTTCAAGTGATTCCCCTGCCTCAGCCTCCTGAGTAAATGGGACTATAGACATGTGCCACCACCCCCAGCTAATTTTTTGTATTTTTTTTTTTTTTTTTTTGAGACGGAGTCTTGCTCTGTCGCCCAGGCTGGAGTGCAGTGGCGCAATCTTGGCTTACTGCACGCTCCACCTACCGGGTTCACACCATTCTCCTGCCTCAGCCTCCCGTGTAGCTGGGACTACAGGCGCCCGCCACCGCACCAGGCTAATTTTTTGTATTTTTAGTAGAGACGGGGTTTCACCGTGTTAGCCAGGAAGATCTCGATCTCCTGACCTCGTGATCCGCCCATCTCGGCCTCCCAAAGTGCTGGGATTACAGGCGTGAGCCACCGCGCCCGGCCCAATTTTTTGTATTTTTAATAGAGGCGGGGTTTCGCCATATTGGCAGGATGGTCTCAATCTCCTTACCTCCTGATCTACCCACCTCGGCCTCCCAAAGTGCTGGGATTACAGGTGTGAGCCACCCCGCCCGGCCAAAATTTATTTTATCTAACAATGAAAACCCTTTCCTCTCCCTTTCCTTCTCATAGAACTGTCAGGAAAAAAACGCAAGGAGAGGACTTTGCAAGCGACTGGCAGTTACACAGTAAATGCAATAAAACTATTTACGAAGCAAAGATAAACGTGAGATTTGAGATCATGTTTGTCTCAAATAGAAACAGTGTGGAGGGGTTGTGTACGTGAGGGATGTGGAATAGGAGTGACGGTAAGGTTAGCGATGCTTTTGTTCAGAGTGTTAGCTTTGTGGGTACTCATTGCATTATCAAAATAACTAGCAAACTGCTAACCAAATAAATAAATGGAAATAGCCATGCCTGGACTAATGATAATGGTGTGTAACGAAACAAGGATGATAATGAACACTATTCTGTGTACCTAAGGGCCAATTTAGAAATAAATAAAGAGTCAGCCTGGGCAACCTAGTGAGACCCTGTCTCTACAAAAAAATTTTTTTTGATTAGCCAGGTGTAAAAGGCACATAACTGTAGTCCTAGCCACTTAGGAAGCTGAAGCAGGAGGATTGCTTGAGCCCGGGAGCTCGAGGCTGCAATGAGCTATGATTGGGCCACTGCATTCCAGCCTGGGTGACAGAGTGAGATCGTATCTCAAAACATTAAATTAAGAAGTACATATAGAGAAAAAAAATTATCTACAAAAATCCCACCACATTTCCTTTCCAGATATTTTTGTAAATCTTTTTTTTTTTTTGAGACAGAGTCTCTCTCTGTCACCCAGGCTGGAGGGCAGTGGTCCGATCCTGGATCACTGCAACCTCTACCTCCCGGGTTCAAGCGATTATCCTGCCTCAGGCTCTAGAGTAGCTGGGACTACAGGCACACATCACCACACCAGGCTAATTTTTGTATTTTCAGTAGAGACGAGGTTTCACCATGTTGGTCAGGCTAGTCTCGAACTCCTGACCTCAGGTGATCCACACACCTTGGCCTCCCAAAGTGCTGGGATTACAAACGTGAGCCACCACGCCCAGCCAAATCTATTTTTCAATAGAGTTGAGATCATACTGTAGCTATGATTGTTTTGTATTCATTTCTTAAAAGAAACTATTACATTTTATTTTTTAGAGTTGTTCTAGGTTCACAACAAGTTGGTAAGATATACTCCTCTTTTTACTTAACATTAGGGCATACCTATATTTTCATTTCATCAAAAGCTTCTCAAAAACATATTTTTTAATTGTCAACATAATATTTCCTTATATGAATATAATATGGTTAATTTAGCCCTACTGCCCCGGACATTAAGATTGTTTCAAATTTTTTGTGACATAAGTAAAGTGGGGATGAACATTTTGGTGCATAACTCCCCCTACCCCATGCATTTAGCATTTTTTAGGACAGATTATTAGAATTGTTGACTGAATAAATATGAACATTTTAAGGCCTAGTTTACCAAACTGCTCACTTGCTTTCCGGAAATTTTATGAAATTTTACAACTTTACCAAAAGAATTTGAGAGGATATACTCATTGTACTCTTACCAGTTGTGATTGAATTAATTGTTCCTCCCCACAAAAATGTCTATGTCCTAATCTTCAGAACCTATGCATGGATTGTCTTTCGTGGAAAAGGGGTATTAAGATTGCTTATCTACTGGCCTTGAGATGAGAGAGTATCCTGGATGATCTTGATGGACCCAATATGATCACAATGGTCCTTAAAAGTGGAAGAGGGTGTCCGAAGAGGACCAGAGAGACACCCATGTGAGAAGGACTCGGCCTTATGTTGCTGGTTTTGAAGATGGAGAAAGGGGCCACAAGCCAAGGAAAGCGGGGGACTTCTAGAAGCTGGAAAAGGCAAGGAAACAGATTCTCCCCTATAGCCTCCAGAATGGAACACAGCCCTGCCAACCCCTTGATCTTAGTCCTGTGAGACCCCTGTTGGACTTTTGACTACAGAACTGTAAAAGAATACATTTATATTGTTTTAAGTCACCAAATTTGTAGTAATTTGTTACTGCAGCAATAGAAAATAATATACCAGCATAGGGTATTTTCATTTCATCCCAATTTTCTTTCTTTTTTTTTTTTGATATGGAGTCCTGCTGTGTTGCCCAGGCTAGAGTGCAGCGGTGCACTCTCGGCTCACTGCAACCTCCGCCTCCCAGGTTCAAGTGATTCTCCTGCTTCAGCCTCCTCCCAAGTAGCTGGGATTACAGGCACGCACCACCACACCCAGCTAATTTTTTTTTTTTTTTTTTTTTTTTTTTTGCACTTTATTAGAAATGAGGTTTCACCATGTTAGGCAGGCTGATCTCAAACTCCTGACCTCAAGTGATCTGCTGGCCTCGACCTCCCAAGTGCTGGGATTACAGGCGTGAGCCACTGCATCCAGCCATTTCATCCCAATGGTATTTGTAGTTTTAATATGCATTTTTTAAATTTTTGGGTAGAACAATTCTACTGTTCTGTTCTGTCACATTTTATTGTTTAGAAAATACCCTTCTTCTGGGAAATGCTCCTTCACCTCCTTTTAAACATGTGGTCCAAAATAGAGCTGAATAACTGAGCCAAACTAAGCCATTCAGAGTCTGTCTTAGTGATTTAAAATGTTTTGATTAGAGAAAACAAGCCTCATCCTTCTCTGTTGGTGAGTCACAGCAGCCGCCAGAGGCATTCTCCTGCCATCTGCACCAACCCTGTGTGAGAGAACGACGCTGATGTGCAGAGAGAACAAGGATGAGGGCTGGAGAGAGTCTCCGTGATCACCTTTGGTCACTGGAGCCAACTGCACTCTGCTCTTCTCCTGGCCACATGATCCTTCCAACAAAATGTTTCTTTGGCCAAAATTAGTTTGAGCTGTGTTTCTGTCACTTACTACTAAATGAGTCTTAGTGCAGAAATTGGAACTTGAAGTAGGATGTGGAAACTGGCAAGCTTCAAATGGCTGAATTAAGGTTGGTTAGTGAGAGCATCCCCAGATCCTAGGCTGGGAAGATTGCATTCCCTAATTTTCTCAAGGAGGAGTTAGACCACTTTCCAGTGTTTCTTGGGACTCAGACCATGTGCTATGCAGGCTTATGCTTTAGGAGACCTGGTATGAAAATATCAGAATAATAGAATGTATTAACAGGATTCATTCTAATTTAGTGATTCAGTGATTTCCTGCAGCCTTTGGTAGGGTGCTGTGAGGGAGAGAAAGAGAAGACCCAGAAGAAGAAGCAAGCAGTCAAGGCACCCCTGGGCAGAGAGGTGCAACTTTAAGAGAGGTCTTTCTGTTAGTCTCCAGAAGTCCCAAATGGCCAAGTCATGCCCTTTGTTCATCTTCATGGCCTTTGTCCAACAGCAAAAACCCAATTCTCTTCCCACACTAAAGTGTCTGCACTGATTAAGAAGCTGTAGAATCCTGAAAACTGAAATAGCGATACCTGGAAAAAGCCATAACCAGCCAAGCATGTTGTGTTGTGCCCTCCTTGCCTGACAAGGAATTACCAACCTCTCCCCACCCCACCACAGTGCAATGTGAAAGTCCCCATGGCAGAAGTAACGTAGCAGAACAGAGTAGCCCTGCCTTCCCTCCCCAGTTTCCTGCTGAGCCCTGGGGGATGGGCAGAGTCTCCAGAGCTGCTGGTAAGAGGTTGAAGCCACATGGGCAAGGGCCAACACACTTCTTGTACCTTCAACATTGCTGGAGTTGGTTATTAGTCACAGAGACCCTCAGAGTGAAACTCACAGTAAGATGATGCAAGGTTTAAGGGTTTGCATGCTAAAAAACCACAAGTTTGCCAAATGGAAGTGTGTGATTGCTCAATCACTAAGGTGGTTATTTTCTAAACTTTCCTGACAATAAGAATCCCTTGGGATGATTGTCAAAAACACAGATTTCAAAGCACCTCCCCTGGAGATTTCATGAATTTGAGGTGTGATTGGAGATCTGTATTTTCACTAAATTTCCTAGGAGATTTCTATCATCCAACAAGTTGGGGAAACTCTACTGTGAGGTAATCTACAGGTATGTAGACCAACAGGAAGTGATTTGTGAGGCACTACAGCCTCAAGCAGGGGGATCCTTTGTACCCCCTTGCTCACTAGGGGTCTTGTGGATGTGGGCAAAGGGAATGTTCCCAACAGGCAAAACCTGGAGAGCCAGACTGGCCAACCAGAGATCTCACTCCTTGCCAAGGATGGAGTGATATTATTCAGCCACAGCCCTGACCTTCCTGTCCCTATCCAGCTGGATGTGGTTTAAATGTTGGACCAGTGTCCATTGAACGTTGTTTCCTTGTTACCCAATTTAAATGGTAGCATTTACAATGGTTACCTTGCTTCCCACCAGCATTGTGCATGAAGTGTGTTGGAGGTGGCTAGTGGTTGTGATAATCACATCACCAATGAGGACAAGACTAGATAGTTTAGTCCAAGTATCCTAAACTTGGACTCGCCATCAAATGACCCTCTAAGTTAATGCTTTGAGCACCACTTTCATACACACTAAACTCATTTATTTTCTCCAAATATGTAGAAATAACCCCAACATTTATTAAACACTATGTCCTAGGCATAGTCTATGTGCTTTATATGTGTTAGCTCATTCAACTCTCCCAAAAACCCCATTAGATAAGTGCTATTATTATCCCCCAGTGAACAGATGAGGAAATAGAAGCTCAGAGAACTGAAGAAGGCTGCCCAAGGCTGTGCAGCTATTAAATCATGGAGATAGGAGCCCTGGCAGCGTGACCCCCGAACCTGAGCTCTTCACCGTCACTCTAAGCTGCCTCCCCAGTGAAAAAGGGGAAAATAAAACAATGCTGCCACATTTCAAAAGAAGCTAAACATTGCCATGGATAAGAAACAGGAAAACTAATATGAGGAAACACTGCCAACAAAAGCAGTCAGCAGGGAACAAACTCCCTCCAGATGAAAAGAAAGTAGTCGAGCAAGATGAAAATGGTTGTCAACTAAGCTGGTTTAGAATCCTCAAAAGATAAAAGAAGAGAGGCCAGGCTTGGGGGCTCACGCCTGTAATCCCAACAATTTGGGAGGCCAAGGTGGGCGGCAGATCACCTGACATTAGGAGTTTGAGACTAGCCTGGCCAACATAGTGAAACCCCATCTCTACTAAAAATACAAAAATTAGCCCGGCATGGTGGCGTGCGCCTGTAGTCCCAGCTGCTCAGTAGGCTGAGGCAGGAGAATCGACCCCAGAAGGTGGAGTCTGCAGTGAGTGGAGATTGCGCCGCTGCACTCCAGCCTGGCCAACAGAGTGAGGCTCTGTCTCAAAAACAAAACAGAACAACAACAAAAAGATGCCCACTGAGTTCTTAGTAGAATAGGTAGTAAATTCACATCTGTACAGGCTTTTCTAAATCTGCAGAACATCAAGAAGAACAAGAAAATCTTAACAGCTATCAGAGGAAAAAAGAGATTTCTAATTTAGTAGATTCTGAACTTAGAACTGCATGCGGTTGCTGGATAAGACTTGAGTTACATTGCACTGAGATGGGATGGTTGTATTACGTTAAGAGAGGACATTTGGAGGCATTATTTGTATGGGAAGAAAAGTGTGTATATGGGGAATCCAGGGGATATTCATTGTTTTGCATGCCCAGAAGAACAGCCACCTCCTCTGAGCAGCCCAACGAAGAAGAGAGATAGAGTGACTCTTGCCAGTGTGTAAGGATCCCTTCCTAGCTATCTCCTCTAAATTCCCTCTTTAATTTAACTCGTAAAAATTAAAATTCTATTCTTTTCAGCCAAATGAATCTTAGTTAATGAAATGTGAGACTGATATTTTGTTATTATTTAATTATTTACATGTTTCCTTTTGGGAAATGTTTTTTTCTTGTTTATCTACTGAGGGCTGCATGGTTTTTTGTTTGTTTGTTTTAAATGTGCAAGACTCCTAAACAAAATTTCTATTCTCCTGATCCCAATTCTCTTTCTCTTTTGCCTTTCTTAGCTACAGGCTTCCCTATCATCCCACACATCCAAGCCAAAGGTCTCAAGATCATGAAGGAATTCTCTTGAATTCACCTCTCATACCCACAAGCAGCCACCAAATTCCATCAATTCTATCTTTTAAAAATCTCTTTCAAATCCATCCACTCAGACTTTAACAATGACAAACCCACCGACTGAAAGGGCGGCAGGCAACAATCTCATTTGCTGCCGAGTGGAAACTGGAAACGCTTTTCTCAGAGAAATTTAAAAGTAAGTTTCAGTGATCTTAAAAATATTTATATCTTTTGACTTAGCAGTTGTACCCCTATGAATAAGGGGAAGGGGAAATCAAAGATAAGAACAAAGACTGTTTAAAAAAAAAACGGATGTTTACAATAATGTCATGTTTTAAAATGTATTTTAAAATGTATTTAATAGAATGAGGTGTGGCTTAAGATACAATGTTAACTATGAAAGAATATGAAACATATATACCGTATAGTTCTCATAAAAATATATGTCCAATTCGATGATGATTCAGAAACAGAATAATCAATAGGCTTCTGTTCTCCTGTCTTTGTTCTCTAGCCAGCCAGCTGCTCTTCCTTTCTGTGGATCAGGTGGGTGGGATTAAACGGTGACAGCCTCCTGGTTGCTTGGGGCTTTTCTTAGTTCAGCCTACAGAGTCCTGAGTGTGGTAACATTTTCAACATCTTTACCTTGTGCTTTTTGGGACAGTAGAGACCCCCCTTGCTTCAAATGCTGTTTTCTATTACTTTCACCATCATACAACCCCACACTTCACACTTGTTCATTTTTATCCCCACACAGATCATGTTTTGGTTGGGTTTTACTCTATTTGTCTATCTACATAAAAAACAATAAGTAAACACTAAAATGTTCCTTCTGTGTGATGGAAGTTTGTTGGTTTTAATATTCTCCTATACCTTTAAATATTGTTGAGAATGGAATTGCTGATGGCCACTTAGCATTCTGACATATGGGGACACTCTAGCCGATTTAATCAAACTCCTTTTCTTGAACATTTAGGTAACTTGCCATTTCCCCTTGCTGTAAGCAATGCTTCAGTCAACACGTTGGTACACAAATCTCTGTGCCAACTGGGCCCTGCAGAATCATACAGACGTGAACCAAAAAGGTGACGGCCTTCCCCTTTTCTCCTTAGTAGGGGAGAGCAGACATGTATAGCAATAACTGTACTATAAAACATAACGTGTTAGAAGGATTTCAATCCAGGTAGGGACCAGGCTGCCTGGAGGAGGAGGCATTTGAGCCAGGCTCCTCAAGCAGAAAACTGGAAAGAGGGAGCTCATCTCCCTGGTAACCACAGAGAGTCCTCTCAGTGAGCGACTCCCTCCACGGTTCCTGAGAGCTGGGAAAACAGGCCTTCATACCAGAGCCAGAGAATCTGGGGCCCCGGTCCCCAGCCCTCTTGGGAATACGGCAGCTCTCTTCAAGGGGCAGGAACAGCATCTCTCATCTACAGAAGCCAGGAGATTTCCCCCGACTTCCTTCCAGCTCCACCAAAATCACCCCACACTCAAAGTCCCTACGTTGGGGGAGGGAGGGTCTTGAGAGCCCCCTGCAACCCCTGCCCCCACCCTGTGCCCGCAGGGAGCAGGGCCGAGGAGCTGTTCCCTGACAGTGCTGAGCCATGCGGCAGGCCCACAGGCTCCCATTCCTGCCGGCTCTCAGCGTCTCCTGCCAAACCTCAACTCCTGGGGTTAAAGGAATGTTGAGCAATCTTAGGAATTTTTCAGTGAGAAATAAGTACTTTCGAATTCCGTTCAGGCCTCCTGAGTAGGGCGCACTGCCTGCAGCGCCTGAATCTTCCTGAACCGGCATCAGGGAGCACTGGGGGACTTTTCAGTGTTTGTTTTCTCCTCCTGCTGGCCAGGCTGTAGGACACTATTACAATGAGGTCATGGGGCCCTGCCCCACTGCGTCCATGGGTGGCTGAGCAGCCAGGATCTTTCCCTTCACAGGCTGGCTCGGGTGTGCACAGGGTTGTACTGGAGGATGGGCGAGGTCAGAGCCCAAGCTCAGCCTGCACCCCTCAGGGCCTCCCTGCCCCATCACTGCTAGGTCTTATTCCCTTTCCGGGGCCTGGCCTTGGCCTAGGATCTTGGGGCCACACTCTGTATCTAGTCTCGTGCGGGCTGTGTGAGGAAACTAGTTTTTACTTGCTAGAGATAATGGAACAGTGCCCTGCAACTAGTTCTCAGCTCAGATGGCACCTCCTCTGGGAAGACTCTTGAAACTTCCTCCACAATGTCAAGTTCCCCTATTATACATTCTCATGGTAGCCTAAGCCTCTCCATCTAAGTTCTTGCCTCTGTTATTAATAATAATTATTTGTTAACACAAATAATAAAAAAAAATTTGTGTATTTGCTTAATGTCTGTCTTGCCCACAGACAGTGGGCACCTTGGGGTGCACCATGAGGGCAGGAGTCCATTTTGTTCACTGCTGTATCCCCAATACCAACTGCAGTGCTTGACATATAGTAGGTGCTTTATGGATTGCATTATGCCAAGCAACGTTTCTCAAGAAAGTATAAGGAGTCTGCCTCTTAAGGCACTCTTGCCAGGACACGATCTCCTCAGGATTTTCTTTTCTTAAGAGACAGGTCTCACTATGTTGCCCATGCTGGACTTGGAATTCTTGGCTCAAGTGATCCTCCCACCGCAGCCTCCTGAGTAGCTGGAACTACAAGTGTGCACCACTGCACCCAGAAATTCCTCTGGGATCTTGTACCAGATTTGGGGGTACCTTCAAGCATGGCCCCACTGTTGGCCTCAATTTCCCTCTGTGTTCCAGGTCCTCCAATTTCTGCCTTGTCTACAACCAGGTAAGTGGGAGACCAAAGTGTCACTGTTTAACTGAAAGCAAATCTCCTTTGTCTGTGATCAAATTGCAAGTTCCCAGGCAAGGGGACCTGACCAGGCAAGGGGTCCTGACCAGGCAAGGGGGAATTTTGCAGATACCGGCTGTGTCAGAATTCCTGGCTCTGGGGCAGGTCCTGACCCCACCTGCATGCCTCCACTTTATTTTAGCTTTGCGTAAGGTTTGAAAGTTCCCAAAGCCCATCACACTGTTATTTCATCTGTACCTCCCACCAGCATTACCCTTCCCATTTTACAGAAGAGAGAACTGTCCCAGAGAAGTGAGCTTCTTTAGTCATGACTAGGAAATAGCAGGGTGAGGTTTCTAGCTCCACGGGCAGGATGAGGAATGTGGGAGACAGGTAGCAGGTGGGAGTTGGGCCCCAGGAAGGGGGAGACACAGGCCAGGCACCTAGAGAGTCATGCCAGGGTCCTGAGGTAGGAACACAGCCACCTCAGAAGGTACTGGAAACAGAGCAGTCCCTTCTGCTTTGAAAGAAGGCTTCACTTTGTAAGCCAGACAGTTTTTATGATTCTTATGTTCTCTGTGTTAATTTCCCTGATTTCCTCCCTTAGTGGGAAGTAGGAAAGACTCAGGAAAGTTCTAGTTGGCCTCAGCTGTGCAGAAGGGAGCCAAAGGAATAGGTTTGCATCTCTGCATGTGCCGGAGTGTTTCAAGTGGCCAGCATGCTGGGTGGGGGAGTCATAAAGGGGAGGGGGCTGGGCATTCCTGGGGGCCATTGTCACCCTGACCCTGACCCCAGACACTTGGAGAGAATCACAGCTTAAGCATGGAAAACTTGGAGTTTCTGTCATTAAAATAAGTAGGCTGACTTAACCACCTCATAGGATTGTTGTGAGATTATATCACTCACACACAAATATTTTTTGAGTTCTAAGTGTCTAGGATACATCAGGGAACAAAACACAGATTAAATCAGTAGATTACATGGGAAGCTAGAATGTGCTAAGTGCTGTGGGCAAAAGGACCTGTGAAGTAGGCCAGGCATGGTAGCTCACGCCTGTAATCCCAACACTTTGGGAGGCTGAGGCGGGTGGATCACCTGAGGTCAGAAGTTCAAGATCAGCCAGGCCAATATGATGAAACCCATCTCTACTTAAAAATATAAAAAGTTAGCCAGGCGTGGTGGTGGGTGCATGTAATCCCAGCTACTTGGGAGGCTGAGGCAGGAGAATGGCTTGAACCCGGGAGACAAAGGTTACGGTGAGCCAAGATTGCTCCACTGCATTCCAGCCTGGGCAACAAGAGCAAAACTCCGTCAAAAAAAAAAAAAAAAAACGACCTGTGAAGTAGGTAAAGGAATGAAGGGGGTCTGGGCTAGGGGCGGGGAGCAGTCAAGGTAGGCCTCATAGGAAAGGGGAGACTGAGTCGTGGGGTATCGGGGGCGTGCGCCCCAGGCAAGAGGAGCCTATGCCTGTGTGCTGAGATTCAGGAGGGCAGAGGCTGGGGCAGAGGAACCAGGAGAGAGTGGCGGGAGTAGAGGTCAGGGCGGTTAGCACAAGGGGCAGATCACGAGCTGTCTTCCTGGCCATTGCATGAACTTGGGTGAAATAGGGAGCCATGGAGAGTCTGATTTCTCTGGCTTCTGTGCTGAGAAAAGACCGAGGGGTCACTGGGGGACACGCCAGGATGCTGCAGCCATAACCCAGGTGAGGGACAATGGTGGTGTGGACGCGGGCAGAGCAATAGGAGATGGTGAGAGCAGGTGGGGTCCTGGCTGTCGGGAGAGATGACAGCTTTTGCTGACGGTTCTGGTGTGGGATGTGAGAGAGAGAGGAGTCAGGGATGATTCGATGGTTTTTGGCTTGAGATGGTGGAAAGATGGAGTTGCCATTAGCTTAGATAATTTGTGTTATTCTAGCTACTGACTGCAGACTCTGGGCCCGGGCCTGGGTCAACCACTTTTCACCCTGATCCCATTCAATCTTCACAACCCCACAGGTAGGAACTTGTCCCCTCAGCTAAGAGAGGGTAACTAGCTGACCAAGGTCACCCAGCACGTAAGTGGTGGGGTTCAGATGCCACGGGCTGGTCTGATCCCACCAAGCAAATGTGGATATCCTGTCCCCAGGACTTGGGACACCAGTTCCCTCACCTCACCTGACCTTGCCTGGATTTGCACCTCATTCCGTTTTTACCCTATAGCAAGCTGCCTCAAAGCTACAAAGCTCTCATGGCCTGATGTTGTACACATCCTGAGGCTTCTCTCAGAGGCACTTTAAAACTCCTTATTTGGATATCTGAAATTAAGTAGAGGGGTGGCCAGGACTAGTGTGTTTGGGGACTTCCTCAGAGGCCTTGGGCAGACAGGTGGGCCGTGAGTCAGGGGCAACGGGTGGAGGGGACACAGGCAGGCTCTGTAGCTGTAGCAATAAAAATCTGAGATTCTTGTAAATACAGTCAGCTACCCGGCCCACCACCCCCGCGCCTAAGCTGGAGGCACTGCTCTCCCACCCACAGGATTTGTTTTGCTCTTCTAGACCACCATATTCCCAGTTTAGAGGAGAAATGCGTGGGATCAAGGATTTGAAACTGACTTACTCAGACATGGGAGCAATGCTTGTGGGTGTGTGGCGGGGAGGGGGACATCCAAAGCACAGCATGACAAGCGCAGCACGGTGGTGTTCAGGGCTCTGACCTCTGCCTGCCCAGGACCTTTTAGAAGCAGGGTGCTAAGAGCTGGCTTAGCACTGAGCTCAGGCTAGGGGCTCCTGGATGGCTCTCTGCGCTCCTAAGTTGTGCTGAGGAGTTGGGGATACAGCCCCACCGCCTGCCCTAGTCACAGGGAGGAGAATTTAAGCATGAATAAGCACTTGCTCTGTGCCAGGCGCTCTCACACACACCACCTGCTTTAATTCTCATAACTGTGAGGTCAAGACAAAACTAAGTTCGGAGAGCTTAGAGGCCACACAGCTGGGGGACCCTGATTTTACCCTTGGCTATCTGACTTCAAGGCTCGCAGGACCCGAAGTCTTTGATATCTCTGGCACCCATAACTCAGGCTCCTCTGCACCTCCTCCTGGCTGAGCGACGAATCTGCTGAGGAACAATTCTGGGTCAACCCGGCTTCCTTACCAGAGGTCTTGCCCTCGCTGGAGCCTCCCAGCCAGGCCTGGGATGTGGAGAAGCCCACAGGGAAGGCTGACGCCCTAGGGTAGGAAGTCGGGGAGTTGTGCCGACGTATCTTTGGCATTTTTCTGACTCCCCCATCCTTTTGGACAGAGAGCAGACAAGGACTAAGCATGTAAGCAAAGAAAGGGCATCCCTCTTCTCAGGAGGTGGTCCTGCGGCTGAATGGGGTAACATCTATCTCCACTGATATTCTTAGATGCACTGTCTCCTAAGCCCACTCCTCAGCTGCTGTTCCAAAGCTCCGGACCTGTCTCCCAGAGCTCACTTTCAGCCAGTGGGGTACTAGATGTCTTCACTGGCCCAGCTGCTGAGCCCCTACCTCTGGAGTGTCTCCCCTTTCCCCAGGCCCTATACCCCTACCCAGCTTTTGAGCCAGTTTCTCCTGGCTCGTTCAGTGGTTGGGACTGATGCAGGTGACTGCATGACGAGGTCCTATAAGACAGTGCTTATCCCAGAGGAAGGAATTGCTAGAAAGTGGTTGTCTGACCTCATGGAGGGATGCGTTGCATAGCGCCTGCCCCTGACATTATCAAAACATCAGGGAGATGTGCTGTCCTGGGCTCAAGGCTTCAGGGTCTCAAGAGGCCAATTCAGAGCTTCTTGGAGCCCTAGATTTCTAGGACTGATGGGTACTGACAAGGGCCACCTCTGTGCCTTGGCCTTGAGGTTTGGGGTAGGAGGGGGACTCTGAGCTGTGGTCAGAGTTCAGCTATCCGGGGTGTGACAGGCACATACCTTCTCCACTTACCATGCTGCTGGGTATCCCTACCGCCAATGTCCCCCTTCTAAACTCCCTTCTAACCAGCACTGACCCCTTGTCTGGATGCTGCCTCTCCTCAGATCCTGTGTCTGAGAGCCGCTGCAGAGAACCAAGGGATTGACACATGCAGAAGGCCCCGGTGGAGGCCAGAGACAGAGCCCTAGACGGGGGCAGGGCGGGCGCACAGACAGCCTCTGTTGGCCTGGGAGGCAGGGAACAGTGGCAACTCAAATACTGTTGTTTGCAAATGAACAACCTCAAGCCTAGAAGACAGCTCATCTTTGTTTGCCATGGTTGGTGCTGATGTGGCTTCTGCCCCGCCCCCCATCTGGGGTTCTTTTTTTCTTGCTCACTGCAGCCATGGACCCAGGGAAGCAGGGACAGGGGTGAGTTGAAGCCCAGGCCTGAGGCACCTGATCTCAAGGATTGAGTTCTGGCCCCATGGCCTCTCAGGTGTGACCCCTCTCACCTAGCGCTCATGAGAAGCTGTGCTTAGGATCACAGGCCCCAGACCCCTCCCTGCTGGCCTGGACCTCTGCCTCAAGCTCAGCGTGTTCTCAAAGCCTTGTAGCAACGAGGCTGCGGCTCTGTGCCATGCCCCATCTGAATCCTAGGATACCAGGGAAACTTGGTGTGTGGATAAAGAACCTAACTCCTGAGACGTCAGGTAAGTTGCCCAAAGTCACACAGCTGGTGAGTAGCTGAGCTGGCTCTCTATGCTCTTGGAGGCATTCTCTTCCCATTTTTCCTGTGGGCTCCTCCCAGACCCCAGCCCACCCAGGAGAGCCCAAGCTGGGCTGGGATGAGCTCTCTCTCCACACATGTGGTGCTTATCAAGCAAACGTGGCCTCGACGGGTTTCGCAATGAGCCTTGTGTTCTGGTCCCCGCAGTGGGCTGGGAGCTCCAGGAGAGTGGAGGCCCTCCTTTGCTGTTCTCTAACTGCTGCCCAGGTTGCTGTCCCATGCACATCAAGGGGCAGGGCCCAGCAAATCCTTACTCAATGAGAGAAGAGACTAGCAAAACCTGGAGAGGAAATGGACTTAGGACAGTTCAGACTGTTTTCTCTCTGAGGGAACAGAGCCACGCGTTGTGCAGGAAGGCAGGGAGATGTTTGTAGGCTCCAGTTTAGGAAAGGGACTTGTAAAACAGGGAGGTGGCCAAATTCATTCAGATTGGCCTTGGAGCAGGCCCTACGCATGGAGCCAACTGAAATATTCAGAACTGCAGGCCAGCAACCTGTCCCCAGAGGCTGAAGGAGGAAGGCCCAGTCTAGAGCCCACAATGGCAGGATCAGGATCAGGAAGGCCTGGGCTGGCAGAGGATGCCTAGGAGAGGTTCATGGTCCTCAGGGAGCAGTGAGGGGGGACTTCTCTGGGAGGCCTTCTTTCTAGGATTAATTAACCCCTCCTCCTCCGCATTCAGCCAGTTAATCAATCGGCTTTCCCATGAGCCCAGTGTGGTCCTAGAGTGCTAGAGGCCTAGAATGGGGTGGGGGAGGCAGACACCAGAAATATGAGCCAGTGTCTGCCTTCAAGGGATCTGTAAAATAGTTGGAGAAAATAAGCAAGCACGTGCAAATCAGACCATGGTTAAGACAGATTAAATAGCAGACCATAGGGGACCAAGTGCAATGGGGTAGGGAATGTCCTATCCGCTGTGTCTCAACACTGGCTTCTGGTCTTTTATTTTTTGTCTTTCCTTCAACCATCCCCCCAGTCCACACAGAGTCCCCTGCATAACAGGGCCAGCAGTCGAGGCTAGGGAACAATTTCCTAGTAAATCAGGGACTCTATGAAACCTTGGCAACATCTCAATTCTCATCTTGAATTTATAGCTCTCAGGGCTCTCGCCGCTGGCCACCAATCCCAGCGCACTACCAACATCTTCAGTTTATTGACTGACAGGCTGATTATCGCTGTGCAAGGCGGCCAGTGCTGGTGGTTTGCAGAAGGATGGCACACAGGCAGGAAAAAGCTGAGAGCAACTTGGCAAAATGCAACAAGCATTCTTCCTGTAGGAAGAAGGGAAAGCGTTAGAACAGCTCTCTAATGACTTTCCCAGAGCAGATTCTTTGGTTCCCACTTCTGAGCCTTCACACTTTCCCCACAGCTGGAACTTCCCCACCTCCTCTCATCCAAAAGCTCCTCCCCAATTTTGAAACCAACTTCTAGGGAAACCGGCTCTAGGTCTTACGCCTGACTAAGCCCATTGGACCTTCCCTGCTCTGTCGATTGAGCTCGGGTGGCCCAACTGTCAGTCTCTAAGGGCCAGGATTGGACGCTGGGGTCCTTCTTGTGCATACACAAGTTTTCTACTCAGTGAACCCTTCTGAGTGCCTGCTCCGTGCCTAGCTCCAGGCTACATCAGTGGGAGACAGTGGGGCAAGCCAGGCCTAGATGCCTACAAGTTCACAGTCTTGTTAGGGAGGGAACACAGACACTCACCAGAACAAGCTTAACCCTACCAGGCGGCCTGGGGTCAAAGTCCAGTGAGCAGAAGCATCATGGCCTTCTTTGTTTTGCTTTGTTTATTATTTTATTTGTTTATAGCGGCTCTATTCACAATCTCTAAAAACTATAAACAAACGATGTGTCCCTCAAAAGTCACTACCTGTAAAAAGTTCAGGGGAGAAAGATGCTTCTGAGTGCTGGGAGATAGCCCAGCTCCTTGAAGAATCTGAACTGTGAAATAATGTGGACAGGTGGAGAAGAAGAGAGAGCATTCCAGGAGAGGGAAATTGCCTGAGTCCAAGGGTGGAGGGCTGCAAGACGTGGGCAAATATATGGCACATGTGCCAGCCCTCTTCTATCTCCTGTCCGTGGCAGACATTGTTGATGTACTGTTTCCTCTGACTCACTGCAGCCGTCACCAATCAATCAAAACTGAGGAGTGAGAATCAGCCTATCTGTCCTGGTGGTCTAGAGTGTGTAGAAGGCATGGGAAAATGGGTCGGGCTGGAGCAGAACATTTGTGCCATGGAGAAAGGCAAACTCATCGAGTTGTAGGATGACAGAGTGGGAATGGGCCACGTAATCTAGCTCCCTAGTCTAACGCTAGAGAAAAAAGAACTTGCCTGAGGTACATGGAAGTTATTGGCAGGAGTGTTGGAACTCAAGCCTCCTGAACCCTGGGCAATGGATTGGGGCCAGACATTCAGAAGGGCCTTGAGCACTCAGCTGCTGAATTGATATCTAATCTTGTGCAATCGAGTTGGACACGCAGGAGCCAAGGCAGGACGGGAAGATCTTCTAAGCTCATTCTTTACTTCCTGACACTCTCTCCTCGCTGTCCAAACTCTCATTCCTCCTGTGCTGGGAGTCCAGGAGGGTGTCCTGGGAGCACTGAGGCAGAGAAACAGGTGGACTCTCCTCCCAAAGACCAAAGGAAAGCACTTTCTCCCCCCGAGCCTGAGGCACCCTGAGGGACTGAAGCACCAGTGAAGAAGCCCCCCGCCACCTCCCCCAGCTTCCAGGCCACAGACTTTGAGCATGAAAATGTTATGATAAAGTGATATTTACAAAATATTATTATAAGAGATTAATCTGTCCTGCGTCCTTTTAGGAGAAAATACCTCCTGTGGGACATTCCTCGATGACTCTGAAGCTTTGGGGAATGAGGTTCCCCCCTGCATGAGGGCTCCAAGGAATAGGGTACCCGCTGGAGGTGAGGGGGCCACTGGAGGAGTTGAGTTATGGTGGAGAAAAGAAGGGGACCTTACCCTCAGGAACAAATCCATGGGTCAGAATCCACTGAGGCCCCCAAGGGGGTCAGAATCAAAGCCAGGAGCCATATCTAGCTGCAGGAGCTTTGGATGTGTGTCAGGCTTCATAACTCCCCATCTGGGGTGGGCATGTTCTGCTTGTTTTGCCGTTTGTTTCCCTGAAGGAGATGTGAGTAAAGGATGTTGTAGGCTTGTCCTGGGAGGTAGAACGAATTGGAGACTGGGGACCATCTCTGCAGGCAGGATGTGGGGATCTGAGCAGGAAGAGTGGGAAGCAAACTCCAGGCAGAAGAGTGGGTGATGGCAAGAGAGGGCAAAGAGAAGGATGCAGCCTGCAGGAGCCCTCTCAGGACCCAGAGGGTCAGCCGGGAAGAACCCTGGTCTAAGAAGGGCAGGACTGAGCAGCAGCAGTGCCTAGAGATCCCATTAGCCTGTAAGCCTCCAAAGGTTGGGGACCAGACCCCTGCCTTCCTCATCACAGTCCCAAGTTCTGGAAACTGGACATATAAGCCATGACCTTGCTTGAATGGAATTGACTTTATCTCTCTTTCTGACCATTCCCCAAATCAGAAACAGTTCTTCCACTTGTAGAAATGGGCAGGGAGGGGCAGCGTTGCCCCTGCCCACAGAGGTGCTATCAGAGGGAAGGTAGAAGGAGCTGGGACCGGAGAGATGAGCTAATTTTTCTCTTCATAGGTCATGTCTGACGTCCTTTTTTCCAACCCTGGGAGCCACTTCTCAGCGTTCACCCTTTCTGGGGCAGCTGACCATGTTGCTCAAGCTTCACTTCTTTAAAAGTTACTCCCTTGGCTTCCGGCCTTTGCACCTTCATGGTTCTCCCTTGAGGCCTCTAGTTCCTCTTTCCCCATTTCTGGTTTAGTTTACTCTTCTTCCTAAGCCCCTTAAATCAGGTGTCCCCAAAGTTTTATCAATAGTACCTTCTGCTTGGACATCCCCATGATCTCCCTAGGGATGCTCACTACTCACATAGCTCTGATGGTCACTTGCTTATTGGTGAATCCTAAATCTACACCTTCAGCCTGATCGTCCTTCAATTCTAGGCCCTCGTTTGTAACAGCCTGCTGAATAGGTACAACTGGATGCCCTCCACAATCCCCAAGCTCAACACACCCATTGTTCTGGAGTCTTCCATGGGACTTGGGAGAGCCTTGCTGGAGGCCGCACTTCAGTAGCCAGGCCTGGAGATGAAGCCGCCTGGGTTGCTGTACCTTCACTTCCGCTCACCAGCATCAGCCCCGCCATCTCCCCGCAGGAGGCTGCCAGCCCTCCCTCTTGTCTCTGGTCACTCTGCCTTCTGATCGTTCCTGTTGACATTCAGGATTCAGATAAACCTGGCTGAGTGATTGGTGTTGGGACTGGAGGATTGACACCCCCACTTAGGCACATCATGGTGTGTAAATTCTAAATCTATTTGAAAACATTCAGCTTTAACAGATGCTCTGCACTGAGAGCTCACAGGAAGGTAAGAGGAGACCTCCAAGGCTGAATGGGGAGAAAAGCTACTCCCTTATTTATCCTTGAAGCATTAATTGAGCTCCTTGTCTGTGCCAGGGACTATGCCAGGGGCTCAGAATCCAATAGAGAAGACAGAGTCCTGCTCTTGTGGCATTCACAGCCTAACAGAGAACCAGGCATTGGCCAGGCCATTAGAGGGTGACAAGTGATCCACAAGGGAAAAATAGGATTGAGGGAGAGCAAAGGACAGAGCCTGAGACCTAAGGGATTATCATTAACTAAGAGGAAAAGAGGGAGAGGAGGAGAGGATTGTTCCAGGCAGAGGGACCAGCATGAGGGAAGACCCAAGGCCAGAGCAGCACTTTCGAGGAACTGAAAGAAGCTCAGTGTGACTGTGGAGCATTGAGAAAGGGGAAGAATGGCCCAGAAACAGGAGGGAGAGGTGAGCAAGGGCCACGTTAGGCAGGGTGTCGGGACCCTGGTAAGGCAAGGCATTAGGACCCTGGTAAGGGTTTCGGATTTCAGAATTTAAACCAGTGACATCCATGGTAAAATATGAATTTAAATAAGACCATTGGGCTGTTTGTGGCAATCACGTACTAGAGACCAGCCAGGATGGTGTAGCAGGTAAAAGATGGGGTGGCCTTGACTAGGATGATGGCTATTGCTGGAGAAAAGAGGTCAGATTTTAGGGATATTTTAGAGGATTTGGGAGCTAAAGAAGAACAGAGGAGCTCATTCCTGTTGACATTCAGGATTCAGATAAACCTGGCTGAGTGACTGGTGTTGGGACTGGAGGACTGACGTAGCATTTTTCATTTGTACAATGCAGTGGATGGTTGAGTTTGTTTCATGGGAAGTCAGCTGTGGAGATACTGAGTGGAGCTGCTGCGAGGGGTCTCAAATAAAGGTGTCAAGTCATGCAGGGTTGCCAGATCAAATATGGATGCCCAGTTACACCTGAATTTTAGATAAACAACAAATAATGTTTTAGTACAAATCTGTCCTATTACTTTGGGCGTTGTCATACTAAAAAAGCATCCATTGTTTATGTGAAATTAAATTTAACTAGGCATCCTGTGTTTTTATTCGCTAAATCTGACAACCCTACAGGCAATTGAACCTGTGGATCTGAAGCTCGGGAGGGGTTTAGAAGAGAGGTGTGCTTCATAGCTGCCAGCCTAGAGCAGCACTTGGAGCATTAGGAGTGCAAGGGGTGGCTTAGGGGCAATAAACAGAGGAGACAGGTCTAGGGTGGTCTCAGTAAGTCCAATATTTAGGGTTTGGGTAGAGGAGGACAAACAGGAAAGTGTAACGGAAGCCACGGGTAGGAGAAAGAAGAAGTGACCCTCAGTGGAAAATTCAAACACGCGAGGGCTAAAACTGTTCACTGAATGTATGGAGAAGGTCATTAGTAGTTTGGATGCAGTTTATTTATATTTTGTGAGGGAGGAAAAATCTATCACAGTGAGTTGAGGCGTAAATGGAAAGTGTTTGAGATGTTTTCCTAGGAAGGAGAGGGTAATCATTGGAGGAAGAGAGAGAATCAAGGGAGGGCCTGATTTCACATTAGAGACTTGAATGTGTTTAAATGATGGGGAGCTGAGAGTAAAGAGGGAGAAGTTGAAGATAAAGGGAAAGAGGGGATAGGCCAGGTCCCTGAGATGGCAGCAAGGGTTGGGATCCAAAAGCTAAGTGGGCAAATTAGATAGAAGAGTGTGTGCCTTCCATTAAACCAGGAGGCAAAGTGGAGAGGACCTGCACAGCCAGTAGATAGGAGAAGCTGCAGGATGGCCCAAGACTCACTGCCTCAAGGCTTCTGTCTTATTTATTTATTTATTTATTTAAGATGGAGTCTTCCTTTGTCACTCATGCTGGAGTACAGTGGCACAATCTTGGCTCACTGCAACCTCTACCTCCTGGGTTCAAGCGATTCTCCTGCCTCAGCCTCCCCAAGTAGCTGGGACTATGGGTGCGACCACCATGCCCAGATATTTTTTTTTTTTTTTGTATTTTTAGTAGAGACAAGATTTCACCATGTTGGCCAGGCTGGTCTTGAACTCTTGACCTCAGGTGATCCGCCCGCCTCGGCCTCCCAAAGTGCTGGGATTACAGGCGTGAGCCACCGTTCCCGGCTGGCTTCTGTCTTATCTTTGAAAGGAGTAAGAGATAGCATCGGCTGAGAATTCAGATGGAAGTACAGATGTGGAAAGTTTGAGGACAGGGATACTTTTCAGGTAATTCCACCATGTAGTAGAATTACCAGTTTATAGGGTGGTTTTTCCAGGACTAGAAAAGGCATGGCAGGCAGCACTGAGGACCCAGTTGAGCTTGGTGGTCACAGTGCTGGAGGACCTGGCTAGCTTGCTGCTGTGGCCTTCTCCTGCAGAATCACCTGTTACGCCAGTGCAGTTCAGAGGAAGGACAGCTGCTTCATCCACCAGTGGAATTTTGGCAGGTGATGCAACAAGGTGCAATTTATGTTATAGGAGACAATGAATAAAATTCTGAGCTGTGCATCTCAGGTATGAGAAAAGAGAGTGCAGGAAGAAGCAGGGTGCTGGATTGAAAGAAAACAGAGGGGTCCATGGATGGGGCACCTGATGGGGTTAGAGGTCAGGAGGAGACAAAGTGATTGAGTAGAGAAGCTGAGAGGATAGAGAAGGCCGTCAGGATTAGTGATTTCAGAGGTAAGGGAGTTCTGGGTGGTGACTAAGTCTAGGGAGTGGTGATGGGAGTGGGTGGCCAAGTCACAGTGGAACAGAAGGTTGTCAGAGATGGGGAAAGCCAGCAGCTGAGAGGCTAGGGTGTGGGCTGCCACTCTCACGGACATGAAGTCATCCCAATGATAGCAGGGGCTCCCTGTACACACCACATCTTACCTCTCTTGGCAACACCCCACTGTGTCTCAACCACGTGGGTTGCTGTGGTGGTGGGTGTACGTGGTGTGGTGATAGTTAAAACTGGGAGGGCTCTGTGAGATGTTTCCATAATAGGAAGAGATTTTGTCACTTGTGTAAGCTTTGTGCAAAGTGGGTTCCTCAGAGCCCTCACATAGCTTGTTATCAAGATGAATCAGGATTGAGAAAATCTAAGATTCTTCCTCTACTCCCATGCTGATGGCAGCCCAGAATGGAATGCCTCCTCCCCTTCCCCCACTCCCGGAGCCTGCTCCTCTCTCATGTCCTCCCAGCCACTCTGTGTAGATAATTCAGTCTCACTCCCATGTCACCAACTCTGCCTCTTTCTATTTATTCCCACTGTGCCTGTTCTGATTCATGTTATTGCCATCAGTCTGCTAACATTACATTGTTTCTTAACTGATTTATCTGCTCCACACTTTCCCCCCAACTTTCCCCAGCTCCCCCTTCCAGGGGAGAGAGGCCAAAGAGAGGACACTCCTAGAAATGCACTCTCCAAAATACACCCTCCCCACAGCCATCAGCACAGCCTCTGCAAAATGCGGGTTAGTTTAGATGACTCCTGTCATGGAACCTTCTCAGAGGGTCTCTGTGTCTACAGAACAAAGACGACACTCCTTGCTTAGCATGGTACCAAGACTCCTCCTCACCTGACCACCTACATCTCCTCCTTCCATGTCCTATGCACCAGTTCCTGTGGGCTTTTGTATGTTAGCTGTAACAAGCCATGTACTTTCCTGACTCATGCCCTCCTCCTATTTCTCTGGCTGGCAAGAGCCTGTGCATCCCGTAGGGCTTAGCCGCAGTCACACCTTCTCTTTGGTGCCTTTTTTATCCTCATCATTTAGAATTAATCAGCCCTTTCTCTACAACAAAGCCAGCATGTCAAATCTCTGTTTAGCATACATTGTCAGCCTTGTATTGCAGTCAACTGTTTAGAAGTGGTTCAGGTAACACTTATCTATAAATATGTTTAGTTGTGTGAGACACTGAAGACACAAAGACAGAAGGCCAATTCCTGCCTTCAGAGTGCTCATGTTCTGGTGGCAGGGGGATGGGGGTTGCTGCTAGGCTGCTAGGCAATGACACAGCTTAGTGGTGTATGCTGTGATGCTTGAAGGACAAGGGTCAGGGAAGACTTCCTAGGGGAAGATGACATTTCAGGCTGCAGGGAGGAGCTGCCTGGCTTTTCAGGTAATTCCACCATGTAGTAGAATTACCAGTTTATATGTCTCTCTCCCCAGCTGCAATCTAAATTACTAAAATTCAGAGAAATGTTTTACTTATCACTGAGTCCCCACACCTCATCCCCAGAGCCTGGCACATCTTAAAGCACAGTGATGGCTGTTAGGATGGGCCTCTGGACTCCTGGAAAGCAGGAGCTCTGTCTTCTCCATTCTTTTATTCTTCTCCCTTCCAGCGCCTTGTCGTGAAGCCTTGGCAGATTGGGAGTTTGTTGAAATGAGTTATGAGAGAGCTTCCCGGAAGTAGCAGGTGCTCTGGGGACCCACGAGCAAACAGTTGGCCTGGGATGTGTCTCAGACTAGACAAGTGCGCACGACTCATGTGACTGCCGTCTAGACCCCAGATGCCAGCAAGCTGATGCTCATCCCGGCTGGGCTCCCTGAGGCTTTCTGACTGAACAAGACCTCCCAGCCTTGGCCTGTTGTCCATCATTCTTTCCTACACACTGCCAGGAAAGGGACAGGGAAGAGACACTTCCAGCAAGCAGAGACAGGGCCAAGAACTCCAGGGACCAGGCTGGAGTGACTCACTGGGACAGCGTGGGGGCACGCTGAGAAGCACCAGCAGAATGCCTCCTGCCCTGGCTGGAGACTGGACCCCAGCATAGTTTTGGAGGCTATAGATTCAGCAGTTGTGTTGTCAGCCATTGAGTCACTCATCTCAAATAAAGGACAGGGGGGACTATTCCCTCAGTGTGAGGCCCAAACAAGAAGCTGACAGGCAGCTTCTGATTTCTCCTGGGGAGAAATTATTGGCTCCTGGGCTGGGTAGTAAGGGAGGGTCCTCCAGTGGAACCTCCTTCCTCCACCTCCCCGCCCGCCACCAATTTGTATTGGGGAGGGGTAGGTATGCAGAGGGTGAAGACATTATTATGAAAACAGGAAAGTGTCCTGAATTCCAGGGCTGAGGAAAATCTCCCCAGGGCTCTCCAGTTCCTACCAGGAAGTGGGGAATTCCCAGCAGCTTGCGGTGGGTGGTGGGGAGGTGGAAAGGGAGAAGTTTCCAGAGGGTCGGGGCTTCCTTAGGGAGGGCCCTCCCATCCTGAGGCAAATCCCTGCTCATCCCTTGAAGATAGAAGTGGGCTTTGAGATCCAAGGTGCCCTTTAGCTTAGGATGTAGGGCATGGAATTCTTACTCACAGGACAGCCTCTCTCCTCATGCCTTGGCAAGGAGCCAAGACAGACGCCCTCCCCCTCCAGCAGCCAGCTCCTTCGGGTTCCTCCTCCTCCTCTCCTCCAAGTGCTCCTCCCTGGACTTCTTTATTCCCCTCATTGTCTTCTCATCTCTCCACTGAAACTAGGAGAAGGTGGAGAGTGGGCCTAGACTGTTCTTCTCTGAAAGGGTCCCTGAGTTGGGTAAGAAGAGCTGGTTTGTGGTCACGGCCTGCAATCCAATAAGCTCGGGCTCTGCCTGTGGCCAAGTTGCTCAGCTACTCCAAGTCCAGGCTTGCTCATCTGCAAAATGGGGATGCCCCTTTCCAAAACTGTTGTGCTGAGCCATTGCATGTTAGACTCTTTGCAAATTTGCTTTAGAGACTGTTGTTCATTAGTCGAACATCCATTCGGCACATTTATTGTGTGCTCAGTATGTGCTATGTGCTGTTCTGTGGGCTAAGAATGTAGAGTGAACAAAGCAGGCAAAACCCCTGCCCTCCTGGAGCTCACACTTTAGTGAGGAAGATGAACAGGAAGGAAGCCAGCAAATACACAAACATGTAATACATAATAAATACAATTGCCTGCCATGCAAAAAATAAGGAAAGGTGACAGAGGGTGGAGAGTTCTATCTTAGGATGCTCAGCAAGAGCCTCTCTGAGGAGGTGACATTTGAACAGAGGCCTGGATGTGGTGAAGGGGATGGCCAGGTGACAATGTCTGGGAGGGCCTTCCAGGCAGAGGGAGCAGTGCCAGCCAGTGCTCTGAGGCAGGGAGCAGCTTGCTCAGGGACCAGCAAGGAGTCTGAGGGTCAGGAGTGGAGTGAGCAGGACACAGTTCCAGGGAAATTAGGTCAGAGGACAAGGTAAGGCCAGGTCTCCTAGGGCCTTGTTTGTCACTTTAGGGAGCTTGCATTTTATTCTAAGTAATGGTTTTGAACAAGGGAGTGACATGATCTGATTTATGTTTTTAAAAGATTCCTCTGCGTGGAGAATTTGCTGGCAAAGCGGGGCCAGGAGAGCAGTCAAGAGGCTGTGGTCATTATTCACCACAGTGCTCCCCTTCTTCCATCTCTCCTCAGCCAAACTCCTCGTTGCCTCCCTACTGCGCCTGGAGTCTGTCTGCACACTCTGGAAGCTGCAGTGGGCTTCCCCCAGGGGCTTTGGCAGCCTCCAGCTCTCTGAGGCTTGCGATGCTCTTGGTCCGCTCCTCCTGTTGGGAACCTCCACTCCCTGGCACCTCGGTGCTGCATCACACAACCTAAAGCGCCCATTCGGGACACAAAGCACAGCACCTGTATGAGGTCCACTCTCTGACCATCCCTTCTTTCCTCCTCTGCGGGCTCCTCTCCTCTCCCTGAGGCAGAGGTGTTCTGTTCTGACTGCAGTTCTGCTGTCACCCCCACCATCCCGTTCCCTGCTGCAGGTGCAGCTGTGGTGCTTCCTGGTGAGTCAGATGCTCCCAATTGCATCCCGTCACCGGTGTCTACTAGGTGTCCACTCCGGGCATGCCTCAGGCACCTCCAAACTGAAGGCAAAGAAGGCAGACTAAACCCCTCCCCTGAGGGAGGTCTCATTCTAGTGGCGGAGATAGAAAAACACATGCACAACCTATGATCTATCAGTCGGGGAATGATAAATGCCAAGATTAAAATTAAAGCAAGGGAAGTACATTGAGAATGATGGGGGTCAGGGTCCACTCTAGACAGAAACCTGGATTATTTGGATGCGCAAGTCATGTGAGTGTCAAGGGAAAGAGTGTTTCCGGCAGAGGAAAGAGCAAGTGCGTGGCCCCAGTTGGAAAATGAGCTCCTAAAGAAGGCGAATGTGGCTGGAGGGTGAAGGGGAGCACGACTCACACCCCCATGACCGTGGCCCAGACCATGTAAACTCTTCCCATGTAAAGTCTCTCCACCTGCAGCTCACCCTCCTCCAATCTGTGGTCCCCACTCCAGTCACCCTGGACTTTCCAAGGTGAAATTTTGCACACTGGGAACCTCTGCTATAAACCATTCACTGGCTTCTCATGGCTCTTAGGATAAAGACCAAACTGTGAGGGACCACTGGGCCACTCCCCGCCTCTTCTCACCACCCACCTCACACCCTCTACTCCAAATTTTATGACCAACTTTCAGTTCCTAGAATGCACTGACTCTTGACTGAGGTCTTCCTACTTTCTGGTTCCTCTGGTCCACACATTTTTGCTGCCAGCCTCCAGCCCTTGCTCCCTTACCCACCTACCTCCTACTCACTCGCCAGGAAATCAGCAGGGGTGTGACCTCCAGCCGCCTTCCGTGATCTCAAGGTGGGCGAGGTGTCCCTCCCAGGTGCTACATTGCAAGTGCCTGAGTATGTCTCTGTACCTCTACAAGCCTGACAGGCCCATGAGTGCTTGTCTAGCTCATCGGAGGTGGAAACTTCAGCTCATAGCACTGGACTTGGCACACAGAAGGTGCTCATTAAATATTTTTTGAATAGATGGAAGGGTGATGTGGGAATGGAAATGGGAATGGTGCATCTGGAAAGGAAAAGGCATTCCAAGGAGGGGGATGATGGAGAAGGGCATGGCAAAGGCAGAATTGTGGAGACGGCCGTGTGTGCTATGTCACATGCAGCAGCAAAGGAGGCCAGCCTGATGGAGCAGAAGGTGAGGAGGTCAAAGAGGAGGTTGGGGCCAAGCGAGGGCATTTGGACTTTATTCCGGAGGCAACAAGGAGCCTCTGAAGATTATAATCAAGATGTGACATGGTCACAGCTGTGTTTAAGGACATCAATCTGGTATGACCTGCAGGTGAAACTGCAGGGCAGGGAGGAGAGAGGGGAGGGATTTGGAGACTACCCCCACTTTTGGGGGTCAGCAGGCAGACTATTCTAAACCCCTTCTTCAGCAGTAAGACCTGGTCTAGCCACAAGCCTCAGTGACCCTGGACAGTGAGCCTCTCCTCCCAGGGTTCCTCCTCCCCTCGGCAGAGGCGGATTGCCCTTCCTGGTGACTCACCCCAGAGGGGTCAGCTCCAAGCAGAAAGTCATTGTTGACAGGAAGAGGGGTCAGACTTTCCCTTCTCCGGCCAGCTTCCTGGGTACCAAAATAGCAACGCAGCACAGCAAAGAGCTGGGGTAGTGGAGGCCTCCCAAATGGGTTGGAGGACACATTGGCCCCACCCCATGCTGCCCACCCGCCCATGGGACCCACCATGCCACATGACAGCCAGCCTGACGGCACCATTCGCTGGTGAGTCAGGCAGCCCTGGAAACCCTCTCACAGCCAGCCGAGGAGATGGGAGGGACACAGAGAGAGGAGGTGCCATTTCAGCCCCCCGTGCCAGGCAGGTCGGGGTGAGAAGGGCACACCAATTAGGGCTGGTTCTGAGGCTCGCATCCGGAGGGAGATGCTGGAACCAGGGGGCATCCGAGTTGGGGACACAGTCTGGGAAGGTGTCTAAAGGAAGTGAGAATTGAAGGAGGGACAGAGTGCTACCCAGAAGGGCATAAATAGAGGCTGGGACCAGGTCAGGAAACATGTCCCTCTGGTGTAGAAGCTGCAAGTGAGAAACCACTGTGGTAGGAACCTCAGCAGGCTGCCTCCAGCTCCAGAAGCTGTTGGAGTTGAGGATTTGTTCTCTGTAGAAGAGCGACATCACCTGTGTGGTCTGGTTCCTAGGCTAGACCATCCTCTAGAATTCTGTGTGAGCCAGAATGTTCAACTAATAAGAGAAGGCTGCATACTGGGGGTAAAGGGCGGGAAAGAAGGGGGGCTTGCAGCATCTGCAGGGGCCAGAAATCACATGCACAGAGGTGCTTTCTCAGTCAGAAAAGAGCTTAGGAAACATTGAACCAGAGAACAATGCAAGCAAACCTATGTCCGGGAGTGGCTCCAGTGAAACCCACCTCATTCTCTGTGTATGGAATTCCAAACACCCCTTGTACAGGAGGAAGCAGCTACAGACTGTCCTACTCACCAGCTGGGTGGCACCTCCCGCTTTAAGTAATGGGTAAACTGGCTCAAGCAAGCCTGGGACTCAGAGACAGATGTGCGAAGCAGAGATGTTGCCATGCCTAGGCTGAGGGTTTTCAGCCAATTGGTGAGGGGAATGGAGGAGAAAGGAGAGAGGGGTGTTGGGCTGAGGGCCAGGATATTAAGAAAAGGGATGTATCCTGAGAGATGGGCTAAGGACCTAGAGAGTGAAGAGAAACACCCCCTCCCACAGCCTCTGCAGCACCCAGAGTTGCAAGATCCGAGATGTTCCTTTCTGTCCTCTCTTTGCTGTCCCCCTCTCCTCCTGGCCCTCCCAGCATTGCAGACGCTGCCTCTGGTTCGCAGCTGGGCTAAGGGCAAAAGCAGAAGCAGGAGCCTGAGCTGCTTTGTCTCTGCCTGGATTTCTGTTCTTGCAGTTGCCACAGAGCTGGCTCCTTCCCATCAGACTGGTCTTGGCTTGAACGTTACATCCTCCAAGAGGCCTTTGCTAGCCACCACAGTGATGTAGTCCACCCTGACATCACTATCACAGTCCCTGCTTTAGTTTTAAGATAGCACGTACCACGAACTGGTATTTTCTCTCGTTTCCTTGTTTATTTTTGTCTCCCCCAACTAGAATGGAAGCTCCCCGAGAGCAGGAACCTTGTCAGTGTTGTTCATGGCTATATCCCCAGCACTCAGAACAGGGCCTGGCACAGAGTAGGTGCTCAAATATTTAGCTGATTCATGATTGAATAATAATTGCTAACATTGGTTCAGTGTTACTACATGATAAGTACTTATTTCAGTTATTAACTCATGGACGAGCGAGCTATAGGCATCAGGGCAAATCCAGCTCCCTGCCTGTTTTTATAAATACATTTTATTGGAACACATGCCCATCGTGTACATGTTGTCCATGACCACTTTCATGATACAATGGCAGCATGGAGTAGTTGTAACAGAGCCTGAGGCCTCCTAGAAGTGCTAGAAGCTTTTCCTTACCCCTCCAACCCTGTACCACTCACATTCACCATACTGAGCCAGTCTCCCCTCTGCCCTTTGTTTTTGCTGCTCCCTCTGCCTGGGACCCCCTTCCTGCCCGGTCCTTCTCCCTTTTCCTTGGCTCACCTGTCATTGGCCCTGAAAATTGCACCTGATCCTGGACCTTCTCCTGGAGGCTCCCAGAGCAACCTGGGCTTCCTCCCCCGTAGCACTAACTATGGGATGCTGTCACTGGCTGCTTACCAGGCTCACCCCTTCCAACTCTGCTGGACTGTGAGCCCATTGAGAGTAGACTATCTTCTACTTTGGAAATCCTAGCACTTAATCTTGAGCCAGGCACATAGTAAACATTAAGTAAAGATTTATCAGCCGGGCACAGTGGCTCACACCTGTAATTCCAGCACTTTGGGAGGTCGAGTTGGGTGGACCACTTGAGGTCAGGAGTTTGAGACCAGCGGCTAACATGGTAAAACCCCATCTCTACTAAAAACACAAAAATTAGCCAGGCATGATGGCGGGCCCCTGTAGTCCCAGCTACCTGGGAGGCTGAGGTGGGAGAATCGCTTGGACCTGGGAGGCGGAGGTTGCAGTGAGCCGAGACTGTGCCACTGCACTCCAGCCTGGGTGACAGAGCAAGAGATCAAGACTCTGTCTGAAAAAAAAAAAAAAGATTTATCCAGTGGATGGCTATCCGATTTTTGTCAGGCATAGGGGTGAATAACGGTGCACACTAAAAATATTTACTATCTGTCCCTTCACAGAAAAGATCTGTAGACCCCTGTAGTAACTCAGTTAATCCTCACCAGTACCATTAAGGTCAGTGCTGTTATTATCTCCATTTTATAGATAAGGCAACTGAGGCATAGAGGCACAGAGGGCTTGTCTAAGATTACACAGCTATTAAGTACAGAGGCTGGAGTTGAATCAGGCAGTCTCGCTCCAGCCCATGTTGGATCATTCCCTTTCTAAGAATGTTACCTGCTTCATTCTCTTTCTAAGAATGATCAGGAGGTGCTGATGGGGTGGGAGGGATGGGCTGGCCAACGTCATAATGGAAGCAGCACAGCAGGAAGGAGAGCTGGGAGCCCAGCAGAGCTCTGATGGCCCAGGGCTATTGTTTTTGAGGCTTGGCCTGATTCTGGGACCCAGAGCTCTCAAATTCTGTTTCCTAGAGCAGGAGTCCTACCCCTAAACATACATAAACACCCCCAGCCTTCCCAATCTGAAGACTGAGTGTAGAATACTCCCCACTTAGGACTTGAGGTCTCAACATTTTCCTTAAACCTTTGACCCCTGCTACGAGTTGTCTACATGAGAGTTGTCTTAGTCTGTTTTCTGTTGTTATAGCAGAATACTTGAGACTGGGTAATTTATAAACAAAAGAAATTTATTTCCCCAGTTCTGGAAGCAGGGAAGTCCAAGGGCATGGCCCCAGCATCTGCCTGGCATCTGGTGAGGGTCTTCTTGCTGTGTTATAACAGGGTAAAAGGGCAAGCAAGCACGTGAGACACAAAGAGAGAAGCATCAGAGGACAGAATCAATGGATGACAGCACACCCACATGATAACATAAATCCATTCATGAGGACTCCCCCTCGTAGCCCCACCTCCCAACATGGTCACATTGAGGATTAAGTTTCTAACACATGAACTTTTGGGGGACATGTTAAAACCATAGCAAGAACAAGGATCCAGTGGTCTCTGATTTAACACAGTTAGGTTAATTTAAGGCTGAATATACTGTTATTTAAAAAGAGGTCGGGTGAGGTAACTCATGCCTGTAATCCCAGCGCTTTGGGAGTCTGAGGCAGGCGGATCACCTGAGGTCAGGAGTTCAAGACCAGCCTGGACAACATTGTGAAACCCCATCTCTACTAAAATACAAAAATTAGCTGGGCACGGTGGCACACATCTGTACTCCCAGCAACACAGGAGGCTGAGGCAGGAGAATTGCTTGAACCCAAGAGGCAGATGTTGCAGTGAACCAAGATCGTGCCACTGCAGGCGAGACTCCATCTCAAAAAAAAAGAAATTTTTGTTGTAGTTCCACAAAAGAATGATCTGGCTTCTATGGGCTTCACAGTTTAAACATGTTCAAGAACTTCCCATTCTTCTGATGTTGACATTTGGATGCGGTTCAACTCAGAGGTTAAAAAAAAACCCAAGAAGTAAATCCTCTAGAATCAGAAGAAAAATTGCAGCCTTGAAAATCACAGCTCTACTCATGAGGCCTCCCAGATGTGCTAGAAGCTTTTCCTTACTGATAAGAAGGGCAAAAAAAAAAAAAAAAAAAAAAAGAAGGCAAGCGCTTTCTCCTTAAGGCCCCCAGAGCAACCTGGGCTTCCTCCCCGATAGCACTAATTATGGGATGCTGTCACCGCCTGCTTCCAGCCTCAACCCTCCAGCCCACCGGACCGTGAGCTCACTGACAGTAGACTGTCTTCTACTTTGGAAATCCCAGCACGTAACCTTAAGCCAGGCACATAGAAAACATTCAATAAAGATTTATCCAGTGTATGGCTATCCAATTTTTGTCAGGCGTAGGGGTGTATAATGGAAAACAAGACGGAAGCAGAAGGTTGGGACCAACCCGACGAAGGCCCTGGCATCAGTCAAGGGTGCTAGCATTCATGCTGTGGGTGTGTGGAGCCACTGTCAGCACTAGGTGAGGCCACGGCAGGGAGGACAGTGCCCATCGGCAGGACTGCCATGCCACATGAGGGCTGGAGCAGAGCAAGGACAGACCAAGAGTGAGGAAGGCCTGACAGGTGCCCCAGCATCCTGTATGCATGCAGGTCTCTGCAGCCTTTGGAGAGCCTGGACAAGTACCCTGAGTTCTGCTAGCACCTGGGTTACACTGACAGAGCAAGTTCTGACCTGCAGCTCTGGTATCCTGCCAGAACCCATGACCTCACCCAAGTGCAGAGGGCCCATGATAAGCATGTGACACAGCAGCCAGCACGGGGACAGGCCACAGTGGGATGAAGGGATGGAGCTTAGCTTAGAAACAGGAGAGGGAAAAAGGTTACTTCCAGCAGGGAGAATGGCCTGGATTCATAAAATCCATTCATTCACTCATTCATTCATCCATTCGACAAAGCTTTATTGAGCACCTAGTATATATGGGGTCTGTGGGAGACAAAAGCTGTCTCTACATTCATAGTTTATTAAGAAGAAGGGTAAGAAATGTACATAAACACAAGAGAGACACAGAGACCAGAGAACCATGGGGCCAGAGGAGAGAGGAAGCATTCCTGTTGAGAGTGAGGGGGAAGGCTTCCCGAGGAGGGGACATTTCAGACAGGCCCTAAAGATGAGTACAAGGAGATTCCAACAAGAAGACATGGGAGGGGCAAGCAGGGAAGGCAGGAGACCATGAGCTCCTGGGGGTGGGAACCATGGCAATCTGGTTCCTAATTGTCCCTGGTCCCCGCTTGGTGGTCAGTGAGCATTTGTCTTGTTTGTTGAATGAGACAATGACTGTTTCCTGGCCCCTCCTTCTCTCTTCACCTGGATCCACCACTGATTACCCGAATTTCTCCCTCTACAGCACTTAGTCTCCTGAGCTCTGTTCCTTCTGCCAAACCCACATCTTGGCCCTCAAAGGCAAAATGTCCCTTTCTCTGACCCCACACACCCTCTCCTCATATCCTTGATCTCACCCCTGCCTATCCCCAGTACCCTGCTCCTTCAGTGGCCCTGTCTCTCCATCTGCTTAGCTTCTCCCTCTGTGGGCTCCTTCCCATTAGCTGATAAACCTGTATAAGTGTCTGGCACTCCCCCAAGCCCTCACTTCCTAATAAGATGCTGCATTTCCTAAGAACAAGTCCAGGCACCACGGGATGTGCCTCTTCACGGACCCCATCAGATGGTGCCCTATGCTTGGAAAACATTCATTGAATGGATGCATCCAATCCTGTCATCTCCTAGCATCATCAGTGGTCCTCAACGTAAAGTCAAATGTCACGTGTATGACCTACAGATGCCCAGTGAATGGGATTGATCTGGCCTGCCTCTCACTTCCTCTAGTCTTCCTCCCCAGCTCCAGTCATTCCTGAGTAATTATACTACCCAGAACCCACTACACTGCCCTTGCCTCTCCTGAGCTTTGTGCATGCTGTTCCCTCTCTCTGGAATGCTCCTTCCCTCTCTCTGGAATGCTCATCACCACGTGCACTTTTGCTCTCAATGCAGCTCAAGGGTCTCCTCCTCCCACGAGACTGTGAGCATCCTGGGAGTAAAAGGTGGTCCTGGTTAATAACTTTAGCCCTAGTGCCTACGTAGCTGCTCAATAGATGTTCATCAAATAAGCAAGTTAAGGAATATAGGGAGAAGTGCTAGTGATTCCAGAGGCATATGCTCAATTTTCCTCTTGAGTCCTGGCTCACACCTGCAAAAAGAGGTGAAATTCCTTAGGGGCACAGAGTGTCCAAGAAGACATGAGCCTATAGTCTGGTTTCCCCTAAACTCAGCTCTAGGAAGATTCTTCTTTTAAGCTGGCTTAAAGAATTAGGCATGTGCTTAATGATTTTCTTTTAATTCAAGGCAGAACGGGAGTATGACTTCTATTGTCACGTTCTAAAAATATTTTTTCTATGGTTCTCTGCTTTCTTCACAGTAAAATAGCCTTGGCATGACCCTGTTTTTGCATAACTGAAAACACAATTTAATGAAATAGCACTTTATGAGCTTTAAGGGAAGCAAATATCTGACCTAATCAGGGGTGAAAAAGGGGATAGAGACTCTATGCCAGGCTGTTCCATCTCTGTTAGGAAAGGCCCAGGGCCAGGCAGTTCCCAGCTTTTCAAGGAACATTGGCACTGGAGTCCAGGATCAATTATCCTCAATCAATCAGCAAATATTTATTGCGTGAGTACAGCATGGGGGCCTATAGCTGCAGAAAATAAGATGCATGTGAACCTGGTTTGCTTTCTATGGTGAGCTCTGTCTGGTCATATCATTCCTGTTACTTCTATGAATAATTGTAGCTAATAGTCACTGGGCAGCCACTCTGCAGCATGAGCCTGGTTGTACACTATGTTGACTTTTTGTAACACTCTGAGACACGTAGTATGACTTCCACTTAGTAGATGAGGAAATTGAAGTTCATAAAAGTTCCTACATTGCCCCAGGTCACAAAGCTAGAAAGTAGCAGATCTGAGATCTGAATGTAGATCTGATTTCAACCCCAAAGTCCTTTACTAATGATAGCCAATATCACGAGTCTTCTAAGATTACAGAGCATTTTCCAGTAAATTTCTAATTTGATTCTGTCACTACTCATGGGAGGCCAAAATTATGATAATTCCCATTTTACAGATAAAAGAACTGAGGCTTGGAGGATTCAAGCAACTTGCCAAAGGTTCCTGTTGGTAAATGGTATATCCAAAAGGATCTGAGCTGAAGCCAATTCCTGCATTCCTTCTGCTACACCTTGGCAAGGACTGGATCACTGAGTGTTGGCCCCTCAGCTGCTTCTAGCAAAGAGCTGGATACTGACAGGCAGAATTCTCACCTAACAGCCCCAGCGAACACCCTGGTGCCAAGCCATGGATGGCCCTGACTGGACTCTGCCCCAGACACCTGCCCATGGAGGACAGAAGAGGAGGCTGTTCCAGGCCAAGTGACCAGCTGCTCTGGGGACTCGCAGCCCGGCACTGGGAGCTGACAGGGAGCAGGAGGGGCAGAGCGCTCTGCCTGGGCTCCAACAAACAGGCTTTCTAGTGAATGGACCAATTGGCAGTTGTGGGTTATGTGGCCAGTTGTGGTTAGGGGAAGGGAGGAGCTCCTGGAGGAACACTGCATTCCTGCTCCTGTCAGTGACTCCGAGAGAGTTCTGGACTAAGAGGTGGGAGCACAAGCCGTGTCAACTCCTCTGGGCTCCAGAATTAAGCCCACTCCCACATCCTCCTGGCCCCTGGAGCAGGAGCTCTCCCCATGACAGGATTCAGAAGGGGCTTTCCTGAGTGGAACCAGCCTTGGTCATACGCCACCCCGCTCCCCGCACCCCCGCCACTGTTCCCTGACTGAGAAGGCATTAGCACAGACACTCTGGAGTCCCCCTTTAATGACACCTGAGGTAGCACTGACTGAACAACAAATGCAGTGCCCTCTCTGCTTCACCAGCCCCTCAACGACGACCACTCTACGCCTTCTCTAGCTATATTCTGTATTCTATATATTCTAAGCAATGCTTTAGGCATTTTATGCATAATCACCTAACTGATCCTTATACCAACCCTACGAGTAAGGCACCATTATTATTACTATTTATTTTTTACTTTTTTTTTTTTTTTTTTGAGACGGAGTCTCACTCTGTCGCCCAGGCTGGAGTGCAGTGGCCGGATCTCGGCTCACTGTAAGCTCCGCCTCCCGGGTTTAGGCCATTCTCCTGCCTCAGCCTCCCAAGTAGTTGGGACTACAGGCGCCCACCACCATGCCCAGCTACTCTTTTGTAGTTTTGGTAGAGACGGGTTTTCACCGTGTTAGCCAGGATGGTCTCGATCTGACCTCGTGATCTGTCCTCCTCAGCCTCCCAAAGTGCTGGGATTACAGGTGTGAGCCACCACGCCTGGCCGAGTAAGGGCACCATTATTAACTTCATTTTACAGATGGGAAAACTGAGGCACAAAAAGGTTAGGTACCCTACCAAGGGTCATGGAGTTATCAGGAGGCAGAGCTCGGATTTTAGCCCAAGCAGTTGGGTTACAGAGCTAATGCTCTTACTCGCCACATTCCACTTGTGAGGGCTGTGAGACTTTTCCTCCCCCCAGGGAGAAGTGCCTAGCAGCAGCCAATGGAAAGGGCACTTGTCTTCTGGCTGGAGGACCCGGGACTGGGCTGGGCTGGGCCCCCGGCCCGGGGCTCACGGCAGCCACAGAAATGAGTGAGTATTGCTCGTTGTATTTGGAGTCATCCATGACTTTCCTCCCTTCACACGGGGAAATCTTAGGAAGGTGTCCTCTCCCCACTTACTCTCCTGCTCTAGGCCTCCCCCATCTCTGCCCAGCCTGGCCTCCACACAGGCATCCAAGCATCACCTTGGACTTCCCAGTTGGCACTGGGCAAACCAACATAGAGAACCAAGACAAGGAGCAACCTTAAATCACGTAAGTGGAATAGAGGGGTCTATCTCTCTGGCTGTATCTAGGACCTGATTTCTTCTAATTCCCAATCTCTTCTCTACTCCAGGTTTCTGATTTCCTTCAAGTGACTTCTGAAGCCAAACCACTTTGGGCCTTTGGGGCACTGGAACATTTCTTCATTGTCATACTCATACCCCTTGATGTGTGTGTCCCTGGCAGTCTGTGAAGAGGGAGGCCATGTAATTCAACAAAGTGTGGACAAGCACAGGCCAGGCATGCAGCAGGCACTAAAAATGTTTATTGCACTAACAGATGACTACAGATGGTGTAGGTTCTCACTTCCTGTTTCTAGGTAATTCTCTGCCTCATTTACTCTGAAGTCACATAGGGCCAGGATAGGAAGTGAGCTTGCTGTGATGCTTGGGCACCAGCTGACACATCATCCTTTTCATGATTCTCTTTTTCCGATGAAGGTTGGAAACTTTCATTCTAGAAGGGTCCTCAGCTGAGGGGTTGTGACTTTAGGGGGTAGGGAGGCCACTTGGGAAGCCAGAATTCACTGTGGATTAATTGCTTATCAATTTCTGGGTTAGATTTTTCAGTTCTGAGGGGTTCATGAGAGCAACCTAAGAATCGGTCCTGCTGAGGTCCAGGAGACAGTGCCGGGCCTGGTTGTGGCAGGAAGCTCCAGGAGAGGAAAGTGGACAGGCTACTGATACAGTCTTGCATTGCAGCAGTGCTTGCCCTTTGTGGGTGGCACAAGTCCTGAAGCCAGCACGTATTTCTGTGGCTCTGGGACAAGGGGGACAGCTGACTTTCCCCCAGCCATAGGATGGCGTGGTCTCAACAAGTATCAATATTTCCAAAGTACCAAAGATTGGCTCTCAGTAGTTTGCCAAACACAAAGGCTTCACAGCAGCCCTAGGAAGCTGGCAGGTGGGAGCTGCTGTTCCCATTTAATTGACAAGGACATTCTGTCCAAGATCCTTCCCTGGTGGCTGCTTTACCAACCTTTATGCTGCCCCTCATCTTGAAAGTGGGAGAAGACATGACTGAAAGGGCGGGCTGCAGTACAAAGGACATAGGTGCATGGCTGGGAGATGAGACGCTCTGGCTCTGACGTCCTGCTCCCAAATCTGGTCAGCCAGGAGTCCTACATTCTGGCCCTTTCTGTAGCACTGGGACAAGAAAGCAGCATTTTCTTGGCAGCCCCAGCTTCCAAGGTAGCTGCTGTCCACCCCCAGTTGACTTTCTAAAGAGCCACAGAGCCACTTAGGTGGAAGAAAGAAAGCTGGGAAGGAAGGAGAAAAGGAAGGGAGAAAGAAAGGAAGAGAGAAGGAATAGAAAAAAGAAAGAAAAGAGAAAGAGAAAGAAATGAAGAATGAAAGGGAGAACAAACAAAAGAAAAGTAGGAAAGAAAAAAGAAGAAAGGGAGGAGGAATGGAGGGATGCATGAATAAAGGGAGAAAGAAAGAAAAGAGAAAGAGAAAGGAAGAAAGAAAGCTCTTTGTGATAGAAGGCCATTCCCTAGAAGAGATCTCAAGAGGAAATTGGCTGTCAAATAGTTTCAAGGAAATGACATTTGGACAACCAGCAAATGAGGGTTTCCTCCCACTTCCTGCCATCCATCTCCATTTCCCTCTGTTCAATCTCTCACCTCCCTCCAGTGGTTCGTTCCTCTGACAAATAGCATCTCTCCCATGCTCCCTTCTACTCTCTTCTGGGGTCAGCTGAGCACTGCTTCCTTGATGATGCTACATTAGGAAATCGTCACAACCCCAAATCTCGGATGCTTCCAATTCCCCTATACCTGTCCCAGAACCTGGCCTGGGACATGACTTCACTGGTAGTCAGCAGGGAGGCCAGCAGCTAAGCTGACCAAGGTAAGCATGCAGAGCTGAGTCCTCTTACTCCAGGACTCACTCTGGAGGTCCCCACCCTCAACTCATCATTCATGTGTGACTCTGGAGGAGGAGGTTATCCTGTGACTCTGGAGCTTATCCTGTCTGGGCCTCCATTTTTCATCCGAGGCAACATGGGGTGAAAAATCTCTTTCTGTGGTACCAGCACTCCTTGCCCATGGATGGGTACAAACAGCTTGCATGGATGTGAAGAACTAAGACACCATGTGCAGACAGACACCATCCTGCTGACTTGGCCCTAAGATGCAGGCAAGACCTGCCAGCCACAAGTCTCCCAGCCAGCCAGGCAGACGCACTGGGGCTGGGGGGCTTGCGGAGGGTGGAGGGAAGAACATCAGTTCCAGGGCAGGAGCAAGCGGAGGAGACTCAGGTGAGTCACTTGAGGCTAGCCATCAGCTTTTCCAGCCTCAATTTCCCTGTGTCTGGTGACAAAACATGTCCACATCAAGCAGATCCACAATCCCTTCTTTTAAGGTAACAGAGAAGAGACAGCTGCAAGTCCCACTGTGGAGTCATGGTTATCAAGGACCTTGCTCATCCCTCTGCAACTCCGTGAAGGCAGAGCCTCCCAGAGCCCCACAGCCCACATGTCCAAAGAGCTTTCATCACTGAACCCCTACTGTGTGTTGTGCATTGCCCTAGGGACTCCCATATGACCCATTTGACCTCATGACCACTCCTTGGGGAAAGTCTTAAAATTGCCACTGTACAAATGAGGAAAGAGAGGCTCAAAAAGCTAAGGAGTTTGTCCAAAGTTACACAGCAAATGAATGGCAGAGCTGGGACTAAAATCTGACCTTGGGACTCCCAAGTCCACTGCACCATTGAGGTGTCATTGCTTTAGAACCCATGTGAGTGAACAGATAATAGTAACAATAGCACTTACTGTCTTCAGGCCCTGTGCTAAATACTTCACAGGCCTTATCTCATTCAATACTCATAACACCTTAGTTCAGAGAGAGAAATTAACATCTCTGTTTTATAGACAAGGGAACTGAGAGAAGTTTGTCCAATGTCACACAGCAAATAACTTGGCAGAGCTACCAAGGTCAAATCACTTGTAAGTAGTGGAGTCAGGTTCAAACTAGGGTATGTAAAGAACTTCAGTTTGGGGAATGAGGACCTCAAGCCTTGCACCAACGTGGAGAATGATTACGCTCCTCCAGAAGCTGAGCAAAGTCCAAATGCCAGCCTCAGTGAACCTGGGCCAGGGCTGGGTTGGTGAAGGAGGGAGCAAGTAAAACTGGATCCCATTCTCAACAAGTCTGTTGGTTTATCTTTCTCAGGTTACTTCCTCTAATCTTTTATCAGTCTTAAGAACTGTAGTGTCAACATGTTATCTTAAATCATTATTGTACAGTGACCATGTCATTGGTGTATCCCCAGGGCCCAGCACAGTGCCTAGCATCTGGTAACACATATTTGTCAAAAGAACAAAGTATTCTCTAATGGCCTAATTCAACTCAACCATCATTAACTGGGTACCCATTATGTGCTAGGTACCATTGATCCAGAGGTGACTGAGCATGGGTGCCACCTGGAGGAAGTCTCGGTCTAGGGTGGGGACAGAATGTAACCATCGGTACCACCTTACACACTTCAAAAAGTACTGTGGAGAATGAATGGATGGCAAACGACTTATCGGAGCCAGCACTGAGGAATGAGCCAAGTCCAGTGGGAACACAAGAAAAGGACCCTTTGCTCTGCTGGGAGAGTCACAGAAGGCTTTGCTGGTGGAGGATGAGATGCGATTTCAGCCTGAAATGAGGAGTTTGTCTTCAGCCATGTGGAGAAAGGAGCATTCCAAGCAGAGGGACCAGTCTGAGCAAAGGCATTCAGGTGTAAAATTATTGCCTAGGACTGGAGTGAGGGATATGTAGTGCAACTGACAAGAGACTCCTCTTCAAGAGCAGGCCACATATCCTTTATTTCCCAGGGGGTGGAAATGGGCAGCCTCACAGAGGAATTGAATCATAATGAATTGAAGAAAGAAAAAGCCCCTGAAGTTGGCATTATAATTAATAGGTTTAGGCTCAGGCTCATCCTACTAGTCCTCACTTAGATTCATTCTCATATAGAAACAAAACGTGATTAATCACCTCAGTAAGTGCAATTTCCGAAAACATCCAGGGAAATCTAGGGTCCAGGTGCAGGACCTTTCCAATCTGAGCTGGATTTTGCCTCCAGGAGAGAGCATGGGTACCAGCCAGCATTTTCATCATCTAAGGGTCAGGTGCCCTGAAGTGTCTGCTGGCACCCAGGGAACAGCCCCCCAGCTTGCTGTCGTAGGACACAGCTGCTCCCTTCCTGGTCAGGTAGCTGGCATCCCTCCCATAATGGGACTTGAGGCTGGGCGGGCTGCTTGGGGACTGCAGAGGAAGAAGGGGGCTGCCGGCAAACCTGCTGACTCAGGCTCCACGAGGGAGCAAGTAACACTGGACTCCTTTCGGCACTCCGAGAATGGGGTGGGGGCGTCTTCAAAGGATTTTCCTCCCTTCCCAGTGCTTGTCCCTGCTCTCGGTCCGTTTTCTGCTAAGATTTGGGGATTTTCAGGCCTGCAGGGAAAGTCCCTTGGGAAGATCATAGAAAGAGCGCTAGCACCGGATCAGTCTGGAGAGCGCGGAAGGAAAGGGTCGGTCCGCAGAGGGCGCGGGGAAGGCGGGGTGGGGACGCGGTGGAGCCCGCGCTCCTTTGCTGAAGGCTTGGAAGTGCAGCGCAGAAGACAGAGGGTGACTGGGAAGACGCGCGAGCGGGGCCGGCCGGCCGGCGGGTGGGGGAGGGGGAGGCGGGGGAGGCGGCTGAGTGGGCCTCTGGAGTGTGTGTGTCTGTGTCAGTGCGCGCGCGTGTGTGTGTGTGTGTGTGTGTGTATGTGTGTGTCTGGCGCCTGGCCAGGGTGATTTCCCATAAACCACATGCCCCCACAGCCTCTCTTAAAAGGCTGTGCCGAGGGCTGGCCAGTGAGGCTCGGCCCGGGGAAAGTGAAAGTTTGTCTGGGTCCTCTCGGCGCCAGAGCCGCTCTCCGCATCCCGGGACAGCGGCGCGGCCCTCGGCCGGGGCGCCCACTCCGCAGCGGCCAGCGAGCGAGCGAGTAAGCGAGGGCGGCCGACGCGCCCGGCCGGGACCCAGCTGCCCGTATGACCGCGCCGGGCGCCGCCGGGCGCTGCCCTCCCACGGTAAGCGGCGGCCGCAGCGCGGGGCCCGGGACAGGCTGGGACGGGGGCTCGGCGGCCAGGCGGCCGGGCGGCCGGGAGCTGCCAGTCGGAGCCGACAGCCTGGGCGCGCAGGCTGCACTGGCCTGGCGTTCCCGCCGCGGACCAACCGCCTTTGCGCACCGACTGGGCCCCTGGCGCCAGGGCGGAGGCCGGTGGCGGCCCTGCAGCTGCACCCCGACTGCCAGGCTTCCCTGGGAAACGGAGGGCTGCTCACCCCATTGCACGGAGGGGAACACTGAGCCACCTGCAGGCACGAGCCCCCGCTCAGCCAGGGTGCCCTGCCTCTCTCCGTACCCGCCACCACCAAGGCACGGGCAGAGTGGCTGTGCGCTGTGTGCCCTCCCCCGTGGGCACCTTCCTCATCGGCCACACACGTGCTTCCAAGGCCCTGCAGGGGAATGGGCGCTTCTGGGCAGGGAAAGTTCAGGGGGTCAACCAGATTATAGAACGCCAGGGCCTTGCTGGCAGAGGGACGGAGAGGGGCAAGCCACTGCTTGTTCCAGCCCACAGGCAGGAGCTGCGGAGGACTTGGGTGGCTGTTTGGGGGGGGCGGGGGCAGGGGACGTGGGGTGGGGGGACGGCAACAGCCCCTCGCTGGGGCTGCTTGGGGCTAGCTCAGAATCTCTTTTTCTTGCAAATTCTGGTTTCATCGGTTGGGGAGATTCTGGGCTTTGTGGTGGTTTATGGTGGTTTGCAGTGCTTGAGGAAAATGGAAAGAGGGTTTGGTGTTGCAGAGCTGTGTCCAGGGGCAGGGTCTGCTCCTGACTGTGCAGGGGATGCCCTTCCCTAACTGTGGCAGTAGCAGATGCAGCCGTAGAAAGTGAGCGCGGCACTGTTCATGACCAGTCAGTGGGCTCATAATGGGTTTGCTTCTGAGGAGTCCTAGAAGAAAATGAGAGGGGAAACCTGGGGGGGAAAGAGCAGAAAATTATTTGGGGGTAGAGGAGAGAGGGTTGCAGGTGAGGTGAGAGAGAAAGGGAAGAGTGGGTCCACAGAAAGAAAGTGCCCCACTGAGAGAGAGGAGATAGGGTTGAGAGGGGAAGGGAGAAGGGCTAGCCATAGGCAGGAAAGCAAAGCTTCAGGGCTGAAGGGGAGACCATGAGGAAAGAAGAGGAAGACAAGGGGGCTGTGTTTAGACAGGGGAAATCCAAGGGCCCGGTTCTGCCAGGTCTCTCCAGAGGCCTTGTTGAGGGGGAAGATGAAATGGAATAGGATAGGTGGCAGAGGAGGCTGGACAGCTGGACAGAGGTGTCCTGGCATCTCTGAGCCTGCAGCAGAGATTCCTTCTGAGGGCTGCTCCCCAGGCAGAAGCCAGGGCTGGGAGTGGGAGGAAGAGGCAGTCAGAGGAGAGCCTGCCCAGCCAGATGCAAGCCAGAGTGTTAACCCCCCACTGTCTGTCCAGATCCTCCTGAGGCAGAATGGAGGCCCCAGGTCCAGGGGTATCCCCTTTGGCCACCTTCGAAGTCAGCCTCTCATGTGGTGGCTGCACTCTCCCCACACTGATGCCTGAAATATCACCAAAGCCAGACAGCCCTTGGGGTTAAGCATTGCTCCCACCTTGCTCTCCTCCAGGGAGGTTGTCATCCTGAGCGGTCCCTTTCATACGCACCATTCACTCCAGACCTTGAGTGGCAGCCAGCCTGGGGTAGATACACCGTCTAGTGGCCCAGTTTCCTCCAATCATTCTTGAACCTAAGGTTCCTGAGAACCTGGGCCATTGTTCCCACCCAGGGCAACCTCCCCAACAGAGCTTGAAGTCCCCCCAGCCCCCATGACTGTCGTCACGTGCGCTGAGTGTGTGCCCTCCCTCGTGGGCACCTTCCTCATCGGCCACACATGTGCTTCCAAGGCAGCCTCTTCCACACTTTCCCTCCCTCAGATCGGCCAGGACCCTCACCGTCCCTGTGCTGAGTGGTATTAAACTGTCCTCTGCCTCTTCCTTCCATGCCTCCCACCCCTCTCCTGCCATCAGCTTCTCCCCATCTTTCAAGGGCTCACTGAGGTCCCTCCTCTCTGCAGTCTCCCTGGTCACCCAGCCAGAGCTGCCTTCTCCTCCCCATAAGAGCTGGCAAGCATTTGGGCTTTTGGTGATATGTAGATTAGCACATTGTTGTGGGCTGTTTCATAGCCTCCTTGTGTTTTTCCAGTGAGCAACTTATTTGCAGTATTTGTCTCAACATCTGGATTACTGAGGCAAAACCCAGAGTCCAGGATAGTGTCAACCCTCACCCTACCCTGCCAGCATTTCCCTGAATCTGGGGGCATCAGCTGCCAGGAGGCTTAGGAGCTCTCAGGAGGTGACCTCAAGCTGGAGAAAGAAAGCCCAAGAGTCCCTCTGCTTTTGGCTGAAGAAGGAGAGACCTAGGGCCAAGTGTAGGGATGAGGAGACCTCAGTGAAGAGAAGGAAGAGAGGAAGAGGAAAGACAGGGCATCAGGAGCCAGTCCCATCACTCTGGTGCTGAGCAGCTACTGGGCCAGGTGGGTGCTGGGAGAGAAGAGGGGTCTCAGAAAAAACTTCTCTGCCATGATAAGAGGTGGCTGGCTGGAGGCAAGGCCTGATGGTGCTCAAATAGGCAGGTGGCAGGCAAGAGATGGCCCGTTACTGGCACTGGTGCCTCTGATTAATCAGTTGGGCTCCTTTTGAAACACATACCCAGGGCTCCAAGAGGTCTCTGGCAAGGGATGAGTTCCAGTGAAACTGAGTTTGATCCCACAGTCTTTCCAGTGGCAGAGCCAGATCTGCATTGAACCAGGTGGGAGGAAGTGCTGGGCCCAGGGGAGGTGTCTCTGGCTTGCCATCTGAAAGCCGGTGCATGAACGTGAACTTGAGGGCAGTTCAAAAAGTGCTTGGCTCAGTGTTGATGTTACAGAGACAGAAAAAATGGGTAGATGCAAGTCCTGCCCTCGAGTTTCCTGTGTCATTAAAATTTAGACTGGTAGGCACACCATCTGTGTCACTATTAGTTCAATGTGTAGTTAGGTTTGGCTTAATCTGGGAAGGCTTCTTGTAGGTGACATTTGGGTTGTTTTCATGGTAGAACAAGGTTGTGCTGTGGCTGCTAGAAATCCTGGGAAAGCTGGATTTGAGGGATGCTGTATCCTGAGGTAAGGGGCAGAGCCTGTAGCATTGTAGGTTTGAGGCCTTTGTTTTTCTGCTGTGAGCAGGGCATGGGGATAACTGGGGAGAGTGAGGGCTGGGGAGAAATGACACCCTCTCTGTCACAGACATGGCTGGGCTCCCTGCTGTTGTTGGTCTGTCTCCTGGCGAGCAGGAGTATCACCGAGGAGGTGTCGGAGTACTGTAGCCACATGATTGGGAGTGGACACCTGCAGTCTCTGCAGCGGCTGGTGAGTGCGTGGCCATGCTGTATTCTACCTTCTCTCCACTGGGGAAATGGAGGCAGGAGCCAGGGAGCAGGTCAAAGAGAGCAGTTGCAGGCAGGAAAATAGGGCAGTGCAGGACATTGCTTGTGGTTCCCACTAGCTCCACCAGTGATGTCCTTCACTAGCCTTCCCAAAGTTAGGACCTCTGGTCTCCCCAGCTCTGAAGCCCTCTCTGACTCCCCTGCAGGCAGTGGATGGGGTGGGCTTCCAGCTGCTTGCCTGGGTTAGTGATTGCCCAGGAATATCAACCACTAATTCTGAAAAGGCTTCTGAGGTCTGCTGTCCCTCAGTGGGATGCCTCCTCTGGGAAGCTAGCCCAGGCAGCCTGCTGTGTCCAGATGTTGCGTCTAGCTCCTGGACTCTCATGTGTGGCGCCAGTCTGGCATCAGAGCCCCACCCAGATTTGGAGGGGAAGTGCTCACTTAACTCCCAGCCTTCCACCCTCACTTCCCTGGCTCTTGCCCATACCCTGAGGCTGGGATGGCCTGCTCGTCTAGGCCATGAAGGAGCCCGTATCTCATTCTAATCAGGCCCATACGTGGTCCACCCAGGCAGAATCAGGTTGCTGTCATGGCTGCCGTCCTGCTCACTGGGAATTTACCATCCCTCTGGCCAGCTAGGCAGGGTGGGGCCTCACTGGCTAAGGCCAGCTCCAGGGCCCTGAGCTTGGGGCCTGTGGGCTATGCCTTCCACCTCTCTTGCCCTAGCGCTACTTCTCCTGCATGTAGTTGCTGTAGCAATCCAAGGTAGACCAAGAGCCCCAGCATTCTCTGAGGCTTAAAACCCAGAACTGCTGCTCTGGGGCTAAAGAGGGCTTTAAGGGCATCCAGCTCCAACGCCTACAGATGTTCAGTCCCCAGAGCTTGTCCAGCCTCTGCTTGAATTCCTGCCATGACAGGGTGCTCACTACCTCCCAGGGAAGATTATATCCTATATTCTCCTATAGACATTTCTTTCTTAAAACAAATGGGCATTTGTCAGATTTCCTGGGGTGGCAGATGGAAGGAAAAGACTTGTTCTTCTACAGCCTTCCCCTGGGCATATGGAAGGCACTGATCTTCTCCTAGACTTGACTGTCTTTCCACATGTGGTTGGCAGGGATGAAGTTCAAACCCCAATGTATTCAGAAGTTAAGGTCCCCGTTCTGAAGAAGGCTGAGTTGAGCTGTAGGTTGCCCTGCAATCATTGGCCTGCTCTCTCTTACAGATTGACAGTCAGATGGAGACCTCGTGCCAAATTACCTTTGAGTTTGTAGACCAGGAACAGTTGGTGAGTGATAGCTGTTTACAAAATCCATGTACCAGTCTGCATGCAACTCCCAGGGTGGGGTGTGTGTGGGAACATGAAGGCAGCAGAATGCCTACAGCTGGAAAGGTTGAGAGTGTGAGGATCCACGGGTGCTCAACTCTGGGGTGCCAGTATCCAGGGCTCAAGTCCCCTGCCATTCCCTTCTCCTGGCTTGATACATAACAAACGCTCACTAGGTACCAAGCACTTTGCTAATTTAGTTCTGACAGTACCACTATGTGGTACACAAATACTGTTTATTATCCACAGAGAGGTGAAAGGAGCATAGCTAGTAGGTGGTAGAGGCCTGATTTGAATCCAGGAAGGTTGGTTGTAGGGCTTGAGGCAAATCAATACTTCTTCCAGGTCACATGCTTCGCTTAAGGATGTCACTTCTTTTCACTAGGCCAACCAGCAGGCAGGGAGGCAGTCCAGCCCTTCCTGGACTTGCCCCACACCCAGCAAGCCACCAAGTGCTGCTGGTTCTGCCTCTCAGCATCTCTGGGTTCTGTCTCCTCCATCCCTACCTTCACCCCTCAATCAGTTGCTTGGACAATTTCAGGAGCCTCCTAACTGGTCTCCCTGCTTTTAGTTCACTCTTCATCTTACCACTAGGGGGAATTTTCTGAAACGCCAACCTGCTGCCTTTACCTCACTCTCCCAAAACCATCAGGGGCCCCATCACTCCAGAAGAAAGCCAAGGTTGTCTAGCCTGGGTTACACCAGGTCTAGCCATTCTCCACCACATAAACCTGTACACCGCCTCTCCATTCCCTGCTCCTTCCTGCCTCCCATCTTTGCACAAGCTCTTCCCAATGACTGTCATGCCTTTCCACCTGCTCCCCCAGTCACTATTCCACATCTGTTCATCTTTATGCCTCATGCAAAACTGCCATGGTATCCAGAAGTTGCCCCTGTCTCTGAGCTTCCACACACCAGACCCATATGCACCTCTGTTAGTACTGGAGACCACCTCATGGTCCAAAGAATAGCCTCAGTATTTTATAGCCTCACTCACTCGCTTGCTCTAGCATTCATGCCTGAACTAGCATTTGCTAGGAACCTACTGGACTAGATGCTGGGGGTAGGGAGCTAAAGCAGAGTGGGTCTTCAAGGCAACTACCATCTCTTTAGGGAGACAAAACACAGAGGTTATCCTTTGTACCATGAGATAGTCTTCACCCCCCCTATATCCTGGAGGATTTGAAGGGGCCATATGGTAAAAGATTTTTGTGAAAGGAAGCCAAGAGGAAGACAGAAAGAAAGGCAGGGGGAGGTTCCCTGGAGCCCACCTTCCCTATGTACATCCATCCTGATTAAAACCTCATATTCCAGAAACCCAGAGAACTCTCTAATCAGAATCCACATTTCCTTCACTCTAACCCAGTCTCCAATAGTGCTAGATCCCAAAGAGAGAGAAAGACAGGCAAGCTGAGGGCAGCTTTCTCCTCGTTGCTGGCATGGTGTGGTCCCTCCCCTGGGGGAAGGGGGAGAGCAAGCTGCAACCCTCCATCTGCCTGGGGTTGGGGGTTCCCAGGCCACAATGGCCAGGCTATAAGCCTCAGGTTCCTGTTTTTTCAGAAAGATCCGGTGTGCTACCTTAAGAAGGCATTTCTCCTGGTACAAGACATAATGGAGGACACCATGCGCTTCAGAGACAACACCCCCAATGCCATCGCCATTGTGCAGCTGCAGGAACTCTCTTTGAGGCTGAAGAGCTGCTTCACCAAGGATTATGAAGAGCATGACAAGGTAGGAAGCCCTGAGGCCGGGAGCACTGAGTGAGGGCAGAGGGCGGCTACAGAGGCGCTGCTTGGTCCACAGGCACAGAGGACGTTTGCTTACCTCGCCTCATGCCGTTGCTTACTCACTCTCGTTCATTTGTCATCCCACCAACCTTTACCAGGCAGGAGGCACGAGGGATCATGCTGGGCCCTGACGATGTCATCATGAGCAACAAATACATGGTCCCACCCCATGCAGCTTATAGTCAAGTGAGCTTGGCAGCTGTTAAACAAACCATGACACCAGTCAATAGAATTACAAACTATAAGGACTGTTCATTCCAACAGCAAGCAGTTTTTGTGTGTCTCTTGTGTACCAGATACTGTTCTAGACACCAGGAAACAGCTGTGATCAAAACAGACAAAAATCCCCACATTCCTGGAACTTACATTTGGGGGTGGTGGTAGTGGTGGTGAGACAGTTAACAAAATATGTATGTAAAATATACAATATGTAGCATGGCAATAACAGCATTGGAGAAGAGTAAACCAGGGATGAGACGACCCGAAGGAGGTGGAGGAGTGAGCTGGGAACAAGAACCGTGAAGGGCTCAGGGAGAGCAACAGGGAACTCAGACTTCCATGGAGTTGGGAAGGCAGAGACAAGGAAGGCTTCTGAGTAAGCAAATATTGATTTGAGCTCCAAAGATGAGTAAGAGTTGAAAGTGGTAAGGCTAGAAGAACATTCTGGAACAGGAAAAGCTATGCAGAAAGCCCTAAGGTAAACAAACAGGAAAGTGCACATTCAGGGACCCAAAGGGTTATAAGCATGGCCAGAGCATGGGAAGTGCAGGAGGGAGAGGAGAGAAGGCAGAAGCCAGATCATGTGTGATTTTAGAGATGTGGGATTTTGTCTTAAGGGTGAGGGAAGCTGTCATGAACAGGATGTGGCTTACTCTCAGGTTATAAGACTGACCTGGTTGCTGTGTGGAGGATAAACCACGGGGCAGGAATGGAGGCTGGGAGACCAGCAGAAGGTGCGAGTCCAGGCTAGACGCTTGGACCAGGTGGTACAGTGAAGGTGGAGGCAAGTGGACTGGACATTTTCCCATGAGCTTGGGGGCCAGAATCAACAAGACTTGGTATGTGCAGTGGATGCGAGAAGCTGAGGGAAAGGAAAAGCCAAGGATGGTTTTTGTCTTGAGCACCTGGGTATTCCAATGATGCTGAAATGGGGATGATCCATGGGCAGAGCAGGTTTGAGGGAAGACAGTTCAGTCTGGGGCACAGCAGACGTGAGGTGCTCATGAAATGGTGAGTGGAGACATTGAGCAGGCAGCTGGGTGTGCGGGTCTTCAGTGTGACCGGCAATGCACAGATCTATGAGGCATGGGGGTTCGGCTTATCTGTGAAGCCATGGGACTGGACAGCACAGACACTGTGAGAAGAGAAGCAGGCCCAGGAACCCAGCATTTGGAGGGCAAGCAGAGGACAGCGGACCTGGCAAGGGGCAGCCTGAAGGTGGGAGGAAAAGAGGGAGAGTGCAGAGTCAAGGCACTAGGTTCCAAGATGGAAAAAGGGATGGAATTTCATAAAAGAGGGTTGAGAAATCAAGCAAGGGGAGGGCTAAAATTATCCATTGGATTTGGCAACGTGTCACAGGTGCCGGATCAGGGTGAATAGAAAGGAAGTAGAGACACCACTGTGGAAGAACTTGGATCCGAATGGGGGCAGGAAAAGAGATATAGCTGGAGGGAGTGTGTGATTGAGGAGGACTTTTTGTTCTGTTTTTGTTGTCATTGTTGTTTTGAGACAGGGTCTTACTCTGTCACCCAGGCTGAAGTTCAGCAGTGCAATCACGGCTCACTGCAGCCCCAACCTCCCAGGCTCAATTGATCCTCTGACTTCAGTCTCCTGAGTAGCTGGGACAACAGGCACACCCCACTATGCCCAGCTATTTTTTGTAGAGACAGGGTTTCACCATGTTGCCCAGGCTGGTCTCAAACTCCCAGGCTCAAGCGATCTGTCTGCCTTGGCCTCCCAGAGTGCTGGGATTACAAATGTGAGTTACTGTGCCTGGCCAGGAAAACATTTTCAATAAGACAGGTACTAAATCTGTGATTTTCTAACATTAAGATTCCTGAGAATCACTTGGAAATATGTTGAAAATGCATATTCCCAGACACACCCCTAGACAGTCTGATATACTGGGTTTAAGAGTGGCTCCAGGGCCGGGCATGGTGGCTCATGCCTCTAATCCTGGCACTTTGGGAGGCCGAGGCAGGTGGATCACCTGAGGTCAGGAGTTCAAGACCAGCCTGCCCAACAGGGTGAAACCCCATCTCTACTAAAAATACAAAAATTAGCAGGGGCTGGTGGCGTATGCCTATAATCCCAGCTACTCGGGAGGCTGAGGCAGGAGAATCGCTTGAACCAGGGTGGCAGAGGTTGCAGTGAGCCAAGATCAAAACTTCATCTAAAAAAAAAAGTGACCCCAGGAATCTGCATCTTAAGCAGCTGTCCCACTGATGATTCTGACCCCCTTGGATGTTCACCCATAGACGGGTGTGAATGCTGTGGGGCAGGCTTCAGGAGAGAGGGTGGGTGAAGCTGGAGGAGCTAGCTCCCATCAAGTCTCCGGAGAAGACAGTGGGAGGTATTCGGAGCTCCTGAGGGAACTCAGAGTGAGACTCCATCAAAAAAAAAAGTTGGGCATAGTGGGGTGTGCCCAACTCTAGCCATCTCAGCTCACTGCAACCTCTGCTTCCCGGGTTCAAGCGATTCTCCTGCCTCAGCCTCCCGAGTAGCTGGGATTTCAGGCACGTGCCATCATGCCAGGCTAATTTTTGTCTTTTTAGCTGGGATTACAGGCACGTGCCACCATGCCCGGCTAATTTTTTTCTTTTTAGTAAAGACAAGGTTTCACCATGTTGGTCAGGCTGATCTCGAACTCCTGACCTCATGATCAGCCTGCCTCAAACTCCCAAAGTGCCAGGATTAGAGGCATGAGCCACCGCGCCCGGCCTATCTGGTAAACAGTTCTTAAGAGCTGACTGTGCACAGGCCAGGGGGATGCAGCGATGCCTTCAAGGACTTCACAGCTTAGAAAAGCCCATGGTTCTTCCCTGTGAAGCTCAGTTTAAGGAAAAACTTGGTATTTGTGAGTCAGTGGCAGTTAGGCCCTGGATGAAGCTGTGGGCATGCATGGCATGGCCTTGTGTGAAAGGAGAGGTGGGCCCAGGAGTGAACCCTGAGGGATAGCAGCATTTGGACATCAGGAGGAGAAGGGGAGCTTGGTAAGGAGACAGAAGGAGCAGCTTGAGAGGTGGGAGAAGACTCAGGATGATGCAGCTTCTCAGAGTTCTAGTAGGTGTAGGAAGCCGGGGCCCCTTGGGCAGCACAGAAGACAGGCTGGGACCTCCTCAGCCCTCCCGCCAAGACACACCAACGCCAGCAAAGGACCCACAGGCCTGGCGGCTGCCTCGTTCCCTTCTCCACACTGCAGCTCGATGATTTTTCTCAAACTGAACGCTTACCATGCCACCGCCCACCCATAACACCCCTTCAGATGTTTTCCCTTTGCTCTGTGGACAAAACTAAAAGTTCTGGGCTTGGCCCACAAGGCCCTCAAGACCTGGCGCTTGCTAACCTCTCTCCTTTTGCATCTCTTGCCATGCTCCTCCTAGATGGTAGTGCTGCAGCCACGCCAGCCTTCTTTTAGTCTTTGGACCTTTCATGCATTTTCTTGCCTCAGGACCTTTGCACAGTCTGTTCTTGCAGCCTGGACAGCTCTCTGGAATCCCATCTCTTTCCTGGTTAACTCTTGCTCATCTTTTAGTTGATTCCTTGGGGAAATTCTCCCTGAACACTTGTTTTGTTTCCCTTGTTGCACACCATCGGATGACCCAGTACTTCTTCATAGGACTCATTGCACTTGTAACAATGTGTTTAGTCCCTGCTGGACTCAGTGTCCAACTCAGCCAGGAACCACCTCTCTCTTGTTCATTGCGTGATTCCCAGATAATTACCATATGCCTGGCACATAAACATGTGTTGAATGGGTTGGTGAATAAATGACATATCTCATAACCTCAGGACTCATTCTGCTGCAAACCAGGGGAAAGGGGAGGGAGGAAACAAAAGGGAAAAAGAAGACAGATGTGAGAAAGGCCAAGGGAATTTGACAAACAAGACGGAGACATGGGGCCAATGGTCATGCTCACAAAAGGGGGCCCTGATCTCCTTCCAGGCCTGCGTCCGAACTTTCTATGAGACACCTCTCCAGTTGCTGGAGAAGGTCAAGAATGTCTTTAATGAAACAAAGAATCTTCTTGACAAGGACTGGAATATTTTCAGCAAGAACTGCAACAACAGCTTTGCTGAATGCTCCGGCCAAGGTAAGCATGGCAGGGGCCAGGAAGTGTGTGGGGGTGGTGGCATATGGAACGGGGATTGGGAGGTGAGATGTGAAGCTGGGGGGACCCCTGGGGAGGCAGCCTGGCTGCTACTTGTGTTCCTGTATGCATGAATGTGCTTGTTCCGTGTACATATGTGGCTTCACGTGCCTCTGGTCCTGGGCACATGTCTTTTCTGATATGTGTGTGCATGCACACCTACTTCTGTCTGCATGTGGCAGCGTCAAGAAGGATCATGCTGGTGCCTTGGGATTAGAGAGTGGAAATGGGAGCCTGTCTTGGGAGCCCTGTAGGTATGGAAGCTTTCCCCACTGGCTCTGCAGGCTGACTGAACATGTGGGGGGTTCTGTGGAGACAGCTGACACCCATCTGGGAGTCAGGGCCCTTGCTCCAGGAGCTCTGCTGCGAATCACCATGATACCCTGGCTCCCGAAGTCCCCAGGATGCCTTGGGCGTTCCCTCAAGGGACAAGGCTGGATTTGAAGTCTGAGCATCATTGGAACTCCCAGGGCTGGCTCAGCTGCATACATGTGTACACTGCGTGTCCTCGTCTCTGCGTCTCGTGCCACACATGCCCTCCTACATTCAACCTTGCTTCCCAAGGCAGGGTCTAGGGCCCTGCAACCTGCCAGTGGCCAAGTCTGGTCTCGTTGCTTCAATCCCAAGGCTTCAAGACTTGGCTGCATTCTAGCCCCAGCTTGTTCCTGCCTGGGGCTGTGGCTGTGGCTGTGTGGCTCCTGGCTATGCATGAAACCAGTGTCTTTGGGGCTTGAAGTTGTCTTGTGTTGGTCTGGAAGGCAACTGTTCAACCTCCTGACCTGCTGCTGCTCACCCCTAACTTGGCCTGTGGCCAGTGGGTACCCTGCATGGGCTGTTCTTTTATCTTCCTTCTCCCCTACCCCCAGTGTGTACATCTCAACCCTGTTCTTTGTCACTGCCCATAAGACCCTGCATATGGCACCTTCCCTGTGTCATGAGCACCCACTCTAGTCCCATCCTCTTCTCAGCTCCAGGGCTGAGCTAGGAGATGAGGGCCCCCCAGACTCATATTCCCCTCTTGCCCCGCTCTAGGAAAGCTGTGCTGGAGGCTAGTGACTCTATCTCCTCCCCATCTTTCTCTCTCCCTCTCTCTATGGTTCTTTCAGATGTGGTGACCAAGCCTGATTGCAACTGCCTGTACCCCAAAGCCATCCCTAGCAGTGACCCGGCCTCTGTCTCCCCTCATCAACCCCTCGCCCCCTCCATGGCCCCTATGGCTGGCTTGACCTGGGATGACTCTGAGGGAACTGAGGGCAGCTCCCTCTTGCCTGGTGAGCAGCCCCTGCGCACAGTGGATCCAGGCAGTGCCAAGCAGCGACCACCCAGGAGCACCTGCCAGAGCCTTGAGCCGCCAGAGACCCCGGTTGTCAAGGACAGCACCATCGGTGGCTCACCACAGCCTCGCCCCTCTGTCAGGGCCTTCAACACCGGGATGGAGGATATTCTTGATTCGGCAATGGGCACTAACTGGGCCCCAGAAGAAGCCTCTGGAGAGGCCAGTGAGATTCCTGTGTCCCAAGGGACAGAGCTTTACCCCTCCAGGCCAGGAGGGGGCAGCATGCAGACAGAGCCCGCCAAACCCAGCAACTTCCTCTCAGCATCTTCTCCACTCCCTGCATCAGCAAAGGGCCAACAGCTGGCAGATGTAACTGGTACCACTTTGCCCAGGGTGGGCCCCATGAGGCCCACTGGCCAGGACTGGAATCACACCCCCCAGAAGACAGACCATCCATCTGCCCTGCTGAGAGACCCCCCGGAGCCAGGCTCTCCCAGGACCTCACCACCACGCCCCCAAGGCCTCAGCAACCCCTCCACTCTCTCTGCTCAGCCACAGCTTTCCAGAAGCCACTCCTCGGGCAGCGTGCTGCCCCTTGGGGAGCTGGAGGGCAGGAGGAGCACCAGGGATCGGAGGAGCCCCGCAGAGCCGGAAGGAGGACCAGCAAGTGAAGGGGCAGCCGGGCCCCTGGCCCGTTTTAACTCCGTTCCTTTGACTGACACAGGCCATGAGAGGCAGCGCGAGGGATCCTCCAGCCCGCAGCTCCAGGAGTCTGTCTTCCACCTGCTGGTGCCCAGTGTCATCCTGGTCTTGCTGGCTGTCGGAGGCCTCTTGTTCTACAGGCGGAGGCGGCGGGTGAGCAGATCCCCATGAGGAAGAAGAGGGCGTCCCTTAGGGCAGGGGCAGAGCCTGGTGGGGGTGCAGGTGAGGGGGACAGCTTGGTTGTGGCCTGAGTTCTTCAGACGCAGAGAGATAGGGGCTGGCTCAGCACAGAGGATGAGAGGTGGAAATTGAGGATTGCTTCGAGAATGGGGAAGGCTCAAGCTATAAGGTCAATGGGAAGGGAGTGGAGCAGAAGGGAGCGGGAGAGAATATTCTTGGGCTGACAGCAGGATGACATCCAGACAGGCAGGGAGCTGGAGGAGGAGAGCAATGCTGTGTGAGTGTGTCAGGGCGGGCGTACACTGGGAGTTCTGCAGAGCCTGGGACAGGAGGACCGATAGGGAGCAGCCTGCAAGGGCGTGGGGAGAGGAGAGGGAACACCATCAGCAGAGAGACCTCACAAATCTCCCTTGGGCCTCTGGCTGATCCCCACTTTTGGGAAGCTGGAAGGACTCTTGCAACTCTCTCATAAATACCTGGGGCAGCCCTTACTGGGGATGGGGCCACCGTCCCCCCACCCTCCCCCGGCTCCTCAGTGAGATGCTCTTTCCTGTCCTCAGAGCCGTCAAGAGCCTCAGAGAGCGGATTCTCCCTTGGAGCAGCCAGAAGGCAGGTGAGAGCTTGAGGTGGGGCTCTGGGAGGCACTGGGGGCCTGGCTTGGGATCTGTTTCCCCTCTTCGTGGTGGTGGGGCTCTCCTGCTTGCTCTGAGGAAATGGAGCTGCGGAACAGGATGGGGTAGAGACGGTCTTCTCTCCTTTCCCAGATATCTGGGCTTTTTCCTCATTTCTCCGTAGAGTTAGACGGTTCTGGGATTTTTCAATCTGAGAGGGCCTAGAGCATGTGTGGGGCTTAGGGGTGAACTTACGGGGTCCCCTTACTCCCCTGCTCCTGCTGATGTCTAATGCCAGTGCTGTGCTCTGCCTACAGCCCCCTGACTCAGGATGAGGACAGACAGGTGGAACTGCCAGTGTAGAGGGAATTCTAAGGTAAGATTCTGATTTTGATCTCCACTCCTAAAACTTAGCTATACCCTTTTCCAGTCACCCTCACCTGTTGGTGACACCAATTCCCCTGAGACCCCCACACTGACTCCCTTGCCTCTCTCCAGTTCCCTTTCTATACATTGCCAGCCAGGTCCAGCCACCATCTCCTTTCCAGGTCCTCAGCTATCCCCCTGCCCCTCCATTCCATCCACCGCCGCTGAGGCCAGGGACTATTACCTCTGCACTGGGCTTCTAGTGTTGCTGCCATCTTTGACCTCAGAGCAGCTAAACCCCCTTCTTCGTATGTGGCCTTTATAAGGTCTTTATCCACCTGAAGAATCTTCAGTAGCTCTGTGTGGCAGCCACTGCAAGCCCTATATTCTTGGCTTGGCTGCCAAGACCCTCCAACAGCAGCTGCTTGCCAGATCGCCCCCACACCACCAGTTGACCCTCCTCCCCAGCCGAGGACTGTTCTGCTTCCTTGCTTTTAGGATCATGTTGACATAGAACCTGAGTCTTGGAAGGGCTCTCAGGGGTCATTTGGCCCTGGGTCACACCCCAAAGGGACTGCCCCTCTCCATGTCCCCAACAGGCAGCCAGCCAGCTGACTGTCACACACTCCCAGTTCCAAGCCAGCTCCCTGCCTAGCCACAGCCCGTGCCATCTTCCAGTCAGACTGGGAGAAATGTCTTCCTCATGCGAGGCAAAACTGGCTTCCCTGCCCCCTCCATACTGCTCCTCCCTCCTGTTCTCATGAAAGCCCTCAGATATTTCAAGTCAGGTATCCATGTCCCCTTTGAGAATTCTCTAAGCTAAGAATGGCCAAGTCCCTCAAACGTTCCTTATATGATATGGTTTTCAGACCCCTCACCATCCTGGACACACTCGTTTGTCAATGTCCCTCTGAAAATGTGGCGCCCAGCCCCGGACACAGTACTCCAGATGTCTGACCAGCTCAGAGAGAGTACAGTGGGACTGTTACCTTCCTTGATATGGACAGTATTCTTCTATTTGTGCAGATTAAGATTGCATTAGTTTTTTTCTTAACAACTGCATCATACTGTTGTCATATGTTGAGCTTGTGGTCTATTAAAACCCCTAGTTCCGTTTCCCATAAACCTCTGTCAAGCCAGACCATCTCTACCCTGTACTTGGACAACTTAACTTTTTTAACCAAAGTGCAGTTTATATTCACCTTTGCTAAAGCCACCTTGTTGGTTTCTGCCAATCACCTGAACCTATTGAAGTTGTTTGAAATCCTAATTCTGTCGTCTCTGTAGCCCTCCCTTTTGTGGCTCCTGCACATTGATGAGTGCCTGTTGTTGTCCTTGCCCATGTTGTTGATGTAGCTGTGACCCTATTGTTCCTCACCTCTGGCCCCCCCAACCCCAGCTGGCGCACGTCTTCCCCCTCCCACCCAAGCCCACAGCCAGCCCATCAGGAAGCCTTCCTGGCTTCCCTACAACCTTCTGACTGCTTCTTTCAGTCATGCCCCTCCTGCTCTTTTGTATTTGGCTAATAGTATATCAATTTGCACTTATTTGGATGTTGTTTTCATATTTTTTAAATCTTATTTTATATGTATGTGTACATTCCACATCCCTAAGATTGTAAGCCCCTTGAGGGCAGGAACTGTCTTCCACTTTTTTTGTGTTTCTTTTTCCATCCTGGGTTCTACTACAGAGAGGGCCTCTCCACATTTGCCAAACATGAAATAAATATTGACTGACTGGCTTCAGGGCTGACTCACGGACTGACCCTGGCCAGCTGTCTCTAACTGACCAGCCTCTAGCTGACCAGTTAACCAGCTAACTGACTGACTCTGACTGACTGGCTGACCAGCTGGCTGGGTGAATGACTAACCAACCAACTATCTTGGTAACTGGCCAGCTGTTGCTTGGGGAGCCCATTGAGCAACTGACTAGCTGATTTCCTGACTAATTGGCTGGTTGGCTGACTAGCTGGGGTGGCCGAGTCAAGTTTCCAGTCACACTCTTTACCAAGTGCAAGCTAGCGCTGCAGGGCTCTCCCATGTGTGGAGTGACAGGTCTGGGCCCTTTCTAGAGAGATAAGGAATTTGGCAAATGCTCAAAACCAGGGGAACCTATTTAGACAAGAGCCAGCAGTAACAACATATCTAGAATCCTGGGGTCTACCTTGTCAGTGGGGTGGGCTAAGATGGGCGAGTGGGTCAGCTGGGGAACTGGCAAGACTGTGAAATGACCCAGGCCTCCTCAGAACTGGTGGTGGCTGGTGGCTCAGTGCCACGACACCCTTCCCACTGGTCGCCTGTCCCCCAAACCCCTTGCCGTGGTCTTGGCCCTCTGTCCCATCCCTCTACGTGCCCACCCTCCTTTCCCCACTTGCTTATTCTCAGGCCCGTCCCAAGCTTTCATTTTCCTCCCTTCAAGATTTCACTTGGAGAGGGAACCTGGGGCAAGGGGCTACATCCAGATCTCACTTGGCCCAGCAGGTCCAGCCCTAAGGTGGTCTCCAGGCCAGGCACCAGTGGCCTTGGAGAGATTGAGTGCCAGCCCCTAGACTGACTGCTGCTCTGATGGAAGAAGTGAGAGAGGGAAACAGAGGCAGAGACTGAGATAGGGACTCAGAGCCACAGAAAATGCAGACACCAGCACCTCAGCCCTAAGCAGCTAGGAGATGGGGCAGCAGGCTAGAACTTGCCCACTGGGTCCTTCTCCCCTCCTGGGCCTTAGCTGGGCCTGTGGCCTGGCTGTACCCATCATGGCTCATGTCCAGTTTATGGTTCCCCTTCTTTCCCTCTGGAGCATGGGAATGGGCAAGGAGCCAGAGGCTGTGGTTCCATCTTCCCTCCTTACCCAGTAGGGCCTATGGATGTTAGGGAGGGAGGCTCCACACAAGGTCCAAAGTCAAACTGTTGGATGGGGTCCAGGGGATTTCTGCTCTGGGAACAAAGCGTCCTGAGGATGCTGGGCAAGGGACAAGGATGGGGGTGGAGCAGGAGAGGGCAAGGCCCTGACTCCCATGGATGATGCAGGAGGCAAGGCCCTCGGCCCATCCAGGAGGGGCTGGGTTGCTTAGGGGTCAGCATGCCAAATGGCAGTGTGGGAATTTCCTTGTCCCGGCACTACCTCTAGACTTTTCCTCTCTGGCCCAAGTTCTTCCTCTTCAGCTAGCTCTGCCCGACTGTCTTGAACATCATATGTGATGCCCCTCTGATGAATGCTGTGGAGGTGGAAATGAAAGATTCTTCTTTGCTAGTGTTAGCAGGAATCACCTTTTGTTCACTGGGCCAAGACCAATGAGATGACCTTGCCTGAGGAGGGGTCCAAAGACATTCAAGTGCCCGCTTCGCTCCTCATCAGAGCCCTCTGCTTGAGGAGTAACCCCTCTTCCCAGCCTTGCCCAGACCTCTCCTGGGCCCTGTTATCTTCCACTGAGGCCCTGATTCCCCAGGAGGAGATAGGAGGTGAGGCCAGTTTGGCCAGAGGCCTGGGCTGGTGCCAGAGAAAGCCGCCTGCTCTCTCTGTGGTGTCTGGAAAGGCTAGGGAAGGGAGGAAAGGAAGTCCCGCCTGCAACACCGCCAACAGCCCACAGGAATGCCACACCTCCCAACCCATGTCCTCAACGACCCTCCCCGCACTCCCACTCTGCTGACTAGCCTTTCCTTCTCTCCCACAGCTGGACGCACAGGACAGTCTCTCCGTGGGAGGAGACATTATGGGGCGTCCACCACCACCCCTCCCCGGCCATCCTCCTGGAATGTGGTCTGCCCTCCACCAGAGGACCGGACCAGAGCAGCCAGGCTAGGGCCCCTCTGTCTCAACCTGCAGACTGTTGACTGAGAGAGGCCAGAGGATGCTCCCCATGCTGCCACTATTTATTGTGAGCCCTGGAGGCTCCCATGTGCTTGAGGAAGGCCGGCGAGCCCGGCTCAGGACCCTCTTTCCTCAGGGGCTGCACCCTCCTCTCCCTCCCCTCCATGCCAGCACCCAGGCCAGGGACCCATCAGCCTGTGGTTTGTGGGAAAGTAGGGTGGACATTGAGGAGTGAAAGAACCCTGCACCCAGAGGGCCCGCCTGGTGCCAAGGGATCCCAGCCTGGACAGGCATGGACCTGTCTCCAGAGAGAGGAGCCTGAAGTTCACAGGGCGGGACGGCGTCGGCTTGATTTCCCGTAAAGGTGTCAGCCTGAGAGACGGGAAGAGGAGGCCTCTGGACCTGCTGGTCTGCACTGACAGCCTGAAGGGTCTACACCCTCGGCTCACCCAAGTGCCCTGTGCTGGTTGCCAGGCACAGAGGGGAGGCCAGCCCTGCCCTCAGGACCGGCCCGACCTGCCAGTGATGCCAAGAGGGGGATCAAGCACTGGCCTCTGCCTCTCCTCCTTCCAGCACCTGCCAGAGTTTTAGCGGGAGGCCAAGCAGAGGCTCCCCTCATGAAGGAAGCCATTGCACTGTGAACACTGTACCAGCCTGCTGAACAGCCTGCCCCCGTCCATCCATGAGCCAGCATCCATCCGTCCTCCACTCTCCAGCCTCTCCCCAGCCTCCTGCACTGAGCTGGCCTCACCAGTCGACTGAGGGAGCCCCTCAGCCCTGACCTTCTCCTGACCTGGCCTTTGACTCCCCGGGGTGGAGCGGGGTGGGAGAACCTCCTGGGCTGCCAGCCAGAGCCGGTCTTTAGGCTGTGTTGTTCGCCCAGGTTTCTGCATCTTGCACTTTGACATTCCCAAGAGGGAAGGAACTAGTGGGAGAGAGCCAGGGAGGGGAGGGCACAGACAGAGAGGCTGCAGGGCGAGCTCTGACTGAAGATGGGCCTTTGAAATATAGGTATGCCCCTGAGGTTGGGGGAGGGTCTGCACTCCCAAACCCCAGCCCAGTGTCCTTTCCCTGCTGCTGACAGGAACCTGGAGCTGAGCAGGTTATCCCTGTCAGGAGCCATGGGCTGGGCTGCATCTCAGCCCCACCTGCATGGCACCCAGCTCCCATCCACTTCTCACCCTTCTTTCCTCCTGACCTTGGTTGGCAGTGATAACCTCCATCTCTCACCCACCCGTCTACCATCACCTCTAACCAGGCAAGCCAGGGTGGAAGAGCAATCAGGAGAGCCAGGCCTCAGCTTCCAATGCTTGGAGGGCCTCCACTTCGTGGCCAGTCCGTGGTGGTGGCTCTGAGGCCTAGGTAACAGGCGACAGGGTTGCCAGTTGCCCCTGGGTTCCTTTGTGCTGCTGTGTGCCTCCTCTCCTGCTGCCCTGGGTCCTCCACTGAGAGACCCTACCCTGCCTGGCCACTGGGCCCGTGACTTTCTCTTCCTGCCCAGGAAAGTGAGGGTCTGCTGGCCCCACCTCCCCTGTCCTGATGCTGACAGCTAAGGGAAGGGCAGTGAACTTGCATATGGGGCTTAGCCTTCTAGTCACAGCCTCTATATTTGATGCTAGAAAACACATATTTTAAAATGGAAGAAAAAAAAAAAACAAAAAAAAAGGCATTCCCCCTTCATCCCCCTACCTTAAACATATAATATTTTAAAGGTCAAAAAAGCAATCCAACCCACTGCAGAAGCTCTTTGTGAGCACTTGGTGGCATCAGAGCAGGAGGAGCCCCAGAGCCGCCTCTGGTGTCCCCCCAGGCTACCTGCTCAGGAACCCCTTCTGTTCTCTGAGAAGTCGAGAGAGGACATTGGCTCACGCACTGTGAGATTTTGTTTTTATACTTGGAAGTGGTGAATTATTTTATATAAAGTCATTTAAATATCTATTTAAAAGATAGGAAGCTGCTTATATATTTAATAATAAAAGAAGTGCACAAGCTGCCATGTGAGTCGTGGGAAAGTTGCTTTTGGGGTGTGGGTGGCAAACATCAGGGTGGGTGGGCAGCAGTTGCTGGATGAACCCCAGCTCAGAGAACCTTTTTCCACAAAACACAGGGGAGGAAGGTTCTCTCCAAGTTTCAGTCTTGTTACCAAAACCTCCTGTATTTTTTTTTTTTTTTTTTTTTTTTGAGACGGAGTCTCGCTCTGTCACCCAGGCTGGAGTGCAGTGGCCAGATCTCAGCTCACTGCAACTTCCGCCTCCCAGGTTTACGCTATTCTCCTGCCTCAGCCTCCCAAGTAGCTGGGACTACAGGCGCCGGCCACCTCGCCGGGCTAGTTTTTTGTATTTTTTAGTAGAGACGGGGTTTCACCGTGTTAGCCAGGATGGTCTCGATCTCCTGACCTCGTGATCCGCCCGTCTTGGCCTCCCAAAGTGCTGGGATTACAGGCTTGAGCCAATGCGCCTGGCCGACCTCCTGTATTATTGCTGTCCCAAACACATTCATCTGCATATCTGGTCGTATTGGGCAGAAAGTGGCCAAACCCCAGGCCTGGTCACCGGCCCCTGCTCCTGCCCAGCCTAGGAAAATGGCTGGTTGGGCTCTGTCCAAGGACCCCGGGGGCCTGTGAGGATAAGGCTCCTTGACCGTTGAGCCCTGCTGACCAGGGCAGAGGGAGCTGGCTAGGTCCTTGCAGGCTCTGGGATGAATGAGTCCTGTTTCCAGGCTGCGAAGTGAGTGTGTTTAGCGGGGGAGAGCCAGGAGTCTGTGTGAGGGCCCTCGTTCGGGCTTGACCTTCCTACTGGAGCTGGAGAGGAGACTGAGGGTGTGGCTTTCCGTGGGGAGAGGGGTATTAGGCAGGGCCAGAGGAGTTGAAGGCCCAAACATACACCCTGGGCAAAGCTATGACAAGAGGGGCCTCTCAATCCCTGAGGGTGTGGTAGACAGCTTTGGATTAGTGGTTCCCAACGCTGGCTTCCAGGAGAATCACCTGGGTTGTTTTTTTTTTTTTTTTTTTTTGAGACGGAGTCTTGCTCTGTAGCCCGAGCTGGAGTGCAGTGGCCGGATCTCAGCTCACTGCAAGCTCCGCCTCCCGGGTTTGCGCCATTCTCCTGCCTCAGCCTCCGGAGTAGCTGGGACTACAGGCACCTGCCACCTCACCCGGCTAGTTTTTTGTATTTTTAGTAGAGACGGGGTTTCACCGTGTTAGCCAGGATGGTCTCGATCTCCTGACCTCGTGATCCGCCCGTCTCGGCCTCCCAAAGTGCTGGGATTACAGGCTTGAGCCACCGCGCCCGGCCACCTGGGTTGTTTTAAAAAAAAAAAAAAAAAAAAATCTGATCCCCTGAGCCCCACCCTAGATCAATGAAATCGAATCTTAGGGGCGAGGCTCAGGCACCAGGTGTCAAAACTTTTTAAAAGACATCTCAGGTGATTCCACAGTGATCCAGGATAAGAAGTATCTAGAGCTGCACTGTCAGGTAAGATGGCTATTTAAGTTTAAATTAATTAGAATGAAATAAAAGTAAACATTCAGTTCCTTAGCTATACTATCCACATTTCAAGGGCTCTGTAACTACATGTGGCTACCATGTTGGACAGCACAGAAATACAACATTTGCATCATTCCAGAAATTCTACTGGACAGCGCTACCCCAGAGATTAGGTCCTTGGACTTAGGGACCAAGGATACAGGGCCAAGATTGGCATCAAGCAAATTTGACCAGGGGCTAAGTGTTCAGGCGTCTCAGTCACCCCTTTCTGTGCCCTCACCCCTACCACCCTGTCCCTTATCATTTCCCTTAAGATGGCTCTTCCCTTTCTATCAAAAGAGCTACAGAAAAGATTTTTGAAGAAACTTAACATTTTATTGTTCAAGGCCCCTCTGAGAAGCCTTCCCAGCCTGACTCGAGCTCCTGAGGCCTACCCAGGTTCAATTCTTTCCCCACCTGTGCTTCTCCAGATTTGGAATTTGGAGCCTGTTTGTCTGTGTGTCCCACCAGGCCATGGTCAGTGGCAGACACTGCTACATCCCTCCTTTTATTAAAGGGGGATGTGCACCTAGTGCCTTAGTGCCTAAGAGTATCTGGCACTCGGTAGGTGCTCGGTAATTGTGTGCCAAAGGTTAATACTGAAAGCATGAACAGAGGCATCATAATGCAAATTCTGACCAGATGTAATGGGTGGCCTTTTCTAGAGGCCTTATTGGTATTAGCAAATGAGAGTAGTATCTAATAACTACTGTTCAATGGCCATGCAGAAGGATCTTCAGCAGAGGAGTCTTCCTGGCTTCTGACAGAGATGGGGCTAGATTAGAGCCCTTCCTGATCACTGGGCGGTGGTGGATGATATGTACATTTCAAAGCCTCTAAGCAAGGATTGGTGATGAGGGGAGCAAAAGATCCCTTCCCCTTAGCTGCCTTTCCAGAACCCCCAGAAAGAGCTGAGAATCTCAGCAGGCCTTTCCTGGGCTTCATGTGCTGCAGGGGCTGCTTGGGAAGCATCCTACCTATACAACAATATTCGCTTTGAATTGAGAACCAGAGAACTGGCTGAGGGTGGTGGCTTACACCTGTAACCCCAGCGCTTTAGGGGGACTGAGGTGAGAGGATCACTTGAGCCCAGGAGTTTGAGATCAGCCTGAACAACATAATGAGACCCCATTTCTACAAACAAAAAACTAGCCAGATGCGGTGGCACACACCAGTAGTCCCAGCTACATGAGAGACTGAGGTTGGAGGATAGCTTGAGCCGGAAGGTTGAGTCTGCAGTCAACCCTGATCGTATCACTGCACTTCAGCCTGGGAAATGAAGCAAGACCCTGTCTCAAAAACATCAAAACCCAAAAACCAACAGAACTTAGGTTCTTGACTTGAATCTCTCATTGGCTCTTACTGTTTGACCTTAAGTAAGTTTTTAAACTCTCTGAGCCTCAGGTTTCTCTTTCGTCTGTAGAACTAGTTTAAGAGTACAAACCAGGTGGCTGGCTACGGTGGCTCACACCTGTAATCCCAGCACTTTGGGAGGCCAAGGCAGGCGGATCACCTGAGGTCAGGAGTTCAAGACCAACCTGACCAACATGGTAGAACCCCCGTCTCTACTAAAAATACAAAAATTTGCCAGGCGTGGTGGTGCACGCCTGTAATCCCAGCTACTCGGAAGGCTGAGGCAGGAGAATCAGTTGAACCCGGGAGGCAGAAGCTGCAGTGAGCCGAGATCGCGCCATTGCACTCCAGCCTGGGCAACAGAGCGAGGCTCCGTCTCAAAAAAAAAAAAAAAAAAAAAGAGTACAAACCAGGTATACCTGGACTGCAGTTCAAATGAAATGACAAACCCAAAAGCACTTTGTGGGCTCCAAAGGGCTGCCCCTGAATAAAATGTGTACTGGTAATGTGCCTGCCAGCTGGTCCAACAGTGCCCAAGCCAAACAGAGAGCTGCCCTCTGGGCAAGCCCTGGGGGACCAGCATGCTACCAGGCCCTGGCTATTCTCAGAGGAAGGTGGCAGAGCTGGGTGCTTCCCACAGGGATGAGCAGTTAGAGAGCTTGTAGCTCAGGGATTTCTGGTTGACAAGAAGAGCCAGGTAGAAGACTAGAGGGGAAAGTGGCCTTGGGTTGCTACGGGTGCCGGTGAGCAGGCAGGGTCAGGAACTCTGGCTTGGACTATATAAGCAGAGACCACGGCCAAACCCCAAACCACTATCCGGCCAGAGGCAGGAAAGTGAATCAGAGGAGACGAGGAAGAAGCCTGAGGTTAACCTCGTGCAGACTGTGGGCCGTGGCAAGAAGGGTTGGTGACAGGACTAGATGCAGGACCTGGGTGGGTGTCCAAAGACCCCTTGAATAAGGCACTAAAGTCATTTGGTGAGGGCAGTGACCAGGCAGCCCTGAAGAGAAAAGGCCACATGTCCCAGTGAGCACATGTCCCCTGCCCCAGTGAAGGCCTCCTCTGCCACAGCAGCACTTTTGTTTGCTGGTTTCCCTCTTCAGGCTCTAGGAGGGGTAGGGGAGTCACCAGGCTCTGCTTCTGAATACTGGGACTGCTGAGGGAGCAAGTGGACCACACTAGCTTGGAAAGCCCCATGGTGAAGTGGCTGGACCACAGGAAAGCCCACAGGTTGACCTCTATGGCACCATCTAGAGTCCATACTGACTCAGCTCCACTACTGGGTGGCTGAGTCAGAAGAGGTTATGCATTGGGGCAGTGGAGAAGGCTGGGTCAGGGAGTTTTCGAGTGAATTCCTTGAGGAGGGCTAGGGGAGAACCCCAAGTTAGACTTTAGCCTCTCTAGTCCACAGGCCCCACCCCTGCTCTGAGGTCTTAGACGTCTTCCCCCAGTCACTCTGCTATTTTGCCCTCCTCATGTGTGTGCATCTAGTGAGGTCTGTGAAGGCAAGAGCCTCATCCTTATTTATTCATTCATTTCCCCATTGATTGCTACACACTGAGGAAAAAATGGTAAATAAAAGAGTCAGTGAAGGAGACAGGTATTAGTAAAACAATCACAAATAAATATCTAGTCATAAAGTATGAATAGAATTAGAAAGATGTCTAATAGGAACCTGACCAGGGATGCTGCACTCTGCAGGACTTCAGGAAGATTAAGACAAAGGAAGCCATATAAGGGTAACAGGAAGTCAGGCACGGTCTGTTCCTCTTCCTTGTCCAAGACTGTCAACAAGATCGAATGGAAGGCTATTTACTATTTACTGGTATGTATGAGGCAGTCTATAAAAATGCAATTGCATTCTATCCTATAATAGCCTGTAAGCGAGGTTCTAACATCCTCATCTATAGATGTAGAAACTAAGGCTTAGAGAAACTTAGCTCAGCCAAGATCACAGCAGCTGGCAAGTAGCAATGCCTGGATTTGAAGCCAGATCTGCCTGTTTTCAAATACAGCATCGTAACATCACACTCTAGCAGACATTTAGCAAATGCTTCATGCACAAACGGACAGCTCGTGCCAGCTTGGTGGGCTTTGAGGGTCCCCAGGGCCTTAGAATTCTCCTTCTTTGTCCCCTCAAAAGGATTGTGTAGTCTGAAACTGGGCAAAAGGTGCCTATGACAGACTCCTGTATTCTCAGTCTTGCTGCTATCTCTAAATCCACCAGGAAAGGAAAAAGGACCTCTCCTGGGTGGTGTGTCCACTGCCTGGGCCTCTGAAAAAGGCCTCTCTTGACTGGCAGTCCCTCCTGGCTTCTCTTGGCTTGAGTCCTTTGTGACCCATGTGTTTTCTTCCTGCCCACCCTTTGGACATATCCCAACCCGCTGGTTAATTATTGAGCCAGGTGACACCTGGCCATTGATCACTCCAGCTGGCAGCAGGCTTTGTCATCATTCTTATTTTGCCTGATTACAACTTTCCCAGAAGAAAGGGCTAGAAATAATTTGTTCTCCCACACCCAGCAAGATCTCCAGGGGAGGTTGTCCAGGCCTGGGCTGGGGTTTCATGGGCAAGGCTGTATCAGGACCACCAAGTGTGACGTCTACAGGCTTAATATGCTCTAGTGATTCTGAGAAGACGGACCAAAGACTAGAGGCTGAAGAATCTCAGAGGTGGGAGCAGGGCCATCACCTGGCCTGTGATATTTAGGGGATCTTCCAAAAGGTGTCACTATCAGAGGGCACTTTTGGTACACTTTCTATGTTGGCTTTCCTGAAAAGAGCTCCATGCCCACATGCAGGAAACAGTCTCTGTCTACTCTCCTGAAGAGGAGTTTCAAGTTTGAAGCTCTTTGGGTATTTGGGTCCAAGTCCTCTGCTATGTTCAGAGTATTTCTCTATATTAACAACAACAACAAATCCTGGGGGAGGGGGTAAAAATGTGACTTCCAGAGTTGATGCATTATATTATTTTAAATGTCTAGCTTCCAACAACAACAACAAATGCAAGGCATGTAAAGATACAGAGAGTATTCTCTATACACAGGGGGGAAAAGCGATCAATAGAAACTGCTTCTGAGGAAGCCCCAACATTAGATTTACTAGACAAAGATTTTAAATCAGGTATTCCAAAGTGTTCAAAGACTAAAGGAAAACATGTATGAAGAACTAAAAGAAGATATGAGAATAATGTCTCACCAAATAGAAAATACCAATAAAGATGAGAACATACAGACAAGGAACGCCTGTAATCCCAGGACTTTGGGAGGCTGAGGCAGGCGGATCACGAGGTCAACAGATCGAGACCATCCTGGCCAACATGGTGAAACCCCATCTCTACTAAAAATACAAAAATTAGCTGGGCATGGCGGCGCATGCCTGTAGTCCCAGTTACTCAGGAGGCTGAGGCAGAAGAATTGCTTGAACCTGGGAGGCAGAGGTTGCAGTGAGCCAAGATTGTGCCACTGTACTCCAGCCTGGGCAACAGAGCAAGACTCCATCTAAAAAAAAAAAGGGAGGGAGAACCAAATAGAATTCTGGAATTGAAATGTACAATAACTGAAATGAGCATTTTACCAGAGGGGCTTAATAGTAGATTTGAACAGCCAAAAGAAAGAATCCATGAACTTGAAGTTATCTCAATTGAGATTACCCAGTCTGAGGAAGATAAATAACAAAGAAACAATGAAGAACAGAAAAAATAAACAGAGCCACAGAGGCCTGTGGGACATCTTCAAGCATATCAACATGTACATAATGGGAGTCCCAGAAGGAGAGGAGAGACAGAAAGGAATAAAAAGAATATTTCAGCCAGGTGTGGTGGCTCACACCTGTAATCTTAGCACTATGAGAGGCTGAGGTGGGTGGATCACCTGAGGTCAGGAGTTTGAGACCGGCCTGGCCAACGTGGTGAAACCCTACCTCTGCTAAAAATACAAAAATTAGCCAGGTGTGGTGGCAGGCACCTATAATCCCAGCTACTCAGGAGGCTGAGGCAGGAGAATCACTTGAACCCAGGAGGTGGAGGTTGCAGTGAGCTGAGATTGCACCACTGCACTCCAGCCTGGGTGAAAGAGCAAAACTCCATCTCAAAAAAAAAAAAAAAAAGAATATCTGAAGAAATAATGTTTGAAAATTTTCCAAATTTAATGAAAGACATTAATCTACACATCCAAGAAGCTCCATGTACTCTAAGTAGGATCAACTCAAAGAGGAACACAGACACGTCACAATCAAATGTTCAAAAGACATGGACTATTTTTTTAATTTTTAGTTTTTGTGGGTACATAGTAGGTGTGTATATTTATGGGATACATGAGATATTTTGATACAGGCACACAATGCATAATGATCACATCAGGGTAAATGAGATATCCACCACCTCAAGCGTTTATCATTTCTTTTTGTTACAAACATTCCAATTATACTCTTTTGTTATTTTTTAATGTACTATAAATTATTATTGACTATAGTCATCCTGTTGTGCTGTCAAATACTAGATCTTATTGATTCTATCTAACTACATTTTTGTACCCATTACCCATCCCTGTTCACCCCCACCCTGACTACTGTTCACAGCCTCTGGTGACCATTATTAGAGGGATTCTTGAAAACAACAAGATAAAAGTAACTCATCCATGCAAAGAATGCTCAATAAGGCTCACAGCTGATTTTTCATCAGAAACCAGAGAGGCTAGAAAACAGTGAGATGGCATAATCAAAGCACTGAAGGGAAAACAGTGTCAACCAAGAATTCTATATCCAGCAAAACTATTCTTCAAAAATGTTGGAGGAATTAAGACATTTCTAGATAAACAAAAACTGAGAGAGTGCCACTAAGCAGATCCAACCTAAAAGAAATACTAAGGTGGTCCTTCAGGCTAAATTGAAAATATATTAGATAGTAACTTGAATCCACACAAAGAAATAAAACCACCAGTAAAGGTAACTATGTAGGTAAACATAAAAGACAGTATAAATATATTTTTTTCCTATTTAATTTTTTAAAAAAAATTCATAAAGCATTAATGATAAATCTATGTCAATGGAAAAAATGTATAAAGATATAATTTGTGTTAATAGCAGCATAAAGGAGAGGGAGGTACAGAGCCAAATAGGAGCAAAGTTTTGTGTACTATCAGAATTAAATTGGTATTAATTTGAACTAGATTGTTATAGACTAAGTTGCTAATGGTAATCTTCAAGGCAATTACTAGGAAAACAACTCAAAAATATATAATAAAAGAAATGACAAGAAAATTAAAATGATGCACCAAAGTATTTTTCTATGAAAACCTCACTCTTGGCCGGGCGCGGTGGCTCAAGCCTGTAATCCCAGCACTTTGGGAGGCCGAGACGGGCGGATCACGAGGTCAGGAGATCGAGACCATCCTGGCTAACACGGTGAAACCCCGTCTCTACTAAAAAATACAAAAACCTAGCCGGGCGCGGTGGCAGGCGCCTGTAGTCCCAACTACTCGGGAGGCTGAGGCAGGAGAATGGCGTGAACCTGGGAGGCGGAGCTTGCAGTGAGCTGAGATCCGGCCACTGCACTCCAGCCTGGGCGGCAGAGCGAGACTCCGTCTCAAAAAAAAAAAAAAAAAAAAAAAAAAAAGAAAAGAAAACCTCACTCTTAAGCAACCAGCAAAAAATGGGGAGTCTGAACTCCCTGAGAAGGGGAAATATGCATATCCCCTTTGTTTCCCAGCCCTATGCTTTACTCATACCTTAACATAAAATATCCAGCATTCCTTAGTTTTGCATGCCCTTTCCCAGAAAATATCATGTTTTCTCCTCAAAACAACCTTGTGAGGCAGGCTTCATAATATCAGTTTTAGAAGTGAGGGCTCTGAGGCTCAGAGAGGTTAGGTAAACAGCTCAAAGACACACAGCCAGTAAGTGTGAGAGTTGGGATAAGAGTGAGGTCTATCTTACTCACGACTCTTTCTTCCACAGCTCAGCTTAGCACATGGCTGTCAGAAATGCTGGCTTGCTTTTCCTTTGTTTCTTTTCTAAGTTTTAATTATGGCAAATATAAAACATGTACCAACTGGGCACAGTGGCTCACACCTGTAATCCCAGCACTTTGGGAGGCTTAGGCAGGTGGATTGCTTGAGTCCAGGAGTTGGAGACCAGCCCTGGGTGACATGATGAAACCTCCCTCTACAAAATATACAAAAATTAGCCAGGTGTGGTGATGCATGCCTGTAGTCCCAGCTACTCAGGAGGCTGAGGCAGGAGGATCGTTTGAGCCCAGGAGGCTCTTGCAGTGAGCTGCAAGATCACTGTGATCTTGCAGTGAGCTGAGATCATGTGACTGCACTTCAGCTTGGGCAACAGAGCAAGATCCTGTCTCAAAAAAAAAAAAAAAAAGGACCAAAATAAACAGATAGTAAAATGAAATCCCATGCACTCATCACTCGGCCTGAACAATTACAGCCAATATTCATTCATCTATATTACCACACACTATTCCCTGCCCCACCTCACTATTTTGAAACAAATCCCACGTATACCCTATCAAACATAACAATCTCAGTACGAATCTTTAAAAGATAAAGATTTGTTTTTTAAAACATAACTACAATACTCATCACTTCTAAAAATTAATAATCTCTTAATGTAATCCAATAATTTGTCTCAAATTTTTTAAAGTTTGTTTGAATATGGATCCAATATTCATACATTGCAATTAGTCAATATGTTTCTTAACACTTTTCATCTCTAGGTCTCCTTCTCCTCATCTCTTTCCCTCAGCAGGTTATCTGATGAAAAACTTGCTTATTTGTCCTATAGAGTTTCCCAATATCTGAATTTTTCTGGTTGCAGCCTCAATATGTCACTAACGTGTTCCTCTGTCACTTATATTTTCTACAAATTTGGAAATTCAATGTAGAGATTTAACCTCTGGATCAATTGTTTTTATAAGAATACTTCATAGGTGCTGTTGTATTCTCTGATCAGAAGGGTACATAGAACCAGTTGTCTCCTTTTGCCCTCATGATATCTTTATCTTTAAACTTGGAAACACCTTAAATATCTGATACTAGGAGAATAGTTATATAATAATAGTTCATCATTTACAGTGGAATTTTATGCAATCATTACTGGTCATAGTTTTTAAAGAATACTGAGTGATATAGGAAATGCTAATCATATAATATTAAGGAATAAATGAGAATAGAAAATACCCATGGGGCTGGGCGCAGTGGCTCATGCCTGTAATTCCAGCACTTTGGGAGGCCAAGGTGGACAGATTACTTGAGACCACGAGTTCGAGACCAGCTTGGCCAACATGATGAAACTCTATCTCTACTGAAACTACAAAAATTAGCCAGGCATGGTGGTGCACATCTGTAATCCCAGCTACTCAGGAGGCTGAGGCACAAGAATCACTTGAACCTGGAGGTGAAGGTTGCAGTGAACCAAGATCACACCACTGCACTCCAGCCTTGGTGACAGAGCAAGACTCTGTTTCAATAAATAAATAAATAAATAAATAAATAAGGTAAGCCATATACCTGTACATAGAAAAAAAGATGAAAAGGAGCCATTAATTGCAAGGAAAAATGACTATGTTAATGGAGGCTATTACTAAGGGTTAGAATTATGGGTGATTTAATTTCTTTCTTTATTCCTTCTACATTTTCCAATTTTTAATAATACATTTACATTACTTTTATAATCTGAAAAAATATTTTATAAAACTCGTATTTTTGTAATGAAGTTGTGATTTTTCTGAAGTCATCCACAGCAGGGCCAGGAACTGGTACCAGTCCATAGGCTGTTAGGAACCAGGCCACACAGCAGGACGTGAGTGGTGGGCCAGTGAGCAAAGCTTCATCTGTATTTACAGCTGTTCCCCATTGCTGGCATTATCACTTGAGCTCTGCCTCCTGTCAGATCAGCAACAGCATTAAATTCTCAGAGGAGCACGAACCCTATTGTGAACTGCACATGTGAGGGATCTAGGTTGCACACTCCTTATGAGAATCTAATGACTGATGATCAGTCATTGTCTCCCATACCCCCAGATGGAACTATCTAGTTTCAGGAAAACAAGCTCAGGGCTCCCACTCCCTCTACGTTACAGTGAGTTGTATAATTATTTTATTATATATTACAATTTAATCATAATAGAAATAAAATGCACAATAAATGTAATGCACTTGAACCATCCCGAAACCATCCCCCACTCCCTGGTTCATGGAAATATTGTCTTCCACAAAACCGGTCCCTGGTGCCAAAAAGGCTGGGGACTGCTGATCCACAGAATGGCAAAATGCTACCTTGAGGCAAGATCTAAACATACTAAACAGTGTGGTCATAGAACAAATTGCTAGTCCATTGCTGGTTGGTCACTGGTTGTTTGATGACTCTGAGTGGTTATTTTGGTCACAAAAATCAGTCTGCTGCTCACGGGAGCCTGGCAAGAGTGGAGAAGAGTTCATTAGGAAGGCCAAGGGAGAAGATCCTTTGGTTCAGCTGGTCTGGCCAGTAGGCTTGAGTCTTCAGAAAGCCCAGTCTCACTGCCCTGTGCTCTCTGTTAAATCGTTCACTATGAGACCAAATCACTCACACAGCCACAGAGGCGCGATCCCTCTAGCAGCAAAGATCTCCAGCAGGGCTAGACTAGCGTAGCAGCTATGGGAGGCATGCCCAAGGGTCCTTCCACCAGGACAGCAAAGGCCAGACTTGAAATTTGACCAGGACAGAGGAAGATGTGAGATTTCCATTTCTGATTTCAAACTTCTTCTCCTTCCTGGTCGATGTTAACCCTGAACAAAGGAGGCATCAGATACTGATCTGTAAGAAAAGAAGATTCGATTTTAGGATCTCTGAAGCCCCTTTCTAGCTCTGACACTCTAACCTTTTCTGGACTGGTTTCCTCCAAATTCCATAAACCATTTAAACTCTAAGAAGAGGCATTTTTTGTTTCTTCATTCATAAGTAATAATTTAAATCTGTATCCCCACATATAGACCATCTAATTGCAGCAGTGTGTCACATACACAAATCTACTCATTATGCAGCTCTACCCTTCAGACACCACAGATCACTAGGATGACCATTCAATCAACCAGTCTCTTCTATGGTGTTCATGTCTTCCTTTAAGTGGATGATTTATTTTAAAACATTTTCTCTTTTTATAAAGTTAGCACGAGCTGATAATAGGTAAATAGGAAAATGCAGAAAACTGTAACTAGGAATATAAAAATCACTCTTGGTTGGGCGCGGTAGCTCATGCCTGTAATCCCAGCACTTTGGGAGGCCAAGGTGGGTGGATCACCTGAGGTCAGGAGTTGGAGACCACCCTGGCCAACATGGTGAAATCCCGTCTCTACTAAAAATACAAAAATCAGCCGGATATGGTGGTACATGCCTATAATTCCAGCTACTTGGGAGGCTGAGGCACGAGAATCACTTGAACCTGGGAGGCAGAGGTTGCAATGAGCCAAGATTGTGCCACTGAACTCCAGCCTGGGCGACAGAGTGAGACTCCGTCTCAAAAAAATCACTCTTAACCGCACCATTCAGGAATAACTACTGTCAACATTCTGTTGTATTTCCTTCCAGTATTTTAATAGTATGTTTATATTTTTACATAGTTGATATCATAATGAATGTACAGTATTGAGTTTTTACATAATGTCATAATCATGAATATTTTTCCATGTCATTACAATTTTTGTAGATAGCTTTTTACTCTTTTACCTTCTATGTTTTGTGCATTCAAAGCTTTCAGACAAGGCCAGGGAGGAAAGAAAGTTCATGTGTCTCAGAAATGGGAGACAGATGATAGGCAGTTCTGTGGACCAAATTTTCTGAGCCGAAAATTGAGCCACAAGATCTGACCGAAGTGCTCTTGGGTAAATAATTTAATCTCTCTGTGACTCAGTTTTCTCATCTGTAAATTGAGGGTGATAATAACACAGTTCTTACTTCTAAACTGTCCTGGAAAATAGCACCATCCAAGTTGTAGTTTTTATCATTTGGGAGACACAGGTATTTCAGAAGCTCTTGCTTGGTTGTCAAAATATTTGCATTTCACTGTAATGTAGAGATTGTGGGGTAAAATATTTGAAATCTTAACTGTCCTGGGAGATGTAGAATAAAAGATTACTCCTACCTAGAGGAAAGGGTATGGAGAAGGGAGAGAGGCCAAGGGACAGAAAAAGAGAGAGAGAGAGAGTCCTTCCAGCAAATTATCAGGGAAGAATACATAGAGGAGGAGAAATTTTAAGTGGTCTTTAGAATCTTCCTTAAAAGTCATAACTCTTTGAGTTAACAGCTCAAATACTGAGGTAGACGAACGTCGTCTGACATTCCCTCATCATTGGATGGGAACTCCATTCACAGGGCCTGCCCACCACCCACCACAGACCGGCAGAGAGAAGGCGCTCATTTAACGTCCGTGGAACTGATAAGAGCAAAATGGAAAGAGAAGACGAATACAACTTTCAGACCAATTATTCCCCTTTTTATTTTTTATTTTTATTTTATTTATTTATGTATTTATTGAGATGGAGTCTTGCTCTGTCGCCCAGGCTGGAGTGCAGTGGTGTGATCTCGGCTCACTGCAAGCTCCGCCTCCCGGGTTCCCACCATTCTCCTGCCTCAGCCTCCCCAGTAGCTGGGACTACAGGCGCCCGCCACCATGCCCGGCTGATTTTTGGTGTGTTTTTAGTAGAGACGGGATTTCACCATGTTAACCAGGATGGTCCCAATCTCCTGACCTCGTGATGCACCTGCCTCGGCCTCCCATAGTTTATTTTTTAACCAAGAACCAAACCCTGAACCAGAATTTTTGTTCTAGTGCAACCATTCTCCACCAATTTTTCAGCACAATGTTATTTGATATGAGAATATCAGCAGAGGTCCAAGTAGAATGTACTTTAAACAGCATTTGGCTTTTTGGCTCACAGAGAATGCTCATCTCTCGCAGAAACTACTGTCTTCATCCTTTGCATGATTTAACAATGAGCAATTTTCTTTTCCTTTTTTTTTTTTTTCGAGATGGAGTTTCACTCTTGTTGCCCATGCTGGAGTGCAATGGCGCAGTCTCAGCTCACTGCAACCTTCACCTCCCTGGTTCAAGCGATTCTCCTGCCTCAGCCTCCCAAGTAGCTGGGATTACAGGCGCTCACCACCACACCCGGCTAATTTTTGTGTTTTTAGTAGAGACAGGGTTTCACCATGTTGGCCAGGCTGGTCTCAAACTCCTGAACTCAGGTGACCCATTTGCCTCGGCCTCCCAAAGTGCTGGGATTGCAGGCATGAGCCACTGCACCTGACCAACAATGAGTAATTTTCTAAAACAAAAACCAAAAACAAGACAAAAAACCGTTAACAGTATTTTTTAAAGGGGAAAAAAAAAAACAGAAACAAATTTCAGCCCCTAACTCTGCCTTGTGTTGAAATAGAATTGATGGAGAAAGGAGCACTGATTGGAACCACGCAACCTGGGTTCTGCTCTGGGCACCTTAATGAGGAGCTGGGATGAGGTGGTGGAAGTAGGATTAAGAAGGGCTTATGGAAAAGTTAAGATTTAGCCCTATGAAGGTGCCAACTTCCCCACCACTGAAATTCCTCATCATCCAGAGGTTCAAGTCACCTACAAAGGATGCAGGTTATCCCTTCACAATCAGGGCCCAATCTATCATTTAGCCATTTAACCTCATCTTCAGCCACTCACATTCACATCTAGTAAATGTTCTTCCTCCTTGCCCTTCCTTGGGCTCTCGCTCCCCTTCCCCTTCTCACATCTACTTCCTGTCCAACCACAACCTGCTAAAATGTCCTTCCTCTAGAAAGCTGTCCTGATCCTGCTGGCTGAGTTAATCTCTTCTGTCATTCCATCTGAATCTCCAGTATGTCATTTATGTCTTTCTCATATGCCTCAAGCTACTTAAGTGAGTGTCTTGTTTTTTATGTCTTTCTCATGTGCCTCAAGCTACTTAAGTGAGTGTCTTGTTTTTTATGTCTTTCTCATATGCCTTCAAGCTACTTAAGTGAGTGTCTTGTTTTTCTTATACCTAATTACAATAACACCTCTTATTTCTATAATGCTTTACAGATTACAAAGCAAGTTGGCATATATTTTATCACTTGGTCCTCACATCTGGTGAAGCAGCTCTTTCTATGGTTTACACAGAAGGACCTAAACCCAAAGAGGTTAAATAACTGGTCCAAAGTCATGACAACCCAGAGCTTTTATGCCAAGACTCTCCTGCTGGACTGTAAGTTCCTTGAGGGCAAGAACCCTGCCTTAATTATTTTCATATCCCATCAAAACCAACACAGGAGCTGGTTCAGAGCGGGTGCTCAATAAATGGATATGTATGACCCTGGACAATCCCTTCACCTCTCCACACCTAACAGTGCTAGGTAAAGATGCTCTTAACATACTTCCCAACTTCCTTTATGGCAAGAGTCAATAGCACCACTTCTCTGTATTCCCTTCTGACACCTGGATGAGCTGCATGTCAACAGAGCAATTGTCAGGATGTCCATTCCATTCTGTGCCTCTTCTTTCACTAAACACTAATATATTAATTTCCTACTGCCGATATAACTAATTGCTGCAAACTTAGTCACTTAAAACAACACAAATTGGGCCGGGTGTGATGGCTCAAGCCTGTAGTCCCAGTCCTTTGGGAGGTCAAGGTGGGTGGATCTCTTGAGGTCAGCACTTCTAGGCCAGCCTGGCCAACATGGTAAAATCAGGTCTCTACTAAAAATACAAAAATTAGCCGGGCATGGCGACTCACACCTGTAATCCCAGCTGCTCAGGAGGCTGAGGCAGAAGAATTGCTTGAACCAGGGAGGCAGAGGTTGCCGTGAGCCAAGATGGCACCATTGCACTACAGCCTAGGCAACAGAGTGAGACCCTGTCTCAGAAACAAACAAAAAAAACCCCCACAAATTTATTCAATTTATTCTCTTAAAGATCTGGAGCTCAGAAGTCTGAAATTGGTCTCAGTGGGCCAGAGTCGAGGTGTGGGTTGGGCTGGTTCCTTCCAGACACTCCGAGGGGGAAATCTGTTTCCTTGACTTTTTCAGCTTCTGGAGGCCTCCTGCATTCCTTGGTGTGTGCCCCCTTCCTCCGTCTTCAACGCCCATCACACCAGTTGCAGCTTCCACCATCACATTGTCTTCTCTTCTGTGGGGAGATCTCCCTCTGCCTTCCTCTTATAAGGACTCTTCTGATCACATTTAGGGCCCACCTGAGTAAGATGGCATTCACAGGTTCCAGACACAAGGACCTGGATCTGTTTGGGAGACATTATTCAGCCTACCACAACTATTATTACACCCACAATTTACCTATTATTTGTATATGTATCTGTATCTCCAATACCCTGTGAGCAACTTGAGGACAAAGACTGTACGTTATCTACCTCTCTATTCTCATCTCCTAACATGGCTCCTCAGATACAGTAGGTGCTTAATAAATAATGATTGTGTGAATAAACAATCCCATACTTACAGACTTCTATTGCTTCTGCCTTAGGGAGCATTACAGCACAACATTCCAAAGAAATCTAAAGCTGACTTTTCTTTTAAAGCCTTAAAATAAATGTCAGTCTTTAGCAAAATTATCTTGGGACGTAGAGGAGAAGGTTATACAACACATTGCACAGCAACGCTTCCTAAAAATGCCCTGAAGACATTTCTTCCCTCCTCCAGACCCCTTCACTTGGTCCCTGCACTTGCCTGCCCATCCACTGCCTCAGCCAGCCAAATCTGTAACTTTTCCCAGGGAAAATGCACAAGCATCAGGATTTAATTTTGACACTACCCACTCTCAACCAATGGGCAGGCAATCAGCAGGAAGGAAAAAAAAAGCACTATCTACTTTCTAAATTCTTGGATGTGTTTCTGAATCTGTCTCCCACACAGTGGGGTCTTCAAGGCACCCGTGGTCTAGTGCCCAATGATCCCATGGCTCCATTTGGGACCAGTCCTGCCTCACTAGAAGCAATTCAAGAAGAACTCCTCTAGCCAGGGCCCCAAGGCTGACTGTGAGAGGGCCTCTGGTGAGGGGAGAAACCTGCCTGGTAGCCCAACTGAGAACTGAAGGCTTAGGGCATCCAACCTCCCCATGCCAACCCAGCATCTCCAGTGTAAATAACTTGAAGGCTTTCTTTCTTCCTCCTCCCAGATACTCACTGGGTTGGGTAGCTCTTGGTTATAAATTCCTGATGCTTCTGTCTGATCCAACCTTTCTTATTCTCTGAGCAGTGCTCCCAGGCACTTTGCTGCATGGCAAGATAACCGTAGTACAAAATAATGACAGGAGCTTGAAGTTAATGAGAATCCTAATGTGGGAACTTTTCCTGTTTTGTTGCACCTAAACCTCACTGCACCCCTAAGAGGAAGGTGCTGTTGTTAAACTGAGCCACAGGCGTGTAAGTGACTTGCCCAAGGTCACACAGCTAATAAATGGTAGAGTCAGAATTCAAAGCCAGGGCTGGGTGTGGTGGCTCACACCTGTAATCCCAGCACTTTGGGAGGCCAAGGCTGGTGGATCACCTGAGGTCAGGAGTTCGAGACCAGTCTGGCCAACATAGTGAAACCCCTTCTCTACTAAAAATCCAAAAATTAGCCGGGCATGGTGGTGCACACCCGTAATCCCAGCTACTCAGGAGGCTGAAGCAGGAGAATTGCTGGAACCCAGGAGATGGAGGTTGCAGTGAGCCAAGATCAAGCCACTGTACTTGAGCCTGAGTCACAGAGTGAGACTACATCTCAAAAAAAAAAAAAAGAATTCAAAGTCAGGCAGTCTGGCATGCCATGCAGGTAGGCAAAACATCTCATCTTCCTGTTTACCTGTATTATGAGTTGGACAAATAAATTGTAACTCCTCTCCGTCTTGCCATGTGTCCTGTTTAGAACTTTCATGCATCCTGTGGCATTTACAGAAGGCTCTGGGTTCACACAGGCAGAATTCCCTCACAATGGACCTTTACTCTGGAATTTTCCCATCCCAAGGCCTGCCATTCCTGCAGCCTTAGAAGGCACTTCCTCCCTGGTGCAATGCTCCCTGCAAAGTTCTCTAGTTTCCCCGAGTGTGGCTTACAGCTTCCTCCTTTGTGGGCACCCAGTTCCTAATGAAGCTGAACCTTTCAGTCCTGCCTGCCTGGGCACCCTCCTCTCTTCCTCTTACTGCAGGACAAGTGTGTCCTTGAGGCCGAGTTAATAGTGTCCATGAAGTGAAATGAAATCATTACTTCAAGCCTCAAGCCTCACCAGGGAGTTTCTTAGACTTTTCAGTCTGGCAGATTGGCATAACCCTGTGTAAGAGGATTCTTCACCTAGGACAATAAGTTCTGGGCAGCGCACTGTTCCAAAGATTAGAATTCTGTTCTCAGGGGTGACCTCTCTTGGCTTTATTACAGAAAAATCATACTTCAGCATCTCAGGTGGTAGCACTGCTGTGTTAACATTCGCATTCTTTCATGTTAAAAAAAAGTCCCCAGATTTTCATTCTTAATTGTCCATTGTGTTATTACAAGAAAGTCTGCTTAGAATTTCCTCTATTATTTGGCACTTGAGTCATTTCAAAGTTTCACTTTTTCACACAGGATGAAACAGATTGATTTTTTTTTCTGTTTGCTTAATTTTGGGTTTATTTACTTCCTTGTAGATAAGCTTCCAAAAGCAGAGTCAATAGTCCAAAAGATATGAGCATTTTTGCTGCCTTTGATGCATGTCCTTTTATTGTTTAAGAGATTGCACAAGTTCATATTATCACCAGCAACATATAAGTACTTGTTTCCCCACAGTTCTGTTAACATGGGATTTATCACTTTTATTAGCTTTTTGCTAGTCTAATAGTTCTAGAATGATATGTTAAAGTTGTTTAAATGGTCTTCTCTTTATTGCTTTCAAGGCTGTATGTTTTTCTATGTGATAATTGTTCTTCCTTTTTGGGGGGAAGAAACTATTCCTCTTCTTTGACAATTTACAGAGTAGAATCCAGACACAGCCAAGAATTTTCTCCATCTGTTGTTTTCTATTTGGGGATAAGCTTTTAATAATTAATTTTTTCACATATCTTTTATTTCTATAGCGTAGTCTTGTATGTAGTAGCTACTGTAAAGTTCAGAGTAATCTTTATGTATTTGGCCAGGTATAGTGGCTCACACCTATAATCCCAGCAGTTTGGGAGGCTGAGGCGGGCAGATCATTTGAGGTCAGGAGTTCAAGACTAGGCTGACCAACATGGTGAAACCCCATCTCTACAAAAAAAATACAAAAGTTCGCTGGGCATGGTGGAGTGTGCCTTTAGTCCCAGCTACTTCTGTGGCTGAGACAGGAGGATCGCTTGAACCCAGGAGGTCAAGGCTGCAGTGAGCCAAGATTGTGCCACTACACTCCAGCCTGAGGGATAAAGTGAAACCCTGTCTAAAAAATAATAAAATAATATATGTTTATATTTCTCTACCTTGTCCATAATACATTTTTTTCATTTCTTCAATAGTCAGACATTTATGACCCCTTCAAACATGAGATAACCATGTTATTTTTCCCATTTAAAAAAAATACTAAGCTGGGTGCGGTAGCTCACGTCTGTCATCCTAGCACTTTGGGAGGCCGAGGTGGGCAGATCGCTTGAGGTAGGGAGTTCGACACCAGCCTGGCCAACATGATAAAACCCCCTCTTTATTAAAAATACAAAAATTAGCAGGGCGTCGTTGCACACGTCTGTAATCCCAGCTACTCGGAAGGCTGAGGCAGGAGAATTTCTTGAACCCGGGAGGCAGAGGTTGCAGTGAGCCGAGATCACGTCACTGCACTCCAGCCTGGGTGACAGAGCGAGACTCCGTCCCCCCACCAAAAAAAAAAAAAACCAAAACAAACAAAACAAAAAACAAAAAAAACCAGCGTAGGTTTTACTCTAATCCATCTGAAATGTATTATTATTATTATTATTATTTTATTTTTTTGAGACAGGGTCTCACTCTGTCTCCCACGCTTAAGTGAAGTGGCATGATCTCAGCCTCACTGCAGCCTTGACCTCATGGGCTCAAGTGATCCCTCCACCTCAGTCTCCTGAGTAGCTGTGGTTACAGGTGTGTGCCACCATGCCTGCCTAATTCTTTTATTTTTTTGTAGAGATGGGGTTTTACTATGTTGCCCAGGCTGGTCTTGGACTCCTGAACTCAAACAATCTGCCTGCCTAGGCCTCCCAAATAGCTGGGATTACAGGCCTGAGCCACTGTGCCTGGCTGTATTATTATACATAATGCCATGTATTACTCTAAGATATTAAATTCCCTTTTTATTATTTCATTGCTCAAACAATTAGCAAGCAGTGAAATCTTTCTGCATTGTTGTGTTGCTTCTGCTTTGTTGTAAATTAAGTTTATAAAATAGCATAGCAGTGCCACAGGAATTTCTGTTCTATCTCATTCATTCATTCATTTGACAAATATGTGTTAAGCACCTACTATGTGCCAGGTACCATTCTGGGTGCCAAGGATACAGCTGTTAACAAAACAAACATCCCTGCCCTCATGGAGTTATATCATTCTGGTGGTGATGGAGACAATTTAAAAATAGATAATAGATGGATAAATAAATAATAAATAAGATAGGAACGAGTGATAGGGAGCCTGGCATGGGAATGAAAAGTTGAACTTTTCTCTGGGAATCTTAAGGAAGATCTCATTGAGAAGAGGCTGTTTTAGCAAAGTCTGAAGGAGGGAGGGGAGGGAAGAAGTATGCAAATATGTGGGAGAAAAACGATTCCAGACAGAAGCACGAGTATAAAGGAACATCAAATTTTGTGAGCTGGAAAGTGCCTAATGCATTCAGGCCTAGCAAGAGGCCAAGGTGACTGCAGTGGAATAAGTGAGGGACAGAACAGGAGAGGTGACCTGACATGGAAGGGCGAGAGCAGATCTTGCAGGGCCAGGTCGTGCATTGTAAGGACTGTGGTGTTTACTCAGAGGCAGATGAGAAGTCTAGGATGGTTTTGCACAAAGGAAAGGCAGGGTCTGACTTAGCTTATCAGGGCCACCCTGGCTGTGGTGCTGAGAAAGTTTTGATCAATGTACTTTTTGTAATACATTTTAAATCCTGTGAAAGCCCTACTTTTTTTGTATCTTTTCTTATTTTCTAAGATTGTTATCTATTATTCTGCTTCTGTAATTATTTTATAAGGCCTTAAACTAGTACTGCATGAAATCTATTAACTTTGAAACACTGTCACATTTATTAATATGTATTTTTCCAATAATAATCTGGTATATCTCGCCACTTGTTCATATCCTCCTTTACTTTTCCTGCTATCGTTTAGTAATTTTCTTGGAATAAATCTTGTGGCTTAAAGAACATCCTCAAGCAAATTTATTTTTGGTTTATGGTTATGAATGGAATCTTCCTTTTAATTTTATGTTTTTATTAATATGCAGCTATATTTCACTGACAGAAATGCAATTGTTCTATGTGGGTTTCTTTTGGCTCACATCTTTGCTAAATTCATTTATTATTTATAGTAATTTAGGGGATACTATTCTTGGAACATTCAGATAAATAATCGCGTCAACTGGAGTAGTATTTTTTACCCTAATTGTTTTTTTTTTTTTTTTTCCGAGAAGGAGTCTCACTCTGTCACCCAGGCTGGAGTGCAGTGGCTCACTGTAACCTCCGCCACCTGGGTTCAAGCCATTCTCTGCCTCAGCCTCCCGAATAGCTGGGATTACAGGCACCCACCACCACACCTGGCTAATTTTTTGTATTTTTAGTAGAGACAGGGTTTCACCTTGGCCAGGCTGGTCTTGAACTCCTGACCTTGTGATACACCCACCTCAGCCTCCCAAAGTGCTGGGATTACAGGCGTGAGCCACTGCGCCTGGCCTACCCTAATTAGTTATGCCTTTCCCAAACAGCTATTGTCAGCATTTCTAGTACCATATTGAGAAAAATACACATGGGTGCACCTTCTGTTCTGTTTTCCAGAGAAACAAGCTTCATGCATCTCCAATAAGTATGACATTGGTTCTTCAGATTAAGTACATTTTGTTCTTATTTGAGAATAAAAATCTCTGCATCTAATTACAAAGATTTAATAAGGAATACATATTAAACTTTACTGACTGACTTTTCAACAAATATTAAAAATATTTTCCCTATTTTCTCTCTTTTGAAAATTAGCTAGTTAATAAAGTGCCAAGGAATCCAAATGCAATTATATTTTCATTTTTCTCTTTTTGCATGTCTTTATTATTGCGTTATTTAGATCCTAAAACTTGAGGATTACTAAACATTCATTGCTCAACATAGGTTATCATTCTTCATATTTGTTATCATAAAATCTCCTTTGCTGCCATTTTTTTATATAATCAGGCGAGAAGTTAGGATACTCCCATCATCTTAGTCTTTTTTTAAAAAAAGTCTTGTGGTTTTAGGCCAGGCGCGGTGGCTAATGCCTGTAATCCCAGCACTTTGGGAGGATGAGGTGGGCGGATCACCTAAAGTCAGGAGTTCGAGACCAGCCTGGCCAATGTGGTGGAACCCTGTCTCTACTAAAAATATAAAAATCAGCCAGGTGTGGTGGCAGGCGCCTGTAATCCCAGTTACTTCGGAGGCTGAGGCAAGAGAATCACTTGAACCTGGGAGGCAGAGGTTGCAGTGAGCCAAGATCACACCATTGTACTCCAGCCTGGGTGACAGAGTGAGACTCGTCTCAAAAAAAAAAAAAAAAAAAAAAAAATCTTGTGATTTGTGATTTTTCTTTTCCTTTTTTTTCTTTTTTTTTTGTTTTTTTTTTTGTTTTTGTTTGTTTGTTTGTTTCGTTTTTTGAGAAGGAGTCTTGCTTTGTCTCCCAGGCTGGAGTACAGGGGCGCAATCTTGGCTCACTGCAACCTCCTCCGCCTCTCGACTTGAAGCTATTCTCCTGCTCCTGCCTCAGCCTCCTGAGTAGCTGGGACTACAGGCGTGCGCCACCATGCCCAGCTAATTTTTTTTTGTATTTTTAGTAGAGACAGGGTTTCACTATGTTGGCCAGGCTGGTCTCAAACTCCTGACCTTGTGATCTGCCCACCTCAGCCTCCAAAAGTGCTGGGATTACAGGCGTGAGCCACCCTGCCTGGCTTAATTATTTTTCTTATAGATAATTAATAGTTACATTTCTTTTTTAACTCAGTCTTTAAACTTATTTTCTCCTTATAGGGAGTTATCTTCTGGATGTATAAGTGATATACTTGTAAGATCTTTAATTGGTCCTGGTATTTATCTTTATTTCATCATTCTTGACCTTCTTGATTTCTTCAACTCGTCTTGAAGAGGAACAGAAGTACCAATTCCAATCTTTGTGGTTATATTTTGACAGTCTGGAATCCTTTCTGAGGTTCCGGTTTTTCAGATGGGATTTGACAGATATTTGAATGTCAGGCATATTTTCTGCCTACATTGTCCCATTTATATGGGGTAACAAATGTGGGAAGTAGCTATTATCTTCATTTTGTAGACTTCGAAGCTCAGGGATGTTGGTTACTTGTCCGTGTTTTATATCTCGTAAGTGGTAGAACCGTAATTTAAACTTTATTAAATGTCATATTACCAGTTGTTTTTACTTTGATTCATTAACCTTGCCTTTTGATAATGTCCTAGTAGATTATTTTTACCGAAAGTTTTTTCAGGTGACTTCTTTGTCTCTGGCTGTGCTCTTTGCCTCTATAGGAATCTGCTGATAAATAGAACGCAGTCCTCTTCTTTGATCTTCAAGAAAAAAGATAGAATCGGTCAATCTCATTAGATTATAGGAAAAGGAGAGGTTCAGATACAAGTGTGCCCTTCTCCGAGTTCCTGAAGTAGCTTCCATGGTGGTGTTTGTGTAGCTATGGCCTGGGGACCACCTACCTCAGATGCATCTGAGAAATTAACTGCTGTCTAACTAAACAGATCTATGGGCCCCACCTCAGACTCACTGAGTCAGAAATTCTGGAGATAGGTCCCAGGAATCTATCTACTAACAGGCCCCCAGGCAATTCTTAGGTATACACAAAACAGAACCACTGCCCAAGTTTGACACGTTATGCTGCCTATGTAGGACAGATTCTAGGATGACCCCCTAGTGAGTCATTGGGTGGAAACTGTGACCCTCCTCTGAGCAATAGAAAAATGGCAAAGACAGTGAGATAGACTCTCATGTTACATTATACAAGAAAAATGGCATTATGCAAGAAAAATTTATACATTATACAAGAATGTATATAAGAATGTAAAAAATGTATACATTATACAAGAAAAATGGCAAAGACTGGGATAGACTCTCATGTTACAGTATACATTACACTTTACATTATGCGAGACTTACATTATGTTGCTACATTACATGAAATTCTGTCTTAGAGGACTAGAGAGAGGTTCTTGTGCTGGCCTTGAAGAAGTAAGAGGCCATGTTGTGACAGCCTGTGAAAAAGTCATATGCCAGGAAGTGTGGGTGACCTCTAGAAGTTGAGAGCAGGCCCAAGATGACAGTCAAAAAAAAACAGGGGCCCAGTCCTACAACCACAGGAACTGAATTCCGCTAACAGCCATGTGAGCTGGAAGAGGACCCGAGCTCCATAAAAGAATGCAGCCTGGCAGAAATCTTGATTGCCACCTTGTGAGACACTGAGCAGAACACTCAGCAGAGCCATGCCTGGACTCCTGACCCGCAGAGACTGTGAGATAATAAATGTATGCTGTGTTAAGCTACTAACTTTGGGGTCAGTTGCTACATAGCAATAGAAAAAAACTTAGACACCTTCCTTCTCAAAATTTCAACATTCAGCTTTTTCATAGCATTATTTAAGACTTGGAGGGAGAGGCTATAAGCAATGACCTATTTATTTATGTTTTATTTTAAATATTTCTTTTAAAATAGTGAATACACCACTACACACTCAATATAAAAATTAAAAAGACCCAACAACACCAAGTACTGGCAAGGATGAGTACAACTTGAATTCTTATGGTAGAAATGGAAAATGATAAAATCACTTTGAAAACCTGGCATTTCTTTAACAGTTAACATATACCTACCATACTATCTAGCTGTTCCACTCAGTATTTACCCAAAATAAATAAAAACATATTTCCACTCAAATGGAACATTATACACAAATGTTCGTAACAATGGCTGGGCAGGGCGTGGTGGCTCACGCCTGTAATCCCAGCACTTTGGGAGGCAGAGGCAGGAGGATCACTTGAGGTCAGGAGTTTGAGACCAGCCTGACCAACATGGTGAAACCCCATCTCTACCAAAAATACAAAAATTAGCCAGGCATCTGTAATCCCAGCTACGCGGGAGGCTGAGGCAGAAGAATTGCTTGAACCCAGGAGGTGGAGGTTGCAGTGAGCTGAGATTGTGCCACTGCACTCCAGCCTGGGTGGCAAAGCAAGACTCTGTCTCAGGAACAAACAAACCAAAATGATCGTTAACAGGTTTATTCATGTAGTCCAAATCTGTAAACAATCCAAATGTTCATCAACAGTAGACTGGATAAACAAAATGGGGTATATCCATTCAATAGAATGCTATTCAGGAATGAACTATTGATACACATAACAACACTAATAAATCTCGAAATCATTATGCAGAATGCAGAAGTCAGATACAAAAGAGTATATACTGTGTGATTCCTTTGATATAAAATGCAAACTAATCTCTAATGACAGAAAGCAGATCAGTGGTTACCTGGGGCCAGGGAGGAGAGATGACGGATGGCAAAGGGCATGAGGCATCTTTTGGGGAAACGTTAATGTTCTGTGTCTTGATTGTGGAGCTGGTTTCACAAGTGTATAATTTTCTTTCTCTCTTTCTTTCTTTCTTTCTTTCTTTCTTTCTTTCTTTCTTTCTTTCTTTCTTTCTTTCTTTTCTTTCTTTCTTTCTTTTTTTTTGAGACGGAGTCTTGCTCTGGCACCAGGCTAGACTGCTGTGGTGCAATCTCGGCTCACTGCAACCTCCAGCTCCCTGGTTCAAGCGATTCTCCTGCCTCAGCCTCCTGAGTAGTTGGGATTACAGGCACGCACCACCGTGCCTAGCTAATTTTTGTTTTTTTAGTAGAGACAGAGTTTCACCATGTTGGCCAGGACGGTCTCAATTTCCTGACCTCGAGATCTGCCTGCCTCAGCCTCCTAAAGTGCTGGGATTACAGGTGTGAGCCACTGTGCCCAGCCTCACAAGTGTATAATTTTCAAAAGTCATTGCATTGTAAATTTTAAATGGATGTGGTTTAACTATACATAAATTATTGCTCTATAAAGCTGATTAGGAAAAAATAGATAATACACATGGTACAAAATTCCAAAGGTACAAAAGATTTTAAGTAAGTGCCCAACCTTAGAGGCAACCACTGTTACCAGTTTACTATGTATGTTTCTAGACATATTTTTACTTAATATAAATTGCAGGTCTTTACATATCGGTCCAATTTTTTTTTTTTTGAGACGGAGTCTCGCTCTGTCACCCAGGCTGGAGTGCAGTGGCGCGATCTCGGCTCACTGCAAGCTCTGCCTTCTGGGTTCACGCCATTCTCCTGCCTCAGCCTCCGAGTAGCTGGGACTACAGGCGCCCGCCACCATGCTTGGCTAATTTTTTGTATTTTTGGTAGAGACAAGGTCATATCAGTCCATTTTTAAAAGCCCTCTTTCTTTTTAAAAAGTGTCCATTTATGGCTGTATCATAATTTGCAGACCCAGTCTCTAGTCGGTGGTTGCTAGATTATCTCCAATCTTTTTACAAACAAAAATGAGCATAAAATTGCTGGACTAAAAAGTATGTGTATTTTTTTCTATTTTTAAATTATCTTCCATAGAAGTTATAGCAATGTATATTTCCACCAGCAATAAGAGAGTCTATTTTTCCATCCCTTGCTGACACAGCACGTTACAAAATATTCCATTTGATAGCTAAAAAAGTAAATATCACTACAATTTTGTTTTGTATTTTATGTTATGAGTGAGATTGAACATCTCTTCACATTTTTTAAGAGTAATTTACATGATTATTTGCTTTTAGAGTTGCTTTTTGGTAAACTATTTAGACCTGCCTGCTTTTCTATTGGATTGTTGGTCTTTTTCACATTGTTTTATAATAGTTCTTTATATATGGTCTTGGCTCAGAATCCCCTATGAAACAGAGCCTGAAGCAAAGCTCACATGGTAATGCTTTACTGAGGGAGTGCAAGCCCAGAGCAGAATGCATGAAGGGAAAAACGGAAGGGAGGACAAAAAGGAGAGAAAGCAAACATAACATGATACATTATCAGGCTGACCATAGCTTCATGAGGATACAGACAGTTGCTCAGTTAAGTTGCTCAGTTGTCAGGAGTGAAGCATGGTGGGAATGGGAATGAGAGGATTTTATCTGTCCTCCTATCTGCAGCCTCTCATAGATCCTCTTTTGACACAGAGCGTTAACTATCCTGCACTTCTGGGTTGCCTTACCTAGCACAGATGATGGGAAAGCCAGGTCCTATGTCCCGCCTGAGACCAAAGGAGGAGAGCATCATATCTTCCAGATTTGGGTACCTGTGCAACTGTGGCCCTTGCCCAGCCTTCATCCTGAGGGGAGATGAGACAGGCAGTGTTGCTGGGGAGAAGGTAGAGAGGGAAGTGTTCAGGGCACCCTATGGAGCAAGCCACTGAGGCCCTGGAGAGGCAGGTAGATGTGAGCAATTCTGGAGGGAATAATAGTTATAGACATAGATACAAATATAATAAAATATACTTATAATAATATGTATAATTATTGTTTTGCTGTATTATAATTTTTAGATATCCTCACCCGCCCCCAAGTTTGTTATTTGACTTTAATCATTTATGTGATTTTTTTTGACCATGCAGAAATGTTTGATTTTTATCTGACTGAATTTATCAATTCTTTATATTATGGCTTCAGCCTTTTCCACCACTGAGATTATGAAAAAACTAACAAGCAAACAAAACCAAAAAAACTTCTATATTCTTGTGCTTCTGGAATTTCATTTGTCAAAATTTAAATATCTCTGATCCATCTGGACTTTATTTTGGTATAAAAGCCTATATTATAGATATAATTTTATCTTTTCCAAATGGCCACACATTGTCCCTGATGTAAAAGGCCACCTTTATCATATATTAAACATACTTATTTCTGAAGACTTCTTATTGAGCATGCTTTCACCTACCTGAATCAGACCTAGTCTGAAGTTTACTAGGTCTAAGAAATGATTTATGGGGGGAAAGTCACAAAATTGTAGAGCTGCACTCTGTCCTGCACTATTGTCCACTCTATAGAGGACAATAGTGGTCAAATAACAGAGTTAAAACATAATTAATAATTCATTTTGTAATACTATGGCCAAAGTTTCATCTCCTTCATTTCACCAAGATGTTGATAGTTGTGGAGACATCGCCCAGTCATGACGTATTGTGGTTTGAATTAAAGCTTCTTTCCCTGGAGAATGTTGTAAAATATAAATGTAGTTTTAGATGTGCTATTTTTACTTGGCATGGTCTGTGGGATATCCTCAAAGGTATTTAAAATGAAAAAAAAAAAAAACCAACCAAACAAACAAACAAAAAAACCAGTAAGACAGGAATGAATAGGAAAAAGAAAAAACATGTTTAAAAGAAATTGGACCTTCGAAACAACCCTTGCCCTAGAGAATTAACCATTTATTTGTGCACCCAACCCCCACTCCATTGACCTATTTAACTTGTACATCCTTCTGGCATAACCCCAAGACAATTTTAATGTCATTTAATTATTTACAGTCCATCCCTCCTGGCCAGACGGAAGGAAGCCATGCCTACATTTAATCCCAGGGCTTAGCCTAGAGCCTGAAACAGAACAGTTGCTTAAAACACATTTCTGAAATGAATGAAATAAAGAGCAGGACAATGAATCAACCCAAGTCCTTTGAAAGATTCTTCTGATGCCATCATTTCTTCGTCCAACCCCACCTGGACTCTGGGGTCCCACTGTGCCCTTTCATCTAATCACTGGCTTTCTCACTTACCCATTTATGTGTCTGTCTTCCCCATCAAAGTGTGAACTCTGAAGATGACTGTCTTAATCATTTTTATATCCCTACCACCTGATATACACTGTAAACATTTGTGGGGTGAATAAATGAATTAATTACAGTTACAGAGGCAAACAATTAGAAAAGGTCTGAAAGTTGTTAAGGGGAAGCCAGAGTATCTGGTCTTTGCCTCCAGAAAAATGGACTTCTCTTTGCAAAGGAGAAAATGTGACCAAGTAGAAAGAGCATGTGCTTTGGAGAGAGAAGGCCTGGGTTCTAATTCCAGCTCTGCCACTTACTTTGGGCAAGTCACTTACCTTCTCTGAGCTTCCGTTTCCTGCACTGTAAACTGGAAATAGGATTGGAGATAACGCTTGGAAGCGTCCACCACAGGCATGGGCATGTAGTAGGTTATAGCTGTGCTTGGCTAATATTAATATTTACACTTATTGTTATTAAGAGGTGTAGGAGGAATACAGACCAAAGAGAGCTGTTAAATTTAGAATTTAGGGCCGGGTGCGGTGGCTCATGCCTATAATCCCAGCACTTTGGGAGGCCGAGGCAGGTGGATCACTTGAGGTCAGGAGTTGGAGACCAGCCTGGCCAACATGGCGAGACTCCGTCTCTACTAAAAATACAAAAAAAAAAAATTAGCAGGGAGTGGTAGTAGTCCCAGCTACTCAGGAGACTGAGGCAAGAGAATCGCTTGTACCTGGGAGGTGAAGGTTGCAGTGAACCGAGATGGTGCCATTGCACACCAGCCTAGGCAACAGGAGACTCTGTCTTAAAAAATAAAATAAAATAAAATAAAATAAAATAAAATAAAATAAAACAGAATTTGGGTAGCTTTGGAGGAGATAGTTTGGGTGTGGAATGGAGTGTGGGGGACCTCCAGTCATTGTTATGGTGATGCTGACCATCAAATACTGAGCCTACACTCCAAACACATCATTTCATTAATCCTCACAATAAATCCTAACATCAGTGGTATCACCCCAATTGTCAAAACAAGGAAACCAAACCTCAGAGAACATCTTTGAGTTTCAAGGTCACAGAGCTAGTAAGTGGTTGAGCTGGGTTCAAACCCAAATTCATTTGATTTCAAAGCACATGCTCCAATTTTAACTTTTATTATCTTATTCTGAATAATCTGGGAGCTGAGAATATTCTGGGAATCCAGGTTAGAGACCTGCCAAAAGCCTAGATAGTGAGTTAAGCTGGGCTAAGACACTGAGTAAACTCAGAAATACGTCTGTTTGTCATCTCCCTGTGCTTACTGCTCCTGTTGTTAAAGATGTCTTAGCATCTTAAACAACTGAGCTTGTGCTGAACCAATGGACTACATTGGGTGTGGGAGCTGGTCCTTGGGGGAAAAAACTCTCTCCCTGCACCCATATGTTTAGAAGCAGAAAGTTACCAGTGATTTTAAGAAAGCTGCCTTTTGGGAGACTGCCCTGGGCCTGGCTTATCACATGAATACAGACTATTGGTTTGCATTTCACCAGCCTACATCAGATGTTTGTCTTAGCATACCATACATTCTTAAAGCATGTGGGACAAGGAGATGCACCCCAGGAAGGGCCCTTTCAAAGTTTCAACTGGCCATAACCTCTTTTGACCTTTGCTCTAGTGCACAGGCTCATCCTGGTCAAAGACTTGTCTTCAGCATTACAAAATTTAGAACCCAACTCTGAATTCACATGCATTGTTTGCCAATGTTTTTCAAGTCTTCTCACTTCCAGCCAGATGCTCTTAAATGTGCTCTGACCCGCACAGTTTCAGACAAGTTGCAGAGCACTTTGTAGGTATTTGATAAATATGCCCTGAATTGAGAGGCTAATTAAACAAGAGGAATTTAGCAATATCACGTCTTGGCATCAGTATTATGTAGCATCAGTATTCAGGAGGGGTGGAGGGGTTGTAGAGCAGGGGTGACTTCTTTAAAACCTCTCAGTTGCATATATGCGTCCCCTACTGAGAGTCCTGCTGGTAATAAACATAATCTGCCCTGTGTGTTCCCACCACAGGAGGGACATATAGCATGAATAAGAGCTGGCTTCCCTTGGACAGCTTTTGCTATTTGCTCAGCAAATATTTACTGAGCAAAATGGGACAAGAAGGGCATTCCGGGGAGAGAGATGAGTTTGAACAAAGCTAAAGTGGAGGGAAAACCAGGAGGATGTATGGGATACACTGAATAGTCAAATTCAGGTGATAAAATCTGAAAGGTAGGAGGGAACTGATAAGTAGAGCTTTGAATGCGTGGCATGGAGTTTGGACTTACTGAAATAGGCAAGAGGGAGCCAAAGAAGATTTTGAGCAAGTGATAAACATAATAAAAAATGCTTATTAGGCAAATTAATTTGCCAGCAGTTCCTAAATTGGACTGGGTTGAAGAATAACTATATAAAGTAGCCAGCAATGATTGAGTAGCTACTATGCACCCAGCACCATGCCAAACTCTTTGCATACATTTTCTCATTTAATGAAAGTAATAGTTAATGCATTTAAGACTCGGTGTCTGGCCCATAATGTATTCCAACCCTCACAATCATCCTGTAAATTGAGTATTATTATTACCTCAGTTTTATAGATGATGTCTGTATTGGTCTGTTTGCTATTGCTTATAACAGAATACCTGAAACTGACTAACTTCTAAAGTTTATTTCTTACAGTGATGGAAGCTAAGAAATCCCAGGCTGAGGGGCTGCATCTGGCGAGTCTTCTTGCTGGTGGGGAGTCCCCAGGTAGTGCAGGGCACCCCATGGTGAGAGGCTGAGCATGCTAATTAATTAATTAACTATTTAATCCATTAATCCATGAATGAATTAATCCACAAATGAGGGCACTGCTCACATCAAATGTTTGATTTTTTTTTTTCCTGTGTCTAAAGGGTTTTTATTTAAGAGCCTGTAGTGCCGAGTTACACCAAGGATTTGGAAGGTCACTCTCAGCAGCAGCCACTTCTGCCAGGACCAGTGGTGAGCACCTGGCAGAGGAGCCTTGCTGTTTCCACATAAGGCAAAGGAATCCAGCTTTTCTGTACGATTTTTGCTGCAGCTGTTCAAAACCCTGTGTGAGCCAGCAGTTCCAGTTCAAAGGTTAAGAAGGTGCATAGTACCTAGGTGGCCAGGTTCCTGTGAGTCACCACTCAGGCCATAAGTACACCATGGAGGGGAGAGACAAAGCAGCCACAGCTGTTCTGTTTCCAGTCCCACCCCTCTGGCAAACAGATCAGGGGAAATGGAGAAGAAAAGTTCACAAAGTTGGTGAAATGGCCAGGCACAGTGGCTCACACCTGTAATCCCGGCACTTTGGGAGGCCAAGACGGGTGGATCACTGGAGGTCAGGAGTTCGAGACCAGCCTGGCCAACATGACGAAACCCCATCTCTACTAAAGATACAAAAATCAGCCGGGCATAGTGGCAGGCTCCTGTAATCCCAGCTACTTGGTAGGCTGAGGCAGGAGAATCACTTGAACCCAGAAGGTGGAGGTTGCAGTGAGCCAAAATCACACCACTGCACTCCAGCCTGGGCGACAGAGTAAGACTCTACCAAAAAAAAAAAAAAAAAAAGTAGGTGAAATGAAGGGGGCAGAGGAGTTGTAGGCAACTATGTGCAGGCCCCATGCACCTGACAGTTCTGCCCTCAAGATCCAATCACCTCTTAAAGGCCCTACCTCTCAATACTGCCACAGTGGGGGTTAAATTTCAACATGAGTTTTGGAGGGGACCAATATTGAACCTATAGCACTGCCCAAGGTTCAAAGAGGTTAAGTATTTTATACCAAAGATCAAAGAACTACATGTGGCAGAGCTAGGATTTAATCTCAGGTTGATCTGACACCAAAGTTGACTCTTAAGGCAGGGAAGTATTAGGAAGCAGTTTCAAAAGTTCTGACAAGTGGTGATGGACTAGGGGAACGCGGGGGGAAAAAGACAAGAAAATGGATGTACAACTAAGTTACAAATGCATAGCACACATGACATGGCAATTGGTAAAACTTTAGATAGAGAGAATGGTCAAAAATGACCCAAGGTTTCAAGCATGAGTGACCAACAGAAAGGTGGCACCAGACTGAAAATCCAGAACATAAGAGGGAAAGTCAATTAAAGGGATTGTGAATACGTTGAATTTGATATGTTGATGATAACCATGTGGAGATATCTTGCAAACATTTGGAAAAATTTTCTTATTCCTTATACTCCTTTCGTTATTCTTTTATTTAAAAACATTTTAAGAACAACTGAAAAATCAACAGCTCTTCTTAGATCCTTCAGAGAAGTGAGGTCACGGGACAAATCACTGCCTCTAAAATTAGAGACAGATACAGAGAATTACAACTTAACCAAGGCAGAAACCCATGAGCAGAAACTTCTGCGGGAACCAGTATTAGGGTACAACAACTTAAACTGTAATTGATAAATTGCTAGAGGCTCCATGTGGACAAGTCTGAGAAATAAAAATTCCAGGGGGTCCCAGTCAGAGGGAGGCCCCACAAGTTTTTTGTGAGGTTTAGCTCCAGGAGCGCTACCAGGTTCTCACAGAGAGTACTACAGAAAAATCCCTTTATACTTCTGGAGAAAAGTAACCATTTTGAAATATGCCAGAGCGTTCTGTTCTTCTGAACAAGGTCTGCCTTCAAGGGAAACTATTTTACCAGAGCCTAACCGAATGGGGTTTTATCAGAGCCTAAAACCAACTGGGCGGAAGGGAAATACCCAACTCCAGCCCACTGCAGCCATCCTGTCCCACACTGGTGGTTGAGGTGGATATTGAGAAGCACTGTGAAGTTTACAGCCCAGGGGCACAGGCTTACTAAAAAACTGAGACCTCATTATATAAAATGCTCATCCTCCCACTACGTCTTAACTCCACACCACTAAGGACTGTTTATCAGAGTTTCTTTTACCCAGTACATTGTATCTGGGGTTCAACAAAAAAAGTGCAAGACATACAAATGGCAAAAAACATAGTTTAAAAAGACAGAGCAAGCATTATAAGCAAGCTCAGGTATAGCATGGATGTTGGAATTATCAGACCAGGATTTTAAAACAACTGTGATTAGTATATTAAGGCCTCTAATGGAAATAGTAGACGACATACAAGAACAAACGGGTAAACAGAGGGATGGAGATTCTAAGAAAGAATTTTAATAATGCTAAAGATAAAAAACACTGTAACAAAAATGAAGAATGCCTTTGATGGGCTCATTAGCAGACTAGCATAGCTGAGGAATCTCTCAGATTGAGGATATGGCAATAGAAAATTCCAAAGAGAAAAGAGACTGAAAAAAAAAAAAAAGGAAGAGAATTTCAAGAACTGTGGGACAACTACAAAAGGTGTAACATAAGCATAATGGGAATATCGAAAGGAGGAGAAAAAGAGAAAGGAACAGAAGAAATACTTGAAGCAATAATGACTGAGAATTTCCCCAAATCAATATCAGTTAACCAAACCTCAGATCCAGGAAGCTCAGAGAACACCAAGCAGAATAAATGCCAAAAACAAAAACAAAGCCCCACACCTAGTCATATTATATTCAAACCGCAGAAAATCAAAGATAGAGAAGCCAGCTAGTGGAGGAAATCCCATTACCTGTAGAGGAGCAAAGGAAAAAATTACATTAGAATTTTCGGAAACCATGCAAGCAAGAGAGAGGAGAGTGAAATATTTGAAACATTAAGAGAGAAAAAAAAAGCACCAACCTAGAATTCTGTGAAATTATCCTTCAAAAGCGAAAGAGAAATAATTACTCAGACAAACAAAAACTGAGAGAATTTGTTGCCTGCCTTGAAAGAAATGCTAAGACAGTTTTTTCAGAGACAAGGAAAATGATATAGGTCAGAAACTGTTCTATATAAAGAAGAGTATCAGACAAGAAATAAGTGAAGGTAAAACAAAACTTATTTTTCTTATACTTAATTGATCTAACAATAGTTTGCTCAAAGTAATTATATTATGGATACTTGTGTGTGTGTCTATATATGCTTATGTATGTTTATGTATTAAGTAAAACGAATGATTAAAAGGATGGGAGGGAGGAATTAAGAATATTTTGTTATTGTAAGGTACTTTCCATATCCCTGAAGTGGTATAGTGTTATTTGAAAGTAGACTTGGATTAATTGTAAACACATATTGCAAATTCTAGGGCAACCATTAAAAAACATTTTTTAAAAAGTATATATTAATTAATATGCTAAGAAAGGACAGAAAATGGAATAATACAAAATGCTAAATTAAAGCCACAAAAGGCAGAAAAAGAATAGAAGACAAAAATAGGAACAAAGAATAAGGATAATGAATAGAAAACAGTAATAACTATGGTAGATATTAATCCAAATGTATCAATAATAATTTTAAAAATCAATGGTCTAATATGCCAATGAAAAGACAGATTGTCAGAGTAGATTTTTAAAAACCCAACTATATGTTGTATACAAGAAACCCACTTTTAATATAAACATACAGATTAAAAGTAAATTATGGAGAAAGGCACACTATGTTAGTTCTAATCAAAAGGGAGTGTGAGAAACTATATTAATTTTAGGTGCAGACTTCAGAGCAGGAAAGTTATCAAGGGTAAAGAGAGGCATTAGATAATGATAAAGGGGTTAATTCTCTAAGAAGACAGGACAATTTTTTTTTTTTTTTGAGACGGAGTCTCGCTCTGTCGCCCAGGCTTGAGTGCAGTGGCCAGATCTCAGCTCACTGCAAGCTCCACCTCCCGGGTTCACGCCATTCTCCTGCTTCAGCCTCCCGAGTAGCTGGGACTACAGGCGCCCGCCACCGCGCCCAGCTAATTTTTTGTATTTTTTAGTAGAGACGGGGTTTCAGCGTGTTAGCCAGGATGGTCTCAATCTCCTGACCTCGTGATCCGCCCGTCTCGGCCTCCCAAAGTGCTGGGATTACAGGCTTGAGCCACCGCGCCCGGCCTACGGGACAATTCTTAATGTGTGTGCACCTAAAAACAGAGCTTCGAAATATGTGAGCCAAAAATAGATAGAATAGCAAGGATAAATAGAAGAAACCACTATTATAGTTGGAGACTTCAACGCTCCTCCATCAGAAATGGACAAATCCAACAGGCAGAAAATCAGTAAGGACATAATTGAACTCAATAGCACCATTAATCAAGTGGATATAATTAACATCTATAGACGACTTCATCCAACAACAGCAGAAAACACATTCTTCTGAAGCTCACGCGGAACATCCACCAAGATGATCACATTCTGGGCCATAAAATACACCTGAACAAATTTAAATGAATAGAAATCACACCATGTCTGCCCTCAGATGACAATGGAACTAAACTAGAAATCTATCACAGAAAGATAGCTGAAAAGCCCCAAAATACTTGGGACATAAAACACTTCTACACAACACATGGATGGAAAACACAAATCTCAAGAGACTTTTTAAAATATTTTGAAGTAAATGAAAATGAAAATACAACTTATCACAATTTGTGGGATGCAGTGAAAGCAGCACTTAGAGGGAAAGTTGTAGCATTGAATGCATACATTAGAAAAGAACAAAGATTTAAAATTAATAATTGTTGTGTACTGAATGTTTGTGTCTCCCTGAAATTCATATGTTAAAGCTCTAACCTTGAATGTGATGGTATTAGGAGGTGGGACCTTTGGAAAATAATTAGATTTAGATAAGGTCATGAAGGTGGAGCCCCCATGATGAGATCTGTGCCCTTATAAAGAAGAGGAAGAAGCACCAGAACTTCCTTTCTCTACCATGTGAAGACACAGCAAGAAGGCAGCCCTCTGCAAGACATGAAAAGAACCCTCACCAGAACACAATTATGCTGACACCCTGATCTCAAACTTCCCAGCCTCCAAAACTGTGAGAAACAAATGTCTGTTGTTTAAGCCACGGTCTCTGGTATTTTGTTATAGCATCCCAAACGGACTAAAACAATAAATAATCGAAGCTTCTACCTAGGGAAACCAGAAAAAGAAGACCAAATTATATACAAAGTAAGCAAAAGAAAAGAAATAATAAAAATTAGAGACAAAATCAATAAAATTCAAAACAAGAAATCAATAGATAAAGTCAATGAAACAAAAAAAACTGGTTGTTTGAAGAGACCTATAAAATTGACAAGCCTCTAGCCAGGCTAACTTAGAAAAAAAAGAGAGAAGACACAAATTAGTAAATTAGAAATGAAAGAGGGGGCATCACTACAAATTTCATGGACACTAAAAGGATAATGAATACACTTTGGGAGGCCAAGACGGGCGGATCACAAGGTCAGGAGATCGAGAACACCCTGGCTAACACGGTGAAACCCCGTCTCTACTAAAAAATACAAAAAATTAGCCGGGCGCAGTGGTGGGCGCCTGTAGTCCCAGCTACACAGGAGGCTGAAGCAGGAGAATGGCATGAACCCGGGAGGCGGAGCTTGCAGTGAGTGGAGATCACACCACTGCACTCCAGCCTGGGCGACAGAGCAAGACTCCATCTCAAAAAAAAAAAAAAAGAAAAAAAGGATAATAACTAAATATGTGAGTGACTGTATGCCCACAAATTTGATAACCTATATTAAATGAACCAATTACTTGAAAGACACAATCTGCCAAAACTCACACACACACAAATAGACAATCTAAATAGGCTTATATCTATGAAAGAAATTGAATCAATAATTAATGACCTTCCAGAGCAAAAAGTACCATGCTCAGATGGATTCACTGGTGAATTCTACCAAACATTTAAGGAAGAAATTATGCCATTTCTTTATAATCTCTCCCAAAAGATAGAAGCAGAGAGAATATTTTCTAACTCATTCTATGAAGCCAGAATTACTCTGATACCAAAATCAGACAAAGACATTATAGAAAAGAAAACTACAGACCAATATCTCTCATGAACATATATGCAAAAATCCTCAACAGAATACTAGCAAATGAAATCCAATAATGTACAAAAAGAATTATACAGGCCAGGCATGGTAGCTCATGGGATTACATAGTAGTGTAATCCCAGTGCTTTGGGAGGCCAGTAGGAGAACTGCTTGAGCCCAGGAGTTTGAGACCAGCCTGGGCAATATGGTGAGATACTGTCCTTACAAAAAATAAAAAATTAGCTAGATATGGTGGCAAATGCCTGTAGTCCCAGCTACTTGGGAGGCTGAGGCAGAAGGATTGCTTGATCCCAGGAGTTCAAGGATGTAGTGAGCTATGAGCAAGCCACTACACTTCAGCCTGGGTGACAGAGCAAGATTGTGTCTCTTAAAAAAAAACAAAAAGTATACACCATGACCAAATAGGTCATATCCCAGGTATGCAAGGCTGATTTAACATTCAAAAATCAATTAATGTGATACATCTCATCAACAGGCTAAAGAAAAAAATCATACAATCATATCAATAGATACAGAAAAAGCATTTGACAAAATCCAATACCTATTCACGATGAAAACTGTCAGCAAACTAGCAATAGAAGGGAAATCCTCAACTTGATAAAGAACATTTGCAAAAGCCCTACAGCTAACACCATACTTAAGGGTAAAAAACTGAAAGTCTTCCAATAAAATCAGAACAAGGCAAGAATGTCCCCGCTAACCATTCCTTTTGAACATTGTACTGGAAGTCCTAGCTAATGAAATAAGACTAGAAAAGGAAAGAAAACATATTCGGATTGGGAAGGAAGAAATAAAACTGTCTTTGTTTGCAGATGACGTAATTGTCTATGTAGAAAATCTGAAAGAATCAACAAAAATCTCCTGGAACAATAAGTAATTATAGCAAGGTTGCAGGATACAATGTTAATATATAAAAGTCAACCACTTTCCTATATACCAGCAATAAACAAACAGAATTTGAAATTAAAAACACAATACTATTTACGTTTGCATCTCTAAAAATGAAATACTTAGATATAAATATAACAAAATATGTACAGGATAAATATGAGGCAAACTACAAAACTTCAACGAAAGAAATCAAAGAACTAAATAAGTGGAGAGATATTCCAAGTTCACAGATTGAAAGAGACAATATTGTCAAGATATGTTATTCCTAACTCAATCTGTAGATTCAACATAATCCCAATCAAAATTTCAACAAATTATTTTGTGAATATTGATAAACAGATTCCAAAGTTGATATAGAAAGGCAAAAGACCGAGTATAGCCAATACAATGTTGAAGGAGAAAAACAAAGTTGGAGGACCAACATTACCTGATATCAAGATTTACTACATAGCTAGTCAAGACAATGTGCTACTGGTGAAGGGATAAACAAATCAATTAATGGAACAGAATAGAGTGTCCAGAAATAGGCTTGCACAAATATAGTCAACTGATTTTTGACAAAGGAGCAAAGGCAATCAATAAAGACAGTCTTTTCAACAAATAGTGCCAGAACAACTGGATTTCCACATGTGAAAGTATGAATCTAGACACAGAGTTTATACCTCTTACAAAAATTAACTCAAAATGATGGCCAGGCACGGTGGCTCATGCCTGTAATCACAGCACTTTGGTAGACTGAGGTGGGCAGATCACAAGGTCAGGAGTTCGAGACCAGCCTGGCCAACATGGTGAAACCCAGTCTCTACTAAAAATACAAAAATTTGCCGGCCATGGTGGTGCACACCGGTAGTCCCAGCTACTTGAGAGGCACAGGCAGGAAAATATCTGGAACCTGGAAGGTGGAGGTTGTGGTGAGCCGAGATTGTGCCACTGTACTCCAGCCTGGTGACAGAGCAAGACTCCATCTCAACAATAAAATAAAATAAAATAAAATAAAATAAAATAAAATAAAATAAAACTCAAAATGGATTACAGCCCTAAATGTAAAACTACACAAAACTACACAAACACAAAACTACAAAACTCCTAGATGATAACATAGGAGAAAATACAGACAACTTTGGGTATAGCAATGACTTTATAGATACAACATTGAAAGTACAACCTGAAAAAGAAATATTAATAAGCTACACTTCATTAAAATTAGAAACTTCTGCTCTGTGAAAAAACTCAAGAAAACGAGAAGACAGGAATGTAAAATGATACAGTCACTGTAGAAAACAGTATGGGAGTTCCTCAAAAAAATTGAAAATAGAATTACCACATGATCCAGTAATTCTGGATATATTCCCAAAACAATTAAAAGTAGGGTCTTGAAGAGGTATTTGTACACCCATGTTCATAGCAGCATTATTCACGACAGCTAAAACATGGAAGCAACTATTGTTTTTGCTTACGCTATTGCTTGCATATTTGGCCCTCCAAACCTCAGGCTGAAATTTAATCTCATGTTGGAGGTGGGGCCTAATGAGGAGTGTTAGTCATGGCAGTAGATCTCTCATGAACGACTTTGCTGTACTAGAGCAAAGATTGTTTAAAAGTCTGGCACCTTCCCCCACACCCACGCTTCTGTTCTCTCATCATGTGATCTCTGCACACGCAAGCTCCACTTCCCCTTCTGCCATGAATGGAAGCAGCTTGAGGCCCCCACCAGATGCAGATGCCAATGGCATACTTCTTGCACAGCCTGCAGAACCACGAGCCAAATGAACTGCTTTTCTTTATAAATTACCTAGCTCAGGTAGTCCTTTATAGTAGCACTAAATGGGCTAAAACACAACTCAAGTGTCCATCAACAGACGAATGGATAAGCAACATGTAGAATGGAATATTATCCAGTTTTTAAAAGGAGGGAAATCCTGATATATGCTACAACATAAATGGAACTTGAAGACGTTATGCTAAGTGAAATAAGCCAGTCTTAAAGTCATAAATACTGTGCGATTACACTTATGTGAGATACTTAGAGTGGTCGAACTCACAGAGACAGAAAGTAGACTAGTGGTTGCAAAGGGCTGGGGAAGGGGGAAATAGGAGTTATTGTTTAATGGGCATGGAGTTTCAGATTTTGCAAGAAGAAAAGAGTTATGGAGATGGATGGTGATGATGGTAGCACAACATTATGAACGTATTTAATACAACTGAGCTGTGTACTTACAATGAGTAAGATGACAAATTTTATGTTATATGTATTTTACTGCAATGAAATTTTTTAAAAGAATGGGAAGATAAGCCACATACTGGAGAAAATATTTGCAAAAGACATATTCAAAATATACAAAGAACTCTTAAAACTGAACAATAAGAAAACAGCCTTATTTAAAAAATAGGCAAAAGACCTGTACAGTCACTTTACCAAAGAAGATATACAGATGGCAAGTAAGCATGTAAAAAGATGTTCAACATTACATGTCATGAGGGAAATTGAAACCAAGACAACAAAGAGATACCGCTATACATCTATTAGAATGGCCAAAATCCAGAAAATAGACAACACCAGGTGTGACTGAGGATGTAGAGCAAGAGGAACGCTCATTCATTGCTGATGGGAATGTACATTTGTACAGACACTTTGGAAGACAGATTGGTGGTTGTTAAAAAGAACCTGGCACTTTCCACAACACCCTTGCTTCTGTTCCCTCATCATGTGATCTCTGCACATGCCAGCTCCACTTCCCTTCCTGCTGTGAATGGAAGCAGCTCGAGGCCCCCACCAGAAGCAGATGCAAAGGTAAACATACTCTTACTATATAATTCTGCAGTCCGGCTCCTTGATATTTACGCAAAGGAGTTGAAAAGTTACTTCCACACAAAAGCCTACACATGGATGTTTATAGCACCTTTATTAACAGTTGCCAAAACGTGGATGCCAAGATGTCCTTCAGTAGGTGAATGGATAAATTGTGGTACATCCAGAAAATGGAATATTATTCAGTGCTAAAAAGAAATGAGATATCAAGCCATGAAAAGATATGAAGGAAACTTAAATACATATTACTAAATAAAAGAAGTCAATCTGAAAAAGTCATCTGCTATCTGATTCCAACTATATAATATAGTGGAAAAGGCAAAACTATGGAAACAGTAAAAAGATCAGTGGTTGCCAGGAGTCAAGGGGCTGGGAGTAATGAACTGGCAAAGCACAGATTTTAAGGGCAGTGAAAATATGCTGTACAATACTGTCATGGTGGATCTGTGTCATTATACATTTGTGAAAACCTGTAGAATGTTCACACCAAGAGTGAACCCTGATGCAAACTATGGACTTTGGGTGATAATGATGTGCTAATGTAGGTTTGTTGATTGGAACAAATATACTACCCTGGTGAGGGATGTTCATGGTGGGGGAGGCTGTGCATGTGTGAGAACAGTGGATATATGAAAAATCCCCGTACCTCCTGTTCAATTTTGCTATGAACCTAAAACTGCTCTAAAAAATCATCTAATTTTAAAAATTTTAACATAATATTAAATTGGCATGGATGTGTGTAGACTTGAAAATTTTAACATATGTATAGGTTGGTGCAACCACCACCATAATCGGGACACAGAACAGTTCCATCACCCCAAACTTCCTCATTCTGTCTTTTTGTAATTACACTTTTTCCCTATGTCTAACCACTGCCAACCACTGATCTGTTCTCCATTACTGAAGAATGTCATATAAATGGAACCATGCAGTATGTAACCCTTGAAAGACTGGTCTCTTTCACTCAGCATGCCTTAGATTCATCAAAGTTGTTTCATGTATCAACAGTTTACTCCTTTTTAATCTATTGTGCGGATGAACTGCAGTTTGTTTATCCACGTACTTGTTTAAAAATATTTAGATTATCCATTTTGGGCAATCATGTGTACAGCTGCTATAAATATTCTTGTATGGGTGTTTGTGTGGACACAAATTTTTATTTTTCTAGGGCAACTGTTTAGTTGCCCTAGAACTAGATATAGACACACACAAAGATGGCCAATTGATGTTTTACAAAGGTGCAAAGGCAATTCACTGGAGAAAGGATAATCTTTTCAACAAATTGTGTTGAACAAAATGCAAAATGGCTGTACCATTTTGCATTTCCACCAGCAGTGTATGAGAGTTCCATTGTAGGAGAGTCTTCTCATCAGCACTTTGTATTGTCAATACTTTTATTGTCACTATTCTGATGTGTGTCATGCATCTTATTAAGGGTTTCATTTGCATGTTCCTAATGACTAAGGATGTTGAACATCCTTATTTGCTTTATATATCATCTTTGGTAAAGTGTCTTTTACTCATTTTTTTGTGGGTTGTTTGATTTCTTGTGCAAAGTTTTGAGAATTCTTTATATATTCTGTATTCAAGTCCTTTTAAAAACCTGATTTGCAAATATTTTCTCACAGTCTGTAGCTTGTTTTTCATACCCCTTTATCGTGTATTTTACAGAAGTTTTTTCTTAACTTTGATGAAGTCCAATATACCCATATTTTTATTTTATAGATCATGCTTTTCTTGTCATGTCTTAGGTCTTTATGCGTACTTCCAGGTCATTAACATTTTCTCCTGAAAGTTTTATAGTTTTATGTTTTAAATCTGTGATCCATTCTGAATTGATTTTTGTATAGTGTGAGGTTTAGGTTGAGGTTTTTCTGCATACAGATATCCATCTGTTCCAACACAATTTGTTGAAAAGATTATCCTTTCTCCAGGGAACTGCCTTTGCACCTTTGTAAAACATCAATTGACCATCTTTGTGTGTGTCTATTTCTAGATTCTTTATTCTGTTTCGTTAATGTATGTATCTCTTCTGCTTCCAATACCACAATGTTTTGATTACTGTAGCTTTGTGGTAAGTCTTAAAATCAGGTAGTGTGATTCATCCACTTTGTTATTCTTTTTCAAAATTTTTCTAGCTATTCTATTTCCTTTTCCTTTCTGTATAAACTTTGGAATCAGCTTGTCTATGCCTACCAAAAATCTGCCAGGGTTTTGATTAGAATTGAGTTAAATTTATTTATCAATTTGCAGAGAATTGAATGTATACTCGATTGAGTTTTCTGATCCCTGAACATGGTTTATCTCTCCATTTATTTAGATCATCTTTGATTTCTTTCATCAATATTTTATAGTTTTCAGCACAAAAGTCCTGTACATGTTTTAGGATATTTACATCTGAATATTTCATTTTTTAATTATTGGAAATGGCATTGGTTTTGTTGAATTTGGTTTTCAATTTTTGTTTTTAGTATATAGACATATAATTGATTTGTATTTGTTGACCTTATGTCCTGCAACCTTGTCAAACTCACTTATTAATTATACAATATGTGTGTGTGTGTTTGCATGAATTATTCAAGCTTTTCTACATATACAATTATGTGATATGTGAATAGAGATGGTTTTATTTCTTCTTGTCCAAACTGTATGCCTCTTATTTTTATCATAAAGAGATGTCATTTTGTCAAATGGTTTTTATGCATCAGTTGCAATGGCTTTTTTCTTTAAATGGCAAATATGGGGATTACATTGATTTTTTTTTTCATTTTCAAATATGGAACAAGGCTTGCATTCCCTAGATAAACCCCACATGAGCATGGTGTAGAAATCCTTTTGTGTCTATGTTCATGAGAGATATTGGTCTGTAGTTTTCTGATTTTTTTCTGGTCTTGGTACAATGATATCCTGTTCATGTACCAATGCTTTATTTTTAAAGGATGGAACTTAAGAAATGACAAGGATTCTGCAAACACCCCATAAAAGACACTTCCTGGTAGCATTTGTTGGTCTATGAATTGAATATGACTATGTTTTGCTCCTGAATTTCAAATACAGATGATAGTCATGTTATTCTCGGTGATAACTGACTTGTAGAATCTCGCTGTCTTATCATAATTGTTAAAATGGGTTTTTCCTGCTGACACATTTTCAGTGACTGATGCAACAAATGTTTACAGTTTCCTACAGCTGCACGGCCAACCTGATGGCTTTTTCTTCTTCTATTTCATAGCCACAGCCAAAGTGGAACAAAATCTACCAACTGGGTAAACTAAGACAAGACCTCTGTGCATTTCACAACTATGTAGATTCCAAGGAGCTGAGGGTATTTCTGTTTCCTTTTCCTCCAGAAAAGTACATATAGGTCAGGTAACCCAGGCCTCTAACAACGCACAGCATTTGGCTGAGGAGACTGCCCACCTGAGGCCCATGGTTGTTCAGATAAAGGCCATCTCAGGTCATCGACTAGGACATGTGAAAGCAGACAAAGCGGGAAATTTCCACCAGGCAGTCCCTCTCCTGGTGCTGGGAAGAATAGACAAGAAGTTAGTTATTCATTTATCTTGTTCCATCTTTTTAAAAAACTATTTTTAATTTGTCCTACATATTAAATGTATATAGTCCTAATGTGGAGGGATGCTAATGAAGTAGAGTGGGAAATAAATGATTAATAAGTAAGTTAAAATAGTTAAAACTCATGTGGTGCTTTTTATATGCCAGATACTGCTCTAAGAGCTTTACATGTATTAACTAATTTAATTCTGATAAATATCCTAATAGGGTGGGTATCATTGTTATCTTGATTTCACTAGGAAACTATCACAGGAGGGTTTGCCAAGTAATACGAATAGTACCATATGTACAATCTTAAAAGCCACATTTGAAAATATGATGTGGAGGTGAGGTCAGCCCACTCTACACCTGGAGTGTGGGAGTCAGTAGAGAGAGGGGGGTTTTCACTTTTGTTGTACGTACACCTGTTTGTTTAGATTTTTTACAATGAGTATGTTTTACTTTTGTAGGTTAAAAAAATTATTTTAGGCCAGGCATGGTGGCTCATGCCTGTAATCCCAACACTTTGGGAGGCTGAGGCAGGAGAACTGTTTGAGCCCAGGAGTTTAAGACTAGCCTGGACAACATAGTGAGACCATGTCTTTACTAAAAAAAAAAAAAAAAAAAAAATTAGCTGGGTGTGGTGGCACACACCTGTAGTCCCAGCTCCGTGGGAGGCTGAGGTGGGAGGACCAATTGAGCCTGGGAGCTTGAGGCTGCAGGGAGCTATGATTGTGCCTCTGCACTCCAGCCTGGGCCACAGAGCAAAACTGTCTCAGGAAAAAAAAAAAATTACATTTAAATTTAATTTGAATTATTCAGTAACATAAGATAATACACACTCATTGCAGAATTTTTGAAAAAGGAAGACAAGCAAAAATGAGAAAATAAAAATGATCTATAATCTTACCACATAGAGGAAATACGCATTTTGGTGTTTACCTTTCAGTTATTTTTTCTTTATATAAATATTTAATTTCGTGTTTACCAAAAAATTGGGTCACACCATGATGCTGTTTTCAAAATTGCTTTCTTTCAGCTACCAATATTATCATGAACAACTTTCCATGTCATTAAATATCCTTCTGCCAGGCTACACAGTACAGCCTTCTATGACTGTACAGTATTATTAGTCACTTACTGCTGAACTTTTCTTTTGCTGTTGTAAGTGTAACATGGCGATTAATTGAACATTTAGTGTGGCAGAATAACGTGATTGAGAAATCAGCCATATCTGGCTTTCTTGGCTGCAGACTCTTCAGAAAAGAATGTGAAGCATTTTCTCCACATCCTCCCAAGGGGGCAGCCAGGGCTTCAAGTCCAGGATGTAGAAGAGGTTGGAAGGTGGTTTTTCCATTGAAAAGCAGAGTAGCCTTACCTGTGGACACTGACTTCCAGCACCAGGAAAGACGGTAGGAGATCACGAGTGTCCACAAGTGGCAACAGTTGAGATCCAACTGGAACTCCTCCCTCCACCCTGGGGATGGCACAACCTGAGGTAGAGCTGGGGGTGAGGAGGCTGGAATAAAGTCCACTAAGTAGCTTGCTGCTAGGAGAGACCACTGTGAGTGGGCAGCTCCCCAGCCTGCCTGGAGAAGCAGTGCCCACAGACAGGGAGGACCCGCATACAGCCTGAGGGGCAGCCATTAGCAGTGGCGAGCCCCACGGAATCCCAACCAGCTGCCCCAGTCCTGCAAAGAACAAAGTCTTTGTTTATTTGGGGGTTTTCATTTTGTTTTATTTTTTGTAAAATCCAATGAGCCAAGAGAGGAAGCCCTAAGAATGATATCAGACTTCTCACACACTGTGGATGGGATTTGGGACCAGATTTAAATAAATGTGGGAAAATAAAGAACACTGGCATGTCTTTCTCATCCAGTGTCATGAAACTATTCCTTCCTCATTAATACGCAAATATGCAACACCATGAGGAGCATTCATGTGTTCATCCATGATCACTGGTTGTTCATTTCATACATCACCTTGGACCCCTAAGGAATGGCAGGGTCTGTTGCGTCAGCCAACTCCATAGATAAAACCCCCTGGATTAAGGGACGTGAACTGAGCCAAAACAGATAGGGGTGGGAGAACCTGGGTCCGGTCCTTGCTCTGTCACTAATGTGCTTTACAGCTCTGAGCAAGTTTCTCACCTTTTTGCTCCTAAACAGAGGATTAACAAATAGGCCGCTCTGTAAAGCTCTGGGAATCTATGGGTCATTGGCACTTGGGAGTCCTCAGCCTGTAGGGAATCTAGACAGACTCATGCATCCACGGAAACTGTAAGCGGCTCCACATTCTCCCATGTGCTCCAGTCAAACCACATTGCTGGCCATGTTCCAGAGCATACCCTGCATTTCACACCTCCATATTCCTGCTCTTGCTGTTCCCTCCATCTAAAGTCAGCGTCCCTCATGTTCACCTCTTGAAATCCTAGTCATCCTCTAAGATTCAACAAAACCAACTCTCCTTCACAAGCCTGCCCCATTCCCTCCACGGGGAGCGTCTTTCTTTCTTTTTCCATGGGCGTCTTCCGCCTCTGACTGCAGTCATCTGAACACATTTTGCAAGCTCCCTGAAGGCAGGGGCTGGGCCTCATTCATCTCTGCATCCCCCACAGGACCCAGCTCAGGATCCTGCAAGCTGTGGAGCAGCCAAATGTTTGTGGAACTAAAATTGGGACCTGGGCCTAGGCTTGGATGAAGTTTCGGGCTATTTCAGGCCCTGGAATGGGTGGGGCGATGAAGGGAATGTTGGGGTTGGGAGATAAAAGACCTGAGCGGGAATGTGGCCTGGGCTTCACTGACTAGAACGGCTTCTCCACCCCCACCCCTTGATGTCTCATCTAGCCCGAAAGAAACAGGGAAACACTGTGTACTTGCAACTCTCTTCCATCAGTCCCTTGAGCCCTTCCAGGCCCTCACGTCACCCACTCCTTCCCTGAGCCCCTATAAAGAGGTCAAAGGGCCAAGCAGGTCTGCAGGAAATGGCTGAAGGGCCTTTGTGGAGAAGCCAAGGTCCAAGCTCCTGGTCTCTGGCATGAGATCCATTCTTGCCGTTGGTCTAAACATTGTGTTGACCCTCCGTTGGAATTCTGTGGAAGTGTGGAAGTGGCATGAGCTCATGCTGGAGGCTGAAGAGCTCTGTCCTCACTGCTGCAGAATGGGACAAATACTGAGGGTGTGGAGGACGAAGCTTAACTCTTTCCCCGGGGAAGAGGCCAGGCTTGTGTTGTGCATGTGGAGCCTTCAACCCTTAAAAGGCTGCCCAGGCAGAGCTCCTGGAATCGTGCAGCAGAAGGGAGGTTTGACAGGCATGAGGAGCAGCCTTGGGAATCCAGGTCGGCTGCAGGGAGGGTTTGAGAGGGTGAAATGGTTAATGGTTTGTTGAAAAACAGGGAGAGTCCCTCCTCCAGGGGCCCAGTTGGCTGCAAAACCAGGAGCAGAGAATCCAAGGGTGATGCAATGGGGCCCGCCCTGCACACCAGAGAGGGTGAGGAAGGCAGGCTCCCACCCCGCAGCAGCCTCCACACCACCAGCAGCCGACCACTCTCCTCTGGCTCCACCAAACCAGCCACAGGCCAGGCCCTTCAGGGCAAAGGGGCAAGACCCTGAGCACGTGAGCTTTGGGAGATGGCAGCTTCTGTCTGTTCCACGCCATCAGCCCCAGCACCTTTCCAGTCAAGACAAATCCTCTGCTAGCCCCCAGCAGGCATCCTGAAGGAATACCCACCAGGATATTGAACCATCCTGGCCACCTGTGTCTCTGCGATTCCAGGACTGTTTCCAGTACTAGAGGCAGGTTGCAGGTTGTGGGTAGAGAGGCAGGCCTGGCAGAGGCAAAAACAGGCAGTCGCCCCCTTGTCCCAGAAGCTGACACTTACATCTCACTAGTCCACTCACCATTGTCCTGGGGGAGCCCATCTGCCAGGGAAGCAGTGTCCCAGAAGCTTCCAAAAGACTCGGGGCTACTTCAAGGGTGGGTCAGCCTCTCTGAACTCAGGAGAGAGACTGCTCTTCCTTCTCTAGCATGGGGCTAGACACAGCCTCAGAGGCAGGGAGAGGAAGCACGCCACACACCTGGAAGACTGCTTGGGATGGGGCACATGGAGACAGCAAAGAGGGGGTGTGCCCTCTCAGTACGGGGAACCTCGATTTTCTGACAAAGTTTTGCTATGGACTCTAAACCCCATGAGGACAGGAACTGTGTCTGTCTTGTTTACTGTGGGATCCTTAATGCTCAGCACAGCTCCAGGGACAGAGCTGATGCTCAATAAATAACTGACTAGGCAGAGGCTGAAGTCCAAGGCCAGTTTCACAATTTCTGCTTTTTTGGTAAACTCCTCACCATCCCCACCTCCATCCTCCCCCCTCCCATATAGGCACTTAAGAGCAGGAAAAAAACATACAAAGTAGCACAAAGAGTCATCAGAACAGACTTCTTGAACATTGTTTACAATTGGTGGATGCCTTCTCAGTCTGAACTTTAACGTGTGGCAGCTCTGGGAACTGAAGAAAGATACATCAGGATCTCTGGTCCAACCTAGATAAAAAGCATGTGAGGAAGTTCCAAGGGGCTGCTGGTCACACAGCCAGACCCCGGGGCCAGGTTGGGCCAGGAAAGCAGCAATTGCTCGTGGCTGGGGCAGTGTCAGCCCTCCCTTTTGAGGAAACACAATCCACATGTCAACAAGTACTCAGAACCAGCAATGACAATCCTTTCCTGCAGCAGACGCGTTTCTGCTTATTCCTGTCGTTCTGGGAAGCGGAGAAAAGAGAGAATTCCAAATTCTCAACAATAGCTCCTTTGCCCTCCATGGTTAGCCCGGACCCACATCTTAGTACCTTACATTTGCACAATATTTGCAACTTGTTCAAAGCTCTTGCATATTTATGATCACACTGGATTAGGTCATCACAAGTCCCAGATGGAGAGCTATCAACCTGTCTTGCATGAGGAAGAAGAGGTCAAAAAAGGTCCAGGATGCCAGGGACCGAGTTAGTAGCAGAGTAAAGATCTGAGCCCACATCTCTGCCCAGTTTTCCTGCTTCCTCACACCATGCAGCCTTGCCATGAGTCAGCTATCACGAGTTCCAGACACAGGACCTCAGATCCTCTAGGGTCAAAAGGTGCCTCCTTATCCTGGTCCTTGTTTACAGTCAGTACAACTGGCCCCACTACTTACATTTTTGCTTCCTTTCTCTGGCAGGACCTGGTGCTGTGACCCATCTTCTCCTGTTTTGCTTGAAAGCCATCCCCACACCCACTCCGAAACCACCTCCCTCCATTCCATTATATTGCACTAGTTGGAAGCAACTCAAATACCCAACAATAGGAAAACAGTTAAACAAACTCATAAAGCAGTAAGACAGAATGCTTGGGAAACATGGGCAATAATAACAAGTATGTCGATGTTCTCTGTATGGGTCATGTGTTTTTGAAATATTGTAATTTGATCAAAGCAGTATACAAAAGGACATGAACCTACCAATCACAGGTATGTAAAAATGAGTTTCTGCAAATTGCTAAAAACTAGGAGTGAACTTAACAAGATGAAAAGAGATTTTTAAAAAATCTTCGCGGGTTTTTCTTTCCTATAATGTTCAAAATGATAATAAAGAGTAAATGATCCCAATAGATATGATAATAATAAGCAGAGGGGGAGACAGAGAAGGAGGAATGTTTCCCCACTGGAACTGGAGAAGGGGAAGGAGAAGAGGCTGAGGGTAGGGAGGGAGGGAACTCGGTGGGAAGTAGGAGCCAGGAAGCCTGAGTACCAGCATCCACAGCCACAGAGACACAACCAGGAGCCCAGCCTCTGGGAGTCCCTCAGGGCCAGCAAGGTAGGTGACCAACCTGAAGTGGTGCTCCAGGGCACCTTTCACAACAATTACAATGTCAGTGGTGCCTCCTAGAGCTGTGCAAGGTAGCAATTCTGGGACAGAAAGAAGGCTGGAGTTGGAGGGTTTGCCCATGCTGGAGAGCTAGAGGCAGAGCCACTGCCCTCTTCACCTTCTTCCGGACTTCCATTGTCACCCAAGATCTCTGCAGTTTTTCTGCATTTTCATTCCAGAGAGCTAACATTTGGCCTGGCCGACAGGAAGTGAAAGGCCTTCAGGAGGAGCACAGCCTCCCCCTGGTGGGGAGCCTGACTGGTAGGGAGCAGGCAGTTCCAAAAGGTGCCAACCTGGGCTCCCCTGAGACTCAGGGACAGTGCCCTCCATAGACATATCAAACTCAATATGTCCCAAGCTGACTCCTCTCAGCAGCACCCCCTCCACCCCTCTAGCCACATCTGCTTCTCCTCCTGTGCTCCCCAGCATGGCAGACATCACCACCACCCGCCCAGGGCTTAACAGGCCCTGCAGGATCTGGCCCTGGCTTCAGTGCTCACTTCACCCTGCTTTGCACCCTGTACCCCACCCACATGGCGATATTTACAGTTCCCGTAATATGCCAAACTGTTTCCATCACCATGCCTATTCTGAGGCTGTTTCTTCAGCATGGAGAATCTTCCCTCCCTTGCCCAGCTGCTTATCTGTCAAGACTCAGCTCCGGCAGCATCTCCCTGTGTGTCATTGCTTTGCCCTCCACTGCACCCCACCCCCATCACCTGTCCCCACTTAGAGATCAGCACCTCAGCTTATTTGTCTCTGTAGTCCCGACCAACATCTAGCCCTGCTGCTGGCACTTCTTCGGCATTCAGTATATATTTTGTAAATAAGAGAACAAATGACTGAATGTGGAACATAAATTTGGGAGTGGACAAAGAGTGAATCTGATTAACCAGACCAAGCCCATGTGTGGTAGTCCAATGCCACTACATTTCTGGTGACAGCAGCTCCCAATTCACCACTGCCCTTAGGCCACTCCTTTCTAGCAAGGGTCCTCGCTGGTCTCCAGGCCCTTGGAGACTTCCCACCACCACACACAGCAGGTGCATCTGTCTTTGGGTCCCTGCTCTTCTCCAACTGCCCCGTAGAGGGGTCTCTCACCTGTGTGTGGACTGTGCTGTTCAGGGCAGTGAGCTTGCCAGTAGAGGTGCTGAGTCAGGTGGGTGGGTAGGCTGAAGACAAGTCATCTCTTGGCATTCATGAGAAGTAACCGCCTTAGCTGTGCCATGTGAGGCTATCTGAGGATTGGCTTTGGGGGTGGGGGACAGGGTGCAATGATTCTCATGGATATTATGTTGTCACACTCCCCGGCTAGGTGAGCTCTTTGATCTCCAGCACACACGTGATGGAAGGGATGGCAGCCACCCATGCCCCCTGCAGTGGCTGGTTTCCAAGAATGTCCCGGGCCCCTGGCCTCACTTGAACCACATAGGCCTAATGCTTTCCACCAGGGTAGGGGGCGCTGCCCTTCCCCTTTCCAGTTTGAGCCCCCGGACTCTCCTACATCAGCTCATCAATCTCCCCCTCAGGCCAGCCACTCAGGTGAGTGAAGTCTGACCTGCTGATCTCCTTCTTAGCCCAGACTGCTAAGGTACTGCATGCTCTAGGCCTGGCCCTGTCTGTCATCCTCGGTGGCAGCAGCAATAGCAGACAACACTGTGAGCCTGGTGCTAGGTCAGACCTGGTCCAGGAGGAGCAAAGGAAAGACTGAACTTCAATCTCCAGGAAGCTCACAGTCTGGATGCTTAAATGCACAGCAGAACTGGGGGACTGAGAGACATGTTTAGACAAAGTGAGTTCTTTTTTTTTTTTTTTTTTTTGAGACGGAGTCTTGCTCTGTCGCCTAGGCTGGAATGCAGTGGCCAGATCTCAGCTCACTGCAAGCTCCGCCTCCCGGGTTCACGCCATTCTCCTGCCTCAGCCTCCCGAGTAGCTGGGACTACAGGTACCTGCCACCTTGCTTGGCTAGTTTTTTGTATTTTTTTAGTAGAGACGGGGTTTCACCAGATTAGCCAGGATGGTCTCGATCTCCTGACCTCGTGATCCGCCCGTCTCGGCCTCCCAAAGTGCTGGGATTACAGGCTTGAGCCACCGCACCCGGCCCAAAGTGAGTTCTAAAAATCAAATCCAAAAGGCAGATGCCCTGATACTTCTCTTTAAAAAAAAAAAAAAAAAGTTCATCTTAAGTCACACGTTTTTCTGTTACAGGGACTTGAGATTTCATCCCTAGTTCCAATGGGCTCTGCCTCGGGTCTTTGGGCAGGCATCTCTGATCCCTGGGCTCTGCCAACAGTTCGGGCAAACCCATAAGGATGAAAGACACTGTGAGCCTTATGTCCAAAGAGTCCTCAGTGCACCAGGTGTGGTTCCCGACCCCTAGCTGAAAGATGCCAGTCTGGCACCCTCATGGATGAACCTGGTATTCTGGTCTCCATTTCTGTTCCCGTTCTGCTACAGCGATATCCCTGACAGGGAAGTCTGAGTGCTCAAAAAAGTGAGCAGATGAAAGAATTCAAATAGTTCAAGAGCAAGATCTGCAAAGAGTGTATTCTTCCAGGCACTTCTACAGCCCTTTTCAAACAGACAGTCTCATGAGGCTAGGTGGCTGGAACACAGGATTCCCTGACTAAGACTTTTAGGGCCCTAGAGGTGAATATTTCACACTCTCCCCAGCCCTGAACATTAATCAGTGGGGAAAATGTCATTTCAAACCCAAACTTCCTTCTTGAATGGGTATGCCCTGTTAAAAACCTGGGAGTTTTCTGGATGTTAAAAGGTGGTCCTGGCCAGGTGCAGTGGCTCACGCCTGTAATCCCAGCACTTTGGGAGGCCGAGGCGGGTTGATCACGAGGTCAGGATTCGAGACCAGCCTGGCCGAGATGGTCTGTCTCTACTAAACCCTGTCTCTACTAAAAATACAAAAATTAGCTGGGCATGGTGGTGCACGTCTGTAGTCCCAGCTCAGGAGGCCGAGGCAGGAGAATTGCTTGAACCCGGCAGGCGGAGGTTGCAGTGAGCCGAGAGCACTCTAGCTTGGGCAACAGAGAGAGAAAAAAAAAAAAAAAAAAAAAAGTGGTCCTGGGGAGGAATTTAGGGAAAGGACACTGGAAAGACTAGAATTGCTCAGCACAGCAGAGGAGAATCTGGCTTCCCAGAGTCCATCAAGGAAGGAAGGATGAGGTGCAGGGATGGGAAGGGAGGAACAGGAGGAAGCTAGATTAGATGGCAATGGGCTAGGGAGCGTAGTGGGATCTTGTGGCCATTGAGAAATCCCTGGGTGGTGAGACAGCCAAAATAACTTTTCAGAACATTTCAGAAATGTGATCTTAAATTGTTTGCTCTGTGATGTAATCTCTCCCCTGTGACCCACAAACCTTTATGAAAAGTTTTACTACATGTTACAGCCTTATTTTGTATTTGTTTAGCATGGGGTGGGGGTTGAAAGAAGAAGCAGCAGAATTGACCCCAGGAGCTACAGAAACAGTCACAAGATCAGAATAGTGAATAAAATGCCAAACAAGGCAAAACAACAACAACAGCAACAACAAAAAAGTAGAACCAGAGGTGACCATGAAAATCCAAGTCCTCCCAGTAATTCACAGAAATCCCGGGGAGGGCACTGGACTTTCCACAGGACATGGTAATTAGAGCCAATGTCATTTGAATCTCAAAGGACAAGCTACCTCAGCTGACATTAGGTTACAGGCAGGCTTTGCCTCTCCAGCTGAACTAAGCCTTGCAAAACATAAAATGCGTCACATGCCCTTTTGCCAGCAGGGCCTTAGCACAGGCACTGCACATAGTAGGCCCCGTAAAAGGGTGTGAACGGTCCATGAATGTCCTGGATGCCCACTGAGAGCTGTAAGAGTCTAATGCTTTGGTGGAGCAAGGACCGGAAAGCCATTCTGGCTGGGGACTTCTCCATCAGCTCTCCTGGTCTCCACCCTCATAGCCATCAGCCCTATTCCAATGAGGGTTTTGTAAACAGGCAAGGCCCAGTCGGAGATGATGGTGGAGGAAGTCACAAAGGGTTGTGCAGAAACCAGACTACTCTGAGTCAGTTCTGCCCCCTATGAAGTCAAAGAGGCAGGCACTGCCCCTTGGGAAGGAGCTTTAATACAAACGGCCTGGGGCTGGGGCAGTGAGTGAGTGAGTTGTCTCAAGCCCCGGACTTTTCCTAGGAATGGTTGTAGGATGTGTCGTGTTGGGCTCTGGTCTTTGCTCCCAAATACCCTTTTTATGCGCCGCTGAGGCCTCGCCAGGAACCCCGCAGCCCAAAGACCCTCCGTTTCGCAGCGTCGTTGCATGAACCACGCGCTCCTCCCAGGGCTGATGGTGCCACCTGGTGGCACAAAGAGTCCTGCTCACTCTGGGAACTTCGCTCTCGAGCGGGAGAGAAGGAGCGGCTTCTGTGGCCCAGCCCAGCGTGGTGACGTCACGACAGAGTGCCGTTTCTCCCCGCCTCTTCCCCCTCCCGGGAGCTGCCAGTACTTGACGTGGCGTCACCACCCTCTACCCTCGCTTTGCGTGCGTGTTTGCGTACAGCGGAGGTGGCGGCGCGGGCAGGTCGGAGCTCGGAGCTGCTGCTTCTGGTTCTCTTGTGGCCGCCGTCGCTGTCCGGCTGCCTTGAGCTGCTGAACAGACGAGGCGTGGGCCACAGCACCTCAGAAGCCAACGCAGCTCGACGCAGGGCCCGGCGGGAGGGTGGGCGATCGCGTGTCGGAGGGCGCCGCGCGGGCAGGCGGGCGGGCGCCTGAGGGGGAAAGAGGCGGGGGCGGCGGGTCAGCCGCGGGCCGGGCCGGCCGGGGGATGTCGATGCCTGACGCGATGCCGCTGCCCGGGGTCGGGGAGGAGCTGAAGCAGGCCAAGGAGATCGAGGACGCCGAGAAGTACTCCTTCATGGCCACCGTCACCAAGGCGCCCAAGAAGGTGCGGGGGCTCTGGGTGGCGGCGGGGGCTCGGGCTCCGGCCTCGCGGAAGGGACGCGAGCAAGCCCGGGCTCTGGCTAGTTTGGGACTTCTGGGGCTGGGGTTGGGGTGACTGGGGACGGCGGAGGTGATGTAGGGGGTGACGGCTATGCGGCCCCAGGCCTATCCCGGGTTGAAAAGGCCGCCTCTGACCTCGCTTTCCTTTGTCCCTCGGCCCAAGTCCTCCGGGATCGTTTTGAAACCCGACAGGGCCAGGCCTTAAATTTGCGACTGACTTTTCCTAGATGAAGGTCCTCGAAGACGAGAGTGGGAGGGGGTGAACCAACTCAGTTGACCCTGTGACCGGTCCGGGGGCATGGGGTGTACAGAAAATCTCCTTTCATTTGAGTGGGTAAATCTGGCAGAACTTCCGTCAGATCTTTGGGAGCAGTGGTCGGTTTATCCAACAACTGCGTGATAGCTGGGAGGCAAGAGAAAAGAATGCGTGAAGCTAGCTCTGATATACAGGTGAAAGCAATGAGAGTAACATGAAATTGAAAATCTGTGATTTTCACTTTCTACAGCCTTCCAGTTACTCCGAAATATGTAAGAAATTGACATTTGGAGGGTGGTGACAGCAGACACTGTCATGGATACAGGTGGATCCTAGAGTCATGTGAATAGATTACTTAGGCATCCCTGGAGAAAGGAGCTTGGGTGGGTTGGAGTGGTGGGTGGTAAGGAAAGATTGCTCACTCTTGACTGTACTTTTGAGGCAGAACAAGTTTGATCTATTGTGCTGTGGGTTGAGCTCAAAGGACACCCTTAGAATTCTCTCATAAATGGCAACCTTTGAAGATGTTAGTCTCACTAGCTCTCTGAGTGGTGGAATTGGGATCCTTATTGCTTTCTGATCATTTACTGCCAGCCACATCTTGATTATCCATACACCTGGCACCCAGTTAGCAGTAGATCAGAGAACCTTTACGAAGAGGTGACCTTCCTGAAGCCAGTGAGAACCCAGATAAATGTCTCCCTTCTCTATAAAGACGGAGTGTTACAAAGCTGTGTCTGCCTGTATGCAGTGTTTAATAGGATGCAGGGCTGAACAAAGCAAGGGCTGCAGGAATAGTTAAGTCCTTGAGGCTTCAACTAGTTAAGCTGTCTTAAGTGGGAGAGATGGCTTTTTTTTTTTTTTTTTAAGTGAATTAACCTGCCACTCCAGAAATCAAATGCAGGATTAAAAAGACAAGTCGCCATTGTGTGCTTTCATTCTGTTTTTTCACAAAATTAAGAATTTAATTCTTTAAAAGGTTGTGGAAGATCCCTTGACTCTGAGGCATCTGATTAACTTTAGTGCTGTCAGTTCAGTTGACTGCTTTGTTGGGACAATGACCCTTTGCAATCTGCACTATTCTTTGGAGAAACAGTCAGTCCTTATAAGCAGAATGATTGAGAGTGGGACCTTAGGTGAGTTAGAGGAAAGAATGGAAAAGCCCTAATACCTGAATTTCCTAGACTCTGACATCTTTGCTCTTACTTGCCTTTATGTTAGTAAATCTCTATTCTTGAAAGTACCTCTGTTGATAAGACAAAGTCTATATTGTAGATTGTAAAAACTCATTAAGGCAGGAATTCTTGTTCACCTTTGTATCCAGTGTGCCTAGCGTTGTACCCAGCATATAGTAGGTACTCAAATATTAATTGCCCACCTGGCTAACTAGTAACTGAGATGTCCATATAGCTACCTACCAGGAATAACTATCCCTTTTCCCCTCTTCTTCCCAGGAGGAATATTACTAATGTGTATTATTGTCAGGCCAAGTGCTGATGATTTTAGACTTACATTGCATTAGCTAAAAGAAGCAGGCTTTGCCAGGAATGTGGGAAGACCCCGTTTTAAGTTTCCATTTGCCAGTAAATGTGCCCCACCGTGTTCCTTATTAATCTTTCTGGGTTTTATTGTTCAGCATTTACGTAGTACTTTGTAATAAAGTGTTTTATGATGACTAATTACCCTTTCCCTAGTGATGATAAAAGACATTTATTTAGTTAATGGATCAGTTGAGGACTAGTCAAGGTCACATAGCAAGTCCTAGTCTGTTTTTCAGAAGTGCTGAACATTATGACTTAAGTCACTTTTGTACCTCTGCCATGTGTTGATAATGTGAGAAAGCATGGGAAAAGTAAGAGGGAAAAAAGTAACTTGGCGTGGTACTTGATGGTGTAGAAAAAGACCTCTTCAAATGGTGCAGTCCTTCACCTATGAGAATTCTACCCTGGCTCTAGACCAGTAATCCTTGGATTATTCTGAAGCCCTGAGGCCGGCCTCAGGAATTGAGGATGTTCTTGATACCAGAGAATATAGGTTACTTCAGGGTGACCTTGATGATCCTCAATTAGATCAGATCCCAGTGTCACTTTCTGGTCAGCTTTTATGCATTTTGTTTGCTTTGTTTGAGATAGAGTCAGTTTTTATTCATTTTGTTTGCTTTGTTTGAGATAGAGTGGATGTCCATCAATTAAAAGTATAAATATCTAGATTCTTCAACTATAATCATGACTTACTCAGTTTTGTATGCCAAGGTCTGTCACACTGCTGTGAACAAAATAGGACTTGTTGGTTTGATTGAAGATTTCAGATATCTGGGTGTCGAGAAGTCAACTAAAGGGGTATGACCTTGAGCAAATTAATTAGCTTTTGTACCTCCATCTCATCTGCCAAATACATGCCTATTTTTTGGAACAGGTGGAGATAGGGGCATGTTGGGGAGTTAAGATAGCAAGTGTAATTTTTTAAAAGTCTTATTTATATATTTATATTCTTCAATGGGTATTTGAAGTGGCTTATAACACAGAACCTATATGTGATATAAGAGGAAGTAAAAACTATAGAAAGAATGAAAAAAATATTGTTAACCTCGAGGGCTAAGATAGTTGATGAGGTCGATCACATGCAACTTTAAACTTTTAGCAACCAGAGGATAAAAAGAATCATAGTTACAGTCTCCTTAGCAGGCATGGGAAATAATACATGTCAGTTCCTCAAGAGGACAACTTTTCCTGACACAGAGTTCTAAAAGAATTTTTCACGGGACTATCTTAATAGCTGTAGTATAATTCACATTGCAAGGCTTGTTCACGACTGTCACTGGTGATTTCAGATGGTATGGCTAGGAAAATTTGAGGTAAGAAAAGGAATCCTTCAGTTGTAAGAGTTAAGTGTACCACAACTGAAGAAGATCCTTGTTTAATGTTGGCAGTTATCAGTCAAACCAAGTAAGTAATGTAGTTCCCCATAACCCCTGGTTATTTATGCCTCTTTTTCTGCTACTTTGTGTAACAGGAGTGATAACTGTCCTTGGACCTTTAGAAATTGACACTGTGTCAAGTTTATTCTTTTTTCATAATATAAACCCAAATCTCCAACTTGTTGGAGAGCTCTTACAATAAGCATGTTTCTCTGGAAGGCCTATCAGAACGTTTGCTGTTCTCTGAACTTCTGAACATTAAGGGCACTCTCCAGAGTGATCCATTAAACATTTTGACCTAGGATCTGTGCAGTCAGACCCACCAGCAAAATGTGGGGAAGGAGAAGAGCACAAAAGAAACTACTTTTGTTTATAGGATATTCTTTATTTGAATGAAGCTATGTGGCACTAATTCATCAAAAGGGTCAGCTGAGACTTAGGAAGCACATCAAGTAGAGCCCCAGTGGGTACAGCTTGGCTGTTAACCTGATAAAATCCGGGTTTCTCGTTTTCTCATAAGAGTTATCTTATGGTTAATTTTTGGTGCAATTGTATAGAATTTACACCAGGACTTGTCAGAATCACTGAAAGAAGATTTCATAGGTTGGCATTTCCTATCTTCACATCATTAGTATCTCTTGATTCTCTTTAGAGTGGCTGCTGTTTTAGTAGCAGTCTTTGAAACAGGAGTTGGGGTATAAGAAGATCCTCTTTTTAAGATTTCTCCACAGATATTGATTACCTCTCTTTTTCTTGTTTGGTTTAGTTAGTTACACTCTAGTTTCCAGATTACTTAGTTCTAAGTTCCTTTAGACACTTAGCTTGTAACAGAAAGAAATCTGTTAGAAGATTTCTAGATCAGTAGTTGTCTAGATCTTTTGCTGCCAAGGTTACAAAGATACACCTTTTCTTTTATCAGGAGTGTGTCATTTGGATCCAGAGTGTTTTACCCAATATAATATTCTTTTTTAAAATGTATTTTTATTTTTTATAGAGATGGGGAAATCCCTGTGTTGCCCAGGCTTGTCTCGAACTCCTGGGCTCAAGCGATTTCCCACCTCGGCCTCCCGAAGTGCTGGGATTACAGGCATGAGCCACCATGCCCACCCTCAATATGGTATTCTTGGAAAGTTGTCTATAAAAGCTATTTGATACATGGAAACATGCAGGTCTTTAGTTGCCTGTGACTCCTAGCAAGTGTACTCTGCCACTCCAAGTAGTTAATGATCTGTAAATAAGCACTTTAATGCCCTCTTGGGGTTGTTTTAAAGGAACTGGCGAGTAAAGGAGAATCATTTATACCTACCTGTTTCTCAAGTTTGGGAATCTGAGTATTGCATTTTTAGAAAGAATGTCAACCCTGATTATACTGGACACATTTTATTATAATTCAGAACTGAGTAGTAACTCAGAACACATGCTAATAAGGTGCATCAGATGCATTCCTATCATGCGTGAAGGACAACCTGTGTGCATAGACCAGAGTTTTTTCATCTGAGAATCCCAAATTGAAGACAAATTCTTACCACAAATTTTCCTTTTGATTATTGTCAATACTATCAGTGCCTGTTGTGTAGTAAGCAGTTAATAAAAATTCACACAGAATTGCAGTTGCCTTTCCTCTTCTGATTCCATATATTCCTTGACTCACTCAAGTAGTTCTTTTGTCCCACTGTTGCTTGGCTGTTACATGAGACCCCTTTAACTTCCCGTTTCTGTTCCTAAAACTGTGAGTAGTAGTACAACGTAAGTTAGGCACTTGATTTTTGGAGTCAGTTTTACCTTTAGTCTCTACCATCTACTAGTTGTGGGACATTCAACAAGTGAGCGTCCTTTTCTCATCTATAAAATGGGGAACAATGATAGTGCTACCTCTATAGATGGTTGAGAGGATTAGCATTTAGTAAATATTAATTAGTGGCTTATTTTGTACCTAGAGTGACCATATATTCTGGTTTGCCTGGTGCAATTCTGGTTTATACGTGCTATCCTAGCATGCAGTCCAATGAGTGCCTCCGCAACTCTGAAAGTTACCCTGGTTTATGTGGCCACCCTATATTTATAACTCTCTGGATGATGCAACACAATAGTGCAAATGAGAGCCTAATTTTGAAATGTTAAAAAACCAAAACAAAGAAGTTTTTATTGGAATGTCTTTTCAATAGGAAAATTTTTTTTCTGACAAAAATGTTATTTTATATAGAGCTTACAGCTACTGAACCCCAAAACATTTTGTTGATTATGGGGGCGGGGTATGTAGACAGAAATCTTAGAGCTTTTGGTGGAGTTGAGATGTCCTCTACCTTACCATTCCCCCATTCGTCCCCCATAATACATAATGCACTCATAGAATGTGGGTATTTGTCAGACAGTGGGCCAGTCTCAGTCCAGGAGTTTATTTCCTTACACTGCAGGTGTTTAGGGGTTTTCCCAAACTAGAATCCTTGAATTACATTAAATAATTCCAAAGACTGCTGAACTGTGACTTTATCATTTTAGATATGTACTCCAGCACCCCGCCCCACATCCCTGCAGGTACTATTTTTTTTTGCTCTTAACAGCTTGCTCCTAATTGTGTATAACTGATTTTCTCCTGCAGAAATGTGTGGCCTTTGCTGCATGCCACTCATAGAACTAGAGTAGAGCATCCATGCCTTTATTGAGAGACTCAGGCTGGTTTCATTTTTGTTTCTATCTCTGTTTAATTTTTCTAAAGGATTTAGCCTGGTGCCTTACTCTCAGAATGTAGATAATGATTGATACTGCTTAGCAGTGTACACTGGGCGACTTAATCATTTACTACCCAAATGGGACACAAAGTAAAAAGTTTAATAAACTACTGGTGAAAGGTAGTATTTGGAATCCTGGGGTAGAGATTGGGAAAGTGCGTTTGAGAACCACAGGTACAAGACTCTCCAAGCATGCTCCTGCTTTCTTACCATAAAAGCCCCAATGCCTCCGCTAATGTGCCTGTGTACTTAACCTGTGGGGCTTAATGGGCTTAACATGTTCTCCCCTACCAGCCCTAGCCAGTTCACTTGTTTTAAAGTGGACAGCCTGTACTCAGTTGTGTGATGGAAATGAGGCGTATTAAACAGGAGGGGTCTGAGACTGCTCTCTGTTCCATGCTGTTCATCTTGGACCTGCCTCAGGCTTACTTCTTCACAGTTTGAGGAACTGCCCAGCAAGAGCACACCCTGTTGTTGACATGTTTTTCTCTTTTCTCCGGAACCTGTGAGTGTACGATGGCATTAGTGGAATCCCTCTGAGCCTGTGTGCCAAGGAAAATACTACTGTGCTGATCCACAATAATGCGTGGCTCAGTGTGAGCTAGATGGTAAATCTGTGAGTGACAGAGTAAAGGGGCAGGAGGCTGGAGGAGATAAGTGTAACCATCTTTCATTCACTTAGACCTCCTGAATGAGTTTTGAGCAATGAGAGGATTGTGGAAGTTCTGTTTTTAATAAATGGCTCCAACTCTTCTAGTACTTACTACTTGTATTAAGGTGAACCTTTGGGACATAGGTTTCCATGTGCATAATGGGAAGTACTTCATCCCTTTTCCCCCAGGACTGGCTTGACCTCACGTCAGAGTTTTTGGGCCATGACCTGTTTCCTTTGTGGTTCCAAAAATCAGGGGGAAAAAGAGAGAGAGAGAGAGAGAGAGAGACCTATCATAAAAGTTAATAGGACAGGCCGGGCACGATGGCTCATGCCTGTAATCCCAGCACTTTGGGAGGCCGAGGCGGGTGGATCATGAGGTCAGGAAATCAAGACCATCCTGGCCAGCCTGGTGAAACCCCATCTCTACTAAAAACACAAAACAAATTACCTGGGTGTGGTGGCACACACCTGTAGTCCCAGCTACCCAGGAGGCTGAGGCAGGAGAATCGCTTGAACCTGGGAGGCGGAGGTTGCAGTGAGCCAAGATCGCACCACTGCACTCCAGCCTGGCGATAGAGTGAGACTCCGTCTCAAAAAAAAGTTAATAGGACAGAGATTCTGATCTGCCCTCTTTGACCAGACCCACCCCTTCTCCTTCCTCAAAGACTTTAAGGAAAAGACTTCAGGTTCTCATGACTGTTAGCTTTATTTTGGAGATGTAGAAAAGAGATTCACCTTGAATTTTCAAAATGCACATCCCCGTCTTTGTTTCTAATTTTAGAAGAGAGGTCAATAAGTAGACAGATTTGTGTAGAAGATAGAGAATTAGAATATGCTTCTTTTTTGCCTATTTGAGGGAATGCTCTTGAGAATCACTGGATTAGAGACCGTAGAACAATGGTTCTTAATCTTTGAGTCAGAGGTCCTTTTAAGAATTTAATGAAAATCCTGGTTCTTTCCTCAGGAAAATTCAGGAGCACAGGAATTTGCATACCCTGTTAGAGGATTTATGGGACTTCTGAAACTCATGGATCCTGGGTTTTAAAGCCCTGATATAGAAGGCCAGGCCTCCAAGCCACACTATCTCTTTTCATTACAAGTCCACAAACTACTAAGAGATTAAGTTTCCAGCCTGCAGTTTGTCCTTATGGCTTGGAACAAAGCTGAGGTTGTTGGCGTTGTCAGCTGCCTCTTTGGGATGCTCCTCAGCTTCCCAGAAGACTCATTAAAAGTGCCTTGAGAGTTCAGCTCAGGAACTTACACACATTGGAACCAGCATTTCGACCACTTCGGGGATTTTTTTGGTATTACCTTAACTCTACCGCTCTTCATATGAAATGCGGATGCCCCTGAAGCTTCAGAGCTGATTCCATAGGAGTGTTTGAAATAGGAGCTCACATAGTAGATTATCAAAACTAAGCAAAATAATTTTCTTCTCTGTGTCTCTCAAAAATAAGTTTGATTTCAATGTAGTACTTCTCAAACTTATATCTTAAGGACTGACCTGATGATATTTGAATCTTACTCGTCATTTGACTTTTCTAGATGGAACATGTTGAGGGCAAAGACCATATCTCACATATATGTATATAGTACCTGACAGATAATACTGTCAATAAATGTTTATTGAATAAAATAATGTGAGATAATCATTCCTAGGAGAAAGTAAGTTGGACTCGTGTGGTGGCTTTGACTCACTTTCCCTTTCAGTTGGCTGGGGTGATTTTTCTAACTCTTAGAGCCCTCTCACATAGGTGTAAGGAAGTACCGAGAACTGCAGGTGAGAAATTGATGAGAATTTCCAACTTAATATATCCCTTTATAATGCCAGAAATAGGAGGTCAGGGAGAAGACATCTGAATATATGCCTCCAGCTTCTTAGCCCAGTGGCAGTGGGCATAGGGATATCCTTAGACAATAACGGGGAAGGTGACTTGAATTTCTCACCATTGAAACAACTTTTAAGCCCTTAGCATTAGGGACACTGCCCAAAGTTGAAACTGGTATCCTGGTTTATACATGCTCTTGATTTAAAGAACAGGGAGGTTTTCACATAGGGTGTTTGAGGTTTGGGGATTTGTGATGAGTTGAATAGTTTGATTTTGAAAAGTACATTGGAACTCTGAAAGTAATAAACAATAGCTCTGCCCGGCAGTGATGAGCAAACTTCTGGTTCTTACTCTGCAACCCTGGCTTCCCCTTCTGAGCCAAAGGCTGCGTTTGATGCTCAAAAGCTATACATGCCCTTCTCTCTTTGAAACACACCTTCTTTAGAATTACAGTCTTCTGGGAACCAGGCCAATGCTTGTCCTAGCCAGAAGCTCAGGCTGTAGTTGGCACTAAATTTTGTCTGTTCTGTTTCACTTCAAGTGTGTAACTTAGGCAAGATTCAGGGGAAAGGGAGACCTTCAGAATTTTGCTATTTTGTGTTGTTTGTTTGTTTGAGATGGATTTTCGCTCTTGTCGCCCAGGCTGGAGTGTGATGGCACGATCTCGGCTCACTGCAATCTCTGCCTCCCGTGTTCAACAGATTCTCCTGCCTCAGCCTCCCAGGTAGCTGGGATTACAGGCATGTGCCACCACACCTAATTGTGTGTATGTGTGTGTGTGTGTGTGTGTGTGTGCGCGCGTGTGTGTGTTTTGTAGAGATGGGATTTCACCATGTTGGTCAGGGTGGTCTTGAACTCCTGACCTCAGGTGATCCACCACCCTCAGCCTCCCAAAGTGTTGGGATTACAGACGTGAGCCACTGCGCCCGGCGAATTTTGCTATTTTGGAAGTTGAAATAGGTGCTTCGGTAACTAATTCAGTTTCCTGTGGGTGGCCAGGTGGTATCCCACTTCTAATTCAATACTTGAGGGTTCGGTGCCCAGCTTCTGAGCACCAGATTTCTTAGCAAGCAAGACATGAAGATTCCCAGTGTTCATTTGTGAGAAGTAGCCCAGCTGGCTTGTCATGCTGGACTAGATGAATTGTGAATGTTAATTATATTGATAATACAGTGGCCTTGGTAACAGACTTGTAGCTGCTGTAGAATCTGTTTACTTCAGGTTTGTAACAGAAAAGAGACCAAGCTGGTTGGGAACATGGTGTTCTCAGTGTAATAAGATGTATTGTAAGTCCAAGGAAAATGCATCTTGGAGGGGCTGACCTTATTGCACCCCTTCCCCAAGATTTTACAGAGAGAAACACTATTCTGGGGATAGTTTCTGTTCTTGTTCACCAATCAAGAATGAACTGAGGTTGGGAAAGGCTGGGTTTTCAGTGGAAGTGGGATAAAGTGAGTTTACAGATCATAAAGTTTAGAAGGAGAACACCTTTGTTAAGCACCTTATTTCTCTACGTAGTTTATAATTAGGAGGGGATGGCTGATGAGATTAGTTTTGGCCCTTGTGTTCAGAAGGTGGAGCCCCTCCTATTTGGGGAGTAGGGGGTTCATAATTCTGTACATTCTTATTCCACAGTGAGGGGATTAGCTGAGCGCTGGGCATGTTTGGAATGAGAGCACTTTGCCAATTTTTACTGAATTTGGACCAAACCGTAATAAAAATACAGTCTCTGTCTTCCTCAGACAGTCTCTTTGTCGTATTCTCCTAACCCCTGTGGATCCCTCTGATGGATTGTCTGTTCCTAACAGATGGAGTTGGTATTAAAGGTAGATTCTCTACTTCCTTCGCCTTATTTGTTTTCTTTCTGAACAAGGCATATCTAATGCATTTGTTCCCTGTGTTGGAAGTTGCTTTGTCAAGAGCCTGGTAAACTCAGTGTGCTTGTGTTTCCTTTTCTGATCCTGCTTAGATTATTTCTTAGATCAGCACTTCTCATTCTGTAGAAGGAGAAGAAGGTATCAGTCACATGGGGAGCTTTTTGCAGTAACTCATTACCTGGTTCTAAACTAGAGCTGTGGGCCGGGCGCGGTGGCTCAAGCCTGTAATCCCAGCACTTTGGGAGGCCGAGACGGGCGGATCACGAGGTCAGGAGATCGAGACCATCCTGGCTAACACGGTGAAACCCCGTCTCTACTAAAAAATACAAAAAACTAGCCGGGCGAGGTGGCGGGCGCCTGTAGTCCCAGCTACTCGGGAGGCTGAGGCAGGAGAATGGCGTAAACCCGGGAGGTGGGGCTTGCGGTGAGCTGAGATCCGGCCACTGTACTCCAGCCTGGGCGACACAGCGAGACTCCGTCTCAAAAAAAAAAAAAAAAAAAAAAAAAAATCTAGAGCTGTGTAATCAGAATGGGGGAGGAGCTGAGAGTAAGAGAGCAGATGGAGAATCGATTGACATTTTGAAACAGCTTCACCAGATAAACTTGAAAGCTCCCAGATTTAGAACTATTCTTTTAGATTATCTAGCAAGACTGGCCAACACTGTTAGGAAATGTAATATTCAGATGCTAATGGGCCAGGCACGGTGGCTCATGCCTGCAATCCCAACACTTTGGGAGGCCAAGGCAGGCAGATCACTTCATATCAGGGTTCGAGACCAGCCTGGCCAACATGGCAAAACCCCATCTCTACTAAAAATACAAAAATTAGCCGGGTGTGGTGGCGGGTGCCTGTAGGCCCAGCTACTCAGGAGGCTGAGGCAGGAGAATCACTTGAATCCATAGGGCGGAGGAGGTTGCAGTGAGCCGAGATGGCGTGACTACGCTCCAGCCTGGGCAACAGAGCAAGACTATGTCTCAAAAAAGAAAAAAAAGATGGTAATGCAGCTACCACCTTTCCTGGATGATTCTGATCACAAGGAGAAATATTGGTCCTCCCTTGTGTGAAAGGTCCTGAAAATAGTCTACTGTTGCTCTTTTTCTGCAAGTATTCGGAGTAAACCATGACCAGAAATCATGTAGCCCTGTCTGCTCAGGATGCAGTGTCCCTGGACCTGTGCTAGGCACTTAGGGCACATCAGTGAACAAAACAGAGATTCATACTCTGTAGAGCTGACATTCTTGTGAGGTTATTATTTGGATCATTTAAGTCCAGTGTAGTGGTTCTTAACCATTTGGGGTTTGGAACCCTCTGAGAGATGTGTACATATTCCAGCAAAATGCACATAGTCATGTGTCACTTAACAAGGGGGATACATTCTGTAAGCTGTGTCCTTAGGTGATTTTGTTGTGCAAACATCATAGAGACTTTAAATGACTGACAGCACAGTAGGTTTGTTACACCAGCATTACCACAAACATGTGAGTAATGCGCTGCACTACAGTGTCACCAGGCAATAGGAATTTTTCAGCTCTATCATATTCTGTGGAACCACCACTGTATATGTGGTCCATCATTGACCAACCTTTATTGCACAGCACAGGACCATATAAGAGGAAATTGGCAGCCTGAAGCCCATCCATGGACCCAGTGCTAAGAACCTAGAAGACTTGTCTAGAATTGAGGATGTGGTGATTGGGATAAAACCAGGCCCTGAATTGGGTGTTTGGAACCATTATCTCCTAGCCAGACTGGGTTGTAGTTTCTTGATCTGTACAGCCAGAGCAGTGTGTAAACAACTCAAGGATATCACTAGAAAAACAGGGAATGGCTAAGCCTTCTCTAAGCTAAAGAGTCTGTGTTTTATGTGAAATGCTAAGAATGATTCTGACTCTGTTCTCACTGTTAACCCTAGTTTCTGGTTGGCTGGGCTTCTGGCGTTCAATAGATTAAAAGTCAGGTCAGAATAAGAATTTCCCTAATGTGCTAATTTATATTATGAATTCCTAGACTGACAGTGATAGTAAAGTTATAAAGATCACAAGAAGAGGACATTTTAGTGAAATTCTGGCTTCAAAAACACAGAAAGTGACAGGAGTTGGTTGAGGGGCTGATGAAATAGCCAAAGAGTAAAGATTAGAGAAAGATGACAGGAAGAAAAGGAGGGCAGAACTCAGGCAGTCGACTAAGCTGGTGAGCCAGTAGCCAGGAGAGTAGCTTTCTCCTTAAGCCATAGTGAGCCGATCTGAGACTTACATACAGAAAAATACTCCTTTTTGGTCTTGGAGGGGTCTGTCACTGTTGCTTTGTTACCAAATAGGACCCGGGATAAAGAGGAGGGCAGATAAGGGTTTGCCTGATTTATACCAATGTTAATCTATCTTTGTTGCTGGAAAAGTTGGTATTAAACTTGAAAGAATGGCCAAACCATGCCTGAGGGTTGGTGCAGTGTGTAACACGTACTGCAGAAACATGAATGAAATGGGACACTGGGAGAGAGAATTATGTAGGAAGATAGCCAGATTTAGAGGTTGGAGCACAGAGTCCTGTGCCAGTTCCACCTTTACCTCCCTGAAATCTGATCTTTAATATAACCATAGGCCAAGACCTTTTTACTTTAGGTTGATCTTTACAGGGATACCTAAGGGAGACTTTCCATATGCACACTGAAAGGTAGCTGAATAAGGGCTGTGTTCAGGCTAAACTTGTATAAACTCATCTCATTGGAGAACAGAGCCCACAGTCCTCCCCAGAGGAGTGAGGAGGCTCTAGATGGTTCCAGTTATAACTGCTCTCCAGCATATGGAAAAACAGTTCTGCTATGAAACCTTCCAGCCAGCTACTCACATAAAGACATCTCATTGTTTGCTCAGTGGTGCATTAAAGCTGAGGCTGCCTAAGCTAGATAATATAATCACATACCAATTATCTTTTTTTTTTTTTTTTTTTTTAAAGAACCCCTTTAAAATAACCAAAAGAATTTCACACCTCACTTCCTGGGACTGGGTCTGTTTTGCAGTTGTATTCAGCTTGTGAAGTTATATAGTTAAAACTTGCTACTCGGTTTTCAGAAAAATTATTCTTAAAAATTATAATTAAAAATTCTTATTCTTGGGCCAGGTGTGGTGGCTCATGCCTGTAATGCTAGCACTTGGGGAGGCCAAAGCAGGAGGATCCTCTGAGCCCAGGAGTTTGAGGCCAGCCTGGGTAACACAGGGAGACCCTGTCTCTAAAAAATAAAAATAAATAAAAATTATTGTTTTTTTGAAACCGAGTTTCACTCTTTTCCCCAGGCTAGAATGCAGTGGCGTGATCTCAGCTCACTACCACCTCCATCCCCTGGGTTCAAGCGATTCTCTTGCCTCAGCCTCCTGAGTAGCTGGGATTACAGGTGCCCACCACCACTCCTGGCTGATTTTTGTATTTTTAGTACAGACGAGGTTTTGCCATGTTGGCCAGGCTGGTCTCAAACTTCTGACCTCAGGTGATCCACCCACCTTGGCCTCCCAAAGTGCTAGGATTACAGGTGTGGGCCACCGAGCCTGGCCATAAAAATTCTTAAGTGAAAATTTTTCTCTATTCATTGAGTATTGGATATTTTTTTCAACCTTATTAAAGTATAATTGACAAGTGAAAACTGTATGTATTTGGGCCAGGAGCAGTGGCTCACGTCTTTGGGAGGTTGAGGTGGGAAGATTGCTCAAGGCCAAGAGTTCAAGACCACCCGGGGCAACATAATGAAATCCCCATCTTTTACAAAAAAGGAAAAAAAAAATCAACTGGGCATGGTGGCACATGACTGTTATCCTAGCCACTCAGGAGGCTGAGGCCGGAGGATTGCTTGAGCCCAGAAGTTGGTTGCAGTGAGCTATGATCCTGCCACTTTACTCTAGTCGGGGTGACAGCAAGACTCTGTCTCTTAAAAAAAAAAGTATTCAAGGTGTACAGTGTGATATTTTGATGTATACATTGTGAAATTATTACCACAGTCAAGCTAGCTAATATATCCATCACCTCATAGTTACTTTGTGTGTATGTGTGTGTTGTATGTGATGAGAATACTTAGGATCTACTCTTAGCAAATTTCTGGTATACAATATGTTATTGTTAACTGTAGTCACTGTGCTGTTCATTAACTCTCCAGAACTTATTTATCTTATAACTCCATACTGTACCCTTTAACCAACATTTCCTCATTTCTTCCACCTTCCTGACTCCTGGTAAGAACCTTCTGCTTTTTGCTTCTATGAGTTTGGCTTTTTTAGATTGCACATAAAAGTGAGATTATTTAATTGATTACTTTAAATAAATACCTACCATAACTTTGAAACCAAGATTCAGTAATCACATATCATGTTACTTAAATCCAGAATACTTCAATAAAAATAATAGCCTTACAAGAACTTTTGTTAGTCATAGTAGTCACAAAGGTGGTACCAGAAAGTGGAAATACATCAATGGTAATTTTTTTTTTTTTAACCCGAGGTCTTCAAATTTAATATAACTTTTTTTTTTTTTTTTGAGACAGGGTCTTGCTCTGTACACTGGCACAGTCACAGCTCACTGCAGCCTCGACCTCCCAGGCTCAAGTGATTCTTCCACCTCAGCCTCCCAAGTAGCTGGGACTACAAGTGCGCACCACCATTCCCCGCTAATTTTTTTTATTTGTTGTAGAGCCAAGGGCTCACAATGTTGCCAGGGCTGGTCTCAAATTCCTGGGCTCAAGGGGTCCTCCCTCCTCAGCCTCCCAAAGTGCTTGGTTTATAAGTGTGAGCCACTGCACCTGGCCAAATATAACTCTTTTTCTGTTGGTAGAATTCAACTTTGCTAGATCTTTTAGACATAAGATGTGAAGTGACTTGGAAAGGGTGCTTTTTGAGTGGCACACTACAGATGAGAAAGGAACCTAATGGAATGTTTTTAGTTTAAAAGAAATTCTCTGATTGTGCTAAGTGTAGATGTGTGAAAGAAGTAGTCCTCCAGCACCATTCAGCACAGGATAAACCCCTTCAAAAAGCACATTTAAAGTATATTCTCTGTTGCATGTTTTAGAATATGGTAACTTCTCATGAAATAACCAGCGAATTTCCCCAGTGACCAAAAGAGGAAAAAGAAAAAATCAGTGGTCAATTTAACTATACTAAACTAAAATTTTTGCTTAAACACTGGTGGAAATGATACAAATAGGGACTTCTGAATTAATTTCTTTTGTCCTAGAAAAGTAGTCAAGATTAGATTGCCCATACGTTCTCCCCCTTACTCCATTCCCAAAAGACAATGGAAGTATATTCTAGAATGAAACATTTTGTTACCACAGTGTTTGGGCTCTGCTTTTACTGGACTCTCCCCACCCTTTCTAGGTCTATGGAGCAGTACTTCTCAATGGCAATTCGTTGGCAACTTAAAAACATTACATTTCTTTGCATCATTTTACTTTTCTGAAAATTAGTAAAGATTTTTGGAACAGAAAGAATTATTTTCCTTTACCAATGCTTACAAATGTTTATCTGGTATTATAAGCTCAGAAAGCTTATAGTGCAAAAGTAGACCATTCCAAGGTAACCTGACCCCTTGGAAATAAAGGGGAAAGCTGCCGTTTCCCCAGCCTATTCCAAAAGAAGGAAAATAGAACTGGGCTTGTGGGTGGGTTTTTTTTGTTTTGTTTTGTTTTTTTGCTTTTTGCTTTTTAAATCTCAGTGTTGGTAGCAAATTGCCTTAAGCAAATCACTTAACCCCAACCCCTGTTGTTTTCTCATTTGTGAAGCATAGATGCAACATTCAAAGGATTCTGGAATGTTTTAAAAATGCAAATCCTCTATAAATTGTAAGCCACAGGTATTGAGGCAAAGCACTTAAAGTCATATAAATCTAGGCATTCAAGATCTTGGTGTCCACCCTACTAGTAAGTGTGGATTTCAAACTTCCTGTCCAATCAACTTTATTTTTTATTTTTTTTTTTTTTTGAGACGGTGTCTCATGCTGTTGCCCAGGCTGGAGTGCAGTGGCGCGATCTCGGCTCACTGCAAGCTCCGCCTCCCGGGTTCCCGCCATTCTCCTGCCTCAACCTCCTGAGTAGCTGGGACTACAGGTGCCCGCCACCGCGCCCGGCTAATTTTTTGTATTTTTAGTAGAGACGGGGTTTCACTGTGGTCTCGATCTCCTGACCTTGTGATCCGCCCGCCTCGGCCTCCCAAAGTGCTGGGATTACAGGCTTGAGCCACTGCGCCCGGCCCCAATCAACTTTAAGTAAAAATCTTCATCTAGTGCTGTCAGGTGGTGGTACCAGTGATGCTTGTTATTTGTATGCCAAAAGTTCAACAAAAATGGTTTGTAAACTATTTAGATCAGTGATATTCTAGCAGTGATACATATTGACAAAATTTGTTGATATTTTCCTATACAAAATTTAATTTTTTTTTTTTTTTTTTTTGAGACAGCCTCGCTGTGTCGCCTAGGCTGGAATGCAGTGGTGTGATCTTGGCTCACTGCAACCTCCACCTCCCAGGTTCAAGTGATTCTCCTGCCTCAGCCTCCCGAGTAACTGAGACTACAGGCACGTGCCACCATGCCCGGCTGATTTTTGTAATTTTAGTAGAGACGTGGTTTCACCATATTGGTCAGGCTGGTCTCAAACTCCTGACGTTAGGTGATCCACCCCCCGTCGACCTCCCAAAGTACTGGGATTACAGGCATGAGCCACCGCACCCCGCCTTGACAGCTTTTTCTTTCCCTGAGCCTATACTAGTTGGTTCTTATACCCTATGAACCAATACAAAATGATTCCCAAGTGAAAAAAACAAGGTGCAGACTATATTATCATGCTACCTTTTGACTAAGGGAGGGAAAATAATATGTATTTGCTTCCCACACTCCTAAAAAGAAACATAAAAAAGATAAACCAGAAACCAGTGAAAATGGGGAGGGACACGCAGAGTATCGGGGCTAGGAATAGCAGTGAAACTTCTCTGAGTATACCTTTTAAAGTTTTGAGACATGTAAATGTTTTATATGTCAAAATCAAAGAGAAAAAAGGAAACCTTTAAGTTGCTTACAAACAAAAAGGAATGAACCCAAGTAAAATATAAAATCCAAAGCTAATATATCAAATTGATTACTCAGTCACCCAGAAAATAGTACTTTGACTATACATCTTTATGAAATATATTCTGAGGACGAAAAGAACTTCGATGAAACCTTGACACTTCACTCAGTAAATTTTGGTGCATAATATAATTAGTCTTGTCATTTTGAAACTATATGCATTATAGAATAAATCAAATAAGTAAACATTTATTAGAGATGACATACAAATAGTAAAACTTGTTTTAAAAAGTAATATTGAATCTGAAGTAGAAATATCAATATGAACTCATAAGTAAAAGGATTGATTTTTCTCTCTACCAAAAGAACCTAGGCGTAGAGGCATCTCTAATAGCAATTATCACACCTCTTACTCCAGATACTAGCTTCTAAATACTACCCCCTCCTAAAAGAAAGGCTCCTGAGAGAAATGGTTGAATCCGAGTTTGGAGAAGAGGAAGAATAAGGTGAGCCTGGTATATCTTCTTTTGTCAAAACGAGTGGAAGGACTGTAATGGAATCATGTCAAAAGGACAGAAGAGCCAGCTTGAAGGAGGCTCCCACTGGCCCAATTTGAGACAATATGAGTATTCAGTGCAATTAATGTGTAATTAAGTGTAATCTGTTAAATACATAAAAATCTGAATGACAAATGGAGAAGAGTTTTCTTTGCAAAAGAATGCCAGCTAATGTGAAAGGATTGATAGAAAAATACAAGTTGTGATTCTATAACCTTCCCAATATAATTGGTTCAGGCAAGGATTATTAACAGATGGTAAAGTCATTAGGGAATAGGATATTAACATGTTGAAAAAAAGTATCGCCCTACAAATTAACTTTTACTTGCAAAAGAGAAAATGTACCTTTCAAAGGAGAGATCTGATGGTCTCACTTTAACGAGGACTCAATCTTAGCATTGCTAATAGTGGAACAACCTGACATGTGCCTCCTAATAATGATGCTAGGTGAAATATACTACATAATCCAGGAAATTTTAACCTTTTTCTAATAAAACCTCAGAACTGAACTTCCAGTTTGTAGGAAGGAAACCCTCTGAAAAATTCAAAACATGAGTGATTTTATGAGACAATTAATCTGGGTTCCTCAAAGAAAAGCCAGTATCACAAGGGGCTGGGGGACATTGGAGAGACTGTTCTAGATTAGCAGAGGCTAACAGAACCTAACAACCAACTGCATTTAATGAACCTTGAATCCATGCTGGGTTGGCAGGGTTGAGGAGACTGTTGGGATATAAAAAATATTCTTGAGAAAATTAGGGAAATTTGAATATAATCTGGACAGTCTGGATATATGATGATATAGAATAATTGTTAATATTAAGTGTGATATGTCATCATGGTTCTGTAGGAGGATATTCTTATTCTTAGAAGATACATTCAGAACAATTTATTGGTAATGTTCATGTTTGCAACCTTTATTTTTACAGGACCATGTGAAAGTATGCATGTGTATGTGTGTATATATACAGAGAAAAAAACCTATTACGGAAAATGGAAAGATTCATTCTAGGTGGAGAGTACAGGTGTTTATTATACTATGCTTTTACATTTTTTGCATGCTGAAAATGATTGTAATAAAGTTGGAAAAGTAACAGAAAGTACAACAGTGGTGCTAGCAAGTGAGGATGGAGGGTAGCAGGTGGGAGAGGAGACTTTAGTGTTATCACTAAAGTAGTGAATATGTTCCAGGAACCAGGATTTCTTCAGTCACCTGTACTGAGTTTTTTTAAAACCTAGAATTGATTATAATTCAATGTCGGGAGAAACAGAGATGACTGGCATGTGTTTATATACTATTGGTGGTGGGACTGAGGAAAAGAGAAATATGGACAGGTCAGGCAACTGGGTAGGTAGTAGATAGCTAAATAGGTATTGAAACAGTCTAGATGTGTGTTACATTCTTTTGCAAATTGTGGTCAAAAGATTGGGAAGCCCTTTTCAGTCCTACTTATTGCCTTTTTTTTTAACCTCTTACTTTTACTTCTAGTTGACAGTCGCAGGCCTCGATCCTGCATATTGACTGGAGCACTTTGGGAGATAATAGTGAAGTGTTTTGTCTTATAGGAAGAGAGGGGAGTAGCTCACAAGGGTCAAACTACTCTTTGGCAGAGCTTTTCAAGCTGTATATTCCTTACCTTTTAAGTGACTCAGCAGTTTGGAACCTGGTATTGCCTCACCTCTTCTTGCCGCCAGCATTGACAGAAGATCTAGTTGAGTCCTACTTTGAAAGGAGTATTGCTTCTGACTGTGGAATTCGATTCTAGCTGTGTGTGTGTTATATCCTGTTACTGTTGAGACACAGAGGCGGGAGTTGGGGGGGAAGATATGTGCTGAGATTAGTCAGCCTGCCCTCCCTCTCCCCCCAGAAACTCAGGCCCCATCTGGGGAGACTGAGAATTTAAGAAACTTGAGACAGGGAAGGAGAGCAGGGAGCAGCCAAAACCTGCTGAGTCTCAGAAGACTGGTTTCTGCACGAGGGAATGGAAGAAGTGACTGGAGGTGGCTGTGGATTCAACTCTGGCCTGAGACTGATGCCCTTGAGATAAGTTGTTTTTCGGTGGGTGTGTCTGGGGGCATTGTGTTGGGAAGGGAATTCCTTTCTTGGGGAAACTTTTTTTTACTTGAGGTGAAAGGTATTCAGACGTGTGTATTTCTTGTACCAAGGAGTGGGTTTTTATTGATAACTGTTTCTTTGGGTTCATCTGAAATGGGAATCAGACTGGTAAATATCAAGAAAAACTGGGCAGGGTGGTATGGGCCTATAGTCCCAGCTGCTCAGGAGGTGAGAAGATTGTTTGAGCCCAGCAGTTTGCAGCCAGCCTGGCAAACATAGTGAGACCCTGTCTCTTTAAAAAGAGAGAGAGAGTAAGGAAGTAAAGGTGTTACACCTGTTTTGGCTGTCTGCCATATCCTCTTCCTTTCCTCTGAAAAAGAAGTGGGTGAGGGTAGAATCTGTAGAAGAAAGAATAATTTAACCAGAAAATATGTGTGAAAGAGGGATTAGAAAAGATGTAGGAATCTTGAAAAGTGTTCTAACACACTATGCTTAGTAATGATGAACTTGTTAAAATTTCTAGTTTTTTATTGTTACTTTTTTTTTTTTTGCTCAGTTGCTAAGAAATATGCTGACCATAATTTCTAAACAGAAAAATCTCTACACACAATATGCTAGGAGAGACAATGGGACAGAATATATAAATTTAGGAATGTCCCAGAGAATCAGTAGTGTACCAAAAGAGGGATACTAGCCCTTCAAATAATTCTCTGCAGTAAGAAAGACTGCTTTGCTTACTTCTACGTTGCACTTTCTTAATGATTTGTTTTCCTAGTAATTGCTGTTTATCTTTGAATCTAGTTCTTTACCCTTAGGAAGAAACCTTTCTGAGGAAATTAAAAGCTATTAGATTGGCATTTAAAATAACAAATTTGACAAGATGTCTAAGTTAAACCTAGGTTAAACAATATCCAGATAAGGCTATGAAGACTATAATATCTGGCATGTTCCTCATGGAGCAGTGAAATTCCATGCCAAAGCCACTTATGTTACTATACTGTGGGTCAAAACATGTCTACAGATTTTAAGGGACCATGTTTCCTTACATAGAACTTTCCTGGAGTAGCACTGGATACTTAGTTGGTGCCTAGCAAATGTGATGATTAAAGAATATAATGCACCACCGATATTATCCTGCCTGATCACCATTTCTTGGCTAAAATGTTGTGGTGGAATTCTGGTAGCTGTTAATTCTTTCTCATTCAGGAGATAGCAGGCAAAACTGGGTGGGCCCTGGGAGGGAGTGTAGCTGGGCTCTTTAACTTCTAAGAATATAGGATGTGTGTTTGTGAAAGTAAACTCAGCTTCTAATGGTAAAAAATATATATCAATTAGGATCAACTAAATGAATAGCATACAATTTTTCTTCTCTTGAGGTGTGTAACTTTTTTGGATTGTGTCTGCTACCCTTTTCTTGGTAAGGTCTGCACAATTCTTTCAGCTCACTTTGTCAGCAGACTTCCCACTAGGTAGTGGATATACCCCAAATTATTCGTTTGGTAGAGCTTTTCTTTACCATTCTCAGTATCAGATGGAAGAAAGTCAACCATTGTACCTGCTAAGCTATTTGAAGAGGTGCTTTAAATAGCATGTTAAACTGGCCTGATATTTAATTGGGTTTTTAAGACGCAGCAAGTAGACTTCTGTATTTGGGTGTGCTATTTGAAGAATGGGTCAATCTGACCTTCTAGCCTTTCATAAATATGCTCTTAGTGTAAGAATGGAACACTGGTGTGCTTGTTCAGTTGTGGGTAAGGCTGTTTATGAGGTGGTGAGTACTCAAGCATAACATCGTTCTTTAACATAAGACTTTTTACTTAAAGATACTTTCTGCGTTTCAACCACTGTATTTCCTTTCCATTCCTTCTCTTCCCAATCCTACTTTTTTTTTAGGTGTAGTATTCCTTGTAGATGGTAGATTTGAAGAAAGATGAAAGCACAGCAATTAAGATTTAATGTTTGGGGCCGGGCGCGGTGGCTCAAGCCTGTAATCCCAGCACTTTGGGAGGCCGAGACGGGCGGATCATGAGGTCAGGAGATCGAGACCATCCTGGCTAACACAGTGAAACCCCGTCTCTACTAAAAAATACAAAAAACTAGCCGGGCGAGGTGGCGGGCGCCTGTAGTCCCAGCTACTCGGGAGGCTGAGGCAGGAGAATGGCGTAAACCCGGGAGGCGGAGCTTGCAGTGAGCCGAGATCCGGCCACTGCGCTCCAGCCTGGGCGACAGAGCAAGACTCTGTCTCAAAAAAAAAAAAAAAAAAAAAGATTTAATGTTTGGAAGAAATTATGATGATAGGAATTAATAGAAACAGAACAACTTTGTAGTCTTTTCGTCTTACCCAGATTATCATATTTGCCTTAAATGCAGTGAGTCCAACCCAGTCAGAAGGCTGTTGTTGAGATCTGGAGAGAAAACTTGTGATATCCAAAAGTTGCTTTTGGCAGCAGTGTTTATATTTACAGTGTGAGGGTGAACAGTGCTCCAGGAGGTAGTTCACCAAGAGAAGACAGAGCTACTAGCTGTGAAGATAACCAGTGGAGCTAACAGGTCTGGAGGAAACTGGCAGAGCAAATGTATTCCACAGCATCAATTTTAACACAGATTCTCTTCAGCATGTAATTTGGGGTGGAAGAGAAGACCTTGCTGGGACACCTTATAAGTGGTGAGAATGTCAAACAGCTGCAAGAATACGCAACCCATTCATCCTTGCCATGGCTTGAGTTAACATTCTACCCACTTCAAATATGGACCATATTCATTATTTGAGAGATGGGGAGGTAGGGGCACTGCACTGGTTAGTAAGCTGCTAAGCTGCTTGCAATACAGTCGAGTATTTTTAGATGGGAAAGATTTTGCTTAGCTTTAGGCTACTGATGAGCTGTATTAATATAAGGGGAAATTATGATTATTCAGTTTTTAAGTTGCTGAAGAAAAACATTTCTCTCTTGCCACAGCCACCTCTCTATCTAAAAAACTGCAAGCGTTATTGCAGTTCCCTCCCCCACCGTCACCCTTCATGTACCTGGCATCTGGGAACATGCCCAGAACCCTTTGAAAAAAGGCAAACAGAGGAAGGAATCAGCAGAGGGGAGAGCAGCTTCCGAATAGAATAGTCTGCATTATGCCGGCAGCAGGGAGGCTGGTGGAGGAAGGGCTGCCTCTGGAGAGTGTTAAGAGGGTTTGATGGTCTCGTGACTGTATTTTTTGCCATCACCAAAATAACAGCATATTGAATTGGAAGTCATTACCTTGGTCCTGGATTAATTTCTTCAGTGAAACTAGCTTTGCTGACAGCAGAAATCATGTGAACATGCAGTGAGGAATCCTATCTAGAAGGGCAAATGCTGACCTGTGGCCACCTCAATGAGTATTTTTTTTTTTTTTTTGAAAGATAGTTGTGCTTTTGATGTTTAAGCTATTTATCGTTAAAATTTTAGCACCTAAACTAAAAAAGCAGCTTTGGATGTATAAAGATATTTGTTTAGCTCCGGTGCAGTATATGTGGTTTGACTTGAGTCTTTATTTACTTTTTTATTTATCTTTGAAACTTGATTGATTTTTACACAAGAAAGTATTTTTTTCTTCCTTTCCTTTTTTGAATCCTAATTGTGTGGAAACATAAGAAAGGATTTTGAAAGGATCACTCCTTCTACAGATATTCATTGAATGCCTTCCCATATGTTTAAGACCCTGGGCTAAGTGCCAGCATAGGTAGCTCATTCCCTTCCATGCCTTTAGGATCTGTCCTTAGATTTAATTAAACAGGATCTGTCCTCTCTCACCTCCTTATTTCACAGAGTAGGCTAAAGAAAAAAATTTGCCCAGCTGGATACTGAACTAGGATAAGTTTTAAATAGAAGTACCCTCAGGGTTTTATCTTAGGCCTACTACTGATAGTATCCATGGCTGTTACTACATGGCTGGTCTCTGCTTTCATTCTCGCTGTGAACCATGCTAGATAGAAAGTTGCAAACACAAACCTGTGTTCCCTTAATTACTGCCTTATTACCTGTGGAGTCCTGCTAATTCCGTTTCCAATTTGTTTATATTAGCTGCTTATGCCTAGGCTGCCCACTTAAACCTGATTCCTACACTGCAATCTGGTGCTCCCCTAGCTGAAGGGTACTTGTGAAAGAGGAGGTGAAGCTTTTGTAGCTGTAACTAACGAGTAGTTTACTGTTCCTGGCTTTAATTTAAAGTGGCTATACCCATGTTGCCAGTATTATACAGAGAAGATTTTAATCTGTAGTCATTTACACTTCCAGAGTATTTGCCAAAGACTTAGCTTAATGGATTCTCTATGGGAACCTTTTCAGATTTAGTTGGATTGTGGACAGAATCTCAGTTCACATTCTCAAACCATCCTGCTTATTTCAGGATGGTGAAGTTTATTTTATTTTGAAGAAAGGGTTTATCAGAGTTTAAACAGGAGTTCAGGAAGGTTTAAACCATGTAATAAAAGTGTTACACACTTTATAAATCTATAAATAATATCAATTGCAAGCTATTTGCTATTGATTAGATCCAGTTTTCCAAGTATTCTTCAAAGAATTATCTAGTTCTGACTTCATTTAAGGAAGTTTGTTTGTTTGTTTTTGTTGTTGTTGTCGTTGTTGTTTGAGATGGAGTCTTGCTCTGTCACCCAGGCTGGAGTGCAGTGGCACGATCTCAGCTTACTGCAACCACCGCCTCCCGGGTTCAAGCAGTTCCCTGCCTCAGCCTCCCAAGTAGCTGGGATTACAGGTGCCTGCCACCAATCCCAGCTAATTTTTGTATTTTTAGTAGAGAAGGGGATTCACCATCTTGGCCAGGCTGGTCTCCATCTCCTGACCTCGTGATCTACCCGCCTTGACCTCCCAAAGTGCTGGGATTACAGGCGTGATCCACTGCGCCTGGCCCATTTAAGGAAGTTTTTAATGCAAAGTTTACCAAGTCATTATTTTCTCCTTCCTTCAAATTAGTCCTAATGAGTTAGATTTTACTATAGTGTGTGTGGGTTTTTCAATTTATCTTTATAATTATATTCTGGTATTTTAAATTTTTACTAGGATAGAAGGTTCTGGAGATACTACATTGGCTTTGTGAAGTATAGACATATGGTTGGGCTCTGAGTATTGGCACCCTAATGCCCATCACCATTTCTAGTCATCTCTTTATAATTCTTTCAGAAAGCAAGACCATCGCCAACTTTAGGAATGTGCTACAAGAGAATATTATGAAAACAAAAACCAAAAACCCCAGTAGCACTATGAGATTCTGTTTTCTGAAAGATTTGGGAAGAAGGGTAAAGAGTTTAATCTGTCAGGGTTATAAGAGGGAAAAAAAACTTGATGGAATGTGAGAAAGATTTGTAAAATTGGACAAATACTAAAAGAAGTTAGGTCTTAACCTTAGCCCCTCCTCCCAAATCCTGCAGAAACAATTGGGAGGAGACAGTGATTGACGTTTTGGGAGCCTCAGCCTTCCCCCATTTCTGGTGGGAAAGTTGCTGGCTTAGTAGGAGCCATGTGACAACACTGGCTTTTAGGAAAGGCAATGTATAACCTTACAAAAAGAAAACATTTCACTGATTTTCCGTACAAGTTTTCAACTGTTTGTTTTCCTTTTATATAGCAAATCCAGTTTGCTGATGACATGCAGGAGTTCACCAAATTCCCCACCAAAACTGGCCGAAGATCTTTGTCTCGCTCGATTTCACAGTCCTCCACTGACAGCTACAGTTCAGGTAGGTGTGAATGAACTCTATGTCCTCTCTAATGTCTCTTCCCTGTTTGCTACCAGTGTTGTTCACTTAGCAATCTGAAAATACCTCATGTTATGACTACCCACCTTTGTGCTGAAAACTGTTAGTTAGTGGCTGGGCACTGGGAATGTTCTGCAGTCAGGCTAGTAGCTGGGGAAGCTTCTGTTGACTCGAGACTTTCTTCCCCCTGGCTGTCTATGTGTGTGGTCTGTGGCCAGTGGCCAGTTGGTAGGACTGGGCTAGTTCCCATTCCCACATTGATCCACCCGCATTTCAAAGGGAAGAAATCAATGCTATTTTGGCTGACAGAATTGGCCTTAAAAAAGAAGTGCATTTTGAAGCACGATTTCTTTGTATGAAATATATCCTGCCACCTATCTCTTTCTTTCTTGTCCCCAAGACTGCTTAGATTGTAACAAGAAAATTAATATCTAGGCTTCTTTTATTTATTGGGTTATTCCTTCTGTTGAAATATCCTCCCTGTTAGCCTCTGGAGTAGGAAAGATTCAGACTACTATAATGTGACTCCAGCTCTGTTTCTTTGTAGTTCTCTCCTCCTGTCTTAACTCTCTATAAATAAAGTCTTTTTCTGTTTCGTATTGTGTCCTTCCCAACTACAGAGTATGTATTAGAAAATTAGCATGGAAAAGAATATAGAATCTTGGCAGCTGAATGTAGGAGAAAACATTAGGGACATCTAACGGGGCATCCAATACAACTTTGTTGTTGTTTAAGTGAAGACTCATTGTTAAACGATTAAGAGGTTACAGATTGCTATTAATGTCAGCAGAGATATTTGTACCAAAAACCATTCATTGTCCTTTGCCAGAATACCTTTTACATTGTATTACTTACATTAAGGATTAACATAAATGAAAAGCCATTATATGTCATCTTGGAGTGACAGATAAAAAGTGGTGTGTGACAAGCAGGCTAATTGTAGCCAAGAAAGAAGAAAAATTAATTGTGAAAAATTGAGTTATGAGAGGAAGAGAGGAAGAACGATAAAACGACTGAAGAAGGCTTTTAAAAAGTCTTCAAAGATCTTGATGGCCATGTTACAGAAATGTATTAGAGCCTTTTAAAAAGCTTAGTGATATGGTTAAATTGTCATCGTGGGGAAGATAAGCTTTAGTAGTATTTGTGTTAGCTGGACCGGAGGAGGACCTGTACATAGAAGTCAGTCCATGAGAGAGTCCAGATATACTAGAAACTGTGATGAGGAAAATACTCAATTCAGAGAGGAAAAAAGTGATTTGAGAGGTAAGGAATGATTGTTGTATATCCTCATGCATATCTGTCGGATAAGTGGTATTTTTGGCTTTTATGTGAAACCGCTTTTTAAGTTGGTCATTTTGACAGACTTTCCCAGGGCTATCAATAGAACCAGAGCTGCTTGCCTTTTGTGCCATTTATTTCTTTCTCTATTCCTTGAGCACAACTTAGTGTAAAATCCCTTGTAAGACTATCTAATCACTTTTGTCTATATCCATGGTTCTTAAAGCATGGTCCTCTGACTAGCAGCATCAGCAACACCTGGTAACTTGTTAGAAATACTACTTCTTAGGTGCCACCCCATACCTGCCAAATGGGAAACTGGCCATGGGGTCTAGCAATATATGTTTTAACAAACCTTCCATGTGATCCTGACAGATGCTTGAATTTGAGAACCAGTAATCTACAGAAATACCGTTCCTTATCTGCCCTAAATTGTTCTTCTGTTTTTGCCAGGTCTAGTTCCAATCCAGATGGGACCAGGTACCTCTATTATCTGGGATTACTATAGCTGGTACAGGTTTAGAATCAGTAGTCCCTTATCACAGGCACTAATGGCATAATATTGTTAGGGTGGGTGAAAGAGCTGCAACACGGAAGCATCCACAACATTTTCATTCATACCACCAATTAGAGCCTAGAGGAGCAGAAGTGAGAGGGTTATAAAAGGTAACTCCAATTAAGAGTGTTCCCTTGACTTAAATGAAAGTCCCTTGGGGACTGCACTCTGTAGAGTTGGGGCCACTGAGGTTTTTCTATCCTTGTTTTTTTCTTTCCTGGCTCTAGCTGCATCTTACACAGATAGCTCTGATGATGAGGTTTCTCCCCGAGAGAAGCAGCAAACCAACTCCAAGGGCAGCAGCAATTTCTGTGTGAAGAACATCAAGCAGGCCGAATTTGGACGCCGGGAGATTGAGATTGCAGAGCAAGGTAAAGAAAGGGAGTGGTTTAGGGGACGAGAAACGACCCTCTTGTTGGCCATCAGAATCCACAAACAACTTAAGACTTGAAAGCTGACTTGAAAGTATACTGGGAAGAAAGTATTATGGACTTCCGGATACACACTTCTCTCTCTATGGAACTTGAGTCTCAGGATTCTTGTTCTCTCTTCCTTCTGTTCTCAGCATGTGGTGATGACACACAGAGTAGTTTCTGTTTTCCTCCCCGCCCCACCCCACCACCGTATTCAAAGATCTACATGGCAGAATTGGCAAGTCCTAGATCACTACTTGGTAGTTGGTTATATGGGATCTTACTATAGCTGCCAATGCCAGAGACCCAGATTGCCCAGAGACAGCTGATGAGGAAGGGTTTTAAGCTAAGGATGTGGTGACCTAGCGTCTTGTTTGGTCCTGAGCACCCTCTGCTGGAGCAGAGTAAAAGTGACTGACAAACAGTTGAATCTTGGTTTCCCTACCCCAACCACTCCCAGTAAGGTCCTCTTTACTCTTGTGTTGTTTACACATTGAAGGCATGTTCTTTACTGAAAGAGAATAGAGAAACCAAACAGACTGACAGGATACGGTAAGACAGCATAGAAAAACAGAAGTTAGTGATTTCAGCTGAGGGTACAGTCTTTCTGGTCTGATGATTTTATATATAGGGATCTGTTAGCCAGTGCCTTAACTACTTTCCTCTCTTCCCAAATGAATGATGAGATTTACCCTTCATTTTGATCAGTTTTAAGGATTTACTTCATTCTCTGTTCAGTCCTCTGTGTATAAAGCTGAAGCAGTAGAGGAAGAGAGAAACTCCAAGTGGTTGCATGACCGCTCTCCACTATTACTGTGCTGTTGAAGCTGCCAGTCATCATGAAAATAGGCTTAAAGTTTTTCTGTCTCATCTCACCGTATCTCAACAGATCCAGACCAGCCCTGGGGCAGGAACTGATGATACTGCTAGTGCAGACCTAGCTCAAATCCTCTGTTCTTTCACAGACATGTCTGCTCTGATTTCACTCAGGAAACGTGCTCAGGGGGAGAAGCCCTTGGCTGGTGCTAAAATAGTGGGCTGTACACACATCACAGCCCAGACAGCGGTGAGTTTGTTGGAAGAAAAGAGGGACTTCTGATAAGGGGAAGAAAGAAATCAATGTTTTTTTTTGTTTCACTTTTCCTTCCTAACTCACCAACCTCCAAATGCTAACTATTAGTAGGATCTCCCTGCTACACAATAGTGGGGTTTTCTGGGGGTTTTTTGTATGTGTAAACCCACTTTCAGCAAACTTGACCTAGGAAAGTCTAGATTTGCAAACATATGATTGTTATAAAATGTTATTAAGACTTTTAGAAACCTACGTTTTATGTAAAGTTAAACACCAGTGCACCACCTCGCTGGAGTACACCCCTTTCTAACTTCCCAGTGTAGCGCCTGTTGGTGCAGAGTTGATAGGTATTGTTATCTTGCTGAGGCTTGCTCTCCATTCCTGGGTGGCCCTTCTCTTCCTCACCCTGTCTTCCTATACCTCTACACAGGTGTTGATTGAGACACTCTGTGCTCTGGGGGCTCAGTGCCGCTGGTCTGCTTGTAACATCTACTCAACTCAGAATGAAGTAGCTGCAGCACTGGCTGAAGCTGGTAAGTTCAGTATTTTTTTTTTTTTTTTTACCAAATTTGCCCCAAAATAGTTATCCAAACATATAACTTTTATGTATCAAAATTGTCATTACAATGTCATATATGTCTAGAGGCTGTAAAATTGGGGATGGTGAAAACCTCAACAGGAAGAATGTGGATAATAAAATTAAGATGTATATCCATGATGGAATATTATGTAGTCATTAAAAATGACCTTTGAAAATAATCTAATGGCATGGGGACATGCACAGTTCTGGTGTTAGTTGAACGAGGAAGAATGTTAAACTATATACGTGCTATCAGTTTTGTGAGAGAGCACAAGTAGGAAGTGCCTTTTATATTGATAGTGCATTAAATAATTTGGTATTCAGTATGGCATTGAAAATATATGAGCTATTCATGAGTTTAATTAAACAAAATAATTTTTTATTATTCAGGCCAGGCCTGGTGGCCCATGCCTATAATCCCAGCACTTTGGGAGGCCGAGGCGGGCAGATCACTTGAGGCCAGGAGTTCAAGACCAGCCTGGCCAACATGGTAAAACCCCACCTCTACTAAAAATACAAAAGTTAGCCGGGAGTGGTGGTGTGCGCCTGTAATTTCAGCTACTCCGGAGGCTGAGGTAGGAGAATCACTTGAACCCGGGAGGCAGAGACTGCAGTGATCCGAGATCATGCCACTGCACTGCAGCCTGGGCGACAGAGTGAAACTCCATCTCAAAAATTAATAACAATAATAATAATAATTTTTATTATTCAAATGTTCAGAAGAAAATCACCATGAAGTTTCTTTGAGGACCTCTCATCTTTCTCTCTTCCCTTCTCTTCTCTTTCTCTTTCTCTTTCTTTCTCTTTCTCTTTCTCTTTATCAAGATGGAGCCTTACTCTGTTGCCCAGGCTGGAGTGCAATGGTGCAGTCTCGGCTAACTGCAACCCCTGCCTCCTGGATTCAAGTGATTATCGTGCCTCAGCCTCCTGAGTAGCTGGGATTGCAGATGCACGCCACCACACCCAGCTAATTTTTGTATTTGTAGTAGAGATGGGGTTTCACCATGTTGGCCAGGCTAGTCTCGAACTCCTGACCAGCCTGGATGTTTGATCTGCCTGCCTTGGCCTCCCAAAGTGCTGGGATTACAGGCGTGAGACTGCACCCAGCCAGACCTCTCATCTTTCTAAGAACCTCAGAAAGTAACTTTATAATACTTTTGGGGTTTTTTGTTTATTCTTTTCTGATAAGTGTTTACTGCAAAAAATTTAGGAAGTTCCCAAAAAACCTACAATCCCACTACATAGAGTATTTGATGAATTTTTTTCCTTTTCCTTTTTTCTACTTTACATGGATGAAATAAATTCTAATATGTATACAGTTTTATAACCTAAATATAATATTTTCAGATGTAGTTTTCCATGTCACTGAAAAGTTTGACAGCATCATTTGTAATACTCATTCATATGGCTATGTGATTTTACTTCACTATTTTCCTAATGGTGAACATTTAGATTGTTTCAAGATGTTTACTAATATCAATAATGCTCCAGTTAACAGCTTTATATTAATTCCCACTTCATTTTATCTCCTTCTCAGTATAAAATTAGCCCAAAGAAAGGAACACTTTAAGGTTCCAAAATACTTTTAAAACAAAAATTCCTTAATTCTTAACATAATTAATTTCTGAAGCAAAAGTGATTCTTTGACTTTTGGCTCTAAATATTTTCCTTTCTGAAATTGTTTCTTTTGCCTTTTTCTCTTCACATGGATCTCAGAGAGTGATTTGGTACAGGACATTCCTCAAAGGAGGCGGGCAGCTGATTCATTTCTGTCTCTACAGGAGTTGCAGTGTTCGCTTGGAAGGGCGAGTCAGAAGATGACTTCTGGTGGTGTATTGACCGCTGTGTGAACATGGATGGGTGGCAGGCCAACATGGTAATAATGCATATACATCCTACACTTTGACAATAGATTTATTTCCTTTTTTTCCCTCAAAGCATGGTTCCCTAAATATGTTTTGGATGTTTGGTCTTATGCACTGACTTTGTTGCTAAAGTGTTTAGCTTGATACCTATTCAGAATGGGTCTGAGTACTGAATGGAAAGGTGGGGGAAGGGTAAGACTAGCTGAACACATGGCTCAGACACACCAGAACGAAATAGTGGTGCTTCTTTGGAGTAGGATTCTGCTTTCTTTCCTTCTGCCCCAGTTCTCCTTTTATATTCAAAGGGCCTATATATTTCAAGACTCTAGACTAAAAATGAGTCTGTGATTAGCTTAATACTCATCACTGTAGCCTAAAACAAACCTAGGAATCCTTTTAACCATTTTACACCAACAAATTTGACTGTATTTCCACTATCTAAGCCTGCTCTAAGGAGCTCTGAGGAGTGCTCTTCCAAAACATACAGGGCTCTCTTACTAGTACAGAAAGTGGGTTCAAAGTTCCCCCCAGCCCTAGCAGCCTGAATGCCCATAGAAGTCTTCTGGCTGTTCTATAGATCCTGGATGATGGGGGAGACTTAACCCACTGGGTTTATAAGAAGTATCCAAACGTGTTTAAGAAGATCCGAGGCATTGTGGAAGAGAGCGTGACTGGTGTTCACAGGTAACAGATTCTGGAGTAGCTGCCCCTTGTGTCCTTGCCTCAGCAAACTCTTCTGGTCTCTCTTAGGCTTTAGGACTGTGTTTCAGACTTATAACTAAATGGGAATATCTTCATTAGATAAAACTTCTGAGTTTTTACTTTTGAAAAATCAAGTTGATCCTAGAAGGAAGTTATTTCAGGTTCTAGTTCATACATTTTTCTCTCCCATTTACTCCACTGAGTGATTCTCAACTAGTGTTGAGGGGCGGGTAGGGAATAAGTGTATCTTGAAAAACTGTATTCAATATTGTATTATCATTTTATATTTGAAATATGAAAAACAATCCTATTGTAAAACTACATGTTAACACTACAAAAAGTAAAACTGGGCAAAATATTCTTGGCTTGTCGGAATACTGAAAAGATATCTGAAAGAGTGTTTCTTGGGGGCACATTGCACATGCTTACTCTCTCTCACACACACACACACATGGAACCATATCAGAATCATTGATAGTCTTTGTTTATCAGAAGTAGGCATGGATTTCTATTGAAAACTGCTGATCAAAGGAAATAACATGCCCTATAAAGGGAAGAGAAGTACATTTCTTCAATTGAAAGGCTTTTTTTTTCTTCCAAAAAAGGGGTAAAGGGAGAAGAAAATGAAAAGAAGTGTGGAGGGATGACAAGGAAATAATCATGTTTTCTAATATCCTTGGGCAATAAATGAGACTGGGAAGGGCAGCATGGAACTTGAAGAGAATTAGGCAGATTTTGCCACATATTATGTTGTGCCAGCTAACTTGGTTTTTGTTTGTTTTTGTGACCTCTTCTCCCTTTAGGCTATATCAGCTCTCCAAAGCTGGGAAGCTCTGTGTTCCGGCCATGAACGTCAATGATTCTGTTACCAAACAGAAGTTTGATAACTTGTACTGCTGCCGAGAATCCATTTTGGATGGGTAGGTTGAATGTATATATATTCAAATTTCTAGGGGCTCTGGTCTTGTCCCCTGGTCTTCCTTTGGCTTTAAAAGTTTATTAGAGGGACCATTTCATACTGAGCTCTGCCAGCTTCCAATTGATATTCTCAAGGGCATTGGCCCACACTTTTAACTGTGAAGAGGAACTGAGTTTGAGCTGTTAACATTTGAGTTGAGTCCTTGTCTGTTTCCACAGCCTGAAGAGGACCACAGATGTGATGTTTGGTGGGAAACAAGTGGTGGTGTGTGGCTATGGTGAGGTAAATAGCTGGGTCTCAGTGTCTCTTTCTTTTTGTGTACTTACTAGAAATAGTTGGTGAAGGAGGCTTATGCTGTCAATCTAGAGTCACTGATACAAGGTTTAAATTTTTTTAGATAATGTATCTCAAACAATAGCAAAAGTCTTTTATTCAGATTTATGAACAGAAACATACAAAATGAATTGAGTTTTCAGATTTTACCATTTTGTTTTGTGGTATAGATACCAGTATCATTTTCCCCAATTATAACAATAACCTTTAATGAGACTTAATTCAAATGAATGTGTAGCATTTTAGCCCCCACAAGTGACTTGCAGTAGAATTAAGGGTGGAATCTGAAATGGCATACAGTTGAATATCTCCAAACTGGAATAGGTCACAGATTTTGTTGTCTTCAGCAATGACCCACAGAAGTTCCTGAGCTACGAAGCTATCCTTGAGTAGATTCTTGTCAAGTAAGAGAATAAGAAATTAGAGGTTGCTTAGAGTAAGTTGCTTTTGCTTAGTCTTGTTTACCTAATGAAAACTGCTGTGCAAAGCCCAGTCCTTCCTATGACATGTCTGCTAAATTACCTCTCTAACTGAGGTTCACCACGTAATCTGGATCTGTTTCTGTTCTGCTTGGGATTGGAGCATCTGTGCAGTTGCTCATCAGATGACGGGCTGTTTCATGAAGGTTAATTCCTGTCTCACAAATAACCTACCTATCCGAAATATCCATGATGTAATGAACCTAATGACTTGACCGTTCTTTTCTTCTGCAGGTAGGCAAGGGCTGCTGTGCTGCTCTCAAAGCTCTTGGAGCAATTGTCTACATTACCGAAATCGACCCCATCTGTGCTCTGCAGGCTTGGTAAGAACAGACTGATAATACTATTAGATTCACCCTAGGTACTTTATGTTACTGAGAGTTCATAATTGAGTATATTAATCATTTTTGCAGAAATCACCTAGGGGAAGAGAAGGCTAGGACTGCTCTGTTCTTCTCATTCTAACCCTAGGGCTCTCTTAGAGCCTCTTGGCAGTTTTCCTTCCTGGATGGAGTCTTAGGGACTCTGAAGAGGCCAGTGTATATAGTTTAGCACAGCTTATCACTCACCATTCCTGTGAGGTGGCACTGGATCCAACTTTAGAAGGGGATCTTGTCTCATTTCATGACCATCTTCCCTCCCACTGCCTTCTTGCTTTACTCATAATGTTCCTTTCTTTTCTTCTAGCATGGATGGGTTCAGGGTGGTAAAGCTAAATGAAGTCATCCGGCAAGTTGATGTCGTAATAACTTGCACAGGTAAATAACTTGCATAGAGGGGTGTTTATTCAGAGGCTAAATCTTGAAAGTAGTCTTAGTGACTTTCATACAAAGGAGGTGAGACCTCTGTTCAGTATAAAGATCTCAGAACTAGAATAAGCTGTCAGAACCTTAACATGTTTTCCAGAGTAAAAAACTTCTTTCCCTGGTGACTTTTTATACTGCTTGATCTGAAGACCAGGTAGCCTAAGGAGTGGTTATGCATGTCTTCTCTCAGAATGTGTACATGTCCTTTAATGCCAGCAAGCCTCCTGTCTCCTATGTTCTACCAGAAAGCCAACCAGTACCTTTGTTGTCCAGCATCTCTTTCCTTAGCCACTCATCTTTACTTTTAGGAAATAAGAATGTAGTGACACGGGAGCACTTGGATCGCATGAAAAACAGTTGTATCGTATGCAATATGGGCCATTCCAATACGGAAATCGATGTGGTAAGGCTCCTCTCATTTGTTGCTAGGCATTTCTCTACTACCTTTCATTAATAACGATAGTCAACTGTGCTTTCTTCCTTTCAGACCAGCCTCCGCACTCCAGAGCTGACGTGGGAGCGAGTACGTTCTCAGGTGGACCATGTCATCTGGCCAGATGGCAAACGAGTTGTCCTCCTGGCAGAGGTACACACAGAAAAGGACTCTGGCAGAGCAGCACAAGCAGAGTAGTTAGATCCATGGTGGGGGTGGCGGGGGGGAACAAATATTGGGCCTGTGTTTCCCTGAATTTTATCTTTGGAGAGAGAGATATTTCACAAATTATCTGGTCCCCAAAATAAAACCACTTAAAAAAAATCTCATTACTAAGTAACACTATTTCCTAACCACAGCTGATTCTTTAACCTTTCAGACTCAGATGGATTTGCAGAAAATAGGAAAAAGCCTAGAGTCCTGATCTGGAACTGTAATTCTTCCTCTTCCAGCTGAGTCTAGAGGGGTGTAAAGTCTTCTTCCGCTTTGGCTTGACTTGTATGCCATTGGAATCTGAGACAGAGCTCATCCCAGGGCTCTCTCTTACCTTTCCAGGGTCGTCTACTCAATTTGAGCTGCTCCACAGTTCCCACCTTTGTTCTGTCCATCACAGCCACAACACAGGTATGTGGCAAAATGCCTGCTTACATTGCACCGCAATTTGTGGAACTGGGCGTAGATCAGTTCCAGTGAGGGTGTACTGTACTATGTTCTCATCATCCTATTCTTTTTTTATGTAATAAATTGTTGAGACTTAGGTATTCTCAAGTACAGAAAAGAGTCACTAGTCAGTATTTGTTGAATTGGCTGTTTAGTTGAGAATATAATGTTCCAGCTTAGTTTTATTTGAGTTGTTCTTTTGTCAGGAACTAAACAAAAACAACAAATCCTCTTAGGATGTGTGCTGCCCTTTAGTATAGGCAAAGTCTTAGGTGCTGTCACTATGGTAGATCACTGTAGTACTTACCCAAATGCTATTAAACCTGGTTTTATTTTTATGTACCTGTCTAACAATTATTTTTATGTTTTCTGGTCTTCTTTTCCCACCTTAGGCTTTGGCACTGATAGAACTCTATAATGCACCTGAGGGACGATACAAGCAGGATGTATACTTGCTTCCTAAGAAAATGGGTGAGTGAAAAACAGTGGAATCCTATGCAGACAGCTGCATAGTTTGGTAAAATGACTGCCATGAAAGGCATTGGATTTAGAGTCAGAGTTCCAATTCCTGTTCTTGTGCTTACTGGTTGTTTGACCTCAGGACAAGTTCTAATCTCCATGATCCTCAGTTTCTTGATTGGTAAAATGAGAATAATACTACATACATTGTAGAATTGTGTGAGAATCCCAGCTAATGAGTAACAGTGCTTAACACAATGGTTTAGGGTAGATGTTCTTACTCTAAGTAGCCTTATTAAGTTCAGTAAACTTCCTAGTGCAGCTGAGTACATACAGCCTTGGACCAAAATGAAAGAAACACAGGTTTTATTGTCCATTATCTGTGAGGATATGCAAACTATCCAATCTCTTGTAAGCAACCCATGCTGTGTTAAAGTGACATAATACATCATCTGTAGTCCTTTACCTTTCTGCATGGTGGTACCCATCTCCCATATCTCCTTGGCTAGGCCAAATCCCTTACTTCTTAACGCTAAAATACTTCTTGCTGTCCTCTCCTCCAATAGCTTACTTCAGACTTTTTTTTTTTTTTTAAGTGTATAATTATAAAAGGGAAGCTTATCTATGGAAAAGTAATAATTTTGTGCCAACTACCTTGGAAATTCATGATCCTAAGATTTGATCCTAAGATCCATGGATCTTATCCTAAATAAGTGTTATTGACACAGGCTCTTCCTAGCTTACTGGTGTCCACTTTGATTGCTAATTTGACTATAATTTAATCTAGTTAAGGAGGTTGCTGCAGGAAGGTAGGAGTAGCATGTGACATGTTGGCCACTGCAGGGAAGGCCCCTGCTTTGTCACAGAAGGATAGAGAGGTAAAAGCCCACTCCCTTTTGTTACCCTGGTAAGTGGCTTTTCTGAACTCACTTGAGATGTGCTGAGAGAAGCACCCTGCCCAGAAAGGCAGCCTTGAGGTTTTTTTTTATTAAGCAAATATTTCAAGTTGTGGATTCTTTTAGAGTTATTCCATCCCTTGTCTGCTTTCTTAAAAAAGCTTCAAATGAAAATGGGAAATTATAACCTGAGAGACATTTTGAAAAGGAGTGTGCTCTCCTGCCACTTTGCTCTTCCTAGATGAATACGTTGCCAGCTTGCACCTGCCATCATTTGATGCCCACCTTACAGAGCTGACAGATGACCAAGCAAAATATCTGGGACTCAACAAAAATGGGCCATTCAAACCTAATTATTACAGGTAAACCTGGGGAGAAGCAAGTGAAAAGCTCTTTTTCCCAGTATTAAACCAAGCAGGCTAGCCTGTTTCTGACATAAAGATCAAATGTTGTACCAGAGTACAAGAAATCTGTTCCAGGCCAGGCACGGTGGCTCACACCTGTAATCCCAGCACTTTGAGAGGTCTAGGCGGGTGGATCACGAGGTCAGGAGTTCAAGACCACCCTGGCCAACATGGTGAAGCCCTATCTCTTAGCCGGGCATGGTGGCAGGCACCTGTAATCCCAGTTACTCAGGTAGCTGAGGCACAAGAATCACTTGAACCCGGGAGGCAGAGGTTGCAGTGAGCCAGGATCACACCACTGCACTCCAGCCTGGGTGATGGAGTGAGACTCTGTCTTAAAAAACAAAACAAAACAAAAAAAAACCAGTTAACAAGGTAGATAGAGAAATTGTCGTAGATGTAAGGGAGTTTGGGGTTTTTTTTGAAATTTTGGAGCCTGGGCCTCACCCCAAGAGATTCTGATATATTTGGTCTGCGATGGGACCAAATTTACAAAACATTATTTTGTAAAACCTCCCCAGATTATTGTAATGTTTAGTCAGGGTTGAAAAACACTGACTCGGCCGGGCGCGGTGGCTCAAGCCTGTAATCCCAGCACTTTGGGAGGCCGAGACGGGCGGATCACGAGGTCAGGAGATCAAGACCATCCTGGCTAACACGGTGAAACCCCGTCTCTACTAAAAAATACAAAAAACTAGCCGGGCGAGGTGGCGGGCGCCTGTAGTCCCAGCTACAGAGGAGGCTGAGGCAGGAGAATGGTGTAAACCCGGGAGGCGGAACTTGCAGTGAGCTGAGATCCGGCCACTGCACTCCAGCCTGGGCGACAAAGCGAGACTCCGTCTCAAAAAAAAAAAAAAAGAAAAAGAAAAACACTGACTCATTCCTGGGAACAGGTGGTAACACCAGAAATGGCATTGCTAGAGACCCTGTGGAAGAACAAGGGAGAATGGTGCCCTGGAGAATGACTGCAGGGATCCCACCCAGGCTGGGGAGGGGCCCTGGAGAAGGTGCTCTGTTTCTGATTGTTCTCTTGGAACTCTCATATGGAAGACATAAGTGTTAACCAATCTCTCTCTCTTTACAGATACTAATGGACCATATTACCAAGGACCAGTCCACATGACCCACACACTCTAAAAGAAATATTTTTTAAGATAACTTTTATTTTCTTCTTATTCCTTTCCTCTTGATTTCTTTCCTATAATTTCATTCTTGTTTTTTCATCTCATTATCCAAGTTCTGCAGACCACACAGGAACTTGCTTCATGGCTCTTTAGATGAAATAGAAGTTCAGGGTTCCTCACCCTAGTCACTAAAGAAGGATTTTACTCTCCCATCCCAGAAAGGTGATTCTTTCTTTACCATTTCTGGGGACTTTAGTCTTAATTAGGTACCTTATTAACAGGAAATGCTAAGGTACCTTCTCTGTGGAACAATCTGCAATGTCTAAATCGCCTTAAAAGAGCCCATTTCTTAGCTGCTGAAATCAGTGCTCTTTCACTTCTTCAGAGAAGCAGGGATGGTACCTACCCGGCAGGTAGGTTAGGTGTAGGTGGTGCATGTTAATTTCCCTTAGAAGTTCCAAGCCCTGTTTCCTGTGTGAAGGTGGTATGTCTGGTTCAGAGATGTGTATAATGAGCGTTGCTTGTTAAGACCAGGAGGCCCACTTGGATTTATAGTACAGCCCTTCCTCTACTCCCACCAGACTTTCTCATTTTTCTAGTTTTTAACTAGACTCTATTGAGTTTAATTTTGTCCTCTAGGATTTATTTCTGTTGTCCAAAAAAAAAAAACACAGAAAAATTAAGGAGAATTTTTAGTGTTAATGCTGAGGAACTACTTGAGTGGTTAGTTGTTACCAATTTCTCTTTCGAACCTTTGGAGCTAAGGGTGCTGAGTCTAGAGAAGTGCTAGTCTCAAGCCCTTTTAAGTCCCTCTGTTTCTAGCCTATAGTTTATAGCATCAGTGAACTGGAGCCATAACAGCAAATTCTATCAGCTCTGTCCCATACAGCTTGTGCTGAAGGCAAATTTCTTGAGCCATTGCTCAGTATAAAGCACTGAGTTCTATCTTTAGGATTTATCTTTAAGAGCAAATTTCTGGTCAGCTGTGCTTCTGCAACCTAAAATATTTAAAGGGAGGTAGGTGTGGGCAGGAGGAGAAATGATAAATTGGGCCAGGGCAAGAAATACCTAGCTGCATATAATTTGTCTGGGATTATACACCCTATATAATGTTAGTTTTACAGAAGTAATGCGACTTTTGATTGCTACATACCACAAAAAGTTTATGAACTGAAATCTTAAAGGGCAGTTGATGTGGGAAGAAAGTAGTCAGTACATCCTGGCTCATGCTCTGAAAGAATCTCCAGAGAGGCTCTCTCAAAGATCAGGGAGATATATTCCCATGCCATGCACCCTGCTTCCCAGCATTTCTGCATGGTCAAATGAGCTTTATGCTCATGAGCTTTAAGTTTATAATTATCCAGGATTTTAAATCCTCAACTTGTTCTAGCTTGTGATCCTTCAAAGTTGGGTCATACATTAGTGCTAGATACTAGAAATATTCACTTTTCCACTGATCAGAGAGACAGACATTAAAAACAAAAATAGAAGAAAGGAAAGCTTTCACCCTGCAGCTTCTTAGCAGGGGACAATTGTCTTGCCAAAACTTTTTTCCCTTTTCTCTCCCATTTTCTCCCACCCAGTCCCTTCTCACCCCTTGCCAGTGTGACCATGCTTGCTTCTCTGTAGATGTTAACAGTTAAGGCCCATTTTCCTCAGGCACTTAACCAGCCAATCAGAACACCACATCTGTTAGGGGAGGTAACCTGGCCAACAGTGTGTCCATCACATCAGCCCTGCTGGAGGGAAGGGACCCACATTCACCTGCCCTCTGGCCTGCCCCCGATCCCATATCTATTACTGTGTCCATAGGAATAATAGGTAAGGGCTGTGTCTCTGTCAAGCCATGTAACAAAGGACACTGTAAAAAAAAAAAAAAGTCTGGCATCAGAGGGAGCATGTGGAGAGCAACTTGGGAGGAACAAGTTCATTTTGTATTGAATGATTTTTAATGAATGCAATATTAATCCTTGCAGATGAGCAATAATCATTAAAATCGATTAAAATGATAAGACCTTATTGGCAGTCTGTGTCATTCTTTGTTGAACAGCAAAACTTCATCAGAACCTGTTTTCTAGGGTGTGACAAGTTATAGGTCAGCAGCATTTAATAGAGATGTGTTGAGGGCCTAATATGTAGAGGCTGGATACAGGATTCTTCAGTAATATCTGAAGTTTTCTATGCCTGCTCTGTGCCAAGCACCGGGCCTGGGTACTTTTACTCCTAACTTCCTTCAGGAAGCAGACTTGCTGCTTCAGCCTCAGGGCTCCTCATTTGCATAGTTCCTTCTAAGACCTAATTTCTAAAGAATGCCCCCAAAGTTACGTAAGCTTCAGCCTCCTCCTACACCTGTATCCATTTCTGAAGTGGTCTCAGTGTCTGGGTTTTTGTTTTTTTTTGTTTTTGTTTTTTTTTTTTTTTGAGACAAGGTCTCACTCTGTCACCCAGCTTGGAGTACAGTGGCTTGATCTCAGCTCACTGCAACTTCTGCCTCCCGGGCTCAAGTGATCCTCCCACCTCAACCTCCCAAGTAGCTGGGACCACAGTCTCAGCTAATTTTTTTGTATTTTTGGTAAGGATGGAGTTTCATCATGAAGTCCAGGCTGATCTCAAACTCCTGGGCTCAAGTGATCCTCCTGCCTCTGCCTCCCAAAGTACTGGGATTACTGGCTAGTGTCTTCTGATATAACAAAGTATTTGTCTTAGTCAGTTTCTGCTGCTCCAGCCAAATCCTGAGACTAAGTAATTTATAAAGAACAGAAATTGATATTCTCACAGTTTTGGAGGCTGGGAAGTCCAAGGTCAAGTCGTTGGCAGATTTGGTGTCTGAAGAGGGCTGCTCCCTGCTTCCAAGATGGTGCCTCTTATGCATCCTAATATAGCAGAAAGTAGAAGGGCAAAAAGGACCTACCTATTTCCCTCCAGTCCTTTTTTAAGGTCATTCAACCCATTCATGAGGACAAAGCTCCTAAAGGCCCTACGTCTTGATACTATCACATTGGCAATTAAGCTTCAACAGATGAATTTTGAGGGACACATTCAGATCACAGCATTCCATCCCTGGCCTCCCAAATTCATGTCCTCCTTATATGCAAAATACATTCAATCCATCTCAATACCCTTTAAAGTCTTAACACATTCCAGCACCAACTCAGAAGTCTAGAGTCTCATTCAAATCAGATACAGGTGAGACTCAAGATATAATTCATCCAAGGCCAGACATGGTGGCTCACACCTGTAATCCCAGCACTTGGGGAGGCTGAAGCGGGTGGATCACCTGAGGTCAGGAGTTCAAGACCAGCCTGGCCAACATGGCCAAACCCTGTCTCTACTAAAAATACAAAAATTAGCCGGGCCTGGTGGTGGGTGCCCATACTCCTAGCTACTCAGGGGCTGAGACAGGAGCATCACTTGAAACTGGGAGTCAGAGTTTGCAGTGAGTGAGCTGAGATAGTACCGCTGCACTCCAGCCTGGGCAACAGAGCAAAACTCCATCTTAAAAAAAAAGATACAGTTCATCCTCTGTGAACCTGTAAAATCAAATGAGTTAGGTACTTCCAAAATACAATGGTGGGGTAGGCATAGGGAACATTCTTATTCCAAAAGGGAGAAATAGGAAAGAAAAAAGGAGTAACAGATTCCAGTCGAATCTAAAATCCAACAGGTCACATGTTAAATCTTACAGCTTCAGAATAATCTGACTCCATGCCCTACCTCTGGACACACTGGGGTGGGGTTTGGGCTCCAAAAGCTTTGCTTGGTGCAGCCCATGTGACAACTCTCAGGTTGGAGTCTCATGTCTGCAGCTCTCCCAGGCTGGAGTTTGTTCTGGGTTCTTGAGGTCACCTTGCTTCCATAGCTCCACTAGGCATTGCCCTAGTGGGAACTCCGCAGTAGCCCTGCCCCTGTGGCAGTTCTGTGCCTGGAACTCAAAACTCTCCAAGGCATCCTTTGAAATCTGTCTAGGCACTACATTCTCCACTGAAAGGAGCCAGGACTCACTGGAGAAATGACTGATTTCATGGCAGAGCAAAAAACGTACAAGATAAGCCAGAAAGCAAGGAAGGGCTTAAAAAAGAATACATAAGCCAGCTTTAAGGGATTTACATGGGGTAAATCTGAGACAATCTGAGCATCAGAATAGTAATGACTTGTAACGCATTGTAACAAAATAGAAAACTATGACTCTCTGCTAATAGAAATGAATGACTGAATAAGTAAATAGAAATTTAATGAGGAATGGTATATGTACATATTTTCTTTTATTCTATTTATTTTTGAGATGGAGGCTCACTCTTGTTGCCCAGGGTGAAATGCAATGGCGTGATCTTGGCTCACTGCAATCTCTGCCTTCCGGATTCAAGTGATTCTTGTGCCTCAGCCTCCCGAGTAGCTGGGATTACAGACTCCCACCACCACACCCGGCTAATTTTTGTATTTTTAGTAGAGATGGGGTTTCACCATGTTGGCCAGGCTGGTCTTCAACTCCTGACCTCATGTGATCCACCCGCCTCGGCCTCCCAAAGTGCTGGGATTACAGGTGTGAGCCACCGTGCCCAGCCCATATATACTTTCAAAGCAGCCTTCCGTAAAGTATTTCTTAAATACAATAATGGGGAAAAGAGTAGCTTCACAGTAGTGAAGTCTGGCAGACCACCTTAATCAATGGAAAGAAATGAACCTCAGTAATGGGACAAATCTAGATCTTTGCCACTTGATAGGTTGCATTGAGAAGAATACAGCATCCCTTATATGAAAAATCCATATTGAAGGACATTTTACAAAAGGACTGGCTCTTCTAAGGTATCAAAGTCAACGAATGACTAAAGAACTTCAGGAGACTAATACAACAACCAAATGCTATCCTGAACTTGTTCATTTTGCTATATAAAGATATAAAGGACTTTATAGGAACAACTGGTAAAACTTGAAAGAGCTTGGAGGATGAGGCAATAGTAATATCTGTTAATTTCCAAATGTTAATGGCTGATCTGTGGTTATACAGAATGCTTGTTTGTAGGAAATCAACACTAAAGTATTAGAAGTGATGGGTTATCAAGTCAACAATTCACTTTCGGATGGGTCTGGAAAAAATTATTTGTAATATACTTGCTACTTTTTTGTTTGTTTATTTCAAAGTTAAAATTTTGTTCAATGAGAATTTGAAGATCACAAAATCCGACCAGCTTGATCGAGAAAACTTTAAAAATCAATTGTGCTCTATTTAGGGACATCTTAGACCAAAAATAAAGGTGAAGGCTTTTGGATTAGTAAAGGAAAATAAAATCAACAGAAAAACAGCATTTTACATGCCTATACAAAAAAAATATTTCACTGACAATATGTCACCACTAAAGTAATACACAGACCAGAGGGTTCGACAAGAAACCGGAGTGGCTTTCTCCTGTAATCCCAGCACGTTGCGAGGCCAGGGTGGGAGGATTGCTTGAGCTCAGGAGTCGGAGACCAGCCTACGCAACATTAGTGAGACTCATTTAAAAAATTACCTGGATGTGGTGGTGCACACTTGTAGTCCCAACAACTTTGAGGGCTGAGGTGGGAAGATTGCTTGAGCCCAGGAAGTCAAGGCTGCAGTGTAACCCTGATCACGCCGCTGCACTCCAGCCTGGGTAGAAGAGTGAGACCCTGTCTCAAAAAAAAAAAAAAAAAAGTGACGAGTGACGAGTGGGGTTGCAAGAAACTACTCCAGAGTGTTCCTGGGTTATGGATACTGAACAAAGTCTTCCCCACCAAATAACTTCTGAATTCAGGACATTTCTAGAGAAATTTGTAAATTTTGAAAGAATGTAAAAGAAGAATTAACAGCTGTACTTCTCTGCTAATGGGTATGAAACACTGGGTTAGGGCAATGGTTGGCAAAACTATAGCTCTCCCAGCAGCCAAACTGGCCTACTGCTTGTGTTTGTGTAGTTCACAAGCTAAGAATGGTTTTTACATTTTTACACAGTTGAAAAAAATCACTAATATTTTGTGACATTTGAAAATTATATAAGATTCAAATTTTAGTGTCCATAAATGGAACTTTAATACATAGCCACACTCATTCATTTATGAAATGTCTATGGCTACTTTCGTGCCACAGTGGTAAAGCTGAATAGGTGCAAACAAATGTCTTACAAAACCCAAAATGCTTACTATCTGGCCCTTTACAGAAAGTTTTCTGATCCCAGGTATAAAAGTTGTGTTAGGTATAAAGGTAAAGATGTAACAGAAAGCATTTGATTTGCAATCTGTTAGGTAAGAAGAGGGATCTCTGTGTGAGAGCAGAAACAGAGAATAAACATGAAAGAAAAGGATATCGAACAAAGAGTTTTCCAGTCTAGGTTGCAGATGCTAAATTCACCTGCATCCTGGCCAGGATTCACTTTAGGATTAGGAAATGTTACAAACTGATAAAGCAACTCAGATAGTGCTTGGGAAGGTAATTGTTATTGCAATTTAGAAATATGTACTTGAGTAATCAATTTAAACTTGCAATTTTAAGTTGCAACCAATTTTACATACAGTATTGGAAATTTATACTATGTATTGGAAACATACAAGTACACAGTATCAGAACTTTTAAGAATAGTATTTTGGCCAGGCGTGTGGCTCACGCCTGTAACCCCAGCACTTTGGGAGGCCGAGGTGGGTGGATCACCTGAGGTCAGGAGTTCGAGATCAGCCTGGCTAACATGGTGAAACCCCGATTCTACTAAAAACACAAAAAATTAGTTGAGTGTGGTGGCATGCGCCTGTAATCCCAGCTACTTGGGAGGCTGAGTCAGGAAAATCGCTTGAACCCGGGAGGCGGAGGTCGCAGTGAGCCAAGATTGTGCCACTGCACTCCAGCATGGGCGACAAGAGCGAAAACTGTCTCAAATTGAAAAAAAAAAAAAAAAAGGAAGGAAAGAAAGAAGGAAAGAAGGAAAAGAAAGAATAGTATTTTGTTTGCTTTTATTTTGTTTGTATTTTGTGCCCATTGACAAAAGGCAACTTAATATATTAAATGTATAAACATATTTGAAAAGGTTTAAAGGAATTTAAGTTTTTAAGTGGGATATTCAAAATCCCTTAGAAGTCATTAATATTTGCTAGGTTTTTACAATAAGATTTATAAGCTGAACTTTTTTTTACTTTTTTTTCTTTTGAGACGGAGTCTCACTCTGTTGTCCAGGCTGGAGTGCAGTGGCATGATCTCGGCTCACTGCAACCTCTGCTTCTTAGGTTCAAGCGATGCTCCCATCTCAGCCTCCTGAGTAGCTGGAACTACAGGCGTGTACCACCACTCCCGCGTAAGATTTTGTATTTTACGTAAAGATGGGGTTTCACCATCTCGGCCAGGATGATCTTGAACTCCTGACCTCAAGTGATCTACCCACCTTGACTTCCCAAAGTGCTGGGATTACAGGTGCGAGCCACCGCGCCTGGCCTATAAGCTGAACTTCAAAAAGCTTAAGTCATGTTTTTGTTACGTTAATACATTGAATAGTAACTTATTAAGCTGAAGTAACATCTCATCTGTCCACACAGGCAGCCCTTGAAGACATTTTATTTCATTTATTTGTTTATTTATTTTTTGAGAAGTCTCACTCTGTTGCCCAAGCTGGAGTGCAGTGGTGCAATCTCGACTCACTGCAACCTCCGCCTCCCAGGTTCAAGCGATTCACCTGCCTCAGCCCCCGGAGTAGCTGGGACCACAGGCACGCACCACTACCCCTGGCAATTTTTTTTTTTTTTTTTTTTTTTGTATTTTTAGTAGAGACAGGGTTTCACTGTGTTAGCCAGGATGGTCTCGATCTCCTGACCTCGTGATCGCCCGCCTCGATCTCCCAAAGTGCTGAGATTTCAGGCGTAAGCCACCCCGCCCGGACTTTGAAGACATTTTATAATGTCCTCCAGAAGGAATTGTTCTGGGTTGTGGCCCTGAGGGTACTTGTCTTGGATCCAGGCCTTTCTTCCCTGCTGTCTTGTGGCGTGGTTCTCCACTGCAACCACCAGATGGCGCGTTGCTCATGTGATCTGGTTGTCAGGGTCTCCTGCCAAGAAAGGATAATAAAATACAGGTCTGAAATTCTTTCTCTGAAACCCCTATATTTTGAAATTGAGAATTTCCCAGGTGTTTAGGAAATAGATAAAGACACAGTATATTACATAATACTTTGACTTAATCTTTTTTTTAGTTTTCAGTTTAGAGACAGGGTCTTGCTCTTTCTCCCAGGCTGGAGTGCAATGGCAGGATCATACCTCATTGCAGCCCAGAACTCCTGGTCTCAAGCGATTCTCTCACCTCAGACTCCTGAGCAGCTGGGATGACAGGCACACCACAATGCCTCTAATTTTATAATTTTTTTGTAGAGATCAGGTCTCGCTATGTTGCCCAGGCTGGTCTTAAACTCATGATCTCAAGTGATCTTTCCACTTTGGCCTACCAAAGTGCTATGATTACAGGCATAAGCTACCATGACCAGCCTTGACGTAGTCTTTTGACTAATTCATGTTGTATGTAAGAAAGCTGAGATGTTATAAATTAATCTGACCTGAGACAGAGTGAAGCTGGCTGGTCCCTTTGGAAGACAGAATTAACTATTAGTTATTTGCCTTATTAATTAACCAAAACATTATTAATATTATCCTCTTCTGATAGCCATTAATGGAGAGAACTCCATGTGACACAGTAACTAGAGGGTAAGACCAGACCCATAAATGTTTTATATGCTATATAGATTACTTTAATATTGAGCATTTCAGTGACTAGCAATGTATTGTCCAGGGCTAGGATGGAAATTGCTAGAAACAGGCTCACTCTGCCTCCCAGCATATACTTAGGTATCAATGAATGTGAAACATGTTACCGAGTACCTGACACGCTGTAGGCACAGAATACATGCCAATTTCCTTCTACAGAGCCCACCTGGAGCAGCCACTATATTCCTGCAGCTCCTGCAATACTAGAATGGCTCAAATATGAAATTTCTTCCTCCAGTCTCTTGAACAATGACTGCTCGTGGTGAAGGAAGGGCTTCTCACCTTGGTTATCACCTCTTGGTAATAATTCTCCTTTATTAAAACAAACAAACAAAAACAAATAATGCTTTATAGTTTTCTTTTTTCTTTTCTTTTTTTTTTTTGGAGGCACAGTCTTCCTCTGTCACCCAGGTTGGAGTGCAGTGGTGCAGTCTCGGCTCACTGCAGCCTCTGCCTCCCAGGTTCAAGCTATTTTCCTGCCTCAGCCTCCTGAGTAGCTGGGATTTCAGGCGCCTGCCACCATGGCTCAAAATGTTACAGGAAAGAGTCTCAATCCAGACCCCAAGAGAGGGCTCTTAGATCTCTCACAAGAAAGAATTCAGGGAGTCCATAGCGTAATGTGAAAGCAAGTTTATTATGAAAGTCAAAGTATAAAAGAATGGCTGCTCCATAGGCAGAGCAGCCCCGAGGGCTGCTGGTTGCCCATTTTTATGCTTATTTCTTGATTATATGCTAAACAAGGGGTGGGTTATTCATGCCTCCCCTTTGTAGACCATCTGGGATAACTTCCTGGTGTTGCCATGGCATTTGTAAACTGTCATGGTGCTGGTGGGAGTGTAAAAGCGAGGAGGACTAGCTGTCACTCTCATCGCCATGTTGATTTTGGTGGGTTTGGGCCGGCTTCTTTACTGCAAACTGTTTTATCAGCAGGATCTTTATGACGTGTATCTTGTGCTGACCTCTATCTCATCCTGTGACTAAGAATGCCCTAATCTCCTGGGAATGCAGCCCAGTAGCTCTCAGCCTCGTTTTACCCAGCCCCTATTCAAGATGGAGTTGCCCTGGTTCACACACCTCCGACAAAAAGGCAAGTGGGATTATTCTCATTTTACAGATGGGGAAGGAAAAAAGAGAAATGCATGAAGACACTTTACAACTTCTACTCTCTACTGGGTTGTGCTTCTCTCAAAGTTTCCTAGCAAGTTGGAGTAGTGAGCTCTCCAGCTGTGCTTCTGCTCCTTCACATTTGGGATTCTTTTTCCTTCCAGATCTGTATACTCTGTCTTATGCATGCCCCATTCCATTAGTTAGCCATTTCTTTTTCAAAAATTTTTAAATTTGATTTTTTTTTTTGGCGGGGGGTAGGGTACAGATAGGGTCTCGCTCTGTTGCCCAGGCTGGTCTCAAATTCCTGGGCTCAAACGATCCTCCCACTTCAACTTCTCAAAGTGCTGAGCTTACAGGCGTGAGCCATGTGCCTGGCCTCTCAAAGTTAACCATTTTCTTATTGGCTATTTCTCAAATTAGGTTAATCGCAGCTTTACACTATTGAAAACACCATTGCCTGGAATATTATTGTACACCTATCTTTATTTAAATCTGATTATTTCCTTAGAATCTATTACTAGAAGTGGAATTATTGAACCAAAACCTTCCCTGTTCTAAATTTAGCTGAAACATGTTTTTCCCCAGGTGACACAGCTTATGATAGGCACAGGAAGATAGATAGGAGGAAATAGCAGTGTGGTAGTTTTGGATTATTTATTAATTTACAACAGAGACTTTTTAAGCACCTACTAGGTTGGACCTCAGGGGAAATCCCTGGAGAGTTGTATCACAGGGACTTTCTGGACTTGAGCCTGGGGTGTAGAGCAGGCAATATGTAAAGCTGGAGAGACAAAGATAGATAAAATGCCTTTAAGGATTTCACAGTATAACAACAGATAATGGTAAGAGCTATTATCACACAACACTTCTAAGATGTCTGATGAGTATCTCGAACTTGATGTGTCCAAAACTGAAGTCTTGATCTTTCCTCTAAACCTGTTTTTCTTACTCTTGGGCTTACTTATTTATTAAAGTGATACAGCCATCCACTCAGTTGCCCAAACCTAGATCTAGGGGGTCATTGTTTATTCCCCCCACCCAGCTGATCAGATTCCAGCAAATCCTGTCCCCCTACCTACACAAAATAGAAATATCAACCCAACGCTCCACTCTGGTGCAAGTACCATCATCTCCATCTACATGGTCCCCTAACTTGTCTTGCCTTATCCACTCTTGCAACTCTCCAATCCCTTCTCCAAAAGCAGCCAGATTGAACTTGTAAACATCACACCATAACATCTCCGTGGTTAACACCCTCGAATGGTTTTCCATTTCACTTAGAATAAAATTCAAACTCCTTCCCACTACCTTCAAGGCCCTGCATTCTTCTGGTCCCTGCATTATCATTATATGGCTCTCATCAACTACTATCCCTCCCTTGGCTCACTCAATTCCAGACACTCTTAACATCAGGGCTTTTGCATTTAGCCGTTTCCTCTGTCTGTGTGCCCTTCCTGGAACTTTGCAGGGCTTCTCCTCACTTCTTTCAGAACTCTTCTAAAATCACACCCTCAGGCCTTCCCTGGGCAGCATGCTTGTATTATAGCCACATTCTCCGCTTCCACCAACCCGTCCCCCGCCCCACTGCCACCTTTTAACCTCTTAATTTTTGTTTCTTCTAACAAAGATTCTCTTCTTTGGCCAAAACTCTAGTCAGGCTCCTGTTAGTCCTCTGCCTGACTAGGCCTAACCCTTTGGGCTTCCCTTTCTGTCCTTGTTGAATCCAGTTTGTGCAAGAACTCTCCACTCTTGGCGTCCTAGTCCATTTTTTGTTGCTATAACAATACCAAAGAGGGTAATTTATAAAGGAAGGAAAGTTATTTTTTGCAGTTCTGGAGTCTGGGGAGCCTAAAGTCGAGGGGTTGCTTCTGGTGAGGGCTTTCTTAAACTGCATGGTAGACAGCCTCTCACGATGAGAGAGCAAGAGCATGTGTGCCAGCTCAGATCACTCGTCTTCTTCTTACAAAGCCACCAGTCCCATCACAGGGGCCCTACCCTGATGATTTTATCTAATCCTAGTTACCCCGTCAAGGCTCCACCTCCAAATACTATCAATATATGAACTTTAGGATTGAGTTTCCAACGTATGGAATTTGGGGGACACAGTCAAACCATAGCACTCGGTATCTGACCACCCTCAACATCTTAGCACCCTGTCCTGCTTTCAGCAATAATCCTGTTAGGTCAGTTTAGCAAGAAACTTCTTATCCTTGATGTTTCTCTTAGTAGTTTTTGTCAGGCCTCTGAGCCCAAGCCAAGCCATCGCATCCCCTGTGACTTGCACATATACGCCCAGATGGCCTGAAGTAACTGAAGAATCACAAAAAACGTGAAAAAGGCCCTGCCCCGCCTTAACTGATGACATTCCACCCCAAAAGAAGTGAAAATGGCCGGTCCTTGCCTTGAGCGATGACATTATCTTGTGCCTGGCTCATCCTGGCTCAAAAAGCTCCCCCACTGAGCACCTTTTGACTCCCACTCCTGCCCGCCAGAGAACCCCCCTTTGACTGCAATTTTCCTTTACCTACCCAAATCCTGTAAAACGGCCCCACCCTTATCTCCCTTCGATGACTCTCTTTTCAGACTCAGCCCGCCTGCACCCAGGTGAAATAAACAGCCATGTTGCTCAGACAAAGCCTGTTTGGTGGTCTCTTCACACGGTCGGGCATGACAGTTTTCCATCCACTGACCCTCATCCTGCTCTTTGGTTATAAATCTCCACTGTTTCTTGTTGGAGTCAGAGTTGAGTCTAATTCCTCTTCTTCACTGCAAGGTCTGGTTGTAGTGGTCCCTGTAACTATCACCATGGGCTCTCTTACACAAAGTCTGCCTTACCATCTTTAATTAGTGCCGTGAACAAATTTTCCTTTAACACTTTTCAGCATTTATTTCTCTGCATTTGTCTATTGTTTGTCTGACTCACCAAGCACTGTTATGTACCATGACTGCAGACACTTGTTCCTCATTTTATCCCACTGCTTGGTGCACAGGAGACATTTATCAAATGTTTGTTGAATGATTAGCACTTGTCACAACTGCAACTCTGTGAACTAGCATCCTATCCATTTTGTTCATTACAAAATTCCGCCTAAGCCTTGAACAAGGCTATCAGTGATAAGTGCAAAGCAATTTAGAGGAAGGAGGGGTAACTAAACCGAAGAAGCTCAGGGAAGCCTCACAGATAAAATTACTTCTAAACTGAAACTGAAAGTTAGGAGGAAAACTAAAAAGATCAACAACGGAAGGGCTGCAGACAGAATATCGCGAGGTGTTGGTCAGCCAAGATGGCTTCTGACACTGGCCGCCACACTTAATATGGCGGCCAGGGAAATTTTCTCGAGAAAATCACGCGAGACTTGCATCACGGCGGTTGTCCCCGAGTCAACCTGGGGGTGTGGAGCAGCCAAGATGGAGCCGGCAGCCGGCGGTCCGGGCCCGCTGATCGTGAACAACAAGCAGCCCCAGCCTCCGCCACCTCCGCCGCCGGCAACCGCACAGCCACCACCCGGGGCACCGCGGGCCGGCGCGGGCCTCCTTCCTGGGGGCAAAGCCCGGGAGTTCAACCGCAACCAGCGCAAAGACTCGGAGGTCAGGAGCTTCGGGGGGCGAGGCTCGCACCCGGGCGGGCGGCGTCGGGGGTCCCGGGCCCGAAGCCACTGTCGGGACCAGGTTGGGCTTCCCAGAGGGCTCGGTAGAGCCCGGCCGAGAACTGTCAGTATACAGCGAAAGGAGCAGGAAGCGAGGCTCGCAGCTCCTGGGGTCGAGGGCATGAAGCTGGGGTCCTTGCTAGAGCTCCGCCGCCCGGGAGACCTTCCGGGAGCCGGCAACTGCTGGTTTGCTCCCTTGGGCCCCGGCTGTGGGCGTGGCCTCGAGGCCCCAGCCCCTGGGGAAGCCGCCTTCGCGCCAGCTCGGGGCCGAGGAGTCGGGGGTCTGGGTGCACTCCAGGGCGCTGGGCGGCCGCGTCCCCAACCTAATCATCTCGGGCCTCTGCCCCTGGCACGCGGGCGCCAGCTCCTGGGTCCTGCCGCGTACAGAGGAAGGCGCTTGTGGGCAGGAAAGGTACCGGCGAGGATCTAGAAGGCAGTTAGAGCCGGACCGAGCTAATTATCACTGAGAGTATTGCGCTGCCGTAGGTTCCGAGAGTAGGAGGAGGAAACATGCCCTGTTCTGACCTGAGCCAGATCAGGCCGTGGGGTTGACAGTGCCTGTGGTGGGTGTTGTGCCCAGTGCGCCTGCTACTGAACTGTTAAAGATGAGAAATAGACATTTTAAGCATTCGTTAGGACCCAGCATTCATTCGTCTCGCCAGTGAGCCGTTCCTGCCGTTCTGGAGATGGCATAGTCTGTAGCTGACTAGTAACCTCACCCCAAGTTAAAGAATTCCTCCCACTACCTCCCTTTGCAGAATTCATGAATGAAGATACTCATGTCACGGCGTTTTAGGGCTTCTTAATCAGCAGGTTCCCAGAGCACTTACTATGCCATCTCCTAGATTGATCAGCAGCCAACCTGATCAGCCAAGTTAATGAGAGGGAATTCCTCATTGTCCAACCATAATGTACCAATTCATACCGAAGAGCGATGATACTATCTTTAGACCTGTGAAATCAGTTCCTCAGAAGCTTTTATTTTTTGTTAGCAAGCCTAAACCCCTGAGAAAACATGTCAACAGTTGGCAAGCCCGAAGTAGACGTAATTTGAGCTTGGAGTGAATTCTTTGAAAAAACAATGACACTGACCTTTTAGGAGCCCTTGCATGGTGGGATGATGGACATCAGTGGTAACTACTCAGTTTTTCAAGTGTGGAAGTTTACAAAAGTGGAGGGGGGTGAACCTACCTTCATCATGAGAGGAGTTATTTTGAAAAATGGTTTAAAATTTGTCTGAGTAGCTATGAATGGTCAAATAAATACCCTTTGACGAATTTTTAATTTCTCTTTTTACCCTTTAATTTCCACATAGCGGACGGGTCCAGTGGCTCAGGCCTGTAATCCCAGCACTTGGGGAGGCCGAGGCGGGCGGATCACCTGAGGTCAGGAGTTCCAGACCAGCCTGGCCAATGTGGTGAAACCCCATCTCTACTAAAAGTACAAAAATTACCCAGGCGTGGTGGCAGGAGCCTGAGACAGGAGAATTGCTTGAACTTAGGAGGCGGAGGTTTGCAGTGAGCCGAGATTGCACCATTGCACTCTAGCCTAGGTGACAAGACTGAAACTCTCCCCGTCTCAAAAAAAAAAAAATTTCCACATAGACTGATTACATGAAAGACCAGTCAAATAGACACATTTAAGCAGAGACCTGTCTAAATCCATTTCTTTAGAGAGGCTGCCGGGCGCGGTGGCTCAAGCCTGTAATCCCAGCACTTTGGGGGGCCGAGACGGGCGGATCACGAGGTCAGGAGATCGAGACCATCCTGGCTAACACAGTGAAACCCCGTCTCTACTAAAAAAATACAAAAAACTAGCCGGGCGTGGTGGCGGGCACCTGTAGTCCCAGCTACTCAGGAGGCTAAGGCAGGAGAATGGCCTAAACCCGGGAGGCGCAGCTTGCAGTGAGCTGAGATCCGGCCACTGCACTCCAGCCTGGGCGACAGAGCGAGACTCCGTCTCAAAAAAAAAAAAAAAAAAAAAGAGAGGCTGATGCCGTGATCTTTCTTTAGTCATAGCCGAAATCGGTAGTTTGGGAGCCTGATCAGTGAATGCCTGGAGGAGAGGGAGGCTGACATTTGATGAGAGCTCACTGTGTACTACATAATTTTGATTAGTCCTTAAAAATCTTCAGAGTAGATTTTCATCATTGCCATTCAATGAGTGAAGAAACTGAAGCTCAATAACTTGTCAAAGTGTACACTGTGTTGTCTCTGAACACAATGTGGAGTTCTTGTTTGTGGGTATGTTTTTTGTTTTGCTTTGTTTTGTTTTGAGACAGAATCTCCCTCTGTCTCCCAAGCTGGAGTGTAGTGGCGTGATCTTGGCTCACTGCAACCTCTACCTATGGGGCTCAAGCGATTCTCCTGCCTTAGCCTCCCCAGTAGCTGGGACTACAGGCACGACCCACCATGCCTGGCTAATTTTTATGTTTTTATTAGAGATGGGGTTTTACCATGTTGGCCAGGCTGGTTTCAAACTCCTGACCTCAAATGACCCGCCCACCTCAGCCTCCCAAAGTGCTAGAATTACAGGCGTGAGCCACCTCGTCTGGCCATTTGTGGGTATGTCATTTTGTGGCTGGTCTTTGTCTTCCCAGGTAGATTGTAATTAAACCTAAGGACTTTACCTATTTGTTTCTCACTTCTCTCTTCCCAGTACAAGCCTTCCAAGATGGTGTGTTCTCAGTAATCACCTATTTCCAACAGGAAAAAGACTGTCTTTGTCACATTCTCTCTTATATGTGGGAGGGAAGTTGATCTGTTTGGCGGTGGCCTTCTTTGTCAGTTCTCACTGAAATTTGAGACAAAGGCGGGGAAAGCTGAGGGTTTCAATACTCATTTTTGTCCTGAGCTGTTGACAGCTCACTAGCCAGAAAGAAGTTAAGACTTCTGGAATCTTAGCATCACATGGAATGGTCATTTACTGCACAAAATACATAGAAACCTTGTATTTGTTCATTTAACAAATATGTGAGTATAAACCATTCATTCATTCACTTATTCATGCCAAATACTATGCTGGACCTTGTGAAATCATTGGTAAGCTAAATGGATGATGTTCTTGTTCTCAGGGAACTTGCAGTCTTGTGGAAAGGCAGACACTAAACACATCCTATAATGATAAGTTATGATAAGTGCTCTGAAGGAGAGGTATAGGATACTCTGAGAGGTTTTAGGAAACAAAATGTGAAAAAACATCAGAAAAGTGGAGGCACTGGTGTCCTGTAACAACAGCATCTCGAAGCATGTGTTTCTTTGACAAACAGCATGATCCTTTTTCCTAAAGCTCTCTCCTCTTGTCAGCAGGGCTATTCGGAGTCACCAGACCTGGAGTTTGAGTATGCTGACACAGACAAGTGGGCTGCAGAGCTCTCGGGTAAGGCAGGGACCTTTGTGTTATTTGGGGGTAGTTTTTTCCTTATTGGTCTTTAAGAAAATTAAGAATGAATATCATTTAGGGCTTCATTGCTTTCCCTAGTTAGTTCTATCAGATAGATATATGTATGTGTATATATATGTGTATATGTGTATATATGTAAATATAGTGCATATATGTATACGTATATATGTGTATATATGCATATATGTGTGTATATATGTATATGTGTGTATATATGTATGTGTGTATATGTATATGTGTATGTATATATGTATATATATGACACGTTAGTTATTTGATTCAAGCCTTGTGTATCTTATAACTTTGTGTTGTCCTTTACTTTTATGAAGCTGACTAGAGCCCAGTCCCATTGTGAGACAGTGATGTTCCTTGGCTATCCACTGTGACCCTGATAGTGGTCTCTCCTCCAGCAATGGGTCATGAGGGATGCCTGCATCTGTGCCCATCTGCTGCTGCCACTGCCACTCTCATGTAATGCGAGGTCGGTGTAAGCTGCTTCTCCAGCCTCTGTAATACATGTCCTGCTCAAGAGGTAGCAGCCACTTGAGAGGCGCATCCCAGGTGGCCGTCAGCCCTGGCATGGCATGGTGGGATGGATGCACATCGGACAGGAAGTGTCCAGATGGCATTCTGGCACTCTGGTTCTCTCTATTGTGCACATTAGAGAACTAAGATCCCCTTCATAATTAGAGAGCTTATTCCAGGAGTCACTATGACTCAGGGCCAGAGTTGAGAGTGGAAGCAAATGCCTTGCCTTCTCTGCACATGTGAGACTTGGTGTGCAATGCAGACATGGAACCAATGGTGATGAGACTTTGTTCCAACAGAGCTTTACAGCTACACGGAAGGGCCAGAATTCCTGATGAATCGAAAATGCTTTGAGGAGGACTTCCGGATCCATGGTGAGATGATTTCCCCCACTTCTTGCTTCCTTTGCCCTGCATGATGAGAGCTGCAGGTTTCTTTTAGGCATCTGAATGACCTGAGTCATCCTTGAACGGCCTGAGAAGCCTGCTGAACCCTGATGGTTCAAAGCCAGATACATGTAGAGTGGGCTTGTGGCACATCCTTGGGGGCTTTTCAGAATGTGCAGATTGGGGGAGAAAAAAAAATTCATGTGATTAAAATTGCGCCCAAAATACCAGCGTTTCAGTTTGGAAATCAAATTCATAGGGCAGCAGTATGATCTTACCACTTACATAGGGGGTAACTTGTCTTTCTGGTCCTATGGCAGTCCTGAAATTGGTGAGTTAACATGGGTCCATGCCATTGTGAATATTTTTCTAGGCTCAGGTGTAACTGGTTTCTTGCCCTGCAGTGACAGACAAGAAGTGGACTGAGCTGGACACCAACCAGCACCGGACCCATGCCATGAGGCTCCTGGATGGCTTGGAAGTCACTGCCAGGGAGAAGAGACTTAAGGTGGCTCGAGCAATTCTCTATGTTGCTCAAGGTATTGAGTGGACCTCCCCAGGATTCCCTAGCACCTCTGCCCACTCAGATGCAGGGAGGGGCTCAGTGAACTGAACCCTGTGTTGCAGGCACGTTTGGGGAGTGCAGCTCGGAGGCAGAGGTGCAGTCCTGGATGCGCTACAACATCTTTCTCCTCCTGGAGGTGGGCACGTTCAATGCTCTGGTGGAGCTTCTGAACATGGAAATAGAGTGAGCATTTTTGAGAGGCTGAGTAGGGAAGGGGAGGCTGGGGTGGGAAGGGGGACACAGCTTGCAGAACTAACTGGCTTTGAGAGGGTTAAATGGGCCACATGGGGCAGAAAGTCTGGTCCCAGGCTGTATTCTGACCACCTGGGTTGAATAATGGAGTTGGTCACTTACACCTTGAAGATTAATGGAGACTAATGACAGGTCCCTGCAGCTCCCTGATGCCAGAATTTTTACACCAGACAGGATAGGCCCTACCCCGGCTTTGCGGGGCTGCTCCTCAGAAGGAGACTCCTCACTTTGAGCTCTCTTTTGAACCTGTAGACTCTGCTGTGTTCGCCCTGCAGTTCCCCGCTTGGCAGGAGGCCAGGCACAAGACTGACACATGGGCTCAACCAGTGCCTGGCCTTGCCTGTGTCACCTTTGTCCAGTGGACAGGTCAGCTGCTGCTCATCTAAGGATAACGCCATCAATGATAATAGCTAAGACCACTCACTGAGTGCCTATGTGTCCCGGGCATTGTTCTCAGGATATTACAGGTGCTAATTCATGTTAAGGATATAGGTACTGCTATCATCCCCATTTTACAGATGAGGAAACTAAGGCACAGTTAGAGCCAGGATTCAAACTGTGGCAGTCCAGTGCACGACTGGGTTTTTTTTGCTTGTTTGTCTTTTGTTTTTTGTTTTTTGGGGTTTTTTCTGAGAGTCTTGTTCTGTTGCCCAGGCTGGAGTGCAATGGCGCGAACTTGGCTCACTGCAACCTCCACCTCCTGGCTTCAAGCAATTCAAGCAATTCTCCGGCCTCGGCCTCCTGAGTAGCTGGGATTACAGGTGCCCGCCACCACACCCGGCTAATTTTTGTATTTTTAGTAGAGATGGGGTTTCGCCATGTTGGCCAGGCTGGTCTCAAACTCTTGACCTCAGGTGATCCACCCGCCTCGGCTTCCCAAATGGTGTTGGGATTACAGGCGTGAGCCACCGTGCCCAGCCATGGCCTGGGTTCTTAGCCATCGTATCCTGTGGCTTCTTGTGCAGTCCAAGCATGTATCACAGGATTTTGTGTCCCCATTGGTCAGTACTTGTCAGGGACATCACTTATCTTCCTTCTTGGAGGAAGATGCTGACTCTCAAAATCTCCTGCAGCAACAGTGCCGCCTGCAGCAGTGCTGTGAGGAAGCCCGCCATCTCCCTGGCTGACAGCACAGACCTCAGGTGAGGCGAGCAGCAAGCCTGGGCTTCCGAGCGTTAGTCAGAGATGAGATCAGAGCAGGGTGTGGGAGGCTGGCTGTGGGTGTCCTTGCTGTGTGTGCTTCTGTACACGTCATCTGCACGTTTGATGGGCCCACTGTGAATGCTTAGTAGGAACTGCTGAGGGCTCATCCTAGGTGGGGCTCTGGGTTGAGACTCCCAAAGGCAATCCAGGGTCAGGTGACTTAGAGCCACAGCTAAGTGTGGGCCTCCTACTCACACTGTTACTCAGGACCCAGTTGTGGGTGTTTTGTATTTGGGTGAAACACTTGATAATGTTCCCAGGGCTCCCGCCACCTTGTGTACACAGCTTGATCCTCATCTTCACTGGGTTAGACCCGACAGCTTCCTAATGTTTCATAGCTGCCCAGGAGCTCACAGCAACTGCTGAACACCAAGATCACCCTTCAGTTTTTGAAGGTTGAAATCTGGCTCTTTTTATGAATTTGGAAGTTTTTAGACTAGGTGGTTGTAGTGTTCCCTCCTAGGTGTTAGGATCCCTGGGTGTCACCTCTCAGCTCCTGCTTTCCACTTCCTCATCAAAAACCCTGTTTTTGTTCTCGCTGTGACCCCGTTCTGCTTTGACCCTATAGCTCACTACCATCTCTGGTGCTTTTCTTTTCAGGAAGCTTAGGGCGGTAAATGCTTTTGGCCATTCTTGTTCATATTCATTTATTCAGCTACCATTTATTAATATTTTTTTTTTTTTTTTTTTTTTTTTTTGAGACGGAGTCTCGCTCTGTAGCCCAGGCTGGAGTGCAGTGGCCGGATCTCAGCTCACTGCAAGCTCCGCCTCCCGGGTTCACCCCATTCTCCGGCCTCAGCCTCCCGAGTAGCTGGGACTACAGGCGCGTGCCACCTCGCCCGGCTAGATTTTTGTATTTCTTAGTAGAGACGGGGTTTCACCGTGTTAGCCAGGATGGTCTCGATCTCCTGACCTCGTGATCCGCCCGTCTCGGCCTCCCAAAGTGCTGGGACTACAGGCTTGAGCCACCGCGCCCGGCCACCATTTATTAATATTAAGCCCCTGCTTTGTGTAAGCACTTTGTTAGACACTAGGGTGCTCCTTCGACCCCCCCACCGCCCTACTTCATTGTGAGCTGGCTCTTGTCCTCAGGGTCCTGCTCAACATCATGTACCTGATAGTGGAGACCGTTCACCAGGAGTGTGAGGGTGACAAGGCTGAGTGGAGGACCATGCGGCAGACCTTCAGAGCCGAACTGGGTAGGACCCTGGGGATCCTCTCTAGAGGCCCTGCCTGGAAGCTGAGGCGGAAGGCTTTGGGAGGGTCCTGATACCTTTGTGTCACCTCCAGGCTCCCCGCTGTACAACAGTGAGCCGTTTGCCATCATGCTGTTTGGGATGGTGACCAAATTTTGCAGTGGTCACGCCCCTCACTTCCCCATGAAGAAAGTTCTCTTGCTGCTCTGGAAGACAGTATTGGTGAGCACCTACTTGGAGGAGAACTCAGGTGCTAGGGGATGGGCAGTAAGGAGACTGTTCCTTGAATATCCTTTTGAATATTGAATTATGTGACTATAAAACTGCTTTGGTAAAAAAAAAAATTATTTAAAAAGTGCTAAAAGGAGATGACAAAGTAAGTGCCACTATTGTCCCTTTGTAGCCAATGAGGACATAGGCCTTGAGTCAGAACAGACTGTTGGCTCCCTGACTCCTGGAAGATGTTTTCTGTCATAGAACAGCTCTCCCCCAGACAAGCTGCCTCTCAGCAAGCGGCTCTGGACCTGGAGTTTGTAAAGGGATTTAAGGCAAAGTTAAAGCTGGTGTAATTGGGGCCCTGGTAGGATGTCACTTGAAGGGGCAAGCGTGAGCCCTGAGCCAGCCTCCATTTTCTTCAGGGTATGGTGTCAACCCGACTCTGTGTCTAGGTAGGGAGGGACTGGGTGCCAGCGTGGGCCGTCCAGCACACTGGGCTTTGGAGCATTGTTAGCAGCCAGGCCATACCAGGAGGCCTTCCCAGGAGGAGTGGCATGGGGGAGGCAGTGGAGGTGGGTTGGGCCTCTGTTACACTGGGGCTCATCCTTCCTTTCAGAATGGGTCAGCTCTGGAGCTAGGGCTCAGTAAGTGTAGGATTTCTTGAGTCATTGACGCATTTTTATCTTGGCCACACATCCTGTTCTTCCCAAAGCCTTGCTAAGGCCAGAGAGGAAAGCTGAACTGCTCAGAAACAGCAAAACTAAGCAATCTAAAATTGCTGCATGGTGCTGGGGTTTCTGTTTCTTGGGAGATGTTTAGATGAAGCTTTTTTTTTCTTTTAAATTTGAGCAACCAACTGTATTTCCAGTTTGACTTGGAAAGACTCGCATGTACAACTCGTGAAACATGAGTCTCACCAACTTTTCTAGGGACTTGCAGGGTTAGGCTCTTTGCTTTTTAAATGAAGAGTATGTCATAGGTGCAGAGTTAGTGTATCTGCACTAGGGTCAGTCAGCCTGCATCTCTACTCTTTCCTTGTTCCTTTTTCTCCTTTCCCTTGCGGATGTCGCAGAATTCTCCTCGGGAGTGGCTTCAGTCCGTTGTTCAGGGGTTGCCTGGGTCTCTATAAAGACGTGGGTCATGATGTGATGGGTGCTTCTGAGCCCAACACAATGGTCAGGGACCAGCCCTGTGGACACGTTGACTCTGGCTCTGCTTCCCTGTCTGTAATGCAGTGCACGCTGGGCGGCTTTGAGGAGCTGCAGAGCATGAAGGCTGAGAAGCGCAGCATCCTGGGCCTCCCCCCACTTCCTGAGGACAGCATCAAAGTGATTCGCAACATGAGGGCAGCCTCTCCACCAGCATCTGCTTCAGACTTGATTGAGCAGCAGCAGAAACGGGGCCGCCGAGAGCACAAGGTGAGGGTGACAGAGGTCCCTGTGACTCCTGAGGGCCCTCAAGGTGTATGCTTGCAGCAGCACAGTCCTTGGAGGAGCAGGGCTGCTGGAAATGATCTCTGATCAACCAGTCAGAATCATGCCTCCACGGCAAGGACACTTTGTCCCCAGCTCTGGTCCAGTTTATGGTGGGTGCTCAGCACGTGGTGCTTTTGAGGGACTGGAGCAAGAAGTACTTGATGGTTTGGCCCCCGTCTTGACTCCCCCTCTGGTTTTTCCACTGTTCCTGCCTCTACCTGACACCCCTGTGCGCTGTGTCTCCTCCAGCCGCACTTCCCTAGTCTGCATCCTCAATTGGCTCTTGTCTCATCTCGCTTCCCTGGTTTCAGGCTCTGATAAAGCAGGACAACCTAGATGCCTTCAACGAGCGGGATCCCTACAAGGCTGATGACTCTCGAGAAGAGGAAGAGGAGAATGATGATGACAACAGTCTGGAGGGGGAGACGTTCCCCCTGGAACGAGATGAAGTGATGCCTCCCCCACTACAGCACCCACAGACTGACAGGCTGACCTGCCCCAAAGGGCTCCCCTGGGCTCCCAAGGTCAGGTGAGTCTCAGACCTCCAGAGCACTCATAGCTCCTGAGGCCAGAGCCCTCACACCCTCAGGCCTGCCGCCTGGCCTGCGTCACCGTGTGTGGTCCTCTGCAGGGCAGGCTGACCGTGGCTCTGGGATGAGGCTCTCTTAAAGCGCCTGGTGCTGTCCTGAGGGTCTCAGGGAGGCTAGCCTTGCTGGTCTCACACAACATGGCCCCCATGTGGCTACTGAGTCAGTAATTGGAGTTAGCTCTTGGTTAGACGTGCTAGTGAAGGGGGATAGGAAACAAATAAAAACAAAAGCATTTAAGCAAACATGTCCCCACCCCTCCCGGGGCTGTATATGATTTTTAAGGGAAAAATGATAGATTAAGGAAGAGTTTCTTTAGAGCCATAATGAAAATGTTTGAGATATATGTGGGTACATCGATGGATGGGAAGGTACCTGGAGATATATAAATGGTGTCTGTTTGATAGGCAGCAACTTAAGAAATAGATGAACATGTGAGAGGATATAGAAGTCACTTTCTTGATCCAGGTAAAGCCTCAGTTTTCAGTGATCTGTGAAGGGAATGCAAAACAGATCATCAGAAAATGCAAGGTATGCTGATTGTTTGGGATAGGAAAATGTGACCTACATGAAAAATCAGTAGCCTGTAGCTTTAATTGTTTAACAAAGTTTTAGTATTTAAGAAAGTCTGTTGACAAACTTGTTCATACTATGTGAATAAAGTATGTTTTTAAGTTTAATGTATCTCTTTAATTTTATGAATAAACTAGTTAACATGTAATATATTTCCAGGTTATTGATCCAGCAAAATTATAAGAAACATTAAAATACTCTGAAAATTTCTATTTTTTCCCTTTTTTGAAAGAGAAAAACAGTTGTGGGAGACTTTTTCTTCTCCTGGCTTCACAGTTTCTGGATGCTCTATGTTTTTGTTAACTGTAACACTTTGAAATAGCATTTGCTAAAAACCTTTTTCTCTCTCTTTTTTGGGGGGATGTGGCAGAGAGAAAGATATTGAGATGTTCCTCGAGTCCAGCCGCAGCAAATTTATAGGTTACACACTAGGCAGGTGAGTAGAAGCCAAGTTCATTTTGCTGTTAGCTCTCCCAGCCTTTGGTGTTTGGGATCCCAGGTGAATTAATGTCGAGGCTCAACACAGGGCCTTCTTTATTCTCCAGTGACACGAACACAGTGGTGGGGCTGCCCAGGCCAATCCACGAAAGCATCAAGACTCTGAAACAGGTGAGTGGCTTTGGGTGAGCATTTGGCTTGTTTGGTCCGAAGTGAGTAAAGTGAAACCAGCCTGTAGGGAGAAGCCTTTTAAGACTGTTGTCTGCCTGCAAGAACCTGGGATAGAGGCCAGGGTGGACTTTGGAATAACCTTGCAAACAGTCTTTCATAAGTTTTGCTTGTTTTATTATAAGTTTTACTTGTTTTAGCTGAGCTTTTGTTTGGGACTGACTGGAAAGTCTTTAAAGATTGTATTACCTGACCACTGGGCACCAAGGCATACGCCTGTAGTCCCAGCTACTGAAGAGGCTGATGCAGGAGGACTGTTTGAGCACAGGAGATCAAGGCTACAGTGAGCTATGATCATGCTCCTGCACTCTAGCCTGGGCCACAGAGTGAGACCTGGATTCTTTAAAAAAAAAAAAAAAAAAAGGATTATATTACTTGACAGTTGTTGGAATTCTACAGAGCTCAATAAATAACCCTCCTTTTCCTTGCCCACGTTCTCAGGCAGTTGAAATAGAGGAGTAGGCAGATGGAGATTGTAATGCCAACTTTATAGCTCATAGAGCTGTGGAGAATGAGGCTTAAGAACGCAGCAGTAGTGTCCTAATACATTGTTTCAGAATTAGGCAGAGATACCTACCAGTCCCAGGCAGTGCGGGCAGGAGAAGAGAGCACAGACTCTCAGCAGGCAGACAGGTTCTAAAGGGAAAAGAGAAGGGTGGAGCCAAGGCTGCCCTGTGTCCCCTCCCATACTCTCTGATCAGAGAAGGGAGCAGTGAGTGTCTGGATGGGGCAGAGAGAGATGAGGGGTGTTTGGCAAACCTCTGTTCCTCCACATAGGAGAGAACATTAAGAGTGGGGAAGAAGGTCGAGCGTGGTGCCTCAAGCCTGTAATCCCAGCACTTTGGGAGGCCGAGACGGCAGATCACGAGGTCAGGAGATCGAGACCATCCTGGCTAACACGGTGAAACCCCGTCTCTCCTAAAAAATACAAAAAAACTAGCCGGGCAAGGTGGAAGGCACCTGTAGTCCCAGCTACATGGGAGGCTGAGGCAGGAGAATGGCATAAACCCGGGAGGCAGAGCTTGCAGTGAGCCGAGATCTAGCCACTGCACTTCAGCCTGGGCAACAGAGCAAGACTCCGTCTCAAAAAAAAAAAAAAAAAAGAGTGGGGAAGAGGCATCTCCCCTAACAGCTGTCTGGAGTGAAACTGTTGATATGTTTTGAAATATATTTTTGGAATTGGTAGTACTAAGTGGTCTCTCTGCAGGCTAGGCATTTTGAGTATTTGATTTTGCTTTCAGTTTTTCCTCCTGTCACTGTAGCTATCTGAAAGCCTGTTTCCCTCCTTTAATTTACTTTTTTTTTAATCTACTGTGGGCTTCCTACTCTAGTTGCAAGAGGAAGGGGCCCATTTAGAAAAATATTTTGGGGCCAGGCATGGTGGCTCATGCCTACAATCCCAGCACTTTGAGAGGCCAAGGTGGGTGGATCACCTAAGGTCAGGAGTTCAAGACCAGCCTCATCAACATGGCAAAACCCCATCTCTACTAAAAATACAAAAATTAGCCGGGCATGGTGGTGCACGCCTGTAGTCCCAGCTATTTGGGAGGCTGGGGCAGGAGAATTGCTTGAACCTGGGAGGCGGAGGTTACAGTGAGCCAAGATCATGCCACTGCAGTCCAGTCTGGGCAATAGAGGAAGACTCTATCTCAAAAAAAAAAAAAAAAAAAAGAAAAGAAAAAGAAAAATGTTTGGGTTTGGGATTTTAGTTAGGGATTTTTGTGGTGACTTATCCTCTTTCAGAAGACTGTTTGAAGACAAATGTGTGGGGCTTTTGCTAGAGTGCAGGGAGTTTGGCCAGAGAATGTTCTCCCCAGCCCTTCTTTTCCCATCTCTCCCTCCAGCACAAGTACACGTCGATTGCAGAGGTCCAGGCGCAGATGGAGGAGGAGTACCTCCGCTCCCCTCTCTCAGGGGTAAGTTGGAGGTCCTCTTCAGCCACCAGGATCCCCAGCTCTTCCCAGGCATTGTGCTGGGATTAGACCACAAGGTTGCCCCAGGCCCTGCCCTCAAAGAACTCCCAGTCCACCTCCCAGTGCAGAGGGTGACACAGGTCTAGTGCAGGGTTAAGAATACAGACTGAGTCAGGAACCTGCCTCTTATGCCTGGATCTACCACTTTGTGGATGACAACTTAAGCCAGTTACTGGGTGTCTCTACGCTTTATTTCCTTGTGTGTGAAATAGGAATAATAATACCTTTATAGGGTTATTATAATAAGAATGAACTGAGTTATTACAAGTAAAATGCTTGGCACATTGTGTTCAGGGTTTGCTGTTATCATTAACATCATTATGTACATCACCGTCTACAGGTTTTCCTCCAGCCAGCTAGCAAGCTGGCTCAGGAGATTGTATTCTGGGCTGGGGTTTTATGCTTGTACCCATTATGTTAAAAGGGAGAAGAAGAAGTTGAGCAAGTCCCTGCAGAAACCCTCTACCAAGGCTTGCTCCCCAGCCTGCCTCAGTATATGGTGAGTGGCGCTTACAGTGGGACCCTCCCACTACAGTGGCCTTAGAGTGGGCCCTGCCCTCCTCCTGCCACCTGTGGACCAACAGAAGGACTGCTCAGAGCTTAATTTTGGCCCTGGGCTCTCAGACCTGTGTCTGAATGGTCTACTCTTCCCAGATTGCCCTCCTGAAGATCCTGTTGGCTGCAGCACCCACCTCAAAAGCTAAAACAGACTCAATCAACATCCTAGCGGATGTCTTGCCTGAAGAGATGCCGTGAGTATCGTTCTGTGAATGGAGCAGGTGGGGCAGAAGATAGATGGAGAAGGGCAAACGTTTTCCTCTTGTCAGGTTGGTTGTTATTGGCCCAGCTTCTCTACAGGTTAAATGTAGGTATTTTTGACTCAAAAAAAAAGGAAACTACTAGATTAAAGAGTTTCACTGGTTAGGGAGATGGCTTGGTCCTGTTGGCCTGGATTCTAGTGTAGACTCTGCCACTGAGCGAACTCCTGAGTGAATTGGGGAAAGTAATTTCCTCCTCTGTAAAATGAATGGGGCCACCCTGGACATTGCCCCGAAGCCGCCCTCTCCAAAGCCGCCCTCTCCAGCTGTGATCGGGACACCAGGATAAGGAGGGTTAGCTTGTAGACAGCTTGCCAGCAATAGCTGAACCTGTGCCAGGTATAGAGACGTCCCTTTTCGCCAGTAAGCGGACGCGCAGAATGCTGGCAAATGGCTCAGGGTGATAGAGTGAGATTCTTCAGAGCTCTTCTGCGCTGGGCCCTGTACTCGTTTTTCATGTGAGAGTACAGATTGAGATCATGTTCTACTTTGAGAAGGACCTGGACCTTGACCTGATCTCCTGCCTGCCTGGGCCGCCAGCCCTGAGTCCAGCTCCTGGGTGGCTGTGGCCCTGAAGTATGGCAGTGATGGCCAGGTGAAGGAGGAGGCAGGAATTGGCTAATACCAGAGGGAGAATCACAGAACACTAGGCCATCATGTGATGATCCTTGAAAAAAAGGTTCTAGAGTCATACTATATATTTGATTCATGGATTTCTCTTATAAGGAGGAATTCCTTTTATAAAGATGTACAGTGAGAAGTCCTGAATTAAGAAACTGATGTAACTCAGTGCTTCCTAAATTTATCTGACTCCAAAACCCTTTTTTCCATGACATGAAATTTGCCAATATCCTGGTATTCCACAGAACACATTTTGGAGAACTCAGGTTAATACGGCAGCTTAGGGGAGCTTAGGGGAGATCTTGGAAAGGAGAAGAAGTTCATTTTTAGAGGAAAGGCAGAGAAGCAGACTAAGAATGTATTTGAGGGCATCATGGGGAAGGAATAAATTGTGCCAGGCTACATTGCTTGGGAGGTGGATGGGGGAGCCCTGGGCTGACTTCTGAGATGTCCATGGGGTGAGTGGGGAGGTGGGAGTCTTTGCCCAGGGAGGCTCAGGAGTCCATCTTTTCTGTGGGCACCTAGAAAGGAGGTACTGCACATGCTGGTGGCTTACCCAGGCAATTATGTTTCCAGCACCACAGTGTTGCAGAGCATGAAGCTGGGGGTGGACGTAAACCGCCACAAAGAGGTCATTGTTAAGGCCATTTCTGCTGTCCTGCTGCTGCTGCTCAAGCACTTTAAGTTGAACCATGTCTACCAGGTACCCGCAGGGCTTTCCCTCCTGTCCTGTGGTCTGGGGCCTCAGGCACTACTGCTCCTCCAGCCCACAAGAACGGGGGCCTTGGCCTTTGACCCGCTTGAACTCTGCATGAATGTTCTAAGACATGGCCCTCCAGCCAAGGCCTTTCATCCCTGGAGGAAAGAAGGCAAGGTCCCAAGGGCCACGCCTTTTTTTTTTCTTCCCCTGTTGGCTTCAGTTTGAATACATGGCCCAGCACCTGGTGTTTGCCAACTGCATTCCTTTGATCCTAAAGTTCTTCAATCAAAACATCATGTCCTACATCACCGCCAAGAACAGGTGACGAGGGCCAGGGACCGTGAAGGGGCGGGTATGGTCAGACAGCAGAGTTCCCAGCTGGTATTTCCCACTGCCTCCATTTTTCCAGCATCTACGAGCCAGCGCTCTGCAAGGCATCAGGACACAAAGATAAATGAGACATGGCCCCTGCCTGTGGAGAGCCCAGTGTGTCAAATCTGAGTCGAGCTAGTCGCGCCCCAGGTGCCTTGGCCTGTACCTGGGCAGGAGGGTTTTCATCCCGGGATCTAGTACTTTCTTCCCTGTCCCTTTTGTACTTTTTTTTTTTGAGGAGACCATGGGCTGCTTGCTCTCTCTAAGGGGCTCGGCCATGTGCCCTGTAATGCCCTGTCTGCTGACTCTTAGCCCCTGCTGTTGGCCTGGTGCCAGCTATAGTTGACATTACTTGCTCGTCAGTGTGATATACCACAGGGCGCTGGCCAGACCCTGTCTCCAGAAAGGCTTGGCATCAATTAGTTGCCCTGAGCAGTCTCCTCCCCAGCCCCGCACTGATGGCTATGGGGGAAGCTGTGAGGGTCTCTGCCCCTTACAAGATCAACCGGCTGGCCTCTGGCTACAGGAGTGCCTTACAAGTTCCCTTGTAGCAGATATTTCCTCGTCTTATAGCTGGGGAAACGGGTGGGACAGACCAGGTAGATTCCTACTTCTGCTCCAACAAGTGAGGGAGGAAGGCTGGGAACTGGCTCAGGCATGGCTGCTCCACTAGGCCCTGGGCCTTTGCTCATGGTGGGCACCTGGATCCTCTCCCCTCTGCAGCATTTCTGTCCTGGATTACCCTCACTGCGTGGTGCATGAGCTGCCAGAGCTGACTGCGGAGAGTCTGGTGAGTGGCTGGGCTCTCCTCGGCTGTCCCTTTGGCACCCGGGTTAGTGAGTAGAGAGCCTGCCTACCCCAACACCACAGGAATAGAGGTGTCTCCCACAGGCGAAGTCACTGTGGAGTGCCCGGCTTTTAGAGCACTGTAAGTGTACAAAAGGGCCAGGAGGAGGGCTCTTGCAGAGCAGAGAGATTTGGATTTAGGGATTTGTCAGGGAGTGTGATCTTCAGGGGCTGCTGATCCAGAGCTCACCTCGTAGAGGGCTTCTCTCCCTCAACACTGGACTCAGCAATAGGAGCCCTAGGGCAGCCCAAGGCTGCAGCTCCCAGTATCACGGTTCATGTTTCCTTCAGGAAAAGTCTGGGGAGCCTCCCTCTTCCCCTAGTCCCTGCCAGTTTCTGGGACGGAGTCCTGGGGCTGCTCTGAGAGCAGGGGGTTCCTGGTAGAGGCCTGAAGACCCGGCTCTTCTAAGATCATGTGTGAGGGACTTTTGGAAACTGCTGCACACACTGTAGCCGTGAGGGCTGATTGTTCCTGGGTTTACCCTGCAGGAAGCAGGTGACAGTAACCAGTTTTGCTGGAGGAACCTCTTTTCTTGTATCAATCTGCTTCGGATCTTGAACAAGCTGACAAAGTGGAAGCATTCAAGGACAATGGTAAGTGAGTCAGTGCATTCAGCAGGCTTGGAACTTGGAGCTCAAAGAAGAGTGCTGGGAGCAGGGAGTCCCTAGGGTGGGGCTCACTGTGCCTTCTCACTTAACTTTGCTGTAGCCATATCCTTGCATTTTATGGGCCAGTTCCCAGTTCCTTGATGAGTTTGATGAGTTGAACTGGAAGCTGGAAGAGGCCCAGTCATGCACTAAAACAAATCTACACTTATAGAAGAGCTTTTTCCATGTCATCTTAATCTTGATTGGTTACATAACCAGGGTTCTGAGAATCTTCCTTAACTCTGGGTCTGTGGATGCCTTTGGGGTGGGGAGGTCCTTGAATCCTCTGGTAACTTATGTGTACATGTACACAGGAATGTTTCTGGAAAGAATCCATAGCTTTCTTCAGATTCCAAAGTGACCCTTAGGGTGACCAACCATCCTGGTTTGCCTGGAACTCTACTGGTTTTAGCATTTGAAGTCCAATGTATTAGGAAACGCTTCAGTCCAAGGGAAACTGGGAAGGTTTGTCACCTTAACTTCCAAAGGGTTAAGCAGCAGCGTGACCAGGGCTGTATGCATTTATTTCTGTCTTCAGCTTGGGCTGCTTGCTTGTTTGCCTTCCCAGATGCTGGTGGTGTTCAAGTCAGCCCCCATCTTGAAGCGGGCCCTAAAGGTGAAACAAGCCATGATGCAGCTCTACGTGCTGAAGCTGCTCAAGGTACAGACCAAATACTTGGGGCGGCAGTGGCGAAAGAGCAACATGAAGACCATGTCTGCCATCTACCAGAAGGTGCGGCATCGGCTCAATGACGACTGGGCATACGGCAACGGTGAGGCTCTGCACTCAGTCACATTTGGGTGGGAGTGTGTCGGGCAAGGTGACATCTTCCACTCCCTGCCCGTGGTGCTCAGGTGCTTCTCTGCCCTGAGCTTCCCACCAAGGAACAGAAAGGAGCCCAGCTTCTGCTTTTGTAGCATCAGGATGGGCACTCTAGGAAGGACTTTGAGAAGCTACCCAGGCTTGGCATCTGCGATCATCCCCATCTCTCCCTGTACCTCCAAGTCATTCCTTTTCTAGAAATTGTCATAACACTATGTCCCCTCTTTTCATCCCCATTTTGGCCACCCAAACTTTTACAGCTCTTGACTGGCTTCCCTGCCTCTAGTTCCTTCCCCTCCATCAGTGTCTTAGATTTCCCTAGTGATCCTTTTTTACTTTAATTTTTTTCAAAGATGGGGCCTGTTTCAAAGATGGGGCTGTGTTGGCCCAGGCTGGAGTGTGGTCTTGGCTCACCATAACATCTGCCTCCTTAGTCTCCCGAGTAGCTGGACCACAGGCACATTCCACTGTGCCCACCTAATTGTATCTTTTTTGTAGAGACAGGGTTTCACCATGTTTCCTAGGGTGTTTTTTTGTTTCTTTTTTTTTTTTTGAGACAGAGATTCTGTCACCCAGGCTGGTTTGCACTGGCACGGTCTCAGCTCACTGCAACCTCCGCCCCCCAAGTTTAAGCAATTCTCCCCCCTCAGCCTCCCAACTAGCTGGGACTACAGCTGGACTCCACCATGTCCAGCTAATTTTTGTATTTTTTGTAGAGATGGGGTTTCACCATGTTAGCCAGGCTGGTCTCGAGTTCCTGGCCTCAAGTGATCCACCCGCCTCGGCCTCCCAAAGTGCTGGGATCACAGGCGTGAGCCACTGTGCCTATCCTTCTCAGGTGGTTCTTGAACTCCTGGGTTCAAGGGATCCACCTGCCTTGGCCTCCCAAAGTGTTGGGATTACAGGCATGAGCCACTGCGCCCGGCACCCTAGTGAATCTTTTCAACATGCAGCTTCTGTGCTGTTACCTCCCTGAGTAAAATCCTTCATTAGCTTCCTGTTTCCCTTAGAATTAGATTCAGACTCAAGCATGAGGCTCCCTCGTCCTTTTTCATTATCCTCCTCTGTAATCTGACCCAGCTTCCTTTTCAACCTCGTTACCTGCTGTCAGTCCAGCCTCCATCATACCCAGAGCTCCAGGCACAAGGAGTGCTTAGTGCCCTAACATAGCTGTGTGGTTACCACTGCTAGGCCTCTGCAGACGCTCTTCCTCCACCCGCAGGGTCTCCCCTGCCTGCCTGGGCTGCTCTGTGTGGGTGTGTTGCCACATTGTTGCGTTTCTGGAGTATACCACCATGGCTAAATGACTGTGTCTGTACTCTCAGTGCCTTGTGAATGTGTGCAGGCCCACGGTGGCACACGGTACCTGGTCAGGGAGTTGAGAGAGAATGAGCAAATGAGAGGATTTCCAGGTTCCTCCCTCTGACCCCAGAGAGCTAGGGAGGTTGCCACTTTGAGAGAAATGTGTTGTACACATGGCTCTCCCTCTCTGGGTCTACATAATCTCTACAGTATAAGCCTCTTTGTCGGTACTTCTGTCTTTTCTGCTTGTACTTGACTCTCCTTTGGATCTAGGAAGGAATTCCTAGAGCTCGGAGGTATCCTGCTCCTAGTTGACACTCAATATTCCTGGCCAGGCCCCTGAGCTGCAGTGAGTCCATGGGGAGCTGCTACAGGGCGTGGCTCCTAACTGTGTTCTTCCTGCTTTGTCTCAGATCTTGATGCCCGGCCTTGGGACTTCCAGGCAGAGGAGTGTGCCCTCCGTGCCAACATTGAACGCTTCAACGCCCGGCGCTATGACCGGGCCCACAGCAACCCCGACTTCCTGCCAGTGGACAACTGCCTGCAGAGTGTCCTGGGCCAACGGGTGGACCTCCCTGAGGACTTTCAGATGAACTATGACCTCTGGTTAGAAAGGGAGGTCTTCTCCAAGCCCATTTCCTGGGAAGAGCTGCTGCAGTAAGGCTGTTGGTTAGGGGACTGAAACAGAGAAAGGAGGATCTCAAGGTACCTGCAGGACTGTCCTAGTTCATGGCTGCAGCGCTCCCATTCCCCACCAGGTGGCAGCACAGCCCCACTGTGTCTTCTGCAGTCTGTCCTGGGTTTGGATGAGCCCAGCTTTACCTCCTATTGGTTCCCAGGGTCCAGCTCAGAAGCAGTCATCTCTGCCTGGGATCCATTCTTCCTTTATTTCTCTCACCCTCCTCTCTTGGACATGGTTGGTTTTGGCTCATTTCACAATCAGCCCAAGGCTGGGAAAGCTGGAATGGGATGGGAACCCCTCCACAGCACATCTAAATTTCAGGGGTCATGCTGATGCCTCCTGAGACACACAAATCCTTGCTTTGTCAGCTTGCAAAGGAGGAGAGTTTAGGATTAGGGCCAGGGCCAAAAAAAAATACAACGGTGTCTTGGTTGTGCTCTGGGGTGGGGGTGGGGGGTTTCTGTTGTTATTCCAGCCTCCTGCTATGTTATATGCAGAAGTAATTGCAGAGGCTCCTGCAGCTGCCTCCACACTTTGATTTTGGACAGGGACAAGGTAGGAAGAGAAGCTTCCCTTAACCAGAGGGGCCATTTTTCCTTTTGGCTTTGGAGGGCCTGTAAATACCTATATATAATTCTGTGTGTATTCTCCTGTGTCATGTTGGGGTTTTTAATGTGTTTGTGTATTCTGTTTACATTAAAAATAAGCAAAAATCATTCCCGTTGGCTTGTCTACGGGAAATATGGCCTCTACATGTCTCCTCCAGGTCTAGAAAGTGTTTTTTTCTGCTAGCATTGCTGGTCACTGCTTGTCTTGCCAAGCTGCCTGCCTTTCCCATCCTGGGGGAAGAGAAGAGGGAGTTGGCATTTATCCAGTGTAAATTAACCCCACAGTAATCTGGGATTACTCTCACCCAACTCCAGGGCACTATCAAGGTTACTTTACTGAGACATTGTCCTGCACCCCTGGGTTTGCTGTAATTTCAGTAGGAGCCCCAGGTTTCTCTGGATCACATCACTGAGCTGGCCTCAGCCAAACCAGTGTCAGTGCTAGAGAGGGAGGGGCTAGGTCAAAGCAAGGGGGTCAGCTGCTCTAGGTCCTCCCTGGGGCAGGTGGTTGGGACTGAGCGGAAACTTCAGTACTCAGAGCGTAGGAAGCAGACTATCAGGAGTCAGGTTCATGGTGGGAAACAATGTTGCCAGGAGCTAGGAGCCCCCTGTGGCTGAGAAAAAAGCAAGGAAAATCTTTGAAGTGGGTGTCAGTGGACACCTGGCGCCTACACTCTGGCCTCCAGACCCCTGGTTGCGTCTGCCTGAGAAGATATTACCGTTTTGATGCTGGTAAAAGGAGTGTTCCCTTTTTAGAATTCCTGGAAGCTCTTATTTTACCTGTACGCAGTTGTTTTATAGGTTCTTAAGTCTTGAAGGGTCTTGACTTGTAAAGGAAACATGTTCTGGGGAGAATCTCCCCTTCGTTGGGTCTTGTGTTCAGTGCCTGCCTGACCTGGGACCTGCTGAGCCTCAGACAGGCCTTTTGATGTGCCAGCATGGTTAGGGACAGCAGGGGTGGAAGGCAGCAGTGTACTCCTGGTGGTCACACAGTCTGTGAGATGGGAAGTCCCATCTGTGACTGATGGGCCCTTTGCCCCAAAGTAACTTGTACAGGACAAGGGAATTGACAGTTTATGTGTGGATGATGGATTTTCTGCTATTTCTTGCCAGGACTGGTAGGAAATATGTATCTTGAGATTTCAATTAGGGAGAGATGGATTTTTCACATTGGTACTGTCCCATGAAGCCTGAGTCACTGAACCTGCATGGTCAAGGCCTGTCTCTCCTCTGACCTGCAAAACAGAATGCAGGACTATCAAAACTGCAAGGGCCGTGAAGCCTGGGCAGGTGAATCCCTTCAGCTGTAGGCCCAGGAGCCAGCCCAGAGAGAGGAAGGGGCTTCTCACAGTCACAGAGCATGTTAGTGGCAGGTTGGCCATTTGAACTCAGGACTTTGTACAGAAATGTCTTTTGGAGCCACCCAGTTTTTGTGGCTTTTTAAATCTCATCTGGGTCATGAAGTAGGCAGAGTACATGAAGACCCTTTGTAAATGATTGAATTACATAAAATATTGTTTATTGCTAAGCAGACTCAGGGTCCACTCTTCAATCCACTGAGAGACAGACTACCCTGAGGCAGTATCACTGTAAGGATAGGAACTGTCCCTTATTAATCATAAGAGTTACCACTTATGGGTTGCCAAGTAGGTACCAGGCACAATATTAGATGCTTCTCAAAGCCTTATTTTCTACAAAGCCAGTAAATACTGAGTACTTACTATGTGCCAGCCAGCATTCTAACCACTTGATGTATAATATCTTATATATTCCTTGTAATATCTTGAAAGATACATGCCATTTTAATCCCTATTTTGCACAGGAGAAAACTGTGGCACAGAAAGGATAAAGAACTTGCCCAAAGTCATATAAAGGCAAGAGCCAGGATTCAAATCCAGGCCTCTGTCAGCACATGCATTTTTTTCACTTCCTCACACCCTTTGCTATTAGTCATTGTCATACCCCAGCACTTACCACCAGTACTTACCACCAGTGCATTCATTTGCTCATTTATTTACCACAGCCAATACTTCTATTTGCTCTAGCATCATCCCTGGCATGAAAGATTCATGGTAAATGTCCATTGCTTTAGGTCCTAACTGGACCACCCAAGCTTAGCCTTGGGCTAGCCTCTGGTGTTCCTTGAATATGCCCTCCTCAGGGTAACTTGGCTGTTGCTGCTGTCTTTTTTCTTTTCAGCCTGAGCCTAAATTTCTTTCTCTTCTGGGTCCCAGAGGACTCTTGTGTTGGCTGCCCTATCCAGACCTGTTAGGCTCATTTCCCAGAAAGCTGGCTTCTTGTCTGTCCTGGATGAGCTGACTTCTCAGAGGAGAATAGCTGTTACATTCATTCGGCACTTAGCACAGTCAGCCTCAGGAGCACCCTTTGGAAGTGAGACAGCCCTGACTTTCAGTTCGGGCTCTGACATTTATTCACTGAGGGACCTTGAGCTAGTCACGTTCCAAGTCTCAGTTGGCTCATCTGTAAAAATTGGTTTAATAATAGCCCTATTGCGTGGACTGAGTAAGATCATGGAAATGAACCTACAGGTCTGGCTGACAAGGGATGACAATAAATGGTAGCAGTTCTTAGTCTTGGCAATGGCCCCTCCAACTCTAATGTTCTATGAATTTGCACCCATTTCCTGTGTCCGTAGAAGACAGAAATCCCCTTCAAGGACCAGAACCATGTCTTAGGCCTCCTTAAAGCTCCTGGACCTAGCTTGCTGCTCTGAATCCAGAGGTGTCTCAGAAGAGTCAGCTTCTCGTCCAGCAACCTGCCATCACACCTTGAAGGCCTGTTGGGGCCAGGCCCTGTGGTTGATGCCCTGGATATCCAGGTGACTAGGATACCACACTCTCTCACTTCTCTCGAGCTCACAGTTGATGGAGACACAGTCATAAGAGCAAGTAAAAGCAATAGCATGATAGGTAACAGACGTCTGAAGGGCTTACCTCAGGTCCCACTGGTCCCAGCCTCTTACTATTGGAGGAGAGATTGCTGGGGGAGCTGGCAGTCGCTGAGTGGGAAGGAAGGGGGCTCCAGCATCAGTATCGAGGGCTCTGACAGCTAACGCTTGATGCTTACCACCTTCCAGGTGAAAATGGCTGGGATGAGCCTGAGGAGGAGACTGGGGCAGGGGCAAGGTATGTCTTTCCTCTGCTGGATAAAGGAAATGTTAGGGTCTTCCCAGTTCCTGGCCATGCTAGACTCTTCCTGTCTGGAGCTGCAGAGGGTCTGCACTTTGGGATTGTAATTCAGGTTGAAGTGTAAATGGGAGAGGTGCGGAAGGAGGATTGAATGCCTCGTAGGAGAAGCATTTCCAGCTGCTGACTGAGGTGGGCAGACTGGACTGATGGGCCCCCTGGCTGTGGCCCTCTAGTCCTGACCTGGTGTCCATGTTCCTGCCAGGACCAAGATTTAGGGCTCTGGCATCTTCTCTGGGGGAGACAAGAGCCTCAGCAAAAGGAGCTGGGATTTCAGGAGGGGCCATTTCCCCTTTCCCTTCCCAGAAAGAGTGGCCAGAGCACAGGCTTGGCCTTGAGGAACCACTGGCCTGGGCGGAGGTCTGAGGTTACCTCTGGAGTGAGGCTGGGGACAGGGGTATCTGGAGATGGGGGCTGTGTCTTAGGGGTGTGTGGGAGGAGGAGGGACACAGCTAATGAGAAGCAGGTGGAAGGGCTGCATGCCCCAGCCAGGGGACAGGCTGGCTGGGATGGCCCAGTCAGTAGGAGGACCTGTCACCTTACAGACAATCCCACGGAACAGGCTCCGGGATGCCCATTCATATTCATTATGTGTGAAGTGGGCGGTTGTAAAGTTAGCTTTCTCTTCATTTAGCTGTCACTGGACAGAAAAATATGAGCTGTGGGCAGATGCCCCTGGATGAGAGCCAGTAGCCAGTCTCTGGCCTCCCTGTACCCTCCCCTAGGAGCCCCCCATCCCACCATGGGTCCCCTCCTGGCCTCTGCCAGCCTCTGCCAGCTTCTCCCACTCTTCTTGCTTCATTGACCTCTGGCTCACCTTTATTTTTTCTCCTGTCTCCCACTTTTGGTTTCTTTGTCTGGGTTTATCACAGATCCTTTCCTCTTCCCTCCTTTCATCTTTCTAAGCCCTCTTGAGGGAAAAAATGATATTTTTCCACAACCATCGCTCTCTCTGGCACCCAGCACATTGCCAGGCTGAGTTGGTACTCAAAATGTTTGTAGAACAAACTACTCTTTCTACATCTGACTTTGTGGGGAAGAAGGTCCAAAACTTTGCTGATCACTCCTTGGATGAAGAAACTTCTCATACAGCGGTGTGAGCCCTGAAGTCAGAATGGTGGGCTTGAGCCCCAATTTCATTACTGCCTGGCCAGGTGAAAGAGATTCTGTCCATCAGCGGCAGCCAGGGATGTCACTCCTTCCTACCCTGACTCTCCTCTTTCTGCTGGATCCCCTCCGGATACAGGGCTCACACCTGTGGACCTCAGAGCCCGCGTCAGGACCGAGAGGAAAGAAATCACCAAAAGTCAGACCCTTGTATAGAGGGAAGGGGAAGGAAGGGAGGGAAGACAGACTCCTCTGGGGATACACGCGACTGTCTTGGCTGGGAAATCTGATCTGGTGGGGGACTCACCCCCTCCTCTGGAATCAGCTCAGCCCTGATGTGTCTTTGTGGGCTTGGGTTTCTCTGTGCCTGAAAGATGAGGCGTGGGGTGGGGGTGGCTGGGCTGCTGGCAGAGGCTGAATTCTGAGCAATGTGGTTGTGTTTACTGGGAGGGTGGGAGGGCCAGACCTTTTTCCTGCCTTCCAGGCTTCAGAGATAAGGCAGAAAGTGGGGATGAAGGATAGAATGGGTAATACTCTGAAACTACAAGAAAGAGTTCTGGCTTTTGTCTCTGCGCCACAGCTCAGACATGTTCCTGGGGCATCTGGAAGGAAGCCACCCCACTCCCACCACCCTGGGGTCCCAGCCCATGGGGAGCACAGAACCTCAGTGGGCACCCCTTTCTTCCATTCTACCTCCCGTCTGTTGTCAGTTTAGCCACAAAGTTATTTCAGCTTTTTTGCTACCCTTCCCACCCTCAGTTTTCCCTGCCACATGCACCCAGTCCTAGAACTGAGCTTTTCTCCCTGCCTCCCAGCACAGCCAAAGCCACAGAGACCCTAGGCAGGTGACAGGGCCCGGCCTGGCATGCATCGGCCTTGAGGCCTCTGCTGCAGGACCACCTTCCCCTTCCTTGCTGGCCCCTCAGAGGTCCTGGCCCAGCCTGCATCCTGGACATAGACCAGCCCCAAAGCAACCAGTGTCCAGCCCTGGGGATAGACAGTCACCTGGTATAAAAAACACCACCACCTTTATTAGAATGCTGGGCAGCATTTTTTTTTTCTCTCTCTCTTTCCCTTTTCTTTCTTTTTTTAAAACGTGTCTTTACAAAAATGGGGATCAGGATCTCAGTCTGTGGAAATCTATTTTATTCTGACCAACATCCAGTATCATTTCCATGGCATAGCTCTGGGCTGGTCCCATGGAAGAGATTCCAAATATGTGATGATTTCTGGTGGAATTTCTGCCCCCTTGGAGGGGAAGATGACTGCATGGCATGCTGGGAGTGCAGGCACAGGGCAGGAGTGAAGGTGGCTGGAGCTGAGGAGCCAGTGTGCCTTAGTCTATGCTGACTTTGGCGTTCACGCCCTCCTTAGTGTCAGATGCCAGCGCGCCCCCTGCTGGTGGGGAGGGGAAGCAGGGCTGACTCTACCCAATCATGGGAGACTCCATTTTGGTTTCCATCTCATCATGAAGAGCTCCCCTAGTCCACTCTGCGTTCTCCTCCCATTTTCCTGGGTTCCCTGAACGATAAGCCAAGTAAGCTGTCTTAGCTGGAGAGATGACAACAGACTTGGACAAAGTCTGGAGTCAGCAGGGCAGTGTCTCCCTGCCTGCAGCCCAGAGTTCAGGTGAGGGGACTCAGTTTGTGGTAGGAAGAGTCCTGGCTGCTTTGAAGCCCCTTCTCCAAGGCAGCCCCACCTTATTCTAAGAGAAAAGACCCTGTAACGTGTTCCCTGCTCGGGGCTGACAGTGCCAGCTGTTCCCACAGGCCTCCAGAACCATCTGGGGCTTGGAGGCAGAGGTCCTTCCTCCCTGGTGTCCAGGCAGGGGTGGGCTGGGAGCGGCTGGGAATGGAAAAGGAGGTGGGCAGCTCATTCTGCAGGTCCATGCTACCGATCACGTGGTCCAGTTCAGAAGGCCAGGTGGCTCCTTGGGCTTTACCCTGAGTGAGACGAGGCTTGGAGACTTATAGTCACCCTCTGAGGAGGGCTCAAAGCTGTGGCCCCCCAGGGTGGGGGGAAAGCCGTGGATGGAGTAGATGCCAGGGTGAGCCACAGAGGAGGCTGGCACCCCCACGAAGCCAGTCACACTCCCATGGGGGTGGGAATATGGAGACATGCATGGGGAGGGGATGCCCTCTGGAGACACAAGGCAGGGGCCCCCAGGGCTCCCGGATCCTGGACTGGCCCACAGGGAGTTCTGCAGCTGAAAAGAGAGGGAAAGAAGGCCCATGAGCCGGCAGCCTCAGGAGCTCACTTCCTTACCCGGGGGCTTTCTCTTTGTCCTTGGGGCCCCAGAAACTTTCCAGGAAACCTCCACTTGGCTCAGATCTACCCCCTCCCACCCCCAATACTGGCAGTGGCATCTCAGGAGGCTCCTGCCACTGTTCTCAAAATGAAATTTTCTTCTGTGATTCCTTTGTGTTCCGCATGCGTCATTCAGGAGACAGGCAAGAGCCCCGGTTTGCAGAGGAAGAGTGAAGTGGTATACCCACCGTCATACAGAACCCTGACGCTCTCCAGGTCTCTTCAGGCCAGAGCTCATATTCTTTTTGGTGACCCTGCCAGGCCCTGGCTCAGGTAGGGCTGGGGTCTTACCTGAGGGTGGCTGTCAGTGCGGGGCAGCACAGAGATGTCACAGGCAGCGGTGAAGGGGTTCCGCCCCTCCTGCATCTTCCCATAACGCTCGCGCTTCCGCCACTTGGCTCTGCGGTTCTGGAACCAGACCTGGGGGCAGGTTGGTGGGGGTGATAGGGCAGCCTTGAGGAGAGGAGCCTGCTAGGGATAGTTGATGGTTGTGTCCTCTTGTGGGATGGGGAGCAGGCTCCAGGATGGAGGATCTCAACTGTTAATCCACACTGTTATCCAGGCCAGGGAAGCCTGGGAGGAAGCCTGGGAGAGGCCCAAACCCAAAGCGGGTTAATTGGCCCCATGGGCCTCCAGCTACCACTCTCTAGGTCGAGTCACTCTGGTCCTCCAGCCTGGTGTCTAGTAAGGGTGTTGTGGGGGCGTCTGTGGGCCTCAGGGGCCCTAGGTACTTCCTGGGTATACTGTGCACATGTTTTGGGTTTCTAGTCTCCCTGCCTCATCTCCTTTTCCAAGCTACCCACCTCATAGCATCCAAGGAATCTTAGACATTTCTGTTCAGGTCATGGTCCTGTTTAAACCCTCAGTGATTCCCCGGAGACCTTGGTCCAGAGCATAGCTTCTTAATAAGGCCCCTGCCTCTCTGCACAGCCTCATGTCCTCCCAGGCAAACACATTAGATTCTTTCCCGTTGCCTCCCAAGCTCCCACCCAGCTCTTCCAAAACACACTGCTATCTTGCTCCTTCCATCTTTTGCTTAGGTTTTCTCTTCCTGGACTACTCATCCCCTCAACATATACATCCATGCTGGGCATCCTCCACAGGACTTCCAAAATACCCTGGACCTTTCTTTGTACTCACCCCATTCCATTACCATGATCTGTTTTGGAATCTGTTTCTCCCATTTATTTGTGAGCCCTTGGCAGATAAGGGTGGCACATCTGTGTGTTGTGCACATCTGTGTACATATCTGTGATGAATTTGTTGTTTGGTATATGTGCTGTGACTGTTACATTTAAGTGTATTGGTATATATGTTTTGTATTTCTATCATTTAATCAACATTCATGTGTCAGCCTCTAAGCTAAATTTAACAATGTCAAAATAAAACCAGCCAAACAAAAACAACCCCTGCTTTCCAGGGATATCTAGCTGGGAGTCACAACAGAAGCTCTGTGTGTGTGTGTCAGTAATCCGTCTACCCCAGCTGGGATGAGAAATCCCACCCCAGCCTCTCAGGCTCCCTGCCCCTGTGGTCATTCCTACTCATGCAGGCAGGTAAGGCACCAACAGTGAAGGGGCTGTGCATACCCCATCCTCCTAGCTCCCAGGTTGCCAAGATAACAGAGCAGGCCTGCAGCAAGGGCAGCAAAAGGCCACCCCCACCTGCCCAGCTGCCTGGATTTCCTTTCTCTGCTCTCCCTTCCCTGTGGGAGGATGAGGGAGCCTGGAGCCAGTGAATCTGGCTATTGGGACTCACTTTTCTGTCACCACCCATTCTCCCCTGGGCTCTGGACCTGCCCTCTGCATTGTCTGGTGTGTAGTCTCATTCTTCCTTTCCATGGGGCAGGGTGTATGGGTGGGTTTCATGCTCCTGCCAGAGAAAACATTCCTACTCTAGGGTCTCCGTCCTTCAGGGAGCTTCTAGACTAGGGCTGAGGGCCTTGTGGCTACTCCTGCACCCTCTCAGGTTGAAAAGGCCTAGGAGAGGAGCAGAGGAAGTGCTCTCCACCTCCCACAAACACTTGCTTCAGGAAGAGCTGGTTAGACCACACCCTGGAGGCCCGCTGAGGTAACTCCATGGTCCATTCCCATGGCTTATATCATGTGGGGTTGCCTTGAATGCTGGGCCTTTTGCCCTGATGACTCAGCCCCTGGGGGTCTTGGGGGACAGTCTTGGAAGTCTGTTTTGGCTGCCACCTGGGAGGAGCAGGGAGGCAGGAGGACTCAGCAGAGAAGGGGAAATAGCCCAAGTCTCTCTCATCTTGTTGGATGCAGCTGTAGGGCCTTCTCTGTTAGATGACAGCACCTGGCCTCTTTATAGACTGGCCTGCCAGTCCCCATATCCTGCCAGGACTGTCTCCTGCCCTAGTGCCTTCACAGAGTATCTGGAAGGGCCCCATGCAGGGTAAGATAGCATGAGCTTCGTTCCTGCTAAGTCTCCTCCATGGTGGGAGAGAGACTCCTCTGCCTAAGAGGTCACCTCCTCACCTTTCCCCAGAACTCCAACCCACCCCTCCCAGTGCCTCCTGCTTGGCATCGGGAAGCCTGCTATGACTGAGCCGGTTCAATGCAAGCCAGTGAATGGCCATCTTCCTCTTGGGCCAGACTTTTATTGAAACTCCTTCCCCATCCCCAGCCTGCCTGCCACCTTCATGTGCTTTGACACTTCCAACATGCTTGGATGTGGGCTTCCCTTGCCTTCCTCCCTTCTCAGCATTTACCCACCCACAGGCTGGGCTCCCCTCATGTAAAACTGGCCACAGCCCCTCTGGGAAGCCCTGGCGCCTAGTCTCCATGGGGGAGTTTGTTAGGGTGGGGAAGGGCTCCCAGTCAGCCTTTCCCAGCCAGGGTCTGAGCGCTGGCAGGGACCCAAAGTCGGTGGCTCCTGATGACTTTGAGAATCACTGACCCTGAGACCTCCCGACAGGAGGCTGAGACCTCCCATTCTAGGCAGCCACCTCAGGAGCAGCCCTGATGTGTATTCAGCACTTCACCGCTTCCAAAATGTGGCCATCCCTGTGATCCTCAAGGTAGTCCCTACGCAGCCAGTCCCATCATTCCCTTTTCCTGAACTGGGAAACAGACTGAGAGATTCATTAACATACCCCAAATCACCTCCAGTAAGTGGCAGAGTTAGGACTCCCACACAGGTGATGGCTCCCAGAGGCCATCGCCCTTACACCCAAGCAGAAGCCTCAGTTTGGGCCAGAAGAGCCTGTGGCTGCAGCAGAGCTGGACGTGAGGGTGAGCCAGGAGGGGAAGGCTGAGGCAGGCCCCTGGGAAAGGTAGCTCTGGGAGGCACCAGTGCCCACCTCTCCCAGCCCTTCCAGGGTCTGGTCACTGTGTGGTAGAGGCAGCCAGAAAGCCCCATCCCCGCAGCGCCCTCACCTGTACCCGGGCCTCGGTCAGGTCTGTGCGCAGAGCCAGCTGCTCCCGGGCGTACACATCAGGATAGTGGGTTTTCTGGAAGACCTTCTCCAGCTCCTCCAGCTGGAACGTGCTGAAGGTCGTGCGGTTACGGCGCTTCTTGCTCTTGTTCTTGGCCAACTCCATGGAGTCAGAGAGTCCCGGGGAAAGAGGAAGACGCAGGCTGGCCAGGCAGGGGCCTGGGGAGCCTTGCAAGTTAGAGGGCCCGTCTCTGGGGCCCCCTCGGCAGTCCAAGGGCAGCTGGGGGAAGCTGGCAGCTTTGGAGGCCTTCTCCTCAGCTGCAATGGAGAACACAGAAAGGAGGATGGCAACTGAACCAGGGGCTTTTGTGGGTTGGAATGGAGGGAGGGGGAAGAACATTGACGCCTCAGTCTCCGCCTCCCCCTTCCTTTCCCTTCCCGTCCTCCCAGGCGGCCACCCTCCATGGGAGCCTGGCATTTAGAGGCCTGCCTGCTGAGCCTCCAGCTGGGGAGGGGGCCCTGGGGAACTATGTGCTCTGTGGTCTGGGCGGATCTGCTGGGGCCAGAGTGGGGTTCATTTCGGGGAAGTGCTCTGTGGTAGTGCGTTCCATAGGGACGGGAGAGGACTGGCGCCGCAGCAGGACCACCACCCTGGGAAGGCCAAGCATGGGGGCAGAGGGCAGGGTGAGGATGGGATGGTTGACATCTCCCACTCCTGCCAGAAAGTGCTTCCTTGTTCCTAACTCTGCAGGCCTTGGTTCCCAGGCCCTTATGCCCACACCACTGCTCCCAGAGCCAGGCAGGCAGTGGACGTGGGTGCTCAGACCACCTTTGGCTGGTCTGGCTGAACTTTATTCTCTGAACCCCCGGTCTCAGGTTAATATCAAATTCCCCAGCTCTGGTGTAAGAAGGGCATGATGGGACAAAGAAGTTTCCAGAGGGATTGCCTCTCTCCATTCCTCCTAAAATTGTGGTGTCTGGGCAAGGACTTAAGCTCCATCTATAGAGAAGCAGAGCTGAGATAGGCTGTGCTCAAAGAAGGAGAGTTGGGGACCAGTGTCACAACAGGGCACAGCCCCCTGTCCCCATCATTCCCATCATTGCCCACCCCCTCCTTCCTCAGGAGTTTCTGACTGCTCCCGCATTGCCTGTGTTTAATAGGCAGGGAAGGACTTGATTGCAGACTGGAACAGTTTCCAGCAGCCCCACTCTGACGTGCTAACCCTCACTCCAGAAACTTGGCGGAGCCTCACCACGGCAGATCGACCGACGAAGCATGGTGAAAAATAGGTCACCCTGATTGCCCACGCCCTCTCCCTCTGGCGAGGACCCCTAGCAGCGTCCCCATGAAATCCCTCCTCAACAGTCCACTGGGATGGCAGCTGAGACGCCACAAAGACGCCCCACTGACTCACACAGCCTCTTGCCTGGCTCTGGGCCCATCTCCAGTGGAGGCCTGGCCCTGAGGAGACCCAGCTAGCTGGCACAAGAGGCAGTTTCTTCCCAGGACTTGGTGTTGGGATCACAGCTGTGGTTGGGGGAGGATGGGACTGGAGGAATGGGCCTCTCAGGATCTGGGTCTGATGAGTCCCTGTCTGCACTGCGAAGGACAAATCAGGCAGGGTGCCCCTCAGCTGGAAGGTGGTCAGTTACTTTCCAGGACTACCCAGGCCATGAAATAAGCTCCAGTGTGTGTCCTGGAGGTCCTGGAGGACTGGGAGAGTCAGGCAGGGCTACCTAGCCTTAGACCATGCCCAGCCTGTACACAGGTAGCCCATCCTTCACAACTCAGGTGTTCCAGTCCCCTGACTTCCATTCTTCGGCCAGCACATTTCCGGTTTAGGGGCAGTTCCATTTGATAGAAGCTTAGGAAGGAAGACTCACAGAAGTTGAACAAAATATTTGAAAATGATCAGGAAGACTAGGGACACTGGAATGGGAAATCTGCCCCCCATCCCCGCCGCCACCACCACCACACACAAACACACAGCAGGCCATGGAAATGTTCAGCCTGAGAAGGAAGAGTCTTGGTGTCTTGGGTTCGTAGGGAGGCTGTGCTGGACTCCAGGCAGAAAAGGGGTGAGGGTAGCTCAGGGCTGAGGGTCAAGGCTGGGGTTCAAGAGTACTGACATCCCAGCAGAGGCCCTCCAAAGCCCTGGGGCTTGCTCTTCTGCCTCTTGGGTCTCAATAGGACCTGCCCAGAGGAAGTGACCAGATCTGGGGCCCTGGGACTTGTGTTCCTGACCTTGAGCCACCAAGCTGCCAGGGACAAGGGATGAAAGTGCAGTAGGACTTCTCAGAACAGCTTCCCCAAGGAAGAGGCCAAGCCTGCTGACCTTTACCCAACTCCCACGCCTTCCCAGTCTACAGCCCTCTCAGGGGACCACAGAACTGCTCTCTCCCTCATTGTCATTGCCCTGAAATCTCCTTCATCTACCTGGAGGACAAAAGAGGGAGGGTGGCATCCCCCCACTTTGGAAGAGAGGAACACTCCTCAGAGAATACAGAGCAGCCTCCTGAGGAGCAAGGCCCAGAAGAGGAAAGGGATAGAACTGGGATAAATGGAAGGCGGAAGCCAGGAAAGACAGGCCAGGAATAGCAGCCAGCAGCTTGAACCTAAGCTTGTAAAGGAGAGAGGGCTGCTCTGCTGAGGATGGGGCACATATGAGGTGTGTATGGGCTGTGCAGAGGAGTCACTGCACCTGATCCAGACACTGGGTGGTTAAGGTGGGGTACTACATGTTGGAGACAGCCTGAGACTGAGCGCTGGGGCGTCTCCTGCCTGCCGCAGGACCACAGCAGCAGCTGTTGGGCGTGAAAGCCAGGAGCATTTTAACGTAGTAAAGGAGCTTTCTGTCCCTGACCCAGCTCTCAGGCCTGCCGCACCCTGAGCACCCCTCACCCGGAGGAGTGCCAGAGCCCCTACCAGCAGCTGCTTCTAAGCCACTGTGCAGCCAGGAAGCAGGGCCGCAGCAGGCCTGAGTGCTCCACTGTCCCCACGGAAGGCATCCATTGAGGCAGCGGGACCAGCCTCAGCTTTCACATTTCGCCGCAGCCTTGTTCCACGCCGCACTGTTTCCTCCGGCCACTGTGGGGTCGCTACGCGACCTGCAGAGCTCACTGAGGCCCAGGCTCCTGCAGCTCCCGCCGAAGACTCAAAGCCAGCGTGGACATAAAAGCCGGGGGCAGGACCCCGGTGAGGCCTCGGTTCCCTTCTTGGGGGTTCTCAGCCTTGGCCCAGAAGCCTCAGCCCGGGTCTAAGAACTTGGGACTCCCTCCTCGACGACGGCGGTCGGCCGGGTCATCCGGCTGAGGGCCTCAGCGGCAGCGGGCAAAACTCTAGTAGGAGTCGCTTGCCGAGGGCGTGTTTCGACGTCAGAGCCAAACTCCGGGACAGACTAGCCAAGCGCGGAGGGCGCAAGAGTAGCTGGCAGCGCCAGTACGCAGCCTGGGTTCAGAGCAGGGCTGGGCGTTCTCAGCAAAGGGAGGCCTGGGGCTGCGCGGGCGGCGGGCGGCGGGCGGGAGAGGGGCGAGGTGCGCCAGGCTCTGGGGCGCGCAACCGCCCAGCCTCGTGAAAGATCGCGCCGCAGATGGGACGCAGCTGCACGCTCACTCGTATGGACTGGAAACACTCCGAGCCGGTTATTTTAAAAACGGAGAAATAAGGCGGGTTCCCTCTTCGCCCGCCACTTCCCACAGAGTAGGCTGCGCGGCCCTGGGGGCTGATTGTCCCCAAGCAGCCAGGCTCCACCGCGCCGCGCTGCGCGGAGGTCCGCTCTGCCGCAGGGACGCTGGCCACCCGTCCAACACCGGCCGGAGCGCCACAGGCGAGCGGCCGCCAGGATCTCTACCAGGCTCTGCTCGCACCTGCCTGCCTACCTACCTTTCGTCTGGCCTGTCCTCCGCTCAACTGAAATCGTTAATTTTCTTATCCCCCTTGTTCTCATTTTGATATATTCCACGCTTTAAACATGCTCCTTTTTGTTTGGTCTGCTCCCTCCCTCTTTGTCCTTTTACCCTTCTCTAGTTATCCGTTTCGTTCGATCTTGCTCCTGCTTTTTTTCTTCGTTCGTTCCTCATTTATTCATTTCAGTTCATCCCAGCTCGCCCACTGCCATTTACCCTCTCGTTCCCGCCGCGCTCTCCGTTGTTTTGTTCAATTTCTCTTCCCCTTTTCTTGGTTGTTGTTCGCTTTCTTTGGTTTTCTTTCTCGGTATTTCGTTGTCAAGGACACCCTTGCCGTCGGATCCCAGGGTGCTGGGTTCCTCCCGGCCGCTCGTTCCCCACCAGCGCTCTCTGCAGTTCGCGCGGCACCGGTGTGGTACGGGAGCCCGAGCGGTCGGTGCCGGGTGCGGGGCGCCTAACAGGGACGCGGACCCGGTGGGGGTGGCTCCTGCCCGACACGGAGCGCTGAGCCAGGCCGGGTACCTGTTCCTGGCGGTGCTCACCGCGCTGCGCGGCCGCTGCAGTCTGGCTGGGATCAGAGGAGCCAGGCCAACTGCTTCTCATTAAGTCCCAACTGTGGTTTTTATCAGGAGAGCCTCTTTCAAAGGGCACAGACACGAAACTCCGCGGACTCCTTCATTTCCTCCGTTGACCCCCACACACCTCCCCGCCCTCCCCGACACATTCCCACCGCCCCGGCTGGGCGAAAGCTGGAGATGCCCGGCCACTCCGTGGAGGCCCGCGAGGCGCCAGCCGGGCGGCGGCAGGGGGTTGAGGCGGATCTTGGAGGATCCAGCTCTGGGCCTAGGCTGCGGGATATGGCAGCGCAGATAAGGTAGGTGCGGTTTGGGCGTCGAGACGCCTTACAGGTCACAGGGTGCGGCGGACGGTGGCAGAGCTGCCCATCAGCCTGCCAGGCCCCTGCCTTCAGGCGCATTCTCGGGTGCCGGCGCAGTTCGGCCGGCCTTAGCACAGGGCACCGGCCCGGGAGCCCGCGGCGCCTGGGGGTTAGGTTGCCCAGAGCTGCTCCTGACTGCCCAGCGGTGATGATCCAGTGCAGGGAAGCCAAGACTGCCAGAAGGGCGGCTATCATCGTGCATAACGGCAGGGAGGCCAGCTTAGTATGAGAAATAAGAATAGTTATTCCGTCTTGAGGACAGCCCTGGCATTGCACAACCAGTCGCGGCCAAACTGTGCCAGTCTAGCGCACAGGCAGCACCCTTCCTGTGAAGAATAGGCCCGGGGAGGAGAGGTGGGCCAAGGCCAGGCCTCAGTCCCCAGCCTACCCCGATTTGGCCACTCTAGGTCGAGGCCCAGCCTCAGGGCCCTCAAAGGGCGCCCGACACAAAAGCCGCGCTTCTTCGTCAGGTCTCAGTGTGGCTCCACAGCCCTCGGCCCGGTCTGGGCTTCGGGGTAGGTGGCAGTTCCAGTCCAACTTCGGCAAAGCATGCTCTCTCCTTCCCAGGTCCGGCTGCTTTCCGGCCCCGACTGGACCCCGGGCCGTCGCCACTGCACCTTCCCTCGACCTCCCGCCTCCCATTCCCGCCGCCGAGGAACGGTGGTTCAGCCTCCCGCCCCGCCCTGGCCTTTGCCTGACCCGGGCCAGCGCCAACTCGGCTTCCGTGGGAGCCGTGGCGAAAGGCGAGAGAGGCAAAAAGTTGAGAAATAGGCGAGCGGGAGAGATAAGCAGGAAGGCCCGGGTGGGCCCGGGTAAGGAAGAAGGAGAGAGGGTCGGGCTGCGCGCTACGCCCCTCGCCGCGCGTTACCTTCCGCGGAGCCCTCGTAGAAGTGGCCGCCGTTGAGCGCCGGGCCGAGCCCAAGGTCCTGCAGGTACTTGGCGGGCGGCTTGGCCGGCTCTGGGAGGTAGGGCTCCAGGGTCCCGCAGGCCGGAAAGCGGGTCAGCAGCGGGCCGCGGGGCGGCGCGGGGTGCAGGTGAGGCGCAGCGGCTGGGGTTCCCTGCGGGCCCAGAGGCTCGTCCCCCGAGGCCACATAGGGGCCGGGTGCAGGCCCCACGCGGAAAGGCGCGCAGTGCTCGGGGTCCATGCCGGCTCAGGGTACACAGGCCTCCGGGGCTCGCGTTGCCCGCGCGGCCTGTGAGCGCCCGCCAAGGGGGAGGGACCTGGGCGCGGGGGCGCGGAGCCCCCGGGAGCGGCGCGCGCCGCGGGGGGCGGGGGGCAGGCGAGGGGGCCGCGCCTCTGACTTAATGCTGGAACCATCCACGTCACGTGTGGCCCGGTGCGGGTTAACCCCTCGGAGCCCGGGAACCCCCTCCCCCCATTCACCCAGAGCCCAGTCCCAGGCAGCTCTGGAGAGGATGAAGCAGCCTCCTCTCTAGGGCGGAATCCCTTTGTCTACCCATCCAGGTGAGTCTTTTGCTCAGAGCACACCCGTGGTCCTGATATCCAGCCTAGAGGCTCTTGCCCCTAGAGGGGTGAGGCCGTGTGGGCATCCCCCCCAAACACTTTTAGGCCTGGACTCCGGACATCAGCCTGGGATGAGGGCCTGGGCAGGCAGGCAGGCAGGCCTTAGGCTGCAATTTTACCTAGGTCTCCACTGGGAGCTGGACAAAATGTTGCCTCAGCAAAAAAACACCTCCCTTAGAGATCTCTTGTTTCTCACAGTGAAAGGAGCTATTGGGAGTGTTGTGTGGGAGCAGATCTAAGCTGGGAATGGGGTGCTGGGGAGCTTGGGCCTGGACACTATCGTTCATTAGCTATGGGTCCTTGAGCCAATCATGAGTGTCCTCATCTGACTGTGGAGGTCGGGCCCAAACAACTCTGGGTCTTTCTATGTATTTGAGGTGTGTTTCAGAAGTAGAGGCAGGGCCAGAGCAGACAGGAGACTCCCACCGGCAGCTCAGGACTGACCAGTGTCCTGCGGGGGCAGCCTTTGGAACAGGTGGAGGATGAGCAGAAGGGCTGGTGTTTCCTCTGGCAGCAGCTTGGAGTGAATGCCTTTCAATGGGCAGATGACCCAAGTGTCTGGGGATCCACTGGAGAGACTGTCTGCAGGCCTCAGGGCTGTGCTCCCTCAGGCCTGACGATTCAGAAGGGGTGAGAGTAGAACTGCATCTTCTAAGAGTTGAGCCTCCCCAGCCAAAAGGAAACAGGATTAGAGCAGTAGCTTAGAATTTTGGAAAAGAGAAATAACCACCACCCTACCTAAGATCTGGGGAGAAACACCCAAGGAGCCGAGGACCCTGCTCGCTTCCCATGGATTGAGGAGCCTGTAGGGCTGGGTTAAACTGTTTTTATTTTCAATGCCCCCGAGACTAGCAAGAGAGGTGGAGAGTCAACATCATTTGTATTTCATTTGAATTCTCAATTTTTAAAGGAATCCAAGAGTCCTGGTGTGAACACCTCCCTCTTCCGCTGGGGGCTTAGAAGGGGTTTCTTGGCTCCTCAGCCAGAGTTGGGCTGTAAATCAAGACCAAACAGGAACCAGAAGCCTTGCATCTCACAAGGAGTCATTAAGCCGTTATTAAACATACCATAACTTCTCTGAAGCCTTATTGGTTTCAACACCACATTGGAGGCATTATGGCCATTAGGGCCCCTAATCACGGAATGCAGACTGGCCAGAGAGATGGGAGCACCTGGGGCTGGTATTTCTAGTCAAGAGGGAGGTTTGACTTGAAATTAAGCTTCCCTTCTGGCCTCACCAGAGGGATCCTTTCTCCAGGATCTAGTGGATCCAGCTCTGGGCAACCAATTTCAATCGATCACCTTTGCCCATTAATAAGGTTTTTCAATAGTTGTTGATTGGATATCTTTTTTTTTTTTTTTCTCTCTCTCTCTCTCTCTTGCCTGTACCTGTGAAATTGGATATTGTTGACTTTCTAGGAGGAAGTCAATTCAGGATACCTATTCTATTCAACAGAGTTATCAAGCAGTTTACTGTGGAGGATGCAAATATCACCCAGGAAAATGTCACCAACAATTTAAACAAGGCAGCCTGAATCAAAGGCTGAGTCTTTGCCTCCCATGACAACCTTGCTGAGCCTCAGTTTTCTCATCATAAAGGTGGGCCACACATGGAAGTAGGATATTTGCAACACATTCGTGTTTTGATGCACTATATTAATTTAACAGATGGTGGATGATTACCATCTCCAGTGGATTCCATCACTGATTAGGTAGAAGGCTTCTGACTTCAGACTGAATGGGCCTAAGGCTGGAGCTGAGCAGAGAGATGCAAGGACCTGCATCCACTTTCAAGCCCAGAAGTTTCTCTTGACATGCTCCCACTCTCTGAACAGAGCCAATTTCCATGCTGGGATGGTGTTACCAATTAAACTGAAGAGAGAGAAAACCCTAGACTACATGGGAGTTTTGTGGGTAAGTGGAGTTGCCCCTCCTGGGAGAGTTTTCTTCCAGAACCACACAAATCAGCACACTAGGAGGAGACTTTTCCACTGTCTTTTAAGCCATTTATGCAAACTTTTATCTATCTCTGTGTGGTCTGGAAAGAGTTTGATGGAGCAGGTGCATAGCAACTCAAAAACAGCAATCTCAGAGTTAATAAATTTTCCTTCTTAGGGAGGCTGGGAGATCATGGAGTGCCACAAAGGCCCTCATATTATAGGTAAAAACAACAGCTAACACATATATCTACAGTGTGCTAGGTGCTAGCTCATGTATTCTACATACATTGTTTTATTAATTTTTATTTTATTTTATTTTTTTAGATGGAGTCTCAGTTGCCCAGGCTGGAGCACAGTGGCCATGATCGCAGCTCACTGCAACTTCCGCCTCCCAGGTTCAAGCGATTCTCCTGCCTCAGCCTTCCAAATAGCTGGGATTACAGGCATGTGCCACCATGCCTGTCTAAGATTGCTTTATTTAATCCTCACAGCTCAATGAAATAGGCACCCTGTTTTCTAGAGAAAGAGCCTGAGGCCAGGAGGGAGCCATTTGTTCAGGCACAAATGGGGTTTCTTGGCTCTTTTGTGCCAGTTTGTGCCAGAACCAGAATTTATACTCAGATCCACGGTCCCCCACTCCGCATGACTCCTCAGTCCTTCTTTAGTTAACGAAGCTGAAATCTTCCACTGTGCACCCTCATTTTCCCAAGGAGAAAGCTGGGACTCCTTCCGGAAAGGAAGGCTGAGGCCAGAGTGGCCTGAGGACACTGCACTGCTGCTTTCACGATCAGCAGATGACATCTGTCGAGACTCACATGCCTAGCTTCGGCCGCTGGTACAGTAGGTGGAGGGTGGTTTCTGCTAAGCTGAGACCAAGTGAAACAGAGTGCTTAACACTTGAGAGGTTTATGACCAACACAGCCAGGTGTGGGGCAGAATTTCAAGATAATTTGTGAGTTCACCATTCATGCTGTTCAATAACCAATTGAATTATAACAGCATTTGTTACTGAAAAATTGTCCGTGGAGTAAGAGATGAGTGGATGGCAAGATCCAGATAATTCCAGGCCCTATAATGAAAAAACTGAACAAAACCCCTCTCCATCTGCTGAGAAGAGCTATCTTTTAAATGGAAATGATACTTACTAGCTGTTTTACACTGGCTGAATGTTTAATTCATTCATTTAATAGGAGAGCCTACCATGTGATCCCCATTTGCTGGTACCAGGATACAGTGGTACACACGACATGTGATCCCTGCCTTCACAGTGCTTACACTTTGCTGGAATGGAAGTGTCTCATCCACATTGAAGAAAATCATCATTTGGATGTGAATTAGAGTAGAATCTGGTCTTGTGAGAAGAGTTTCTGGCTCTGGGCCTCAACTGTAAGGTCAATTCTTCATTTAGAGAAACATCAGCCACGGCACCACATTCCCTTTCATTCTCTACTTCCCTCAGCCTGCACCACAGGAAGGACAATGCGCTCCTTTCCCCCCCAGTGGATTTCCAGAAGGGATCCGCACGATGAGAAAGAGGTAACCTCAGATCTGAGATTTGCTTGACATATACAAAACTTCTTTCCGACAGGGAAAACTCAGTTGCTTTTTTTTTCCTTCAAAGGAAAGACAGTTGGTATTATGTTTGTCCTGTTTAGATACTGAAATCCTAAATTGATTCATATAAAAATTCTGGGTTTGGGAACCCAAGAAGATTGTTTCTCATTAGTGACATTCTTCCTGGAAGGTCAGGCTGAGGAATGGTAAATAAACCTGTGGGTCTGGTGCTTCCTGCTCACCCATGATGAGAGAGAGTGAGAGAGCAAGAGGGAGAGCGAGAGCGGAGAGGAGAGGAGGAGAAGAGAGGAGAGAAGAGAGGACAGAGGACGGGAGGAGAGAAGAGGGGAGGGGAGGGGAAGTGAGAGGAGGGGAGGGGAAGGGAGGGGAGGGGACGGAAAGGAAAAGAAAAGAAAAAAACTTTGTGTTGTAGACACCCAGACTCCTTGGCTGTGATTCTAACAACCCAGGCTGAAGTCTGCTTTGGAGTAAAATTTCTGGGAAGTTTTTTCTCTTTCATTGATGTGATCTGATTCATTGGGAAAGACACTTAACCTCTCTGTGCTACAGGTTCTTATGCGAAAATGGGAAGAAATGGTTCTGTACTCCAGCTTTGTGGGAATGAATGTGATAGGAATGATACACATGTTTCTTGAGCCTGAATTCACCACTGAACCTATGGTTTTCTGCTCATTCTCTCTGCCCAGCTCACTGAGATTGGGTTGTAATGGAGGGAGGGGCCAGAGAGGTGGAGCTGTGTCTCTTCTGTGGTAGACCTGAGTTTGACCTGTTGCCTTTGTGTGAAGGTGAATAGATTCTGTGGCGAGTGCTGGCATGGACCATAGAGAAGTCATTTTGTAAAAGAGTTTTTTTTTTTTTTTTTTGAGATGGAGTCTCGCTCTGTTGCCCGGGCTGGAGTGCAGTGGCACAACCTTGGGTCACTGTAACCTCTGCCTCCTGGATTTAAGCAGTTATCCTGCCTCAGCCTCCTGAGTAGCTGGGATTACAGGCATGTGTTACCACACCCTGCTAATTTTGTATTTTTAGTAAAGACAGGGTTTCACCATGTTGTCCAGGCTGGTCACGAACTCCTGACCTCAGGTGATCCACCTGCCTCAGCCTTCCAAAGTGCTGGGTTAACAGGTATGAGCCAGCACGCCCAGTTTTGTAGAGGAGTTTTTGATGAACTATTTCTTGATATAAAACAGACCCTTCTGTTTTAGGTTAGACTTTTTGGCAATTTTAACAGTTTGATTAATTTTTGTGCATTCCTTTATTCACCAAGCATTTATTGACTGCCTGCCATGTGCCAGATAGTGGGGTCGCACAGTGAGAACAGATCCTGAGAGAGCACCACTTACTCCCAGGGCTTTTCCAGATAACAGAAGAAAGACACAAAGCAACAGGCATTTACGCCATGGAGTGTGACTGTGCTGAGGGTGGGAGAGCACAGGGGGCCTGGGAGCTAGGAGAAGGGCAGCTGTCCCAGCTTTGGGCTGGAGGCAGCTGGTCATGGAATGCTTTAAGTTTGAATCTGGGAATCTGGAAAGTTGAGTGGGGGGTGCCTGGGTGGAGGAGTACTAAGGGGCAGAGAGAGAGGGCATTCCAGAGACAATGGCCCAAGAGTGAAAGCGAGGAAGCCAAGCTCAGGGAACTCAATTTGTTGAATATTCCTGGAGCCTGGAGAAAGAAGAGAGGTTGGGGTGGGAAAAGAGAGACAAAGTCCACAAGAATCTAGAGACTAAACTCCGGGGTGGGGAGAATGGCACTATAGACATTGGGTCTGCAGTGTCTGCCAAGCACAGCTTGAAGTACCGACTCACTAGTGGGAGATACGGAGGAAGCCCCAGGCCCAGGGAAGCACCCCTACTCTAAAGGGGGGACCCAGGACCCACACCAGCAGGATACATTAAGAAAATACAAAAACAAGAACACCTCCAGGAAGAACAACAGAAAGCACGTTTGTTTGCTGGGAGTCACAAGGTGGAGAATTGAATGGATAGGGCAGAGATGAGTGACGTGGGCAGGGCGGTGCAGTCTGTGAGGCCTTTTGTAGCCATATTTTGACTCTTACAGGGAATGCTGGCTAGGGCACCCCTTGAACTCATTTCACCAGGAAATCCATTGGTTCCAGAGTGCAGATTCCAGATTTGTTATTTTACAGAGCTAATAAGTATGTAATTATCACATTTGGAGCCTTTCAAAGGAAATGCAAACACACACCACTGAACACCCTGAAAAATGTGAGTGAAACCCACTTCAGAGTTCTGGAAGGAGCTCCTCATCATGTCATACAGAAGCATCTACCCCAGCCCAGGGTCTGCTCCTACACTGGAGGAAGAGAGAGGAGGGAGATTGGGCCTGAACTTTACAAGGAACTGAAAGAAAAACAAGATAAGAGGGTAGAAGGGCCTCTGCCCAGCTTCCAGACTCCTCTGGAGTCTCCAGGGAAGGAGAGGTAGAGGGTAGGTAATAATGATAAAATCTACTATTTACAGAACACTTACCATGTGCCAGGAAAACACCATCTCATCTAATCTTTACAGTGTTATAAAGTTGGTGTTCATATTCTCATTTTACAGATGAAGAAACTGAGATTGGACTGCGTGTTAGTTGTCTAATGCTGCATAACAAATCACCCAAAACACAGTGATTAAAACAACAATAGGCAGTGACTGTGGGTCAGAGATTCAGGAGCAGCTTGGCTGAGTGGTTCTGGCTTGAGGTCTCTTAGGACGGCAAGTTAAATCTTGGCTGGGCTACAGGATTCTGCAGGCTTGACTGGGCTTGGAGGACCTGTTTCCAAGGTGGCTTGCTCACATGGTTGGCAAGTTGGTGTAGGCTGTTGACTGGAGGCCTCCATCCTTCTCCACGTGAGTCTCTCCCCAGGGCTGACTGAGTGTCCCCACCACCTGGTAGCTGGCTTGCCCCACAGCAAATGGCCCAAGAGAGCAAAGTGGAAGCTGCAGTGCTGTTTATGGCCTGGCCTTGACTCACTCACCAGTACTGCTGCCGTAGTCTGCTGGTCACACTGGCTGGCTCTACTTTAGCACGAGAGAGAGGATTATACAAGGTGAGGCCCCTTGAAGGTCATCCTGGAGGCCGACTACTGGTTCAGAAACTCCCCCGTATCCCACCACGGATAAGTGCTGCTGGGATTCAAATCCAAGTGGCCTGACTTCAAAGGCAAGGTTCTAATGCTAATTATTGGGTCAGGAGTAGCTATCTTGATGGGTTAAGAGGAGTCAAAGGTTCACAACTGTCACAAATAATTACTGGGCAATGACAGTCATGTTGCCTATCCTGAGAAAGACTGGGGAGACCCTGGAATTGGACCAAGGTGTGTCCTGGCTTTCTCTATGCTGTGGCTGTTCGGCTGTCATAGCAGGCAAACTCCTGGAGGGCTCCCTCAGTACTGAGAGCTGACCTCAGGGGTGCTTCAGGTCTTTCAGTTCATCTGGGAAGAGGAAGGAAAACCTACTTACCTTTTCTCTGTGCTTTTCAGAGGAGAGCTATGAGAAGTGCATTAGGATTCCGTATTTGCTCTGCTGTTAGCTCACCAAAGGGAACCCTGGCCTTAGACCTTGAACTGAATGACAGGGAAGGGAGATGTTGTTGAGAGCCCACCATAAGTTAGGTCTGAACTGGTCACTCTCATTTTAAAATTTCATATAATTATGTTAGGAGGTAGCTATTATTATTTCAATTTTACAGATGAGGATACAGAACTCAGGAAATTAAGCAAACTGTCCAAAGTGTCATACTCCTCCTAAATGACTGAACCAGGAGGGACCTCAGGCAGGTGGCCTAGTAGACTTGCACCTTTGCCAGAGTCCCATGCTGCCTTGAGCCATCTCAGATGGACAAGGACTGTGCCTTCCTTTCCTCCTGCCATTCAGGAGATCTGAGCATTCAGTGGGGCAGAGACTGTGCTCAGCAGAATGAAGGGGCTAAAAAGGTGCCTCCATTCCACAGCCTAGGTGGATCCTTCTTACTACATTTTTTTTTCTCCTGGGGAAGCAAGATTTGGACCTATGAACAATTACCCAGAAATACAAGACATTTAATAAGCATGAGACGGCCTGCCCTTGCTGAGGGGCAAATGTGAGCAGGAAGGGGCTAGAGTACTCCCAGGTCACTTTCAGGTAGAGAAGGAAACCATTGTGTGGTCATGAGCATGTTAGTACCAATCGCTGGAGTCCCAGCTGTATGACCTTTGGGACCAAGGGAAAGGGCCATTCCCCCTCGCAAAGAATCCTCAGAGGTCTGCGAGCTGCAGCCTGAGAAAACGCCAAGGGCCAGGACAGTGGGGACAGATGGAGAGGCAGGCCGGTGCTGACCCTGGGAAGTGGCCTGGGGCGTCAGCACAGGGAGCTTGGTGCCTCTAGCTGGGGGTTCTGTGAAGGAGTAGCAGAGATGACAGCAGCAGAGACAGACAGACAGGGTGAGACGAAAATGTGGCAGGTGCAGAAAATGCAGCCAACTTTCTTTTGGGCAAGGAGGAGCCATTGAAGAGTGTTGAAAAGCACATGGGGCAGGGCCTGACCTGTAGTAAGTGTTCGATAAGTGTGAGTGTTATTACTGCTGCTGTTGTTATGTAGCAGGAGAATGAGAGCTGTGCTTTGGGAAGATAATTTTGGTAGCTTGACCAGAATAATGACAGTAAATGATAATTTATATTTGTTGAACACTTACCAGGGGCCAGGCCCTTTAAGTACATTATTTTATTTAATTTTAAACTCCTTAGGAGGGAGGTACCATTTTCTCCATTTTACAGATGAGAAAACTGAGGCACAGAGAGGGTAAGTAACTTGCCCAAGGTGTGGCAGAGAAGGGGAAACACTCAGCAGGTAAGGGATTGGTTCAGATGTGTGGTGACAAAGGCCTGCACAGATATGTGGTCAAGAGAATGGAGAGGGATGCCTGGAGGGAAGAGGTATTAGAGGGAAGTAATGACCAGACTTATTGCCAGATCCGGGTGGGATGGGGGCATGTGTGTGGGTGACCAGCAGCCCAGAGAATAGGGGCCACAGAGGCCCCACACTGGCATCAGTGGAAGGGATAGCATGTCTCCAGCGGACATCATGAACCTCTCAGCCAGATTTCTATGCAGGAAGAAGTTCTTCATCCAGTATTGTGAACTGAAAACTCAGGGCATCTACAAAGCCCCAGGCTACTCTCTGGACTTTGGGGATCTCTTTAAAGGAGCAGAGGGTAGAGGGCTCAGAGTAGACTTTCCAGGCTCAGGAATCCTGTGATTGGGACAGCACTGGGCATACTAAGTACTAAATGAGAGTGGGCCAGGCTGCTGGCTCTCCTGTCCCTCAGAGAGCATGAGCCACCCCCAGCCTAGGCTGAGAGGCCCCAAATGGGGTTAGAGAGAGAGAGCCCACCCCTGGGATTGGGATGATTGCTGGGAAGCAAGCAGGATGTTGGCACGAAGAAAAGGGAGATGAGGAGTAAGGGAAAGACCAGGCCTGTGGCTGCTTGACTCTTCCTGTGGAAGCTATGAAACACGTGGACGCTTTAACGGGGTGGGGCGGTGGCTCTCTCCACGTAGGTCCCAAACTTTAGGATTGAAGCAGTGATAATTATTCTATTCTATTCTATTCTATTCTATTCTATTCTATTCTATTCTATTCTATTCTATTCTATTTCAAAACAGAGTCTTGCTCTGTTACCCAGGCCGGAGTGCAGTGGTACAATCTCAGCTCACTGCAACCTCTGCCTCCCAGGTTCAAGCAATTCTCATGCCTCAGCCTCCCAAGTAGCTGGGATTACAGATGTGTGCCACCACACCTGGCTAATTTTTGTATTTTTTTTTTTTTTTTTGAGACGGAGTCTCGCTCTGTCGCCCAGGCTGGAGCGCAGTGGCGCGATCTCAGCTCACTGCAAGCTCCGCCTCCCGGGTTCACGCCATTCTCCTGCCTCAGCCTCCCGAGTAGCTTGGACTACAGGTGACCGCCACCTCGCCCTGGCTAGTTTTTTGTATTTTTTTTAGTAGAAACAGGGTTTCACCATGTTCACCAGGATGGTCTCGATCTCCTGACCTCGTGATCCACCCGTCTCGGCCTCCCAAAGTGCTGGGATTACAGGCTTGAGCCACCACGCCCGGCCTAATTTTTGTATTTTTAGTAGAGACAGGGTTTCACTATGTTGCCCAGGCTGGTCTTGAACTCCTGACCTCCAGTGATCCGCCACCCAGGTGTGAGCCACTGGCTTTGCCCATTGATGATTTTAGAAGTGGCTCCTGTCTTTGGGACAGCCCTATGCCAGGCCAGTTGAGTGGAGGTGTAGACGGAGGCGAGCCTGCTGTGGGAGAGGGGGGCTCTGTTAGTGGGGTGCAAACAGAGCATGTACATGCGTGGAGTATCTGTGTCTGTGTCTCCCTATTTGGGAGATGACTTGAAGCCCTACATCTGCTTTGGGGGCCCCTTGCAGTAAGAAGCAGGCAAGCTCTGGATCGTGCAGGGTCCTCACAGGGGAGGTTATTTGTAACCACACACAGTCCCTGGGACGTCTGGGGAAAAGCAGCTCTGTGGGCACATTCACACCAGATTCGTTGGACAAAGATGCTGGATATTTTGCTGTTTGATAAACTTCATAAAACAGTGGAGCTGAGTGGTTTTGCTGTTGTCTGAATGGAAGTATCCTAAGAACCCATGCCAAGAAGATAAATAAAACTGTGGCTGCAGGAGAGGAGCTGAAACAAATGTGCGGCAAGAGGTACATCAAAGTAAAACTAGTTTTCTTGACAACTGAGTGCTCTGTATGTGGGGAAGTTTGTGTGCATGTGTGTGTATGCGAACATGTGTGTGTGCACATGTGTGTTTGTGTGTGTTGGGGCAAGTGTTTGGCAGATACTAGGCCATGTTGAGGGGCCCGGAGATGTACCCTGGGCTGTTGCCAACCCTTCTGAAGGCAGCCCTTTACACACCAGGCCTGCCTGGGATTTAGCTAGGATTAGGCCCAGCTACGCTTAGCATAAAAGAAAACCAGCATTAGCCACTGTTGGAGGATTTGGGCGCTGTAGTCAGCCAGCTGAAGGAGGAGGTCAAATTGGAATATCTGCCCTGAGAGGTCAAGAATCCCTCAGTGGGCAGGGTGACCAGTCTCTGTGGGGCAGCTGAAAGATTTATTCTGCATTGATGACAGGGGGCACAAGCTTGGGTGTAAAAACATCGGTCCTCTCATATTTGGCTCTAAACACTCCAGGGGGTGTAGGGGAAATAGAGGAGCATGGGATAGAACAAAATGTTAGTTCTGGATGGGAGCTTAAACATCATCGAGTCCAAAGGTTCTCAAAGTATAGGCCTCAGGCCAGCAGCAGAAGCAACAGCTAGGAACTTGTTAGGAAGGCAAATTGTGGCCAGGTGAGGTGGCTCACACCTGTAACCTCAGCACTTTGGAAGGCCAAGGTGGGTGGATCACTTGGGGTCAGGAGTTCATAGACCAGCCTGGGCAACATGTTGAAACCCCGTCTCTACTAAAGGTATAAAAATGAGCCAGGCATGGTGGCAGGCACCTGTAATCCCAGCTACTCAGGAAGCTGAGGCAGGAGAATCGCTTGAACCTAGGAGGTGGAGGTTGCAGTGAGCAGAAATCTTGCCACTGCACACCAGCCTGGGTGACAGAGCGAGACTCCTTCTCAAAAAAAAAAAAAAGCGAATTGTTGGGCCCTACCCCAGAGCTACTAAATCAGGAACCCCTGGGGTGGGGCCCAACAATCCTTGTTGTCACAAGTTGCTTCCAGGTGATCTTAATGTACTCTAAAGTTTGAGAGCCGCTGATCTAGTTTGCCATCTTCACTTAGAAATGAGGGAACAGAGGCCTAGAAGGGAACTTTTGCCAAGAGCACACAGCTAGTTAGGATACAGCCGCTTTCCCCTTCACCCATATGGTCTCAGCTATTTATTTTGCAAATAACTTGGGGGGATTTTAATACATTTTTTCTTAGAGGCAATTGTTGTGTGGTTTATATATTTTCCATTTGTTAATCAGCTACTTAGATCAGTAGTGTCGCTGGGACCCAAACTGTGGAATTATTTTCCATTAAAGTTCAGGCTCTTTAGTGGACTTGGTAGCTACACGGTCCCTTTCCAGTCTGGCCTCAAGCTCAGGTGGACAAGTCATGCTTCCCTGGCTGCTCCCCAAGACAGTGGTACCATCTTCTCCTATCTGTCCCCAGATGCTCTCCCTGTAATGACATCAGTAGCACCATAGTCTTGCTCTGTGCAGATGTTTTGGTCAATAATCCCTCCCTTAATTTATCAGGCCAAGTGAGGGTGGATGTGGCAGGAATAGTTTCGCCCACTGGCCTTTGCTGCCTTCCTGGGAAGATCTGCCTCTTCTTCCGGCTCTCACAGTGGGCCCAGCATGTTTCCAATATTGCATCAGTCTTTTCCCCAACAGATTAACACTTTAATGGGGCAGATTTGTTTTCTGCACAGGAAACTTGTGGGCCCTTGTCAGATGCTGCATCAGAGTGAGTTGCCCTCCACCAGCTTCCTAGACCTGGCTGTGTGAGGAGGCATGAGGAGCCCTCTGAGACTTTGGGGTGAGTAACTCTTCTAAAAAAGAGCAGAACCATAATAGACTGTGTTTACATCAGTTCTGATTCCTGAGAAATTCATACAAAAGTTGTGTCGTGGTCTGAATTTTCTAGCAAACGGAGAAGGAAGCAGTTTGCTTTGTCCAGTGTAACTGGACCTTACTGAAGGATTTTTATATGTGGTGGGAAGGAAGAAACCCACTCCCTTCATCCTCCAAAAACTGGAATGGAGATGGTTAGCAAGGGGGTGTGGGAGAAAGCCCAGGGTAGGACAGAGTCGCCAGTCCCTCTTGTCAGTGAGAGCCTTCCTTGACTCCAAATCTTAATAAATTAGATCCCCACTCTCCTGGGAACTTGGTTTTCTTTTCCTGAGCCCCGAAATGCTGAAGCCAGCATTCCTCACCTCCAGGGAGCTGTGACACCCTGGGATAGTTTGTTTGATTCACCAACATCCTCTCTACTTCCCCTGCCCAATCAGGGGTCTATAACTTGCAGTTAAATAATTAAAGTCAATTAAAGTTTATTTCATTTTGAGCATTTCCCAAAGCCCCAGAGAAAATTAGAGGCTCCCTGGAGTACTGCAAAGCCGGGTTTGGAAACCTCAGATGAAGAGAATGTTGGGCAATGGATGATGGAGGAGAAGGAGAAACAAAGAGAAAGAGGTGAGGGAAAGACAGAGCTTTACAGTTTCACTGGGTCTCCGCTTGGAGAGGATCTGGCTGGTTTAATGGTGATTCGATGCAAAAACGGTTGATTCCATTCTGATGTACTCCAGAACAGAGATGGCTGGAGACAGAGACAAGGAGAGTCGGAAAGCGACAGAAAGAAAGTCTCTCCGGGCCTCCCCACCCAGCCAGTGACAGTATCACCTCAGGAAGAGACACTCCCCGTTCCCCAACCTAGGTTCCCCTCCGCCAAAACCGTCTATTTTTAGGGAAGCCCCTCTTTATTCATTAGAAACCGGCTGCTTTGAGTTTGGCCCCTAAAAACTTGCCTCCTGCCCCGGAAGATTTATTTTATTAAGTGGTCCACACCTGAAAGTAATTGAGTCTCGGCGTGGGTGCGGGGACTGCGGAGGGGAGGCCCAGAAGCGGCGGCTGTGGCGGCGGCGGCTGCCAGCTCCTCTCCGCTTCGCACCCTGTGCCTCCGGGCTCCCTAGTCTCCCCGTCACGCCGCGACCTTGCACCGGCCTCCCGCGCACTCTTTGCGGAGAGGTCTGGGGCCCGTGTAGGGGAAGCAGAAAGAGGTATGTGGGGAGAGCGGGACTTGAGTGTGGATATGGGGAAGGGGGTGCGTCCTGCGTCGCCCCCGCACCCTCGCGTGGCCGGGCGCTGATCCCCATGCCCGAGTCCCTCTGCGCACCCTTGCCAGCCCGCAGGGATTGTTCGCCGCGCTGGTGACTCCTTCCCAAAATGCGAATAAAAGATCAAAATAGCTGGTAAGCATGCGAAGTTTAATGTCAACCTCAAGTCTCTATAAAACCAGATCAAAGGGAACAGGCGTTTGGTTTCTTCCCGGATCGCTGGGGGGCCTCGGGGCTCGTGGAGCCCCAGGAGTCCAGCTCGCGGCCGCTCACCGCGCTCTTCTCTCCAGCCGGGTCCAAAGGCTGGAGCACCGCAGTCTGCGGCCTGAGTTGGACCCGGGCGCACGCAAGGGAAATGCACGCAGTGCCCTTGAACTTGGGGCCTGGATAATTGATAGCAAACCGCTGGGTGCCCGTCGCGCGACCAGGCCTGCCGGGAGCCGAGCCGGAGGCAGCAAGCAAAAGAAACGCACGAGCCGGGAGCGCGGGCGCGCGGGGCCACGAAAGACAGACAGACTGTCCGATGGGCGGCAGGACAAGACGACGGATGCCGTGGGGGCCCCCCGGAACCCGCCGGCACAACTCCCGGCCCACGATGGTCGCAGCCGCCAGCCGTAGGGAGCTGCAAGAGCAGCGACGTTCCGCATTCCGTCGGGTTCCCGCGCCCTCCTAGGGCTCGTGCGGCGCGGGGCCTGCGTGTGCTTTCGTTTTCTCGAGTCCATTCTGATGAAACATACGTGGTGGTTCCCTTTCTTTTCTCAAAATGATTCTTCAAGGCGAATGACTCGAAATGGAGATTTCTTCTAACCTCGCGTGATCACCGACAACTTTTGCAGGACGGAATGAAACTCCTCTGGGTTTCCAGTGAGATGTGCGAGTGGGCTCTCTAAATTGTAAACCTGCAGTCTAACAGAGCCTTCAAGGTTATGGCCATAAGAAATGTGAGTGGAGATAAAACCTCACATCTTGAGGATTAACGTGGAGAATTTTTTTAGTAGCAAAATTATATTCTCTTTCATCCCACATAAAAAAAGAATTGTAAATTGTGGACTTTTTCTGCGTGTTATCAGTTTTATGTCCTGTAGAATTCCACCCTTCCTGACAAATTTCCATGCCTGCAGAGCTATGTCTATTTTCCGTGCCTGCATGTGCTGGCACAGTTATAACGAGGCAATGGACAGTTCTTGGTGATGGACCTTGGGAGAAGGGTCCCTAGATGGGTGGACACCTGGGAAAAATACCCAGGACTCCTATTGGTAAATAAATCAGCTGAAGAGGAGCTTCACCACTTCCACAGTCTGAAATTGCAGGAAATTCACAAGCAGAAAAAGGGCAGAAAAGAGGCCAAGGAAAAACGGTTATTGCTGACAGAGAAAGAATACAAAATATAAAGACAGATACAATGCTAAAATACACAAAAAGGATGGAAATTCACAAAATAAGATTCTGAGAGGGAAACAGTACACAGAAAAAGGACAGAAAGATGGAATACTGTTAGAAAAAGAGGACAGGAGAAGAGACAAATGGAGAAAGAGAAGGTACAAAAAGATGTGGGAGAAGAAATGCATCAAGACAGATGAAGAGATAAAGAACCCCAGCCCAGACTACGGGGAGGGAGGAAAGGATAGAAGCCTTGGAAGCTGGGAGCCTCCCCAAGACCAGGCACCTCCCCAGGGCCTTGCTTCTCAGGTTTCCCCAGTGCGAGGAAAATCCGGGGAAGCCTTTGTGGGCGCCGTTTGTTTGCTCCAGACCTGGATCTGATGATGCTGTTGATTTGGTTTTTAAACAGTGAGTTTGCAGCCTTCTGGGCTGGGGCAGGGGTCTGCTAGCCATACTTAAACCTGAAGATTGTATTGAATTTCGGCCACTTTGATGGTCCTGTAATTGTCTCCCAGTTTTCCAATTTCCAGTCCCCTCCACCCGGCTGGGGGTTGGAAGGGGACTTTAAAAACGCCTTTGATAACGTCTCACAGTTACATATTTCTATAACAATTTTCTCTACCAGATCGTTATGTTTGATGCAGCCCCAGATGTTCTGGGGGAGAAAAAGGGAACCAGTTCCTTCTGTCCCAGCCTGCCAGGCACGGGAAGCAGGCGTGGGCGGCAAGCTCAAGTACTGCAGGATGAGACCCTCCTCTAGCGTTTGTCTCTCCCGCCACCCCTACTGCCAGCTCTTTCTCAGCCACACTTTGACTCTTTCACAGGGCCAGAGACCCATCCTGTGCATGCAGCTGTGGTACCACTGGGGCCCTAGATGTCTCTTTTCACCAACTCTTCCTTTTCCTGGATCCCCTTCCATTCTCTCTGCTTGGTGACAGTTTGCTGTATATAAACTACTTCATGCTAATGTCATAGTAGGTCAAATTGGTTCCAGCTGCTCTCCTGGAGACACAGCGTCCTAAGGAGCATCAGAAGACCTTTCTTTCTTCCTCAAACATTTATGGAACGTTACTGTGGGAAGGCACTGAGATGGATGCCTAAGTCAGTCAAACATCTCCCACCCTGGAGCTGTGCAGCATCCACACCACTGGGGAAATGAGACATGTATGTCAGGAACTTAGGCAGAAACCTGAGTGAATGTGAAGGATGCAGGAGAGAGAGGTAAACAAGTGGCTACAGCGTTCAAGGGCAATGAGATGAGTCTGGCTGGAGACATCTGAGAAAGCTGTGTAGAGGAAGTAGTGTTTGCTCTGGGTCCTGAAGGACATGCAGGGTTAGGCTGCATGGTGATGGGGAATGTTAGACACTGCAGTAGGCTGATGGGGAGGATATCCTGAGGCAGAGACACTTTTTAGTGCCCCTCCCCAAATCTGACCTGAGTGGTGTTTGGAACAAGTTCATCTCATTCAGTACATTTCACCCAGCATTTGTTGAAATGAGGAACCAAACTGGGCATGTGTTGGTCACTGGGGCATAGGAATGGAGGAAATAGTTTCCTGCCCTCCTGGCCCCTGATGGTGTCAGTCATATTCCACAGATCTGCCAGGGGCTAGTCAGGGCTGCTGGGGCAGTGGACTAGGAGGCCAGGTAGGCGGCGGGCAGGCCCCACCTCCACTTCAGCCAGACCAGTTTCACTTTTTCATTTTTCATGTACTGGGTTTCCATGAGGAGCTTCCTTTGGAAGAAAAGCATGGTTTTGTGGCAGAGAGAGCAAAAGAAGGAAAAGCCCTGGTCCACGGGCACCTGTGCATTATGAAAACTAAGTGAATAATCCCTGGTTCACGGGCACCTGTGCACTATGAAAACTACCTAAGTGAATAATTAGCTAAACGAAAGCACAAGAGCCTGTCAGTAACCAAAGACTATGACTAGGCCACAATCCAGTTCTGGACACAAGTTTCCATTTAACCCCCATCCCCACCCCACATTCCCCCTACCCTGTCCCAGGGTGTGTTCTGTGCCTTCCCTGTGTGTCTGTGGCCTGTGGATAGAGAGTGTACCAGATCGCATGCTGCCCTTTTCTCTGGCATGGTCTTCCTGAGTCCTGCTCTTTTCTCCCATGCCCCAGCTGGTTCGGAGTGGCTGGGTTCCAGCTATTCCCAGAACACTCAGGAGTCCCATCCTAATGATATCTCAAAACCAGACTCCAAAGACGGTCAGACGTCCACTGGGCTGAGCTCACACTCCCTCTTCTGTAATATCCCATGAGTTGCAATATGATAAAATGCCACCAGGGTGCAGGACAGAAGCATGGGGCTCCGCTGTCTGAGGGCCAGGCTTGTTTTCCACATAAAGTGTGGAGAGCTTACTATAAGCACTGCCCTGTGGCCCCCACCTGCAAAAAGCTGATGGTCCCTCAGTGGCTTCAATGATACAATCCCCTACTCCTTAACTGGGGAGAGGAGTCTTGGAGTTGTAGCTGGAACCCCCAGTCTCTTCCAGCACTGCTCCACTTCCTTGCCCCCACAGCAAGTCTCTGTGTGTTTCACCTACTTAGCATCTACCCAGGGTCCCCACTGGCTTCTCCACTGGCAAGGACAGAAGCCAAAGGAGCCTGGGCTTGGCTCTGCCTCCGCAAGGAGCCCCCAGGCACACATGGGGCACATTGACTCTTGTGGCTTCTCTTCATGTGCGACCTCTGAGGGAACAGGATGCTGGAGCCCAAGGCCAAGGCCTCTCAGCTCAGGGAAGACAAGCCAGCTCCTGTCTCACTCCTCCATCCTAGAGACCCCCACCTCCACGCTAGACTTGGGTCTGCCCACGGGCCTGTCTACTTTCCCCAGCTGAGGAGAGGACAGGTCAGCCCCACCGTGCTGGGGCAGGGAGAATGCTGCTTGACAATGAGGCGTGCCCTGTGCATATGTGTGGGTGCTGGCAGTGGTGGTGGGGGGCTGCGAGCATTGACAGGTGACCGAGGGACCCCCATCTCCAGCTTGCCCTCAACACCTTAGCTCTTAAACCAAAAGACATGTATTAAGGACCTCCCTGCACAGGGCCCTATGCGAGGCACCATGGCAGGCGGGACAGTGATTTAGATACCGTCCCCACATGTGTCTGTGGACCCCACACGGGTGCTCCCATCTGACTCTGGCAGACAGTTGTGTGTGTGAACCACCTAAGACTGTTGAGGGAGGGCTCCCTAGAAACACGCCCCGGAGGATGGGCTGGCGAGGCAGGCAGCAGGGGAGTAAGGGTCCCATGTGGCTTTGAAGGATGGATAATCTCCAAGCTGTGGATCACAGAGGGCATGCCTGTCCTTTCACTGCTGAATTCCCAGAGGCTGGCAGCAGGCCGGACACACAGTAGGCATTTTGTTAATGTTTGTGGAATGAATAACCAAGGGGGAGAAGGAGGCATTGAGACAAGGTGGTGGGTGAGCCTGGGACTCTGGAGGGGGTGCAGGTGGCTGGGTTCTGACAGTCCCCGAGCCAGGGCTGCTCCCTGGGTGACCAACCATCCCAGTGTTTAATGGGAAGTTCCAAGTCCTGGGAAGCCCCTCAGTCTGGGGCAAGCCTGGGTGGCTGGTCACCCTGCTGCTCCTCCCCTTGGGAATGAGCATACAGGTAGTGCTCCCAGCCCTTTCCCTCCCTGGCCCTTCCTCCACACCCCTTTCTCTCTCTTCCCTGCCCAGCGGGTCTCATCTCAGGAGACCTAGCCTAGCCTTGCCCCAGCCACAACCTCCCCGGCCTGACCTCCGGGGCTGCCACTTCCCTTTCACTCGGCTACTCCTGATAAGGAGACTGGAAACAGGTTTGCCCTTTCACCTCTGCATATCTCTCCTCCAGCCTGCGGGTCCTCACATCCTGGGTCATATCCTGCGGGGGCCTGTGCACCACTGCATCAACCCCTGCTCACTTGCAGGCCACCAGCCCGAGGCTTTAGGTGGCAGAGGAGTGTGGCATGAGGGGCAGCAAGGCCATAGCCCTTGAGAGATGGGCCTCTCCTGTCCTGGCTGAGGACGGTCCAAGGGCCTGCTCCCAGGGCACAAGAACTGGCTGGATAGGAGGGCTGAACTGACTGATCCCTCCCTGGGATTTTGACTGACATTCTTGATGGAATTGGCCGGATGTTTCTCCTTCACAAGAGACACAGCCTCAGGCAGGACAGCTGTGCCTTCCTCGGCCCAGCTGCAGCTGGAGGTGCTGAGAACCCAGAACCCACACTTCCTACTTTTGGGATAACATTGCTGGGCCAAAAGGTCTCCTGAGAAGGGCTGTGGGGGCTTCTACAGGGTCCTGGAGAGGCCGCAGGAGTCACATCTGATTATCTCCTGACCTCATTCCTCCGGAGCTTTGGTCTCTGCTTGTGTCTGTGGACCCCACACGGGTGCACTCATCTGACTCTGGCAGGCAGTTCTGTGTGTGTGGACCACCTAAGACTCAGAGACCCCTCAGGGTCGGCCCTAGGCCAGGCACTGAAACGTGCCAAAACCCGCTCATTTTTGCAGAATGCACCATCTGGGAACGCTGCTGTCCAGAACTTCTGCTCCCATCAGAAGTGCGATTAGTTGCAGTTATTCTTTAAAAGAATAATCAGTAATCTTTGCTGATTCAGAAGTCATTTCATGCATTTGCAGCATTTAGGGGGATACCATTGGTAACAACATCAATTTTGTGGCCTTGAGATGGTAAGAACTGTTTATCAGAGAACTTCTCCCTTTGGTAAAATCCCTGCACAGCAAATCCCAAAGCGGCCTGGAAGAGGGGAAGTTATCCACCTGTGGCCTGCAGGGGGCCGTGAAGGGAAGGGGGATGTTCCCATCCTTGGTCTTAGGGTGGCTTGGGTGATTATGAGATTTGTATATGAATATGAGGCTCAGAGCATATATATGTGTGTGTGTGTGTGTGTGTGTGTGTGTATACAATGAGTTAAAGAAAAATGTTAATGATACAAGTGGCACTCAGATGTGGCAAAAATCGTGAAGGTTCTACTCAAGTCACTAAAGTCTGAAAAACATAGCTCTAAAAGATGCTAAAACAAAAATATGAGCTCTGTCTGTAATCCCAGCACTGGGAGGCCAACACAGGCAGACAGCTTGAGCCCAGGAGTTCGAGACCAGCCTGGGAAACAAAGTGAGACCCCCGTCTCTACAAAAAATACAAAACCATAGCCAGGCATGGTGGTGTGTTCCTGTAGTCCCAGCCACTCAGGAGGCTGAGGTGGGAGGATTGTTTGAGCCTCCTCCCTACCCATGTGCCGTATTTTTGGTGACCAGATGTAGCTATCATTTAAAGGGCGCATTATAATCAGACAGGAAAGAGGACGGGAGAAGAATGACTTTCTCACTCTGTGTTGAGGGTGCCAGCTAAGATTATCTCAAGTTCTGCCCAGGGTTACTGAAGGGTTCCATGGGCCTCTCCAGGAGGAATATTTCCCTGGCCACTGACCTAAAGCGTCCCTCTCAGCTCGTTCCTGACTGTCCTTTCCCCAGAGCACCCTGCCATCAGACATCTGCTCCACTGCAGCCACATTTGCCAGCCCACAGGGGGAAAACGAATGGAGTTGCTGGAGATGGGGGGTACTGATATTGCTCAGAATATTCCATATTTAATGAGGCAACCCCAGAAGGATTGTTTCCACATTCCTCAGTGGAGCTACAGAGAACTTCCCAAATGACTGTGCGACAATCCCAAGCATGAGAACATGCAGAGAATTCAAGCAACGCTTCCTCTGTGGACAGTTGTTAAATGATTTTCTTAGTTCCACATACTCCCCTGCCTTCTAGACTTGAGTGTCCCGCTGTCCATTGGTCCTCCCCATTGGCAGGCCTAGTGGGCATCTCAAACTTAACCTGTTCAAACAAAGCAGCAACTTTGATTTTTGCTCCCTCAGGTCCCTTCTCAGTTAAAGGCACTGCCAGTTTCCAGATGCTCAGGCCCAAAAGGCTTACATGTCCTTTTATTTTGTCCCCACACTCCAGATCTAATTCAATCATCTGTCCTGTTGGCTCCACCTTCCCAGAATATCCAGAATCCAGAGACCTCTGCTGCCCTCCTGATCCAGTCCGTGCCCCCACCATCTCTTGCCTGGACTACCCCAAATTCCTCCCAGCTGGTTTCCCTGCTCCTCCCCATTTGCCACACACCAAAGCCAGAGTGATCTTTTGAAGACTTAAATGTGATTCTATCACCACTTGGCTCAAAATCCTCCAGTGGCTTCTTGTGACACTCGAGCAAAATCCAGTCTCCTTCCATGCTTTGACTCTTGCCTGCCTTTCCTTCCTGACCTCACAACCTCTGTCCTGGCTCAGCACATGCCAGTCAGGATGAGCCAGCCAGGCTGGCTTCCTTCTGCAGCTCTGACACTCCATCCCACCTCAGGGACTTTGCCCTGCTGTTCTCTCTGCCTGGACCACTCTCCCCTGATCCTCACATGGTTCCTGCCCATCAGCTACACTTGGTTGGAATATGAATAATAATGGTGAACCATTTACTGAGTAACTACTTCATGCCAAATGTTATTTGATGGTTTTCACATGTGTTAACTCATTTACTCCTCACAAGAGCTCTTTGAAGTAAGTATGATTATTATCCTCATTTTGGAGATGAAACTGAGGCATAGAGAGGTTAAGTAACTTATTCAAAGTTGCACAGATACTAAGAGGTAGAGCTAGAATTTGCATCCATGACATATGGCTCCCGAGTCCGTGAGCTTAATGTCTGACTTCTGCTTCTGTTTACTTTTTCATTGAGATGCATCTTATGCAAGCAAGGTGCAGTGATCCCAGATGCGCAGTTCAGCAAATATCTGCGTGTGTTACATCTGTGTATCTGCCTCCCAGACCTGGAGCCAGAACTTGGCCAGTGTGCCCCAGGCCGCCTGCTATCGCTTCAGTCAGTTGCCTTGAGAGTAACTCCTAGTCTAACCCCTGTCACTGTTGATTGATATTGGGAAAGACTGTCTTTTATCTAATCCTGTTTGTTTTCTTAAAAAGTGCTGAAATACTTTGCTTTTGTTTGTTCTTTAATGCTCTTGCTTGATTCAATGAAAAGAAAATTAAAGTATTTCATGGACTGGACTGGGCGCAGTGGCTCATGCCTGTAATCCCAGCACTTTGTGAGGCTGAGGCAGGCAGGTCACTTGAGCTTAGGAGTTCAAACCCAGCCTGGTCAACATAGTATTGCAACTGTCTCAACAATTTCTTTTTTTTTTTTTTTTTTTTGAGACGGAGTCTCGCTTTATCGCCCAGGCTGGAGTGCAGTGGCACGATCTCAGCTCACTGCAAGCTCTGCCTCCCGGGTTCATGCCATTCTCCTGCCTCAGCCTCCGAGTAGCTGGGACTAAAGGTGCCCGCCACCTCGCCCAGCTAATCTTTTGTATTTTTAGTAGAGACGGGGTTTCACCGTGTTAGTCAGGACGGTCTCGATCTCCTGACCTCGTGATCTGCCCGCCTCGGCCTCCCAAACTGCTGGGATTACAGGCTTGAGCCACCGCGCCCGGCTTTTTTTTTTTTTTTTTAATGAGTGTAGTGACACCTGCCTATAGTCCCAGCTACTTAGGAGGCTGAGATGGAAAGATTGCTTGAGCCCAGAAGTTTAAGGCTGCAGTGAGCTCTGATCACCACTGCACTCTAGCCTGGGTGACAGAATGAAATCCTGTCTCAACAACAACAACAAAAATCTGTTAATACCAAATTTGGGAAGCAGCAGTTTAGAGCCCTCACCCCCACCCTGCCTACCTCAGCAGCACCGTCCTTAGTCTCCTAGATTGAGGGAGAGGTGGGCTGTTTGGGGACAATCCTGCATGTTTGTCACAGCGCTGGGCCCCTGGCAGGTGTTTAGAACACCCGCTGATGGGTTGACCACCTGTGGTAGATGGTGCATCGCTGCCCTTGGAGTTCCTGGAGATTGAGCTTTTTTTGTCTAAGGAGGAGGCACCAAATTGCGGGATGGTGAGGTTAGATGCTCCAGCCTGCCAGCCTTGTACCAGGAACTGTCCTTTCTTTCTGGGGGTCCCTGGGTGGACTCCCACTGTCACCAGCCCATTCTCACTCAGATGCGCATCACTCTTCCTCACTCCATCTCCATCCGGTGGCCCCTCCCCACATTCCACTAGACCTACCTCTACCTCTGACCTTGTCTTCCTGCTTGGGACAGTCCAGATTCAAAGCTATGGGGATGTCACAGCCTAGGAATGAGGGCTTTCAACTGGGGGGATGGGTGTAGTTCAGAAGGAAGAGAAATCCACAGATGTTTCTTTGCAAGCGGGTTGGGCTCAGCCACTTACAAGTATTGTACTTGAAAGCCCCAGAGTGCTCTGTGTCCCCGGTCATTCTGTCCATGTGTGTGCACACACGCACACACTAGCATGCATACACACATATGCATGCACGTGCACGCGCGTGTGCGCACACACACACTTCCTAGTGTAGAACAGGGAGCGGGTGGTAACAGTTGGGTGACCTGAATTCCCAGTCTGAGGATCCCTCCCCACCATCTGCCATTTACCCCCAGCCCCCTCTATAGTTTCTTTCCAAATCTTTGAAATGCTCAGAGGTGCCTGGGAGCCAAGGCATGTTTTTATTGTGACAAATACAGCACAGAAGAGAGACAAGCGGGGAAGTGAGAGAGAAAAGGCTGGAGTACAGACCCAGGCTGAGGACATGGAGCAGGCTGCCAGGACATAGAGACAGGCCAGGGAAAGACACCATCCTCCGTAGGTTAAAGCTGCTGGGGGACCTTTGAGTGTGCACATGGCCCAGCAAGTGTGGGGCAGCCCTGGCTTTGCCCTAAAGGAGGCTGAGAAGCAAGTTTGTACAACTTTGGGGTTGGGGATGTGGAGGAGTCCTGGGTCCTCAGATGATGCTACCCCTTCCCCTCCATGCCCATCTCACCCCACGTGGCCAAGCTGGTCACAAGCTCCAAGGTTCCCCAGCCTCCTGGGGCGATCCCAGGAGGGACAGGACAAGGATGGAGAGACTCAGGGACCCAGCCTGCATGGTGAGAATCCCTCTCAGACCTATAGCTATCTCCCCTGCTCCAGCCCAACCTAGCACTTGCTTAGAACTTCACAGGCTCAGACTTCCCAATCCCTGGCCTCCCTACTCCTGGGGCCTTTCCCCAGGTGTCAGCAACAATTTCCTGCCAGGCCTGGTGACAGGAGCCTGAGCCAGCCCAGGGGAAACCCAATGCCATGGTGTCAGCAGCGAGCGTCCTTCAGTGTCTGGGGAATGGGGCTGAGAATGTGCAGATCTGAGCAGCTCGAGGGGGCAGGGAGGACGGCCACCGCCCCCACCCCATGAACCCCTGCCCCTTCCACACTTAGTGGAGAGCACTGTGCCCACTCCTCTTGCACCCAAGGACCCTGGCAGAGACACCTCTTTCCTGCCTCATAACGACCATGGCTGGAAAGAATCACCCACACCTGGGAGACAGTGCCTGGGTGGGCAGTGTCCTGCTCTGGGCAAGCTCATCCTTCCCTTTCCATAGTGATATAAGGATGCTGCTTTGGGGTGGAGTCAGAAGGGCCTTACCCCATCCCCTCCCCTCCCCATTCTAATCTAGCATCAGCATCTGAGGGAAATGTCATCATCTCAGACTCCTTTGATGACCCGCAGTTCACATCTTCTGCCTTTGGTTTTGCCTAGTTGCTAGATGTGTGCAGGGCACCCACCTTCTCCTGGGGGAGGCCTGGGTCTCCTCTCTCCTCTCCATCCCCCTTAAGGTCAGCAGGGCTACTTTCTAAGAACTGGTCCTCAAGCATAGAAGCTGATCACACTCATGTGTGATCTGTACCCTGCTTCCTTTCCCTTTGCATCTGTGTGCTCTCTGTACCTGGAGCTGTGCTAAATACGGACAGAATCTCTGTTCTTGGAGGACCCATAATGTAGTGGGGGAATCAGACTGGAAAACTTATATAATAGAGTGAGAGAAAGGCTGTAATGAAGAAAATGCTGGCTTTAGGGCCAAACATTCACCCTGTAATAATGTGAGCTTGGGAGATTTGTCAATGGTACACATAACAGCATAACCCAAATGAGATATTTTATTTAGTCTAATTGCCTCTTAACAGGTTTGGATGCAATAGATACATTGAATACATAGATTCAAAATGTACATTTTGTATCCCTAATATATTCAGTCTTTTCCTAGATATTGAATGTGTCCCCCACCCTTCGCACAGAGTAGGGGCTAAGTCAAGGTTTGCTGCATTGGATTGGATTGACTTACCTACAGTGGAAGCAGAAAGGGGAGATGACTCATGATTGTAGGAGACACTCTGAGAAATGAGACTGGTCTCGGCCAGGAGGGGCTGGGAGATGCATCCGGAGGCTTGGGACAGTGGGCAGGGGGTCTGGTCCCAAGTCCTGGCTGATGTCAGATTAGCTCTTTTCTCTTGGTTGGCAGGCCTTTTGTTGTTGTTACTATTAGAACTTCTCTTGCATAGGCTGCCTGAGTGAGTGTATCCCCTGCCTCCCTTCATCAGAAGCCTTCTGCCTGGGGCACAGCTCTGTGCTCAGTGCATGAGACTGGTCCGGTACCTGTTTTCCATGAGCTCAGCTGTGGAATGCTGCTGCTGGGATTCATCTCAGAGGTTACCTTATAGTCCTGTCTCCTCCTTTTGCAGAAGAGGAAACTGAGGCTAAACATAAAGTAATTTGCTCAGGCCTGCCCACTTGAGGTTCCAGATTCTAGAGCTCCCAATCCAAGGCCTTGCTGACCCCAGGTATGATGTTGCCCGAGAAAGTCATTCTTCTCCCAGCCTCTTGCCCCGCCAGGCCTTTATTCCATCAGCCTGGTCCTGACATTTATTAAGTACTTATATCACGCAGCACTCTGGACTGTGCCTCATGCTAGGTGAGAATGTCTTCAAATAAAACAATGTAGTTGTGGAAGAATCACCTGGGCCCAGACAGTCAAGGCTGCAGTGAGCTGTGATTGTGCCACTACACTCCAGTTTAGGCGATGGGATCCTGTCTTGAGGCCACCCTGGCCAACACAGTGAAACCCCCTTCTCTACTAAACATACAAAAATTAGCTGGTTGTGGTGGCAGGCACCTGTAATCCCAGCAACTCGGGAGGCTGAGGCAGGAGAATCACTTGAACCCGGGAGGCAGAGGTTGCAGTGAGCTGAGATCGCACCACTGCACTCCAGCCTGGACGACAGAGCGAGACTCCATCTCAGAAAAACAAAAAACCAAAAACAACAACAACCAAAAAGAGAAGGAATGATATCATTTCAAAATTTTAAACTAAAACATATAAAATGTAGCTGTACAGAGGATTCACTACTTATTTTTCTGCTTCACCTCAGACTGGTACAAGCATTATCATGGGCCAAAACACTTCTGTGGGCCTGAATTAGACCCAGATCTGTCCCAAGGAGCCCATGCTCTGGTCTAAGGTGGGTCCCCCAGCCATCGCCACACAGTTCCCTCTGGGAAAGGGCTTCGCAGAGCATAAGAGTCAGGTTGGGGCATGGGTAGAGCCAATACAGGCCCTCCTCCTCCTATCTGGTAAGGGAATGGAGGGCTCCGGGAAGGGCCTCTAGGAGCTCTGCCCTCAATTGTATGACATCATTGTTTCTATCCAGATCCTTTGACCTGCACACTAACCCAAGGCCGTTCCACCCTGGGGTTGGGGCACTGGCTGGATATGGGCATTTGTACCAGCTGCTTTTCACACCGGCTGTGTGACCTTGGACCAGTCCCTGAACCTCTCTGGGTCCCTTTCCTTGCCTCACTGAGCTAATGTTAGGTTAACCACGAATGTAGCAAATGTACAGTTGTATGGCCATGGGGACTTTTTAAGAAGTGACTAAATGTCCCAGTATCCCACAGCACTTAGCTTGCACCCCACTGCTCTGTCTTACGGGTAAAGAGACCAAGGCCTAGAGGGGAACAGTGACAGAGACCCGCTGCTAGAGGCAGATACAGAGTTGATGCTGGGGCCCAGGTTCTTGGCTCCCACTTCAGAGCCCTTCTCCACACCCCACAGCCTCCAGGTCTTCATCCAGCTTGAGATCTGCCCAGGAATGTAGTTTTTCTGCAAGCCTCTTGCCCTACCAGGCCTTTGTTCCCTCATCCTGGCCTTGACACCTTCCGCTTTCCACTGGATTCTGCATGTTCAGCTTACTCAGCTGTGTCCTCTCGGTGCCAGAACATCTAGGCACAGAGCTTGAGTCCAGATGCCATTGCTCGGCTGCCACTGGGTGGTGGAGACCATTGTTGACCCCCTCCTCACCTCCTTCCCATCATCCCTTATTCCAAAGGCCAGGAGGTAGCTCCTCCTCTGGAAAATTACTCTCCATTGGCTCCTCTAGGTCCCTGGGGTATCCCATGGCTTTCCATTGTCACCTCCCCTCCTGCCTCACTCCAGGACAGGGATTGTGGGCAGCCCTGGTCCCTCTGACTCTCAGGAAAACCCGTGTCTTCCCTCCCTCCTCCCCATTCTTTTTATCCTCCCTCTGCCCTTGGCCCCAGGTCCTCTCCCCCAGCCTTATCTGCCCAGGATTTGACCTGCAGATGCACTTACTGCTCTGCGTGCTCCTGACCCCAGGATGGCATCACCGCCCAGCCTGCCTGCCCTGGGGCCAGCTCCGGCCTGTTCTCCTTTCCTCTAAAAGCCCCCATGTCTTGAAGCTGATTAAAACAAACACAGCTCGTATTTTTGTTCTTAATCCAATTCTGTGCTGGGCTAGGGTCGGAGAGGGAGGATAGGATGACAGAAGCACATTCCTCACTATGCCAGAGGGGAGAGGCAGGGCCAGGTATCTGCCAGGAAGTACGCAGTGCTGGGGAGACCATGGTCCAAGTGGGGTGCTGGTGGGCAGAGGTAGATGGGCCCTTCCCTGGGCGGGACTCAGCTGCTGCTCCCCGGTGAGGGGAGCAGAAGGGTCAGAAGTTCTCCAGGGCTTTCCCAGCGGCGGGGGCAACAGGCCTTTCCAGGAACAGCCAGCAGGGGTAGGGGCTCCCAATAGAGGCCTTTATTCTCTCTTGTCTGGGAAAAAGACAGGATCCTCTTGTCTCAGCCGACCCCTTCCCATGACATCCCTCCTCAACACTTTGCCTTAGGGTTCCTCAGGACACACAGACCTGGATATGTGCCATGGACACCTTCATATCCTGTAGGCAGGGCTCACAGGCCTCTGAGTTGGAGGAGAGGGTATGCGATGGTGCATACAGGCTGGAGGCTCAGCATGTGACTGGGTTTGAATCTTGTTCTAAGACACTAGCTGTGTGACTGTGGGCAAATTCTTTAATCTCTTTGCACCTCAGTTTCACCATCTGTAAAATGGATGTGGTATTAGTACCTACCTCATAGGATCATTGTGGAGAAGTATGGACCTACAGCATGGACACTAAGAATAGTGTCTGGCATCGTACTGCAGACTATACTAAAAGTGCCCTCTGAAAATATAATAACAAACATGAGAGTGCCTGACACTGTGCATGGCACGTGTTGATTGGATCTTAAAGTTGTGTGATTACATTGCTAACTGGAACCTTAAGAGACATTTTTGTCCAAGAGAGAAGGGAAGAGATAGTTAACGCAGGTAAAAGGGAAAAGGAGAAAAGGAAAAATTTAAAGAAGTAGAGTGATTTGGAGGATAAGAGGAATGAGACTACAGAATATGAAAAGGGAAGAGTGAGGAGGGACAGGAAAAACTGCCAGGAAGGGAGGGAGGGAGGGGCCAGCAAGGAGGGAGGGAAGGAGAAGAAAGCAAACTAGATACGAGGATAAAGAGGGGAGGGGGTAGTGGGAGAAAGATGGGAAGGGGCCCAAAGAGAGGAGACTGCTGGTAAGGGGCCTCAGTGACTGCCTTGGGAATGTGCAGGGCTGGGATTTCTTCCCGTCCACCAGAACATAAGATTTCTTCTTCCCCATCCCCTGGAACAGCCTCATGCCCACCTCCAATCCTCCACCTCCACCCCTGCCTTGCACTTCGAGCCAGGATCCCTGCAAGAGGTTTCTGGACTAGCTAGAATCAGAGGACCAGCTGGGGAAAATCTCTCTTGGGCAGTAGGTTTATAGTAGGTTCATAGAACTGTAAATTCATAATCTTTCAGGGCTAAAAAAAAAATGCTGGCATTGATAGCTCACCTGCCTGGCCTCCTCCAGAATGGCCTGTATACCTCTCAGGACAGGGCCCTCACCACCCATTCGGAGGTGTTTCCTGGGCCCCTTCCAAGGCTGAGCTACAGCTGCTGTGGCTGCAAATCAGTCCAACGATAAAAGTTTGTGAGTACTTATTTTTTGCCCCACGAGAAGGACAGAGGGCAAATCAGAGGGACCCTAGCATATGCTGGGCCCACAGAGGGGGGCTGCATCGTCAGCCTAACTGGTCATCCTTGCCTCCCAAGTTCCAGGGGTCTTTCATCTTCCTTCCACACCCCATGGCTACTTGGCTTGGGCTGTGACAGTTCCCCACACCACAGCTGGAAACCAAGATGTGTCAGCAGGTCAGAGGAAGGGGGACTAGAGATGGCCCATAAAAATCTTGGGCTCCCTGTAAACAGAGAGAGTCTTTGAAAGCCCAAAGCACTTTTATGTGCTAGTTAAAGGGCCTTCCTGTTGTGTCGCCAGGATTTATAGGGACGTGGGTTGGGGAATGGGGGAAGGTGAGGCCACGTGCAGCCTCTACCTACTGATACACCTCACTCCCTGGGCTTTTTGGAGCTGCTACTCTCTGGGTTCCAGGGGAGAAGGGAGGAAGGGGATATCTTAGTAACTTCTTGGTTATCACACCCCACTTACCAAGCAGGGACTGTGAGGCTCCTCCTTGACGCTTTAAGATCCTGAACCAGCCCCCTGAGGCCACATTGATGACCAAGGCAGCAAGCACATATTCCAGGCCAGCAGTGTCTACAGCTAGGGGGAAGGAGGTGCCAAGACAGAGCCAGAGCTCTCGAGGCGGAGGCCAGGCTACCGTATGCATTGTAAGGGTGCAGGACTAGGAGAATCCAACTGTTTCATGGCAACTCTTTCCCATGCCCTGTGCCTGGTGCTAGCACCAAGGGATCACAGGGAGTGACCAAGTGTCAGTCCCATCTTGATTCTGTCAGTTAGGGACACCCATCCATCGACCTGCCTCCTCGTGACACTTCGTAGGAATGTGATATCCATGAATTTAAACTTAAAAAGACTGGGCACAGTAGCTCACACTTGTAATCCCAGCACTTTAGGAGGCTGAGGCTGGTGGATCCCTTGAGCCCAGGAATTGGAGATAAGCTTGGACAACATAGTAAGACCCTGTCTCTGTTACAAAAAAAAAAGAGGAAAAAGCTCCACACAATCAATGTGTTATTCCAGCCCACTCTCCCTCTTGGAGTTATGAGCAGCATATTTACTTTCTTTCTGGGAGAGGAGGACCCTCCCTGTCCAGTGTCACGGGAGGAAGCTGCCCCTCCCTGCTGTTCCACAGCAGCCTGCGCTTATACCCTACTGGGCCTGTCACAGTGTCACTTACAGACCATGGGTTCTCCTAGACTGAGCTCAGTGCCAGTGTTCACTGCTGTCCCCAGAGCCAGGCGTGATGCTGGGGGATTTCTGCACACGGCCCCCTTTCACCCTCCCTCTGCCCTGCCGGGGAGATGCTAGTATCCTCCCCATTTTAGAGTTCAGGATGGGGAGAGCTGGCACCTGCCAACCTCTTCTCCTTTATCAGCCCTCTTCAAGAAGCAGCACATGCATTCTCTCCTTTAATCCTCTTGGCCTTCCCGCTGGGTCATATCCACCCCAATTTGTACATGAGGAAACTGAGGCTCAAGGAAGTTAGGTAACTGGGGAAAGTTCCAGCCAGGTGCGGTCCAGCCCAGAGCTGTTTCCCTGTCCTTTTATTTCATCTGAGCTGTAGGTTTCCTGATCTCCTCCTCCCAGGATGCCGGAACATGGAGAAAATCCCTGCTCCCGGCTGATATCAGAGGCGCCCCCGTGTTTGCCGCTCAGGCCTGCGTGTGTCTGTCTGTCCTGCAGCCCATGCCCTTGGTGGCCCACTCTGGCTGCTCTTCCTGACTTTCTTCGTCCTCATGGGGATCTCCCCTCCCTCCTGGGGAGCAGCAAGCAGAGCCACACTTGGCCTCCTAAGTCTGGGGCCCCGGGCTCTGTACCCAGGCTGGAGGACTTCTGTGCTGGCCTCACCGTGACCTCCGTCTCCAGCCTGCCAGCCAGGGGTGCCCATCGTGTCCTCAGGCCTCTGGCATTCTTCCTTGATGCTGCAGTTCCCCTCTGCTCCTCTGTGACCCTATTGAGTTTCCCCAGGTCCGGCCAACCAAACACTGCCATATGGGGGAGAGTTACATTTCCTGTATATGTGTCAAAATATCTGAGCGGATGTGAAATAGATCAGACATGTATAAAAATAAACTTTTACAGGGTGACTGACTACTCCCCTCCAGGGAGAACCAGCGATTCGCTCTTCATCTGGGGCCCAGAAACTTGGCTGGGGCCTTGGGGACCACTCCCCATGCCTGGTTCCCCACGGCCATCCTGCTTTACTTCCTTGGGCTGGGGGCCAGCTCCTCTCCTGGAAAGCATTCTCCCCAGTGCTCTGCTGGCATGGAAACCCCTCCCCAGCAGGCATGGAGTTAGCAAGTCACCTCTCTGGGCCCCAGTTTCTTGATGGGGGTGGTAGGGGTTGCTTTTTCAGCTCGCCGTTGTCTCTGACAATCCACGACTCTACAACCTGTGAATCCCCAGTCTAGGCTATGGCAGGACCATCCAGTCACCTATTCTGGTTTGCAGGAAGCAACATCCCCAGCCTTATATCAGAAATTTCTCCCTAAATGTAATTCTCGATCATTCCGGACTCAGATGCCACCCCTTGTAGAGAAGTAGGGGAGCGGTCGGTTGTAAGTGGGAGCTTGAGGGGGTACACTGTGGTTTTGGATAGCTCCGGAGATTCCTGCCTTGACCTCTCTGAGACCCTGAAGCAGCTTGGACAGAAGACCCTATCTGTTAACCTGTGTGATTCCTACCAAATCCCATTCTAGGGCTGTTTCTTCCTGTCTGGTAAAGAATCCAGTCTGGCCGTGACATCTGCCTTTGCCCAGCCAAGGGGCTGGAGGGTCCCAGTGCTGAGGACCCAATGCCTGGCACATAAACTTAGTCAGGACCCAGAGGCTGGGTGCTCATTTCTGTTTTCCTGCAACCCCATCCTGGTTGGAGGTCTCTTCTTCCTTCCCAACTGGGCTACCAGGAGGCAGGGAGGGAGGCCAGGGCTACCCCCATGACTCTTCTACCCTGCTTCCTGGCCTCTGGGACATCACTGCAGGTGTACCACTCCCAACAGAGACTGGCATTGATGGGCACCTGCCAGGAACGTGGTGCCCCCAGAGCTTGGGCTGTAGGACTGGCCCTCAGCCTCACTTCAGCCAGGCCTTCCCATCATCTGACCCCTGTCCACTGCCTCTCAGGCCTCCTTTGAGTACCTAGTGTCCAGGCCAATTGCAAATGCCAGAGATAACTTCAGGCCAGCAGTTACTGATTCTGGGGTCCAGGCTTCTGCTGGGTGGGAGACAAAGGGAGGCAGTATTTTGGAGAGGCCAAAGGAGAGGCAGGGCTGATAGCTGGCTCTCTTCTCTCTCTGTAGTTCTCTGCAGGGCAAAGACCCTGTGTAACATTCTTGCCAGCCCCTGCCACCTCCAATTCTGGTGCCAGATGCTCTATACACCCCACCTTACCGTGAGTCCTGTCCCTTCCAAGACACTTACCTCTAAATCAGGTCCCTGTTAATGAAAGTAATGGGGTGACTTGTCTGTGGGTCCTAGGAGCATTTATTAGGTAATATACTTAATGTACAAAAGGTAGTGCATTGTGATATTCTTGCAGTGAAGGAGGCACTTCAGGGCAGAAGCTTATATTGGTGACCCCTGGGATGGCCATCAGCTAGGATTTGAGGCTGCTGGTCCAACAGGTAGTCACTTGGGTTTTGATACCAGGAATGACTCCACTGAAGTAGTTCTGATGGCCTACTATGGAGCTTGAGGCAGCCCCTGATCAGGCCAGTTTTTCCATACAGTCCATGCACAGCAGGGATGCAGAAGTCTCGGCTCCAGGAAAGACTTTTGTGAAGGTGACGGCCCTGCCTGTTTCCTGGCTGCCTCGCCTCTCGCTCCTTTGCTGCACTCCCGCTCACCGAGTCCCACACTTCCACATGGACTTGCGTGTGCTGGGTCCTCAGTCAGGGCATCCTTCTTCATCAGGGCAACTCCTGTTCCCCCTTCACACCCACCCAAGCTCCCTCCCAGGTGAAGCCTGTGATCAGGCCCCACCTCCTGCTAGAGTTAGAACTTCTTTGCCTCCATAGTAAAGTTTATGCATGGTGCTAAAATGACAAGTTTATGTGTCCTCCTACAGGGACGTGTCTTACTATCCTGTTCCTGCCTCAGTGCTAGGCGATGTCTGTGCTCAGACCATGGCCCCTAAAAGGAGGGCAGGTGGATGGCTGGTGATCTGCAGGAGGAGGGGGCTGGTCCCCACGTGAGACCTTGTGCCCAGGCCCCAGGCTCCCTTGGTTGGTGTCAGCCGCTGAAACTGGCTGGTGAAGTCACCAGTGACATCTAGTGGTCACAGCAGGCTACAGCCCGGCGAGGTTTTCCAGCAGTTGTGAATTCCATGTGGGCTCTGGAGCCAGGTTTCTGAGCTGCTCCCAGCCAGTGTCTGACTTCTCCAGGGCTCCAGGACACCAGCAGAGGGCAGGACTTAGGTTGTCTGGTGTGAGGACCGAGGACTTTCAGATGTTGGACTGCCCACTGTCAGCCAGCGAGGGCTAGGACTGTAAGTGATGTCCCCTGGGCTTCTGTGGTCCCATGGAGATCTGCTGCCTTCCTCCTGCTCCAGCTCCTTGGCCTTGCAGGCCCCAGGCTCAGGTTCACCTGGCCCTTGGCTCCCTGAGACCCGGGGAGGGAGGAGGCTTTAGGGCCCTCATGGGAGAAGCCAGAGACCCATTTTGGTGCAACTGCTGAGACAGCCAGTGCCAGTCAGTGGATGAGGGGCAGAGAGTGGGCCACACCTACTGAGCACCTACTGTGTGCCAGGCACTGTGGAGGGCAGCCTGGGTCAGGGGCCACCTAAAGAGCTCCCAGTCCTGTCCTGTGCTAGGCCTGACAGGGCACAAAGCAGCCCTTTTCCTCATCAGCAGCCCTGATGACAGCGACAGGAGGTGGCACAGGCTGAGTGGGGTCTCCAGCAGCAGAGTGGTGGGCCTGGGGCAGCCCTTGCCACAGGGCTGTGTCTGGGGACCTGCCAGTCTTCACCTCACCATTGCAGGTGCAGGCACATCATAGGCGTTCAGGACACACTGTTGAGTGATGTGGGTACATGGGCTGGAGGCAGCAGGCTGTGCTGGGGACCACAGCTTTGTGCTCTCAGCTTCCCAGATTCCACTTTCTCTGCTCAAGTTTCCCCATGAACCATTTGCAGACTGTAAGGAGAGCGGGGAGAAGGACCGTGTTCTTAGAAGGGAGGCCTGCAGCGCTACTGACTGCACTTGGTTTGCATGAACTGTCCCTTCCTGCTCCTGCTTCTCCCGCTCCCCCAACCCCAGTTCTTTCCTTTTCTACCTTCTTCCCTGGTGCTGCTCCCCTGCCTGAACTTTTTTATTTCATCCGCTTTTCCTCGTGTCCCTTCTGCTGTTCTCTCCTTTCCAAGCACTTCCTGTACTCAGCTTTCTTATTTTCCATTCCCTCTCTGTTTCTCTGTCTTGCTTTTGCCCTCCCCTGTCTCCCCAGGTTCTGCTCCATCCCAGGCACCTTCCTTGGAAGGCCAGCCTGACATCATAAAGTACAATAACTTGATCATTTGCCAGGGAGTGAGGTGGGCAGAGGCCATAGTTTATCTTCTATATGAGCCTTTCCTGTGGCCCCTGGGAATGGTGGTAAACTTCCCACCTCCTGGAGCCCCCTTAGCAGTCAGCAAAGGCCTCTCTCCCTGCCAACCTGTGCAAGCAGTGGGGCCACCCCGGCCTGTGGGGATTCACACTTTGGGCACAGTTCCAGGCACAGTGGAATCTTCCTTCACTATTGAGGGGTGACAGTAAGAGCTGCCATTTACATTTATAAATTAAATCTATACGCCTGGATGTCTTCATGGGTCAGATGCTATGTTAGGTTCTGGGGGCATGCCCTGCCTATTTTGACCCTCACAGCAACCCTGCAAGGGAGGCTGGGCAGTGACCACACTCCCGTTAGACAGAGGAGGAAAATGGGGCTCGAGGAACAGGATTGCTCAAGGCAGGCCCCAGGCCGGCAGCTGGACACTTGGCTTTTATCCTGAGGAGTTCATACCCTCAGCATTCAATGTCCAGTTTGTCTGCTCAGGAGATTGCAAAGGGCTTCTGAGGAACCCAGATGTTCACAGACCTATTCCAAAGCACCCTCCGACGCCCATCCATTTCCCTGCCAGACACTGTGCTTGTTTCCCAGTGACACAAATTGCATTTGCAGTTGTTTTCAAGAGGGGTCCAAGCCTAATACTATCCAGCACTGTCTGCACACATTGATTCCTTTCCCCAAGTCACCAGACCCACTCATTCCCAATAATCTTCCCCCACTAATTATGGCAATCATTGTCTGATTGCATGTTCCGATTACACAATTACATTTTCTAATGCTAATTGCATAATTATCACAAGCAATTACATGGGAAAACATAAAATTTCCAGGCTCCAAATGTGATTTGAGGGTCCAGCAAGGTGCCTCCACTGTCACCCTAGGAAAGGCAGTGGGGTCTCCTGGGCATAGACACAGGGGCTGGGTAGTGACCATCTCTCTTAGCTTCTCTAGGCACAACTAATTCTGAAGCTTCTGTCTTCATGGCCCAACTAGGACTCTCTAGAACAGGTAGCCTGGTTTAGAAAGTGTGACCCAGCAGATATAATTCTCTAAGCCCCGGTCACAAGGGCATCTGCCTGCACACAGCCGCTGGTCTTGGAGAAACAAAGCCTGAGCTGTGCTGCTCATGTGCTTCTAGAAGCCCAGGCCCAGTGTGTCTTCTGCAGCGGCTTCCAGTGTCCTAGGCAACATCTGGCTGGGTGGATGGGTCAGAGGAGGGGATGCTGGAGGCAGGCAGTTGATTTTCATCTTTCTGCTCTGCTCAGGGCATCACCCATGGTGTCACCCCAATCCTGTCCATCTGATGGTTTGTCCACCACAAAGTCCTCCCCTCTCGAGGCTGGGAGTGCCCACATGCCAAGGAGAAACCTCATCCATCCCCTTGCTCCCTCTGCAGGGAGGCCCTGCAATCAGAGAGTCCACAGGTCTCCCCCACACTGTATGTACAGGTACATTTACAAATTCTATCTTATTTCAAATGCACCAGAGGAGCTGGCTATTTAAAGAAATGCTATACAAGATCCTTTGGTAAAGACTGGCCTCACTTTCTGATTGATTTTTTATGTAATTTTGTATTTTCATCTCTCTAGGGCAGGAGGTGGGGGTGAGAGAGAGGCTGCAGGTGGGTTTATATCTTTCCACAGCCTGCTGCACTGGACCTGCCCTGCATGCCCCTGGATGGCTCAGCATGTCTCAATTTTATCTTCTTCATTTGACAAGCAGGTATTCAAGGCATTCTGTGTACCAGGCTCATGGTGGAAATGTGGGATCCAAAGGCAGAGAAGACCTAGTCCCAGTCTCTGAGAGCTAATGAGCGAGACACAGATGTGTGCTAGGTGCATTCACATAAGTATGTTCAAGGGGAGCAATGGTTGCATGCAGGGAGGTGGGATTATCTCTTCCCAGGGCTGGGGAAAGCAGCGAAGCCTTCATGGAGGAGGTGATTTTAAACCTGAAGTTTCTTTTTTCTTTTTTTTGTCCTTTTTTTTTTTTTTTTTAAAGAGGCAAGATCTTCTTATGTTGTCTAGGCTGGCCTTGGACTCCTGAGCTCAAGCCATCTTTCTTTCTGCCTTGGTTTCCCAAGTAGCTGGGACTATAGGCGTGCATTAACCTGAGTTTTGAAGGATGAGTTGGAAGAGTTCAAATGGGACAAGCAAGTAGAGGAAATGCAGATTGGTGTGGCTACAGTGGAGGATGCTAAGTGAGGAGACATGAGGCTGGGTGACAAGCAGGGCTCAGCCAAGGAGGTTGGTTTTGATCCCAAAAGCAGAGGAAACTAAACTGGATGGTGTTACTCAGAGGAGTACACAACCTTGCTTTTATTTTGGGAAGATCCCCTTGGCTGTGGTATGAATGAACCCAAGGTGGTAGGACTGGTGGAGGAGATGAACTATGTGCTGGAGGGAGTTGACAGCCTGAACCGGTGGGTGGTGGGGATGCAGAGGAGGAGGAGTGGATTTTGGAGGCATTTTCAGGGAAGAAGGGAAATAACAAGGGGGCTCATTTAGTAGGGGAAAGGAGAGGAGGAAGGAAGTGACGAAGGGACAGAAGGTCAGGGAATTCCTGACTTGTGAGCTCTAGTTTCCCTATGGACTAGAATATAAGTCACCCGGCAAGAGTGAACATGGGGCTGGGGTGAGGGGTGAGGGCCAGCTGAGTTTGTGGCATCCATGGATATTTTCTCTTTTTCTTTTTTTTTTTTTTTTTTGAGACGGAGTATCTTTCTGTCGCCCAGGCTGGAGTGCAGTGGCGTGATCTTGGTTCATTGCAACCTCTGCCTTCCAGTTTCAAGCCATTCTCCTATCTCAGCCTCCTGAGTAGCTGGGATTACAGGTACATGCCACCACGCCCAGCTAATTTTTGTATTTTTAGTAGAGACGGGGTTTCACCAGGTTGGTCAGGCTGGTCTCGAACTCCTGACCTCGCTATCTGGCTGCCTCAGCCTCCCAAAGTGCTGAGATTACAGGCATGAGTCACGGCGCCCGGCCCCATGGCTATTTTTACCAGCTACCCTTGGCTGCTAGGTTCAGAAGACAGGGACAGAGCTTGCAGCCACCTTTGGGCAGAGGTCAGGGCTGGGTACTGCGGAAGGGCAGTTCAGGAAAGTCCAAGGATGTTGACAACAGCATCATGCCACTGTAGCTTCCAGGCAGGTGGAAAAGGAAAGGAGGTTAGATGGGAGGGAGGGAGAGGGTGAGTGAGAAGAAGGGCACAGTCAAGCACAGAGCTGGTAAGAGTTGAGGGGATCCCTGACAAAATCAGCCCACTGGCTGTGAGATGTTATTCAGGTCTTCTCCAAGGTTGCTCAATTCTAAAATGAGACAATACTTTCCTCCCAGGCTTAAACGTGACAACATATGTAAAGGGCTTGACCCAGAAGGCCTTCAGCAATGCGTTGCACTGAAAACTGCCAAATGCAACAGAAGTTGCAGACACAGAGGAGGCCCAATCAGTATCCTCTTTCATATTCACCTTTGAGCTGAGGGTGCCTGCTCAGGGCCTGGGCCACAAAAGGCACTGAGCAGAGATTTGTTTAGGAGGCAACATGAGGCACCAGTGAAGACATGAGCAATGCTGCCTGCTTGCTATAGGATCAGCCAAGCCTCCACTTTCTCCTCTGGCAGATGGAGATCATGGCAGTGCCTGCCTCGTAGGTTGAGGGGATTCAATTAGGCAGGCCTGTGATGCAGATGCTGTTGGTGGTCCTGCCTCATCACCTCAGCACTCACGTTCCTGAAGGCCCAATGGCTTCCTACTTTTCTCTGATCACAGGAGCATGCTGCTCACACCTATGGACCAGAAGTGCCAAGGAGGTAGCACTGCCATTGGCCAAAGACAGGAGTCAGGGCATAAAGACACAGCTTCAGCCAGGTGCGATGGCTCACACCTGCAACCTCAGCACTTTGGGAGGCCAAAGCAGGCAGATTGCTTGAGTCCAGGAGTTCGAGATCAGCCTGGGCAGCATGGAGAAACCCGTCCCTACTAAAAATACAAAAATTAGCCAGGCATAGTGGCGTGCAGCTGTAGCCCCAGCTACTTGGGAGGCTGACACAGGAGAATTACTTGAACCCAGGAAACGGAGGTTGCAGTGAGCCAAGATTAAGCCACTGCATTCCAGCCTGGGCAACAGAGTGAGACCCTGTCTCAAAAAACAAAAAACAAAAAAACACAAAAATCCACACCTGGTGCAACTCAGGTGTGTTCCATGCAACTTCCCAGAGCTCCCCAGCAGGATAACATACTAGTTGCCCACAATGGCAGCCTGCTCATGAATGCACGTTCTGATTTCCCTCCTTTCCTCATCTCACTTCCTCACTCCCCTCCTGGTGCCTCCAGGGATCACCTCCTAATTGAGTATTTGTGCCCAAATCCCTGTCTCAGGGTCTGCTGCCGGGAAGCCCAATCCAAGAGAGCTTGTAAAGTGCTTGACAGAAAGAGGACACTTGATAAATGTTAGCCGGCTCACTAGTGTGAAAGTGAAGGCAGAAGGCATCCATTTGAATATGACTGTCTCCCCAGGTCCAGGTGCTGGCACAGAGATGGCACCTAATACACATGTGTTGAAGAAATCGATAGACATGCTCCTCCCGCCACCCTTCCCTTTCCCGCCCTCCCTTTTCCTAGTCTCACTCTCCTTTCTCTCAGTCCCACATTTTCTCTCCTGGTGCTCTTTGTCTCCTCTCATGGAGGAAGGATGGTCTGGGCCCAAAACCCCTCTGCTGTCCCTAAAGTTCCACTCCGGAAATGAGCCCTCCTGCAGCATTGTGACATCACTGTGCACTAGCCAATGGCTGCCTGCCTAAGCTGGGTTCCTGGTCTCCTGGGACCACTAGCCCTCTGTTGATAGGGAGAAGCCAACATCTCCTGCAGGACCCCCTAATCTTCAGGGCAGCTCCCAGAGCATGGGTCCCTCCTGATTCCACTGTTAGCCTGATGTTCCTCACAGTCAAGCTGCTCCTGGGCCAGAGATGCAATCTGAAGGTGTCAGGGCAAGAGAGTGTATCCACGCTGAAGAAACTGGTGTCCAAGCGGCTGAAGGTGCCTGAGGAGCAGCAGCACCTGCTTTTCCGCGGCCAGCTCCTGGAGGATGACAAGCGCCTCTCCGACTACTGCATTGGGCCCAATGCTTCCATCAATGTCATCATGCGGCCCTTGGAGAAGACGGCGCTAAAAGAGGCCCACCAGCCCAAGACCCAGCCCCTGTGGCACCGGCTGGGACCTGTCCTAGCTAAACACTTTGAACCACAGGATGCCAAGGCTGTGCTGCAGCTGCTAAGGCAGGAGCACGAGGAGCGCCTGCAGAAGATAAGCCTGGAGGACCTGGAGCAGCTGGCCCAGTACCTCCTGGCAGAGGAGCAGCATGTGGAGCCAGCTGGAGAGAGGGAGCTCAAGGCGAAGGCACAGCCTCAGAGCTCCTGCGACATGGAGGAGAAGGAGGAGGCAGCAGCTGATCAGTAAACGGGCCATCCTACCCATTTGCACTCTAGAATTCTCCCGGCCTCATCCTTATGTGTTCCCTGGTGACTTTTCCTACTACTTCCTGCTGGTGTGGATGCGTCCACACCCCTTTTTGAACCTTCCAAGCAGCTGGAGGGTTTTTGGATCCCTGTCCCCTCTTGGGCCTGAGGTCCTTCCTCTGAAATCCAGAGTGACCCGACCCTCATCACCATCCTTCCCCCAGAAGGGTTCTGATCACCGGAGGGCAGCCCCAAAGGCCACAGTCCCCTCCTGTGCCGGCAGCTTTGCCCACACACACCCAGCAGCTCCCCAGGCTGAAAGCAGCCCTGGCCCAGGGTCTCCATGGTTCTAGGCAGACCCTCTTTCTCCTTTGCAACAGAAAGACAATGTGAGTTCGTTTTCCTCCATCCTCAGACCATGACGTGTCCCCTAGGCTCCCCAGCAGCCAAGAGGAGAGGAATGTCAGGTAGCTGCCCCTTGCCTTCTGGGTGAGGCTGTCCCTGATGTTCTCCTGCTTGTGCTTCCAGCTTAAGGGACAGGCACAGCAGAGGTGGGATTGGGAGGAGGGCATCTACCGGGTGCCAGTCCTGGAGCCCTCAGGGAGACAGGCACAGACCAAGAATAGCAGGAAACTGAGCCTTGGGCAGAAAAAGAGTTCAGCAAAGTCACACACTCCCTGTGGCCAGCGTGAACAGAGCCATGCCCCACCCTCCCAGACTGATCAGTCAGTAGGTATCACAGCTCACAATACCTGCCAGCGCTGCCAAAGGCTCCCTGGAAGGAAAAATGGTATCGTCAGTGAGGATCCTTGCCCTCACAGAGCACGCAGCCTAGATGCAGAGAACTGGTATACACAAGAAAAAAGTGGTGACATGAAACTAGAGTCTAGCCTCTGTGACTGAATGCCCGGCGCCTCACAGGGCCCTGGGTTCAGCATAGAGTGGCCAGTCCCCTGCAGACTACAAGGAAAGCCAGGCCCTTTACTCTGTTCTTGGAGTGAGAGAGTGGCCCTTGCAGAGGCTGAGGAGTCCCACACTCTGTGTGTGGGTGGGAGGAAGCGGGGAGCTGTGGTCCCCTGTTCACTGCTGAAGCCCCTGAAATGCTGTTATTGCAAAAGTTTCAGCCCTGAGTGATGGGGATGGAGGGGAGGGGTGGAGGAAAATGTCTTGAACAAGCAGGGCCCCCTTCCCTAGAAAGCATTCTGTCCTTGGCCCGCAGGCCCCTCGTCCTCTCTTCCAGTCCTAGTCCAGCTGTGTGGCCATGGGTAACCTGCTTTTCCTGTCTGATGCTCAGGTTTCCCACCTGTTACATGGGCATCCTTATAATAGCATCTACTTACCCCATGAGGGTTTGTGAGGGGGGCAAAGACTGTCCAACTGGGAGGGACGTCTTCTAGCAGTGAGCTTAGCGGCAGTGACAAGGATGGATGCGGAAAGCATTCTGTTTGTGGGAGCCTGCTTAGCAGCCAGCATTGCCTCACTTCCCAGAATAAGACAACCTCGTTCAGCTTATGGCCCAGCTCCTTTCCCGGTGTCCCACCCTCTGTCCCAGCCAAGAGAGGAAACCAGGGGCACTGAGGAGACTAATGACCTCTCCCTGGGGCACCAAGGACCCAGCACGCACTGGCTGCAACCAGCACTCCCAGGCTGGGGTTTAGGGAGCCCCAGCCTGCTCCTTGGTTCCTGTCCTGGTCCTGCTCCTGCGCCCTGCGTCCTCAGCAGGGGAGCCCTCTTGACAGTTCTGTGAGTGTTTTTATGCTGGGTCTGTGCCATTTGCCAAGGGAGATGAGCCTGTTATCTTTACATTAGGGGAACTAATAGCCCATTTCCCAGGAAATCCGTGAGCGATAAAAATAAGTGGGCCGTTTTATTCCTTTTGCTGAGAAGCTGGCATGAAGGACAGGGGAAGCCTTTGTTTTCTCTCTAGTTAGTGGGAGTGTCAGGGCTGGCTGAGAGCAGGCCAGGAGAGGCAGTCACCTCCACTGTCTGTCCCCAGCACTGCAGGGGAGGATGTCTCCAGTCCCAAACGGGGAAGAAGGAAAGTTGGTCTGCTCTTCCATGCACCTCCCACTACTGACTTCCCCCTTCCCAAGGGCCCTGCTGCCTCTGTTCCTCCCTTCAAAAGCAGGAGACGATGCACTGTCACTTGGAACTTAGCAGGAACTTGCATCTGTGTGTCACTGCTCCTAGGAATAGTCTTACTCAGTGCTGTGTTTCTCAATGAGAGGTGACAGGTGTTGTCCCTTAAAGGATGTTGTTATAGTCATCAGAGAACAGAAGTTAGGGGTGTATTGAGGGGCTAGGGGCAGGATCAACCCCTAATACTCCAGCGATGGGTTTGGATCCCATCTGTGTTGAGAACCCTAGCTCTTGGGCTGCCTGCCATGGGACCCCTCACCGTGCCTAGTTTTGCCCTATTTCAAACTGAAGCCTGTACTAGTGCATGCGTTGAAGGCTCCCTATTTCCTTTCTGCTTCACTAGGGGGAAGGCACTTTTTCTAAACTTCAGCCTTGGGCAGAAACTCTTCCCCCTAACTCCCCACAGCACTTCTCCCCTACCTACCCTACAGATAACAATTTTGCTCATATTGGGGGCATTTCAGGACACCCACCACATCCAGTAGCCAGCTTTGTGTTTCTATCCACAAATCTAGCTTCTCATCCAAGCTCCTTCCTGGGTCACCTGCAGGCCAACACCCCTCAGTCCACTGGTCCATGGCAAAATAGTCTTTCTGATGGAAATAGGCAGAGCATCCTGGCCCATGTGCTATTTAGTCAGTCCTTTGCTTTTCGATCAATAAACGTATATGGGCCTCTGTCTCAGTCTGTTTGCGCTACTGTAATAAAATACCTTAGACTGGGTAATTTACAAACAACAGAAATTTGTCGTTCACAGTTCTGAAGGCTGGGGTTCCTGAGAGGAGGGTGCCAGCAGATGTGGTGTCTGGAGAGGACCTGTTCCTCAGTGACAACGCCTGCTGTGTTTCCTCACATTGCAGAAGGACAAACATACTCCTTCCAGTCTTTTTTTTTTATGATAGGGTCTCCCTCTCTCACCCAGGCTGGGGTGCAGAGGCGTGATCTCAGCTCACTGCAGCCTTGACTTCCCAGGCTCAGGTGATCCCTCCACCTCAGCCTCCCAAGTAGCTGGGACTACAGGTGCACACCACCACACTCAGCTAATTTTTGTATTTTTTGTAGAGACAGGGTTTCATCACATTGCCCAGGCTGGTCTCAAACTGCTGGGCTCAAGTGATCTGCCCATCTTGGCCTCCTGAAGTGCTGGGATTACAGGTACTAATCCCATTCATGAGGATGAGCCGTTGTGATTAATCACTTCCCCAAAGTCCCTACCTCTTAATACTACCACACTGGGGATTACGTTTCAACATGTGAATTTTGGGGGACACCAACATTCAGACCACAGCATCCTACCATGTGATAGGTTTTGTGCTGAGATTTAGGCTGGTAGACAAGAGTCCTGTCTCCTGGACAGACAGTAGTGCACCCCCTGCTGTCCCTTGCAGCATGGTGCAGCAGAGGGGCTTCGGAAACCCCTGACCTCCAGTCCTGGCCTCTAAATAGGATACGGTGATGTGTTCGTAGGTAGCTGTGTTGCTTTTACCACTAGTCCTGAAAGATGGGGCAGGCAGTGGTGTGTCAGGATGAAGTCTTGCAGATACGGAAGAAGCTTTCAATGTTCCAGGGCTCCAGAAACCCCGGATGCCTGATTTTAGAAGCAAATCCAGTCCTCTCCTCTCTTTCCACTCTGACTTGCTCCCCTCCATCAGTCTTTGTTCAGCGTGAAATGAGATTTTAGTTATCATATAAAGCTTCCAGCCATTTTAAACTGGGGAAGAGAGGCCTGGGTAGAAGGAAGTGGAGGGCAGGGCTGCACCTCCTCAGAAAAACAGCAGACTCCGGTTGAGGTGTCTGAGGGAAGACATGGTGACATTGTATTGAGATGTACACAGACAGGATGGGTGGGCCCTGGGCATCTTCCTTCTGTGCTGGATGGGCAGGCTCTGGGCATCTTCCTTCTGTGCTGGGAGAGGTGCTGTTATAATGGGCAAGGACTAGGGTAGAATGTTAGTGGTTTGTTGTTGTTGTTGTTGTTTTTGAGACAGTGTCTTGATCTGTTGCCCAGGCTGGAGAACAGTGGTGTAATCATGGCTCACTGCAGGAGCCTTGAACTCCCAGGCTCAAGCAGTCCTCCCACCTCAGCTTCCTGAGTAGCTGGGACTACAGGTGTGCACTACATGCCCAGATAATTTTTTAAAATTTTTCTTTCATAGAGATGGTCTTGCTCTGTTGACCAGGCCAGTTTCAAATCCCTGGCCTCAAGCAATCCTCCTGTCTAGACCTTCCAAAGTGCAAGATTACAGCTGTGAGCCACTGCACCCAGTTCAGTTTCTATTTCTCTATCTGGGACTTAGCTTGAACACAACTTTGCTTTTGCTAAATGAAAAATATTGACGCCATAATAAATGCAGTAAGCTCTCTTGGACGCAGTTCTAAAACTGTTGAATTCTTCATACTGTGGGGTGGCCCCATTAATAAGAGAATCACTGCAAATGGAAGTCCAGAAGTACTGAGTCTAGGTCTTCACATCGGGACTAGTTTGACAAAAGCACTGGCTGTGAAATGGAATGATCAGGCCGTCCCCTGAGTAGGTGCACTCTGACAGCCAGAGATCCCAGTGTGGGAAGCCCTGCACTGGACATGGACCTGGGACCCAGTCTTGGCTCTACCATTTGCCTTGAGCCTCGGACAAGTCACTTCATATCTCTGGACCAGTGACTCCCTCATTTGCAAAATAGAAGAACGGATTGGACTTGACCCCTAAAGTACCTTCTGACACTAAGGTTCTGTGATGGTGTGAAGTCATGAACAGGAGCTGCCGATGCCCCAGGCTGGGGCAAAGAAACAGGAGCTGGCCCTCACGGGGGCACTGTGAGGCCTTGAACACACATCAGGGATGGCCGTTTATTATGAGGATAGACAATGGCGGGATGGTCAGGATGACTTGCTACCAAATAGCATGGACAATATAAATGCATTTTTGTAATGAAATATGAAGCTCAAAATCATACAAAACAACATTATAGATATTATTTAGGGACATATGCCTAAGAAAACTTAATAAATGTTTGGTAGGAAGGGAAATGCAACTAAGGAAACTTTCACGAGGGCTTCAGTTATAAAGTTTATTGTGTCAAGTGGTGGGTACATGGGTGTTAGTTTTCTATTACTGTACAACGAACTATAGTCATCCCTTAGTATACACAGGGGATTGGTTCCAGAACCACATCCCCTCCCCGCTTTATACCCAAATCCACACATACTTAAGTGGGCCCCGAGGAACTCGAGTGTACAAAAAATCAGCCCTCTATATACACGGGTTTTGCATTTTGTGAATATTGTATTTTAAATTTGCAGTTGGTTGGAAAAAATTCATGTATAAGCAGATCTACTCAGTTCAAACCCATGTTGTTCAAGGGTCAACTGTACTGCAAATTTAGCAGTTTAAAACAACACGCGTTATCTCACAGTTCAGTGCCTTGTCTTACCTGGGTCCTCTGCTTAGGGTCTTAGGCTGCTGCTGTGAAGATATTGACTGGGCTGTGTTCTCCTCTGCAGGCCTGGCAGGGGAGGAATTGGCGTCCAAATTCCTGTGGTTGGCAGAATTGATTTTCTTGCAGTTGTGGGACTGAGGGTCTGGGCTTCTTGCTGGATGTTGGTGGGAGGTCACCCACAGTTCCTAGAGGCTGCCTGCAGTTCCTTGCCACGTGAGCTTTTCTAGCATGGCTGCTTGCTTTAGCAAGGAGAATTTCTAGAGTTAGCTGGCAAGGCCAAGTCTTCCACAACATAATGTAATCATGGGAGTGACGCCCCACCACGTTTGCCAGTTCTATTAGTTAGAAGCGAGTCATAGGCCCTGCCCACATTCAGAGGGAAGGGATTATACAAAGACTTGGATACCAGGAGGTGGAGATCACGGGGGCCCTCCTTATATTCTTTCCAGTGCCGTAGGTGTTGATTATGTCATTACATAATTTTGTATGTACAGAACCATGATTCATAAACCAATTAAAGTGGTCTGCGGCCCGGGAGCTGTGGGAACATAGCGTAGATGAGGAGGGACTGCTCTCAGATGTGGTCAGGCAGACTTCAAGGTAGCATCTGAGCTGGTGACTACCAAGTGACTTTTCCTGACACCCAGGGGCCCACATTTACACCTGGAGAATTGTTACTTGGCTCAACATGCCCAGCATATGACCTTGCTGGATGCCTCATGACACCCAGAGACATATGGACACACCCGAGGCACATATCCACAAACACACAGACAACCCCTCCCAACACCTCAAACCCGAAGCATGGGGGTCTACAGTGGCAGAGCCGGGTTTGCCGTAGTGAACTTTAGGTTCAGCGGCACTTATGGTGTCAGTGGTCCAGACCTTGCCTTTTGGATTTTAGGCTGTTAGAGCCCCACTGACTCAGCCCAGCCCAGGCAGTCCAGCCAGAAGATCTCACAGAGCAAATTCAAGGACAGAAGAGGAAGACTTTACGGATTCAAGTTCAGGAACTGCTAGGGCTGCAGGAAGAAGTCACTTGGACCACCTTTGCTATCTTTAAGTGATGCATCATGTAGTCAGGACAGGAGTGTTCATAAGAGTTTGCAGAGAGGTCTCCAAGCATATGGAGATGGATCCATGTGTGCACACATTCACGCATTGGTTTCTAGTAGACTTTCAAGGGTATCTGCACATGCACATCAGTCCATGTATGTCTGAGGGCAGAGACCGCCTTCTCTGTGTGAACTCTCCAAGGTGGCATGTTTGCTTTCCTGATTCCTGCTGCAGTCTGGCTCACTCTCCCTGTGCTCTGGGCTGGACTTGGGTGCTGCTAGCCTGTGGCAGAGGAGTGGCCAGAGGGCAGGCTGCCCTGGCTCCTGCTGCCGAGTCAGCTATAACTCATGGAGGCAGCTGAGGCATGAACAGCTGCAAAGCCCACTTCCTGGTGCCTCTGGAGCAGATGGTGCTCCCTACTGGCTGCTTCGCTCTACTTCTCTCTTAGGTCACCTTTCTCCTTTCTCTGTATTTTTTGCTTTTCTTCTTGTACCTCTTCACTACCATTTCTCTCCTGTCCTCTCTAGTCACATTTGGGGCTACTTTGGCTGCATTGTATGGCTATCTGGGTGCTTCCTTTCAGTTCTTTCTCTTTCTGTTCCTTATATCACTTTCTATCCACGCCCTGCCCACCTTTCTTTCTCCCATTTCTTTCAGCCATCAGTAGCTGCCCTTCTGTTAAACAGCATCATCACCACCATCACCATCACCATCACCACCATCACCACCACAACTATCATGATCATCACCATCACTACCACCATCACCATCACCACCATCATCACCACCACCACCACCACCACCACCACCATCACTACCATCACCACCATCGACACCACCACCACAATCTCCACCACCACCACCATTACCACATCACCACCACCATCACCACCACCACCATCACTACCATCGACACCACTATCGACACCACCATCACCACCACCACCATCATAACCACCACTATCACCACTACCACCATCTCCACCACCACCATCACCACTACCACCACCACAATCACTACCACCATCACCACCATCACCACCACCACCACCATCACCATCACCACCATCACCATCACCATCACCACCCACTACCACCACCACCACCATCACCACCACCACCATCATGATCACCACCACCACCATCACCACCATCACCATCACCACCCACTACCACCAACACCACCACCATCATCACTACCATCACCACCACCACCACCATCACCACCACCACCATCACCACCACTATCACCATCACCACCACCACTACCACCATCACCATCACCACCATCAACACCACCACCACCACCACCACAATCATCACCACCATCACCACCACCACCATCATCACCACCACCATCACATCACCACCCACTACCACCACCACCACCACCACCATCACTACCATCACGACGACCACCACCACCATCACCACCATCACCATCACCACCACCACCACCATGATCACCACCACCATCACCACCATCACCACCACCACCCACTACCACCAACACCACCACCATCACTACCATCACCACCACCACCACCACCACCATCACCATCACCACCCACTACCACCAACACCACCACCACCATCACTACCATCACGACCACCACCACCATCACCATCACCACCCACTACCACCACCACCACCATCACTACCATCACCACCACCACCACCATCACCATCACCACCATCACCACCAGCACCACCACCATCACCACCACTGCCACTGCCACCACCATCACCATCACCATCACTACCACCACCCACTACCACCAAAACCACCCCCACCATCACTACCATCACCACCATCACCCCCACCACCACCACCACCGTCACCACCACCATCACTGCCACCACCATCGCCACCACCGCCACCACCACCACCATCACCACCACCACTATCACCACCACCACCACTACCACATCACCATCACCACCACCACCATCACCATCAGCACCACCACCATTACCACCACCACCACCACCACCAGCACCACCGCCACCACCAGCACCACTACCATTGCCACCACCATCATCACCATCACTACCACCATCGCCACCACCATTGCCACCACCAACACCACAATCACCACCACCACCACCACACCGCCGCCATCACCACCACCGCCACTACCACTGCCACCAACACCACCATCGTCACCACCACCGCCACCACCACATCACCGCCATCACCATCACCACCACCACCATCACCACCGCCACCGCCACCACCATCACCACTACCACCATCACCATCACCACCATCACCATCGCCACCACCATCATCACCACCACCATCACCAGCACCACCATCACCACCACCACCGCCACCACCACCACCATCACCACCATCACTGCCACTACCATCACCATCACCACCACTACCATCACCACATCACCACCACCACCACCGCCACCACCACCATCACCGCCACCACCAGCGCCACCACCACCATTGCCACCACCACTGCCGCCGCCACCATCACTGCCGCCACCAGCGCCACCACCACCACCATTGCCACCATCACCACCACCACCACCGCCGCCGCCGCCACCACCATCACCACCACCACCACCGCCGCCACCACCATCACCACCACCACCATCGCCACCACCGCCACCATCACCACCGCCACCATCACCACCGCCACCATCACCGCCACCACCACCATCACCACCACCACCGCCACCACCACCATCACCACCACCATCACCACCGCCACCATCACCACCAGCACTACCAACACTACCATCACCATCACCACCAACACCATCACCACCACCACCACCATCACCGCTACCACCAACACCATCACCATCACCACCACTACCATTACCAGCAGCAGCAGCAGCAGCAGCAGCAGTAGCAGCAGCAGCAGCTCTTCTCGTTGTCCTCTTGTGTGTCCTCTTTGTTTTATTTTCCCAGACTCACAGTGAGCAGGCATGTGCAGGGATTCAGAACCCACTAGCTTTGAGTATGTGCCTGACCCCTCAATCCCCACTCACTTACAGTACTTGTTCGTAAGTACCCATAGCCAGCCCAGTGCTCCAGTACAATAAAAAATGGTCTTATTGTATGCATGCACCTATTTGCTGATGTATACCCCTGAACAGACGTGACACATACCCAGAGAAGGGGCACAGACACCTGCACATTCTGGGCCACACATACACTGGGGGCATCTGACCAGGCAATCTCCCACAGCGACAGCAGACAGCAGGGTGGGTGCTGGGTTCCTGCGCTTCCTCCCATGGCTCTGCCCCTGCCAGCCCAGCCCTCGTTCTCCTGCAGTTCCTCCTGGTTCTTCCCCAGGGATGCTGTATGGCCCTGCTGGGTTCCAGGGCTGTAAATCCCCTCTGGAAGGGACTGTAACCTGAGGAGCCAGCAGGAAGCCTGAGCCCCCCGGATGGCTCCTACCTAACCCTCTGCTCCCTCCGACAGCATTTCCCATCACTGTGATTTAAGGGCTCCCTGGCAGCCTTTAGCAGTTCCCAGTGCCCTTGTAGAAGGGTGATAAATCTGAGGTAACTACTGTCGGTGGCTGGTCATAAACCCGTCACGGCCTGCTGCAGTGGGGCCAGGCCTGCCTGCTACAGCCCGGTGGAGTCTGTCTTGTCAGCCAGTCGCCCTTGGATGAGTCCCAGGGCACCCGTGCCTGGGACATTATTTATGAGCCTCAGACCCCAGGATCAAAGTTGCTGTCCATCAGAGAGGGTAGGGCGGCCCTGCTGGTCCCTCCTCTCACCCAGACAACCTCAGGCTGCTGCTGCTACTTAACCTTGAACGGTAACACGTTAGACAAAGCCTCAGTACTCCTGGCTTCCCCTGAACCCGCTTCCCCACCATCTCCAAGTGCACCCCACCTTCTGCACCCATCAGGACAAGGAGTCTGGGGGAACTTTGGTGACAGAGTTGGGGCCAGGGCTTCAGCTGGAGAGGGGCCTTTCCTGACCCACTGCTGCCTCTCCCTGCAGCCCAGCCTGGCTAGAATTAGGGAAGCATCGGGCCCCCAAGGCCCAGGATTTTGTCTAAGCAGCCCTAAACTTCCCTCACTGGGCAGGCAAGTTTGAGGAGGAGGCACTCATCCTAAACAAAGAGAGGGGTGTGTCTCCAGACTCTAACTCTCTGGGCTGCCTGATTTCCTGAGGCCGATTTAGCTCCAGACCCTCCCTCATTTATGCTCGGAAGATGGCAGTCCACAAGGAGAAGGGGGCACAAGGCGGTGACAGAGAACAGCGTTAGACCTGGAATCTGAAGACTTGGGAGTCAGTCTTTAGATACTTCCTAACTGTGCAAATTTGGGTGGGTCACTTGGTCTCTGTAACCCTCAGGGGCCTCATCTGTACAGTGGGGATAAGAGGGCCCTCCTTGTGGAGTAGTTAAGAGCACCCAGTGATGAGGTATGGGAAAGTGTTTTGTAAATCCTACAGAGCTATGCAGAATTTAGCCTTATTTGTATCCTCCTCTTTCTCTACAGAAATCTCTACTGCAATCAACAGAATGCACTTAGGCCCGTTTATACATAGAATAATTTATTGCAGAGGTGGGTGGTTTATTGGGAGGGCCAAAGAACCAGACTTGGACACTTAGCCAGAGCACTGCAACCAAGAGGAGTGCCTGACACACCATGACCACCTCGCCTGCTGCTCGGCCCTGCGGTTCCAGGGGTGAGAGCCCAAAGCCCCCAGCACAGGTTCTTAGTGGACCCCAGTGGCCCAAGCAGCACCCGGAAGAGCCGTCTCTCACCTGACTTTCTTCCACCCAGAGGTCACATACAGCAGCGTCTGACTGGGAGCAGCCAGATTGCAATGAACCCTAGCTAAAAGGGAGTCCTGGAAATGTAACTTCTTTTTTTTTTTTTTTTTTTTTTTTTTTTTTTTGAGACGGAGTCTGGCTCTGTCGCCCAGGCTGGAGTGCAGTGGCCGGATCTCAGCTCACTGCAAGCTCCGCCTCCCGGGTTTACGCCATTCTCCTGCCTCAGCCTCCCGAGTAGCTGGGACTACAGGTGCCCGCCACGTCGCCCGGCTACTTTTTTTGTATTTTTTTTAGTAGAGATGGGGTTTCACTGTTAGCCAAGATGGTCTCCATCTCCTGACCTCGTGATCCGCCCATCTCGGCCTCCCAAAGTGCTGGGATTACAGGCTTGAGCCACCGCGCCCGGCCTGGAAATGTAACTTCTAACTTTCCAACAAACTGGAAAGGGCGTTGGGCTGTGGGAAAGCCTGTGCAACAAATGACCCAGTTTCTTCGTCAAATCAACTGCTATAGGAAGAAAGAGAGAGAGAGAGAGAAATCTGTAGATTAAAAGTAATTGAACAGACATAACAAATAATTGCAATGTGTGGAGTTATCTTCATTCTGATTTGAACGAACTGTTCCAGAAAAAAAAGCAAGACAATCAGGGAAATCTGAACATCGATTCACTATTTGATGCTAGTAAATATTAGTATGCATTTTTAAAATGTGTGATGATAGTATTATAGTGATGATTTTAAAAAATCATCTTTTAGAAATGCACAGTGAAATATTTTTGGATGAAATGATACATAAGATTTGCTTCAGAATAATCTGGTGAAGTGGGACAGAGGCAGTTTCTGGAGCCATGGAGTGTCAGTGTGATCACCTTAGAAGCTGGGTACAAGGTGCATAGGGTTGTTCATACTACTTTATTTTTGTGTTTGTTTGAAATGTTTGATAATACAAGATTTTGACAAGCTTTACCTCAGTGCTGCTCAGTCGCTGAAATCTTGCCTCTGACAGGTGCCATGCTACACAGCCTCAGTCCCGTCAGTAATGGTTTCATTACAGTGAGCCACCCACCACCAGCAGCCTGTCCTCTGACGCTGACCAGCTCTCTGTTGCCTCCAAATGCAACGTGTTCAGAAAACCAGTCCTAGATTCTCACTTCCTTGAGAGTTTCTTGCTTAGAATCTCTTCTGGTATGAGTTACTGTTCTAAACTGGGGACAACAGATTTCACTCTGGCTGATTTAAGCAGAAAGGAATTTATTAGAGGATATTACATAGAATCTTGGAGAGGGCCAAGACACTGCTACATGGCCCGGAAGAGCACAGTCAGGAGAAATACCCGAGCGTCTCACAGGACAGATCTGGTGGAAATACCGCTCTGCTGCCCACTCCTCAGGGGAGACATGCTAGAAACCCCCACAGCTGGCCTGGGGGACTTAATCCCCTTGACCTACCACTGCTTTCCTTTTTTTTTTTTTTAAACTCTATAGTTCCTCTCTTCATCCCCTCCCCAGGTTCACATGGGAATTCTCTTGGTGGAACTTGGTCTCACATGAACCCTACCTGCAAAGGAGTCTGGCAAATGTGGTTACACTCTTTCCAGTCTCTTTGGTGCAGGAAAACAAACTCTGCCTTTGGCTCTAAGACAGCTTTTTCCTTGGTCCTCCAGCTCCCAGCAGAGGGACCTGCCCTCGCCACTGGGTGTTCTTTTGTTGTTGCCTGCCAAAGAGGGGGTTATTAAACCCAGGCATTGTCGGGGCAGATGTTCTGCTCAATGTCCTTAACATGTAACATCTTCACAGTTGTAGAGCGTATGAAGAGCTCTCATATACTTTTTCTCTGTTAGTCCTCTCAGTAAGCTTGAAAAGTTGTCATTATCATCCCCATTTTATATTTGAGGAGATTGAAACTCAGGTTAAGTGAGTTCCCAAGATCATAGAGCTGGTACATAGCAGATCCAGTATCCAAATTCTTTACTTCCATTCCCTACTCCCCACTCACATAGGCGGAACAATTTATTGCAGCTTTAGTTTGTGGCTTGATCTCACTTTTATAACTAATCATCCTTCCCCACCTCAGGGCTGCAGCCAGTCCTTTGTGCAGCCTTGCCTTATACCAGATTTTGGTGAGAGATGGCACAGAGTAGCAGTTAGGGCATAGGTCCTTGAGTTAGAATGCTGGGAGCTGCTTGTGAGCTGGCTGACCTTGGGCATGTTACCTTAACCAAAGTGACTAATAATAGTGGTGTTATGGTCTGAATATTTGGCCCCAACAAACCTCACATTGAAATTTGATCCCCAGTGTTGGAGGTGGGGCCTAATGGGAGGTGTTTGGGTCATTGGGATGGATCCCTCATGAATGGCTTGATGCTATCCTCATGGTAATGAGTGAGTTCTCGCTCTGTTAGTTCCATGAAAGCTGGTTGTTAAAAAGAGCCTTCCTCATTTCTTTTGTGATTTTGCTCTCTTGCTGTGTGATCCCTGCATGCACCAGGCAGGGATCCCACCATGAGTGGAAATAGCGTGAAGCCCACACCAGATGTAAATACCAGCACCATGCTTCTTGTACAGCCTGCAGAACCATGAGCCAAATAAACCCTATTTTCTTTATAAATTACCCAGTCTCAGGCATTCTTTCTATAGCAACACAGACTGAGAAAACTCATGATACCCTATCTTGTTATCATCCAGACTGAGACAAGTAGCATCTATTACCTTAGTGACTTATAGATAGGATTAAATGAATGATCACAAATGAAGAGCTTAGAACATAGTAAAAGTACAGTAAATTTTACTATTGCTACTGTTTGGGGTGGTAGAGCCAAAAGCAGCAATTGTTAATCGCTCAGAAGACTATTCTCACACATTCCTGGCTTTTGTTTTGCCAAATTCTAGGTTCATTGATGAGATTGTGCTGGATTATCTTGGAGAAGGGGGCAGTGGGAGGAAAGTTTGAAGGAAAGCAGACTAAAGGGACATGTTGGAGGGGGGTCCACGGTAGCTGGGACTGGAGCCATCCTTCCTTATGGGACCCCAGGGAGGTGACAGGGCCTTAGGGCAATGGCTGCAGGGTATCCCAAGAAGATTGACACTCAGCAGAGACCCTTCCCCAAATTGGCCCCGAAACAGGGACCCATCACCCTTCATGAATCATGAGAATTGGTCAATGAGCATACCTGTGTAGACAGAATGTGCAGAGACCAGCAGACTCTCCTCTAAATGTTCTGCAATGTGGGTGACCCCAGAGTCTTTGCTTGCCTCTGATGGTGCATGGACAAGGAAGCTTTAATATGGCAAATTGAATTTCCCTCTGGACTGGCAGGATGGAGGCTTGGAGCGGATTACATTTAATCTGGAGAAAGAAACGAGACCTTTTAAACATCATATGTTGGAGAGCAAAATCTCTTACTCATGATACCCTATCTGGTTATCATCCAGCATGAAGTCCCAGCAAAACCAAAATTTAGGCAAAGATTGCCTTGGAAACCTAGGTCTCTATTCCTCTGGCCTTTTCTGGGGTACAGCCAGAAACCAAAGCTCTTTTCTCTTCCCTCTCATTATCAGACTCGCACCCCAGTGAGGACCTGAATGAGTCAGGTAAACACAGATTCAGATCCCAGCTCTGCCACTTAGCAGCTGTGTGTGAGGTTAAGTCACCAGTAAAATGAAATAATTAAATTCCCTTCAAAGATCTGTCATGAGGATGGTGCAAGATGACGGAACTCAAATGCTGTTTGTAAGCTATGCCTGTAGGTCGATGTGCAGTGTGGCTACTGTGCTCTTGTGCAGATTTAAGCCAATGAGGTATGTGAGGGCTTTGCAGTGTGTTAGCTTGGCCGGGCAAAATTACATTATCCAGAATTCATTCTCCAGTGTGCTTCTGGATAGGGTGGGCCACAAGTGATAGTCTCTCATGGAAGTTGGGGGACAGAAGGAGGCAGGGCCATTTTGTTACATATACTCCCCTTCTTTCTCTTATTCAGTCAAACACTAATCTAGGTGCTGCTGTAAAGGGATTTTGCACATGTAATTATAGTCCCTAATCAGTTGACTTTAAATTAGGGAGATTATCCTGGGTGGGACTGACTCAATCAGTTTGAAGCCCTTTAAAAGAAGGCTTAGCCCTTCCCTGAGAGAGACTCATGCCTGTGGGATTAAGCCTGCCATGACTTTCCCTTCCTGACCACCAACTCCTCACTTGCATAAGCCAATTTCCTGCAACAAATCCATACACATGTCCTACTGGCTCTGCTTCTCTGTGGGTCTCTGACAGGTACAGGGTGCCTCTCCTGGGACACAGAGTTGTAGGAGGCATTGGGGAACAAGGAATCAGGTGTGCCTGGTGGAGGAACCCCTGTGGAAGCCCCTGCAGTGGTACCAGAGGGATGCATAGGCTGTGGTAGGGCAAGCCCTGCCTCTGCCCACATGTCTATAGCATTTGTGGCACCCTTGCTGTCCATCTGCTGGCCTGGCACAAACACAGGGCCACATTATGGCATTTAAACACTGAGTGAGACAGGCATCATTATCTCTGCTTTTCAGATAAAGAATCAGACTCAGAACTGAGTGACTGGCCTGAAATCACTTGGCTAATAGGTGGTGGAAGTGAGTCCTGGCTTACCCGAGGGGCCCTCACAGCCACCCAGCAGCACTGCTTGTCTTCTTAGCTGCTTTATAACTGCTCTGCCCCCGAGTGTCAAGTGTCTCTCATCCATGGGCCAGGCCGGAGCTGGGGACGGAGACTTAATAATGTCGGCCAGACCCTTTCCCTGCCCTCCTGGGGCATCTAGTCCAGGGATGCCTCTCTGGGGAAAGTGTGGCTGCATCAGAGCTAACACTGGACCTGCAGGAAGCTGCAGAGCTGGCTGTCCTAGCTGGTCCTGGTTGCCCTGAGCAATACTCAGGCTTACTGCCTTCAGGTGAAGCCTCTGAGGAGGTAGATACTCTGGGCCTGCAGGAAGAATGGAGCCTCCTGGCACCAGCAGGAAGTGGGTGGCAGTCTCCCAGGGTCCCCTGGGCCTTGTTAGAAGCACTGATAATGACTCTGGAAAGTGCCCTCGCGAGGGAGGCCTTGAGGAAGAGGAGTGCAGGATGCAAGGGATTACCTTCCACCTTTCCCTGCACGCTGCCTCCAGGTAAGCCCTCCTGCCCATCCAGCCCTGAGGGGGCCCTTCACAGATGTGGGGAAACTGAGGCAGGTAGATCTTCAGCATCGGTCAGAGTGATGTGTCTCAACACACATCACAGCAAAACTGACAAGAGAGTATTTCCTGATCCGGGTGGTAAATTGCTTAGTTTTAAAACATTAAAAGTTTATCTGTTCTGGCTATCTGTATAAATAAAAGACTAGCCCCTGGCTTCTCCTACTTAGTATGATATGTGTAGACCAGCTTCTTCCTCACTGACTCAGTAAATATTGTTTGAGGGTCCATCATGTGCATGCAGCCCCACCCAGGCAAGGCCCCACAACCGGCTGAGGTGCTTGCTGAGGGCAAAGGAAGCATGGACTGGCCAGTGGAAGCAGTGGTCATAAGCGCCTGCTAGGGCCACATGGCCAGTTGTAGAAACAAGGACTGTATTTCCTTATGAGTATGTTTTTACATGTGTTTCCAGTAAGCACTTTTGTTTTCTTTCCCTCCCTCATTTCCTATCATTTAACATAAGATGCCTTGATAGTAGTTAAGTTTTTATCTGAGAACTTAAGTTACAGGATATTAAAGGGGGGGAGTGTGAATCAATCAGGAGAAGAATGAGTGTCAAACAGTTAAAAGTTCCTACTCTGATTCAGCTTACATTCTAGTCAGGAAGAGAAATAAAGAAACAAATACATAAAATATATAGGTATCAGTTAGTGATAAATAATACAAATTAAAGCAGGGAAGAGGGACAAGGAGCATGCGTGTGCACATGTGCATGCATGTGTGTGTGTGTGCAAGTGCAGGTGTGTGCATGTACGTGTCTGTGTGTGTGTAATTTCAAACAGGGTGGGTGGGGAGAGAAGACCTTTCTAGAGGTGACATTTGAGCAATGGGAGAGAGCAGGTGCCAAGGTCCTGGGGGAGTGGTGTTAGAGGAGGCCTGCTGTGGCTAGAACAGGAAGAAGGAGGCAGAGCACAGCCTGGCAACAGCTGAGGGGTCATGGGGGCTGGATCACACAGGGCTCATGCTGAGGACTTTGGTTTTTTTACCCCAGGTGAGACGAGGAGCAGGACAAAACTTTGAGCTGAGGAGTGACATGCTCTGACTGACTTAGGTTTTCATTCTAATGTCGTAGCTGCCCTGAAGCCTGACCCTGCACATGGCCATCTAGATAAGGAGGACTGTCCCCCTGGACAGTCACATGGTACTAGCTGCCTCCTGCTTCCCACCCAGACCTATTGCAAGTGTGTCAGAGGCCTGAGGTCCATGGCTTTGTGGACAGGTGGCTAGAGAAGGGGAGTGTGGTAGTGCCTCTGCCTCCTAGCCCAGGGCTCCAGCCCTTTGTTGGCTTTGTAAGGTTTTTGAAAGGCTGATGTGCAAATGAACCTTGTTTGATTCCATTCCATGAACATGAGCCAGGGCCTTCTTCTGGGCAGGGCTGAGCTGAACACTGAGGTTGCAGAGATGCCCAAGGTGCCTCTCTACAAATCGGAGCCTTGTAGAAGGAGACAGACCTGTCTGTGATACACTCACATGCAGTGTGGCGGGGCTCTTCACATCAGAGGAGGGAGCAGCCATGGTGCTGGGGGTGGGGAGTGAGTGGGGGATTTAGAGAGTGGATCACGCTGGAGCGGGAGTGTTACAGGCTGACCAGGAGGGAACACCGTGAACAAGACCCAGACATGAACATGTGTAGAAGAGTCTCAACCTCAAAATAGATGGGAAGTCAATCAAAGTTCTTTATTTTCTAAAACAGCTTAAATTCTTTCTATCTCTCCCTCTTTTTCTCTCTCTCTCTCTTTCTCTCTCTCTCTTTCTCTTTTTTTAAGACAGAGTCTCACTCTGTCACCCAGGCTGGAGTGCAGTGGTGCAAACTCAGTTCACCACAACCTCCACCTCCCGGGTTCAAGCAATTCTCTTCCCTCAGCCTCCGGAGTAGCTGAGATTACAGACACGTGCCACCACGCCCGACTAATTTTTGTATTTTAGTAGAGATGGGGTTTCCATGTTGGCCAGGCTGGTCTGTAGCTCCTGGCCTCAAGTGATCCTCCCACTTCAGCCTCCCAAAGTGCTGGGATTACAGGTGTGAGCCACCACGCCCAGCCTAAATTCTCTTTTGACTTTGTTGGTTCAGGGGAGTGAAAACTTAACCTTGGTAATTTTGGGTGGGGACATTTGCCTTTGCCATCATCTGGTCCTGAAGGCCTGATCTGGTTGCCTTGTAAAGCCCTAATCCCTGACTAGCCCTTGCAGCCTGTGGCTCCTCTGCTCCTTTGACCCCAGTCCGAGGGGGATGCTGGGGTCTCTGAGAGCAAGAGGGAGGGAAGTCTGGTCTCTGAGAACCACATGCTGCAGAGGATTCAGGGTCCCTCCCTGACATCCACCACTCGTGACTCTTTGGGCCTTCGGGGTATGGTTTGGGAAATCCTGTCCCCAGCACACTGTGTCCTAGCCAGATGCCCTGGGCAGGGGTGGGGGTGGGGAAGGGAGCACTAGACCAGCTCTGAGAAATTCCCTCAGGTCCCCTCTTGGTGCCCCTTCCTTCTCTGGGCACTGGCCGCTCTCAGGAGTGTGTGTATGGTGGGAGCATATGGGGAAGGTGGTGGGGGGAGCGTTTGCAGATGTTCTGGCCAAGGGAGCCTCTGAATGGGGCATTGGGGACCCCGAGACCTCTCAGCAGGCATTCTAGAGGCTTGTCGGCTGCCCCTGCTGTTTGGAGACTCTAAAGAGCCGGGATTTATGTCCCTTCCCCGCTCCCACGCCTCTGGCTGGGGAGGGTGGCTCATTTTTCACGAGTGCCGCGTGACTTTCCAGACTGTATTTTCAGCCTCGGTTTGACGTCAGGCTCTCACGGTCCCAAAGGATGGGCTTTGTACATTTCCAGGCCGCAGGCCGGAGCCTCCCATCCCTTTGGGCCTCTTGGGCGGTCCCTACGGCCACCTCCCGCAGCTCCCTGGGGGCGGGAGGACGCTGGATGAGGGAGGAGGGGAGGTAATGCCGGGAAGGGGCGGTTGGTGGGAAGGAAGTCCAGGTGAGCCAGGCCCAAGTTGGGAGGAGCGTGCGCGGTGTGTCGGCCGGCAGGTGGGGGTGGTCCGGGCGCAGGAGGCAGGCGGAAAGCAGGAGCAGCAGGGGGAGCCAGGCTGGCCGAGCTGGGAGGTGGGCACGTTTGTCTCAGGCAGCTCATTGCCTGACACCCCCGGGAACGGGCTCTGCCCCGAGGCCTAAAATGAGGGGAGGGAAGATGAGGAAATGGGGGTGGGGACGATGGAGAGGATGGAAGGGGCGGGGGCTGCGGTGGTCTGCTCGGTGCAGCTGCGTCCCTGTGGGTTCCCCTCATTTAGTCCTCAAAACAACCTTGCCGCGGGTTGTGGTTGTCTGTTTTTCACAGACGGATAAAAATTGTTGCGGGGAGACTGCTCTTGGCCTCACCCCAGCTTTTGTTCAGCATTGAAGGGGCAACATGTGCTCTCTAGTTGGGCACCCAGGTGTGCCTGAATTTCATCACAGCGGCCCCAAAGTGCTGGCCATGCTGTATCTGGGTGTCTCCATCCTCATCCGTCTGTGAACTAGGGCTCCATCTGTGCCAGGTACCCCAAATACTGTCAGGAGACGTCAGTTCCAGTTTTTGCCCTAACACTTTCTGTGGGACTCCAGGATAGGCATTTACCTGTCTGGGCCTCGACCGCCCCATTGCTTTGTGCCTGATTAGGTGAGCATGTCCTGGGCTGAGGAAATTTTCTCTGCAGCCTAGGCCCCATGCTGCTCCTCATCCCACACCTGCTCTCTGGTTAATGTCATCCTTGGCCCTTGGCAGTCCCCAAGCAGGACCTGGAGTGGTCCTTCAGCCCTCCCCTGCCTTACCCAATCCAGGCAACTGCCAGGTGCTGCTGAGTGTGCCCCTTAAATACCCTGCATTCAGGGTCCTGAATGCTGCCCTCAGCCCGGGCACTCACGGCAGCCATCTGACTGGCCTCTCGCTTCACAGTCGCGACCCTCTCCAACCACCACCCGCAGCTCATCCTCTGGCTTAAAAAAAATCTCCTGTTCACCTATGGAGTAAATTCATTACCTACCTCAGCAGGCAGTGGAGGGGATTAGGTGGGATGATGGACAGAAAGTACTGCACACCAGGCCCGGTGTTTGGTAGATGCCTTTCTTCAAGGCTAGTTTTTGTTTTTCTTACCAGTCCCTCTTTCTGCTATGAAAAGTATCAAGTGATCTGAAAATGTGAGTGTCAGCCAGGCGCGGTGGCTCCATGCCTTTAATCCCAGCACTTTGGGAGGCCAAGGCAGGTGGATCACCTTAGGTCAGGAGTTTGAGACCAGCCTGACCAATACGGTGAAATCCCGTCTCTACTAAAAATTTTAAAAAAATTAGCCAGGCATAGTGGTGTGCACCTGTAATCCCAGCTACTTGGGAGTCTGAGACAGGAGAATCACTTGAATCAGGGAGGCAGAGGTTGCAGTGAGCAGAGATGGCGCCACCATATTCCAGCCTGGGCGACAGAGTGAGACTGTCTTAAAAATAAATAAATAAATAAATAGGTAAATAAATAAATAAATAAATAAAAGAAAATGTGAGTGTCACTGTGACACAGCCGGATTCCTGAGCCTCCCTTCTCACCTCTCTACCTGTCATGGTACCCCAATCCCCACCCCAGCAGCTGAGGCTTTAAAACAGTCTGTCACCCAGTTCCCATCACATGGCCTGGGGCCAGGCTCTAGTGGCCCCCTGGGTGGTAGTACGCCAAAGTGGTTAAGCACAGAGGCTTTGGACTCCAACCCCAGTTCTGCCACTAACTAACTGTGTGATCTGGGCCAAGTTGCTTAATCTCTGTGTGCTTCAGCCTCTTTACCTGTAAAATGGGAGTGATACTAGATACTATACTTCATAGGCTTGTTACACGAATTACATTAATTTATATATGTAAAGTAGTTAGAACAGTGCCTGCCCCCCCCCAAAAAAAAGCAACCCACAAAAAAGCATTCAACAAATATTAGCTTTTGTAATTATTGCCTAGAGTACAATAATAACCTCCCAAATGGTGTCTTCCTGCTTCCAGTTTTGTCCCCCCCAATACATTCTCCACTCAGTGCCCAGAGAACTTTCTCTGTTGGTCCCATGCAGGACTGCCAGATAAAACACAGGATGGTCAGTTCACATTCAAATTTAACTGGATGTCTGGTATTCTTATTTGCTAATTTTGGTAATTCTACACCCATGCTTAAAATTTTCCCCTGGTTCTCCATTAGCTTTAAAATAAATCTAAGATTTGTAGCATAAAATTCAAGCTCTCCATGCTTCAAGCCCCTGCCTTCACCATTTAATCTCGTCTCTTTATTTCTTATCACCCACAGCCCCCTCATCTTCTGCTCCAGCCACTTCCAGCTGCCTTCCTGGAGTCCCAGAGAATGAATCAGAGCATTTTGGAGCTAGGCAGACCACTCACCACATTTTCAGCTGAGGCAGTTGGGGTCCAGAGAGGTGAAGGGCCTGCCTAGTGCCACACAGCCAGTGGGTAAGGTCTATAGTGCTCTTACCAGGACCTCAAACCTTCATTCTGAAACACCAAAAGCCACTGTCAGGCCAGAGACGGACCCTCTTGAAACAAACATATTAGCTTTGAAATCCCTGGCCTCAGGAGGACCAGCCATGTGCTTCTCATCTGGGGAGTAGAGGGGAGGCTGGATCTGCTGGCCTGGAGCAGTTCCTAGGGACTGGCCTGGCAGGCTGGAATGCCCAAGAGGTTTTGAGGGGGCAGGAGAGATGACCTGGAAGTATTTGGGACTCAGGTAAGGACACACCTAGGGTATAGGAGAGTGCTTCCGGGACTTGAGGCTGGAAAAGCAAGGCCCTATTTGCAGACCTGTACTTGGGGGTTCAGCCTTAAATGGAAACTTATTTCCTTGACTCCAGGCAGCTGAGAGTGAGGACACGTTAGGCTGGGGATTCTGAAATGGGCAGAATAATCCTCAAGGGCAAACACTGAGTGGAAGTCATCCTGATGGGACTGGACGCCTTTCCCACTGGGCACCTGGGCAGGTCTCACCATTCTGCAGTCACCCCCAGCATAAAATATGAAGTGGAGCAGCTTCCCTGCCAGATCCCTGGGAGGCTCTGGCTCCGTTACAGCGACTCGATGAAAATATCTCTGCTCAGTGCTGAGAACTTGGTCTTAGTAATTGACTTGTATAATGTCCAAAGACTGTGCATATAACTGGCCCAAAGTGATGCATCATCTTTCGCAAAAAGATTTATCATGGAATCTGCAGCAGCCTCCCGTTTGTCTGGAGCAGAAATAGGAACAACTCCCCTTGCCAGGAGTCATCCTTTGTCTTCAAAGCAAATTCTTCCATGGTTGGAAGCTTCCTGGGCCCAGGCTGAGGCCTATGGCCAACTTCCTGGCCAAGGTCCCAGAGTCCCAGCATCTCTATCTAAGGAACCTCAGCCACAGGCAGCAGCTCCACAGAAAATGGAGCACTGGGTTTAGGAGTCCTGAGTTCTAGGACTGACTCTGCCATCAACTGGCTTGTGACCTTGGACAAGTCACTGAATACCCCCCGGGCTTTTCCTTCTCCATCCATAAGATGGAATTTGTGATTTCTGCTTGAACTATCTCACAGGAGAAATGGATGAGGAATTACCCACCACCCAGTGTGTAGAGGGCCCTCATAGAATCATGGTTTAGAGCATGGGCTTTGGGATCCGAAGGATCTAGGGTCAAATCCTAACTCTGTTGTTTGGTTATGTCACATTGGACAAGTTTCTTAACCTGTTGAGAAAGTGGGAACACTGACACTATCTACTTTGTAGCGTTGTAAGGAATAAAATGAACAGATGCACAAGGAGCTCTTAGATTATGCTGCTATGCACTCAGGTATTAGCTGGAGCTTTCATTGTGTACCCAGCTGCCTGGGAGCAAACAGGAAGCGTGAGTGCAAATGTTTGTTGTTATAAGACAGCTCCATCACTACATGTCATATCATTTAAACAAACCCTTCAGTAACTCTAGATGAGGAAACTGTGATTTGGAGAAGGTAACGACTCACACAAGGTCACCCACCCAGTCAGTGGCAAAGGCAAGCTTTCAATCCATTCTGAACTGACTCCAGGGACTGTGTTTTTCCTGACACACACTGGCTTATAATGTAGCTGGAGAGAGTCAAGGTGTTCAAGTGAGCAACAGTAAGGATGTGGAGCAGTGATGTGCAGCGTGTGTAAGCATGGGACTATGGGGGCTTGGGCTTATTTTCCACTTTTGCCACCTTTTAGCTGTGTGATCATGGACAAGTCACTTACCCTCTCCAAGTCTCATATATGTCAGGTTCTTGGCACAGTAAATGGTGTTCCATGCGATACTTCTTACTGTTGCTGTTAAAGGCAGGGTGTGCTATGTGCTGAAGGATGGTGCTGCGGCCACTCATAAGTGCTGGCAGAGTTGGCCTGTGGAACATCACTCTGGTTTGGAGGTGATCAAGCCAGACAGGTAGGAGTGACATTTAAATGGGACTTTGAAGGACAGAGAAGCTTTGGATGAGTGGAGCCAAGTGGAAGGACCTTCTGGGCAGAAGGGATGATGCACAGAAAGGTGCTAGGTATGAAGTCTCAGCAGAATTCGAGGTGAGGTGGAAGCTGGAAACCCACAAGGAAATGCTGCCATTCATCTGCCTACTGTAATAGAAGCAACTGCCTTCAAAATCACTTTCTACGTGCCACTTTGTAATCATCACGTCTACTGTTCACAGCCATTCATCAGGGAGGTGACATTATCCCCTTTTGCAAGATAAGCAGTTGAGGCTCAGATAGACTGAAGAAGGTCCCCAAGGCCATGAAAGTAAGTGACAGCCAGGACTGAGATTCAGGTCTGTCTCCAAGGTGTGCCCTGTCTGCACTGGCATGCTAAATACCAACCCCTCCCAGGCCCACCCAGATGACTTTGTACTTCCATTCAGTGCCCCCTGTTACAAGCCAGAGGAGGGGTTTATAGAATTAGGTTGGGCATTGTCTCAGGACTCCAGCAGCTTGCAGTTCTGGTAAACACACACAGTGTGGGTGCTCAACTGGTTGAGAAGCACAGAGGAAGTGTGGCATTCACACGGGCTGGCACAGCCTCCCTTATCAGACTACATGCTCTCACCCTTCCATGTGGGAGGAGGCTGTGATGGTCAGTCTGCTGGCAAACAGATGGTGGGGTGGGGGCAGGTGAGGTGCTCTGCCCTCTGCTTCACCCCTGTCTTCTGACCTTACCCCTAAGATCCACCAGGACGATCTAAGTGAAGAAGGAGGGAGGCAGAACCTCAGGCTGGGACACTCTGGCTGCTACCAGGCTCCAGCATGGGGAATTTTAACCTCTGTGAAGCCTGCTGGACTGCTGTCTCAAGACCAGGTGGTGACAGAGCTCACAACTGCTGCTGACGGTCTTCCGGCTTAGTGATGATGTCTGCTTTGTTCTTGGTCTCTTTCAGGAATATTTCAAAGCAAGTGTTTTTTTTGTCTTCTGTGAATCCATCTCCTCCTGGACCCTCACTGCCAGCTGCTTGCGCCCACGTGATTGAACCATATGAATCAGCTATGCGGTTGGCAGCCGACCTATCTGAAGGCTTGGTCACCTCATTCAAATATACTCTCCCCTACTCCGCCCACTCAATTCCTGCCCCACTATCTGGTACCCCTGAGAATGCTCCTTCTCATCCACCTGCCGGGCTACCTCCTTCTCCTCACCTCCTCCTGGAAGCCTTCCCCAACTCCGGTGGCCTGTCCTATTTCTAGACCTGAGAACTGCCTGGAGCATAGCTTGTTGGGTAACAACATTCTCTTCTACTTACTTATCCATATGTACATAAGCATGGGAGGTCTGTGAAGGCAGGAAGTGTTCTTTTCTTGCCTCTTCATCTTATCCCCAACACCCATCAAGGAAGGGTACAGGACTTGGTGATGTTTGAGGGATTCAGCAGTGGAGGCAGATCTGAGACATTCTGATCAAAAAGATTTCCATGGATTACCAAGGATGACAGCTAGCTTTGCTCAATAATGCAAGACCTCTCATGATGTGTTAGCCACCGTCTCCCACATTTATTAGCCAAGGGGCCAGGACTGAGCCTTGGCACAGATGAAATGATCTGTTTTCACCTTCTTTGGAGAACCTATGACTCCAACTGTGTTGAACCACCTGGTGATTCAAAGTCCCACTCATCAGAGTCACATTTAAATCTGTGGCCCACCACAGACCCCAGCCAGAGGCCCCAGTTAGATGGAGAGGAATCTGACAATGACACATAGCCTGGTTCTTGCCCCAGTTTTGCAACTGACTTGCTGTGTGACCTTAGAAGAGTTAGTCTACCTTTCTGGGTCTTCTTGTTTTCATCTGTATAAACAAGGGTAGTGGCCTAGAGGATTGTTACGGTGCTTTCCAGCTCTAAACCTTTGATTCCCTGACTCAAAGGCAAGGCTTCTTGAAGAAATATATTCCTCTCCTGCCAGCCAGCCTGGGGAAATCGATAATTCTGTCAGAGCATCCTTGCAGTAAACCTAGAGCTCTGCAGTCTCCCCCAAGACTGGAAACTTTATGTTTATTCATTGTTCATCCTCGTTCTCCCCCTCCTTGGCCCTCCCTCCAGCCCTGCTTCACTACCCCACCCCCAATCCAGGACACTGCAACCTGCCATGAATGAAGAGTGGCTGGTCACATGGCCCGGTCACCATGGTGACGGATCCCCGCAGACGAGGTAGGCATCAAAGTCACATGAGAACCCCGGAAAACTGGCTGAGGTATTTATAGAAGCAGCGGCTGGTGCCTTTATGGAAATGGGTCTATATTTGACTCTGATACTGAAACCTCCATGCTGTCCCTGGGACAAGGCAGGTTTTGCATCTGATTCTCTCTCCTCGTGCCTGGTGGGGCAAACATTCCCCTCCCCTTCCTGTTGTCTCCTGGCACAACCCCCCACCCCCACTCCCAGCTGATACCGGTCCTGCCAGAGCTGACTCCCCTAGTCTGTTTACATTGAATGATGCTTCCTTCCAGGCTGGAGTTTGGGGCCCCAGGATGCTGGGTGTGTTGGGAATTTGGGACACCCTTTTCCTCATGTACAAACTGGAGGAATGTCCTTGCTGCTCTCTAAATATTAGAGGGATACTGTTTTCCTCAAAGCCTTTGCCACTTGTTTCTTCCTTAAGAGTTTGGAGGTTGCTGGTAAAGGGAGGGAGGATATTTCCAAGTCCAAGCCACAGAAAGGTTCAGCCACCTCTGCCCTTCATGGGTATGACAGTCGTGTTCCAGAAAAGCGAGCCAGCAGGAACTGTTGTTTTTGAGCACTCACTTTATAAGTTATCTCATGTAATTCTTACCACACCCTATAACAGACTGCTTTTATCCCCATTTTACAGATGAGGACAAGGACACTCAGAGTCAGTGTGAGAACCTGGATCATCCAATTCTAAAGTCTATGCTCTTCCCACGGTCCCCTGCCGTGGAGTGTGGCAGATAGTGTGCCCAAAAGGAGCAGGCAGGAGGGAAGGCTGGCGCTGAGGACAGAGTCACAGAAAGGGCAGTCTAGAGGAGCAGGGAGAAATGCATTTTGTTATTTTAATGAACAGGTAACACATGCACATAATCAAGAAAAAGAAATCGAACAAAATTAAAATAAATCCAATACTAAGTTTCCCTTCTCATGGTCCTCTAGTGTCCGGTCCCCCTCTGCAGAGGAAGTCACTGTGGCTGGTTTCAGATATTCTCCTAGAGATCTCATGTGCATATAGGAGCAGATATGGATGGACTGAATATATATGGTAAAGACATGTGGCATGAAATTCAAAAGGTGGATGATGAAAAGTAAATCTTTCTCCCATGCCTGCCCCCACTCATGCAGTTCTTCACCCTAGAGGCAAGCACTATTATGTTTCTTATGTCCCATTCCAGAAGTATTCAATGCCTCTGTAAGTATATGTATCATATACAAATGGCCATACCCTCTCTGCACTATTCTGCTTTTTTTTTCACTTAACAATACGTCTTGGAGATGTTTCCAGATCAGAACCTATAGGGCAGACCTGTTCACTTTAATGGCTGCAAAGAATTTCATTCCTGGAGGTACCATAAGTTGTTTAAATGGTTTCTCGTTGATAGACATCGAATTGTTTCCTTTTTTTTATTATTACCAACACTGCTGAAGGGGTATCTTTAAATGAACATCTTTAAACAAACACATGTGCAAAATGAGCATTGACTTCATAATTTTGATAGATATGGCCAAATGATCAATGGATATGTGCCTGTATAATTCTAATAAATATGGCCTAATTATCTTCCACAGAGATTGTATAATTTAACTCTTCTCTCATTAGAAACATGTGTGTTATTAACTTTTTGTCATTTGTTTTAATTATTTGCCAACATAATAGGTAAAATGGAATCTCATTATTTTTCAATTTGCATTTCTCTGATTATGAATGAAATTGAACATCTTTTTACATGTGTAAGGGCCTTTATATTTCATTTTCTATGAGATTTCTATTCATATCCTTTTCTATCTCTTTCTTACTTGATTTTCAGGAGCTTTTTGCTCATTAAAGAAATCTGTCCCCCTTCTTTAACAATCACTCAGTGAATATTTCTGAACACCTACTATGTGTCAGAACTGTTTTAGGCGCTGGTGATACGGCTTTCATCTAGTTTGCTTTCATCTTCAAACAAATGAACAGGAAAGTGAGTGGAATGCCAGATGGTAATATGTGATTTCAAGAGCAATAAAGCAGGATAAGGCAAAGGGGAAACCAGTGATGATGTCATATTTAGAGAGATCTCACCACCCATTTCACCCAACATGATAACAATTTTTTGTTTTTTTCTTTTTCCGTAGTATTTTTATGATTTTTTTAAAGAAATTGGACTTTGCAAAAAACAAACTTTTTTGACACAATTGTACATATTTATGAGGTACATGGTGATGTTGTAATGCGTATAATGTATAGTGATCAGATCAGAGTAATTAGCATATCCATGATCTCAAACACTTATTTCTTTGTGTTGGGAACATTCAATATCTTTCTTCTAGCTATTTGAAATCATATAATATATTATTGTTAACTGTAGCTATAGTTAACTATAATGCTATAGACACTAGAGCTTATTTCTCCTATCTAGCTCTTGTTCCTCCCTTCCTCTACCCTTCCCAGCCTCTGGTATCCCCTTTTGCAAAGAACAAACTTCTGACTTCGGTAATCCTTTCTATTGTATGTTTGCTTTCCTATTTGATTAATTTCTACATTCCCTCCTTCTATTTCCTTTGGGTCTATTTTGTAGTTCTTTCCCTGCATTTTTGAGATGGTTGCTTGGTTCATTGATTTCAACCTTTCTTCTTTTCTATTTAAAGCTATAAATATCCCTCTACGTACCGCTTTTGATGCATTCCTGTGGCTTAATTTTTTCATTTATCAATATTGATATATCTACAATTTATTTTGGTGTGAAGAGTAAGGTAAGGAGTCAAACTTATTTTCAAATGACCACATCAATATCATTGATTAAAAATCCATCTTTTCTCTGCTCGTTTAAAATATAACCTTTATCATGTTCTAAATGACTATATCTGAGTTTATTTCTGGACTGTGTGTTCTGCTTCTTGTATTTCTCATAACTAAGTCCATACTAATTTATTTATTTGTTTATTTTTGAGACGGGGTCTCACTCTGTCAGCCAGGTTGGAGTGCAGTGGTGCCATCTCTGAGTCCACACTAATTTAAACTTGTAGCTTTGTAATGTGCCTCACCCTCTGGTAGGCTAATTCCTCACTTGACACCCACTAATTCTCCCTTTCCTAATCCCCCTGCTTTTTCTTTGTTTCTTTTTCTATATGAGTGTTAGTTTAACTAGCTTGTTTAGTTAAAAAGAAGAAAAGCTTTTGTTATTTTCACTGGGGTCATTTTAGAATTATGGATTAATTCTGAGAGAATTAACATGTTTCTTCTGTTTTGTCTCCCACTCTGAGGACATATAATTTCTTTTCCTATGTTCACACCTTCTTCTGGATCTCTGAGTAGCATTTGGAAGCTTTCTTCACATAGATTTTCTACAAATCTTTTAAAGTTTATTCCTAAGTATTTTTCTTTTTTGTTGTTCTTGCTATTGTAACTGAAGCATTTTTTATATCTTCTCACTGGCTGTTGTGTATCTGAAGGTGTAGATATTTAATAAGTTAATTTTGTATCCAACCATGTTACTGAATTATCTTGTATAAGTTTTTTTGTTGTAAATTATTTTTTATTTTTATTTTTATTTTTTGAGACGGCGTCTTACTCTGTAGCCCGGGCTGGAGTACAGTGGCGCGATCTTGGCTCACTGCAGCTCCACCTCTCAGGTTCAAGCGATTCTCATGCCTCAGCCTCCCAAGTAGCTGGGATTACAGGCCGCACCACCACACCTGGCTAATTTTTGTATTTTTAGTAGAAACAGGGTTTCACCATGTTGGCCAGATTGATCTTGAACTCCTGACCTCAGGTGATCCACCCGCCTCGCCTCAGCCTCCCAAAGTGCTGGGATTATAGGCATTAGCCATTGAGCCCAGCCAGTTGTAAATTATTTTTTAAATGAAGCTTTCAGCCTTTAAGGGAACAATGCACATTATATTTAAAATCCCCAGGGTAAGTGGCTATTTAAGAATTCAATGAGCTGATGAATGTAAGTTGCTTAGAGTAGGGCCTGGCACATCTTATGAGCTATCGCTAATAGCAACAGTGATAATACTGCCTTGAGTTTACAGAGTTTCATCTCATTTAATCTTTACAATGACCCCCATGAGGTTAGAGGACAGATTTTACTTCCATTTTCCAAATAAAGATTCTGAAGTTCACACATAGTGATATGTCAAAAGTCACCTGTTAGGCCAGACATGGTGTGGCTTATGCCTGTAATCCCAGCACTTTAGGAGGCCGAGGTGGGCGGATTGCTTGAGTCTAAGTGTTTGAGACCAGCCTGGGCAACCTAGCAAAACCCCATCTCTACAAAAAATAAAAAAAATCAGCTGCGTGTGGTGGTGTGCACCCGTGGTTCCAGCTCCTTGGGAGGCTGAGGTGGAAGGATTGTTTGAATGTGGGAAGTGGAGGTTGCAGTGAGCCGAGATTGTGCCCCTGCACTCCAGCCTGGACACAGAGTGAGACTCTGTCTCAAAAAAAAAAAAAAAAAAAAAAGGGTCATCTGTCAAGGTAGTGCTTGGGTGAGAACCTAAGTTTTTCTGACTATATACATCACATTGTCTTGAGGAAAAGCAAGAAAGGGGTGAATCTTTTTGTAAAGTCGAGGGTCCCTTAGAATCACTTGTTCCAAAGGTCTGCTTTGATTTTCACTCCGGATGTTCACACGTAGGTATGTTTAGCTGGGGGCATGCCTGCTCTGCTCGATAAGGAGTCTGCGGAGTCAGATTCTCCAGGGGCAATGTGCTGTGCCTCTGAGCTCCAGCAAGCCAAAGAGGCACGGCTGCCTTGGGAGTTTGGGCAAGGGGGCCTGATCTTTATATGCGTGTGCCTCTTGCTCCTGTGAAGAGTTGTCATCTCCTTCACCATTGGGCATGGTGGTTCAGAGGCTCCTCTGAGTCACGCCGGAGGAAGGTGAGGTGGCGGGCACGGGAAAGGATTTGGAGGCACTTCCTCTTGTCCTCCAGGGCCTCTGACCCCTCTCTGCCCCTCTCTCTCCTCACATTCCACCCCATTTCTCCTCCACCTCCCCCAACCCTGCTCGCCACTGGGGTTTATTAGGGTCAGGAATCCTCCTCGGGCCCTGCAGGGAGGCTTCCATTTTGCAGTCTGAATGAAGAACTTTCTAGAAGTTGCTGTGAGGTGGAACCTGGGAGTAGAAATTGATGTCTCCTCTGAAGGAGCAGGGATGCTTCTGAAGGGTTCTGAAGTTTCCACCTCCCATTTAAGCCTAGATAGAAAGTCGTCCCCACAATGTCACTATCATGATCTAAAACTTTCAATGGCTCCCTATTATCCTCTGACATAAGTAGAGGCTTTCCATGTCAGGCTTTCCATGTCAGGCCTCCACATTAGAGAATCAAGATCACCTTCCAGCTTTAGTTTCCACTAGTTCCCTAAGCCCACAGCTTCTCAATGGCTCACCTGGATCCAGACCCAGTTCTGTGAGATCGGGGACATGCTGATCTTCCTGAGCTAATCCCTGCTTGTTCTCTGTTTCTTTGCAGTGGTTTCCTAGCTCCAGATAGGAAGCTAGATGTACTTGTTTAATCCTTTTTTTGTCTGAAAAAATGTAATTCTATTAATGCATCTCAAATTTAAGTTTGCTGTTTCAGTGGCTGTTTCACATTGTTGCCTCACTTTTCTTTAGCTTGAAATAAACTAAAACTCTAGGTAGTTTTCATATAAACTCTGATGGAATTGAGAGATGTATATGGAGAGAGAGAAAGAGAGAATATCAATTTTATATCCTTCTTCAAAGCAACATAATAAAGTCCCCTTGTCACTGCTTTAGGAAACATCAGGAAACATCTCGTATATCTGAATGAAGTTTATCACTGTCTCCATTCCTCTAGGGCTGCTTTGGGGCTCTTACTAGGCCCTGGTCCCTACAGAGGCAAGTTGTTTAGCTCCTTGACATCTTCCAAGTTGTCCTTGGATGACTATATAAACCTTTCCTCTGGATTCTGCCAGGGGCTGGCTGAACTTGGCACAGTACATGACGGACAGTAGATTTCCCCCAAATATGACTTGCTGGACTTGAAACCCAGACCACTGCCTGCAGACAGGAGCAGGTGGGCACGGACCTGTGGGAAGGGCTGCCACACCCAAGCTTGGCACCAGGTGGGCCAGGGGAGGAGGGGCAGCTGCCCACTCTCTCCTGACTCTGCCCAAGGAAGTCCCTGTCCCTTTTCAGATTTTCACTGCTCCCTGCTCAACACACGGCTCATGTTGGGACAGATGACCTTCTGGATGGCCTGGCTTGCAAGGCAGAGCTCCCTCTGTGAGATCAAAGTTCTGTTCCATCCACACAGGATCCCGGGATGAAGAGCTCTGACCTGAAGCACCCCTCCCCACCAACCCCCCGCCTTCTAAGCTCCTGATCCTGCCCCTCACAATGTTGTCATCTTCATCTTCATCATCATCATCATAGCAGCAGCAGCAGTTTACATATATTGCATCCTCGTGGTGTGCCAGGCTGCTGTTATAAATGTGTTGCTTGGAAAAATCTCATTTATTAACAGCCGGTGAGGGAGGGAACTGTTATTATCTCCATTCCACAGGTGAGGATATGCAGGCCCTGCGACGTCCCAAGCTGCTAATAATAGGGTGAGACGATGAACCCTGGTGCCTCCACTCCTGGGTCGAGTTTTTAACCACACCCTCAGTGTGCTCTCACACTATGCTGCCCCCTCGTTCCTGCCTCTGAGAGTTGAAGCTTCATGTCTCCTCATTTTCCAACCCAGGATGGCAAACGTGCTTCATGTCTTCTGCTGACTCCAACTGATTGGTGACATAATGAGGCCAAGTAGGGTCTCAATGGGAAATCAAACCAAAATGTATTAGGGATGATGGCCATGGGCAAGGAAAGGGAATGAAGGAAACAGAAGTGTCATGGATGTGGGTTAGCCCTGCAGAAGCATGGAGCTCATGTTCCAGGTTCCAGTTTCTACTTCCCCCAGGCAATGACACTGGCATTTGCATCTTCCTTCAGGTAGAATGCCACCTACCCACACAGATCAGCTTTTTCGTCGGAGGCCACAACAGGATAACCATATCTCAAGGCACCACATAGCCTAGCATTCATTCTACAGATACATTTATACAGTAACGATGGTGGCTGGGGACTTTCTTATCAGCTGTGTTTGAGATTTCGAATGCTAATTTGGTGAGGTTTACTCATCCTCTTTGCTGATCTAACACAATCTAGGAGGATGGGGTTCCTATGATGGCTATGGGAAGAGGCCCCACTTACTGCTTCTAAGCCAGGGGTGAGGGAAATCTCAAAGGTGTGGAGGAGCGGGTGGATAAGTGGTCCCTGATGATCTTGCTACTTCCACACTTATTCAATGATTACATGGCTGTTCTGGTTAGTTACTGCTGCCTAACAAATCCTCGTACAGTGTAGTGGCTTAAAACAACAGTCATTTTTTCTCCCTCATAGTTTCTATGGGTCAGGTGTTTGGGAAGGACTGAAGGGCAGTGGTTTCTGCTTCATGCAGTGTCAGCTGTGAGGCTTGGCTGGAGGCTGGAGGAGCTGCTTCCAAGATAACTCACTCACATGGCTGGCAGATTGGGGATGGCTGGAGGTCAGGAGCTCATCCAGGGCTGTGGGCTGAGGGCTCAGTTTCTCTCCCATGGGCCTCTCCATAGGCTGCTTGGGCTTCCTCACAGAATGGTGGGTAGATTCCAAGAGCAAGCATACCAAGACAGGGATAATGGAAGCTACTGTGTTCTTATGATCTGTGTCCAGAAATAAACATGATATTAATTATCTTGTTTACATGGTCTCAGAGGGTAGATTCAAAGGGAGGGAATATAGACTTCACTTCTTGAAGACGGCATTGTCAAAGAATTTTGAGGCCATGTTTTAAAACATACACAGTGAGGAAACTCTAATAACGGTGCCACCAAAAACAAAGGAGAGGGCGTATCTTAGCATCTGTATGTTTAAGACACTCAGAAACACAAACACGACTTAGGTGAATTGCAACTTGGGTTGATTCCATGTCCTGGGAAAAGGCCAATATGTCCTCCTACATCTTCCTACTTAACATGTTTGGGAATAGTATCTTTGAGGCTTATGTAGAAGGAGAGAAACATTAGGAACATCACTTCAATGTCTTTCTTTTCAGGAAAGCAAGCTTGAGTGTATGGGGGATAGCTGGGAAGGAAAGGTTAGCCATACACGTGTCTCCTCTTTCAAGGAGGACCAGTGCTGGGATGAATGGATTAGGTCATCGTGTTGGACCCACCGTGTTTGACAGGGCTGCCCAGCGTGTAAGCTTTGAGTACCTACTGTATGTAAGTCACTGTGCTGGGGCTGTATGGCATGGAGCTATGAAAAAGAAAAGGTCCCTCCCCTGTAAGGAATCACACTCTGATTTGAGAGGAAGCCATAGACACATGAAAGCAGACCTATGTTATAAGGCCCTGAAGGCCAGGATTGAGAACAAGGGCTTTAGACCCAGGATACATCTCACTGTATGACTTGGACAGATTATTTAACCACACTAAGCCTTGATTTCCCCTTTAGTGAAATGGGAATTTGAGTAATATTGACCTTATAATATTACACTGTATAAGTTTATGTATTTCCATATGCCATAGAAAAGGAAGAATTTGTATTCTAGATGCTCAGAGGAGAGCTGGCCACCGAGAGCTGGAGTGTTCAGGAAGATTTCATAGTGGAGGCCTTACTTCCCGTTTCCATCTCAGCCCCTTCCTGTGGCTTCAGGCTCACCTCCCCATGAGTGCTGTCACCGAGGACACCTCTCAGGCTTCATCTTTTTAACTTTGCTGCAGATTTCAACACTGTGAACTACCTTTCCTTCTTACAATTCTCTTTCTTCTGTGATACATGTCATCTTCTCAGCTCTTGACTCTTCTTCTCTGTCTTCTTTCCTGCCCCTTCCTGCCCCTCCTCCCCCTCAGAAATAAGCACTTCCTGCCAAGCCTCTATCCTCATGACTGTCTTCTGCGTACTTCCTCCAGAGGGTCTCACCTTCCCCCAACCCCTTTATGGTGATGACTTTCAAGTGTGTGTCTCCTGCCCTCTTTCCTGGACTTTCCACCCATATTTCTAACACACCTTATGTATTCTTTCATCAACTATTTATGGACAGTCCACTGTGTGTTAAAGTTGGGCATGGCCTCTGCCCTGTGAAGCTTCCACATCAACCAAGGAGACTGTCCCTAAGCAACCAGTCATGCCATCAATACTTAATTACAATTGTGGCAAGGACTAAAAAGGAGGAGAAAAGTCCAACTGGGAGGTTGACCCAGTTCTTCTGCATGGTCAGAAGAGGATCCAGTTCAAGGTGAACTCTGTTGGATGAGTGGGCAGGCAGTGAGGGAAGAGGACAAGGGGGACTGAGCAGATCCCTGTCAGAGAGGGCTTATGGGCTAAAGTCTGAGTCAGGAAGGAGTGGGAGGGTGGGAAAAGCTGAGAGAAGGGCGGTGTATTAGGGGGCTACAGGAAGGCCATGGGGGGAAGGGTGCGAGATGAGGCTGGAGACAGGGAAGGTCCCTGAAGGACATGCTAAAGATGTGGGTGCAACTTCTGCAAGCTTGAAAAGGGTGCGATTATATTTGTACTTCTAAAAGATCACTCTTGCTGCTATGTGGAGAGAAGGGAGTAAGACTGGAGTTAGTGTCAAGAAGGGACTGTGAGAGTTCAGGTGAGTGATTATTATGGTTTGGAATAGGCGGTTGGGGGCAGGAGCTGGTGGCAGCAGTATTAAAGAGAAACGACCAGATCCCAGAGGTATGTAGCGAGTAAGATCTCCAGGATTTACTGATAGATTTTATGAAGTGGGGAGTCTCAAGGGTGATTATTGGGTTTTGTCTGGCTCAACTATTCACAGAACCATGGAGCACAGGAGGAGGAGTAAGAAGCCAAATGCTGACTGTTCTGCAGGGTAGATCTTTGAATGGTGAGTTCATTTCTTGAACATGTGTAGCTCTGTGGAGCAACTGGAAAGGTGGAGTTGGAGGGTGAGTATGTGGAGCTCAGAAGACTGTCTGGAATGGAGGCAGACATGCAGAAGTCATCAGTGTAGGAGATGGTCTAGGAAGGGTACAGAGTGAGAAGAGGGTTGGGCTGGGAGATATACAATACTTAAAGATCAGCAACGGAGACTGAGGGGTGAGCAGAAGGCTAGGAGGAAAACCTGGGAGTGCAGAGTTCCAGAAAGGGAAGGAAGAGAGTGTCAGAAGGAAGGAGCGGGCATCCATGATAAGCATTACAGAGAGGCCACTAAGATGAGGACTGGAAGATGTCCTGTGGATTTAGTGACACTGGTGACCTTAGTGAGACACTTCTTGGCAGCATGATGGGGCAGAAGTGTGTTAAGGAGTGTGTTGGGGTGAGGAAATGGAGGCAGAGAATGTGGAAGAAATGAGGGATGAGAGCCTAGTGACTTTTTTTTTTTTTGAGACGGACTCGAGTGACATTTTAAAGGAAGACATTTGCATATGCTCATGAGCTGCTAAAAAGGATCCAGGAGAAAGGGAAAGTTGATGAGACAGACAGGAGACACTGGATTAACTAATGGGTGGCTGAGGTTCTCAAGAAGGTGTGGGGCCATAGGACCCAGGGGACAGCTGGGGGCTGGTCTAGAGAGGAGAGACTCTCCCTACTGTATCTGGGGAAGAGGGAGAAGAGGGTATGTGCAGATGGAAACGGTTTAATTCTCATTGGAAAACCGAGGGGTTTCCAAATGAAGTAAGGCAGTTCCTGAGACAGCAGGGAAGTATGCGGCATCGGCCAGGGGGCGGCGGGGGGGAAGTAGGATGAGTATTTGGGGAGAGTTCTGGTTGGAGCGGTCTTGATCAGAGTGGGGAAGTAAGTTGACCAGAGAATCATAGGGAAGTCCTTAGGAAGCATGAGGAGCCCACTTGAAGTTGGTGGCCATGAAGGCAGACGGAGACTGGGCTGTGGTGTGTTTCTGTCTAGAGAACTTGGCACATAGAAACCAGGTATTAAGTTCATTCAAGGTTGGGGTTTCACTGGGTGGATGTGATAAAAGGCAGTGAGACAAGGCATCTTCTGGTTGTCACCTTGATATCCCAAGGACATGCCATTTTCAGTATGTCCCAAATCCGTTATCTCTTTACCTTATTCTCCAAATCTGCTCCTCTTTCTAAATTCCCCATCTTGGTTAATAACAATACAATCATCTAGTAATACCCCTAATAACAGTTATGTATTAAGAACATGGTATCAGATATGATAACAGATATTTTACTATTTTTTTTTTTTTAGAGATGAGCACTTGCTATGTTGCCCACGCTGGTCTCGAATTCCTGGGCTTAAGCAATCCTCCCAACTTGGCCTCCTAAAGTTCTGGGATTGCAGGTGCAAGCCACCATACCTGGCCAATACCAGATATTTTAGAACAATCATCTCATGATCATCATAACAACCTTATGGGGTATGTATCATTCATTTTACAGACACGGAAACAGAAGTTCAGAGAAGTTATGTCACTAACTCAAGGTCTCTAGTAAGTGGCAGTCAGGATGAAAACTCAGATCTATGAGCCTCCAAAGTCTTTCCCCTTTCCCATGGCCACACCACCTGTAAGTTCTCTTGACTTAACACTGCCTGTCTCTGATAGGTTCCTTCCTCCCACCTCCCACACCATGTCAGTTGTCACATTCTATTTGTTCATCTCTGTCCTGTCTCTTGCTACCTCCTGCTATGCCATTCCACCCCATCTGCTTCCCTGGTTGGTTCCACCAGAATATAAACCCTATAAGGGCAGAGATTATTATCTGTCTCATATTTTGCTATCTCCTCAGGGCCCGGAACAGTGTAAAGTAACCATTAGGCTCACTAAATAGTTGTTGAAATAATCTTTCTATCGGGAGATAATTCTCTATGGGTGTCTTGTGTTCCCACAAGTTTTGTGGGCAGGCGCACTGATGGCTTTTTGTTCCCATTATCTTTTGGAGGATGTTTGCATAGCAAACAGCCTCCAACGAGAGCATCTCCCTCTAGCGGAGGGCAGTTCTGTTTGCTGTCTAGTATAATAAAGATATGTCTAGGGCAAATGTCGGCCAAGTTTGCTTGTAGCACATTATAAAAGATTGGGGTTTCCTAAACTTGGAGTTCCTCAGTGTGTGTGGTCCAGTCTCATGTCCCTCCCATGGGACTTCAGAGTTAAGGGAAGGTGATCTGAATGTGAAGTTCTTGCAGCCTGCTGTGCCATGAGTAATTAAAGTCCTTTGTGTCTGGCCCAGAGTTTCCTGTCTTCTGCTGGCATCCATGAAACTGGCAGGCTAACTTAGATTGTAAGTGTAAAATCCCAGACCATTCAGAGTTCTTGACAATGGCCCTTACCACCTTTCACTAAGACAGCTGAGACAACCTCCATCTCCCATTCCTCCCAAACACCTGCCTTGGATGCCAAAGGTCCCCTTAGTGTTCCCTAGAGGAGAGAGAATTCATCCAGACTTCCATAACAGCCACCCAAGGCCCTGGCAGGATGGCTCCTGTTTCCCTCTCTAACCTCACCTCTCATCATCCCCACCCCTGCTCCAGTTTAGGCAACCACTACCCCACCCCACGCATATGTTTCTACTCTCTTGCATCTATGCCCTTGTCATACTGTCCACTCCACAGGGGTCATCCTTCTCCCCTTCTGACTGTCCATCCGTTAGGCCAGGATCTTCCAAGAGGCCTACTCAGAAACCAGTCAGAATTTCCCTGTCACTGTCTCCCCACTTTACTCATCTTGTACGATTCTCCAATCCTTTTGCTTTGTATTGTGAAGACCTGGGTCAACCCACACTGCCTCTCTAGGAGGTTCTATTCCCTCACCTCTGTGATCCTTTCAGCCTCTGCAGCCCCTGGCACACAGTAGGTGCTCAACAGATGAGTGATGTCCTGAAGAGTTGACCTGCACAGGGAACAGCCTTTCGGAATGGTAGGATGGATGGACAGAGGAGTGGAAGGACATCTCAAGGAAAGGGAACAGAAGCAGGGAGGTGGAAATGTCCAGGGCAGGGGAAATGACCACATGAATTGAGATTGAGTTCATGAAGGAAGGCCGAAAGAGGTGAGTCTGAAAAGAACAAAGTGAGGCCCAGGGTCCAGGAGGGCTTTAACCATTGGGACCCCATTCCCATCCCAGGGCAGAAGCCCTGGCGAGGGCTCCAGGGTCTGCATCTCCTGATGAGTGGCCTCAAGAAGCTAAGCCCCCTGGCAACTCCCTCTCCCGCCCCCCGCCCACCCTCTCCGCCTACGTCGGCCATCAGAGCCTCGGTAGCTGCCCGAGAGCCTCGCATTGACGCGGGCCCGCGCGTGAGTCAAGCCTGCGTCACGGCGCCCCGCCGCCAGGGTGGCCTTTCGGAAAGCGAGGGAACAGTGCGCGCAGCGCTCCGCCCAGCTCCGTTCCGCTCCGCAGAGCCGGCGCGGGCAGGGCGCAGAGAGGGCGGCACTCGGCCCCAGTTTTCGCAGCCCCGCGTGCTCTCTGCCGTGGGACCTGGGTCCCCGCGCCGCTCCCCTGAGCCCTGAGCGCGCGGCAGGCGGGTGCCGGGTTGGGACTGGCGGTGAGGCAGGGAGTGAGGAGCGAGCGGAGTCGCGTGCGCCGCCGCGCAGCTCCGTGTCGCCCCAGCCCCAGCCGGGGGCCTGTGGCCCGCGGGAGGAGCTGTGCGTCCGCGACCTGTCGGGGACCGCAGCTGCTCTGTCGGAGTGCACGGGCCGAGTCTGCGCGACTACCCACGCGTGACAGGTGAGTCGCTGGCCGCGCCCCGCCTGGCTTTACCGGGCCGGCCACTGCAACTTTCCCTGTTCTGGCCCCGCCCCAGTCAGGGAGGGCTGAGAACCAAGGTGCGAGGCGGCGCTGCCCGGGTATCCGCCCGACCCTGCGCTGGTCCCGGGCTCCTCTCGCCGCTCCAGCCGCGGTTGCCTGGCGACGGAGCCCCGGGGCCCGCTCTCCTTCGCGCATCGGGGTGCCCGGCGGCGCACGCAGGGGTTGGACACCAGGCTTCAGCTTCTGGTGCTCAGAAGGGCCCAAGAACTCTGGAGGAAATTGGGCTGACCTGCGGAGGCAACCGCCCGCGGAGAACCGGGAGGGGGCCTGCCCAGCCCATCCACGGCTTGAAACTGCGCGCCCTGGGCGCAATTCCATTGGGAGCCTCCTTCGCAGCTGGAGACCATCAGCCCCAGTCGCTCGGCCTCAGGCCTGTGACCTTGACAGTAACATTGGCAAGCGAAGCAGAACTCTCACGTCCGAGACGAATATTTAATTCTCAGTCCTGGGGCTGGTCCTCGCTGGATTCGGAGCTAGCAGAGAGCCCTTCCTCCCTCGTGGGAAGCGCATCTGGGGAACAGAATGGCTGAGACAGGGGACGTGCGTGGGGTGCCCATCTGGAGGGGGCGCCGTCCTGGCCGGGCGAGAGGCCTCTGCTGCATTTGTGCCTGTGTGTGCCGTGTTCTGAAGCGATGCTGAATGCTCGCAGTACTACAGGGAGGGCCGCTCCCCCAGGGGCGCGGCCGCCTTGGAAAGAAGCGTAATGTTTCCTTTTAAAGCCCAGACAGCCCTGTCAGAAATCAAGTTCAGAAATCCCAAGGCCATTCACCTTACAGGACCTAGGCCCTGTCAAGTTGGCTTTAGAAAATATTTTTTGATCCCATTCCTCTCTCCTTTTTTTTTTTTTTTCTTTTCAGAAATACTTTAACAGGCGTTTTGGATTAGGAGATTTCTAACCAGAGCTACCTTTGGGGCAATTCAGCTGTAAACTTGAGGCAGGTGGGGGTGGGTTGGGGAGACAGGGAAGTGGTAATGAGAAAGAAGATTCTTTTCCGGGCATTGTCCTTGTTAGCAGGAACTTCAGGAACAAAGACAATCCTGTAATGGCTCCAAAAAAATTCAACCAAAAGTTTAGTTAGCGCCTGTTAAGGCCTTGCTGGACACGCTCACTTATGTCTGGAGAACAAGGTCAGAGTGTGTTGAGGTTTACAGTGGGGAGTTCTTGTGTCTCGTTCTCTGCTTACGTTATCCCATGGCTCTGTGAGGCAGACCCATCACCTGGGCAGGAAGAGCTTTGAGGTCACACCTGATTGTCCTTAGCCATGGCCCATCCACGGGGACCATCAGAGGCTTTAGCTCCACTGCCGGATTTTTCTCTAATGGAACATCTGTGGCTAAGTAGGTGGTTGAGTTTCAGCGAATCCCTGCAGCTCAGCCTGGAGGGTGACTCAGTGCAGGAGGCAAATCATGCCCACCAGCTCTGATTGGAGTGAGTTTGTTTGGCCTGAGTCACACACAGAGTCGTGTGTCAGCTGTTTGTTAGTTGAATGGAGTTCTTTAGCAGGACTCGTGAGCAGGAATGACCTGAGCCCAAGTGTTTTGGGCAGAGGTGGGCAAGTCCTCTGAGAGAGCTAAGCACAGCTCTGGCTGCTGAGCAAGGGTCCTGGAGCTCTGACTCCATGGGAAGGTGAGCAGGGCCAGGCTGGTCTGGGCAGGGAGATGGCGAGAGGTGAAGGGAAAGGTGAGGAAAGGCTCTGTGATTGTGGTCAAAACTGGGCCCAGTGTTCTGCCATGTGCCAGTGGGGTGACCTTGGGCAAGTCACTTCACCTCGGGAGTCTCAGTTTCCTCAGTTGTAAAACAGGGATGCCTGTGATATTATTTCTGCCGGCTTATTTTGAGCCAGGTGCTAGACACAGCAGGTGCTCATTAGATGTTACTTCCCCATCCCTTCCCTTACGGGCGTTAACCAGAGGCAGTTCTTTCTCTCATTGCCCCTGCTCCATCATGAAAGGGGATGTGGGGAGACATGAAGGTTCCGTGCTTCCCATGTGATTAAGAAGGACCCATAACTCAGCTTCACATAGACCTGTTTCCAACCCTCAAGTCTCCCCATGAGACCCTAAATTGGGAAGCCTGATTAAGAGCAGGATTAGTGTTGGGGTAGGGGTGGGGTTCAGCTGTGCTGGGTCTGCTGGCTGCTCTTGGCCACCTGCAACAGCTCTCGGGTGACTCCAGCACAGACCTTGACTCCTTGGGGTTGTTTCTGACTGTGGCCTGGTCCCAAGCTGCTGCACCTGCTGGGTGGACTTCAGGGGTCATTTCTCTTTGTTCAGGTCTTGCCATCCTCCTCCCCACCCATTATATCCATAAAGAATTGAAAGTTACAAGAGAACTGTTCAGGAGAACTGAGGCTGGCCTCTCCTGGAGAGGAAAGTGAGGTATGTGACTCCTGTTTTCCTGAAGGACCCTGAGTCCCTAGTTTTCTCTGTCTGTAAAATGTCCAGATTTGGTGCTGAGCTAAGATGTGTGTGCCTTAAGAGTGAAGGAAAAAAGGGGATCCCCACTGCAGCAAGAAAGAAGCCATGCTGGGTCAGGGGACTCCAATCTGCTACTGGCAGTGTGTGTGTGTGTGCGCGCGCGTGTGCACGCGCGCACTCGCGTGCACGTGCATTGCATTCACCATTCATTCTGGAGCCAATGCCCTCCCCATTGGATCCAGGAGCAAATTCCAAGGATGACGGAAACAGAGATGAGAAGATTCCAGAGAAGCAGGTTCCTTCTGCCTGTATACCCTCCCTTCCTTTATACTCCTTTTCTGTCCAGGTTTGCTGCAGCAGGACAATTCATCATTAATCCCTTTAAAGCTGCTAAGATAAGCAGCAGAATAGTTTGAAGGGAAGATGGATTTAAGCTTTTTTGCTAGAACTAGCTCTGAGTTATCACTCGCTCCCAGGCTGAGCTACAAGAAGTCCTCACAGCCAAACATCTGGAGCACCAGGATGGGGGAAAAAACCTGTCACCTCAGCCCCCGTGTTTCCCTTCCCTGGCTGATGTTGCTGGCTGCCAGAGGTCAGAAGCACAGTGCCATAGGTAGAACTGATTGCTAGAGCACTATCCCAAACTCAAGTGGGGCAGTGATCTGTGAGGAAATGCCTACTTTGCATGCTTTTAGGAGGGGCGAGTGCAATTCTGGATTCCAGTAGCTCACACTGTGCTTGGCACAAATTGATAATATCCAGTTGCTTATTGAGGCTTCTGTGCTGCGCTAAGTACTTTATTCCCAGACCATCTCATTTAATCTTCACTACAATCCCAGGAGACAGATATTGCTATCTCCAGTAAAATTTAAATTTAAGATTGTAAAATTTAAGGTTCAGAGAGGTTAAATGATTTGTTCAAGGTCACACAGGTAATGAGTGGCGACCAGAGAATTGGAACTCTATCAGTCCAAACTTCATGTTCCTAATCTCTATGTGATACTTTTCCACAATACATTCTTAATAAACGCTGACAACCTAGGCATTTACCCAAACAAGATTGTCTAGAGCTGTGGGTCCAGTTTTTTTTTTAAGTTAATGCCCCGGGAAAAGGGGAAATGGGCCTGTACTAATTGGAAATTGGTGGAAAACTAACATAACCAAATGTCCAAGGTTTGGGGAATATGGTACTTGGCTCCAGGTGGGTTGAAATCCAGAAAAAGATCCCAGGCTCCATCTTGGTGCTTTCTTGTCCTTTCCCTGTCCTTCTCTTCCTGACCTCTGCTGCCCTTGACTTCATTCCCTTAACATTTGTCCAAGCTAGGGGTTCGTGTGTAGACCAGTGAGAGGAGTCAGAGCCGCGTGGATGTTGCCCTGAGAATTTCTGCATATGCAGAATCAAGGACGGCCACTTGCTGATGGGAGCTTGGCGGGTCAGGTGTCTGCTGGAGAGTATGTGCCAGGGATTTGTAGCCGTTTCTGGTGAGGCCCCAGACCCCAGAGAAAAACTGCGAACACTTCAAGGTTATTTACAGCAGCTGCTGGCAGGGCTGCTTGGGGAGATGCCACTTGCTTCTTCCTGGTCTTGTCCCATGGAGAGCCCACTTTCTCCTCACTCCAAAACTCTGCCACGCGTGTCCGTGGCCGTTCTGGGAAACATGGCACCTGATTCCTCCAGCTTCTCTGTCTCTTCTCTTTCTCTTAAAAATCGCCATCCCCAGAACAGGTCCATGCTGTCCTAGCCTGCCCATCATCTCCAAACCACCTGAGATCTCAGTGGGGAAGTTCCTGAAGGTGGATAACTGAATGTAAGTATTAATGTTCCTCACTGGCAGTGGACGAAGAGGACTTCCCAGAAACCCTTGCTTCATAGGCAGCCATTTTGTGGAGATAAGTCCGTTGATAATTCTCATTCTCTTCCTCCTCCTCCCATGAGTGATTCTTAAAACATTGCTCATTTATGGGCAAATCCAGTTTTTTTTTTTTAATATGTAGTTAAACATTCAATATGTACAGAAAATTAACATGTGAGAACATAAGTTCAGATGCAATATGAATTACTGTATGCACTTAGTCTCATGTTCAGAACCAGGTGTGTTTTGTTAGAGAATAATTCTGGGTCAGGTGAGTCCTAGGCTTCCTGAGTCCCCAACTAGGGAGTTGAGGCACAAAGCCCTGTCCATTCTGTGTCCTCTTGTGGAGTGGGAGTGAGGCACATATAGAGTCAGGGGAGTGAGTACACCAGCTCACAGCTCATTAGCTGCAGTTGTCCCACTGAGCTGCCACTCTGCCTTCCCGAGCCTACCTAGCAGTTTATTTGAAGATAACAAGTTGCTTGTCACTGTATGCCATTGTTTCTAATTACTGGTTTAATTAGAATTTCTGCTGAATTCTGTGTACCACTAATTTACCACCTTCTATTTTGCTTACAAATGGAATTCACTGGTCCACACCCCAAAATTCTGCCAGTTACATTTTTCTTTAATTACAAGATTCCTGGGTTCCTGAGGCTTTGAATCCCACACCAGCTCTAAATGGGGCAGAAGCAATGTTTGCTAAAACTACCTTGCAAGAGGAATGAATAGTCACTCCATAGGGTGGTTAAAGAATGTACTGCCAAGTGAGTATTCATTGAGGACATGGGTCTCCCTTACTTTGCCCAGATCTAAAGGAAGAAGAGCAGATGTTCTGTACTGCGTGTGCAACCTGGGGCTGGCGCTCAGAATGACCGGGTGGGCGCTGTCCATGGTCCTGCCACACTACGGGGGCCATCTGCCTGCTAGTAATTTGGGACTCCAAAGAACAGCTGGAAGGAATCTCCTTGACCAGTTCCCCAAATTGCTTTATATTGTGAGTTTTGGAAGAGAACTCAGTCAAGTGAGGAAGATCCTGATCTCTAGGAGAAATGGTAGTAGATGGGTTCAGTCCACGGTTGACTTCCTGAACGTATCATTTTGCAAGGCTGCGTGGAGCACTGCAGAACTTCCCAACCAGTGCTACAGATGGGTAACATGTGGCTCAGAAATAATGATGCCCTCATTCCTTGGAGTAGCCTGGGATGGCTTACCATGGTGGCGTCCCCTCTATGTACCCCAGTGTGCCATGCTAATGTTATTTTCTGTGTCATGACATGCAAAAGATCGGAACGTACCAGTATGTCAGAAAGAAAATAGCTACAGTTTGGTAGATGACGGTCTGAATCCCTGCTCTTCCATTGTATGGCTGGGTAATCTTGTACATGATAGAGGCTTCTTTGTCTTGAAGATAAGAATTGTATTTTATCTCAAGTTGTTGTGAGGATAAATAACATATGTAAGCACAGTGGGTCACCTGTGGCTTGTCCCAGTAGGATGCTTTTCTGCCCAACACTCTACAGAGCTTCACTGAAGGCTGGTGAGGAAAGAGACATAAACCCTTCTCATTTTCAGGAAAGAGATATCATGTTGGGACTGTAATTAAGGGTTTCTGATCACTATTCCTTCAAGAGCTCTTCAGCAGTCCGTTTGGTAACTCAGGTAATTGGACACCCTTGGTTCACTCTGTCTCTTTTTGAGACAACAGAAAATAGTGGTTTTAAGACAATCCAGGTCAGATGATTTTTGGCAGATGCCGTGAGGAGTCATCTGTCCCCATGGTGGTCCCCCCATGAATGAGGAAAGAAGGGAATGAGGCTTTCATTAGTTGTTCCTGGACTTTTATATGCATATCTGGTCTTTAAAATTTTTCTTTTTCCAAACTGGTATACTCTCATGGGTCCTTTATCTGTCTGAGACCTGGTGTGCCCCTCAGCACCTCAGGTCCTCAGTTTCCCTTTCTCTTCAAAACTCAAGTCTCATCTACAGCCTGATCCACATCACCAATATTGCTTACCTACCCTCCCTGTTTCTTCACTTGTCCTACCAGCAGCCATTGATCCCTATAAAAATAGTCAGGTCAGGCGAGGCGTGTTGGTTCATACCTGTAATCACAGCACTTTGGGAGGCTGAGGCGGGTAAATCATGAGGTCAGGAGATCCAGACCATCATTGCCAACATGATGAAACCCCATCTCTATTAAAAATACAAAAATTAGCCAGGTGTGGTGGCCTGCGTCTGTAATCCCAGCTATTCAGGAGGCTGAGGCAGGAGAATTGCTTGAACCTGGGAGGCGGAGGTTGCAGTGAGCCGAGATTGTGCCACTGCACTTTAGCCTGGGCAACAGAGCAAGGCTCCATCTCAAAAAAAATAAATAAATAAAAATAAAAATAGTCAAGTCACGTTACTCCCCTGCTTGAAAACCTCCAATAGCTTCCTATTAACCTTGAAAGAAAACCCTAACTCCTTTCCATGCTCCATGAGTCCTGCCTGCTCTGAACACTCACTGTCTTCCTAGCCCAGCACCTCCCACTCTTCTGTTTTTCAGGGTACTCTAGGCACATGGCCGTCTGTCTGTTCCTTGTACTCACCAGGCATTCAGGTCCTGCCTCAGGGCATTTGCACTTTCTGTTCCCTCTGCTCTGAATGCTTTCCCAGGACATCCACATGGCCCACTCTCTCACTCTGTTCAAGTCTTTATGTCACCTTATCGGAGCATGCTTCCTTCACCCCATCTCTGTTGCAGCATCCCTGCTGTGCTCCACCCCCTCATACTCTATACTGTATATGCTTATTTGATATACTTATATATACTATCAGATATAGTGTATGTTTGTATGTATAAATTATATATTTGTCTGATTTCTATTTGTCCTTCTGCACTAGAATATAAATCCCATGGGGCAGGGACATTATTTGCTCTGTTCTCTGTTGCACTAGAACAGGGCCTAGCACGTAATGTTCAGCAAATATTTGTTGAAAGAAGTAAAGGAAAAGAAGGAAGGAAAGAGATTTAAAAAACAGCAAGAAGAATATTTTAAAATCTCATATTTTAGCAGTACCTCTAGTTTATAGGAGTCGCTGGGCTCTATTCTCCTTCCAGGCCAAAAGGGGAGTAGAAGTCAGAGAACTGAGCCTCAGCATCCCCTGTCAGCCCACTGTGTCCTTGGGCTCACACGTGCATGTCCCACCCAGCTCCAGGGCATTGTGGAATGTGGGTGAGTATGCCTTGATTCCTGGCTAAGCCCATTTCCCACATGTTCTCACATGAAGGTGGTAGTTGGCACTGGTTGATGGCATGCCCAGAGGGCCTGGCCTGAGTTGAGCACAACTCTTGTGTTACCTCATTTTATACTCATGACAAGCCCACAAGGTGTAGCATCCTTCATTCCTATCTCTTCGGGTCCAGAAGGTAAAGCCAAGAGGGGTTATGTGTTTTCCCAAAGACTAACATCTCATAAATGGCAGAGCAGGACTTTAGGTTTTCCTGGCTCTGAAACCCATGATAGCATTGAGGTTGAGAGTCAGGCTCCAGGGTCAGTCTGTCAGTGCAGATCCAGGGGCTTTGGATGACTTGCCTTATTTCATCAATTCCAAAATGTGTATTTTTGCACATTACCACATCTTAAAATCAGGACATGACATGCAATCAATAGCTGTTTCAACATGGCTGTGGGTCTATGACAGCTCACCCTAGTTGGGTAGAAACCTTCGATGGATCCTTTCTGGTAAGTTCAAGAAAGTGCTAGCATCACAGGATCCTAGATTCAATGAAATATAGGTAATTATCCCTCTGAGCTTCCATGTCTTCATTCGTAAAATGGGAATAACAGTGGTATCTACCTGTTATAATTACTGGCAGGATTAAAGGAGCTAATATCTGTTTGGTGCTCAGCATGGTGGTTGCCACAGAGATGGGACTCAAGAATTATGGCCTATGTGCTGTGTTATCATTGTTATCCCACGCTGCCTTCAGAAGTTCCCCCAGTGGATCCCTCAGCACCTGAATTCCAGTAAAGAGAGAATGCATGGATTGCCGGGGGGTGGGTCCTGGGGCTGCCCTTGTTTACATGCACACAGAGCATGCGTTCTCCCACGTGAGATGGTAAAATGGAACCACAAGATCTGTTTGCACTGGCCACACCCACATTTTTCAGTGCCAGTTCCTCCCCCTCTGGACCATCTGCCCCCTTTCCTGCTTCCCTTCCTTCTTGACTAAGAAAACAAGATATCGACTGAAGAGAACAGACTCGGCAAATGCAACAGGAAGGTAAGAAAGGGCTGCATAAGGTGCCACTGGCTCCTTGGCTAGATTTCTTGTTTGGAATGGTACCACAAGTCCCAAGCCATGCTGTGCCCACCCAAAGATGATTTCCCTGAGGTGAGGATGGATTCTGTCTACAAAGTAGGGAAGGTACAGCACAAATACTGGCTCTTTTGAAAGTGGCAAAAAGTCACAAAGGGATGGCCAGGTTTCTTAGTGTATCCTGGCTTTCAAACTGTCACTTGGGGCATCCTTGGGGCATGATATGGTCTTGGCATCAGAATATCGCATCAGGAAATGGAAAAAACTGGGAGCTGGAAAAACACGTCAGACTCCAGAAACTTTGGGGAGTTCAAAAATGGATCAATTCATTTATGCACTCATTCAATTCAATAATGTCATATTTATCATGCTCATATTATAATAAGATACCAGAATTTGGCCTTGCAGAAGCAAAGATGGTGTCAATTGAGGTATGAGATGGAAAACACAAACCCAACAAATCTGTGAAATGGAGTAAAAAAAATCACCACTCTGTTCATTTGACTATTCAATGAGCTTTTGTTTCTCTTTCTCCTTCCATCCATGTGGTAACCAGATGCAGCTGGTAGGTAAGCAGGCAAGCACAGCTCCTTATTTTACAGATGGCTTCCAAGTCTTGGGGCTCTCCCCATGTGTGCTACAGGGATGCACTGGATTAGAGTCCCCCTGACTGGGACATGCAGACTTCCGGTAGGTTCAAATGTCTCTCTAGTCACTGCTGTTAGTGTTTTACCCTACCTCTTTGTTTCAAAGGTGAGGCAGTAGTAAGATTTCTACATGAGAAGCAGGTTGTTCTCAGAGGATTGGAAGGCAGGGACGCTGGAACACCTGTAAATACCATGTTGTGCCCACAGATAATCTGTGTGTGTGAGGCACTGGGTGGGTAGGAGCAGTGAAGGGTGGGCACCAAGCTGAATGCACCTTCGATTCTGCCTCGAGGAGCTTGCTGTTTAGAAAAGGGATCAGGCATAACGACAACTGGTTGTACCAGACAGCCAAATAGTAAAATAGTGTAAAAGAGTGTTACGAGGAGTGTGCTGAGAAGGGCAGAGCGTTAATGCTCACTCACAGACTCGCAGGAGCTGTCATAGAGGCGAGGGGACCTAGAAGGCTTCAGCTGTCAGGGGATGGGAAGTGGTTAGTCTAGAGTGAGTGGTGAGTGGGCTGGGAGGAAGTGGAAGCTGAGGCCCAGGAGATAGAGCGGGCCCAAATGCCTTGGAAAGGGCCTTGGGCTCCCTTCAGTAGGCAGTGGGAGTGGGGCAGCGTGGCATTTCCAGAAGATGCCACCAAAGGCAATGTGTAGGATGCTGGTGGGGAAAGTGAGCTGGGAGCCTGCTGCAGGCATCTAGCCAGGGAGCAGGCTTGAACTAGAGCAGGGGGTGGGAAGAGGACAGAGCTGAGCACACTGACAGGACTTGTGACCTGGGTGGGGGTGGAGGAAAGAGAAGTCAAGAAGGGTGTGGGGTCCCTGCCTGTGTCCTGGGCCAGAACATCCAGGGGCAGAAGCCTCCAAGTCAAGGCCAGGCTCTGTCAGGAGCAGTTTGCCCCAGGTGACTGTCAGAAGTTTTAATAAAACAATTAAAAATAATTTGTGTCTCTGATAACAGTCCAGCCTGTTTTGGGCTCAGTAAAAGCTCAGAGGCTCTGAGGTAATTAGGAGAACAGTTTGGGCCACAACTGCCTGTCATGAAGAAACCAGGAAGCTGCCAAGCATTCTCTGACATGGCTCCTACTCACTGCCGATTCTACCTGAGTTAGATGTTGGCTTTGAGGTCCTGAGCAGGGACCACTTCCACTGCTCTCCTCTTCTTGGGGGCTCTTCAGGGTGCCTGTTGGATCACCCTGAAGAGGTGCTTTTTAAGGATGTGCTTGGCCACAGCCACTCTTTCCAGAGCCACAAGACCCAAGGGTAGCAAGGTCAGGAGCATGGGCAGGGGCTGGGCAGGGTGGGCCTGTGGTGTCTGTGGTCGTTGTAGTTAGGTGACTGCCTGCTTCCCCAAAATGGTGGCTCCCCCACTCACCTCCCCTGGGGTGTCTAACTCAGAAAGTAAATGATTCTCTTTGTCCTTTGAGTTACCTGAACCTCCCTAGCAAGAAACACCCCAGGCCCAGGAGGCGGGTGCTCAGGGAGCTGCCTCCATCATTACAGAAGGGCCCCGCTTCCCTTCTCCTCCGTGGCTGCTGTCGGCTCCAGGCTTTGTCCTGGTGCCAGCGTGAGAGCAGCCATCCCCCACCACCTTGAGCTAATTGCCGGATGCTGTGCTTGAAAAATTTTCATGGAGACCTCACCCCTCTGGCAGGAGATATTTTTACCTGTCTGCCTCCCAGTCACACTATTTTTTCTCCTTTCAAGAAGATTCGCAGTTCACTTGCTCCGACCTGTTTCTCTCGCAGGAGCTATTCTGAGCTGCAAGCCACCTCTGTTGCTAAGTGACAAGCTGGCACCGAGGGCTTGCTCGGCACTCGCGCCCCTCTGCGCTGTGCTTTCAGGGATGGAGGCACTCCTTTCAGAGAGTACCTTGCAGCTTCATCATCCAACGTGTTGCTCATGAAAGTCACTTCACAACCCACCCCAGCTACTACGGGGGGATAATTAGAATACAGCTGGGCTGTCTGTCACCACATCTCTACCGTGCTCCAGTGGGCTCTCAGCTGATGGAGGGCGGCAGGGCAGATAGAACTTACCTTTCGCATCCACTGTTACAGGTGCCTGGGGCAGGTGGCTCCTTGCTCACACCCACAAGCAGGAGGGACTCTCAGTGGATATATGCTAGAGCTGAAAGGGGTCTTGGAGGCCATCCGTGCCAACCCATTTTACACACAGGAAAACTGAGGTCTGGGGAAGTTAGGGCAATGGTAACAGTTTGCACAGTAGGTTGGTCAAGCCCAGTACCTAGCTGGCCTGCTGATGTCTGGATCGTGGCTGGTTCCATGAGATGCATGGATATGGAAAGAGAGGAATCACCCCTCTCAGGGTCCTTCTCTGATCCTGATGCTCCTCACAGACAAGGCTTTGGGGTCATTGGCTGGGTACACTTAGGATTTCCAGGCCCTGCCTGCTGTAAAAGCTGACCTTTCACCGGCACATGGCTTCAGGGAACTGGGGGTGGGGCAGGGAGGGTTGTTCTAAGTCACAGCCTCCACTGGGGTATGAATTGAATGAGAGCTGAAGAAACGGTACCATTTGTGAGCGCCTCTTGGGTGCTGCAGGGTTCTAAGACCAGTACAACGTATCCTCCTCACAGTACGGTGAGGTAGGCACCACTGGCACCCTCCCTTGACATGAGGAAACTGCAGCTCAGGGAGGCTAGAAAAGTTGCCCAGGCCAGGTGGCTGGCACGCAGTGAGCCAGGGTTGGAACCCAGGTCATCTTACTCCCGAGCAGGATCACCAACCCAGGTTGTAAAAAATAAAAAATGGTTTTAAGTGGTCTCAAGCTATTCCAAACATGAGGTACATTTTAATAACAATAATGCTTAACTTTTATTACAGGCCTTGTTTTTATTAATAATAATATTGCTGGTCTTTCGGATCCAAGCTGGGAGCCGTGGGACCTTTGTCTGGCTTTCTTTGACACTGGGGTATGGTGTGTGGTAGGACTTTCTAGGGGCTGCCCTAGGTGGACACCAGTTCTGGAGAAGAAAGTGGGCATCACTGAGGTGGTGCAGGATGCTTCTCTCCACCCGCCTCCGCCCCCACGGTCAGCTCTCTTTGGCCTTTCTTGAGAAGAAATGGGATTGACGGGATCAAATATCAATATGGGGACTTACATATTTTTTAAATTTATAAAGGTAAACAATGCAAGACTTCCAGGCAGTGGCTGCTACCATTTGGGTCCTTTCTGTGTGCCAAGCTCTGTGCCAGGCACTCTGTGTGTGGCCGCTCCTTGGACCCTCACAGCAGCCCTCCCTGGGAGATGAGAGGCGTCATTAAATGCAACCTTTTCACCCATGAGGAGACGGATGCTCACATAATTAAAGTGCCGTGTCCAAGAGCACACAGCTAGTGTGTGGCCAAGGCCTCAGGGCTGCCCACCTCCTTCAGAGAGCCAGCCCTAGTCCTCACACACAGCACGGCCATGCTCCTCCCTCCCCAGCGCATTTCTCCCCGTCTCTGCCTCTCATTCTGCCCCGCGGCTCTGGCCACCTTGCTGTTCCTGGAATTCCCAGGCCTGCTTCCTTTTTGGGAGCTTTGTGTCTGCTGTTCGCTCTGCCAATGCTCTTTCCTGTTATTCATGCCTCTGCTCAAATGTCACCTCCTCGGAGATGCCCTTCCTGACTGCCCCCCCAATCCCCGCATGCAGCATAAAAGAGCTGCCTGCCAGCTTGCTGCACCCCTCCGGTGTGATTTTCTTTACAGCGTATATCACCCCTGGCCATTATGTTACACATCGATTTCTTTAATATTTGGCCCTTCCACATGAAATGCAAACTCCACAAGAGGAGACACTTTGCCTGTTTTGTTTGCTGCTGTATCCCTCACCTAGAACAGAGGCTGGCATATAGGAGGCACTCAGGAAATGTATGTCAGGTGAGTGAGTGAGTGAATGAACTCTCAACTCCAGGCCTGTCCGGCTTCACAGCCCATGCCTCACACTCCCACACCCAGTGGTCTTCTTCCTGTGTCCCCCACCCCTACTGAGTCTGACTGTGTCCCAGACAAGGCTCTGATCAGGGTGTTAGGAGAACCTGAGTAGCTTCGGGCAATTCAGTTCCTCTCTCTGGGCCTCAGTTTCCTCAGAGATAAAATGGGAACATTGAGCTGGACAATTGCTAGGTCCCTTAAGCTTTAATTTCTGAGTCTGACCCTGCTGTCACCTGGGCATATTCACTGGACACAGAGGGTTCCAGTCATGACTGCAGCCCAGCCCAGTGCCTCAGCCTGGAGGTTTGTACAAGCCCTTTGCATCCTGCAGACCTAATGGCACAGGAGTCCTTGGGCCCCCATCCCTCAGTGTGGGATGCGCATGGCATCAGTGACATCTTGGGAAAAAGGAGGAAGTGCTCTGTGGTTGCCGGATGCTGCTGTAGGTATCCTTCTCTGGTTTACCAGAATGTCCTTGAGTCCTCCTTGTTTAAAATGATGCTTTTTTTTCCTCCCAGCCCTTTCTCATCTTGGTGACCGAAGCTGCCATTCACTAGGCTATTTATGGAGAAACATGTGCTCCGATTGGTCAGCAGCAAGATAAATTCTGCAGACTTGCAGGAAACCCCCTTGGTTTTCTCTAGTTGTGGCTTGATGATCAGTAAATCATACCTAATGCACTGCAGATTGCTCTGCTCAAACTCTGCTGCAGGCAGAGCGGCCGAAGACAGGCTCTGAGCCAAGGAACCCTAGTGATTTGTAGGCTCCAGAGGGACCCCCACCCTCTTCCCAGATGTCATCTTTAGTAACAGCTCTGGATGTAAGCTGTAGGGGAGGGGGGGAGATGCCTTGACAAGCAGCCATTTCTCTGTACGCCCTGCAGACGGGGGACCTGCTGAGTGAGGAGAGGAGCCCATGCTGGCAGCCCAGGCAAGGACACAGGCCTCTCCATTGCGTAACTCCTAGGGCCGCACTTCACTTGTGTAGCACAAGCAACACGGCAGCCCTGGGGGGCGGGGCTGAGGGCTGAAAGTTCTACAGATGCACAAGTGCCACCCATGGGGCACCCTTCAGGACACAATGGAGTGTTCAACTTACCCGCTGTGAAGTGAGTCCCAGAAGAGAGCTTCTTATAGGGAATTCTGTGGTCCTCTAACCAGGCTGGCCCTGTCATCGATACTCCAAAGCCGAACCCTGTCTATTCTTGAGGTGTGAGGGGGCAGTCACTAAAGACTCACTGTCCCCTTGGAAGAGGAGGGTAGCAGGTGTCACCTGCTAATGTGGTCCAAGACCTGGCCGAGGGAGGGCTAGCCAACCCCATAAACCTCCCAGCTTCATTACATGTGTAACAGGGCCTGGCTGGCAGGTCTCCTTGACAGTCAGGCCTTGGCTGTGGTCAGCCAGGAGGTCTGGGTTGAGGCTGGCAGGAAGGACAGGCCTGGCCCTTGTACTGCACAGCAACCTTGCCTGTGCCATTCAGGTGGCACGCACCTACGAGGAGAACAAACAGGGAGCCCAGCTTCCAGAGACAGCTCTTTCCCTTAATAAAGTAATTACAGAGCTGGGTAAGTTACATCCCTAGAAAGATGCAGGGCAACCGCAGGCTGGGGTGTGTATGTTTAATTTTAAATCCTCCAACCTTCCCTTAATGAGGGGGTGCTTTGAAATGTAACAGAATGGTGGAATTCTTCAAAGGCTTCATTTTCGTGGTGCTTTATTTCTTTAAGGGAAAGCATGAAAGACAAATGAGGACTGGCAGGAGCAGGGGAGGGTTTTGCCTCCCCCGCCCGTGTTGTGCAGACATTATCTGCTGTAAAACTGTCGCCGAAGGATGGAGAACCAGCTCTTGGCTGCAGAAGTCCTCAGATAATGTCAGTGCTGAGCAATGACCCAAGATGCGTTGGCACTGAGCAAACAGCTTTTGGCTTCTGGTGCCAGAATCTTTAGCTGAGCCTGGTCAGCCACTCCGGCCAGGGGAATGGAGATGCCATAGGCACTGGTGTCCAGGGACCCCACGGTGATGGCTCAAGAGCCCTTTTTTTTTTTCAAATGTTAATATCCCTTTTAATCACCTGGGGATCCTGTGAAAAGGCAGAGATTGATTCAGGAGGTCTGGTGCAAGCCTGAGATGCCGCATTTCTAACCAGTTCCTGATATAATCCCTGCATTTTGAATGAAAAGGCCCTAAGGAAGGCAGGCACTGGCTTCCATGGCTCCCACCAGGTGGTTTTGGCTGAGCAGAACACCTGGAAAGGGAAGCTGTATGGGCCTCCAGAGGGGCTTGAGCACTCTAAGCTCTGCAGTATGGAAGAGAGAAATGTCTTCAAGAAACGATCTACTTGGGTTTGGCGTATGGCTTTGCCTCTTTTGCCCCTTTAGGTTTACTTTTCAAATAATGCTCGGGTAAAGCCTGTGGAGAAACTGAGTCTGTAGGCCTTGAGCTCCTCACCGGGCAGCCCCTGATAGGGAGGGAGGGCAAGCTCAGTATTTGAGGCCCTTGACCTGCCTCAGAGTGTGATGGGGAGTTGATTTGGGTTGTGTCCACGTCGGGCTCCTGAGCTTCCTAGTGTGGTCAGGGATAATCCTCTCCTGCTCTCCTGGTTTCCTAGGTCCCTGGATGAGAAGGAGCTGACAGCAGCTGTATTGCATCTTCTCTGTGTGCTGGGGAGCAGGGCTACACGCCCCAGGTGGCATCAATGCCGAAGAACAGCAAAGTGACCCAGCGTGAGCACAGCAGTGAGCATGTCACTGAGTCGGTGGCTGACCTGCTGGCCCTCGAGGAGCCTGTGGACTATAAGCAGAGTGTACTGAATGTGGCTGGCGAGGCAGGTGGCAAGCAGAAGGCAGTGGAGGAGGAGCTGGACGCAGAGGACCGGCCGGCCTGGAACAGTAAGCTGCAGTACATCCTGGCCCAGATTGGCTTCTCTGTGGGCCTTGGCAACATCTGGAGGTTCCCCTACCTGTGCCAGAAAAATGGAGGAGGTAAGAGACAGCTCTGCCTGCATCAGGGGTCCCCTGCAAATAGGCCGGGCTGAGGGTGAAAAAGAACACCCCTTTGCTGAGGCAGAACTGGAGCCCTTGTAGGTTGGAGCTCAGGATTCCAGAGTAAGATGCCCCAGGAATGGCTATAATGATGGTTAGTAGCTACCGAGAGACTACAGGACATGATAAGAAAGTGGGCTCTGGCTCCAGACTGCCTGGGTTCAGATTCCAGCCCTGCCAATCAAATTTTGGACCTCCTACAAATTGCTTAACCTCTCTGTGCCTCATCTGCAAAATGAGAATAATAGCAGTTCCTGCCTCACAGGATAGTTGGGAGGATTAAATGAGCTTTACGTGCAGAATGGGCAACACACGACCGGACACGGTAAGGGGCACCTGTTGGCCATTATTACTAAATGCTTACAAGGTGCTAGGCACTGTTCTAAGGGCTTAATAGATATTAGGGCTAAGTGCCTGAAGCTGCTGATATTTAAGCATCTTAGAACAACCAAAGCACCAATTTTATGTGATTCAACCATCGAATCTTCCCAACAGCCTTATATGAAGGAGTTGTTAGCATCTTTGTTTTAGAGACTACAATACTGAGGCACAAATTGGTTAGATAACTTGTTCAAGGTTGTGTGTGACCAAGGTTACAGCTAGTGATAAAGTCAGGATTCAAACCTGGACAGGCTTGCCCAGAGCCTGGGCGCTTAGCCTCCACACCTACTGCCTCTGGGTAAGAGGGGCCTTCACACTGTCCCCTAGGCTTGAATCCCTCTTGAGGGTGTTGCCCCTGGTATCAAACCACTACCACCACTTCCAGCCCCCAGGAATTGTCCAAAGGCAGCTTTTCCTGAAACCAGGGATCAACTAACTAAAAATAAAGAAAACCCAATAGGCTGGAAACAAAGAGATTTGCAAGCCCAGACCTCTGGTCCTGAGGAAGTCAACTAGCGAGAGCTCTTGTGTTCCTGAGTCCCTGTGCCTGGCGTGGCATGCTCCAGCCTGTTTGGTGGCCCCAGCTTGGCAGGCATTTTACTCCAGCTCCTTCCTTCCTTCCTTGGTTGTGGAACTCTTGCCATGTAGCCTCTTCCAAAGACGCAGTCCCCTCCTCTCCAGGATGCGCCTTTCCCTAGTTCAGAAGGCCACGTTTGACTGGGAGGCTTCTCCTCCTTTCCAGTTTCTTTTGAAGGGCAGGGAGTGAGAATGCCCACCTGAACTCTTGTGATTGAATTAGGCCAAAGGCTTCCATCTTTCCCCCATAGCAAGCTATATTAGCTGCATAGTCTCCTTGCTTGAAAGATCTTTTTTACTTTTTAATAAGTAGCTGTCGATCAGAGCTTGTGGCCTGTGTGGCATGATAACTGAGTTGACTAGCCCAAAGCAAAGATATAAAAGTGTATGGTTTCCTTATGCACTGTGAGATGTCGAGAAGAGCTCCAAGGCGCCTAAAATGACTTCAAAGGACATGTGGCATTGGAGGACTTAGCTGGGAATCTCTAACCTTGTTCTTTCTAGCTTAGATGATCAGTTCTGCCTGGGCACTTGGTGATGAATTAGAGTCCCTTTCTATGCCACACACAAGCACTCACACCCAGGGCGGTGTTCTTGCCACAGTCTGACTGTTCACAATGACACCAGTCACCATGGCACCAGACATAAAGAACTACCCTAGAGGAAAAGCATTGTCAGTTCTCAGAATTCTGAGCTTTCCATTCCACATTCCTGCCTTCCTTTTTCTATCTTCTCTGATTCCTGCAATCCCTTTTTATCTCTACCTTTAACTGTCCCATATTTTTACAGGTTTTTTTTTTTTTTTTTTTTTTTGAGACAGAGTCTTGCACTTTCCGCCCAGGCTGGAGTGCAGTGGCCGGATCTCAGCTCACTGCAAGCTCCGCCTCCTGGGTTTACGCCATTCTCCTGCCTCAGCCTCCTGAGTAGCTGGGACTACAGGTGCCCGCCACCTTGCCTGGCTAGTTTTTTGTATTTTTTAGTAGAGACAGGGTTTCACCGTGTTCACCAGGGTGGTCTCGATCTCCTGACCTCATGATCCGCCCGTCTCGGCCTCCCAAAGTGCTGGGATTACAGGCGTGAGCTACCGCGCCCGGCCTTTTTTTTTTTTTTTTTTTTTTTTTTTTTTTTGAGGCAGAGTCTCGCTCTGTCGCCCAGTCTGGAGTGCAGTGGCGGGATCTCAGCTCACTGCAAGCTCTGCCTCCCGGGTTTACGCCATTCTCCTGCCTCAGCCTCTCGAGTAGCTGGGACTACAGGCACCCACTACCTCGCCCGGCTAGTTTTTTGTATTTTTTAGTAGAGTCGGGGTTTCACCGGGTTAGCCAGGATGGTCTCGATCTCCTGACCTCGTGATTCGCCCGTCTCGGCCTCCCAAAGTGCTGGGATTACAGGCTTGAGCCACCGCTCCCGGCCCTTTTACAGGTTTTTGTTTGTTTGTTTGTTTGTTGAGACGGAGTCTATAGCAAGTCGTCTTAAATATTTTTTAGGAGGAGGCAAATTATCACAGGAAGAAGACAGCTGTTTGGTCTGAGAGTTGAGTCTGTGCTTTTGAGCCATAGTCGATCTAATCAAACTTTGCATAGTTCTGGACAGAAACTCTGGAACACTCTCCTTAGCTCCACGAAATGTTGACATCTCCCTAGTTTGCTTTTCCTTCTGTTTATTTTTATGAGAAAAAGGCAAGTGTTCAACCATTGCTTACTATGGGTAAGCCACTCATTCAATCTTTGCAACAGCCTTGTGTGATAGGTGTTGGGTCAAAGCTTATGAAGTGGCCATTTTTGTAAGTTAAAAATGGTCAAATATCAGCAATTTTATACGTAACATTTTCATCCTCTTCAACCAGATGAGAAAACAGCAGCACAGAGAGATCAAATATTTTCCCAAAGTTGCACAGCTAGTAAGTCATTAAAACCAGGAGGTCTGACTTCAGGACCTGGCTCTTACCACCAAGATGGTCTTTTAAACCCCAGGAATAACCTCAGGGTTTGCCAGAAGTGAGGCTTAGAATACTGACCGAGGCATAGATGATAAGAGATCCAGAAGGCCTCAGAGATCCTGGATCCTGGCCCTGTCCTGATAAATCTCCTAACATCCTGAACAGTGCTCCCTGCTATTTGGATGAACAACTTGAGGCTCCCAAAAGCTGTTGAAACATAAAAGGAAATCCAGTTGTGTCCCCAGGTTGTATTTTCTAAGGCAGAAGAGGGTGCTGTTGCATTTTCTAGTGATTGCAACAAAGGTTGATATGAAAAAGTACCTCTGATTAACCACAGATTCTGCCTATCTTGACCGTGGGCCCCTGAGCGCTCTGGTTAGTTTAGGCTTTGGAGTGGTAGAGAGACCTGTAGTCAACTCAGGGCTGGCAGCCTGCCTGAGGTGGACAGAGCCTGGATGGTGAGGGGCCAGTACCTTGTCTTTGCACTCCCACCCCTGTCACTCTTTGGCAGCAGTTACCTGGAGGCTTGCCCTGATTCTTTGGGGAGAAAAAAGAGGCATCCATAGTAGGTGCCAACCCACTTTGCAGACACCCTGAAACTCACCTCCCTGCACATCTTGCCCCACCCAGAACACTGGGGCGAAATACAAAACCAGTGCGGCTGTCTCCCTTTGCCCTCCTGCAGCAGATCACTTAGCTCCTCTTCCATTTCCCCACACCCAAGACCAAGAGACTGAGTTAAAGACAGACCCAGGGGTCTAAGCATGTGGCCCTTTGGGCCCTCTCTCCTTTGAGCACCATGATGGGACTGCTTGTTAGTGACGAGTTGAATGTATGTGTGCATGTGTGCATCTAGTGAGTGAGATGCTGTCCTATAAAGCTCGGTGGGTTGCCTCCCCAGAAGGTTTTCCTGATTAGCTCCATGGGACCCTGGCCCTTTCCTCAGCATGTATGTGCTTGGTTGGCCTGTGTGACTAGTCTTTGGGGGGTGTGTGTGTGTGTATACACATGCGTGCTCATATTACTCATGTGACTCTGCCTGCCTCCCCGGCAGATCGTGAACCGTTCTAGGATGGTGTCTGTGCCTTCTGTTACTCCACTGTCCCCTGCTGCATGTGCATGGCACAGAGTGGACCTGCAGTAAATAGTTAATTGTTGCCAAGTGGCAGAATTTGTGCCTAGGAGATGCCCGATTGCCAGTGTTCATTGGCAGATTGGGCACATGTTGGTGAATATGTGGGATGTTATGTTATGGGGTCAGAGCAGTGTATCTGGGGGCTTCTGGAGGCTCTCTACTGGCAAGGCTTAGTCAGAGAGTGCTGGGTGACCATCAGGGCCCTGGTGACTGGGGCTGGCCTGACAGTGTTTGACAGATAGGCAGGGCCTTGCTAACAGGACTAGGTTGTTGGCACAGCTCTCAGCGGGGTGCACTCATCTGTGTCCAGACATGGTTTTAATTCTCCTGCTAAATGCCCTGTCACTTGGAATTGAGATTGTTTCTGCAGTGAGGCCCAGGACAGGACAGCAAGATTAATTTATCATCTGGAATCTTTAGCGAGACCCATTCTATCCTTTATGATCCTCCTGGCCACGCTTTTCTGAACTGCTAATTTCTCTCCCGTTCCTCTCAATTAGCTGGAGATTAATGGCAAAACTGGTCAGGCCCCCCTCTCCCTGGAGAGCTTCCAAGCTCTGCTTCCCTGGAGCTGCCCAGTCTGCTGCATCAGTGTCTGGTTCAGACTCTGGGAAGGCTGCACCCAGTGTCTGTGCGTCTGGGGGCGAGTAAGCCCCCATGCCATCTGCGGCTGCTTCTCTGTGGGCAGCAGGGGGTGTGAACAGGTGTCCACGGAGCACCTCATGAGGTGAGTGTGTCTGCCGCTTGTGACTTGACATGTGGATTCTGGAGAAGCAGTGCAATGTCTGTCTGTTTCTGAACCTAGCCTTGTGAGTTGACATACATACACTTCCTGCCTTAGTGTTTCAGGTCAGGGGAGCCAAGGGGGAGAAGGTGGGTCCTGGTGGGCTGCTGTGTGGTAGGCCACGCTTAGGGCCAGATCATTCACGGAGGAGCACCGGGACTGGTGACAACTTGCGGATGACCAGAGATGTGGCTGAGACTGGAGGACATGGCTGCAGCGCCTTCCCTCACTCTGCTGCTGTGCTCCAAAGCCCCTCTGCCATCCCTCTGCTCTCCCTGCAGGTGCTTACCTGGTGCCCTACCTGGTGCTGCTGATCATCATCGGCATCCCCCTCTTCTTCCTAGAGCTGGCCGTGGGCCAGAGGATCCGCCGCGGCAGCATTGGTGTGTGGCACTATGTGTGTCCCCGCCTGGGGGGCATCGGCTTCTCCAGCTGCATAGTGAGTCAAGGGCTGGGGCAGGCACTGAGCGGGAGGCAGGGGGCTGCTCCTGGGCATTGGAGAGGAGGTCACCGAGTTTCCAGGCCAGAGTCCTACATCAGGACAAGGGCAGGGAGGGGGATCCTCAACATGGGAATTACAGCTGGGGTTCCAAGACCCCAGTCACCATGTTTCCTAAACTGAAAGTCGACCACATTGCCTGAAACAGTGTGGAAGATTTGCCACTGGTGCTAAGGAGGAAAAGCTGGGACATATTCACGTAGGGCCGCCTGGGACAGCTCAGCCAGAGTTCTCTGGGGACATATGGACTAGCCCAGATGCCCTTCTCTGCTTACCAGTCCCTCAGCTCCCCATGAGGGAGGTCCCTCCTCTTTCCTTGGTCAAAGAGTATTTTAATCAGGCAAGTAGGGAGCTCAGGAAAAGGCAGACCTGGGGCTCTGGGTCTCCTTGCCATTTTGCTGTGCCAGAGAGCAGAGTTGGAGAACTCACACAGGAAACTTAAGGTCAACCCAAGGCGGATGACGCTTTGGAAAGTGAGAGACAGGGAGACTCCCGTGGCCCTGGATGGAGAACTTTGTGAGGTCTCCAGGCTCGTCCACAAGGCTGCAGACGAGACCCTGCTCAGAGCTCTAGGTGAGGAAACAGCATCCCTTAAGGACAAAGCCTATAGGGGCCCATGCTTACTGCTCACACCTGGGATAAAGACTGGAATGAACTTCTGGAAGGGACTAAGGATTCTGCCAGGCCTGGCAGTAGGGCCAGCCCAAACTTGCCTCAGGCAGAGACTGGGAGAAGGCCTATTGCAGCCCTCTGCTCTCATGTCAGCCATCAGCTTTGCACTGGCCAATGCCATGTACTCTGCTGGGGCTGGCTGTGTGCTGATACATAGGAGTGTGTGTATGGTCTCCCACTTGTACTGAAATCACACAAGTAAAGGAAGTGGGCGTCTCACTCTGTCTATGCTCCCAGAAAGTTCTGCTGTATGAGCAGCTGCTCCTGCACACACATGCTCAGGTGAGACTGATGAAGCAAGTGGCCCTCAGCTCTCACACTGACGCCCGTCTCACTGCCGCAGGAGACAGTCATGGCTCTGGAAGGGACCACTCCGTGTCCAGAGTGGATGCAGCAAATCCCTGCCCATAGAAACATTGCTTTCAGAGAAGCCCCTTGGACCCTCAGGCAGAGTCCATGCACTCCTATTTTAAATAAAATTCGACTAACGTTAGTTATTGTGTTTCCAAGAAATGACAAGAGCCATCTTTCTAGAGGCGGGCTGCTAACACGCCCAAGAGAGAGTAGAATCCACAAGAAACACCCAGAGAGTCTCTAAAAGCACAGCAATCTGGATCTGTTTACCGTAGAGGTCAAAGCTGTGCGTGCCTTCACAATCCTGGAGGGCATCTCTGCCATTACCATCCCGAGTCATCAGGAAATGAGGAGGAGAAAGGACTTCAAGTATCTTAGAAGAATTTCAAACTGGAAAGGATTAACATTTTAAGAGTTTGTTGCTTAAAAGAGAGAACTTTAACATCTGAAAAATTCCTTTGTGGATTCCCTGAATACCAGATCAATGGAGCACGAGGGGAGCTCCTCCACGGCCCACACCCCATCCCTCCTTGCCTCCCTTGAGGTTGTGCTGCTGTGTTCTGTGTTGCTGCCCATGCGCTGGGCCTCGGGTTGGGCGCGGGGGCAGGGTGGAGTTGCCTGCAGCCTCAGTGACCCCGCAGCGGGCTTGTCCCCAGGTCTGTCTCTTTGTGGGGCTGTATTATAACGTGATCATCGGGTGGAGCATCTTCTATTTCTTCAAGTCCTTCCAGTACCCGCTGCCCTGGAGTGAATGTCCTGTCGTCAGGAATGGGAGTGTGGCAGGCAAGTATGGGGCCCAGCTGGGGATGCCAGCCAGCCCTGTCCCAGGAAGGGGTCTCACAGGCTTAGCGCACACATTTGGAATTTCAGACTTGTTGTGTCACCTTGGATAAGTCACTTAACATCTCTGATCCTCATTTCCCCTTCCCCAGTGGGAATGGTCTCTTTTCCAGCCTATTTCTGACAGGATTGAATACAATAATGAGTGTAGGTGAAACTCTGGAAAGTGTGACTTCAATTGTTATTACTCACCCTGTTATTCCACTGCACAGATGAGGAAACCGAGGCCCAGAAGCGACTTTCCCATGTTCACACCACTCATCTAACCAATGATCTGGGATGAGAATCCAGGTCTCTAGCTCCCAGCTCAGGACCTTCCCCAAGGAACTTTAGGCCAATTCAGCCTCACGTTTCCTCCCTTCCATGGAGAAACGTGGGCAGCGGGAGGCATGGGTGGGAATCAGCCAGGCCGGTGTGTCCTGAAGCCTCCCAGACCCCACTGGGAGCCTAGGATTCCTCAGGGTCTGCCAGATCCTGGCTAACCCAGAATGAGCACAGCCCCTCCCAGCTGCGCACCCTCAGCTGCTCCCTCACCCACTACTGCCCTGAGTGGGGGTCCAGCAGAGGAAGTGACCCCATAGTCCCCGCCACTGAGGCCCTGTGACCTTTGCTGCTATTTCAGTGGTGGAAGCAGAGTGTGAAAAGAGCTCAGCCACTACCTACTTCTGGTACCGAGAGGCCTTGGACATCTCTGACTCCATCTCGGAGAGTGGGGGCCTCAACTGGAAGATGACCCTGTGCCTTCTTGTGGCCTGGAGCATCGTGGGGATGGCTGTTGTTAAGGGCATCCAGTCCTCGGGGAAGGTGAGTGCTGGGGGGCACCCAGGACCCAAATGGGGAACAGCAGAAAGGCACAGAGGGCACAGGGCAAAGAATTCCAGGCTGCCCCTTACAGGGTCTTCCAGGGGGGTTTGGGCCGTGGATGGCTCTGGATGATGATGCGGGCCCCCAGAGGAGGGCGTGGAAGTATCATTTCTATAGTATTGCTCACCATGGACAGCCCACCCGGAATGGAATAGCTAGAAAGTCATTGCCCTGGACCCCAGCCGCTTCCATGCTCAGATAACTCAGGCCTGCTCTAATGCAAACATTAGAGAAGAGGAAAACTAGAAGTATTGACCCAGGGACATCTGTCTAGATTCTAGACCCTCAGGTTCCCAAGAGCAAAAGCCCTGGAAGAACCAGCTTTGAGCAGTTTTTGGTGAAAACCAGCAGCTTGCCATGACTACAGCTAAAGGGCCCTTTGAGCAGGTAGATGCTATAAGTGAAAGGGGCCTTGGAGGTCTCAGGGGGCAGCTCCATAGCAGTCTCTGAGGGGTAGACCAGCCAAGCCCCACACCTCTTCCCAGCATTTCAGATCCCCTTTAAATAAGGGCCCTTTCTTACTTGTCATCTATCAGTATTCATGTGCTGCCAGGGATGGAAAGGACTGGATTAGAGGTCCTGTATCCCAGGCTACTCATTTTACAGATGAGGAAAGTGAGGCCCAGAGAGGGGAAAGCACCTCAGCTAACATCACGCAGCCAGTCAGTCTCAGAGCTGCAGCTAGAACCCTGGCTGTTTGAGGCTTCAGGTTCTTTACTGGATTTGATGAGCAAGGAAGCTAAGCTCTTGAAAGGTAGAGTGACCCCAGCCACTGACCTCTTCTCTTTCCAGAGGCTGAGATAGTAGCTGATGCTTCATGGCACTTCTCAGGTGCTGCCACCCATGAACGCATTTGGTCCACAGCAACGTTATGAGTTAGGGATGATTCCACCTATTTTAGAGATGAGGAGATGGAGGCTCACGGAGGTTAAATGAAATGCCTGAGGTCACATGTTGGTAAATGGTAGAGCCAGGGTTACAAGTCAGGCAGCCTAACACCAGACATGCATTCTCTTAGCCTTTACACCACCCTGCCCAAACAGCCCTCTTCCTTTGTTTCAGTGCAGCAGGCATTTTGTGAGCATCTGTTTTGTGTGAGGCTGTGTACCACGCACACAGGGATATAGACATGTGCGAGAAATGCGGTGCTAGAGAAGAGCACACGATTCATCCTCACAAGGGGCTAGGGACTTCTTCAGATGTCTTCTGCTTGGGAGCCGTGTCTATAACCTCCTGCAGGTCTTCCGTGAAAGGAGCTCTAAGGACAGGGGAGATCCTTAGGAGGCCCACTGCGGGAGTGAGACATGGGAGAATCAGGAGGGGACAGCAAAAGACTCCCTCACCCTCTTGGCAGCCCTCTGGGGTGAGGAGGCTGTTAGCTCAGCCCTGCCAGCTCTGGAAAGGAGAAAAGCAACCCCAGGCACAGCAGCCATGTAGACTCCAGCTTGTCCTGTTCCTGCTTCTGCCTTGGCTCCCTGCCAGATGTGTGGCAGGCTTGGCCCTATGCCCAGGGGTTCCAGGGCTCTGCTTTCTGCTGCCATCAGGGGCAGCTCATGTGCCCCAGATGTGAGCAGGGATGGGGGGTGCCAGCTGCAGGAAGGGCTTTGCCTGATGGGGGGTGCCTGTCCTCTCTGCAGGTGATGTATTTCAGCTCCCTCTTCCCCTACGTGGTGCTGGCCTGCTTCCTGGTCCGGGGGTTGTTGCTGCGAGGGGCAGTTGATGGCATCCTACACATGTTCACTCCCAAGGTAAGGGTTTGGGGCTCCCATATGCTAGGGAACAGCAACAGGTCTGCTGGGCCTGGTCAGCTTCATGCAATTTCATGGAATTTAATGCACTCCAAATACCTGCTATATGTTGGGTATTGTGCCAGGCCCTGGAGAGATGCACAGGGAAGGGGGCATGGGCCCTGCCCTCAAGGTTCCAAAGAGAGGCATGTCTTCGATTTGGGTGAAATTAGAAAAGCTTCAGAAAGGTGGTAACAACTGAAAGAGCCTTAGGGAACAGGTAGGATTGCAGTGAACTGCCAAAGGACATTATAATCAAAGGGAACTGCATGAGCAGGGGTGTGGAAAAACACTGGACATGCTTGAGGCAACAGTGGGAAGTCAGGTTTGGCTAGGGCATGAGAGTAGGGAGCTTCATTCATTCATTCATTCATTCATTCATTCATTCATGGGGGCTTTCATTGTGTGGCAGCAGGAACCAAGAAGATGCCTAAGAGAAGAAAGCTCCTGGGAATCTCCCCTTGTATCCAAATCAAAGGAAAGAAGTTGCTATTTTATTAAAGATAATAGACTATATGAGTGGTGATTTTAACCTTAGCAAAGCCGTTCACACTTCCTCTTAATTCTCTCAATAGCCCAGGGAGCAAGATGAGCAGGATTACTGTTCACATTTCATGAAGGGTGCAGCAGAGGCACGGGCATCCTGAAGATGTATATGCAGGTTCCCTAAAGATGGTCTGTCTCCACCCATGGCCTTGCCTGTCTATGACCCTTCAGACCACTGGGCACAACTGGCATGCCTCAGTCCATGGACGAATAAAAGATTTTCAAATGCAGATTGGCATTCCCTTCAAGTTGCCCCAAGCCATGTACACTGGCAACCCCAGCTGGTCAGGCTGAGAGTCCATCTCTAAATGCCAGCTGATCAGTAGCAACCAGCAGGGACCTGGTGAGATTATAGCCCATGGGCACAGGGTCAGAGCTCAGCCAGGCCAGCTTGAATTCTTCAGTGTTCATTGGTGCCACCTTGCACATGTGTGTACACACACACACCCCTTTACACAAACAGTTTGTGCAGGATGACACGGGAAGAAGAACCCAGATCTGATAGGGTTGAAAATCCCCATAGGCTCCTGATGTTTCAGGTGTAGCACTGGTTAGGGCACATGCCACTCCATAGTCACCAGACAGTGCCTAAATGGTCCCTCAGCGTTCTTGGATATATTATCTGAGGTTTACACATGACCAACTTCAAAGATCCACTTTATGAAGCACTTAATGAATCTCCTGAGGCATGAATGTGAATCCTGAGCCATGTGGCTGGCCGTAGGGTTGTTGTAAACACATGATATCTGACAAAGAAAAAAAAAATAACCTGGTTTCTTTGGGAGAAAATAGCCATGAAAAGAAAGCCAACTGTTTGTAACAAATTACAACTGTATCTCTAGAACCATGATCAGTCTAAAATGTTCACTTCAGTTTTCCAGTTCTACTTTACTAAACTTTAGGAGGAAATTATATGCTCTGGTGTTGTTCCTAAGTGTGGAACATCACAAAGGTCTCCAGATGGGCTCCTCAATGGTGTTAAGAGCCACCTGTATGTAACTCTAGGAGCAAGAGGAACAGAGTCATAGGAGCAGCTGCTGATCTCAACACACACAATACTGCTCCCCACTGGATTCAGACACACTTTAAATTATCTCTTTAATTATGAAATATCTCAGGCGTATAAACACATATCTAATAATATAATAAAAATTCTTAGGAAATAAAATATTACAGATGCCATTAAATTGCCAGTGTAGCTCTCCCTGATCCCATTCCCTTCCCTGCCCAAAGATAGCAACTGTCTTATTCCATTCCTGCTGCTACAACAAAAATTCTTTAGACTGGATAATTTATAAACAATTGAAATTTATTGCTCACAGTCCTGGAGGTTGGGAAGTCCAAGATCAAGGCACCTAGCTTCAGTATCTAGTGAGGACTCTGCTTCAAAGATGGCACTTTCTCACTGCATCCTCACATGGCAGAGGTTCAGGGGAACTCACTTGAGCCTCTTTTTATAGGGGCACTAATCCTGTCAGGGCTCCACTGTCATGACCTAATCACCTCCCAAAGACCCCCACCTCTTACTTAATACTATCACACTGAGTATTAGGTTCTGTCATGGGAATTTTGAAGGGATACTAACATTCAGATTATAGCAGCCACTATCCTAAATTTGGGATTTGTCTTGATCATACATTCTTTGAAATTTGTCATACATATATGTGTATCCATAAACAATGTTTAGCATTTCTGCATACTTTTAACCTTTACATGAATGGCATCATATTATATGTATTCTGCAACTTGCTTTTATTTTTGCTTCACATGAGTTTTTAAGATTTACCAATTTTGGTGTATAGCTCTAGTGCATCAGTTTTCATGGATGCATAGTATTTTGCTGTAGGACTAAACTGAAATTTGTTTATTCATTCTCTAGTTAATGATCATTTAAATTGTTTCCAGTTTTCACCATTGCTAATAATGTTACAATAAACACTACGCAGGTCTTCATGCGTACATGTTTCTCTACGGTATCTATGTTTAGGAGTGGAATTGCTGTCTCAAAGGGTATGCACATCTTCAGTCTTATTCGATGTTGACTAAATTGCACTCCCAAATGGTTGTATCTGCTATCACTCCCACAAGTTGTACATGAAAATCCCAGTTGTTCCACATTTGTCAGTCTTCAATTTTTGCCAATTAGATGGGTGCAAAATGGTTTATGTACACTTTCCCTTCCCTCTCCTCTCCTCTCCTCTCCTCTCCTCTCCTCTCCTCTCCTCTCCTCTCCTCTCCTCTCCTCTCCTCTCTTTCCTCCCTTCCCCTCCCCTCCCCTCCTCTTCCACTTCCTTTCCTTTCTTTTTTGAGGTGGAGTTTTGGTCTTGTAGCCTAGTCTCGAGTGCAATGGCGCGATCTTGGCTCGCCGCAACGTCCGCCTCCCGGGTTCAAGCTATTCTCCTGCCTCAGCCTCCCGAGTAACTGGGATTACAGTCATGTGCCACCACATCTGAGTAATTTTGTATTTTTAGTAGAGACAGGGTTTCTCCATGTTGGTCAGGCTGGTCTTGAACTCCTGACGTCAGGTGATCTGCCCGCCTTGGCCTCCCTAAGTGCTGGGATTACAGGCGTGAGCCACTGCGCCTGACCTTGGGGTGCATCTTTCTAAAACGGTTTCCAGGATGTTCAGGAAACCATGTGAATCCACTTTGGCATTTGCAGAGGCCAGGGTCTTCATGAGACTTTAAAAAATCAAATCCAGGAGCCAGGCGCAGTGGTGTGTGCCTGTAATTTCAGCTACTTGGGAGGCTGAGGTGGAAGGATCCCTTGAATCTAAGAGTTAGATACCAGCCTGAGTAACAGTAGTGAAACTGCATCTCCAAAAAGTAATTAATCCATTAAAAATCAACATAAAAATAAAGTGACTCTCCTGAAGCTACACAGCTGGCAAGAAGCAGGGGAAAACCTGAACTCATGTCCACAGACTCCACATCCCATGCTCTCCAGCTGATAAACTGGCTTCATGAAAATTGGTGGCTGAGAGCCAGGTGGCAAGAGTGGAGGGTTAAATAAAAATGTCCCCTACCTTACAATTTCATCTAAAACCGATCCTTCTTCTATTCCTGGGAATGGCTAAAAACAAACCCACATTTTGGGAGATGGGCAGGAGAGGTTTTGCAGGAACAAAAACCCCAGCACACTGCTGCTAATCTGCCTTTCCCCATCTCATACCCCATGATTGAGCTGAGCTGGCTGAGAAGGAAGCTCTGGGGGGCTCCATCCAAGCCCCCTCAGGGAGTCAAGCAAGTGAGGCCAATGGTGATGGCTGGGGTGAGGTTCCTATTTACAAATCCCTCCAAGTCATCTGCAGAAGGATGGGCCAACTCTCAGAAACAAATGCCTGACAGTCTATATGTGGCAAACTACTGTTGCAGAGCTGTGACTGTTTCAGCACAGAACTGGGGAGATATGAAGGGTCTTAGGAGCCATTTCGAGTTCTTGCCCTAGAATGGTGCTATAAAGTACCAGGTCAATGCCCTAGCTGCCCATGCTGTGCACTGCTCCATTCATATAGACTATAATGTAAATGACATCCCCAAGGGTCATGCTGTCTGGTACCTCTGGCAGAGTCCAAGAGTTTTTGGCCAGGGCATCTCAGAATCCCTGTGGGAGAAGCATTGGCTCTCCATAGATTATGCTCAATGACCTGGAAGGTCTTCCCTTCCATAGAGCCTTCCAACATCGGAAATTATTCAGGCTATCAGATTTGGACTTTGCAGTCCATGTCTTCAAGCAGTTACTGGGTATGATGAATCCAATGTGGCCAGGCTGCCATGATGACCCACTAGACTCGTGGTGACGGCTAATGAACTTCTTGAATTCCTTGGGCAGCTTTTCTCCTGATTACTTTCTTTCCGTGTAGGTAAAAACCCAGGTCAGCATGGGGTACCATGCAATTAAATTAATCATGTGATTTGTTCAATATAAAGTGGTAGACTATGGTAGGATTTTTAACCACAAAATGTTCAGAGAATGTTTATCAAAATTACAACTGTTCGTGTCTTTCAGCCCAATTTAACTTCTACATATTTGTCCTACAGATGTACTTATACATAAGCAAAATGATTAGTGTACAATGTAATGTAATGACCAACATTGCTCATTACAGCATTTGTTTTAGTGGAAAAATATTGAAAACAACCCAAATAACCACCATTCACCTACTCATTCAACAAAGGTTTATTGAATGCCTGTAACATGCACTGTTCCGAGTCCTAGGATCCAGCAGTGAACAAAGCAGACAGACTTCCTGGTCCTCATGGAGCTTACGTTCCAGTGGAGGGAGACAGATGTTGTCAGATAATATAAGATAAAGAATTGTCATTAACTGTTGATGCCAAGGGGAAAAATAAAGCAGAGAAAGAAGATTTAGGGCATTCGGGGAGAAGAGTTGCACTTATGGACAGTACGGTCAAGGAACGCCTCACTGAGCAGTGACGTGTGAATGAAGACCTGAAGGAGGTCAGGGAGCAGGCTATGTGGATATTTGGAAGTAATGCATTCCATCCCGAACAGAGAGAACAATGAGTGAAAAGGGCTTGAGACTGGCTGTGGCTGGCATATTCAAGGAGGCCAGTGTGGCTTGAACAGGAGGGGAAAGAGGTAGGACATATGGTCAGTGGTAATGTACAGCCAGATCATGAGGGTGCTGTGGTTAAGGTAAGAAGTTTGACATTTACTCTGGTGAAAAGGGAGCCATTGAGAGTTCTGAGCAGAGGAGCAGCATGATCTGGCTTCTGTCTTAGGATGATCATTCTAAGCCTCTTAAATGGCTTCTATAGAAAATCTGAGGGAATAAGGACAGGACAGGGAGACCTGCTAGGAGGTCCTCCGGGTGAGAGATGACTGGGGTGTGAGCCCAGGTGATGGCAATGGGAGTGATGAGAGTTAGTTTAATGGAAGATACGTTTCAGAAGCAGAGTCAACAGGATTTGCTGTTGGATTGGTTGTGAGGTGTAAGAGGAAGAGAGGAGTCAAGGATGACTGTGGCCCTTTATGTGAGCAGTTGGAAGGATGGAATTGACATTTATGGAGATAGGGAAGACAGTGGAGGGAATGGATTCAGTGGGGAACATCAAGAGTACTCTTTCGGACAGGGCAGGCTTAAAATATCTAACAGATCTCCACATGGAGATGCTGAGGAGGCAGTTGGATGTATGGATCTAGAGGTCAGGTGTGAAGGTCTACATTTGGGAGTCTGGGATAACAGAGAGAATTTAAAGCCATAGATTGGTTTCCAAACACCTAGAGAATGAACAAAGACAGAGAAGAGAGCTGAGCACTGGGGCCCTGGTGTTTAGAGGTTGAGGGAGGGATAGCTCTGGGGGGGTTGGTGGGGGGGTCGAAAAATAGGAGCAGAGAGAGAGATAGGCAGGCTGACAGACAAACATTCTAGACGCAGAGTGAAGAAAATGTTTTAAGAAAGAGGGAACCATCAGCCGTGTCCAAAGCTGCTGAGAGGTCAGGCGATGAGGTCTGAGAATTGACCAAGGCACTTGGCAACAGAGGGGTCACTGGTGACCTCAACAAGAGCTACTTTGGTGGAGTGCTGAAGACAAATCTAATAACAATGGGTTGAAGGGAAAATGGGAGGTGGGGAATTGAAGGGAAAATGGGAGGTGGGGAATTGGAGACAAGTAATAGATACCAGTTATTCTCAGGAGTTTTGCTTTAGAGGAGCAGAGAAATGAGAAATGGGATGGTAACTGGAGAGGGCCATGGGGTCAAGGGTGTTATTTCACAATTTATATGATAAAAATAATCCGTCATACACCACTGGTGGGAATGTGAAATGGTATAATGGCTTTGGAAAACAAAGCCTAGCAGTTCTTCAAAAGGTTAAACAGGGTTAGCATATGACCCAGCAATTCCACTCCTAGGCACGTATCCAAGGGAACTGAAAGCATGTTCACACAAAAACTTGTACACAAATGTTCATAGCAGCATTGTGCATTATAGCCAAAACGTAGAAACAACCCAATGTCCGTCAACTGATGAATAAATTTTTAAAATGTGGTATATGCATACAATGGGATATTATCCAGCCATAAAAAGGAGTGAGGCAGTGATACACATTGCAACATGCAACTCCTGAAAACTTTAAGCTAAATGAAAGAAGCCAAACACAAAAGACCACACACAGGATGATTCCAATGATATGAAATGTCCAGAATAGGTGAATCCATAGAGAAAGAAGGTGGATTAGTGGTTAGTATTGGGCTTGTGGGGGGGTTGGGGGAGACATGCGGAATGATTCTACGTGTTTAAGTTTTCTTTTGGGGGTGATGAGGAGGTTTTAGAAATTGGGTGTGGTAAAAGTTACACAACAGTGTGATTATGCTAAAAACGATTCAATTGTGCACTTAAAATATTCAAAAAAGAGGAGGAAGTTTATGTTATAGGAGAGGAGAAATAAGCAGGAGGGAGAGACTGCAGTGCTCAGCTGGAGGAGTTGGTCTCAACTAGGACCACACATAGTCCCCATAGTAGCAGGAAGGAAAGGCCAGGCTGTGGCACATGGACGCTGGCAGGTAAGATGGTGTGGGGAGGAACTTTCTGCCAATTGTGTCATCTTTTCGCTGTGAAGTAGGAGACAAGGTGATCATTTGAGAGCAGGAAGGGAGGAGGAGGACTTGGAGGGCTAAGGAGGAGTGAGTGTGAAGTAACTGTGTAAGAGATGGGGGAAATGTGTGGGCAGCGGCAGCATGAAGGGCCCCCTGGAGGCTAGGGGTCAGGAGTGTGCAGTGGACTCTCCAGCATGGAGATCGCCAACACTTCTGCAACTCCAAGATGGACGGTTTTTCACATTTGAACATCTCTGAAAGCACGCTGTTTCCAACCATCAGTGAGGTAATTATACAAGCCTGTTTTTTTGTTGCTGTTTTTGTTTTTAGGTGGAGTCTTGCTCTGTTCCCCAGGCTGGAGTGTGCAGTGGCGCGATCTAGGCTCACTGCAACCTCTGCCTCCCGGGTTCAAATGATTCTCCTGCCTCAGCCTCCCGAGTAGCTGGGACTATAGGCGCGTGCCACAATGCCTGGCTAATTTTTTGTATTTTTAATAGGGGTTTCACTGTGTTAGCCAGGATGGTTCAATCTCCTGACCTTGTGATCCGCCCGCCTCGGCCTCCCAAAGTGCTGGGATTACAGGTGTGAGCCACCGCACGCGGCCCACAAGCCTGTGTTTTACAATGGATGGTGCTTACTCTGTGCCAGGCACTTCTGTGTGCACTTTGCACATATTAACCCATTTAAACCTCCTAACAACCCTGGAGAGGTCGGTGATCTCATCACCACTTTGCAGATGGGAAAACTGAAGCACAGAAAGGGTGGATAACTGTAGGGAGGAGGCTGTGAGTGGACAAGAGCAGAAGGGGCAGTGTGCCAGGAGCTCTGGGACTCTGTGGGTTCCCAACGTAGCATGTTGAGGAAGTGCCGAGGCTGGGAGCAAGGACAGTGGCCCCGGGAGCGTGGAGAGCTCCATGACAACCCTGGTGTGGACGGCAGGGAAAAAAAGGAACACACCCACACATATTCATGTGTGTGTATGTATATGTGCATGTAATGTATGTGTGAGTGTATACTGCTGGTATATGCATAAAATATCACGGGGGGTACACAGGAAACTGACATCATGTGTACATCTGGAGGAGAAGAACCAGGTGTTACAGGATACAGGGATAAGGAAAAGGAGACCAAGGGATCTGGGGTGTGCATCAACTCCTAGAGAAGAGAAGTGGGATCTCTGCAAGTTCTAAAGGCCCAGGGGTGGAGGTTAGGGGTGGAGCTTCTTGACTCTCACAGTTAGAGAAAGGGCTTCTCAGCAGGATGATGAAGGAGGCCCAGCCTCATGACCAGAGCATGGGCTCTGGAGCCAGACAATCTGGTTCAGACTCTAGCTCATCACTCAGCAGTTGTTGGGCAAGTTCCTTTGCCCTCAGGGCATCAGTTTCCGCAATGGCAAGATGGGGTGGACAGTGGCACCTCCCCAACAGGGTTGTTGGGAAAGTGCTTAGGACTGCTCCTGGCAAGTGGAGAGCATGTGGTAAATGTTAGCTATTATTATCCTCGTCCCTTATGAAGGTGACACTGTTCTTGGGCAGCAGGAGTCTGGTGCTCCAGTGCCATCTGGTGCCTCGTGGCCCTGGCTGGCTCCACACCAGCAGGTGCACAGCAGTGCTGAGAAGCAAGGGCGTGTGCTCCTGTCACACATGCGCTCAGGCTAGGGCTCAGCAGCTGCTTGTGGATTCAAAAGCATCATCATGCCCGTGAGTCAAACCCCTTGATACACTTTGTTTCCCTGCGTGAGGAAGTAGTTCAGCCATCGTGCTGAAGAAATGGCAGGAAGCTTTTCCTGTTTTAGAGCAGACACCCCGAGGAGGGGGTGAGCCCTCTTTTCTGAGGGAAAAGCCCATTGCCCATCCTCCTCTTGCAGTCACATCCTGATGCCTGGAAGGGGGCGGGGTTTTCTGAGTCTGGCCAAGGGTTCATCCTCTGTTGTTGCTTGTTAGAGATCATGCACCATCACCCCAGGAATCCTGGAAAGAGCCCCTTAAATTCATTATGTACTGAAGGTGCCAGGCTCAATTTATCCCCAGATTAGCGCTGGGCATCTGCGGTCATCTCCATCAGCAAGGGTACCCCTCCAAGCTGCAGGCTGGAAGGGAGGACCACCTGCACCAGGCACTTTTCTCCTCAAAGGTCAAGTTCACCCTCAGATGCTTTCCTGGGCCCTATCAATGTCAGATTTGGTTCCATCAGTTTGCTGGGTGATGTGTATGTGGGTGATGGGTATTCATTATACTATCTTCTCTACTTTTGTACATTTTATAATAAATATTCCGTAATTTTTTAGTGGAAAAAGAGCAGTCTTAACAAACAAACAAATTTTTGTTCTATCCAAAGTTGTTGAATATTCCATCCTCCAAGAATTCTCCAAGCTATATAGGGCCGGCTCTGATCTGCAGTTTGGCACTGTGGTATCCTCCCAGGAGTGGCTGCCTCCATTTATGAAATTTGGCCCTGAACTGTGACTAGGCTGAGGAATTGATTCACATCTTCATTTATCCTAAACCTTATAGGTTTAGGGAGTGATGGAAATCCTAATGATGGTATGAATTTGAGTTTCACAGGTAGTCTGGACCTTTTTGTAAAAATGATTGACGTAGATGAAAAAGGAAATAATTACCAAAAAAAAAAAAAAAAAAAAAAAACCAACCAGAAAAAAGAAAGAAAGAGAAGAGGAAAGGATAACAAAATGAAGCCAGTGTTAAAATAGCCATGTTTTAGAAAGTAGAAGTTTGAAGTCCTAAGATCATCCTCTTGTTCTAGAAAACAGCGTCTTAGCCCAAAAGGCTGGTACGACTTTGCAGCCCCTTGTCTGGTCCCTCCCGCTCAGCTCACAACTCATAGAAAAAGGTCAGCTTTTGTCCAGTCTCTCTCTCTTGTGCTCCTGACTCTTTCCTTCTCTGCCACGTGCCAGGCACTATTCATACAAACAGGAGAGGAGATGGGCACCACCCCTAAGCACAAAGTGGTGAAAGGAAGACTAGACACATAAAACTATGATGCGGGTATTGACAAGAGCTGTGAGCTCAAGGACCAGAGGCAATCAGGAAAAGCTTTAAAGAAGAGATGATATTCATGCTGGGTTTTGAGAAATATGTAGGAATTTACCAGAAACTGAGTAGGAGGAAAGGAATTTCAGGAAACAATTACAGCCTAGGCAAAGGCCAGAGGTGTGAAAGACTACGGTGCTTTTGAAGAGGAGTAAGTCACCTGCATTTAGAATGTTCAGAATATAAAGGAATGGAAAAAGATTTTCTAGAAGACAGTGGGGAACCATCAAAGATTTTTCAGCATGCAAGCGACATGACCAGAGCTGTGTTCATCTTGTTAAAACACACACACACACACACACACACACACACACACACACACACACTTCAGCTGGATTAAATTTAAAAGTTTAATTGAACAATGAACGATTCGTGAATCGGGCAGCCTTCTGAGCCAGAGTAGGCTCAGAAACTCCAGTGCAGTCATGTGATGGAAGAAGACTTAAGGACAGAAAAAGGAAAGTGACTTATGGAAAACGGAAGTGAGGTACAGAAACAGCTGGATTGATCACAGCTCGGCGTTTGCCTTATTTGAAGTCGGTTCGGCACAAGAGTAGGCTACAGTCTGTTTACACCTCCACTTGTTATAGTTTATGATATACAGAGAAACCTTTAGGCCAAACTTAAAATATGTAAGGAGGCAGCTTTCGGCTAAACTTGATTTAATCATCTCAACATACCTTCTCTTAGAAAATTTCATAATTCTTCCTAGTTAGAACTCACCAAACTGCTCAGAGCCACGAGGTCCTGGTTTCTAGCCTAGGAGAAGCCCAGGCTCCAGCAGATTGCAATAGGGCTGCTGTGATTGACATTTGTGAATACCAGAGACGGCCAGCCAGCATGCCTTCCAGGCATAAGTCACCCTTATGCCCATTTCTGGAGTATGCTTGAAAAATTATTTTTCAAAAACTCACCCAAGCGATGGGAATTAACACAAGTCCTTTCCCAGTGGAACTATGGTTATTTTCTTCTCCTTTTCTATTCTCCAAATTTCTACTAGGCACAGTGCAGGCCCCCATTTCCTTATCCACAATACCAAAATCCAAAGAGCCCTGAAAAACAAAAGTTGGTTTGGTTTGGTTTTGATCCTCCAGAACTCACTTGGAAGCAAAGTGACCTGCACAGATGTGAGGCTATTTATAGTCTTTATGGATTCACTTGGTGTGAATATTCATATTTTGCTGCAGAAATACTAATGTGTTTGATGACAGGGTGCTGCCCCAGACCCCGCTGGGGGTGTTATGTAATTACGTAGCATATGCATCACATTACCTCTCTAAAATTAAATTAGAAACAAAAGCTTGCATTCCAAAACCAGTCAGCCCCCAGGGCTTTTAGATAAGGAACCGTGGGCCTGTATTACTTTTGTAAAGAAGGTAACATTTCATCTTACTTTAAAAACCAGACATCCGCCTATGCAAGGGGGTGCGCCCCCAGCAGTACAGGACAGCCCTGCCCTGTTTCTCTGGTCACCTGCTCTCGCATGGCTCTCGCATGCTCTGCTGTGGCTATTCTAAACCCTTCCAATCCTCCACACCCTCTGACCTTCCTTCCGGCATACTCATCCCTAGCAGATGATTTTGCCTCCTGCTTTACAGGGAAAACAGAAGCTGCCAAGAAACTCCCTCAGACGACAGAGACAGAAACCGACCATAAAACCTGCCTGCAGCTGCCCCATCCTGTCCTCCCTCCCTCCTCTCTCAAATGAGTAGCCCAAGGGTGGTCCTATAGAGGACAGCTTCCCCCAACCCCGCCCCACCCAGCATCCCTACCCTCCAGCTTTTCAAGACACTCCATTGAAAGCAAAAACAAAAACGAAATCAAAACATACGAAAACACAACCCTTCGTGGATTTCGTAGCCGCCTTCTGATACTGTTCTTCTGCTCCTGATCCAAGGCTTGCTTCTCCGAGGACCTGCTTATCCACATTGCCTCCATTTCCTCCCCTCTACCTCTCTCCTTTCTTCACTTCCCCTGGCTTCTCACCAGGGAGCAACTCCGAGGAAGCCCCTGCAGCCTCCTGTGCCGACTCCCTCAGGGTCTGTCACTGGCAGCGCTGACCCTTCCTCCTCCGTGCTCTGGGTTTTCTTCTTGCCTCTGCTACTTCTTCTCTGACTCCCTTTCAGGAGACTCTCCCTCTTCCCTGCATTCAGTGTTGGAGATAGGAGCAGGCTCTCGCTTCTTATCCCTCTGTAACTATATAGCCACAGCCTCAGCTCCTGCCGGCACACCTGCTACTCAGAAAGTCTATCTCCAGCTTGCCTCTCTCTGACTCCAGGTTCATCTGTCCAGCAGACCACTTAGCATTTCGTTTTAGATGTCTTAAAGACACATTCAGCTCAACCTTTCTACAACTAATGTCTTGATCCTCCCTGCCCAACACCATCAACCTGTTCCTCTCCCACTGTCCCCATCTCCACCTGCTCAAGTATGCAGGCCGGAGACATGGCCCTCATCTCAGCCTCTCCCTCTCCAGCATCTCCCATCTCTAGTCCATCCCGAAGGTCTCCTTGGTTTGTCCTGCGAAGATCTCTCCATTGGCACCACCCGGCCCCTTAGCAAAGCCACTGTCCCCTCCAGCCTGGACCCCAGAAGCTGCTTCCTTGAAGGTCTGCTGCATCCACTTACTTCTTTTGGAAATGCACATGATTGTGTCGCCACTTCTTTAAATCCCTTGGTGGCTTCTCGGGTTACATGCTTTCTTAGGGTAAAGACAAGATCTGTACAGGCCTTTGATCTAACTTCTCTCCTCTCCCAGCCCCACCTGTGCCGCCCCCACCTCGCCCTCACTGCTTCAGCCACCCTGGCACCTTCCATTCTCTTTTACACACCATCCTCTGTCCCATCTCAGGACCTCTGTCTACGCTTCTTCCCGGATGCTCTACCCTCCCCTCATGGCCTCGCTTTCATCAGCTTTCAAATGTCAGCTTGAGGACCTCTTCCTCTGGGAAGCCTTGCCTGGCCTCCCAACTTGTCCAAATCCCCTTCTTATGGGCTCTCGGAGCACTGGGTGCCCAGCCTTCACAGCCCTTGTCACATTTGCAATTTAGCATTTGTTCGTGGGATCATTTGACCAATGTGTCTCTCTCCAACTAGAGTGTAAACTCGGAGAGCCTGCTTGCCTCTGTTCCCCATGGTCTCTGCATTGCCTGGCACCAGGCCTGGCCCACAGCAGGTGCTCAGAGATGGCGGCAGGTGGGCCCTGTGTCCTGGATGTTATTTAGGGCTGTGATATTAAAGACGGTAAAGTCCAGATGGACCCTAAAGTCCAACACCTCACTGTTCAGATGTGGACTTACCCACAGGTACTCAGAAGGGGGGTGCCAGGACCCACACAGGGCTTGTCACCACAGGGAAGTGAACTCTCTAATTGGCTCCTTACCTCCTTAGTCTGTCTGGAGTGAGGTCACTTAGGTTCACCTCAGCAGCACAGGTTGCAGGGGAAAATGCTTTAAAGAGTATAAGTGATAGGCAAACTGAGTCAGGAGTTGGTGCTGGGGTCGGGGGTGGGGGCCTGGCCCAGAATATCTATAGTTTAGTAACCACTCTGCCCTGACTAACCAGCTCCATTACCTTGAGCAAGCAATTTCATCTTTGGGGTCTCAGTTTACCCTTTAAAAATGTGAATAGTAATCCTTGCTTCCTGCACCCCCGCAAAACACAAAACACCCTGTCCTGACTAGGCCAGCATTATTCTGTTAGGATTGAGTGCCACTATGTACAGGCATTACTTGTTGCTATACATTTGATCCTCACATTCACTCAGAGCCTCTATTACTATTCCCTTTTTTCAGATGAGTAAACTGAGGCTCATAACACAGTCACTGCCACTTACTGAAGGCTTCATAGCCATTTAAACATGGGAGTCAGGATTTGGATCTGGATCTGTCTGAGACTCTAAAGCTCCATGCTGGGTCCAAGGCTTGGTCCCTGCCCCAAGGAACAAACAGTAAAAGGAAAATGGGTTGGAAATTGCTCCATGCCATCCAAATGCTGTTGCAGTTCAGGCTCCCGTCAGGTGTGAGGGCAGATGGAGGCTTAGGCGGGGGCCCTTTCTCCAGGAATTGTCTAGGCTCTGTGCTTCCGCTTGGGTGGTGGTGGGGAGAAGCAGGTGGTTTGTTTTTTTCTTCCATGAGGTAGAGGAGTTTGAGGTGGAGAAGGCATCATGGACATTCTGGTATCCTCAGTTTCCTTGTGCTGCTGTGCAAGCTATTCACTGCAGGACTCTAGGAGGCATCGGTCACAGCGTAGTCTAAGTGAATGGCACTCTCTAGAGCTGTGCACTACATGACCGTATGTGATGGCCTTGATGATGTTCCTTAGTATGATGGCTGCATGGTAAGCCATGGTAGCAGTTAAATTACTGTGGAAGCACTCGGCATGTATGTTGTCTTACCAGGGCTTCACAATCATCCTCTGAAGTTGATACTCTTGTGATCTGTATATTGGGGAAACTGAGGCTCAGAGGAGTTAGGGAAATTGCCCAAGTTCACACAGCTTCTTACCACTATGGGCTGCTGCCTCTGAACCCTGTTGAGGCTGAGAAAGGGGGTGTGCATGTGAGAAAGGGGGTATGCACATGAATAAAACCATCTTCTCTGTGTCTCTTTTCTTCCTCCTGCCTTGGTCCTCTGCCACAGCTGGACAAGATGCTGGACCCCCAGGTGTGGCGGGAGGCAGCCACCCAGGTCTTCTTTGCCTTGGGCCTGGGCTTTGGTGGTGTAATTGCCTTCTCCAGCTACAACAAGCAGGACAACAACTGCCACTTCGATGCCGCCCTCGTGTCCTTCATCAACTTCTTCACATCAGTGTTGGCCACCCTCGTGGTGTTTGCTGTGCTGGGCTTCAAGGCCAACATCATGAATGAGAAGTGTGTGGTCGAGTAGGTGGCATCTCTCCTCCTGTCCCTCCTCCTCCCTGTCTACCTTACTTGGGAGTAGGGGGCGGGTGTGTGCATGGGGAGAGAGGTCCCCTCCACTCAGGCTGAGGAATGGAGCTCAGAGGAGCATTCTGTCCCCACCAGCTCTGGGCCACAAGGACAAGCTCAGAAATGCCTCTGTCAGTGGCCCATGAGGGTCCCACCTGGGTGCCTGGGAGGAGCCTCCAGGATCTCACCCATTGCCCATCCCTTCCTTCTTACCTGGCTCCCTCGGTTTTGTACTGCAGGAATGCTGAGAAAATCCTAGGGTACCTCAACTCCAATGTCCTGAGCCGGGACCTCATCCCACCCCACGTCAACTTCTCCCACCTGACCACAAAGGACTACATGGAGATGTACAATGTCATCATGACCGTGAAGGAAGACCAGTTCTCAGCCCTGGGCCTTGACCCCTGCCTTCTGGAGGACGAGCTAGACAAGGTGCGGGGATAGGCTGCCCTTCCCAGGACAGGCAGGAACCCAGAGAGCAGCTGTCGCTGGCTGGAGCTTGGGCTCAGGCCTCAGGATGCTGACAGGTAGTCATTAGTTTACTTAGTAAGCAAGGATCTGCTATGTGTCCGGAGAGAGTGAAAGGGAAGAAAGGTATTGGCCAAAGTCCCTGCCCAGAGGTAGGCTTGAGCCTAGACAAAGAGTAGGGCAGACACACACCTCTCAGAAGTCACAGTAAGTGTATGGGATGATGTTTCCATTTACTGAGTGGGCTTCTCGTGCACCATCACTGCCATAGGTAATGCACTCAGAACAGTGCCTTGACTTGGTATGCATCAAAGAAGTGTTGAAGTTAGTGTTTGTCCGTTGCTATCTATCTCCTTTGATGCTCAAGGCAGTTCTATGAATTGAGTATTCATAGTGTTCCCTACCTTACAGATGAGTAGCCTATGAGGTGGGGGCTTGATCAAGGTCTCACAACTAGTAAGTGAGCGAGGCAGGGTTCAAATCCAGTTAGTTGGGTCCAGAGCCCATGCTCAGAACCACTCCTTCATGCTTCTAGCCCTCACCCCACTGTCCCCATTCCAATCTCACTGCCACGATGATACTTAGACTTTAGGGTGGTGCTGGGGGTGCTGACTCCTCCTTAATGCTCAGGCCCAAGTTAGGACACCTTGCTTCTATTTATACTTACATAGCTGGACACTTTCAAAATGACTGTTCTCTTAGAAGGGGTAACAGGAAAGGGACATACCCACAGCGTCTTTGGAACCAGGCTGGAGCCAAGGCTCACATGGGGCAGAGCCAGCTCCTATCAGCCTGGGTCAACCCTGTCCTTCATGGGACCAGGGAAGAGGGTGCTTTCCCTGGGCTCCATGTTAAAAGTCAGCTCCATTGGACTGGCACCGTCCTAATGCTATGGGAGCTGCATCCTGCACCCTGACCCCTTCCTCGGGGATCAAGAGCAAGAGAGCCCAATCTCGGGTCCCCTGCCCTGGTTTCTTCCCCAGGTGACTGGCAGCATAAAGGACCTCCCCTTTTCACGTTCTCTAAAACCCTGCCCAGTTCTCATGGGCATGGCCTGGTTCTCTGAATAAAACTAAATTTATAGCAGTGTTTTCATAAAATACAACTCCGATAGCATTCAAATGACAAGAATTATACACTCACTTAGTGGGGAAGAAATGTTCCCTTATAATCACTGACTATTACAGGGCAATGTATAAGTGACAGGGGGCAGTGTGTGTCACCTGAGCCACAAGCATGGCCCAGTCATTAAAGCGGTGATTCTCTACCTTGGCTACCCATTAGAGTTCCTGGGTTTTATTTGTTTTTGCTTTTTTAAAAAAAACAAAAAAAACAAAAAAACAAGTCCGACACGCAGCTTCACCCCAGACCAGTCTAGTCATTGTCCCTGGGGTGAAACCCAGGTGTCGGTGTTTTTAAAGGCTCCAGCGTGCCTCCATTGAGAGGCGAGGCTGAGACCACTGCATGAAGATCTGCAGTTCCGAAGTTCTGAGCTGGGAGCGGCCACAGTGTGGCTGGAGCAATCAGGAAAGACATCTTAGAGGAGGAGGGTCCTGAGCTGATGTATTTCTAAACATGAGCATCTTCATCTGAATCACCTAAGCTTCTGGTACAACCTGTAGATTCTAGGCCCCATAGGTGAACTCTCAAGTTGGTGTTTTTGAGCTACCTCTAGGGGATTCCAATGCCTGCTAAAGTTCGAGACCCACTGGCCAAAATCAACAGGATTTAGGTGGAGGTGGGAACCCCTGTGAAAGAGGGAATAGTTATTCCAAAAGTTCGAAGGGCAGAGGAAAGGCAGCAGCGGTCTGCCCGGGGAGGGGTGACCTCACAGGTCCTGCTTTCCACCCCGCCTTCAGTCCGTGCAGGGCACAGGCCTGGCCTTCATCGCCTTCACTGAGGCCATGACGCACTTCCCCGCCTCCCCATTCTGGTCCGTCATGTTCTTCCTGATGCTCATCAACCTGGGCCTCGGCAGCATGATCGGGACCATGGCGGGCATCACCACGCCCATCATCGACACCTTCAAGGTGCCCAAGGAGATGTTCACAGGTAACTCCTCCCTGCCCCCACGCCCGGGCTCTGCAGGCTGCCCTTGTGGACAGCAATCCCGTTCTGGCTTCTGACTGGGTCCTTCATGACCCCACACCCAGAAGGCTCCACCCCGCACTGGGACACAGCTGGAGCCTGGCTGTGCCGCTCAGTGACGAGCACTCAAGCCAGGAAGAGAAAGCTACTTGGAAATGTGGAGCAAACATGAGCTGGGAGGCCTGCACCTAGGCCCCTTTGTTGGTTCACTTACCCCTCTCCCCAAGGGTCTGCTGAGTCATCTCAGGCAGGGGTGCTGAGTCGTCTTGGGCAGGGGCGCTCACTGGCCTTGCGCCCTATTCCATCTTTGTCACTCTGGTCCCGGGTTGTGTCCACAGTTCCCTTCGGGGTCTGCTGAGTTGATCTAGGGCCCATACAGGGATACCTCTCACCTGCATCCCTAGAGCGGGTATCTTTCTGTTCTCAAATGGGGAAACCGAGGTGGAGAAAAAAGACTGGGAACAATCAGATGAATCATTTAAGTTAAATGCAGCAATTAAGTAGAGCACCTGCTGCCAGGCACTGTGCTGGGGCAGAGGCATGGGATGAAAGTTAGACACAACGTCTTCCTCAGTTGCTCCCCGACTAGTAGAGCGGGGCTCAGAACCTGAGCATCTGGATCCCTTGTGCAGGACTGGGCCTGCTGGCAGGAGGGCTGCAGGCATGTGTGGGGGAGGGATGTGATGGGAGGGGCCTGGGTGCCCCAAGACCCCCAGGGCCCCACCCACCCTGCACCTTTGCCCCCACACCGGCCTCCCGGCTCTCTGTAGTGGGCTGCTGTGTCTTTGCATTCTTCGTGGGGCTGTTGTTCGTCCAGCGCTCCGGAAACTACTTTGTCACCATGTTCGATGACTACTCGGCCACCCTGCCACTCACTCTCATCGTCATCCTTGAGAACATCGCTGTGGCCTGGATTTATGGAACCAAGAAGTAAGGGGGACATGGGGGAAATGTGGGACGGGAGGAGGGGTCTGTCCTGTCATGACTCCCTGGAGAGGCAGATTATAGAGTCACAATGGCAGAGCTGAAAGTGCCCTTACAAGTCATTTAGGGAAATCGAGGCATAGTGCAAGGACGTGGCTGCCTAAGGCCACTTGTCCAGGGAGAAAGAGCCAGTCTGAGGACTGGGTGTCCTGGGTGCAGGTCCTGGCATCATCCTTAAATTACCATAGCACCTTTCCTGGGTACCAACTCTTCAGAATTCTGTTAAGTTTTTATGAAGGGCTTAGTGGGTCTACAATAGGCCCTTGCCCTTGGAGAACGTGTAGACTTCAGCAGCCTGTTCACAGTTGTAAGGGCCTAGATAGGGGTATGAGATGAGGTGTGGTTTTGGCCCCAAGTCTGGGGTCGTGCAGAGTAAGAGGATTCAGCCCTAAGAAAGGATTGGGTCTCACAGCCTAAGCCTAGGGCAGTCGTACGCTTACTGTAAGCTCTTGGCCTCATCCCTCATGTTAGGGTAAATACGTGTTCCCAGGAGTTCTAGAACTACGTCTCTCTGACTCACTTAGCATCGACCGTGACCACATTGTCCTTGTCCTTGGCAAGACCCACCTCCACTAACCCTCTCGGTCTGACCCTCCCTGATGCCTGGACCCGGTTTGGCAGTGGGGCTCTTTCACAGGGGCCATCTGCTTCCTGGGAGAGCACAGGAGGGGACAGGGAGTGGGGGAAAGGACACTCCTCTGCTTCCACCTGCTGTGGGCCAGGGCTGTAAGACACTGCCACAAGGGACTCTGGCTGATTTTTGTGTCCCGGACTCCTTCGGCAGTCTGGTGATGTCCCTGTACTCCTTCTGTTATTTTAAATGCATAAGATAAAATGTGTAGGATTATATAAGAAACTAATAATATTGAAAAATAGCGAAATATTGTTTAAAATCTGTGATATAGTAATTATGAGCACTTTATTTTTAATGCATTGTTACAAGATCTAGCTATAGATCTAATAACAATAGTAACTTTGAAGTAGTGACGAAAATCAACAATGACGCTATCTTCAATAGCTGGGATGTAATATGAAAATATCTGTAATCTATTGGCGACAGTCACGGGTATTGTTAATACTACTGTGGTTGCTTGCATTCATAATATAATAGAAAGTAATGCAATATTTCAGTTAGGGGTTACTGAGGTAAAGATGATTCTTTTGTATGCCATTCAAGCCTGCTGGCCGTCGGAATTCTGCTCACCCCTTGGTGAGAAACCTTTGAAAGTCAGGGCAGCTCTCTACCTTTGGACTCTAGAGAAGTGCACTTCTACGCTTTTCCAGCAGGGGGAGCCTTCAGCCAGGCCAGTGTGAAAGGGCTAGGCACTCCCTGAACACACAAGCTGTCTATACATAAAACAGACGTGCACCTGCCCAGGGTGTGTCTGCTGGGCCCTATCATATCTCTGGATGGGGTGTGATGTGACGGAATCAGAGGAGGTTAGAGGAGGACAGTAGAGCCTTCCCAGGGGCCAGGCAGACCACACACAATGAGCACTGAATGTGAAGAATAGAAGAGCCCAGGAGGGAGGGACTGGGAAACGAGGACTTTCTGGAGGAGATGGTGAAGGGGGAAGAGGGAGGTGTGACTGAGGGATGCCAACTGCTGGACCCTCTGCTATGCCTGGCAGGTTCATGCAGGAGCTGACGGAGATGCTGGGCTTCCGCCCCTACCGCTTCTATTTCTACATGTGGAAGTTCGTGTCTCCACTATGCATGGCTATACTCACCACAGCCAGTGTCATCCAGCTGGGGGTCACGCCCCCGGGCTACAGCGCCTGGATCAAGGAGGAGGTAAGGGTTGGGGCCCCAAACCCCAGGGACATTTGCATCTTCTCAGGCCTTTAATGCAACCACAGATAGGGATACACCTTTCTAGGGCAGGTGCTATGTGCCAGGCCCTGCCAGGTGCCTCACACCTAAACCACAATCCTACAACAGCCCAAAGACAGAGGTGGCATCATCCCTGTAGCACAAATGGGGACACTGAGGCTTAGAAAGATTAATGCACTTATCCAGTCTTTCTAACCCATATTCTCTCTCCATGCCTGTGGAGTGGAATTAGTTCATTTTATAATAGTAGAAATCACCCTAGACCCTTTCACCAAGGTGACCAGGTAAACCCCTGTCAACCCCCATCCTTGGCTGTGCCTGGCCAGGATGGTGGGAGGGGAGAGGAGTGGAAGGCCATGGGTGAGGGCAGGAGAGCAGTCTTGGAGGGTTTGGGAGGGGAGGGCTGTCACAGTGCCGGCAGCAGCCCTTAAGGCAGCCCACCCGCAGGCGGCCGAGCGCTACCTGTATTTCCCCAACTGGGCCATGGCGCTCCTGATCACCCTCATCGTCGTGGCGACGCTGCCCATCCCTGTGGTGTTCGTCCTGCGGCACTTCCACCTGCTCTCTGACGGCTCCAACACCCTCTCCGTGTCCTACAAGAAGGGCCGCATGATGAAGGACATCTCCAACCTGGAGGAGAACGATGAGACCCGCTTCATCCTCAGCAAGGTGCCCAGTGAGGCACCTTCCCCCATGCCCACTCACCGTTCCTATCTGGGGCCTGGCAGCACATCGCCCCTGGAAACCGGTGGTAACCCCAATGGACGCTATGGGAGCGGCTACCTCCTGGCCAGCACCCCTGAGTCGGAGCTGTGACCACTGCCCCAGCCCTGCCCGCCTCTCCCCCCACACTCAACCTGCCCACTCGTCCAGGCCTGGCCTCTTCCTCGAGGTGGCCACCAGGCCCAGGCCAGGCCCTTTGCCCAAGAAGAGAGGGTCTGCCCTGCCTCACTCCCCTCTTCAGTCCCAGAAGACTCTGCTCCCTAGCCCTGAGCAGGAGGCTGGGAGCAGCTCTGTTTCCCAATTCAGGACCCCACTCATCTAGCCCTCCAAGAGCCTCCACCAGATTGCAGCCATGTAAGTGGAACAACCCATCACTCCGGCTTCCCAGTCCCTGGGAGATTCCAAGTGGCCACTGCAGGAGTCACTCACCTCCCTCTCTTCCTGTAACTTGCCACCTGCAGTTCTTAGGGCTCTGGGGTGCCCTGAGCCACCAGATGGTGGTGGTGAGAGGCCTTGGGGCCGGGGAAGGAGAGTGGACTTTAGCTCACTCTGCCATGAGAGCAGGACACCATCCTGCCCAGCCCAGACGGAGTTGCTCCTAGTCTAAGAGGCTACCTGCTTGAAGGCAGAAGGGCTCAGGGCTCAGAACTGGGAGGGCATAGGCAGAAGCCCCAAGTTCTGTTGTCAGAGGTGGGTGCTGCCCTCGGCTTGAGCATGAGCCTTGGTAGCAGAAGGTGAGGAACATCCTCTGCCCTGGTCCCTGGGTGGAATCTTCCCATGTCCTTGGCCCTGGCTGGGGTGGGTGGTGTGTGCTCCTGCATCTTGTCTGGGAGTGCAGTGACTGGGACCAGAACCTCCCCCACCTCAATTAGGGCCTAGCCATCTCCCTGTCCCCAGCACCCCTCCCCAGCCCACAGTGGTGGCCTCTGCCTCTCTCCTGGAGACAGAAGGAAACGGTGCAAGGAGAGGTTTCCAGAGCACACATTGTTGGTTCCCAGCACAAATTAGATGGTTTGGAGCACAATTGTGAAGCACACTTCCTGCCCTCCTCACCTGGGGTCCAATGTTCTGTCTAGTGGCAGCTTTTCCCCTGGAACAGGGGTCCCCGGAGTTCAGGGGCTTATCACTCCTGGGGAAAGACAGATAATTTCACTGCCCCTTTGAGCCGCCACTCACTCTCCTTATTACACAAGCACAGCCACCCAGTGTGCACATCATGTACAGACACCTTGGAAACCTTTCCCAAGCCTTCCTGGCCCATAGTGGCCAGTACCACAGGCAGTGCTGTGGACAGTAGAGGCTGCCAAAGACAAGGGCTGGTCTTCAGAATGGAGGCCAGCCTGTGCAGAAGGCTGCAGCTGACAACAGCGACCCCACCCTCCATTACCTTCAGGGCCTCCTCTGGAAGAGAACCCATTCTCAGAGTGCAGCCAGGGAGGAACCTGACCCAAGAGTTAATGTCTGCAGAGGGATGGATGGATGGATGGATGGATGGATGGATGGATGGACGGACGGATGGATTGGGGGGTGGGGTTGGATGGATGGGTGGATGGATGGATGGATGGATGGATGGATGGATGGATGGATGGGGTAGGGGAAGGAAGGAAAGGAGGGATAAAGGAGGGAATACTGGCTCCATCTTTCGGAGAGCTCTGGTGGGCAGGGCAGAAACAGGCCACAGTGCTCAACCCAGACACCCTCACAAAGGGTCACAAGTCACTCTTGTAGCTCAGATTGCTCTTAGGACCTGGAGGGACAGACCAGAATCAGGGTGCCCTCCTTCACCCCCGAGTTCCTTACTGTCCCCCCAAGCCTGGGAGTGGTCTGTCCCCCAGCCCTGCCATCTCCCTTACACATCCCTCTTCCACACCTTCCCCTTTCTAGCCCCCTCTGCCCTACCTGTCTTTCCTGAGTGTTTGAGGGGAGAGAGAGACCCACCTCTCAAAGAGATGAGCTTTTGGGGCACAACATCCCACCATAGGCCCCCTCACCTGACCACACCTCCTACCTGGCCCCTTGCCAAATCCCAAGCAGAATTAGCAACAGGAAAAGCAAAGCCCCAGGAGAGACACTCTACTATATATACTCTTCTATATATTCTGTTTCTATTGTATATTCACTCTGTACATGTGGGTGTAAATGCTGTTAAATGACAAACCCAATATTATACTGTGGCTGGTGGACTATTTTCATCCTCAGTGCTGTACAGATCTATTTTCATTGTATATTTGATATATTTTTAATTTTGTAGCGTGTGGCTGGGCCAGGCCCCAGCGGGAGGGGCTGAGCTGGGGCTGTATGCTTGCTAGGTGTGGGCGCGCTAGTGCTCCCTGTAGCTTTTGCTGTGTCTTCGCTGTGTGTTAGACGTAGGGCCCAGAGCTCAGGGTGTGTGTGTGCGTGCGTGTGTGTGTGGTGTGCACATACGTGAGTGTGGGTGTGTGTAGCGTGCTGATCTGTGACTCCCAGTGTTCACCACCTTCCTGAAGACCATGCTCCCTCCCCCTGCCTCCTCCTCCTCTATCTATCGGGAGCCTCAGGGCCGGCAGGGTGCCTCGGGAGCCCCCTGCTATGGGGAAAGGCATGTGTTTCTTGCTGGTGACTCATTGCCTTCACACCACTGGGTTTGCCAGAAACAGGGAAGGAGGGCGTTAGGGGAAAAAAAAAAAATCCTCAAATGTATTTACCAGTCAGCTTCTTGCTGTTCCCAGTAGAATCGCTAGCTCTTCTCCAGAGGAAAAGTACTAGGATTCTTAAGATGGCGAGACCCCAAGAGGGATCTCACAGCACTGCTGCATTTGCCCTTGATGCAGTCCTGACAGTGTTTGGAAAGGGCCGCCTGCCCCCTCCCCACTGTACTTCTGACGCCTTTGGAGTCAAAGGCAGGTGGGGTCACCTGATGAGCTAAGATCCAGCCCCAGAATCCTGGAGGAGCAGGAGAGGACCAGGTCCCCAAGTCCTTTCACAGGGTCCCCACCCCCACTGGCTTTGGTGCTGTCCAAACAGTGCCCACCAGAAGACAGAGGGAACTCCAGGGCAGGGATGTGCCTGAAAGAGTCAACAGTCTCCTGATCCCTTACCTGTGCCTGCCCTCCAGCCCCATCACCAGCTTCTTGCTCAGGGAGCCTTCTGCCCTCCTCACTGAGGCAGCATGAAGCCCGAGGCCCAGATGGGGGCTGAACAGGTAGGGCACATCGGTGAATGCCAGTGAGGTCGGCTTCTGCCCTCCAGCAATACATGTGCAGGGGCTGCTGCTTTCCCAGTGCCAGGAGAACCCCCGCTCTGAGTCAGCCTGTGTGGGTCATGGGACTGGGATGCAGGAGCCATGGTCCCAGGCACTGCACAGGTCTACGGTATTACCAGGCGGAAGGGCTGCTTTCCTGCCCTTCCTCACCCCAACTTCCCCATCCCACTCCCCCAGAGTACTCCCCACTGTGAAAAGAGCTGGAAACTGAACCAGTTAGAATGAACCTGGCTCCCTGAGCACCCCTGTATCCTTCAAATAGGCCCTGAGATGTGAGGTCTGCTGCTTCACTGGGGCCTGATGACTTCGGCTGGGGGAGGGGGCCTAGGGCCCCTTCTCATTGAAAGCTCTGCTTTGTACAGACCCAAGCACAGACACCAGGCTGTCACTTTGGGTTCTGGCATAAGTTCAGAACAATTCAAGTCCCTGTGTCCCATGGCTGGTCAGAGCCCTGGGTCAAAACCACTCAGCCCAGGGGAGGGGATGAGGCATTGTCACCCTAGACCCCTCTTCCTCTCTCCCCCACCATGGTGTGCAATAAAGTGTCTGTTCTTACCAAACCCTTCTTGCCTTTCTCACCTGCTCTTGCAATGAGGGAGAGGGATGGGTGGCCAAGGATCCTGTGGGAAGCTTTGGGGGGAAAAGCTTGGACTGGGATGGGTGGACAGGACTGCTGAGGGGGTTGTGGGTGCTGGCTGGCTGAGGAGCAGCACGGGAAGTGTGGGCAGGTTCACCTCTGTATTTTCCTAGGAACTGTCATAGGTATTAATAATGCATACACTTCATCCTGGCTAACACGGTGAAACCCCGTCTCTACTAAAAAACACAAAAAAGTAGCCGGGCGAGGTGGCGGGCGCCTGTAGTCCCAGCTACTTGGGAGGCTGAGGCGGGAGAATGGCGTCAACCCGGGAGGCGGAGCCTGCAGTGAGCTGAGATCCGGCCACTGCACTCCAGCCTGGCAGAGCGAGACTCTGTCTCAAAAAAAAAAAAATAATAATAATAATAATAATAATGCATACACTTGCAGAGGGCCCTACTGGGGTCCAGCGATTCCACGTATCTAATTTCCTGTCATCTTTGCAACCATTTCCTGAGGGAGATCCTTTGCTGTCTAGATTTTTCCAGGTGAAACTGCATCTGAAATGAGGATGGTATTCGGTGGTCTTTTTTTAAGGACCTTTTTTTTTTTTTTTTTTTTGAGACGGAGTCTCGCTCTGTCGCCCAGGCTGGAGTGCAGTGGCCGGATCTCAGCTCACTGCAAGCTCCGCCTCCCGGGTTTACGCCCTTCTCCTGCCTCAGCCTCCTGAGTAGCTGGGACTACAGGCGCCCACCGCCTCGCTCGGCTAGTTTTTTGTATTTTTTTTAGTAGAGACAGGGTTTCACCATGTTAGCCAGGATGGTCTCGATCTCCTGACCTCGTGATCCGCCCGTCTCAGCCTCCCAAAGTGCTGGGATTACAGGCTTGAGCCACCGCGCCCGGCCTTTTAAGGACCTTTAACCACCTTAAGGTAGTTAAAGTTTTCTCTGTAGGGAAAACTCCTGTCCCGCCTGACTGCCAGGAAAAGCCATACTTGTCAGCCTGGCAAGGGCAGGGTGTGTGGAGGCCCACCCCAGGGAAGGACAAGGGTGGGAAGGTGCCAGTGTTCAGAGGTCTGAAAGCGAGGACTAGGAGGCAGGGGACTCCTGGGTGCTGCGGGGTGGACTCCCCTGGAACAGGCATAAAGTTCTGCCCCTCTCTTCGATAGCTATCCCTTTTGCAAACTTCAGTAGAAGGTAAAGATGAACTAGGGGATCTGACATCACCCCGTTCTAACATTCCAGCCCCAAGTATTCACTTATTAAACACCCACTGAATACTCAGCACTGTGAAGAACGGAATGTGCTGGGGCCTGGGGAAGCTCTTCTTCCTGCCTCACCCTCTAGGAGCACCGACGTTGAAAGAGGCAAGAAGTCAGACTCCTGGAGGAGGCCTCACCCCCACCCCACCCAGCTCCAGGCTGGAATGATGCTGCTTGCACTCACACACACACATACACACACACAGCCAAGGACCCTGACGAAACCTGTCATTTTCTTCTCTTGCCATAGAAAGTGTTCTTCCAGGAATAGCCACCAGATGGCAGGAAAAACGTTTCTTTCTTTCTTTTTTTAAAAAAATTATTATTATTATACTTTAAGTTCTAGGGTACATGTGCATAATGTGCAGGTTTGTTACATATGTATACTTGTGCCATGTTGCTGTGCTGCACCCATCAACTCGTCAGCACCCATCAACTCGTCATTTACATCAGGTATAACTCCCAATGCCATCCCTCCCCCCTCCCTGCTCCCCATGATAGGCCCCGGTGTGTAATGTCCCCCTTCCCGAGTCCAAGTGATCTCATTGTTCAGTTCCCACCTATGAGTGAGAACATGTGGTGTTTGGTTTTCTGTTCTTGCAATAGTTTGCTGAGAATGATGGTTTCCAGCTGCATCCACATCCCTACAAAGGACACAAACTCATCCTTTTTTATGGCTGCATAGTATTCCATGGTGTATATGTGCCACATTTTTTTTAATCCAGTCTGTCACTGATGGACATTTGGGTTGATTCCAAGTCTTTGCTATTGTGAATAGTGCCGCAATAAACATACGTGTGCATGTGTCTTTATAGCAGCATGATTTATAATCCTTTGGGTATATACCCAGTAATGGGATGGCTGGGTCATATGGTACTTCTAGTTCTAGATCCTTGAGGAATCGCCATACTGTTAGGAAAACCTTTCTCGCCAGATCGTAGCCTGCTTGCCTTCCTTTCCTCTCCATCATTTATTCCTTTGTGGGTCAGTTTATTTGTTGAACAAACATTTATTACGTACTCACCCTGGACAGGCTCCATGCCAGCTATAGATGAATAAAGATAAAATCAGCCCCTGCTGTCCTGAGTTTGGCAGAGGGAGGGGCCCTGCCCTATGACTCCACATCTCCCCATGTATCTTTCAAACCGGGAAATGGCCTGGTGCTAGAAAAGTCATTTCTTGTAAAGTATCAGTCTTTTGGTTGAAGATAATGTTTTTGGTTGAGATGTGAGCCCTTCTGCCAGGAGGGGCACACAGACCCGCCAAGATGCAGCATAACAAGGGATTTGGTTCGAAGGAGCTCTAGAGTCATACTTCTCAAGTTCAAGTTCAAATGCCACCCAGCTTCCTGCTTCCTGGGAGGCCTTGAGCAAGTCACGTAATCCCTCTGAGCTTAAATGTCCTAGTCTGTAAAACAGAGATAATAGATTCAGTGAGATAACACATGTTGGTCCAGTTATCTATTGCTGTATTCCAAGTTACCCCAAATCTGAGTGGCTTAAAACAACCATTCTATCACGCAGTTTTGTGAGTAAGGAATTCAGGCAGGACTTGTCTGAGCAACTCTTTTGGTGGCAACCGAGGTCACTCAGTGATATTCAACTAGCAGCGAAGTAGTCTGGAGGGTCCAAGGCAGCTGCCTTCACATTCACTCAAATGCCTGGCACTCCAGTGAATGGCTGGAAGACTGGGTTCAGCTGGGCCTGCCGGCCGGAGTGAACAGCTACCACTGCCTCTCCAGCATGGCTACTCGGCCAGACTTCTGACTGAGGGGCTCAGGGTGCCCAGAGAGACCATCTCAAGAGACAGGACGTGGAAGCTGCCAGGTTTTTAAGGCCTGGGCCTGGAAAATGGCGCAGTACCTCCACCATCTTCTGTGGGTCACAATATCTGCCCAAATAAAGGGGAGGGCACACAGAAGCCCCCACTTGTTGATGGGGGAGTGGGGAAAATCTGGCTGCCTATGTTATGGGCCGATTCTAGAGTGTTAGGGATCTTTGTCATCAGTCACCAGCACCTGGGCGGAACTTCCTCCTGAGGGGCTATCAGCTTAGAGACACAGAACTGGACACACAACAGGTCATTTCTGGTGGGGAGGTGAGTGGCTAAGTTTGGGCCCTGGGTGGAGGGAGCAGTCAGGGAGGAGGATGAGAAGGGCATGCGGGAGGACACGTGAGGCCCCCGCTTCTGCCTCAGGTTTGCCCCAGGGCAGGTGGCATGAGTGGTTTGAATCATGGGTCTGTCACCAACCATACCACCTTGGGGAAGCCACTTAAACCCTGGAACCTCCATTTTCTGATCTGTAAAAGGAGGACGACAATAAAATATCTTCCTTAGAGATGGTATGAGGGAAAAATGAACTTCATCAGTAACATCTACTGGAATACAGTATCGACTTCTTTCTATATGGGGATACAATAGGTGCTCATTAAATATTTCCTCCTTCTTGCCATCCTGGGCAAGGCCATGGGGCCTGCTTCATTCTGGGGCCCCATCACCCATGCAATGAGCCATCTCCTAAAGCTATTCACAAAGGACAGTTTCAGCCTAAAATCCAGAGAAGCCAAGGAAGGAGGGGAGGAAAGGAACTCTCTCCAGGAAAGGGAGTATCAGAGTGTGGGGGTCTCACTGATCCTGTACATTATCGTGTTCACCCCAGCAGTCACCACCAGACAGCTCCAGTCATAGGGACTTGGGCCAAGGCTAAAGTATTCCACAGACCACAAGGCTATGGTGGGGTTTTGTTTTTGTTTTCTTTGTTGTTGTTGTTTTAACAAAGAAAAGGCCCCAAATTCTTTTTAATACTTCTCCCATCAAAAGTGGAGTCTATCCTCCTCCTCTTGAATCTGGGTGAGCAAATGCCTCCTCTGACCAACATGGTATAGCAGAAATGATGCTATATGACTTCCAAGGCTAGATTCGGAAAGGCCGTTCCACTTCCAGCTGGTGTTCTAGGGATACTGGTTCTAGAGGCAGCCAGCTGCCATGTAAGACGGCCAACCGCCCTGAGACTGCCATGGTAGGGAAGCGATATGTTTGCAGATGCTTAAGTTGACAGCTTCAGCTGAGCTTCGAGCCAACAGCCAGTGTCAACTGCCAGCCACATGAACACATCATACTGAACGTTTAGCCCAGCTGAGCTTCAGATGTTTGCAGCCCGCTGTCATCTGATTGTAGCTGCACGAGACCCTAATCAAGAACTGTTCAATTGAGCCCTTCCTAATTTCCTGACCCATAAAATAATGAGCAAAATAAAATGACTGTTGGGTTTATACCACTACATACTGGGGGTAATTTGTTTCATAACAATAGTAACCAGAACATGAACCTTACGGATTATCTGGCCAAACCTCCTTGTATAACAATGGGGAAAACTGAGGCCCAAAGAGGAAAAGACCAGATTTCCCACAACCAAGCAAGGGGAAGACTGGGGGCCAATGCCTGGGTTTCTTGACTCCCAATCTAGTGCATTCTCTGCCACACAGCAAGGAACCGACAGGGAGGACTCCTCCCCCGCCACCCCCCGCCTCATTAATTCCATGCATCAAGCAAGCATGAATCAGGTATTCTGAGTGCCTGGGATTGTGCTGAGCACTGGGAATATACAAAGGACTAGGCAAGAGTCTCTGGCTCGCAGAGGCAGTCACAACCTGACTTGGGTGTCTCCCCTCCTGGCACACTCACTGGTGCCAGGCACGCTGCTGCATTCTTTACTTACATCATCTTAGGTAGGAAGAAACCTGTGAGATTGGGAGACTATGCCTGTCGTTCAACCACAAACCCTTACAAAGATGGATCCACGCCAGGCACAGTGCTGGCTGCGGAGCATAAAGACTCAGTGGGGATCTGCTCTCTGTCCCTGGGTCTGAGCTGCCTGGGTTCTGGGTCCCTCCATTCTGCCCAGGGCTGACCCAAGCAGGGAAGAATCCCTGGACTTCAGGGGCACCCAAAAGGAACCTGAGTTTGGCCTGCCTCGCCAGACAGCTGCTTCCCCTTTCCCCAGGACATTGCTGGAGGGAACCGGCCCATCAGGACTAATTAACTACTCTAATGGAATGAACCAGTTTTTCCTGGAACTTAGCCCAGGTGGGAGGAATCTGTACTTTTATAGATGGAGAAATGCTAAGTGTCAAGGGGTCTTGCCTGCCGGACCCTGGGCTAGCGTGTGTGTGGTGGGCGGCCGGCGGGGACAGGGGGGTACTCTCTGGATGCAGGCTGAGTTCCCAGCCTAGGAGCCTTAAACAAGGAGGCCTCTAGGGTCCACTCAGCTGGTGGCCCCCACGTCGTTCTCTGTCCTTGGCCCAACCCCAGCCCTAGCTCAGTCTCTCAGAGTTCGCTGCTGCTGCTTAGGCCTGACATCCCTAAGTGGGGGGAATGTGTCCATGAGCTAACACTCAGGTCCCCTCCAACCCTATGACTCCATGTCCATAGTGTATGAGGCCCCGAGCCCTGCCCAGGCCTGAGCTTCTGGTCTCTTCGCTTTAAGAGCAGGGCCCTCAAAGGTTGCCTTTGAGCCCCAGATACAACTTCACTGGGATTATATTATCCCAGCAACCCAACCCTGCTTTCAGTCCTGAGGCAGAGCCCTTCTACTGATCTTCACAAGACCTGAATCACTGGGGCTAGATTCTTCCCAGAGCCTCCTCCGACCTACAACCCCTCCCCCCGCCGGAAGGCTCTCACTTTTGATTTGGAGCCTGCAAGTCTCTGCAGACTGCTTGGGGTGGGGGGAGGCAGGATGACATGAGCTGAGACGCAGACAGGAGGCTGCCAGCCTGCTCTTGCCTTCCCTTCTCTTGTTCCCCCCTGAACGGTGAGGCCCTATCACCCTCCAATGACTCTGATAAAGCAATTCAATTTTCCAGGCTGGGAGAGAGCAAGGCGTGCTGGGAAAGGATGCTGGCTCCTTGGCCTGGACCTGAAGGAGGAGGGTCAGTCCCTGGCAGGAGCTAGAATACCAAAAAGGGAAAGTGTGAGCACCACTGGATAGGACCTTGCCTTGGCCTACAGACCCTCACCACAAATGGGTTTCAAAGAAGGAAGATGGAGAGGAGATTGGATGGCTCCAGTAATTCTAAAGAGGCTGAGCCCATACAAAGCTCCCAGTGTGGAAAGGGGAAGGGTAAATGGCTTTGATTTCAGGCTCTCAGCTTCCTATGGACAGGGTCAGCCTCAGCATTCAGAGGGTGAGGACCTTATTATGGTGGGGGGGGGGGGTGGGCCTGGAAAGGGTGCAGGTGTTTGACAGCCTCCATCGGTGCCCCTTTAGAATCTCCCATGGCCCTCTCTTCCTATTCTTTCGCCACACCCTCACCCCTGATGAGGGAAATCCGCTGTGGCTGACACTGTCTGTGAACTGGCTCTCAGACAGGTGCTCTTCCCTGACAGCCTGAAGAAACCAGGACACTCAGGAGAGGACAGAAGAGAAAAGGTGAAACTGAGGGAAAGAAGCTTGGGGAACTAGGAATTTCCAATAGTGGTTGCTTTGTGGTCTTGCTTAAGCCTGTCAGGCATCAAGGTTCTTGGAGGAATGAAGAAGGGAGGGGGTAGGCAGAGTCCCAATGGCAAAGTTAGGCTAGAAGAGGTACCTGAGGTCCTGGAATCAACAGGAAGCCCAGAATCAGCTGCCACCCCATCTGCCCACATCACAGCCCCCAGAGATCAGGGCAAGGTCTGGAGCCAGGACATCCTAGCACCACCAGGGGGCAGCACCCTCACATCCATAGGTTGTATCACAGTAGCCTGGGCAGGGGGCTCTCCTATGCTTCTCCAGCTGGGCTCTGCGTTTTGAGGGAACACGAAGACCTCACACAAAGAACCGATGGGAACAAGTCCCATAGTGCTAACTGCAGCATAGCGACTCGCAAAGAGAGGCACAGGTAACAGGTGAGCCCAGAGCTCTAGAATGAATCTCCAGTAAGGGTGAGGCATTCTCTAGAGGCCTTGGGACTGAGCCTGAGCTCCCCTCTCCGGAGCTGGTCAGTGCACAGAGCCAGGAGACCTGGTCCCACGCACCTTTACCCAGCTGCCTCTCTCAGGCTGGGCCCTCTGTTTTTGTCAGCTCTTCCTAGGTTCCCATGCCCATGTCCCAGCTTTCTGATCTCCCTCCCTCCCCTCCTGGCCTCCTTTTTCCCTGGAAACTTTCTCCCTCTACCCATCTCCCCAGGTGCTCATCACCATCCACGAGCACTGCAGAGTGGAAGCACCAGTTGGGCAGATTTACTAGGGCGAGTGGCTGTTTTATTCACTGATGTATTTCCAGTGCCCGGAACTGCTTCTGGCATATCGTAGGTATTCTATAAGTATTCACTGAGTGAATAAGTCAATCGGGGTGGGATACTATGGATTTTTTCCCCTTACCCACTACACTCCCTTTCTTCCAATGACGGAGCTCAGTCATCCTGATTGACAGAAAGCAGGGGAGAGACCCCAAGGGACTTTGCCAGGACACAGACCAGATAGGACTTGAAAGGTATTCATTACATTAATATTCTGTGGTTCTTTCTTCCTCACTCCAGCTTCTGGCGTGTCCCGGGTCTTCTCTTCCCAGTTACTCTTGGGATATTTCTTTTCACTGCAGCAAATTCAAAGCCAGCTAAACTCTGAAATACAAACATCAGTTTCGAGGAGCAGGGACTGGGCACAAAGGGGGTGCCAGAAAATGTGTGTTTCTGATTAACACACCACCCCTGTGTATCAGTACAGATCATCAAAGATCATTGCCATTTTGGTTTTCTGGCCTCATTAATAACGAGACTTGCTTGTAAAACTCCCTTGCATTGGCACTGGGCTTTTAACCTTTCCTGAGACACACACAGGCCCTTGTCTTGTTATTCCCAGTTGAGCTAGGTACTGCCTGATCTGGAAATGGGAAGGTGCACAGCTGTCCAGGGTAGGTGTGTCATTTACCTTTCATTTCTGCCTCAAGATCTCCTTACATCATCCAGACAGGCATGGAAGCTGCCTGAAGCTGTAAAAAAATAAAAAAATAAAAAAACCATTGGGGATTAATATGAAGATGTAAAATAGGTTCTGGTAATTTTACAAATGTAAAATTCATTTGTTTAACAAAAACAAATGAATCTGGAAATTGCTCTTGGGATAGGGCCAGTAAAGTCCTGTTGGTGCCTATGTTTTGGGTATGGCAGCTTCTCAATCACTTAGCAAACAGGTTCTCAGAGGCAGGAACTGTGGGAGCTATCAAGATGGAAAAAGCACAATGCCGCCTGCAGGAGCTCAGGGTTAGGGAGGGGAGAGGAGGCATATACACAGGCAAAGTCAAATTTTAATGGGTGGAATAAGAGTAGAAGCAGGAGGGGGTCATGAGGCAGGACACAGGCACTTCCTATGTGGACCCCAGAGCAATGACGAGCAAAGGCTTTAACTAATGACTTTTCAGGGCTACCCACCCACCCACCCCACATCCATAACACGTTTCGCGATGAACAGAGCCAGAGCTACGGTTTCCTTCCAACTGGCACAAGAGGCGTTTCTCTGCCCAAGGCCACCCGTCCCCCATTCCATCGCGGGGGCTTTGGTGGCTGGGACAGAGGCGAAGAGCATCAAGACCATGGGCGTCTTGGGCTCCGCTGGGCCTCCGAGGCGCAGGATGCGGGGCGGGGTGCTCAGAAGGCCCCAACACGGTGCCTGGGAAAGGAGAGGACAGCCTGATCCTCGCGACAGAGTCTCTACCCTCTTTCTTCCTTGGCCTTCCATCAGCCGCAGTGAAACGGCAACAGTTCGACCAGCTTGGCGGGGAGGGGGCGACGGAGCCGGGCGGAGGTTAGAGGTCAGGGGTCGAGAGCGCTTCGGTGTCTGCGGGCTGCAGTGGGAGGAGCTGCGGGCCCGGGGGAGGCGGGGAGCAAGGCCGAGGGGGGCGGGAGGGGCTGCCGGCGGAGGCGCGCAGGGGCGGCGCGCTGGGCTGGGCACTGGCGGCGAGGAGGTGACGCGTTTGGTTTGGGCTCGGCTCCGGGGAGGAAGACTGCGCTCGGTCGCCGGGGCCTGCAGGTAGCCGGATCGGCCCCGCGCCGCGCCCCGCCCCGCCCACCCCGCCCGCGAAGGGCGCGCCTGGGCGAGGCGGGGCCCCGGAGAAAAGGCGCCACTGGAGCGTGGCGGCCGCTGCCAGCGCCGGAGGGAGACCAAGAGCCCCTAGGGCCCCAGCCCACCAGCGCCGAGACGCCCCCTCCCCTATGCCACCTCGCGCCCGCCCCCTGCCGCGCGCGAGCCAAGGCCGGCGCCCCGCCCGGAGATGGGCAGACGCGTAGATGGCGTGGCTCCCAGCGCCGCCAGATCGCAGGAACCCGGCGCCGGGGCGTTGCGCTGAGGCTCCCTCTCCGCGCGGCGCGGGAAGCCTGCAGGTGTCCTTGGCAGCTCGGCCGCCGCCCCGGGTACTCCTTCGTCAGTGCCCAGAGCCCCGCTCCCCAGAGCGGCCCCGCCCCCCAGGCGCCGCGCAGCGCAGGACGCCCCGTCTGAGGCCCCCCCGCCCCAGCTCGGCCCCCGCAGCGCTGCGCCGGGTCCGGCTCAGCTCCCAGCCGCGGACGCAGGACCCGAGGCTCGCTCCTGCGGGCGCGCTTGTTTTCCAGCTGCCGCCTCGCCCTGCGCAGCCCCTGCGCAGCCCCCGCCCGCCTGGCCGCCGCGCTCTGCTCTGCCCCGCCTGCCTTCCTCGCCCGGCGCTGGATTTATGAATGGGGGGAAGAGGCTACATGCCGCCGCCGCCGCCTCGTGTTGACCGCAAGCAGCCCGGGCCCACGGAGCTCCGGCTGCCGTGAGAGTGTCAGCACGGCCCCGGCAGCCACTCGGAGGACTTGTTGCTGCTGCGCTGCCGCCGCTGCGGGGAAGCCGGCTGCTCCGGGGCTTGGTGCGGTCTGGGAGCCGGAGGGTGGCCCGTGTGAGTGTGAGCGCAAGCGCCCCGGACCTTCGCGGTGCGCCTGAACTGTGCGCTTCCTTGTCTTTGGTCGGGGTGACGGCGGGGGCGTGTCCCCGGCCCAGAGCGTCTGTCTGTCCCGTCCTAGCGGGGGACCGCGTGTGTGCTTGCTTCTACTTCCCCGCGTCCTCCCTCTCTCCGCCTCCCTCTCTCCGGAGCTTCCTGCCCTAACCCCAACCACCTGTGCACCAGAGAAATCCAACTCCTCCCGCTCCGCGTCCTAGGGGGGATAGGCAGGGGCAGGGCCACGCCGCAGAGGGGGCCGCCGCCGTCTCCTGCCTCTTCTTCGTCTCCTCCCCCTCCCCCGTCTGACGCTGCCTCCTCGGGAAGGGTGTTTGGAGGGCAGCGGCCGCCCCAAGCCGGAGCCCCGCAGCGCTTCTTATGATCAGCTCGGTGTGTGTCTCCTCCTACCGCGGGCGCAAGTCGGGGAACAAGCCTCCGTCCAAAACATGTCTGAAGGAGGAGATGGCCAAGGGCGAGGCGTCGGAGAAGATCATCATCAACGTGGGCGGCACGCGACATGAGACCTACCGCAGCACCCTGCGCACCCTACCGGGAACCCGCCTCGCCTGGCTGGCCGACCCCGACGGCGGGGGCCGGCCCGAGACCGATGGCGGCGGTGCGGGCGGCAGCGGCGGCGGGGGCTGCGAGTTCTTCTTCGACAGGCACCCGGGCGTCTTCGCCTACGTGCTCAACTACTACCGCACCGGCAAGCTGCACTGCCCCGCCGACGTGTGCGGGCCGCTCTTCGAAGAGGAGCTCACCTTCTGGGGCATCGACGAGACCGACGTGGAACCCTGCTGCTGGATGACCTACCGGCAGCACCGCGACGCCGAGGAGGCGCTCGACATCTTCGAGAGTCCGGACGGAGGCGGCAGCGGCGCGGGGCCCAGCGACGAGGCCGGCGACGATGAACGGGAGCTGGCCCTGCAGCGATTGGGCCCCCACGAGGGAGGCGCGGGCCACGGCGCCGGGTCTGGGGGCTGCCGCGGCTGGCAGCCCCGCATGTGGGCGCTCTTCGAGGATCCCTACTCCTCCCGGGCGGCTAGGGTGAGTGGCAGGAGCCCATGTCTCCCCATCTTGGGTCTGCAAGGGGCCGTGGTGGGTGGCGTGTAGGGGCTGGGAGGAGCAGGGACCGAGCCTGACTTACCTTACCACCGCAGATTGTTCCCGCCTTCCTCTCAACCCCCCTCCGAGGCCTGCAGGGGAATTACACACTCCCACCCTCTCCCCTGCACGCTCCATCAGGAGATTGCACACACTTGACTTACTACTTGGACCCAGTCCCAGCTGCCTGCTTTGCCGCATCCCCTCCAGTGAGTGGGGTGCCCAGCTCAGCTCCTCCACCACCTTCTTTGGTCTGCACAGGCCGCCTTATCTTCAGCTGCCCTCCACTCCGCACAGGACTACGGTCCTGGAGAGCTGAAATTTGGCCTTTTGCTGGGGGCAGGCAAGGTTGAGAGGAAGGAAACTAGGGTGGGTTTTGTTAGATGCTTCCATGCGATGCCACCTCATTTACATCCTCCCAGCAGCTCAGTGTGCCCACAACTATGCACTTGGAGAGAGGAGGATATAGGCTTCAGCATCTTCAGCTCAGAAGAGGCAAAGCTGAGACCACAATCCAGCCTCCTTTCCAGGTTTAGGAGAGGCCTTCTTTCTCCCAGGGAGAATGCCGTGCCCCCCAGACTTCCTGCACACCTGGGATGTCCTGGCCTCAGCTGGGGTGAGAAGAAAATTAAACAGAAAGGGCCTAATGTTCTAGGCCCTGGAGGCTCCCACGGCCAGTGGCCAGCCACAGGCTTGCTGGTGATTATACCAGATTTTTGTTGCCGCTTTTCTTTCTGCTGCAGCACAAACTCTTTCCAGAAAGCCCTGGTTCAGATTACTGCTTGAAATGGGTGTATGAAGGAAGGGGGAAGCACAGGTTGATTTAGGCAAGACCTACCACCTCCTCCCCAAGTAAATCCAGTTTCCCTAACCCCTTTAGGTGGAAGGGGAAAATGGGGGAGATGCTTGCCCCATTATGCTTGGACAGCTAAAAAAAAAAAAAAAAAAAAAAATTCCCTGAAGGATGGCTTTAGATTCTTTAAAGAAAGAAAACTCTGGGGGCTGGTGTTGGATCTCATGATCAGCAGCCTAAAGCCTGGTTGGGGGTCTGTCTGGGAGACAGGAAAGAGCAATGTAACTTGTTGGGTCTGGGGACTGCTGCTTGCTGAGGAACCTGGTTGGTTCTTCTGGCATCCCAAATTGTCATGTTAATGAGTCTCAGAGCGCCCTCCCTTTCCCAGCACTCCTGTGCTGGACTCCGTCCTAGACATAGAAGAAGGCAGGGTAGAGAATTGGGGAACAGGCCTGCAGGGAAAAGCCAGGCTGGCATAAATGCCAGGCCAGGGCAGATACATCTTCTGCCTGGAGGAGAACGGAGGAGCAGAGGTCTCAGGGGCCGTGGCATACTGGGCTGGGGCTGCAGGCAGCCATGAGAAGGCAGGGATCTTTCGCAGGACTGAGAACAAAGCTAGAGGCAACTGCCTGGGGTTCTTTCCTTGTAGCCCTGAGACCGGCTCAGAAGGTGAGGGCACAGTGATGTCCCTGGTCTGGGTCTGCTGTGAGTTCTGCGGGCTTCTTATGTAGATCACTAACCTTGCTAGTGTTAGCACTTGGCTGTCTGCATTAGGGGAGAGAGACAGGCACACATCATTCAGACTCTTTCAAAGTTGGGGGTGGGGGAGGAGAGAGAGAGATAGAGATGGGGAAAGGGGACAAACCAGGGAAGCAGGCCTGGGATGAGGTGGTTAGGGGAGCTAGGCCCTATTTCTGAGCATTCTGGGATTTCTGGGGGCTTTTCACCTACTCTTGTTCCTCTCTGGAATTCTAAGTGGCACCCCACATATCACTGAGTTTATTTTCTTCCTAACACTGCTGAATGGCCAAGCCGGGGGGCCTCTTTGAGTAAGCTCAGAGCCTGGCCTGCCCCTTGAAGTCTTCCAGGAACCCAAGGTGTGCTTCACCCCTTTGACATGGAATCACATCAGCCCAGGCATTCCAGTTGCGGTCTTGAAGTTTATGATGGGGTAAGGTTAATTCTTTCATTTAAACATTGAGAAAACCAGGATTCAGAGACAAGTTTCTTGCCAAAGACATTTAACTAATAGCAGAGCCAGGAAACCACCCCTAGTTTCCAGCCTTCTGGTTGTTCATCCTGATGTGAATATCTGGATGGAGTTCTGGCCAGCGCATGTGCCAAAAGAGGACTTGCCTCCTGCTGAGGAGCCCAGGCACAGGCAGCCCTCACCTGCTCCCGGGACACACAAGTGAGAATACATAATTTTTAAAAATTAATGAATAACTGCTCATTATTGAGCACCCCAGACAGATACATTGCTGTGTATACTTTACATTAATCTCTAATCCTCCCAATAAACTTAAAACCCAGTGATTATCCCTGTTTAATGGATTGAGGCTGTGAGAAGGTAAACAGTTGCCTGAGATCACATAGCCAGATAGTGGCCAGGCTTTGAATCAAAGCCAGAGTCCCTGACTCCCAAGCCCTTGCTCTTGTGATTACAACACCTTCTTTCCACTGAACTAGGCTGTTTTTGAGGCAGAGAGCTTGTTTCTTACTCTGGCCTGAGAAGTGTCCTTTTGAGGTTCTGTAACTCCTGTGGATGGTATCAGAAAACCCAGGGGCAGATGGAGACGTCAGAAGGAAGACTTACTGTATTACCCCTCCAGGCCTGAGGGTACTGTGCCATGCGGGGAGTTCTGGGGCTGCACTTTCCCCCCTCCATTTGCCCCTGGCTAGTCACGCTGTCCGTTTCTTCCCACCCCTGTTCCCCTGGGTATGTGTGCTTCCTTCCCTCGCTCACAGCTACCTCCTTCCTAGAAGGGCCCACAGCACTGTGGGGTGGTGGGCGAAGAGGGGCAGAGGAGCAGTGCTCTGCCCTGAGGCATCCTTTCGCACACATCAACCTGGTCATTCGAGTAGTGCATTGTGACAGGAGCAAAATGATACAAATGGAAAGTGAACTGAGCTGATTATGAGAGCTTGTTGCCTAGCTACAGACCTGGCCCAAGGAGCTGTTCCGCTCAGGCAGGCTCCTGGGCTGGGATGCTCAACCCTGCTCTACTGTGCTGGGCCCATGGGCGGCTGCTGCTGTGGTTCTGTTTCTGTGGCCTGAGCTGGGAACAGGCACGAGGGGCAGACTGGTCCTGTCCCCACCTGCCTACTGCCCAGGGCAGAGTGAAGGCTCACCATGGAGACTTCACAGCCTCAGGGGGCCCAGTGGAGGTTTGGCAGCGTCCAGAGCTTTAGAAACCTGCACCTTCTTTTCTGAGAGCGGACAAGAGGCCTGAAGAACGGGGCCAGGACGCTCTTCCCCTACGCAAGTCTCCAAGGTCTCCGGGGCAGGGCTGGCTTTAGCTCAGCTATCAGCCTTATTAAGGATTACAGTTCCTCTCCTTTGGCTAAATCAGCGCATTTTTCCTGTGCTGTTTCCCTTTTGAGTAGAGGAGGGGACCCACAGGAACTCCCTGCTCCATGAAGGCAGCTCCAGCAGGGTCCTCCCCTTTGTTAAGTGTCAGTTACTATGTGGGAGGCTTGGCCTGTGCTTTCTGCTACTACTCATCTGGCCTAGGTGAGGAAGGTATTGTTAACATCTGTATATCAGTATACAGATGAGGAAACAGGCCTGGCGAGGCTTTCTCAAGGTCGCACCGCTTGTGGTAGAAGTAGGATCCAAACCCAGGTCTCATGAATCTAAGTCCGTGCTCCTCCTGTGGCCTCTGGCTCCTGCCCAGAGAGGATCTCTGGCTTCCAGAGGGTGGCTCCTCACTGGAGAGCTTCTTCCTCCACTCTGTTCTTATCTCTTCCTTTACTTCTCACTCCCTAGAATTGCTCAAGTCTAACCTCTCTTCTTACTGTGGTATTTCTATAGGAAAAATGAAGGGAGGCATGGTTAGGAGAAAAGACTGAGGGAAGCTCCCTTGCCCAGGCAGAGCATGAAACCAAGGCCGCCTAGGAAAGGAGCGGAGCTGCATTCCTGCCTGCCGCTTCTGAAGCTCCCTGGCTTCTCTGGTCTGGGCATTGCCTGGGGGACAGGTCAGTGGTCACAACAGGCTTTAGAGTGAGGGCTAGTACTCACTGATGCTGTGCCCTCTGAGCTGGGGTGAGCCAGGAACGTGAGCGCAGGAGGGCAGTACCCTGGCTTTCTGAGCTCCCCAGGAGGGCAGTGCCAGCCTGCCCTGGGCAGCCTCTCCACCTCCTTCCTGAGGAGCAGGCAGGGGCCAGGCTGAAGGCTGCAGGACTCCCTGCACACCCTGCCCTCAGGGCAACCTCCCGGTTTCCTCTTGGGTTTGTTTTCTTCTCTTGTTCTGAACAAACCAACATTTGTCTCTGAACATCTTTACTCTGAATGCTGAGGTGTTTCTGGTTGTCACATTTGGGGTGGGGTGTGGAGTAGGGGAAGGGGAGAAAATAGACCAGCTATTTTAGAGACTTGGGGGAAGAGCAGGCAGGCAGGAACAGAGCCAGGCAGCTTGGCCTTGAGGGTAGGAGACTCTGAGCCCTTCACCCCCACCCATGGGCAGTGTCAGCCTGGGATGCTGGGCACCAGAGCTCTGTGCCACCCTTATTCCCAAGCGTAACTGACTTGCCATGACCTCTGGCCCTGCTCCCTTCTGGAATTTTCTTCTGGCTAAGGGGTGGTCACCTGGTCTCTAGCAAGGGTCCTTATCAGGAAGTGGACCTGGCTCACCCTGGAGGACAGCAAAGGTCCTAGGGCCCCAGTCCCTAGAGGTATTACTGGGCGTATACCCTTGTCACTTCGTCCCAGTCAGTGGGTCTGACGACCTCTTCTTCTGACAGGCTCACCAGGACCAGGAGAGAGAGCAGGGGGTCGGCTTGGCCCCAGTCATTCAGAAAACACTTACTGCACACTTACCATACATATGCCATACACACGTGGGGTTCTAGAAATCCAAAGATGAGTCAGAGGAGGTCCCCTGCTCCTGACGAAAGCCAAGTCGGGTGGAGTAAGTGGCGGTCAAGGGAAATTAGGTGACAAGAAATGGCAACAGTAATACAAGATGGATCAGGAGAGGTGCCACAGGAGTCATAAAAAAGTAAAGTTCAATAGGAAGTGAGAGGAGGAATCAATAAATCCCACCTCTATGTGGGATGAGATGTAGGAGGTGTTCAGAGAGGCTTCCACAAGGAAATAGAAGTTGAGTTGGGTGGGCCTTGTAGGATACTGAATTAGCACCTTAAATAATTTTTTAAAAGAGGTACATTATAAATAAATACATAAATAAATAAAAGTTCAGTGTGGGTAGTGCTAAACCACGCAGTATTAGGGAGAGGGGGAATTTTCTGGTCAGGCGACCAGCCCAAGCAGAGCTAGGACATTTTGGGGCCCAGATGGGCAATACCCAGGAATTTTGTTAGACTGAATAGTGGCTTCTTAGTTAGTGATTCGGGCTAACCTGAATTCCTTCTGGGGTAGGGACTCATCTGTTCTGGGCAACCCAGAGGCCCTGAGAGGCCCCAAGTGTGGGCTCATCGGAGCATGAGCATAGGTAGAGGTGGGTTCTGGACACTGGGACCAGAAGGTCCTGGCTCAGCATGGGGTGGGGGCAGGGCCAGGTCCTGTTCCAGGGCCACGTCCTGTTCCTAGCGGGGAGGAGGGGATGTTTCTCTACTGGGACCTGGGCCTTAGTGCGGGCCCTCAGCTAGGAACTAGGGATAGCTCAGAGATGCTTTGTTTGGCAGACCCTCTCATTTCCTGCCTCTTACCCCCAGGACTGCCCCACTGTCTTCCAGGGCATGAGGATCTTGCTTCCCCGGAAGGCTCAGTCCCTCAGTCCCTCACCCCATCCCCACAGATCTTACTCTGCTAGTGTCTTTGGTTGTGTTCTCAATTTTCCTTTCTCCTACACTTCATCCTTAATATAGGTTTTTGGGCCCGAGTCTCCTTATGTTTATCTGTCCATCTGTCTCCCTGGCCCTTCTTCCCTGGGCTCTCCTCCCCTGCCCCCGCTGATTGTATTCAGTTCCCAATGATTGGTGTCTATCACCTCTCCCCTCGACCCAGCCTGTGCCAGATTCCTGGAACGCTGTAGGCTTTGTGCTGAGTTTTACAAGTATCATTCCTTTGCATCCTCAAAACAACTGTACAAAGTAAATACTACCCTCGTCCCCTCAAACATAGCAAGCAGATTGTAGCCTCAGGACCCTTGCAGTACTCATCCCTTCTGCCTCAAACTTTCTGGGTCTTCGTATGACTCATTTCCTCACTGTTCAGGGCTGTTCAGGTGTCACCTTGTTGTTAAGGCCTTACCTGATCTCTCTATTGGAAACAACTCCCCTATCCTCACACCCCTTATCTCCTTTTTCTCTTTATTTTTTTCATAACACTTAGACCACCTGACATACTGTGTATTTTGCTTGTTTATTTGTTAACAGTCTGCCTCCACTAGAATGTAAGGTCCCAGGGGCAAGGGTGGTTGTCTGGTACTTTCCCAAACACAATGTCTGGTACTTGGTAGGCACTCCTTTTTCCGTTTTATAAATGAAGACCTTAAGGCTTGGAGAGGTTAAGGAACTCATGGAGGTCTCATATGCAGTCAGTAGCAGAGCCCAGCTTGAACCGAGAAGTGTGTGACTTTACATTTCTAGGGACAGTCCAACGATGGGGTTGGTGGAGGAGGCTGGTAATAGTGCTGAACACCTGTGCCTTTGGAGATGGATGGGTTTTCAGCAGGACACAGCCAGGCAGTGTGTCTGAGGAGCCCAGGGGGCACAGGATGTTGGGAGGAGAGACACTCTCCTGCTTGGGTGATGGGAGCCTGCTGTCCAGGGTGCTGAGACCCCCCTGCATCCTCCCAGCAGGAGAGGAGCTGCCCCCAGTGGAGCCAGTTCACCGGCAGTTTTCTACTTGGGAAGTTTTGACTTCCAGCAGAATCCATGCCCTTTGTGGTGGAAAGAACTAGCAGCTTCAGCCGTGAAAATCAGGACAAGCCACTCCTCCCTGGGCCTCAGTTTCTTCATCTGTAAAACAGCAGAAATGGAGTTGAACTGGGTAACTTCCTCAGTCTTTTTCACTTCTAAAAAGCGAAGATTCTGTGATATTTTGGCTCCAGATTCAGCTTCACCTCCAAAAGCTGCACGCAGAGGACCCTACCCCTCCTCAACTCTTATTTCCATTTTATGGAGCACTTATTGGGTGCCAGGCATTTACCATGCAGAAGCTCATTTAATCCTACCGTAACACTGTGAAGGGAGTACTAGTACTGTCCCCATTTTATATAGAGGAAACAGGTACAGAGGTTACCATTCATTTACCTGATTGAGTGGCAGGGCCAGGATGAGAAATCCTGGAAGTCTAAACCGGGGCCCAAGGCTTCTAGTATAGGGTTCCTTAGCTGTTCTCTGCCCTTAGTCTTTCAGCACAGGAGCCCATGGGAGGGAGACTCAGATCTCCACTGCCAGCTCTGTAGGATGGCAGGATGGTCCAGTGGGGAATGAATAGAAGACTCGAGGCTGAGGCTTTGGCCTCTAAGCAGGGTGGTGTTGCTGCAACCACCTCTTCTTCCCTTGGCCCTGTTTTGTGCTAGGAAGCCCTAGTCAAGGGAGCTGTGTATCCCTGCCTCCAGAGGGGAAGGCCTAGGGAAAAGCACCATTTGCAAGCAGGGTCAACCACTTATGAAATGATTCAGTTTGGGGAGCAACTTAGGTCAGAAAGGAATAATTTGGGCCCTGAAGGGGAACCTGTAACCTCAGGGCCCACCTGGAGCAATGTGCCACAGTTCAGGCTGCATCTCTGTCTCCTTGGGGAGGGAGGGCTTCTTGGGGCCTGCTGAGTGCCTGCTGCCCCAGCCCTGGAGAGGCCACAGTGGAGACTGAGGCCCCACTAAGGTTTCAACAAAGGAGGAGGGGATTATACCCACCTGCTTGGTCAGAGGCGCCAATTGGAAAGAGCTTTGAGCTGAGAGTCAGGAGACTTGGCCTCAGTGTGATCCTGAGCAAATCATCTGCCTTTTCTTGTGCCTCTATTTCACTTAAAAAATGGGCACACATGACCACGCTTTAGCTCCCCTCCTCTTCTCAGGGTGGAAGTGAGGGGTAGCAGTTAATAGTAGATGGAACAGTTCTGTATTTTGAAAAAAAGTAAAGGTGAGCGGGTAGACAGGAATCCAGAGGGTAGTTCCCTAATCCAGGATGTGGCTGGTACCCACGGGGCCTGAAGGACTCTCTTGCCTGCTGCAGAATGAGCCCGTGGTGGTGGCAGGTGGTGGTGGCTGCTATGAGAGGATGGCCAGGGCCACGCCGTCCTCCCTCCCTCCCTCTGCTCACCCTCTTGGCAGCTCTTCCTGAACTTGTTTTTCCAAGTCACTAATTAACTTTACGCTCAGTCTCCCAGGTGGGCCTACTCTCCTGGCTAACTTTTCCTCAGAGAGCCAGCTTCTGCTTCCCATGGTTCCTGGCAGAATTGGGATATGCTGTCCCTGCCCCTTACCTCAACCACTCTGTTTTTCAGGGGAGAGGGTGGTGCCGGGTCTGGATTCCCGGCATGACCAAGGCCATGGACAGGCACTTTTGCCAGCCCACCTATGGATGGCCATGGAGAGCCCACAGGCTGGAGCCATTTACTTAATGCCCACATCAGCCTGTATTGACTTGGCAGCCCCTTTCTCAGAGGAGGAAGAATAAAGCCAGAAAAGGAACTTAAACTTACCTTCACTGGGGAGAAGCAAGCAGGAAAAACTCCAGTAATGTTGTAAAATAGGGAAAGTGGGTCTGTGTAATTGTTATTACACACGCATTTCATCTCCATTCATCCCCTTGGGCCCAGCCTTCTCCTTCCATGCTGTTTCTGATCAACCCATCCAAGTTAAAGTGTAAATGAGGTACATTGAGGTGTGTGATGGGGGATCTGTCCTAAGCCCGAGACACACATTCCCACGGGTGAAATAGCAGTCGTCAGGGAACTAACTGGGAACAGGATCAGTGATTCAGAGACGGCTTTCCCAGGCCTGTGAATTGACCCTGCCTGGGAGGTGGTGAAAACATTGTGGTATGAAGAAAAGGTACAGCCTTTGAAGTTAAACAGTTCTGAGTTCAAATCTGGTTTTTACCCCTTCCGGACTGCGTGACCTTAAGCACGTATGTAACGTCTCTGATGATCAGTTCATCCTGCATAAAATGGGATGATGAGGCGTGCGTTACAGGGTCGTAGGGAGGACTGAAGGCCATTGAAGCATATACAGAGTGCTTAACAGTACCAGGCACGGAAGAGACAGCTGAGGACTGTTCATTCCCAGATCTCCCCCCTCAAACTTTCTCCTGCTCCAGAAGCCCTGGCGGTGCTGCTGCTTGCTTCATTTTCCCAGGTCCCCTTGTATTCTTCACTGGTGTTTTGCAGTACTAAGAACAAGGTATGCCTTCCCCATCCCAGTGCAGACTCCCAGGGCGGAAAACCTCTCTGAGTCCTCACTGGATAGGGGATGGGCACATGCCAGTGCCTGCCCACGCAGCCAGGTGGAAATCAGGGTGGGTCAGACAGACTTGGGGATTACCAAATGGTACCATGAGCCCACAGACCTCCCTTACCCACCTATTTAGGCACAGCCATATCTGGTCAAGGAGGAAGCCCAGTCCAGCCATCACGCAGGATAGGCGGCAGCAGAAGGCATGAGACTGGACGTCATCAGTGGGCCTCCTGACAGTGGTGGATGGCACGGCATGAATAACACATGAAGGCTTCATAATTGGTGTTATTACACATGCATTTCATCTCCATTCATAATGATTGGACACTTAAACCCAGCCGCCGTTCCTCTGCCGAGTGCTGCTGTCATCCTTCTAGCTGAGATCCCAGCAGCTGTCGGGATTAGCCCCTGCCACTCTGATGCTGATGGGTGTGATTCCTTTTTCTTTGGAGCTCAGAGTTCCAGGAAATGTCAGTTTGTAGGAAGGAGTGAGACTAGTTCTTGCGACTAGACCACCCTCTCCACTGCCATGGTGCGCATGTTGTCTGCCTTCGGGGACTTCCTCACCATCTCGGCAGTCAGAGGGGACATCCTAAGGTGAGAGGCAGAAGAAGAGACTATGGCTAATAGGCTCAGCCAGCAGAAAGTGGTCCAGGGTCATTCCTTGCAGCATCCTGCCTCTGAGCATCCCTTCATACAGTGGACCTCAAACTAGTGTGCATTAGGATTACTTAGAAGGTTTGTTAAAACATTGCTGGATGCTACCCCTCGGCATTTCTCACTCAGTAGCTTTAGGTAAAGTTTGAAACTTGCGTTTCTAACCAAAGGACCAGAGACCTAATGCTTCTGGTCCAGGACCATACTTTGAGGACCATTGCCTTAAAGCCCAGTCACTGCAACTGTGGTGCATGGACAAAGAGCCTCACCTGGGTGCTTGTTACAAATGCAAAATCACAGGACCTGCCCCAAGCCTCTGGATCAGGAGTGCATTGTAACAAGATTCCTGTTGCAGCTTGACAAGCCTTAAAATGCATATGGGTCAGAGGTGGGCAAAGCTATCGAAGGCAGGTCTGGCAGCTGTAGATCCCTGACCAGTTGCTTCTGGCCAAGAGCAGCTTCGGTCTTCTGTAACAAAGATTGGGAATCATTGCCTGAGAGCCCCCAAGCATATGGATAAAGACCCTCTGAGGAGGGACTTCCGGCCCTGTCTCCACATGTTAATCCCACCTCTCACCCTGGAATGCCCTTTCTGGTAACCTTCATGCAGAAGTCCATGTCCCCAGCTGGGCCCATCCATCCCTATCTGACAGCTGCCCCCTGCTCTCCTCCCCTGCCCATAGGTAGTGGCCTTTGCCTCTCTCTTCTTCATCCTGGTCTCCATCACCACTTTCTGCCTGGAGACACATGAGGCCTTTAATATCGACCGCAATGTGACAGAGATCCTCCGCGTGGGGAACATCACCAGCGTGCACTTCCGGCGGGAGGTAGAGACAGAGCCCATCCTGACCTACATCGAGGGTGTATGCGTGCTGTGGTTCACGTTGGAGTTCCTGGTGCGCATCGTGTGCTGCCCCGACACGCTGGACTTCGTCAAGAATCTGCTCAACATCATCGACTTTGTGGCCATCCTGCCCTTCTACCTGGAGGTAGGGCTGAGCGGCCTGTCGTCCAAGGCAGCCCGAGACGTGCTGGGCTTCCTGCGCGTGGTGCGCTTCGTGCGCATCCTGCGTATCTTCAAGCTCACACGCCACTTCGTGGGGCTGCGCGTGCTGGGCCACACGCTGAGGGCCAGCACCAATGAGTTCCTGCTGCTTATCATCTTCCTGGCCCTGGGCGTGCTCATCTTTGCCACCATGATCTACTATGCTGAGCGCATCGGGGCCAGGCCCTCCGACCCTCGGGGTAATGACCACACCGACTTCAAGAACATCCCCATTGGCTTCTGGTGGGCTGTGGTCACCATGACGACACTGGGCTATGGAGACATGTACCCCAAGACGTGGTCAGGCATGCTGGTAGGGGCACTGTGTGCGCTGGCTGGCGTGCTTACCATCGCCATGCCGGTGCCTGTCATCGTCAACAACTTTGGCATGTACTACTCCCTGGCCATGGCCAAGCAGAAGCTGCCCAAGAAGCGGAAGAAGCACGTGCCACGGCCGGCCCAGCTGGAGTCACCCATGTACTGCAAGTCTGAGGAGACCTCCCCCCGGGACAGCACCTACAGTGATACCAGCCCCCCTGCCCGGGAAGAGGGTATGATCGAGAGGAAACGGGCAGGTGAGATTAGGGGTTGGGAAGGAAAATCCCTTTTCCCCCAGTGGCCTAGGGAGTTTCCAAATGAACCTCGGCCCTTGGGATTTGGGCATGTGTTTTGTGTGGGGCTTCCGTAAGCATAAGAGGTGCCTTTATGAGGGCAGGGTGTTGAGGCCGAATTTCTCTATCCTCTGGCTGGGTCTCTAATAGCTTCCCAAACATCGGATCTTTGGACTGAGTATTCCACCCAGGGTAGGGTGTGATGAGCAGTACATGGGGCTGTATGTTAGACGCCCTGGTTTTAAATCCAGTCTTGGCCACTGTGCTGTGTGCCCTGAGGCCGGTCACCCCCCATCTCTAGGCACCTGTAAAATGGGAATAATATCATACCCTACCCTCAAGATTTTGAGAGACCCGAATGAATGACAGATATGAAAGTACTTTGAGAAGTTAAAACCACTTTACAAATGTCAGGCACTGTCAATATTAGCCAATGAGCAGGGCAGCTGTTCTTCCAAGGTACGTCAACACATGAATCACTTCTTTGCAAACGTTCGAGTCTGGTATCTCGGCCTAATAAATGTGATAACGTAATAGCAGTGGGAGGCTGCCTTCTGTTCAGCACAAGCTAGATTGAGTCCTGGGCTCAGGGTTTGACATGGGGTGGAAAGGAACTGAGGAAGGAGTGGCCCAGACAGTGTTGGGAAGGGGAAGAACATGGAATAAACTAATATCTGTGCCCTGGAAGGGGAGAGCCTGGGCATCTGAATCCTGTCCCTCAAGGATGGGAAAGGCCATCCCAAGAAAGCTCATCTCCATCCCTGAATCAGGAGTTGGGGAATGGAAAACAGCTTAATCCCCAACAACATGGATTTAGGTTGGAGAGAGGGAAAAGCATCCTGACTGTTATGTGTAGGCTGGGCTCCTGGGAAAGGTATGGAATTCCTGGTATGGGGAGCTGGACTGGAGCCAGGAGACTATGGGTAAGCTCTGGGGCAAAGTGGGACTGACCCTGCAGGAGAGGCGCGTAGCTTGGGACACTCACCTGTGGCCTTTGGCATGTGCCTATCATACATGCCCGGGTCCACTTATTCCCTGGGGTCATGTCAGGGGCCTGGGTCTTCCAAAGGCCTTGATAGAATAGCACCCATCAGGCTTCCCATTTCTCCCCCACCAAAGTGGCACTGCTTCCTAATTTGTGAATATTAATCTCCCGGGGAATTTCAGCTGCACTCTGAGGCCCATTCAGCGCATAAAGAGAATCCCAGTATTAAAATGTAGAAGTCCTTAAGTCAGCTCCTCAAGGTACACTTAACTGTGGCCCTATCAGCCTTGCACTTAGCCTAACCCTGACAGCAGCCACAGTAAGGGCATGCCTGGCCAATGGCAGGGCCACTGTCTTCAGATAGAGTAGCACCCCCTTCTCCAGATCCAAGGGCCCAGCTTCACCTGTGCTACTGCCTGACAGAGGCAAGGGGTGGGGACTAAGCCCACAGCACTTGGGAGCTGCGTCGGAGCTTTTCCCATGGTATCCTCCTCAAAGGTCAGCCCTAGTTGCAGAGGGCTCTAGGCCTTTTGGGCACAGGACTCTGGCCTAGATGCCCAGTGAACAAGAATGACTGTCATCCAGGGAGAAAGCATGGATACTACTTTATAGGTTTAACCCTTGCCATGCCACCCCTCACCCCTAACAAGCCAGGTATTCTCCAAGGGAATGCAGACTCATCCAAGAGTCAGCCTGAGCCAGACCCAAGGAGGAAGTAGAGTCTGCGGCCTGCTTTGGGCTGATCTCCTGGGGCAGCCGTCAGCAGGCAGATTTGAGGAGTCGCTGCTGTAGGGCCTCTGCGCTGTGGCTTCATCCCCGAGGAGAGACCCTAGGCTGAGGCTGGGAGGGAAGTCATTTTACACCAAGTGCAGCATCCTGCCTTTTGCCTTCTGCTCCTTGGCTCTGACAACATTGCCTCCCAGGTAGATGCTACGCCCCTCCTGAGGTTGAGGAAGTAACACTCTGGGTCTGGGAGACCCCAGATGACTCACGAGCAAGGCCCGGGTGGCCCCTCACGCAGCCTCCTTTCTGTGTGCCCCCTTCAGACTCTAAGCAGAATGGCGATGCCAATGCAGTGCTGTCCGATGAGGAGGGAGCTGGCCTCACCCAACCCCTGGCCTCCTCCCCCACCCCTGAGGAGCGCCGGGCCCTGCGACGCTCCACCACTCGAGACAGAAACAAGAAGGCAGCTGCCTGCTTCCTGCTCAGCGCTGGGGACTATGCCTGCGCCGATGGTAGTGTCCGGAAAGGTATGGTTTCCCAAGCTGCACAGGGGGGGAGCCCCCACAGAGCTGAGTCTCCCGAGTCCCCCCCCCAAGAGCTTGAGGTCCCCGCCTCCCCTGAGACCATGGCCGCCATCTCCTCTGCCTTGGACGAACTCTCGCTTTTAGAATGGGTACCCGATCTCCCAGTCCCTGGATTAGAAAGGCCTCCTTCATCTCAAAGGGCACACGGCTCCCGTCCAGCTGCCCATGGGAAAGAGCAGCGCTAGAGGGTTGAGAGCACGCAAGGCCAGGGTCCCCGCCCGATGCTTCCATTGCATCTCTTTCTACCTCTCGTTCCCACTGCTGCCTTCAGGCCCCATTTCACAGGGTCACTGCCAGCCTCTCCCTAGGCCTCCCTTAAACACAGCTAAGCCTTCCCAAGTAGGTCACCCCTTGAGGTACCAGCAATGTTCAGGAGTCAGGGAGCCCCACACATCCTCCCATCCTGTGCCAGGGGTCCTGGAGCACAGGATGGGCAGACTTCCATCTGCAAGCACCTAGGGGGTGACTGTCCTCTTGAGGCAGTGCCAGAGATGACCAGGGGGTGGGGTAGGTGGGCAGGAAGAGTGGGTCCCATCTGAGGAATGTTCTCAGTATTTGGAGAGGTAGAAGGAGCAGTCCATCCTCTGCTTGTCAGAAAAGGCTGAAATTCCATCCCCAGGCCCTAAGCCTGCAGCAAGGCAAGGGCAGAGGTTAGGCTGTGGAGCTAGGAATGACCAAAGATTGTGGAGGGCCCGTGGTGGCTGAGAACCAGGGGTCTTAGGACCGGGCCCTCCTACCCAGTTTTCGATCACTTATTCGTCTCCCTTGCCCTGTCCCTGTTACCTAACCTCCCTCAACGTTCTGCCTATTGCTAGAGTAAACCCTGACTCCCTCCAAAACAGAGCTCTTCCCCAGGTTCTCCGCCACTTCTTAACCAGCTGGATTTCCCATCCCCCACTTCCCTCTGTCCCCAAACTCCAGACCCAAACTAGGTTGAGTGAGGAAAGGGCAGTGGCAGCTACAGGAATAGCCTGTGATGCCTCTATCCCTCTGAAGATGTCCCGTGGCCTGCCAGCCCACGCAGGCTCTGTGGGCACCTTCTAGTTTCTTTCTCAGCCCTTTCAGTACCACTGTTCCCATGGAAGCCCCAGGCCACCCTGAGTCTAACCAGCCCCTGAAAGGTGTGTGTCCAGCTGTGCTGGGCATGTATTCTGTGGACTGGCAGAAACAGGAATCGCGATCTGGTGCCTAGAAGGAGGTGGTCCAGCAACCCCAACAAAAGGCTGCAGATGGAGGGTGCTCAGACCTCTACCCTCGCCTGTGTTCCTTTGTTCACCGCTGTGTCCTATCCTTGGGCCCTGGATTTGGCCTTCTCTCTTGCCTACCATCCCAAACAGGCAGTGGGTTCCACTGTGTCCTGTTCAGGCCCAAAGCCTTGCTCTGGCTGGACTATGCTGAGCGGACAATCTGGAAGGAGCGGTCACTGTGTAGGACTTGAACACACAGAGCTGAGTGCCACACACACCTGCTTTCCTCCCTGGGCTGTGAGGGGCTCAGTGGAAATAGGTGTGGAAGAGGCCATGAGGGTACCAGTCAGGAGGGACCACGAGGTGCTGGGAGTGGACTGCACCTGGGGAAGGAGTTTCATGTGCACGTGCATGGGGCAGGGGAGCCAGCATCCCACTATCCAATATCCCTGGGGTTCCTGTGGGGCCTGGCTGCTCTGTTTTCAGGATGCCTCCACACTGCTTCTTGGCAACAAGTATGTAGCTCAGCCAATTAGAGTGACCTTCGAGAGGAACAGGTGGGTTGCTGGGAAACAGGCCCTGCTAAGCAAGCGTGGCAGTTAACATCGCCAAACTCCCAATGTGCACTCGGCAACTTTCCCCACACTGTACTGTGCCGCACTTCTCCACACTCAGTTTACGCTTAAGACCAGGAGTGAGTGGGCCTGGGCCTCCTCCACGCAGGCCCGTGTGTCAGAGTGTCACCTCCCTGGGAGGATGGTGGTAGGTGCTAATTATAATTAGGGCTTCTTAGAGTCAAGAAGGCTGATGCTGGAGCCTGTGGGGTCTTTGTCTAGCTGGACTATCAAGGAGCTAGTGGGGAGCTTAACTGGGGGCAGGACAGGACAAAAGTCAGCTGGGTGTGGGCCTCTGGAGTCTGTCCTCAGGAGTCCAGGAGACCTAGAGACCAGGGAGAGTCAAGGAGGGCCAGGCCCCTCCACCCCAGCCCAGGGCCACTTGCCCTGCAGTGTCTCCTGGAGCATGGACCCTGAGGAGCTGCGCCCACTGACCCATGTGCCTTTTCTTCACCAAGGCTGTGGAAAGTCCCGGAGTCTAAACAACATAGCTGGAGCGGCTGGAACCAGCCTGGGGCTGTCTCCACTGGCATCACGATACAGCTCGCCCTACCCTCTGAGAAAGTTCCTGCTCACCCCCTTCCACCCCCTCACCCCCCCACCCCCTGGTCACTCTGCCCCTTAGCTGCACCTTCACCTCTGGGCACATGCACACAAACAGGTGCCCTTCCATGCCCTCAGCGCGGACTCCCCAGGGCCCACAGGGGCAGCAGGAGGGAGCAGTCAGGACAGAGGAGAACTTAGGCCCTGAGCCTCTCCTCCATAGCTTTCAGCTTCCCGAAAGGTTCAGCTCTGGAACCGGAGAGCAAAGGGGAGAGCGATCCCAGAGCTTCTCCCCATATTGGACTCTTCCTGGGCTGTAGGTGCACACCCCGGACCTGCCTCTCAGCCTTGCCTCCCTCTTGGGGTCCCACCAGGGCCAGTCTCAGCCACCAGGCGTGTATGTGTGCACAGTGGCCTGGGGCCAGTCGGCCTTGCTGAGCAGTCAGGCCTACGTTAATATTTTTAATCACTGTGAATGTATTTCCATTCCTCATAGCCTTTAACCAGTAGCCAAACAGCCTGTCTGTCCGTCTGTCTGTCCACCCCACACCCAGACCAGCAAGGAACAAGGCTGTCATGTGGGGCATCTCTGCCGGTGTAAAGGTGTTTGACTCCTTGGAAGGGCAGTGCCTATGAGCGGTGCTGCCCTGGGAGAAGAGGCCTGATGGTTTCTATCTCTGGCTTGGGGCGCAGGTGGCGGTCCCTAGCGTTGTAGCCTCAGGCTTGGTGGAGGCCGTGGGCGGGCTGCCTAGGCGAGGGAGGCCCTTCCCTCAGGAAGCCTCTGCCCAGATTCAGTGGTGACTCCCACTGGCAGCACCTGGTGTCCCTTCTGCACCCCGAGCTGCGGCATCGCTCTCCACGTTGCTTCCCCTGCTTCTGCGACAGTTTTTCTTCTCTCTCCCCCTCTCCCTCAAACTCCCAGCCCTGCCTCTGAGTCACCTGCCGTTCCCACCCAGCCTCTGCGCTCCGTATTCCTGCCAGAACCGGAGACTCATCTAATTTCTATAATTAAGTGTATTCATTTACCTAACGAGCCCAGGAGCACAACAGGTTTGTGAGTCACTGGGTGAGCAGGGGTACACCTTGCGCAGGGGCAGCTGAGGGGAAGTGTGGGGACAGAGGCCATCTTGCCCCCACCTGCTCCTGCCACTCCCAGCCTGAGGAAGAAGGTTGCCTCAGCCAAGACGTTTCCTGTTTCACCTGATGGGAATTAGACCTGACAGCAGAGCCGTGCGCCTGGCAATTTTTAGAGTCAGATTATGCAACTTTGCGGAGAGAATGACTAAGTAAGGTCCAGATCGGCTCCTTCCATGGTCGGCAAAGATAGGATGGCAGGGCAGCATCAGGGCTGGGCAGAGGCAGAGCAGATTATTGCATGGGGTTGGGGTGTTCGGTAAAGCCTGTGCCGGGAGTGTCCCCATCTCGGCACCTCCCTCAGTCTTGGGCAGACGCAGAAATGTCCTTCTGGAAACGTCTGTTCAGAGTGGGTGCTAGGATTACCCCTACCCTGCAGTGGTTTGTGGGGCCTGCCTCCCACTTGCTCTGAGAATGAAGTGACCTGACTCCTAAGAGTTGAGAAGAGGGGATGTGGGGGCCTCCATGCAACTGCCCTTCAGGAGGGAGCAGGCCCTTGAAGTGACAGGGATGGGGAAGCCTGTGGAACAGGATGGAGATGCGAGGGCCACTCCCCCAACAGTGACAGGGCTCTCTGGCACAGAGGGCCTGGACTCTGACAGGGACACCACAAGCCGGGTATGCAGGTTAGCAGGGATGCCACTGCTATTTTCTCCTCTGACTTGCCTTTCTGATTCAGGGAACCGAGGCCGCTATTTCTGTGGCAGCCCTCAAGTTGTCAGGAGCCCAAGTTTCCACGGCACCCACCGCCTCCTTCCCTCTCTTCCCTCCCACAGGGCTGGGCCTGTTCATGGCACCCCTATGGTGGGCACAGATGTCCCTGGGCGACAAGATGCAGCAGTGCCAGGCTGGAGCCCTAATGCCTCGGGGAGCTGGCTCCCACACATCCCTCCTGGCTCTCTGGCTTCATCTGGGAGAGATAGAACCCAGATAGCAGGCGGACTGAGTAGACTGTCTGCCCTTATTACCTCTTAGCACCTCTGGGCCTGCCCAGGGCCCTGGGAAAGGGCAGGGTGAGCCCAGGAATTTGCAGAACCCCTGCATACCAGGCACTGCCGCAGGAAGTGGCCGCCTGCACAGGCGTCAGGCTTACCCAGGCCTTGGGCCTCCCTCCCTGGGAGAAGGCTCTCTCCCACCCACCATCTGAGAGTAGAGTTTGTTTTCCTTGGACTAGACTTGGACCTGCACCCACTACTTTGCTGTCAGACGCTTTTCCCCTGCAGCTGGAGCTCAGCCCCTTCCCACAGAACTGGGAGGCAGTCTGGGTAGGAGTTCACAACCTCACCTTCCAGTCTGTAGCAGGGCTACTGGCAACCTAGAGGCCAATTTTCAGGGCTTCTGAGAGGTAGAACCAGAGGGAAGAGCACTGCAACCTAGTGGCTGGCTGACAGGAGCCAGAGGGGAGGCCATGGTCTGGCCGCAGGGCCTAGGCTGTCCTTTCGCAGAGCTTCCTGGGAGAGGAGAGGAGGGCCTGCTCTGCTCTGGCCAGTGCCACCCTCTGAAATCCCTGCCCCACCCCTGGTGGGTCAAATAGGTAAGAATCCAGGACGAGATTCCTAGGAAGACCCTTCCCCAACTCTCAGAGGTCCCTGAGGATGGAGAGTCCATGGAAGCCAGTGGAAAAGCAATCTAAGGCCTTTATCTCAGTATGGGCTGCTCTGCTCCCTGGCTTCTGGGACACTTGACAGCCTTGCTGTGACTCCTTCTGTCTCATACAGTGCCCATCCAAGTCCCCTCAGTAACCCAGGCATTCTCACCAGTGCATCTTAGGGCCTAATTGCCTGCAGGGAGCCCAGAGGCACTCCCCTGTCCCCTAGTGAGTGGGGATCAGTGGCAGGTGTTGCTTAAGTCATGCAGACGGGAGTCCAGGGCAAGACCACAGCTCTGTCTGCATGTCCTCAGAAGTGGGTCTCTGAAGAACCCTGAGCTCCTCTGATTTCAAGGATAGCACTCAGAGGCCCAGAACACTCGTAGCCAAAGGGGCAGTGTTTAAGGAGGTGGCTGGGGCATACAGTCTTAAGAAGATGGAAACAGCATCACCCCAAGATGAGGACACCACTTCCCTAGAAAGGTGATAGAGGCACCCCAAAGCCTAGGATGGAAACTGTGAGGTCTGGATGCCACATCTGCACTCTGCCTTAACAGGAGGCCTAGCCCTAGACCTCAGACCCAAGAGCTACAGGGGTTGTCCCAGCAGGTCTGGAACTCCCACCTCCACTGTTGACCCAGATCTGCAGCTGGGACAGCAGTACTCCTACCTGCCCTACCTGTGCTCCCACCGGTAAGGTAGGGGAAGGAAAGACCCAGGTCATAGACATCCCAGGCTGAGGATGGGATCCCAAAAGGGCTCTCTGAGGGGTCGGGTTTCTCAATAAGGTACTATTTCCTGACCTTCTCTCCTGAGACAGGCACATTCGTCCTCCGTGACCTTCCCCTTCAGCATTCACCTGAGGCTGCATGCCCTCCAACTGCTGGGACTCTGTTCCTGCCACATTGAGGAAGGGGGCTGGGCACGACATGGCATCATACTCAGGAGCCTTCTTCACCAGCTCCTTGGGACAATGGAATATCCCAGGGTGGTGACAGCAGATGGAGCTACTTGGGGGAGAGCTCGAGTTGGTCAGGCAGCAGCTGGGGTGATGGCCTGTGAGCCACAGGCCACATCAGGAACTTTCCTCACTGCCTCCATGCAAGGCTGCAGAGCTATGGTCCCTTTCTCCACTGCACTGGAGCTTTGAAGACCTAAGAGGCTAGTGGTTCCTGGAGCTAGTGGTTACCTGAACAGATATGGCGATGAGCTGCAACATCACCTGAGTCACCAGAGTTGGGTTGGCAGAGGGGTGAAGGGCTCACCCCATTCCCTGACCCATCCATGCTCTTCCTGGCCTTTTAGCCCTGGGTTCCTCATGCCTTCCAGCTCTGCTCCTGGCCTGCTCCTCAGCCCCACACCCTGTGGGTCAGCAGCTGACTTCCTTCTAACATCTCATTCTTTGTTTCTCCCTTACTTTTGCTGAACTCCCTGTCCCCCCAACCCAGAAGGCAATGTTGAGCCGAAAGCGTGCGTCCCAGTGTCTCACACCTGTGCTCTTTAAACACAGAGACCTGCCAAGACGCCCTCTCATCCAACTATGCCCAGGCTGAAGTCCTCACCCTCTCTTAAAGCGGCACCAACGTGAGAGAGACAGGCAGACAGACAGAAAGCCAGAGGCTTAGGGAAACTCTGGAACCCAGACAAGAATCTTTTCGCTGGGAAAGACTCAGATATCCTTGTTTGCACAGGACTGGTGGAAAACCTCCCATGCGACCCTCGGGGCCCAGAGCCATCTGGGTCTGATGTTCTGTTCTACTGTACATTGAAGAGATATATATGCACATATAGTATCTATACTCATACATACTATACTCTTGTGTGTAGTGCACGTGCTATTGGTGGTTTGTCTTCTTTGTTAGGCTTTGTCTCCCTAAGCCCTTGCCCCACCCAGAGTTTCCCATCCCCTTCACTGATTTCTGTTGTTTCTGCTGACTGTGTGGGTGGAAGGTCCCAAGAAAAGTGCATCTGGGAATTGCCAGTCCAGCTGGGTGGTCCCAGGCTCCTGTCTTAGGGGTGTTTCCCCTGTCAGCAAGTAACCTGGTGAAGTCTATTGAAGGACAGACTTCCCCCCATGGTCACTGCTTCACTAGCCCCACCCCACCCCAGATTGGGGTTCTACCTCCCACCCCACACCCTCGTTGTGGGGGGACTTCCAGGGGGCTCCTCTGCAGCCTCCTCCACTCCTTCCTCCACCCCATCTATGTCCTTGACTTAGGGGGGGCATTTTGTCTTTTTTATTTTTGATTTTGTTCTGTCTCTTTCGTCTGTTTGTTGTCAAAGATGCTGCTGGGCAGATGGGCAGGGAAGGGATCTGTCTGCCCATCTGTCCCAGGGGGTCTGAGAAGGGAAGCCTTGGGCGAGAGGAAACCAGTTGCAATACTGTACTTCCTGGCCAGTGGCCAGAGGATGCGTGCAATAGCAGAGGCCAGGTGACCCCTTCAGCCTTGGCCTCTGCCCCTCCCTGGGCCCTCCCTCCCTGCTCCTCCCTGGTGTTGGTCAGTCCTTTTCTAAAGCTGTCCTCTTGTGTGTGTCTGGGGCATGCTCAGGCTGGGCCCTGTGCCCTGTCTGCATGCCTCCAACTGTCATGCTGTGCTCGAGCCCCAATAAAGACATCTGGAGCATCCTGCTGCTCCTGCTGTGTGAGCACCTGCCTCTGCCTCTCCTTTCTGGCTCTGTGTCTATCGGGACCTCCTGGGGCTCTCACCCCTGACACCTGAGGAGTGCACACACTCGGCATAACCCCACTCCAGCAGGAATGGTCAGTGCAGCCTGACCCCTGCATTTTACAGGGAGAGACTAGTGCTCAGAGAGGACAAGTCATCAGCCCACAGCCACACAAAGAGGACTAACCCAGGACCCCGAGTCCCAGACAGTGTTCTAATCTCCACTGCTGTCCCTAAACCCCTGCCATAACATGGAAGAAAAGATTGTTTTTTGTTTAAGGAATTCCACTGTATTCTGTTTGTGCAGCGGGCCTCCCCTCCTCCCTGCAATTGTACCAGTTCTAAATGGGCCAAGGCTCTGGGGATGCCAAAGTTATTGACTGGATGGCTGATGAACTGAGGCCAACTAGAGGCTGGTGGCACAACTGGAGACCAGTTACAGATGGAGAGTGAACACATCCTGGGCCTAGATAGGACAGGGAGATGGCAAGTGATGGTCAGATGTGGCCCTTGGCTCTCACTGTTGTTATCCCTCTCACATTCACGTAGGGGCACGTGCAGGGCCAGCTTCATGGGTGTGCAACCTGTGCAGCCACTCAGAAGGGCCCCACGCTGGGTTTAATGCTTGGCTGTCACCATGATGAAGTTAATAATGGTTGAAGAGGGGCCCTGCATTTCCATCTTGCACTGGGCTCTGGCGGGTCTGGTTGCCTGCTCACCTCTCCTTATTCTTGTCTTACTCCTCACTCTTACTCTGGGCATCCACGTAGGGCCGTAGGGGCCTTAATTTGAAGTCTTGCTTTGCTGCTTGCTAGCTGGGTAACTTGGGGGTGACTCACCAAACCTGTTTCCCTGTTTGTTAGAGGATAATGATGGCCCCTGTTTCAGAGACAGAGTGAAGAGCCTGACCTGGTGTCATGTGTCTACCTGTGACATGACCTATAGTAGTGGTACAGTGTCAGCTCCCTCCCTGCCCTGTTCCCGTCACTCTCAGACTTTTCTCCACAGATTTCTGAGATCTCCGTGTCCAGCTGCACCACGAAAGGATACGAACACACCTGGGAGCTGTCTCGGGCAGTGTAGAACAGCAGGGTGAGGAGGGCATGGCCGAGGAGAGGGGAGCAGCCAGGGGAAGCCTGTTCCTGAAGTGTAAGGAAAGATCGGACTTGGAGCCTGGGCCAGCCGAGGCAAGGGGGTGGCAGACAGCCAGTGTCAATTAAAGATAAAATCTCTTCTCCGGTAGTGGAGGGCAAACAGCAGCTGTGGCCCCCCTAGACAGGAGAAAGCCATTTGCAGCCAGGCTGGCCTTGGAAAAGCTTGGCCAGGCGATAATGGGACGGGATGCGCTGCTGACTCCATAATGACATTATGCATCAGGGCCCACGGCCAAAGTGGCTGTTTTTTCTGTAGATCGATGTGGAACCATTTCATGGTCAGGGGCTGAGAACCCAGCCAACAGCAGGGGTACCAGATGCCAGAGTGGTCCTGAGGGAACTGAAGGGGTGGCAGCTGGGGTCCCTAGTGACCCTTTCAGGCTGACAGAAGAGGAGGGGGCAGTGTGCAGGAGGGTGGAGGGGTGGGCAAGAGAAGCAGCAGATCGCCCCTTCTCCCCACCTCACGGAAACAGCAGGCCGTGCTGTCAAGGAAGAAAGGGCTCTGGCTTCCTCCTGTCCCCCACAGCTGGAGTCGAGCCCAAGGTAGGGAGCTGGTTAAAAGAACAGGACATTGTTTAAAAGAACAAGACAGACTTTTGGAGTCAGGCAGACTTGGGTTTGAGTCCTGACTCCATCACTTCCTTGTTGTGTGACCCTAGGCAAGTTACTCAACCTGTTTGAACCTCTATTTCCTCATCTTTTAAATGTAGTTTCTGCCTGAGGTAGTATCTCCCTCATTGAGCCATGAGGAGAAATGAGCCGGGGCCTGCAAAGCCTTGAGCACAGCGCCTAGCACATAGCCATTGCTAGAGGGAGGGGGGAGTATTTTGGGGCAATTCACTCTAGTAACAGATGACCAGTTTGGTTTGATGTCCTCACTTTTCAATGAATCAGCCTCATTTCAGTGAAGTCCTTATCTCCTTGCGAAGGAGTAAGAGGGGATGATTATGCCTAACAGCGAACATTTATTGAGTGCTGGGCAGTACATTTCATGCTTATAAAGATGCATTCCAAGACTGATGTTGTCGTTTCCTTTGTTTTACGAGGAGAAAACCAACACAGCAGTGTCAGGTCATTTCTCCAAAGTCACACAGCCATTAACTAGCAAAGCTGGGATTCGAACTCAAAACAGTCAGGCTCTGTGGGTCCAATGCTTAGCCACTGTCTGAACTGAATGGGCTCGTGAGTCATAACCCCCAGTGTAGGAGTTTGTACTTTTTATGTTATTTCCTTAACTACAGATTCTCATAGCAAAGGTATTGTTTTCCCCCTTTACAGATAAGAAACCAAGGCTTGGAGAAGTGAGTCATTAAACTCACTCTCCCTTTTACGTGTATATACCACACCCCACACACACAGAAAGAGGAGGAATGACCTCTTGGGATCCATTCATTAATTAGCAGCAGGTAACACCTAGGTCAGTGACTGCTTGGTTCCTTCCCTCTGCGACCCCACTGGAGTTTTATTCTGTGACACACAGGAGTGGGTAAGAGGGGTAGGGCTGCTCTGGAACCCAAGTTACATGAGGAGTGGCTCAAGCTGGAGAAGTCTTGGAAACCTGATCCCAACTACCAGGTGTTTAAAGGGTACCTATGGGGAAGTGGGTTTAGATTATTCTCTGATTGCAGAGAGCAGATCTGGAAATAATAGGTGGAAATGTTAGGAGGGCAGATTGGGTTTAAATTTTAAAAAATCTTTTTTTAATGAAATTTTTGATTTGTAATTTTTGTGGGTACATAGTAGGTACATATAAGAACCTTATTTTCTGTTGTTTCCCTTGCTATGATAAATTTAATACTGCCAGGCATGGTGGCTCATGCCTGTAATCCTAACACTTTGGGAAGCTGAGGAGAGTGGATTGCTTGAGGCCAGAAGTTTTAGACCAGCCTGGATAACGTAGCGAGATCCCCATCTCTACAAAAAAAAAAAAAAAAAAAAAAAAAGAAAAAAAATTAGCCAGGTGTGATGGCATGTGCCTGTAGTCCCAGCTTCTCGGGAGGATCTCTTGAGCCCAGGAGGTTGAGGCTACAGTGAGCTATGATCGTACCACTGCACCCCAGCCTGGGTGACAAAATGAGACCCTGTCTCAAACATTTATTTAATACAAGGTATTGGAAACCATCCCCAAACCAAATCAACAGGGAATCCCCTGTCACCCTTCCACAGTCCCACTTTCTTCCCCAGAGGTGACACTGTTAACATCTGGTGTGGGTCCTCCCAGGCTTTTTGAAAAAGAAGCTTTCTAACAAAATTACCAAATCAAAATGGGCTTCCCTGCGGGGTAGTGAAGTTCCCTTCCCTGAAAATGTTTGGAGACACAGTGGATGATCATGTGCTGCACCAGGGTTTGTGGGAAGGATTTCTGCTTGGCGTGGGAGGTGGAATTAGAAGACTGTTTCCAATCCTAAGACTTTCTGACTCACGTGGCATGCACAGCTAGTTAGTGGTGGAGGCAGGTCCAGAACACAGGTATTCAGACGGGGTTCAGATGAACTCCTTTCCTAGCAAGATTTTCCTTAAATTCTTCTCTGCCTCTTCCCAGCCCATCAGGGGTATAGGGCAGGGCAGAGAAACATCTGTGTCTCCTCTAGTCTGGGGTGACAGGAGTGCCCTGGGCCTGGGTCGTGATGTCATCCAGTGCCTACCCTCGTGGGGCTCCTGTGGCATTATTGCAGTGAGCACTTTCCTTCCTTTCCTGGCTCCAAGCCCTGTGTGTGCATACACTGGTACCCACACAAGAGGTAGCACGTGAGCTGGCTCAGTCACTTGGGGCTATGGTAACCACATTCAAAATGCAGCATCACGCTAAAGGGCTGCCGGGGACTCTGGGGACAAGGCTGTCTCCTGGACAGCCTCAGTTGGGCCTGATCCAGCTTTAGGGGCTGAGGAGAGGGAGCCAAACGGCTATAGCTGCAAGTCAGAGGGGTCAGAGGCCTTCTGATGTTGGTGCTGGAAGCCTCTCCTTTCTTTCCCCACAGGGTTGTGGGGGCTCCTCCACTCCCTGCTCTTACCTGCCTGCTTCTCCAGGGATCCCTAGAAGAGCAGTGGTTAGCAAGCATATGCTATAGCCATTTAATACAAGTCTACCAGAAATGTAGGCTTCCACTTGGGGCTGAGTTAGGGTCTCTGCTTCTGAAATTAGCAGAGTTGCTAATTTCTGGTTGCTGGTAGGGGCTAGGGCTTGCTCCCTTTCTCTCTCCACATACTCTTTCCTGGGTGACCTCATCCCCTCCCATTGCCTTAAACATCTTCCAGGTGCTGATGTCATCCACAGGTATAGTTCCAGTCCAGAAATCCCCTATCAGCTCCATTCATTCATTTTTTCATTCATTCAGCAAACATATGTAGCATCTCTGTCCCAGGTACTGCTCTACATGCTGGGTGTACAACAGGGACCCAAACAGACACCCCTTTCCCCATGCTCTCCCTGCTCACAAACACGCCTGCGTGGCTGTGCCTGGGTGTCTTCACAGCTCCCTGATGCTGAGCTGTGATCCCACCCTTCTGCCTCCCCAGTCGCCCTCAGTGTGCTGCCACCATCCACCTTGAGGCTGAGACAGATGTTGTCAAAACTACCCTCTCATTCCTTAATTCACTCACTCATTTTTCATGCATTAAATCTTTATGAAACATCTGTACTCTGTCGTTAGGGAAACAATGGTGAACAAGACCAACAGGATCCCTGCCCTCATGGGACTTACATTCTAATCAGGGAGAGAGGCCAGAAGACCAATAGACAAAAAATGTCTCCCACCCATATTCCAACCCGTTACCAAGTTCTACATTTCTAGCTCTGAAATACATGTTAGGGATTTCGCATTTCCTGCTTTTCACCCCATTCCTGCAGCCGGACTCCTGCAGGAGCCTCCTCCCAGGTCTCCCTGGGTCCCATCTGCCCTTCTGCCACCAGTCGCCACCCAGCCACCAGAGAGAGAGTGTCTTCAAATGGAAACTGGATCAGATCATGTCACCCCTGCTTATAACCCTGTCAATGGCTGGGTTCCTACTTCGTGTACAATCTAGACTCCTTAGGAGGGCCTGTGAGGCCCTGCTGCTCCTCAGGCCCTTCCTGCCTCCGCAGACCTATTCGTGCCTCTGCTGTCAGCCCCTGAGACCAGCAGCTCACTTTGCTATCAGTTTCCCACACATCCCCAGCTCTCTCACCTTCAGTGGTTTTGCACTTGCTGTTCCCTCACAGGGACCACTTTACCCCTAGCCCAGCCTCACCCCACCTCCTTCTCTTGACCGAGAAGACCTGGCTGTAAATTTCACTTTCTTGGTGAGGCATTTTCCCCTCACACATCCACGCCCCTCTGCCTCTGTCAGTTTCCATCACTGCAGCCAGTGCATTTTCTTCATGGTACTTACAGTCCTTTGTAACTATAAATTGTGTATTGCCTGCTTCCCTGTAAGTTGCTAGGGCCTAGAGGGGCTCAGTAAATATTTTATGAACAAATGAATGAATGGGCTGGAGATAGGCCTGGCACAAGCAGCTGCTGAACTCCATCCTCTCTTATCCGTCACAAGCCCTGTCTCCAGCTGGCTTTTGCACCTCACTTCTAGGACATTCCTGGGAGTCCTTGGGGAATAACTTGAAAGCTTTTTTTACATTATGCATTTCCTGCCTGAGAAACTGTCAGAATAATGAGGAAGCCTTAGAGAGAGAGTTCCCATAGCCCTTCCTCTCTCTTCCTTTTAGAACCTACCATTTTTTCTACCTGGTACTTTTTGGTACTTGTCAAATTCCTCTTCCCACAGTGGCGAGTTGCTCAGAGGTGCTGGTTCATCCCAGCTCCCACTCGAGGGCCTAGCTTGGTGGTCCATAAAGAGTAGGTGCTCAGCAAAATGTTGAAGTGAATGAAGAAGATGGTGAGAAAGGAAGCAATGAATAAGAAGGAAGAGTGAGAAAGAAGGAAAGAGGAAGAGGAGGGAGGGGCAAAGGGGTTGATGAAAAGTGAAGAGAAGAAGGGAGGGCAGTGAAGTCAGGGAGTGGGAAAGAGGGAAAGAGAACCCTGGCCCGGTGTCCACCCCAAGCCAGAACCCTACCCCACGCCTTCTCAGAGCCTCCTGGGTCTGTCCCAGCCTTAGGTGGGACAGCAGGGCTCCTCCAGCCTGCCACTGACACCGAGGGCACCCTGAGCTCTCAGCTCACAGACCCCGGGCTGCCTGGGGCAGGAGAGACTGCTCCTGCAGAGACTTCTGGAGGGACCAGAGCCCAAGATTCCTTAACCTGAGGCCCAGTTCCATCTCTGAGATCCCTGGAGACTCCCCTCAGCTCCCTTCCCCTCAGCTCCTCATTTTGAGCCCCTGGTCTAAGGACGATTAACTCCAAACCTAGCATCAGTGATCAAATGTTCATAGCAAACGAAGGAAGACAAACACCGGTTTTCCTCCATGCCTCAGCCCTGGGGCCCCAGAGGCCCGGCTCAGAGACAGGTGCCTTGCCTCCTCCCCATGCCCGGCCCAGGCCTGCCAGCTGCCCTCGAGAAGACCAGGGGCCAGCCTCAGAGGCCCGGAGGATCTGTTCCCAGAGTAGCCGTTGCCACGGTGACCCTCCCTGGGGTGGCGGCTCCTAAGCTGCCATGGGAAGCAGAGTTGTGCCACTACCACGGCCACCACCACCACCACCAGGGCTGCCACCACGGCAAAGCTGCTCATGGGGCCTCCCTCCTAATTAGACTGCTGAGAGACCAGTCTGTGCTATCCTCTCACCGCACCAGGCAGCCACAGTACCAGGGAACAGGAGTCACAATCAGCCCCCTTCCAACACCCCGGCAGCATCCCGCTGTGTGCCCCAGGACGGGCTCCACCCCTGAGGGGACGACACTATTTGCCCTCCTAGAAAATCGATTAGGGACCTCATTTCAGCACCCCACTAGAGATGGCAACCAGCTCCCAGGGCGCCCGGGGGCGGGATGTTGAGGGCAGCAGTGATACCAGGTTCCCTTTGGGCCTCAGTGTTAGGTGGTGACAAGCTGGGTTTCCCTGGACAGGACTGGAGAGTTGCTCTCTAATACTATCCATCTTTCTCTTGCATTCTTTCCCATCCCTGCCAGAGGCTCTTGCTAACTACTGTCCCCTTACGTACTGGCCCCCAAACATACACACACATTGCCAGAGTCGTCCTGCTCTCTTCACTCTCTTCATTTTCTGATCTATGCACAAGCAAATATCTTGTGTCAGTCATCAGCACTCTAGTATGAATTTAGTATGCAAATATTTTATTTCCCAGGAGACAGGACTGTTGACCTTCTCTCAACTTGTGGAGTAAGAGCCTTGTTCTCTGTGATAGGAAGTCCTAGCACTAGAGGGCTCCAAGCAGGATAAGTAATTTTTTGATTAGGAGAGGAAGAAATCCAAAACTTCCTGTGTGGGTCAAATTAGAGGCCAGAGCTCTGCAAGGAATTCTGGCCTGACTCCAATGAACAAAGAAGGACGTGGCACACAAAAGAGAAATCCAAAGTGATATGCAATAGAAGCTGCCTCTGTCTGGAAGATCTTCCTGCTCCTTGTGCTCCCCTCTTACATTCCACTATTGTGTCCTCAGCCTGGCAAACTCTTACTCATCCCTCAAGACCCACTCAACTGTCACCTCTGAGAATCCTTCCTGGGCTCTCCCAGGGAGAATTCCTCTGTCTTTTATGCTCTCACAGACCCTTGTATATTCCTCCATTATAGCACCTACCGCCGTGATAACTTGTTGCTTGTTTACTCATTTATGGATGCCTTCCTTATTGATGATTTTACCTCCAACCCCTGCTCAGTGGTCAGGAGCTCAAAGGTGAACAAAGGAATGAGTGAGTGAATAAGGACTGAATGAATTAGCTGCGCTTTGCTGACTTCTGTCCTTCACCCCTATCATTCTAGTCCATGGTTGGATCATAAGATTTGTCCAGAATAATTATCTGGGATCCTGGGCCTCTCACTCTGCCACCCCACCACCATGTGCCAGCCAAGTTTCCTCTCACCCATGCCACCCTCACCATCAGTGCTCCCTTCCAAAGTTCCCCATTCCCCTCAACTCTCCAGGCTTCAGCCATCTGGGCCTTTCTTTCCTGATGTTAGTAGCTACAATTTATATCACAGTCAAGTTGGAACAGCGGCAGGGCTCATGTCCTGGGTACTTTCTGCCTCCATCTTCTTCCTTCTCAGTCTTCATTAGTGGTGTTCTGTGAGCCTCGCACCCACCCCAACTCTCTGAGTGCTAGTTAGGTGCTCAGGTTCGTGCTCTTGGACGAAACTCCGGCTACATAAGTGGACATAGAAAAAGAGCCTGGCAAGGGTTGTTTCCAGAGGGGTCGGAGCCAATCCTGTGCTATTGCTGGGCTTGAGGTTCCACATCTGTGAATGGGAATTAAGCTTCCCCTGCCTTCGTCCAAGGTGGGATGATAATTAAGTGAGAGTGGATGGATGGGTCCTTTGGAACTCCTGAAGCACCACTGGAGGCAAAAGGTTATCATTCTTCTGGCTTTCTCTCAAGGACTTGGGTGTTCCTCCAGAGTCAGAGGGCAGGTGCCTCTGGAAGTTATAATAGCTAACATGGATTGAGTGTTTACGACCAGCCCAAGCCCCCTACATGGCTTAATGGATCAGAGCAACGCCAGGAGGTAAGGGCTGTTTTTATCACTCACATTTTACAGGTGAGGAAACCAGAGAGTAACTTGACGGAGATCTCACAGATAGATTTCACAGGCAATTTTGACCATGCTCCTACGCTGGCTCTGTGGCCAGCCGCTTGGCACCAGCACCACCACTGCCATCGATTCCTGGTCCATGGCCAGATTGCTAATTCTGGCTCCACTGGCTTTGCCACTTGTGAGCTACGTGACCTTGGGCAAATGACTTAACCTTTCTAAGCATGGTCTGTGAAATGGAGATAATGATATATCTAGAGATTTTGCCCAGACGAGTAAATGGAGGTGGCATATGTGAAGTGGCTCTAGACCCAGGCAGTAAACAGTGCTCAGTGTGTGTCCTTCCCCATTGACACTGAGAGACCCTGCCTGGCAAGCCTGACTTGCACAACAGAAGCACTAGAAACCCTTTTCCAGAAATTCCTTGCTAGGGCCACTTACTGTTGACTGAGAGGATGGAGGCAGGTCCAGCTTAAGGCAGGGCCTTGGGACACCAGTGCTCAGGAGGCAACTCACTGTCATGGCCATTTCCCCCTTGGTGACCCAGAAGTGGTGACACCTGTGTGCTTCCCGAAGCAGTGAGAAGCCAGAGGGAGACCCACACAGCTACTGGCTCGAAAGGATGCTCCCTGTGCGCGGGCACCTTGGCCCCATCTTCCATTCCCCTCTCCCCCCACTTCCCGAGGACCAGGGGCCAGGAGCTGCCCCCAAGTCCTTTCTGCACATACTTGTGAGCTCCTGGGAATGGGATTCAAGGAGGCAGGTAGGTGAGAGGAAGCACAGGGGAAGACTGAAAGCAGATCTCAGAAGCTGAGAAGAGGAAGACGAAGAGCAGGAGGAGGGGGAAGGGAGAGTGGCAGAGAGAGGAGCAGGAGCCACGGAGCAGTGAGAGAAAAAGCAGGCAGGGAAGGGGGAGGGGCAGAGAAGGGGAAGGAGGAGGGACTGCACCCGGCTGTGGGCAGAGGCTGCGGGGCCTAAAATGAACTGAACAGGCTGGAAATAGAACAGCTGGGCAAACCCCAAACGCTTTGTTTGGGTGTCTGCTGAGCAAGCACGTGAATGAGCAGAACAGGGGCAACAATGCAAGGAAGAAGTGGCTCATTTCACTCTGGAGGTGGGTCAGAACAAGAGGCGTGTATTTGCATTTCTCTGATGGCCAGTGATGCTGAGCATTTTTTTCATGTGTCTGTTGGCTGTATGAATGTCTTCTTTTGAGAAATGTCTGTTCATATCCTTTGCCCACTTCCCAAATGTCCATCAGTGACAGATTGGATTAAGAAAATGTGGCACATATACACCATGGAATACTATGCAGCCATAAAAAAGGATGAGTTTGTGTCCTTTGTAGGGACATGGATGCAGCTGGAAACCATCATTCTTAGCAAACTATCACAAGAACAGAAAACCAAACACCGCATGTTCTCACTCATAGGTGGGAACTGAACAATGAGATCACTTGGACTCAGGAAGGGGAACATCACACACCGGGGCCTATCATGGGGAGGGGGGAGGGGGGAGGGATTGCACTGGGAGTTATACCTGATGTAAATGACGAGTTGATGGGTGCAGCACACCAACATGGCACAAGTATACATATGTAACAAACCTGCACGTTATGCACATGTACCCTACAACTTAAAGTATAATAATAATAAATAAATTAAAAAAAAAATAGAACCTGACAGGGCTGGAAGAAAAAAAAAAAAAAAAAAGAGGCGTGTATTCCAGTCCAGCACAGGTTAGTCGGGGTTCTTTTTCCGGGATGTTTTCTTTATGTAATCATTATTTTTAACAGGCTGGCTTGGTGGCGGGATTAGCCTGACGCCACCCCATCCTTGGCAGGTGGAAGGTTTGGGTTACTTTGAGACCAAGACCACTCTGGGTTCTTACTCTAACTGTGGATGCCACTGGCTTTGGGAGAAGAGATCTTAATCCACTTTCTAAATGGAGGTTTAGGAATCTAAGCTGTGTAATGGAATATCATTTTCCTTATTAGAACAAACCCTAACTCGGGTGCAGTGGTACACGTCTGTAGTCCCAGCTCCTCAGCAGGCCGAGATGGGAGGATGGCTTGAGCCCAGGAGTTTGAGGTTGCAGTGCACTATGATAGCACCTCTAAATTAGTCACGGCACCACAGCCTGGGCAACACAGCGAGACTCTGTCTAAAAATAATAAAAAATAAATAAAGAACAAAACCCAGTTTCAGGATGGGTTAGGACTAGCCTGAGGGGCTCTGCCTGTCTCAGCTCACAGAACTGCACCATGCCTCACACACACAAGCACACTTCACCCTGGGAGGTGCCCAGGCCACCTGAGGCTCTGCCGTGGGCTGGTTCCTTCCCTGATCACCAGCAGCACCACCTCTGTGTTTCTCCCCTCCTCTCCCCACAACCCCTGACACACAATATGAAGAACCTTCAGTCTAGAAATTAGACAAGGGACCAGCAGAGGCTATGAAGATAACTGGAGCCAAGTGGCCCCAAGAGCTGCCATTTAACCCAATCCAAGGTATCCGCACTGTGGGGCATTTGCTCCATCACTGATTTCTCTAGAATTCAGATCAGCTCTACTTGGGACTGAATGTGGACAGGAATTAGAGAGCCTGAACTCTAACCTCGCTTCCACCATGGGCTATGCGGTCTTTGGCAACTTGCTTAACGGCTGAGCTTCAGTTCCCCGTTTGTAAAATTGGGGATAATACTGCCCACCTCAGTGGGTTCTCATAAAGCTCCAATGAGATCCTGTGTCCCTCCTACTTAGCTCAATAACTTGACATTTTGTAAGGTTTAATTTCCTTCCTTCCTCTCTCCCTTCTTTTCTGGATAAGCTCTAAGAACCTTTCCCAATTCACTAGAGAACCTTTGAGGAAAGCTAAATTGAGGAGAAAAGGAACACAGCCCAGCCCACAGCCTCCCCACAAGGGGCTGGAGGGGTAGGTCTGGCGGAGGAGGGAAGAGGAGAGATGAGTGATCAGAAGGTCTCAACCTAAGTGCTGGCGGCTTCTGTGACAGAGAGGCAACTGAACCTGTGTATGGTATTTGGATCACAGCTGGAAATCAGACTGGATTTTGGCTTTAATAAAATACTTGACATTTTGTGGAGCTCAGTTTTAAACATGGGGCTGAGAGCTGGCAGACCTAGATCCATTCCTCAAGTTCTAACTCAGTTCCCCCTGCTGCTGTGGGCTTCAGGATTCTCTGCTCTCTCTGTCATCAGAAGGCATTCACATGAAGACCCAGCTGGTGATCGGTTCATGGCAACAAGTGTCAGAAGCAGGAAGACTTATCTCTGGTCAGTATTTTCGACTGGGTAGTTATCCTGCACTTGGTGATTGTACAACCCTAAATGGAAATAGGACCCTAAAGTCCACTCTTTTCCAAGACTAGCCACTTAGAAACACATCAGCAACCATAAGGAAGCTGATTTAAGACCCCTTGGCCCTGCTCCCATAACACACCCCCAACAGAGTTGGCTTGACTATGGAACCATACCAAAATCTCTCCTCCACACTGCCTCTTCTCTTCCTGTTAGGCAAGTGCTCTTGGCCTGAAGAAGCTTGCTTAGTGCACGTATCTTGTCTCCAGGTAGAACTAGAAGTTGAGCAAGTCAGTTTCCTCTTTCTGACATTGAGAGGGTGGGGATCAAGAAGGATGTTTCAGAGAACGAGGAGGTTCTTGGCTCTTTGTACTATCTGTGCCTGTTCCAGCTCTGGCTGCCCTTGTTTGACCTGCTTCTTGCAGGAGATAGTGACCAGCATCGTAAGGAATGCCCATGAAGTATTCTGGGCTTCTCAGATGTAAAGGGCAAGAAAAATCAAAGCCAGCTCTTATCTCCATCCAGATGATGGGGATAAAAACAGCCCAAGCCCATTTCTTGCCTCACTTGTTCAGTGGCTAAGCTAATGCCAAACTGGGATTTCTCTGACCTCATGTTAACCCGCCCTCAAGGCTGCCAGAGTATCAGCTACTAAATCACCAATCTATAAAAGTCATCTTGCAGCCTTTTCCAGATCCCAGAAGGAGATTTTACTCCATCCTGACCTCAGAAGCCACCTTGAACCCTCTGCCAATGCTTTCTTCTTCCTGTATTTAGGAATCACATCTATCATTTGGGGTCCAGAAAATATTTTTAGCTACCAACCATGACTCAGACTTCATCCCCATCTACAACCGTGTGACTAGAGGGTAGGGAGTTGGAGAAGATTCCTCCAGCCACAGGACTAACAGCTCCTTGAACAAGCTTGTTAAAAGACAAGTCTGGTCATGCCCTTCCTTTTCTGAAAAGTATTCTCTGACTCCCTGCTGAATAAAGGTTAGATGCCTCAGCATGGCTTCCCCAGAACCTTCACAGTCTGGTCAGCCTCCCTTTTGGGCCTCAGTCAGTCCCTGCCCTCCCTCCCACACACTCACACTCCAATTCCATGCACATAGAAGTGTTTGAATGAATGTACTTTCCTGCTTTGGGTCACATGCTTCCCTTAGCTTGGCGTGTCCCCTGGCTTTCTTCCACCTTGTGAATCTGCTCATCCTTTGTGAAGTCTTTTCTTTCTTTTTCTTTTTTTTTTTTGGTACACATTTATTGGGTACAAGTGCAATTTTATCACATGCATAGTTGCACAATAGTCACATCAGGGCTTTTAGGGTATCAGTCACTCAAATAACATACATTGTACCCATTAGGTAATTTCTCATTGTCCACCCCTCTCCCACCCTCTCTCCCTCTGAGTCTCCATTGTCTGTCATGCCACTCTCTACATCCATGTGTGCACATTTTTAAGCTCCCACTTACAAGTGAGAACATCAGATATTTGTCTTTGTGTCTAACTTATTTCACCTCTTGTTCCAGCTATGTTGGTATAAAAGACATAATTTCATTCTTTTTATGGCTGAATAGTATTCCATGTGCATGTGTATCATTTTCTTTATCTACTAATCATCTGTTGGTAGACAGGGCATTTAGGTTGATTCCATGTGTTTGCTATTGTGAATAGTACTGCAGTAAACATACGAGTGCAGGTATCTTTTTTTTTTTTTTTTTTTTCAGGCAAGGTCTAGCTCTGTCACCGAGACTGGAGTGCAATGATGCCATCACAGCTCACTGCAGCCTTGACCTCTCAGGCCCAAGTGATCCTCCTCTGAGTAGCTGGGACCACATGCCATCATGCCCGGCTAAGTTTTAATTTTTTGTAGAGATGGGGTCTTGCCGTGTTACCCAGGCTGGTCTAGAACTTCTGGGCTCGGGCAATCCTCCCGACTCAGCCTCCCAAAGTGTAGGGATTATAGGTGGGAACCACCAGGCCTGGCTTTCTTTTTGATCTATTGATTTCTTTTATGAAGTCTTCTTTTTTCTTCTTTTTCTTTTTCTTTTTTTTTTTTTTGAGACAGAGTCTTGCTCTGTCACCCAGACTGGAGTGCAGTGGCGCGATCTCAGCTCACTGCAACCTCTGCCTTCTGGGTTCAAGCAATTCTTCTGTTTCAGCCTCCCGAGTAGCTGGGACTACAGGTGTGTGCCACCACACCCGGCTAATTTTTGTATTTTTAGTAAAGACGGGGGTTTCACCATATTGGTCGAGTTGGTCTCGAACTCTGACCTTGTGATCCACCCACCTCAGCCTCCCAAAGTGCTGGGATTACAGGTGTGAGCCACCACGCCTGGCCTTGTTAAGTCTTTTCTAATCTACCCTGTCCCACCAGCAGAATGTTTTGCCCCTCAGCCAGTGATATGCCTTTACAAGAGCATTTGTTGCACTAGATGTTTACTCGGCTGCTTTCCACAGGCCCTTTCAAGGGCCATAGATTAGACCCACCTTTCCTGTAGCCCTGGCCAGTTAGATCACAGGGACCTGTGTAGATATGGTAGGAAAAATGATCCAAAATGTAGCTGTGACCTGGAGGATGCCTGCATGTTCCTTCAATATCATACTAAGGCTTTGTCTGTCATGAAGATTATTAATTCTCTAGAAGTTTGCTATCAACAGATGGCTGTTGGACACTTGAAATGTGGCTAGTGCCTCATGTCAAAATGACAATATTTTGAATGTGTTGAGTTAAATAAATTATTAAAATGAATTTCACCTGTTTGTTTTTACTTTTTCATGTGGCTACTAGAAAAATTTAAATTATATGCCTGGTTCACATTATATATCCACTGGAAAGTGCTGCAGTAGAAGACAATAATTGTTTGACTTTGTCATTTGCTATTATTAATGAAGGACTCAGAGTGTGAACTTACATATTAACTTATAGTTTTTTTGTTTTGTTTTCTTTTTTTGTTTTTTTTGCCTGATAGAGATTCAGATAATTTGTATCCAGTAGGAAAAATAACCCCAGTTTTATTTCCCTGTAGGACATTAACTAGATTTGTATTTTAAAAAAATTGTTTTGGTGTGCCTTTCTTTTAAATCCCAGTTCTTCAAATGCTCTTTGAATCAACTTTATTATCGTATTGTTTCCCTTGTCAGTTAATGAGTTCAATAAAATCTGTGATACATATTCATACTTTAACTGTATGAGACTTGTGTTTCTAACTTTTTAGAAATTATACTTTGACATATCTCTGTCTCCTGTTTGGCTAGAGGGCAGAGACTCAATTATTAACATACCTAGTATTAAGTAGGGACTCAGTAAACATTGAATGAATAAAAAGCACTTGCTTAGAATTGAGGCCGAAAGTTTAAACTGCCAGCCAAACTTTGTGGTGGGATCCCTATCAGCCACACATATGTGGAGAGTGGCAGATGTAGGAAAGATCTCTTTTCAGGATCCTGCACTATTTGGGTGATTCCCCAGTTTGGGGGCCCGTGATCCCAAGGGGATGCTGGCCAAAGCGAGTCCCTTCTATTAGCTCAAGGGTGAGGTCCTCTCAGGCTCCCCACCCCGTCCACCCACCCTGGGTGCTCCAGGAAGTATGGAGCCCAGATAGGACTCTTGTACCTTCCTGCCCCATGGCCAACTACATCACTATGAAGATTCTGTCAGACAACCCTAACTGCTTCTCACCATGTGGACACAGAGGCACTTTTGTTGTTAGAGGTCAGTAGCAGAGTAGGCCCCTTTATTCTGGGGGCTCTGGAAAAAGTTCTTTCGGTCCTGCATCCTGGCAGACAATTGCAAGTATATGTCTCTTCCCCTTTACCCTCCTGTCCATCTCCACGATAGGGGATGGCAGGCTGGTAACTGAGGCTGAAAGTTGCTTGCAAATTTCTTGAGGACAGAAGCTGTTGATTTGTATGCCTGGCACCTGGTTAGCACGTTGCCTGGCATACAGCAGACACTCAGTGAATGCTAATCTGCCTCCCCTCCCTCGGCCTGACTTCAGCACCCGAGCCAGCTTCCTTCCAATGAACCTGATATATAGATGCCTTGGCCTGGACAGAACACTGATTCATCAATCCCCTCTCTGGGAGTCTGAGCAGGATCAGCTGATAATTAGGCATCAAGCTCAGGGTTGGTGACCTTTTAGGAGTGTCACTGCTCTTGTCTGCTCCCTTAAAAGAAAAGAGAAATTGGTAGAGGCTTTGCTTCTGGAAAAGGAAGCAATGAAAAACATTGCTTTAAAAAAAAATTGTTGTCAAGTAAACATAACCCAAATGTGTTATTTTAACAATCTTTTTCAGTGACATTAAGCACATTCACATATTGTGCAACCAGTACAGTCATCCATCTCCAGAACTCTTTTTATCTTCCCAAACTGAGACTGTGCGCCCATTAAACAGTAACTCCTCATTCTCTTCTCCCCCAGTTCCTAGCAACCAGCATTCTACTGTCTTTGTAAATTTGACTATTACCTCATGTAAGTGGAATCATACGTTTTCAAGTCCCACCTTGAAGCTGTTATCAGTGAACACTTTCCTTAATTAACAATTAACACCTTAGCTAGAATTAGTTGCTGACAACAGGAATGGGTCATCACTCCTTTTCTCATGCCAAATGAAACACCGTCTTCCATATGGTTCCCAGACACAGCTCCTCTTTCCCGTGCTCCCCCACCTCCCTTCTCCCATATGACCAGGCCTTGCACACTCATCTGGCTAATGCCTACTCAGCTCAACCCTCATCTATGACCAGGCCTTGCACACTCATCTGGCTAATGCCTACTCAGCTCAACCCTCATCTCCAGCCAGAAGTCCAGATAGACCTCTGGGGGGGGGGGTCTCTCCTCCCTCCTCCATGTCCTCCAGGCTGCCGTCTGGTAGGCCACCCTGTATCTTGCCCTACTGCCTTCTACACTCACTCCCTTTGGCCACAAGCTCCCTAAGGGCACAGTTCCCATCAGTCTCTTTGTATGGCTTGCACCTACCAAACCTTTGAGTTGCTTAGAATAATTCATGTGTCACGTTTGGCACCACTGCACAAGCCTGGGCCACTTTGTGGTTGGAAACTCCCCGGAAAAGAGATGGAGTTGTCCTCTTGGAGAAATATGCCTGCATGGTTGGTGTAAGGAAGGGCCAGGGGCACTGTCAGTGTGGATAGAGATTCCCGTCCCGAGGAAAAGCAAATTGCCAAGGGGATGAATTAGTTTTGAGACCTTCAGCACAGTTATTCCTTCCTTTATTCACTCAGTCATCCTACAAACATGCAGTGGCACTTGCTCTGACTGAGGCACCTGGCAAGGCCCCCAAGGGAAAAGAGGAAAGGAAGAGAAGACTCCTTTGGAGGTACTGTGTGCTCATACACAGCCAGTCTTCTGGGAAAGGACCAGTCTCCTAGGAGAGGCCTTGGGCTTCTCTGGGAGGAGGAGAGGAGTGGCTGGGGTAGGGAAGGCTAGGCCAAGCCCATCAGGTGGGGAAGAAGGTGGCTGTTCCTAAGCCTCAAGCCCATGGACTGCCTTGAAGCCCTGGCCTCACCTCCTGGAGGCTTAGCTATACTCTAGCTTTTGGTCAGTTCTGGGGGACGGGACTAAGGCCATGTAGCAGGCAGAGAGGGGAGACAGGTCCTAGGCAAACAGGAACAGTCAGGTATCCCTTGTGGCAGCTGTTTCTACCCAGAGGGTAGCAGGGGAGTGCCTACAGGGTAGTGTGGTCTGCTGGCAGGAGTCCCTATATGACCCCCATGTGAGGGGCCCCAATGTCACTGCATGCTAGTCCAGTTTGGCTTAGAGAGTCCACTTAGAGGACTTCAAGCTCCACAGGCCCAGAACATTGTTGTGGTTTGGCTGTGTCCCCACTCAAATCTCATCTTGAATTGTAGCACCCATAATTCCAATGTGTTGGGGAGGGACCTGGTGGGAGATAATTGAATCATGGGGGCAGGTCTTTCCCATGCTGTTCTCATGATAGTGAATACGTCTCATGAGACCGATGGTTTTATAAAGGGGAGTTCCCCTGCACACTCTCTCTTGCCTGACGCCATGTAAGACGTGCCTTTGCTCCTCCTTCACCTTCTGCCATGATTGTGAGGTCTCCCCAGCCATGTGGAACTGTGAGTCCATTAAACCTCTTTCTTTTGTAAATTACTCAGTCTCAGGTATGTCTTCATTAGCAGCTTGGGAACAGACTAATACAAACATGAAGTCTATAGTAGAAAGTGACAGAATTTGAATCTGCTCAGAGGGCAAGCATTTGGGATTATTTACCCGAGAGAGAAGGAGGAACTTAAGTGACTTGGTTATCATGATTACTTTTAAGGTGTTAAGCTGACAACATTAACTCAAATGGTCCTCACAGTAACCCTATGAGAGGAGCAGGGCAGAAACAGCGATCCCATTATGCAGGCAAAGACAACAAGGCACAAAAGGTTAAGGCCCTTACTGACCACTCACTTCATCAGTAGAGGAGTTGGGGTTTGACCCCAGTGTTTCCATCTTTGGCCCAGGGTCCTAGCTTAACCAGCCTGCCTCTCCTTACTTCATGCGTCTAATGGGGGCCCCACATTAGGGGGACTTTGAGAACAAGCCCATGATGGTGAACGCTCCAGCTGCTCCAGGCAGCCCTTCTGATGAGGGGCCAAAGGAGGGAGCAAGGGGTGGGGCAGGCTCTGAGTCACTCCAGGCCTGCACAGCTCACCAACTTCTCACCCCCATTCCTAATCAAGGTGCCCAGAACCCAGTAAGCCTGGAGCTTGAGTTCATTTATCTTACCAGGCATTGGCAGGGGAAGCTTGGGGAGCTCAGAGGCCTCCTGGCTAGGGAAGGATGTCCAGGTTCTGTGACTCTCAGTGTGCCCATAAGAAAATAAATCCATTAAAATGATTTCTTTTTCCTTCCAACCAAGAAATGAGGTTCATAACCCATCCTTGGCTACCAGAGCACAGCTCTCTCCGAATTCCTTCCCTACCTTGGTTACAGCTGTTAAATTGGTCATTTGGGTTTCATAGGATGAAAGTCTGCCCTGCAAAACCTGTGGTTGGGCCTGGTTAACTCACTGGCTCAGGCCTGAGAGAAGGGTGGAGAGAGGCTTAGCTTCCCACTGGCTGGCTGTCTTGGGCACAGATGGAACTTGCCTGGATGGAGCACTTAGAAATGTTCTCCCTTGATCACCAGAGACAGGTTGGATGGCTCAGCTGAAACCCTGCCTTTCTGCTCAAGAAATTTCCCAATGCCCTGCCTCCCGAGAATGGCTCTGGTACAATACCACGTTCATTGAGCATCTACTCTGTGCCAAATATTTTACATATCTCATTCAATTCTAACACAATCCTTCAAAAAGCTATTATCTCCACTCTAAAAATGAGAAATGTGAGCATCGGGGAAGTTAACTTGTCTGGGTCAGGCAGCTAGTGAGTTGCAGAACCATGGCTTGGATCTATTGTAATCTCACCACAGTCCCTTCAGGTATGTGTTGTTATCAACTTTTCATAGGAGAAGAAATTGGGACTCAGATAGGCTAATTATAGGCCAATTATACTTGCCCAAGGTAAGCAACTGCCCAATGTATGTTTGTGATCTTATCTCCCTGCTCTCTTAGGCAGGCTGATTCCCTCACCCCATGTTTAGTGGGGCCTCCACGCCTTTGCTAGGTCTCCTCCACTCAACACTATTCCCCAGCCCCATCCTCTCAGCCGACTCTCTGAAGCCGGTATAACTTCCCAGTTCAATGCACAATGGCTCCTTCCACAAAGCCTTCCCTAGCACTTGGAGCCATGCTGACCCCATGCTGATCATCCCTTCCTCCCCTTTCCAATCTCCAAACACGTTTACTGACCATGAGGGCACTTCATTGTTGTCTGTTTATGCGTCGTCTTGTTTTGCACATGTATGCCTTGTTCCTGCCCACTCTGGTCCTTCCCTAGAGAATAACAACCAATCATGAGAGACATCTCATTGCTTACAGCCCAGAGATGTCAACTCTAGATTCTACAAGTGTCTTCGCAGTGGGGGCCACATGCATGCATCTGCCACAGCATCTAGCATAGTGTCAACCACAAACAGAGTGTTGAATAAATTCCACACATCTGTATGTTATTATTCAAAGCACTTGAATGTCCCTTATCTTGATGCATACTCCTGAGAACGGTGGGAGGTGGGGCCCAGGCTCTGAGGGGCTAGCACTGTAGGTACGGTCAGTGGGAGAGCAGGACCAGGACCCAGATTTTCTGATCCTGAGTCTAGGGCTCTTTCCTCTGCTCAGGCCACAGATAATCAACTGTTTCTTGGAACATGTCCTAATCAGCTTATTTTCTCCACTGTTCCTTCTTCCACAGAGCCATGAGAAGGGAGCCTTCCTTGTTGACAGTGTTATCAGACTGGCTCTGAGGGCAGCAGAAGTCAGAGAGCAGGGGTGGTGAAAGCATCTCAGGTGAAGCTCTGAATGACTCAGCCACCTGGCTAGGCTGAGGTCCTGGTCAAGAGAGGACCTTTCCAGTTCCCCTTAGGGCTTCTTGGGTCTATAGGGCCCCTGCCTTACTTCATGGCCATGCAGAGAGCCACCAATAGAGGCAGGTGATCAGTTGCAGACCAAGCTCCAGGTACCTTCAGGATCTTTCCTCTGGCAGGAAGGGGAAGGAAAACCCTCAGAGGCCTGTTACTGCCTCATAAGAAGGAAGAAATAGGCAGAAGTTGGGGGTGGGAGCAGTTGCTGTTGTTGTTTTGCCTGCAGGGTTCCAGGAGGGAGCCCCAAGCAGCTCCGCTGTGGATGTCCCCACCAGACATATCTGGAGATGCTTTGTCAGAAAGAAGGATTTGGTTGCATGGAACCCTTCCCATTCTCAGCTAGACAGCCTGCAGGATTTGGGTGCATCCAGGAGCCCAGCCCCTTCTCTCTGCTCTAAGCCAACCAGCCAGCCACAGGATCTGACCCCTGAGGCTCGGGAGTATGATCGGGGTCATTGTGGCATCTTCATGTGATCCAGTGCATCATTTTCACCTCATATTCCTTCATAGCACCCACTGCACATCCAAGAACATCCCCAGAGAGTCATGGTCATTTTCAATTTCTCCATCTTGTGGCTTATCTGCCATGTGGAGGAGGCCAGGTTGGAGCTAAAGACAGACTGAGTGTGTGACACCTGCTTTTTGAGAACAGCCCTGGCACAGGCTGCTTTCTCTAAACTCTGTACAGCTTCCTGCCCTGGGAAATGCAGAATTAATTGAATGACATGTGCAGTGATTACGGGAAGAAGGAGATGAGTTGGGGGGAGGACTGTCTGTAGATCCTGCCAAGGAGACTAGGAATAAATTCAAACCATCACCTTATACTGAGCTCCCTTAGCAGGTGTCAGTGTAGCAGTCACCTCGTCTATCCCAAATACAGCACCTTACAGCCTGGGCATGTACTTTGCAGAGCCAGCCAGAGCCTCTGGGAGGCCCACAAGAAGGCTGCAGCAGTGCTGTAGAACAGGCCACAGCAGTTGTAGCAATGTCATTCCAGTCCATCCCATTCCATTCAATTCTGTGTTAGCTCACCACCTACTACGTTCTGAAAAGGGTGCCAACATCATAAGTAAAATAATCTTCAAGTTAAAGAAGCTCCTGCATAGCAGAGGAGACATCCAAGTATATACAGATAGTATTTCTGAACTTGCAGAGATGATTCTGATTTAAGACATTTGGTAAACTCTGGTGAAAGCAGGGAACATACATTCTCTGTTATTCACCCCTGTAATCCCAGGGCCTGGCACAGAGCCTGGAGCAGAGTAGGTGCTTAATAGATGGTTGGCAAATGAGCAAATGCCTAGATCGTCTGAGTTGGACAAACAAGTTCCCTAGAGCTCTGCAGGGAGTTAAGCTCTGCAGACTTGCTCTCTGCTGGCTGTCCCCCTGGAACCCCCTGGTTTCCTCTCAGGAGGTCCTCCTCACTTCACCCTCTTCTCTCCAACACACACCCTCAGACTTGGGCTCTGCAGTTTTGCATTCAACACCCTACTCCATGTCCCCAAGCACAAGTTGCCAAAGATAACTAATATTAGCAGGTTAGAGTCAGCACAGATATACTTTAAGATGCTTAGTGGGGCTGGAGAGCCCTAGACAGAGCTGGGTGTATTTTTAGCTCTTTGGGTATCTGGAAAGATATTGAGATGCAGTCATTGTTACAGACACCCAGGCAAATCAGTATTCTGCTACTGGCCTCCCTACACCAGGCAGTTTCCATTCAGTGTCTCAAAAGCAAGGGTTGCCATGGAGATTGAGTGCCAGGACAACCGAACTTCCTCTCAGGAAACAACAGCACAGGTGGAGCTCTGGGCCAATGGGGATCAAGAAGCTCCTCAGATGGCCACAGCTTTCTCTCCTGAAGGCAAGTGATGGCAGAGGTCCCTGGCACCCTTGGAAGGGGTCAGCCAGAAGATGGAGGACACTGTCTCTGGAACTTCATTCAGGGAGGGGTTGATTCTATTTCTCACTCACACTTGCTGTGGATGGCTTTAGTTCTCTTCCTGGCCCTTCCTTCCACAAAGGGATCTGGCCACCCAAGAAGCAGTCTGGAAGCTGCTCAGGGAGGAAGGTGGCAGGGTCTTTTTGTAGTAGAGGCCAGTTCTGGCAGATACGTAGAACACAAGCTCTGCATGAGGCTGGGGGAGGCTAGGTCAGTCCTGCAGCCATCAGAATTACAGTAGCCCACTCTTCTGGGTGGCACTGTACAGGACCATCTTATCCTCTTCTTGCTATCATCTGGGGAAGCAGCCAAGACAGGTGGCATGATTCCCACTTTCCTCCTGCATTCAACAAACATTTCCTGTGTACCTGACATGTTAGACAACTGAGATGAAAACCCAAAGCTCCAAGAGGCTATGAAACCCTCCTACAGTTACAAAGCTATTAAGGGTGGAACCAGAAGAGCACCCAGATCTCTCCAGTCCATAGATTCAGAGGGATACGAGCCCAAAGAATCTTTTAGAGAATATTTAGTGTGACCCTCACACTTCAGAGAAAATAAACTGAGGCCCCGAAAGAGCACATAACTTGGTCACTCAGAACTTGTAGTGCAGCAAGGCCAAGATCCTTTTGCCCACTCTTCTCATCACCCCTAACTCTTTCCAGATGTTCCAGCTTTTACTGGACATCACCCTGTGTCAGGCAGTGGATCAGCTAAGAATTACATTTAGTTGTGATTAATGAAGACCTGACCACAGTGACTTAAACAGGGGCTTACGTCTCTCTCATAAAAGTCCAGCGGCGACGGGGGCCTCACTCGCTCCCGGCCTGGTCGCAGCGGTTGCAGTGGAAGAAAGTCGAGTCCGCAGTGGACGGGAAGCACCGTCATGCCCCAGTATTACAAGGACAAGCTGGAGGACCTGTGTGTGTGTCTGTTGCAGTCGAACTGTATGGTCCAGGAAGGAAAATCCACTCTGCGGTGTTTGAAGGAAGGATACTGCAAAGTTTTGAAATACTCATTTTTTGAGTATAAAAGATCAATGTTGGATACCAGGTCAAGAATCAGAGGAAGAAAGGGATATTGATACATTATGTTGAAGCCAAGATGAAAACAATAAAGGATTTTCTCTGGTCATTAACACAAAGAAGCCAAAACAGGAAACATACTTTTTACTACATCTGTTTGGTTGGAACAGTTTTCCCCTCCATGGAACACTGAAGAAAATGAGTGAGTTCTGTTTTTGAATATGTATAAAGTAAATGATTCTCTTGATCCAACTTATTTTTAGAAGAAAAACCTAATTAAACAGTTATGGGTTGGGAGCATAATAAATGTGTTTTGAGAATTGTTCTAAACCACAGAGAATGGAAAGATGGTTATTTGCAAACTTGACTCTTCAATCGAATTACACAATTTGTACAGGCCACTGATGTGAATGACACAGTTGATAACATGGAGCCTGTACAGAAGATGTCAATTGGGAAAGTTTAGGGTAAAACTTTTTCTTCAGTTCAATCTTTCCTATCTAGTTCTAAAATAAATTGTGTTCGATTCCACCCCCCCGGCCCAAAAAAAAAAAAAAATCCAGGGTCCGGGTGCGGTGGCTCAAGCCTGTAATCCCAGCACTTTGGGAGGCCAAGGTGGGCGGATCACGAGGTCAGGAGATCGAGACCATCCTGGCTAACATGGAGAAACCTCATCTCTATGAAAAATACAAAAAATTAGCCGGGCGTGGTGGCAGGCACCTGTAGTCCCAGCTACTTGGGAGGCTGAGGCAGGAGAATGGCGTGAACCCGGAAGGCGGAGCTTGCAGTGAGCCGAGATCATGCCACTGCACTCCAGCCTGGGCGACAGAGTGAGACTCCGCCTCAAAAAAAAAAAAAAAAACAAATAAAGTCCAGAGGCAGTGTTCCAGGGCTAGTATGGCAGCTTTAACCAAGTCATCAGGGATGCAGCTTTCTTCTAGCTTTTTGCATCACTGTCTTTTGCACACAGCTTTAATCCTAAAACATCCAAGACTATTGCTGGTGTTTTAGCCGTCACATCCACATTTCAGGCAGGAAAAGTGAGAACAGAAAGGAATAAAAGGACATGACGTGCATGCCTGACCTGTCTGCCCCGTTAGGAGTCTTTCTGCAATCCCATCCAAGTTCTACTTATAATCCTTTTGCACTTGCCAGTAAGGGAGGTTAAGACAAGTTGTCTTTTACCTGGGCACACTGCTATGCTAAACAGATTTGAGCTTGTGGTAGGAATGACGAATGATATTGGGAGCAAGCAGAAATTTCTGCCATAAACACTTTCCTAGGCACTGTATGGAGATATTATTCGTATATCTAGAATCTGTATTTCTCCTAAGATTTATGAAGGGTTTTTGTTTCCTGCTTTTTTTTTTTTTTTTTTTTTGAGATGGAGTCTCTCTCTGTTGCCAGGCAGGAGTGCAGTGGAGCGATCTCAGCCCACTGTAACCTCCACCTCCCGGGTTCAAGCGATTCTCCTGCGTCAGCCTCCTGAGTAGCTGGGACTACAGGCATGCGCCACCACTCCCAGCTAATTTTTGTACCTTTAGTAGAGACAAGGTTTCACCATGTTGGCCAGGATGATCTTGATCTCTTGACCTCATGATCCACCCGCCTCGGCCTCCCAAAGTGCTGGGATTACAGGGGTAAGCCACAGTGCCCGGCCATTTCCTGCTTCTTAAAATAGTTCCGTACTTTCTAAATTTTCTTCAGCACGTATATGTTGATTTGACAATGAGAGAAAAAAAACCCATCCATCCTCCTTCAAATCATTCACACAGATGACTATTAACCCTGCCCAGAGTCACCTAGGCTATGCTGCTTTTACAAGGATGGCACAAAAATTCTTAAAACAGGATTTGAGCAAAATATCAATTCTATTCAGCTTGAATGAAATCTACCATATCACCCTTGGAGGAGGCATGGAGCAGAAGTGGCAAATCCTCCAAGGCGCTGATGAGAATCACAGCTTCACGCACAGCCAGCTCCCCAGCCCTCAGCCTCCCCTCTTCCTGCTCCCATCTTCTCTTGTCTGGGAGCGCCTCCCACACAAGGTCTTCTCCACACTGAAATCCAATGCCCTCAGGGGCTGCTGGGCTGCACGCCCATCTGGACTCAGAGCTGAATAGCAGGGGTGGATGCTGTGGCTCAGCGGGTGAGGCTTAGCCTTTGCACAGCCTATCACAGATGACTCCATTTACTTGTAAATCGGAGGTATCCTCCTCAAGCACCCAGAAGGTAGGTCAAGGACCTGGAGGAGTCTCCTTTTCCTCATAGTAAACCAAAGGCTGGGCCCACGCATCCTGACCCCTCCTGTCCACAAGGAAATTGTTGAGGAATGAATCGTACGCCAGATCAGCAGGTGACTAGGGCACATGAGGAACCCACTCGAATACTTTCTCTCAGTGTGCCGCTTGTCTAAGGCATGATGAACAGGTGTTTGAGAGGGGATGGCGGACAAGCAAGGATCACTCTATTCCATATGGAATTGAAGCACGGGTGCTTAATTCATGAGATGAGCCCAGACATTCCTACTTATTCCAGAATCTTTCCTCCCCTTCATCTTTCTAAATGGATGTCAATTTTATTTGGGGCTGTACTGTGCTCAGTTGATACCTGATCTCTCAGGCTCTCTTACAGATGTTCACAGTGCTGGACCATGAAATGTAGGAACAGGACTCTGGGACGGGTATGTATGCCTGCAGAGAAAGGCCCAAGAGGAAAATAAGGCTGCATTTGACCTTACCCTTTCCCTTCTTGGAGGAGGAGATGCCTGGGAATGAAGCAGCTGTCTCACACTCCTAAAAAGGAAGGCCCCATGCTAGGATGGTGGGGCAGGAAGCTAGAAGGATCTGAGGTTCTTCTTGACTTTCTTGACAACATCTCTAGACTATCTACTTCCTGATTTCTTGTAATATGACACAAATAAAAGCCTCATTTGGGTAAGCCAGCATGGTTGGGTTTCTAGTACAGGGAGCCAAATACAATTTTAAGTGATGCCTCAAGATTGTCAAAGAGGGTGCCTTTTTGTGTGATTGCAGACTCGCCAACCAACGTGCATTTCCTGTCCAGGTTCTGTCCTCAGGCTCACTTCCTCCTAGGTTGGACCTGGCCAGGCTGCATTGTCCCAGCAGAACTCCCAGCAGGCCTGGGCATGCATCTCGGATGAGGCTGAGCTCTTTGACTGTTCATCTGTATTTATCACTCTGGGAGAAAGTGAAGAATAAAATACCATGGATTGTTTTTACTTCTCTCAAGAGAGAATGTGGCATACAAGAAAATGCATCTTGGCTGAGAAGTCCCTGAGAATTAAAAACTTGATCTTCCTGAACTAGGAACAGGGGGGCTTTTCCCTCTCTTTATCAAACCATTTAGGGCATAACGGTGCTTCCCACTGATAGCCCCATGGATTGTAGATCTTGAAAATCCTTTGGGATCTGTAAGATCTTAGGACTTTGTAAAGAGGAATTAATGATCTTAGACTAGATAGCATGCAAAAAAAGAAAAAAAGAGGAAATGATGAATATATCATCTATCAGGTTTCAGGCTTTTCTCAATCAATCAACATGTTTTCCAGTGCCTACCATGTGTCTATATAACCTTCACAAAATGAACAAATGTCTTTAAAAGATTCCTGCAAAGAAATCCGAGTTGGAGATAATATCAATAATAAAAGCATAAAAAACGAAAAGAATATTTCTAGGGTGACCCTTTTCCTTCTTTATAAGTTCTTTATTAGCCACTTCATAAGGCAAAAGCAATGAGAATCCAATCAGATCTGAAAAGAAGTTGACAAAAAAATGCAACATTTAAAAAACAATTATCTCTTTGGGAGGCTGAGGCAGGTAGATCACGAGGTCAGAAGATTGAGACCATCCTGACTAACACGGTGAAACCCCGTCTCTACTAAAAATACAAAAAATTAGCCAGGTGTGGTGGCGGGCGCTTGTAGTCCCAGCTACTCGGGAGGCTGAGGTAGAGAATGGCGCGAACCTGGGAGGCGGAGCTTGCAGTGAGCCGAGATTGCGCCACTGCACTCCAGCCTGGGCAACAGAGCGAGACTCCGTCTCAAAAAAAAAAAAAAAAAAAAAAAAAAGACAATCCTCTGAAACGTGGTTGCCATTTATTATTGTTAATGAAGGGTATTGTCCTAAGAGTTTTTGTCTTGAGATATTAGCTAATGATAGCAGAAAATTGCCCAATTAGTAAGATATTTAAAAATTAATCATCTAGACCATGAAGAAAAACTTTCTCAATTTTTTCATTGATGCTTAAAGTCATTACAATGCTTAATCCGGTATTTAACAACATTTCATTAAATCTAATGATAAACATATGCATGAATCCTTTGCAGTTCTTAGTAACTGCAAAACACAAAAAGCCATATGCCCTTAGGGAAACACTTGCTTTTTCTGCCATGAAAAATGGCTGAAATAAGACATGAAAAACAATATGGCAATAAAAATTGCAATCTTTTGTCAGCAGGCCTTATTGAAAGATGCACTAAAAACATTGCTGAAAAAATTTTAAATGAATATTAGAACAAAGTGTGCCTGATAGGAAATCTGCTATATATTTTGTTTAAAGTATGGAGATTTCTAACATCTCAGATAATGGAATTTGCTACATTTTGTTGAAATACTAGAATTATATGAGAAAGCACTATTTTTGAGCCACTAAAGGGAAGATGAGTGGGAAAAGAGTAAATGACTTCCTTAATAAAAATGCTTTATAGAAAAAGTATTGACTGGAATAAAAAGAGGGATCTGGTGTGGTTACAAAGATAGAACCACACTTAATATTCCTTTACTGGGCAGCAAAGAAGTTAAAGCCATAAGTGTGCAAAATGCTGTGTTGTCATTGATAATGTTAATTTCATAAAAAGAAGGTCTGTAAAATATAAAAGAATTCTTACAACACTTTGTAATGGGATATGGAGTGACCAGGAAGGTCTTTTGATTCCCATAAAGGTTTACCAATTTTCTCATGGCAAGTACTTAAGATTTATCAAAATTAAAAAGTGACTTGTTTTTCTTATACAAAACAACAAGCATTCCATTTTAAAGGTGATGCTTTATCATCTTTTAAAAATTGACGACATGCTAAGGAAAAAACATTTGAAAACAGATGTTTAGATGTTCCCATCATTACACAATTTTGCCCAAAGCACTGTTTTGTAATACCTTTAAATCTCTCATACCTGTGCACTTAGAAAAGAATTGGAAACAACATTTTCTACCTTATTTTAAAATCTTGTGAATGAGGCCATAGGTTTTGATTCCATTTTATTAAAACTATAAAGATATAATTATATAATAAATGCTTATAAAATATAAAGTTATAAAAATAGTTCTGTTTGCTTAAAAGAACAGACTCTGGGTGCTATAGCAATTATGTGATGCTTATTGTGTACTGTCTTAGACCTCTGGCTTCTTATCTCGAACGCCTGACCTCAAGCCATCCTTGAGTACTGGGATTGCAGGTGTGAGCCGCTGCACCCAGCCAACCTGGGGCTTCTTATCATAGAGCACTTTGTCTTTTGATGCAACTGGGAGCTCAGTGACTGCTTCTTCTTTCTGTGCCTTTCCTCTTCCCTAACTTCCCCAACCCTACCCTGCCCCAGCGCCTACCTCTTTGATCTGCAGCCGCTGCATTTGTGAAAGTGAATTTAAAGTTCAGGCCAATAGAGAGTTTCCAGTTCTTGTAGCATACATTTTAAGGCCCATTTACTTGTCCTACTCTGGCTCCCAGAAGCCCATAGGATAAGCTCTAATTTCTTAGCAATACAGCTCTGCTTCTGCCTCACTGTCTCTATCAACCTTGTCAAATCCATCTTTCCCCAATACTTCTCCAGAAGCCCTTCCTCTCCCCTACTAAGTGGAGGTCTAGATTTGTGACAAGGTACTTCTCAGGTCCCATTTCTTTGGCCCTGACCCCCTCCTTTTGGTCTTTTCCTCCTCTGAGGGCTTTCCAATAGTGCTTACCTGCACAGTCGGGCTTGATAATAAGCATTTGTCATGATGAGGATGTCCTGTCTTTCCTGCCTGTCAGGCCTTGAGCACCTGTGGTGAGATTCCGCGTAACCCCATCACCCAGGATAGCCTTGGGAACAACAGAGGATACTGTGCACAGGCCCTGTCAGGAAATGCTCATTGGTGACAGCATGACCTCTGGTGTCTGCTTCATGACCTGTTTGCATCTGTCACTTGCACATTTTTCTGTAGTGGAGGGAGCTGATGTGTGCTGTGGTTCTAGAATGGCTGCCTGCCTGGTGGCAAAGGGGACATGTGGGGTCAGCAGTGGTGGGGCTTTTCAACCTGTTTTGGGGACAGCCAGCTATCCTGAGCCCAGGAAACTGAGGGCTGGATGCTGGCTCATCCCTTGGGTAAGAGATACGGTAATAACAGCTGTTCTGGGCCAAAATACATTTAGTGACATCCTGGGAGATTTTGGTGCATGAGGCATGCTTTAAAAATACATGAGAACTTAAGGGTTTTTTTCCACACCTGCTGGGGAAACATGTCCACACATCTAGGCTAATATTAGGGCTGTTTATTTCCTAGGGTTGACATTTCCTTGGCTGTCTAAGATTGCTGCTGGAGATAGAATGACCGATATTCACTTTGGCATCCTTCAGCCAGAAAGGACGATCAAGGTTAAATAGGAGCACGTCTGGGCAACACAGACAGACACCCAGAAATATGTAGGCCACTCCAAACAGGGTCATCAAATGACCCACAGTGCTGCTCAAAGTGGCCCTTACATAAAGGACTCCAGTTTACAGTATACATTCATATGGGAGACTGATGGTAGGTTCAAAAATCCAGTTTTATACATAGAATAAGAAACAGCTCTTCCAGTGGGAAAGACTACTTTGGGGAACAAATTGAGGCCTGGAAGGCAACCAGCCTTCCTCTCTTAAAAAAAAAAAAACCAAGCTCTTGCAAGCTTTCAGTGAGGAGGGGAGCTGAATGGGGGTCTCCATTTGGGGAGAGTCCTTCTCAAGCATCTCTACCTCTGGTCTTTTTCTCTCCTCTGGGTACAAATCTCTCCCATTCTCGCTGGTCAAATGGATGGGGTGCAGGAGTCTCTTTCCAATGTTATTCTTGGAGCAACTGAGGAATTCCAAAAGGGACTTTGCATACAAAAAAAAGAAAGTTTTTCTTTTTTTTTTTTTTTTTTTAACTGAACAGGTGTCTTCTGACCCAGGGTAGCAAAGCCAAACACTGACACTGGGACTGCAGTGAGAGAAACCAAGACATTTATTGTAGGGCAGCAAGCAAAGAGAATTGGGCAGCTAATGCTTAAGCCCTGAAGTCTTCAGTGGCTTACAGGTAAGAGTTTTTAAAGGCAAGGAGGCAGAGGTTACAGGCAAAGTCATAAATCAACACATAGAGGTTGTACATTGGTTTGACCTAAAAAGGCAAGACATCTCAAAGTGGTGGAGAGAGGAACAGGTCATAGGTGGATTCAAAGATTTTTTTGATTTGTGATTGGTTAAGGAGTCTTTGTCTAAAAATTTGGGAGCAGCAGAAAAGAATATTAGTTCTGGCTCATGGGCATGATCTCCTCCAAGCCCTTCAGGAAGAAATTTAGAAGAAAGAACAGAGGTCGCAGTTCAGTCCTTAGTACCCCCTTATCTGAGGTTGACATGCCAGCGGATCCATTTGGTAGGGGTCCAGGTTTCTGAAAAAAACTCAGGGACATTTGTTGAGATGTTGTCTTTAGTTTCTACAGGGAACCAAACAGGACTTTAACTTCCTTGGCTATTGTTTTAAGCCGCTGTTACCATCCTGCTTACCAACTTGCTCATTTACTTCTCAAGGCTAGCCAGGAGCCTGCAATTTTCCTGGAAGGAACTCAAGATTTTTCTTTATTTAGGCCCCTAAGAGGGATCCCGGCTCGTCTCTGGAGAAGGAGGGGGAGAAAGAAGGGGGAGAACAGGCAGGGTCCGGCGGCTCATGCCTGTAATTTCAGCACTTTGGGACACCAAGGCAGGCAGATGGCTGAAGGTCGGGAGTTCGAGATCAACCTGGCCAACGTGGTGAAATCCCATCTCTACTAAAAATACAAAAATTATCCAGACATGGTGGCACGCACCTGTAATCCCAGTTACTCAGGAGGCTGAGGCAGGAGAATCACTTGAACCTGGGAGGCAGAGGTTACAGTGAGCCGAGATTGTGCCACTGCACTCCAGCCTGGGCAACAGAACAAGACTCCGTCTCAGAAAAAAAAAAAAAAAAGAAGGGGGAGAGTGAAAAAAAATAAAGTACAAAATCACTTGCAATCAAAATAGAATTTATTGATGCTATGCTAGTGACTTCTTTTACCTTGTCCATTCCCCGCACTCTTTGAGCATCTTCAGAGAAAGATCTCCTTTATGGTATTTAGGTTCTTCCTAGGCTAGAAGCCTTGGAAAATAAGTTTACAAGTGACTGATGAGTGAACAGTAGAACTCGCAGGCTCCCTGAGTTTCCAGCAGCAGAAATAAAACATAAAATAAATAAAATAAAATAAAATAAATTTCCCACCCAGAGGATGGCCCCTAGCAATCAGGTTTTAGGCTGCTAGGCTGCTAGAAGAGGGCTGTAGCCAGAGCCCAAAGGACTTTTAGAGAGGGCTGCCCAAGAAGTCATCCAGGCCTCTGTTCCCAGGCAACACTGAGGAACTCTGCACTCCTCTGGGCTGCTTGAGTTTCTTGCATTACATCAGTACTTATGTCAAATGTTAACCCTCTCTGGTTTGGAGAAAGCCCCAGTAGTCATCATCTTCCATTTTAGCACCAGGGAGCCTGTTCTGGGGCCCCTGAGGAACTCAGAGCCAGGGAAGAGGCCCTTGGAGGTGGGTAGGACAGGGTAGCTCCTGCTGAGCACTAGACCCTCTCCTTCTGAAAACACGGAGAAACTGGACCGCTGGTACTCTAGCCCCAGAAAGGCCCTTGGTTCCTTTGTTGACCTTCCCAAGTGACTTGTTGCACCTACCTTCCAAACTTGTTTGTCATTTGTTCACTCATTCATTCTTTCAGTATAGATAGACCCAGCCTACCATGTGATAACATTAAACCTCAGAGGACAGCAGGAATCCAAAATAAGTACATGTAGCCTTGTTCCCCTTTTACATGGAGAGCTAGGGACAGGGTGGGGACTGGCTCTTGAAGTTCTATGAAGGCAGAAGAGGCTCTGTGGAGCATTTAATAGATGCAGCCATTCTTCTGCTTAAGTACAATTCACCCAATTCCCCCGATAGCCCTGTGGAATAATGGGCAGGAAAGCAAGTTAAGTGGCTGATCAGGGACACAAGTACCAGCTTTGTGGCAACCAGATCCCAACACTGTTGCATGGGGAGAGAGTCTCAGCTGACTGAAAGGATCAGATATTGAAACATTCATAGCCACAACACTGAAACTGCACGCTGGAGGGCTGAGTGAGGAGGGGAGGGGCTGGAGTGCAGAACAAACCTGGTCCCACAAATAAATCCAGTCCCAGGACATCACTTTCCTAATGAGAAGCAGCAAGAATTTCTGCAAGGTTCTTGGAAGACCCTCTGGAAACAGTCATTCATTGTTGGTAACCCTCATTGAGTGCTTAGGAACAGCCAGGCTTGCTCTAAGCACTTTACATAGGACAACTCCCTTAGTCTCCCTAGCAACCCTAGGAAGTAGGTACTATTACTATCCCCATTTTGCTAATGAGGAAAGGTAAAACGACTTGCCCAAGGGCACAGAACCCATAAGTGGCAGGGCTGGGATTTGAACCCAGCCTAGCTCCAGTCTCTGCTCCTAGCTATAAGTCTGCCACAGCTGTTGTTACCATTCTTGACCCAGATTGACCCCCTTGCTCTTCGTATGGGCCCTATTTCTTCCCCTTAAGCCCTTGGCATTTGTACCCCAGGGGACCCGAATACCAGGAGAGACCTAAAGTCTGTGTTCCCCAGACCCGAGGACCCTGTGCCTTGATGTGCCATTGTTATGGGGATGTTTGCTCCTTCTGATGTCTCCTTCTTAGCTCCTGGTTAGTTCTCCTGAAGCATCCCACTTTCTCATTTTGGCTTGCTGGGCAGGCTGAGCAAGCACCATCTGCCAAGGGGCCTACAGCAAAACAAACTGCAGCAGCCCCAGAGGTCTTGTAGCTTCCACTTAGCAGGCAGCCCGCACGCCTCTGTGGGCAGAACCCTTGGGGAGAGGGCTGCTATTCATCACTTGTTTGGCTGTGGGAGGCTCAGGAGTCTGTGTAGGGTGGACTTTGCTGGAGAGAAAGGTGCTGGTTTTCTGGGAGCTAAGGAGGCCACTGGGAGGGGTTGGGGCCCAGGAGGGCTGCTGCTGGACTCCACGTTGCTCAGGACCAACGTCTTTTCTCCATTCTGATGCAGAAGAACATTGTGCTTGCTTGTTTGCTATTTATACTGCAGTTGCTGTCTAGGGGTTTTCTTTGAAGGGAACGAATAGACTCTGAGGCTCTAAGTACATTTCTGGCTCAGTGCTGTGCTGCACACACCCCAGTTTAGCTGATATGAGGCCCATCCTTATTCCCGCTGCCTCCATGTCCTTCTGGAATCCATACATTCCAGATAGCACCACTACCCCAACACCTCCACCACCCACATGAACACACTCCTGAGGACATTTAGAATCCGGCTCCTGCTTCCTTCCCTGGCCAGCAAAACTTCATTTCAGCCTCTCTTAGGATTAGGTTATACCCTTAGTCATCATCTTATTCTGTTGCTTTTAGCAAGATGCGACCCTCTACCTTGAGTCATTCTTAATCCTCCTTGCCCCACTTCCTATGTATCTCACCACCAGGAAGGGACTGAAATCGCCTTTGCAGAATTGTAAGTAATGAGAGAAATCTAACATGACAGACTGCATCTTGCTTCTAACCTCACAGGCTAAATTGGTTTTTTGCTTATTCTAGTCTGGAGGCCAATATAACTATGAGAGGAATATGGTTTACAGTTAAACTTTGAGGCCAGAAAAACTGCCCCTTCCTTGTTCGGAGATTGAAGTCGCATTCGTAATACGTGGTTAGAATCATGGTAAGGGCTCTAACTTTGCTGAAGAATAGGCATAGTTAAGCAATAACCTGCCATGGCTTAGCATGTTTTTCTTGAAGTGTTTTTACTACCCCAGAGTCATGTAAGCAGGGGTCGCAAGATTTATAACTTCCCCAGCTATGCCTATAGATGACATCACTATTGTGAATCCTAAAGAACTTCCCCATATGTATCTGGGGTATTTTTGAGATTTTTTTTCAGATTTGACATTTTGGCAGACCAAGAGATGCCACCTGGTCTTGAGACCCCCTCCCAGTACCTGCCTCAGCGGCACAAAGGCAGTTTTAGACACCCCTGTGATCTCATCCCCCGCCAATCAGTTGTTTCAGTTTCTCAGCCCCCTGGCTGTCAGAGTGCCCTTAAGAAACCCTAGCCTTGGAATTCTCGGGAAGACAGGCTTGAGAAGTTTCTCCCGTTATGCTCGTGTGGCTGGCTCTGAGATTTTTAAACTCTTTCTTTGCTGCAACAACCTGCTGTTCTCATTGTTTTCTTCAGGGCAATGGGCAAGAAGAACCCATCAGGCTGTGACAGGGCCATCTTTTCAGAAAGCAAATCTCCCCGGGCCTTCCTGTAGCCTTGTAACCTAAACTACGTGGTATTTTGTTTTGTTTTGTTTTGTTTTCATTCAGGCTTATTAAAGTGCAATTTACACCAAGTAAAATACAACTCAAGATTTTTGACAGACACATCAGTTGAGTAGCCACCACCACAATCAAGATACAGAACAATTCCATCACCTCAAAACATTCTCTCATATACCTGTAAAGCCAACAACTTCCCCCATCCCCAGCTTCTCACAACCACCAACCTAATCTGTGGTGGTTTTATTTTTCTCCCCTCTGGTTTCGCCTTTCCCAGAATGTTACATAAACGAATTCTGGAGTCTGGCTTCTTTCACTCAGAGAGATTCAGCCATGGTGCTGCAAGCAGCAGTAGTCCATTGCTAGGTAGTATTCTGAAGCATGGATGTACCACAGTTTATCAATTCACCAGTTGAAGGACATGAGAGTTGTTTCAAGTTTGGGGCAATTATGAATAAAGTTGCTATAAACATTCATGTAGAAATTTTATGTGAACATATGTTTTCATTTCTCCTGGTAAATACCTAGGAATGGGATTTCTGAGTTGTAAGGTAAGTATATATTTAACTTTTTTTTTTTTTTTTTGCCAGATCTCAGGCAAGAGGATATATTTAACTTTTAAGAAACTGCCAAACTGTTTTCCAAAGTGACTGTATTATTTTGCATTTCTCCAAGCAGTGTGTGACAGATCCAGTTATTCTGCATTTTTACAATGTCAGGTATTGCCAGTTTCCCCATTCCAACCTCCCTCCATTCTAAAGATGTGCTACATGACACTTTTGTGATCTATTTTTGTGCTTCTTTTTCTCAAGTGGCAGCCCTAGAAGGCAGGAAATGGGATTTGTTTATTTCTATATTGCCTACACAGAGTATATCAGGGTAGGAGCTCAATATATCTTTAACACATATATGAATGAACAAATGAAGCTTTCTAGGCTACTTGGCAGTTTCTAGAGGACAGACTACTGATGCTCCATCCTTCTCACCTGGAAAAACACTGACGTCTAACCGGCTTCCCTTGGTCATGAGCAGTTCCTGATCTACCTCTGTCCTCACCCCTTCTTGAAGTCATGCCGCCCTCAGACTCTCCTCTCTGGGTCCTTTCTGTTTGGATGTTGCCTGCTGCATTGGCCTCATTCCTCTAGAAATAAGCTGAGTGCAGAGAGGACCTTCCCCTCCAGTACCAGGTTATGATCAGCAGATCCCCCAGGGAACAAGCTACTGGAAAGATTTAAGGACTGTGTGATTAAGAGAGGGAACAGCCATGAAGAACAGTTGCATCTGCCTGGAGATCAAGCCAAAGCTAAGGAGTTGGATGAGGCTATACTAATAACATCAGGGTGGACTTAGAGGCAGCCTAATGACCCTGTCCACACAGGCACTGTGAGTCCTACAAGAGTCATGTAAGCAGTTGCCATATGTGGCTACTGAACTTCTTTAGGGAGATAAGCTGCTGACTGGTGGGTGTGAACCAGGAGGCTGAGCGAATGACCTTCAAGAAAGGAACAGGTGCGAGGGAGCTGGTTGTGAGGAAGATAAATAGAAGCAGTATGTGTGGGGAAAACAAGGCTACAAAGGTGGGAAGGGATTGCCTCCACAGTGCACCTGGCTCTTCTCACCCAACCACACCGCATCAGAAGTGAGCAACCTATCAGGTGTCTGAACACAGGATACCTGGCCTACCCTCTCAGTCACATTGCATTTTTCAGCCCCTGCAGACTGGCTGTGAGATGGCCTCAATTCAGAGGTACACATTCCAGGACATTGGAGGAGTCTGTTGATGTGGAAGTTCAGCTCTTCAGTAGATTTAGACCCTGGGGGGCTGAATGGAACCCTCTTGAAAGATCTTTTCAGGCAGGCTTGGAGGCAAATGGAAGGATCCTGAGGATGACAGTTCCGGAGAGGGTAGAAATAGAAAACAAACAGTGAATGACTCTCAGAGTCAAAGGCATATGCAGTTCTCCTTGTGTGAACTGGCAAGGGCCAGATGCCACTCAGACCCTGGAGAAATTGAGCACAGAGAAAAGAGAGGTTAAACCTTCAGAGGTGGGAAGGTTGTGAGAGTTCAGAGCACTGATGGTATGGTTGGGTAAAAGCTGGGTAACAGAAAGTCAAGAAGAAAAGAGCATTAAAGATCATCTACTCCAAATTCCCTCTTTATACAGGGGAGAGATCTGAAGCCTGGGATCTCTCCCAGGTAGGAAAGGGATAGCCCACAGTTACATTGCTAGTTAGTAGTAGAGCTAAAACTGGAACCCAATTCTCTGGACTCTTGAGAGTAGTTTTGAATCCTGGCAGCTCATTAGAAAAATCTAGTCTAGAAAATTTATCTTAAAGAGCAAAAAGCTAAGAATGGGAAGCAAGACTCATGTGAACCCAGATCTGTTTGGACTGGTTTATTCCTATCCCAAATACCTGCACTTGTGTAGCCTCTGATTATAGGGGCTTAAGCTTGTGAGTTCAGTGCCAGCAGACAACTTTCTCGTTCTTTAGAAGGCCATTCCAACAAAAAGTGGGCTAGCTGCCTCTGGAAACATTTAGGTCCAGTTTCGCTAGGAAGCAAACAATCATGTGGGGGCTGTTTCTAGTGCAGGGTAGGGAAGAAGAGGGTTGGGGTGTGGGGTTGGGGAGGAGACTGTTCCCATCGCATGCTTTGGGAATCTTCCCTCTTGCTGCCAACTGTACAGTGACTCTGAAAAGCGGCTGAAAGAGGAGGAGGAGGAGGAGGCTCTGTTCACACATGAAAGGCTAAGTCACTTAGGTTGTAACACACACTCACCCATAATTACCCCATATTCCTCTAAATTATCCACACCAGGATGGACAGATCCCTCCTTCCTGCCACAATTTTCCCTAAAGTTGTGGACCTCTGATGACATCGAAACTGATCTAACATAGTAATTTTGTTCTGGGGTAGCTGGCCCACTCTTGTCTCCTTCTGTGATCTGTAAGCCCTACTGAAGGGACCAACTTGACTGCCTTATGTGTTCTATGTGACCATCCAGCTACAGCTGGTTGAACCAGAATCAGATCCTGTCTCAATGTTGAACAATCTATTGGCTGGTCAGCAGCCAATCAGATTCACCCTCTTGAGAATTTCAAGTATGTGCTGCACAGCCAGAATGCAATCAGAGCTCAAAGGTTACTGAGAGTTAGGAACTTTACCTACAGTCAATGCTGTGAACAGGCTGAAGTTATTAAGAGGCAGAGATGCTTCTTGAACAAGCTGCAGAGAGAAAAATGGCCCAAATGTATAAATAGATGAGACCATAGAGACACCATAGAGGCCCCAGAGAAAGAGAATCAAAGGGAGGGACTATAAGTCATTTCAAAGAGGGCTTGAATGGCTATGAAAACAGAGCTCTTAAGGTTATAATAAGATTGAAATTTTCCGTAGGATGCTGTAGTCATGCAATAGTGCTGTTTTCTTGTGGAGATAGAAGACTTAGCCACTCATAATCATGACATTTCATTCATAATAATCCATGATTGGAGGTGTGGGAAAGTGAATAGGTATCTCACAGTTTAAAAAGGGAGAGAGAGGAAAAGAGAAAAAGAGGGGGTGGGGGGGGGGAGAGAGAGAGACAGAGAGAGAGAGAGAGAGAGAGAGAGAGAGAGAGAGAATACCTCGAGCCCTAACAGTTCAGATTTCCCAGATTCAATTTTCAAAAGGAGACTGGCTGCACTTTATTTCCACGAGCTGTCTTAGAACCTTACATTGACTACTTCGTTCATTTTGGTTTGCTTTTCTGTCCTTTGCATGCAGCAAATTCATCCTAAAATTCATTTATCTTTATGTAATCTGATTTCCTTGTATTATAAAAATGCTCACTCCCAAGTCTCCAAGGGATAGTCCTGGAGTTGGTTGTGGTGTCTATCTAAATCTCCACAGTTCCCCTGACAATTGGCCTTGGCAGAATGAAAGACCATTAAGAAGCTGAGCAAGGCGAGGAAGGAGGAAAGCTTCACCTCTGTAACTGCATGTAATGTTTCCTGGAGAAAATGAGCCCCGGAGCTGAAAGAGGGCATCTAGTTAGAGCTACACAGTGCCTTTCACTGACCTGGTGTGGTCCCCAGAGAGAAAGTGCTGTGTGTTTCCTAAACAGGTTCCTTTACTCATTCCATAAACATTTACTGTACATAGATATGGGCCTGACCCTGGGTTTGGCGCTAAGGAAGCAGATAAATACAACACTAAACCTTCACTAAATCATGAGTTTCTTCTCATGGTTTAGTGGAGACACTTTGGCATTCTGTTGGTACTGCAACAAAACGGTCTGCCTTCTATGAGAGTTATTTATCTCTGTGTCGGCCTCTTCTTTGAGACAAAGGGTCTGGAAAGAACAGAGACCCTGGGTTATCATCTCTCCTTCCCTCCGCTGAAACTAATGCTGAGCCTGGCACTCAAAAAGTGACTGGAGAATTGGCTACCAGGTTTGGGCTGTGGATTTGAACTGTGTTGTTCCTCCCTGCCCACTGATGGCCACCCTGGCCCTCTCCTCCCCGCCCACTGATGGCCACCCTGGCCCTCTCCTCCCCATCCACTGATGGCCACCCTGGCCCTCTCCTCCCCGCCCACTGATGGCCACCCTGGCCCTCTCCTCCCCACCCGCTGATGGCCACCCTGGCCCTCTCCTCCCCACCCGCTGATGGCCACCCTGGCCCTCTCCTCCCTGCCCGCTGATGGCCACCCTGGCCCTCTCCTCCCTGCCCACTGATGGCCACCCTAGCCCTCTCCAGCAAATCATGGAACTATGTGCTCCTGGTCACAGTGGGAGGCTAAGGAGCATTGAGGAATGTGGATAAACCACTCAAATTCATTTTGGGGGAAGAGCTCAAAGCACATGACCACTGGATATGGGTTAGTGGTGTCTGTAGGGAGGTGCCCTGGAACTTATAGATAAAGCCACTCAGCTAGAAGGAGAGCAGGTAACAAAACTAGTTGTCCCTAAGTTCTCTGGATGCCATGAGTTTTCTGAGGGAGTCATCCAAATTTCAGAGTCGGCACTGGTGGTAGAGAGGACTCTAAACACTCCCAGAACCAACCCAGGAACATAAGGAGCTTCCTTAGGACTAAAATGTTATTAAGAACTTAATGTGGAAGTCAGAGCCAGAGCAATCAGGCAACAGAAAGAAATAAAAGGCATCCAAATTGGAAAAGAGGAAGTCAAATTATTTCTGTTCACTGATGATATGATCTCATATCTAGAAAGCCCTAAGGACTCCTCCAAAAAAACTCTTTGATTTGATAAATAAATTCAGTAAAATTTCAGGATACAAAATCAACATACAAAAATCAGTAAGATTTCTATATGCCAGTAAAACTCAAGCTGAGAAGCAAATCCAGAACACAATCCCATTTACAATAGCCACCCCAAAAAATTACCTAGGAATATATTTAACCAAGGAGGTAGTACTATTCAGCCATAAAAAGAATGAAATCTCAATGAGGAAAACTACAAAACACTGATGAAAGAAACTGTAGATGATATAAACAAATAGAAAAATATCTCATGCTCATAGATTGAAAGAATTAATATTGTTAAAATGACCATGCTTCCCAAAGCAATCTATGGATTCAATGCAATCCTTATCAAAATGCCATTGTCATTTTTCACATAATTAGAAAAAACAAGCCTAAAATTCATATGAGACCTAAAAAGAGCCCGAATAGCCAAAGCAATCCTAAGCAAAAGTAGCAAAGCTGGAGCCATTACACTACCTGACCTCAAATTATACTACTGGGCTATAGCAACCAAAACAGCATAGCATGGGCATAGAAATAGACACATAGATCAATAGAACAGAATTTAAAAACCCAGAAATAAAGCCACATGTCTACAGCCAACTGATGTTTGAAAATGTCAACAAAAATATACACGAGGGAAAGAATACCCGGGGAAATTGGATTGCTATATGCAGAAGAATACAACTGGACCCCTGTCCCTCACCATATACAAAAATCAATTCAAGATGGATAAATACTTAAATATAAGGCTTGAAACTACAAAAATACTAGAAGAAAACCCAGGGAAAACTCTTCTGGACGTTGATCTAGGCGAAGAATTCATTACTAAGACCTCAAAAGCACATGCAATAAAAACAAAAATAGACAACTAGAACTTAACTAAAAAATTTCTGGACAGCAAAAGAAATAATCAACAGAGTGAACAGATGACATGCAGAATGGAAGAAAATATTTGCAAACTATGCATCTAATAGGAGACTGATGTCCAGAATTTACAAGGAACTCAAACAGCAACAAAAGCAAAAAACAAATAACCCCATTAAAAAGTGGGCAAAGGAAATGAATAGACATTTTCAAAAGAAGACATACAAATGGCCAAGAAGCATATGAAAAAAATGGTCACCATCACTAATCATCAGGTTTTAATGCAAATTAAAACCACAATGAAGTATCATCTTATGTTAATCAGAATAGTTATTATTAAAAAGTCAAAAAAATAGATGTTGGTGAGGATGCAGAGAACAAGGAATGCTTATACACTATTGGTGGGAATGCAAATTAGTACAACCTTTATGGAAAAGAGTATGGCTATTTCTCAAAGAACTAAAAACAGAACTACCATTTGATCCAGCACTTCTACTACTGGTTATCTACCCAAAGGAGAAGAAATCATTATATAAAAAAGATACTTGCACTTGTATGTTTATCACAATAGCAAAAATAGGGAATCAACCTGAGTGTCCATCAATGGAGGGCTGGATAAAGAAAATGTAATATGTATATACCATGGAATACTATTCAGCCACTTAAAAAAGAATGAAATTGGCTGCACACGCCTGTAATCCCAGCACTTTGGGAGGCCGAGGCGGTTGGATCATGAAGTCAGGAGATCAAGACCATCCTGGCTAACACAGTGAAACTCCGTCTCTACTAAAAATACAAAAAATTAGCCAGGCATGGTGGCACAGGCCTGTGGTCTCCACCCAGGAGGTGGAGGTTGCAGTGAGCTGAGATCACACCACTGCACTCCAGCCTCGGTGACAGAATGAGACTCTGTCTCAAAAAAAAAAAAAAAAAAAAAAAAAGAAAAGAAAAAAGAAATCATGTATTTTTCAACAAAATGGATGGTACTAGAGATCTTAAGTGAAGAAAACCCAGAAACAAATTCAAATACCACATGTTCTCTTATAAATGGGAGCTAAATAATGTTTACAGCTGGACACAGAGTGTGGAATGATAGACATTGAAGACACTGAAGGGTGGGAGTATGGGAGTGGAGTGAGGGATGAGAAACTGCTTAATGGGTACAATGTACATTATTCAGGTGAAGATTACACTAAAAGCTCAGACTTCACCACTACATAATATATCCATGTGAAAAAACTTATATCCTTTCAATTTATTCAAAAAAAAAAAAAAGATAAGGAAAAAAGGACCTTAGTGCTCTGTGACCTTTATACGTGAAGAATGGGTTAATAGAAATAGCTGGGTTTTCATGGTGTTCAGGCAAACAGGACTCCTCGACCAGAGAGAGGAAGAGAATTTCAGTGTCTCCAGCTTTTTCAGAAGGAGAGGGAGCCCTGACTAGCCCCCATGGGTACCTGGACTTCTTGAAAGGACTTTTTCTGGAGTGAAGACATAAGTACCTAGCTCCCATGGCATAATATATTGACCATCAAAAGCATAAACCAACCCCCGTGCCCCACATTCTGCCTCGGGACCACCCAGTTCAGCCTGTTTGAGCTCTATTTCTCATGATAATTCTGATTTACCATTAATCTCTTAGGAGGCTCATTGGCATGTGTCAGTCCTATAGTGCATCTAAATGCAAGAGCATCATCTTCAGGCAGAGAGAGCAGGACATTTTGCATTCAACACATCTTAGAACAGCCCTAAGAGCTTAGTATCTCACGCAGGAATAGTGCCTCATGTCACCAAGCCAAAAACAAATTAAAGACTGACAAACACGGGCCTTCAAGGGGAAGACTGCAAAAGTGAGTTGATAACAGACAGTTGCCACCAGAAGTTCTCAACAGTGCTGAGAGCTGGGTCATATGTATATACCAATACCACCCACACATTTTTAATTATTAGAGACTCAAATTTCACCAAATTGCAAAGGACATGTAAACTGTTTTCTTCTGAAGCCTCTGCTTTCAGCATTACCTTCTACCCCACATCCCGCTGAAATCTAAATTTAGCTATCTGTTTTCACCATTCCAATAATCACAGGGACTTAGGCTTACTTGATAGCGGTGATAACGTAAGTGAAGTCAAGAAAGAACACACATCATTAAAAATGTTCAGGGCCAGCCAAATGCCTTTGAAATCACTTGCTTTTTAGCTGGAAATGTGAAATAGCATAGTGGCAGCTTGATGTCCACAACATCAGGAGGATAATAGAAATGTAATGCTATTCCCTGTGTCACTTTTAATGCCACAGGCAACTCTGGGCTCTAACAAATTAACATTGGGAGGTTCTTTTCTTTAAGAAAGAAGAAAATAAGTTTTATTGGTGAAATGGACAGCCCACCACATTTCTTATTCCATCACCTTACCTGTCCCTGAGGTAGCCCATCTGCTACCCACCTTGGAGCGCTTCCTCTCCAAATGAAACTTACGGCCTTCATCTTCTTTCAATACCAAGATCTATAAAGTCTGACATTCAAGTCAGTGGCACTGCCATGGGAGCTGAGAGTGACAGTGCTCCTATCTCCAAAACCTGTTACACTTTGTTCTAAACCAGATTCCAGGAAGGTCGGAGTGAGAAGTAACATCATAAAAGGCCCCAGACCCAGCACCCCCAGGAAAGGGGACAGGAGCAGAGCCCTCTTAATTAAACGTAGGCTAACTCTAAAAGGTTTTATATGGCTCTGTGCTATAAGTTGTATGACCTCACTAGGTGCAGATTTATAAGATCCTTTCTTTTTGTGTGCAGTGTTATTAGAAGAATTCTTGGCCTGGGCATGGTGGCTCATGGGCCAGGCACACTGGCTCATGCCTGTAATCCCAGCACCTTGGGAGACTGAGGCAAAATTGCTTGAGCCCCAGAGTTTGAGAGCAGCCTGGGCAGCTGGTGAAACCCCATCTCTACAAAAATACAAAAAATAGCCGGGTGTAGTGGCTTATGCCTGTAGTCCCAGTTATTTGGCAAGCTGAGGCAGAAGGATCACCTGAACCCAGGAGGTCGAGGCTGCTGTGAGCCATGATCGCATCATTACCCTCCAGCCTGGATGACAGAATGAGATCCTGTTTCAAGAAAAAAGAAAAGAAAAGAAAAGAAAAGAAAAGAAAAGAAAAGAAGGAGGGAGGGAGAGAGGGAGGGAGGGAGGAAGGGAGGGGAAAAAAAAGAGAATTCTCCAACGAGAGTCACCAAAGAACATACTAAATGTCCCTTGGGCAGATCACCTTTCTGGACCTCAGTTTCTTTATCCATAGATTGAGATGATATGAGTCAGTGGTTTTGAACCAGGGTGACTTTGCTTCCTGGGGACATTTGGTATCATCTGGAGATGGAGGTTTTTGGGTTGTAACAATGAGAGGGAATATGCAGTGCCTCTATCATCCACGGACACTGCTGATCAGCCTACAATGCACAGGCTCTGTGTGCCCCAACAAGCAAGTATTTGGTTTAAAATATCAATTGTGCCAAGGTTGAGAAACCCTGGAGTGGATGATTTCAAAGTTCTCTCCCACCTATAAGATTATCTTCCCTTTGGTGTATTAAAAACCCATGTGAACATGTATAATTGGGATCCCCGGGTTTTAATGGCAAGGCCCAAAATGTATTCCAGGTGCCAGGAAGGCGCCCTGCTTCTGTGCCCATGCCCTGATCTCACCTTCCTAGCAAAGCAGACCCAGGGCCATCTGCTGCCATCGTATCTGTCACCCCAGGGTCAGCAGAATACCTATCATCATGGAAGGCATTCCCAGCTAGAGAAGCTTGATGGGAAGTGGGGACAGAGGTATCACTTGTCACCGGGCTTTTCTAGCTACCAGGTTCCTCTCATTATCTGGTGAACTCTGTTCCTGTCTGTCAACATGCCTGTCAGGGGCCGAACTGCAATCTACCTTCCGTCTCACGTCTATTTCTTTCCTCTTCTGGGACTTAGGTCTGCCAGCTCTGAAGACTCACCTTCCCCGGCGGGGGGACTCAAGCTCTTCATCACTCCACCCCTCAGGCTCGGCTTCATAGTCCTAAAGAGATTTGAGCTGTGGGCTTTTCTTCCAGGATACAAATGCAAGGAAAGGCTTGATGTGCATATCAGTGGAACATCTGTGCCACTTCTCTTTCCTGCACCTATGGCAGACATCACTAATCACCACAAAACTTTTCCCCATTGAGCTGGAGCATGGCTAAACATGGCTGTCTACAAAGCCACTTCCAGTTGATAGAGTCGACATTCTGATTTTAACCAAGTCGCCATCCTATTCTCTGAACCATCCAAGTGAAGATAATAGGGGTTGGGAGAGATAATGAATGAAATGAAATTCTCAACTAGATTGTAAGTTCCTTGCGGGCAAGGGCAAGTTCTATCTCATTCACTTGTCTATCCCCAGTATACACAGGAGAGGCCCAATAAACATTTGTTGAATGAATGAAGAGCCTCCCAGTTTGTGGTCTCCCTGAGATGCATGCTCCCCACCTGGATCCCTAAAATTGGAATGGACTCCAATTCATAGCTTGCCATCTGGACTAATGCTGGGTAGAGTTATCCTGGGAAAGGAGAGATTTGAAAAAGCAAAGACAATATAGTGAGCTCTGTTCTCAGGTGTAAACGGGGAATGTAGGACTGATGCTTTCCTTTATTTCTAAAAGAGCGATAATGGCTGTGCGAGAGAGCTTTGAAAGAGTCTGGAACCTGTGTCACTTCCCCATGTTAATTTTTTTTTTTTAATTATCCCTGTCTTGGTTCCCTGTGGTGATTTAAGGGCTTTAGGATTTTTTTTTTTTTTTTTTTGAGACAGAGTCTCATTCTGTCGCCCGGACTGAAGTGCAGTGGCACGATCTCAGCTCACTGCAACTTCCGTCTCCCGGGTTCAAGTGATTCTCCTGCCTCAGCCTCCCGAGTAGCTGGGATTACAGGTGCCCGCCACTATGCCCAGCTAGTTTTTTGTATTTTTAGTAGAGATGGAGTTTCACCATGTTGGCCAGGCTGGTCTCGATCTCTTGACCTTGTGATCCACCTGCCTTGGCCTCCCAAAGTGCTGGGATTACAGGCATGAACCACTGCACCCAGCCAGAATTTTTAAGCTATCATTTATTGAGTGCTGTGTCCCATCAGCTTTGTAAACATTGACCCACTAGATGATCGCAATAGGTTGGTTCTCTTTTTAACCATTTCTTAGAAATCGAGGCACAGAGGGGTTAATTACATACCCATGATGCCCAACTAGGGGGTGACTAAGTTCAGATTCATACCCAGGCCAGTGTGCCTCCAAAGCTGGTCTTCATAAAGCCCTTCAAACAGAGAGATTCTGCATGCTTGTGCTTGGTGGCCACAGGGTGGGAGGAGATTGTGCTCTGTCTCTCTGCCAAGTTTGAAGACAGAGAGACTCTGGGGGCGGGAGTGGCAATGGGAGAAGCTAAGGGAAGGTCTCTTCCCTGAGACCTTAGGCAAGGCAGAAACAAGTCCCATGAAATTGGCGTAGGTAGGAAACAGGTCCTGAGTATACAACTCTGCGAAACCCCTGAGGGGAGAAGCCCAGCTCAGAGGCCCGGGTGAGTCTAGCTCTGGTCCGCTGCCCACAATCCCCTAATCTCCTGCTGCACCATCTCCTGGTTGTCTCCCCCAACATTTGGGTGGCCAGATTTAGCAAATAAAAATACAGGATGGCCAGTTAACTTTGCAATTCAAATAACAACAACATTTTTTTTTTTAGTGTAAGTATGGCATATTTAGGACAAATACTAAAAAATTATTTGTTGTTTATCTGAAAGTCATATTTAATTAGCTATCTTGTATTTTATGCAGGAATTCTATCTACCATCCTTGGCCACCTCCCACACCATCCCCTGGTCTGCTGCCCTGCTATTCCCAGTGGAAATTCCTGGCCCCACATAGACCAAATTGCTGTGTCACATTCCCTGCCCAGAGCTGCACGGTGATCTTTACCTAGCTTAGTTTCTCCAGGAGCCCTCCTTGAAGCAAACAGTTACATCCCTGAGGACAGGACTGAGAGTATCCCACCCAGAGTCACTCAGATCCTCCTGGGGGTATTAGGTTCAGGCTCCCTGTGGTGGTGGTGGTGGTGGTGGTACGGGGGGTTCTGGATAGCAAAGTAAAGAAGCTAATGAGACAAGAAACCTTGCCTCATAGTTTGGAAAACTTCATCACTTCCCTGGGTCTGGGCCAAAGCAATCATTTTAAGGTGCTTGGAGCGGGAAAGGGGGACTGAGAGGAGGGTGGTTTGCTGCGGGTTTCTCCTCCCAGACTTGCCACCTGCAGACAGGATAGGTTAATGAGCTGTGGAAGCAGAATTCACCCAGGAAATGATGTGGGGCCACCCTACACCTGTTCCCAAAGGCTGTGGAGCTCCGGGCTTGGAATGAGTGAAATCTGAACACTCACTACCTATTTGGGGGCTCCCACTCCTCTCTTCAGACATAGAGAGATGGGAAAGGACTTGGCAGGAACCCATGGATTGAGGAGGATAGCAATGGGGGCGGAAAGAGGGAAGGAGAATTAGAGGAGCTGTGCTTTATCTGACTCCCCACATAGGTACACACACACACACACACACACACACACACTGCACTTACAGCTCAGGAGCTGGGGAGCTGAGTTCTCATGCCTATTCTGTGGCTCATGGTGAGCCAGTTGCTTCCCTTGTCTAGGCCTCAGTTTGCTCATGTATACATTTTAGGAGAAGGGCTAGAATCTCTCGGGCCCTGCCTGCAAAGGTCCAGGAATTTGCTATCCCCACCCAAGTATGAACTCTCTGAGAGCAGGGGCTTGGCTTCAATCTCGTGGATGACTGGTCACCCAGAACCCAGCCAGCCTCAGGGAGGGTCCAGCAATGCTGGCTTCTGCTGCTGCTGCTGCTGTCCCTAGAGCTGAAGACTGGCCACAAAACCAGAGGCATTTCCTAATGTGTGAGCCTCTGCACTGGCAGAGGCTGCAGGGGGACCAGAAGCCTAAATTCCCAAGCAGGCAAATTACCCAGTGAGCACCCTGCACCCTAGTGCCTCAGGATCGGTCCAGGAGATGGGGCAGAGGAGGACACATCTGCCAGGTGGCTCCCAGGGTCCCACCCCCGAGTCATTCTCATACCCAGCGCCACTGTGAATGTCTTCCGCTTTAGCTTAATTAAGCCATCTGCCCACATTAAATGGTAAATTATCTCAATCACTCCCTGGATCCCAGAGGGGAGAAAGAGATGAAAGGGAAATGCCATCCCTTGAGTGGAGCTGGAGGACTCTGCCCCGCCTGTGATGACTTCTCCCTCAGCGAGGACAGCCTCCAGTGTTTACAAATCCTTCCGTGTCCTTGAAACTCTAACTCCACCTGTCATCTCTCTGCTTCTTTCTTTTCCTATAGGGAGGAGCGAGGCTCTTGCATGTCTGACCATGGGTAGGAATAAAGATGAGAGCTTTTCTGTTTTTCCTCTACCTTAGGGGTGCTTGAGTGTCTGTAATGTTGCTCTCTTCCAATAAGCCTGTTATTTTTTGCACCCCTGTCAGCTCTCAGTTCTGCTGAGGAAGCCCTGTGCTCCCAGTGAAGTGACCTGTGAACACCACTCTGCTCTGCAGGCATGTGGCCAGAGGCTGAAGGATGGAGGGATCTCATTACAGGCATCTGTGGGGTAAGTGGGGAGGTGTCTCCTAGGGTAGAAGCACCTTCTTCGAAGGGTTGCTGTGGACCAGGGGATGGCCCTCGCTTGGCTTTGCAGTTCCAGACATTGGATATATAAGCATGCTCATAGTTGTTCAGGTTCAAGAATCATTGACTTACAGTCACTAAATCCCTAAGAGACTGATGAACCTGAGTCCAGTAAAAAAACTGGGGGACGTGACTTAAAAGAGATTGACTCACAATCACAAACTTCTAAGAGACTGAGTGTCTTAGTTCATTTTGTGTTGCTATAGCAGAATACCCAAGGCTAAGTAATTTATAAAGAAAAGAGGGTACATTTAGCTCATGGTTCTGCAGGCTGGGAGGTTCAAGAAGCATGGTGCTGGCATCTGCTTGGCTTCTGTGTGGGCTTTCCTACTGTGTTAAGACATGGTGGAAGATCAAAGGGGAAGTGGCCATGTGCAGAGAGGCAAATTTCAAGGAGTGTCCTTGTTCTATTAAAGCCCACTCTCAAGGGAGCATTCCTGTGAGAACTAGTTCAGTCTCACAGAGAGCAAGCACTGACTGCCACCAAACCATTTATAAGAGATCTGTCCCCACCTGTCACTGAGCCCCACTTCCCAAGACCACCACATTGGGGATCATTTTCAACATGCATTTTGGTGGGGTCAAACTCAAACCATAGCACTAAGGAGCCCAAGGTAAATGTAAAATGGTGACAATTCCTACCAAGTATTCCCTTTTTGGTATCAAGCTTACCCAGAAAACTAATAACCAGAAGATTGCTTACTGAGTTCAGAACAAAGAGACATTAGGTCAGGGGATAGGAAATTATGATTAGCTATGTCTGGTCCAGAGCCAGTTGTCTCTCTCAGTGGAACTGGAGACACACTAACTGGTCGTATTATTTGACTGCCCCTTTTCTGGACACCCAGCAGACCCAGATCTTCTAGTTGCCCTACACTTCCTTCAGTCAGACTGGGGACTACTGACTGGGCCCCAGCTCTCTTTAGCTACATTTAGTCCTGATGACTTTTTCTGGACTTAGATACTTCTCAGTCTCTTCATTATGCATTTATAAAGCATCATTTAGAGTGGGTCTTTTCTAGGTATGGCTAATGCTTAGCTGTTGTACTTTCTTGAAAATGACTGAAGTCCCAGGTTCTGTCAATCTCTTTCTGTAGCTCCCTAGCTACACAGTTATTTTAAAGAATCATGTCATGCCCCTGGATCTCAGACAGACTTCGTATGCTGTTTCAGGGCACATTGGGCTTCTGCTGAAGCATCACTCAATGGAGCCACTTGCTAACTGTGTTACTTTGGGAACAACACTAAGCCTCCATGAGCCTTGGTTCCCTTGGGATAAAATGGGGATATTAATGATGATCTCACAGGGATACAAAGATCAAGGGAAATGGTCAAGTGTTATATCTTGATCATGTATCAAAATGGGCTGTGATCTCCTTACAGTGACTGTCATCAGTCAGGAGCCTCAAGGGATGCTTTCCCAGACAGAAATGGTCTTGGGAATATGCTTAATTTGTTTATTCATGAAACATTTATCAAGCACCTACTGTGTGACAAGCATGGCACTTGCAGTGATAGAATAAATTTTCTTAAATGCTGAAATAATTACTTTACCATGAGAGGTGAGGATAGTACATTGACAACTAATATGGGGAACTTATTGTGTTCCAGACAGGGAACTAATTGCAGATATCATTTTATTGAATTCACACAATAGTCAAATGAGGTAGACACTTTTACTATGCCCACTTTGCAGATTAGCACACTGAGCTAATCAAATTCTTTAAGGTCAGACAGCTTGTATGTGGTATAATTAGAACCCTGATCTGAGTGGCTGCAAAGATCATGCTCTCAACTAAACTCCAGAGAGGGATAGATTACAAGTGCAAAATCGAGATTGGTACAGACTAGACCCTCTTGCACGGTGTGTGTGTGATTTTCTTGCATGGTTATTAAATGTAATGTGTTGTATTCAAACATGACTGTGAGTTTAAGGCTACAATGTTTGGGTGGGTAAAAGGAGGATCTGCTTCAATAGGGTGAATAGTGAAGAAAGAGCCCATAATGGAGACAAAGAGGATTATCAGACTAGAATTCAGGAGGCAGAGGGAATTCCCCATGTAGGTGTGGCCTCCTGGAACGTTAAGTGCAAAGGCAGCATCCACCACTTTGAGGTAAGCAGGAATCAGGAAGTGGGGAAGGGGTGGTAGGTCAGGGAGACCTGCCATCTCTCTTAATAAAATCCCAGACCTCCGAAACCAGCATATAAGGAGACCTGGGCCTCACTGCATCCAACCCAGGGATTCAGACTCCCCTCAGGGATGTTGACAATGCTGCCTCTCTCATGGGGCCTCACATCTAAAGGTCCAGCCCTTGTGTCTAAAGGACAAAAGATTGTCTTTAAAGCCTATTGCTGAGCGGGTAGGGTGTCTTGAAGTCATGTTCTATGGTCATATTCTATTGCCTGCATTTAGTTTTTCTCTGTTATTCCTAAGCCTTTAGTCAAGTCTCATGTAACTGGCCCAGCCTGATTTCACCAGACAAAAGGAAAGGTCTTGTGTTCAGGCTCTAATGGGAGCATTAAAGAGATTGCAGGCTCCCTTCAGCTTTGTGGAGAGAACGTATTCCAGGTTAGGGTGTCATCTGCATCCTCATCAGGAGATGTGCTGGAATGGCCTTGTCACCACAGGACTGCCATGAAGCCTGTGAAGTTCATGGAATCAGTCTAAGGCCCCAACCCACCCTCAGGCCCCGGCAGCGGATGCCCTGCTCTCAGATTCCCATAATGGTTCCAGGTGGTGACCATTACCCAGTACCACACTTTCCAGACTGTGCTCATCTCAGGGGCCAGCCTGACAAACTCATCCCTAGAGTTTGTCAAGAATGCAGAGCCTCAAGCCTACTCCAGACCTCCTGAATCAGAATCTGCATGTTAACAGAGCTCAAATGATTCAGAAGCACATGGAAGTTTGAGAAGCACAGATCCAGGGCAGGGGCTCTTAATCTGGGCCCATGAGCTCAATGGGGGAAAAAATAGTATTACATCTTTATTTTTTTATTTTTATTTTTATTTATTTATTCATTTATTTTGAGACAGAGTCTTGCTCTCTTGCCAGGCTGGAGTGCAGTGCCACTATCTCGGCTCACTGCAACATCTGCCTCCTGGGTTCAAGTGATTCTCCTATCTCAGCCTCCCAAGTAGCTGGGACTACAGACACGCACCACCACGCCCAGCCAATTTTTTTATTTTTAATAGAGATGGGGTTTCACCATGTTGGCCAGGATGATCTCGATCTCCTGACTTCATGATCCGCCTGCCTCGGCTTCCCAAAGTGCTGGGATTACAGGCGTGAGGCACTGCACCTGCCCACATCTTTATTTTTACCAATCACTAACCAAACATTAGGATTTCCTTCCATTTTGGATGTAGGTTGCAAATCACAGAAGTGTGTGCAATACTTGTGGCTTTGTCACCAATAGAAATCATGGATATTTTTGTAACACATTACAGTTGTTTTAGACATCTCAAAATAGCATATATGTTCACCACTACTTCAAAATAACAATAGCTATTAGATCTGAAGTTATATTACACAATATAATATAATAGTAACCAAACTTATGTTATTATATCACAAAACTTGAAAAATATTTTTGGTAAGGATTTCAAAGGACTTGACTTCCCTTATTATCCCATGTGTTTTATTTTCTGCATTAGAAACTTTATTCTGAGAAGGGCTCACCAAGTTGCTGAGGGATCCATTACACTAAAAAGGCAAAGAACCTGTGCTCTAAGAAGCACAGCAGGGCCAGAATAGTGTTTGGAGAATTTAAGACATGTGGGGCGAGCATAACTCAATCTGGAAAGCCCCAGAAGTCACACGCCCCCACAGACAGGCAGCCTTCAGAGCAGACCTGACTGGCAGCTAGTGGTCTGCTTTGATGGCTTCTTCATTCTCCCTTCATTAAAAAGTGGGTTTGATAAGGCCCGTGCTAAGGAATAAAACCAAGATTCCAGGTAGGGAATATTGCTCTTGTCAGCCTAGCAAGAAAATCAGGGACCCAACTGAAAGAGTATCAAAGATTGTTCCTTTTATCAGCCCCTCTCTATTTCCCTGCAGTGATCCACAGAAAAACACTTAAAAGGAAAATCACCTGTGTGCCTGTCTTTAGGGGCAGAAAGGAAGGAGCCAGTAGGGACACCAGCTCCCTTTGCAGCCAGAGGGGTGAGGAGAGTCCTGGGGAATGAGAGTGGGTGGTGGTAGCTTTAAAAAGAAGATCCTGGCCAGGAGCAGTGGCTCATGCCTGTAATCCCAGCACTCTGGGAGGCTGAGGCGGGTGGATCACCTCAGGTCAGGAGATTGAGACTAGCCTGGCCAACATGGTGAAACCCCATCTCTACTAAAAGTAAAAAAAAATTAGCTGAATGTGGTGGCGCACCTGTAATAATCCCAGCTACTGGGAGGCTGAGGCAGGAGAATCACTTGAACCTGGGAGGTGGAGGTTGCAGTGAGCTGAGATCGTGCCACTGCACTGCACTCCAGCTTGGGTGACAGAGCGAGACTCCATCTCAAAAAAAAAAAAAAAAAAAAGAAAGAAAGAAAAGAAAAGAAAACAAATCCCTTTACACAGTGTTAGGCATAAGTAAAACATAAATAAATAAAAATAAAAAGGAGATCCCATGGTGGGGGAGCAGCATCCCTAGGCCTGAGGGAATGGTGGGGGTGTCTGGGTGAGATGTGACCCTGAGGCCAACAGCAGGCCTGAGCTGGTTGGTCCCCAGAATTCTCTTGAGGAGGGGGAAGTGGCCACTCCTAAAAAAAGCTCCTCTGGCAAGAGTGTAATGGAAAGGATATTAAGATCAGGGGTCAGTGCTTCTCCCTGGGTCCTCAGCTGGAGGCAGGGCGGGCACAATGAACCATTCCAGGAGCTGGGATGGACCAACAGCCCTGTGCTCATTGAGGGCCTTGAAAACATGGTCCTATAGGGCTCCTGGCAAAGATGCTTTGGGCCAACAATGGGGCTCTCTATGGTAAGACTAACCTCATGCTGTCCTTTATGAATAATGATAATAACTTCACAAACTGTTTAATATTTTAGACTTTTCAAAGTTGCCTTAAGGCAACCTGATATGGGAATGGAAAAAGACCAAAACTGAAATCTACTTCTGCCCATGGAAAAAAAAAAAAAAAAAAAAGAACACCATAGCCAAATTTATTTGGCCGTCTTGAGCTTCAGTTCTTTCCATCTGACTGATGGGGATAATAATAGCTGAGGAACCTGCTCAGTGATTTGTGTGCAGATCAAATGGCGCATGGGCATGAAAGATGAGGGCTTTGCCATGGAAGTGGAAGGTCCTGTTTTATGTGAGCACTGTCACCTCCCGTATGAGTTTCCTAGTGCTGCTGTAATAAAGTGCCACAGTCGGTGACCTAAACCACAGGAATGTATTGGCTCGCTGTTCTGGAGGCTGCAAGTCCACGACCAAGGCATTAGCAGGGTTGGTTCCTTCTGAGGGCTGTGCCTCTTCCTTCGCTTCTAGTGGTGGGCTGGCAACTGTTGGAGTTTCTCAGCAAGTGGAGGCATCACCGTGACCTCTGCCTTCATCTTCACATAGTGTTCTTCTTGGTAGGGTGTCTGTGTCCAATTTCTCCTTTTTATAAGGACACCAGTCATACTGGAGTAGGGGCCTACCCAAATCTAATAAGACCTTATCTTAGCTAATTACATTGCAACAACCCCATTTCTAAACAAGGCGATAGAGTGAGGGAGGGGTGGGACTTCACAATTTGAGTTTGGGGCCAACACAATTCAGCCCATAACACTCCATTAGCCCACTGATGCTCCTTGGCCGTGGGTAGCCCAGAACACACAGGTCAGGTACAGAGGATGGAGCAGGGTGGAGAAGTTCCAACTCTTCTAGGCAGATTCTGCTCTCAGATGAATTGAAGTCTTCTACCATCTCTTTTATTAAACACTTAAACATTTATTAAACATCTACATTATGCCAGATATAGAGAATATAAAATGAATAAATTATTGTCCTTAACTTCAAGGGAAAAGAGAGATAGACATGTAAACAAATCATTGCAAGGCAGCATGATTCACACAATAAGAGATTTATGTGGCAAAAAAGACGGAGTCCAGGACAGGATGTCAAGGAGGGTTCCTAGGAGGTGGCAACATTGGAACTAAATCTTGAAGACAACTAGGGATTTTCCAGGCAGACAAAAGGCAGAGACATTTCAACTAAACTGAAAGCACCACAGCACAGAAGTGTAAGAGCCTGGCTTGGGTAATTGGTTGGGCTAGAGATGGGAGCAATGGGAGACAGAAGTCAGAGGTAGGTTAGGGCCAGGTTAAGGGGGTTGTCCACCAACCTAAAGAATGCAAACTTTAGAATGGAAATCCTATAGGATCCCCATTGAAAACTTATTATGCTGTTAAGTTCTGAAAAGGCAATCATTTCATTGGTTGTGGGAGATGAGGCCAGAGTGCTAACATAGCAGACACTCAATATATACGCAATAAACACATGAATGAATGAATGAATGAATGGTTTTAAGCAGCAGAGTGGTATGAGAGTCTTAAGAGTAGGGAGCACATGAAAGCAGATAAACACAGTCAGGATAATTCGCTGTATACCAGGCAAGTGCTGTGAGGACCTAAATAGCCTCCAAGAAGAGCAGAAACACGTGGCCTTCAATGGGGTAGGAAAAGGTGAAAAAGGTGAAAATAATGGTACATCTGTAGGGGTCTTAAGACTGATTTTTTTTTTTTTTTTGAGACAGGGTCTCACTCTGTTGCCCAGGCTCGGGTGCAGTGATACGATCTTGGCTCACTGCAACCTCTGCCTCCTGGGCTCAAACAATCCTCACACCTCGGCCTCCTGACTAGCTGGGACCACAGGTGCACCAAGAATACAAAAATTGGCCACCATGTCCAGCTAATTTTTGTATTCTTTGTAGAGGTGGGGTTTCACCATGTCACCCAGGCTGGTCTCAAACTTCTGGGCTCAGGGGATCCTCCTGCCTCAGCCTCCCAAAGTGCTGGGATTATAGGTGTGAGCCACTGCACCCAACCTTAAGGTTTGAATTTGGAGGACTTCCTGCCCCAGACCTCGGCCATCTCTGGGGAGATACTTCCTGAGGGAAAGGAAAGAAGAGGCTGTAGGAGGCGCTCTTGCTGAGGAGCACTGAGACCAGCAAAGAGCAGGAGGAGCTAAGAACAGAGCTCAGCTGCCCCAAGGCCAAAAGGGAGATAGATGCTCGACTGTGGGCCTGCACTCAGCTTGGGGAATTTGGAATGCAATAGAAGGAAAAAGGGGGCTATAGTGGGTTGAATAGTGTCTCCTCAAAATTCATGTCTACCCAGAACCTTGAAACGTGACCTCATTTGGAAACGGGGTCTTTGCAGATGTGAAATGAGATCATACTGAATTAGAATGGGCCCTAAATCCAATGATAGGTGTCATCATAAGAGACAGGAAAGGATGCAGACACACAGGGAGGAGGACCATGTGAAGAAGGAAGCAGAGACTGGAGCTGTGCTGCCACAAGCCAGGGAAGGCCAGGAGCCACCAGCAGCAGGAACAGGCAAGGAAGGGTTCTCCCGCAGTGCCGTCACAGAGAGCACAGCCCCACCAACACCTTCATTTTGGACTTCTGGCCTCTGGAACGATGAGAGAATACATTTCCCATTGTTTTAAGCCCTTGAACTTGTGGTACTTTGTTATGGCAGCCCCAGAAAACTCATACAGAGTCAGAATACAAGGGGCTGGTGAAGGTTAGGTCAAATGGTCAACCATGGAGTAGGGACCCAGGCAGGAAAAGAAGGGACATCAGGAGGGACTGGTAGACTCAGAGAGGTTTAGGGCTGAAGGTTTTGAGGAAGAATGACAGGTTTGGGGAAAAGCTGACTGAACAGATTTATATCCTGAGGGTGGTATATTTAAAATTAAGATTTTAGAGGTGTCTGTTAGACAAGAAGTTGTAAACAACAAAAACAAAGATTTCAGTAGTGTAAAAGTTCCAGGCGATTATAGGTGTAATCAGATTAATCTCTTTTTTAGTGGAGAAAAGCTACCTGACCAACAGATTTACCCAACCTGGCAAGACAATTTACCCTCTTTGGAATCTGCGTTTTAAATCCAAGGACTAAGAAGAGCCTACGTTCTTCTGAGAAATTACTATTAGCTCCCTTCATGTCGAGGCTTTCAGACACTGCCTGGGAGTTTTGTGTTTTAGGAAGGTCATGGGGTGGGGGACAAGGTCTCAAATTTCAGTCTGTGGGTGAGTCTTCCCAGGCCTGGCCCAGGCTTTCAGAGAAAGGCACCCCCGGAGGTTTTCAGAAAAGTGTGTTTGTCTGAAGACCCCTGGGACATTAGACGGCAGAGAAAATAAAACCCACCAAAATGGCAAGGCAAAGCTGGGCCATTTGAGGAAATTCAGAAGGAAAAACTCCCAACAGAATCTTAAGGTAATAAAGTGACACCTCTGGTGCAAGCCAGAGAAATTCTCAGAGTTGCCCTGGGGCCAGGAATTACTCAATTAAATAGCAAAAGCCCAAAGGGAAATGGAGAAACAGTACCTCTTCCTCCTTTACCTGAAGCTCTGCTCCCCCTATTCCCTTCACCCCATATGCCCTCTGCCAGCAGCTTCTCCCTGCAGGCCCTACCCTTAGACCAGTCTGCCATCACATCCCAGCTGTCAGTACATTCCTCCTTTCCGGCGAGGACACCAGCACTGATTGATCTTCTCTCCTCCTGCTCCTCTCTGGCCCTGGTCCAGGCTGTTTCCTATCACTTTCTCCTTGGAGCATTCTAGCTGATCTTTCCTATCACTTTCCCCCAGGGCGGGGAAGGGTCTCATTTCCACCTTCTTAAGATATTGTCTCCTATGATATATTTATTTTTTTCTTTTTTAGCTATCTCCTACCGAGAGGGTGGTCTCCTACTATTTAAACAGAAAAGAGTGTTTATTTTGAGGGAGAGTGGACAGGCAATAAGGAAGCTACATTTATTTCCTTACACAGTGCCTGAGCCAAGAGGACTCTGGCCCTAGTATCCACGTGACCAGAGCATCCTCAAGCCCACCCTTCAGCCCCTGCACTGTCCCCCACAGGCGTTTGCATTTGCCAGCCCAAGACTGTCAGGGGCATAACCCTCTGACTACATCCTCACACTCTACATTTAGCTCATTCTCCTCTCCCTGTGGCATCCTGGGCACCACTTCATCCTCTCCCTCTCTCCAGCCCTTTCTCCAAATCCCCCAAGTGGGAAGGATAGTTGGGAGCAGAAAGCAGTTTAGCTTTTACAAGCCCGGTGCAAGGATCTGCTAAGAGCTATTCCAAGGACCATGTTTGCCAGAACAGATTTTGTATTTAATCAATGAAGGTGTTTCTCTCCCAGCAGACAGCTAATCGCCAAGAGCCTCACATTCATCTTCTCTTGGTATTTACTCAGATGGGAAAAGTGGCTCCTCTTACCCTTACTGCCTGAAGATCATTCTTCCTTTCCCCAGCTTCTCCCCATTCACATCGGGGAATTGTACTATTCGACCAGCTCTCTCCTGTGGGAAGAGTCAGAGGCGGGTGAGAGGATGATGACCTGGGGAGGCAAAGTGACAGAATATGTCAAAGAGCAGTGACAGTCTCTAGGTTTTAAGCTGCCTGGGATGGCATGGGGGATGGTGATTATATTGAGTCACCACTGATGAAATATTTATTGAGCTGTGAAGGAAACACTCCAGGGTAAAGCAGAGAAGCAGTAACTGATTTAAGATGCAGAAGTTCAAGTACTCACACCATTGCCTCACTGTGCGGGAACAGCAAGTTCTTTACCTCCTCTGGGTGTCAGCTCATAGGCCTGGGCTATCAGGGCTGGAAGGGAGCAGAGAGAACCTTTATTGGAACCTCACCTATTAAAGATGGGGCATTGGTGCGTTGCTGATGACAGAACCTGAAAAAACCTACTCTTCTGCAGCAGGTTGAATTCATGACCTGAAGCTGAATGCTTCCAGCATGTTCGTTCAGGGTGTAGATGGGAATAAAGTATCTTTGCAGTGCTCTGTTCCCTCCGTCTCCCCAGACATCTGACACCCTAAAAGCCATCCACAGCTATGGAGCCTGAGCGACACCTTGATTTGTGTTGTCACCTGACCAAGCCTAAAGACCTCTAGCTCAGTCCCCTACCTTCATCCCACCCCCCGGATGATAAAATTCAGACCTCTCTCCTGAAAGGCAGAGGTTAAACATTCAGGACTGTTTCTGGCCGAGGACTTCTTCCAATTAAAATCCCCACCGTGGGCTGTCTCCCCTCATTTCACTTTTCTAAAGGGGCAGAGGCTCTAAATAATAACATGCAATGTGTATGATTTACTTTTCTGATCTCTTTGAGAAATATAAAAATGTGTTCTTAACTCCAGAACCACTCTTTTTGCATAAATACCTCATCGGGCAGCTTTCTAAGTGTGATTTTCCTGAGCCTCCCTTTGTTGGATCTGCCGGAAGATTTGTCGGGGAACCTTTAGTGAGGGTACTTCTTCCTATTTTTCTTCTGTTTTTGGAGGCATACACATTATGCATAACCGAAACAATGGCTCAGCTGTGTTTAACTTTGTATTTTGATTGTTGAGAATAAAAACAAAGAGTATCAATGTGTATGTGGCTGTTTGTAGTGAGTTCATTGCAGAATGAAGTTGTCTGTGTCCTTAACAAGCCAAGGGGCAGGAGGCACCCTCTCTTATCCCCTCCTCCAAGAGCAGTAGAGAATTTAAGCACAAGCCTATTTGTGAAATAATATTTTGCTTAAGTGTCATTCACTTTAGTCTTGGAATTCCTTCACAAACGTCAGGGGGTCTTTTAGCTTCCAAACTAGCATACGTATCCAGCACCTCTCCTGGAAGGGCTCTTGGAGAAGGAATTGTAGTTGCGTACAAGTGACCTAAAGGGGAAGCTTTTCTTTCTTTCTTTTTTTTTTTTTTTCAGACGGAGTCTCGCTCTGTCTCCCAGACTGGAGTGCAGTGGCGCTATCTCGGCTCACTGCAAGCTCTGCTTCCCGAGTTCATGCCATTCTCCTGCCTCAGCGTCCCGAGTAGCTGGGACTACAAGCGCCCGCCACCACACCTGGCTAATTTTTGTATTTTTAGTAGAAACAGGGTTTCACCGTGTTAGCCAGGATGGTCTCAATCTCCTGACCTCGTGATCCACCCACCTCGGCCTCCCAAAGTGCTGGGATTACAGGTGTGAGCCACTGCGCCTGGCCAATGTGAAGCTTTTCTAGTTGAGATTGGATTAAATTCCATGTGATTTCTCTTTACCTTTAGTTCAGGTTGGGACTCGTTTCTTTCTGGTGGATCACAGCTGCCCAGATGTTGCAATTGATTTTTATGTTTCTGTAGAGAAGTATTTTTCTTGCAGAAAAAAAATCCTTCAGGATTTTTTTGCCACCAAAGGAAAACATGGAACTCTGTGTTTCCTCTTGATCGTGATTTCCCAGTGTTGATAGCTAAGTCCTTAGTGTCATAGGTCCCAGCCCACCAATACTATATCAAACACTGTTATGCACATAATGCAGTACTGTGATCTAATGTAAATAATACTTTTTATTATTTATACTACTATATATAATATACATCAACACTTTTGCTATATAACCTAAGTGATAACCCTCTTTTAGTTACCTGCCAAACTCTGGACTTGGTTTATATTGCAGTTAACACAGTTACAAAGTTGTAATGGTGTCTCTTTTTCCTTTGTCATGGAATGTGTAAATCAAAGTATATACATTGTGTGGTGTTCCTGTTTCTGGAGTTTCATGAGGATTTACACATGGCATTCAGTGTTCTGCATAGGTCTGCCTACCTTTGTGAATTCATCTGTTAAACCCTCTTCCTTTGAGAGAGCGCCGGCGATGGTGGTTAACTCCTTGTATTTTCTCTCTCTCATACTGGTTATTCTTGAATTAAGCACAGACTTGTCAGTTCAGTTGCTTTATCACGAATAATGTGTGTGACCTTACAGTTCTGCCACAGTTCAACAAACAACTGCTAGCTTCACTGACCAAAAATTAAGGAAGGAAAACACAGTTTTTAAAATGATCCATCTTTTAACAGCCAAAACCGATGTGTCTATGGTACTGCATCTTGCTGTTGTACTTCTGAAATCAGACCTGTGTGAATGATCATTTCTGACTTAACCGTGAGATGCTCATGAGTACCTTTCCCGTTGTTTTGTTAGCGCTGAAATCAAGACGGTTTATTTGGAATATATACAACAGTGTTTTTCCACTGTATTTCATTTGCAAAAGCTGAGAACTGCTTTCTCTACCTTTTGCAAAATAATTGATATTCCATATTGGATTCTCAAAGATTTCAATATGGTGAACCTATTAAACCTAGAACTTGTATTCATCCTTTCATGACTGTGGCCTGAGTTCCCCAGCCCCTCTCCTCCTTTTTTCAGATGAGATTTAGCACACTCTCAGTTATTTAAACATGCAACATTTCTTGAGTATGTATGTTGAGGCCATCTGAGCTCATAGCTGATTCCATAACCAGTTTCATGCTGTGTCATCCACACTCACTACTTAATACTGCCATGGTGAAAATGTGGAGGAAAAATGTATCCATGTGTGTCTGGGAAGCCTATACACTCGTGCAGTTTTTAATACTCTGATTCTGTAACACTTCCGAGTTTTGTTTTGTTTTACAGACAAAATGAAGTGATAAAGTAATCAGAAGATCAAGAGGTTTACTATTGATGCTTAGGGTCATCTGACCTTGGCTAGCCAATAGATCTACACAGCCAATTTAATTTACGAGAGTAATAATTTTTCAAAAGTCAATTTTTTTCTGTATTTTCGGTATGAAACTGCCAATATCATGAATAGAAAGGGAGAACTATAAAGGAGAAAGAACATGATGTTCAGTTATGTTCGTGTGAACCTAAAGAAACAATGTGGAGGCAGGCACTATCAGCCGAACTCTAGGGACTAGATGGTGTTGCTTGGAAGGCATCCATACCTGCATTTTGGATTCTTCGTATGTAATCATATTGCCAAAGACAAACTATTTCATCATTTATTGTAAACAACACTCTTCCCCAGACCTACCACAAAGTTTCTGTGAGGTATTGTCTTCCAGGTGCAATAAAAATTACTGAGTTACATCAATTGGGAAAAAAAAAAAAAAAGATGATGGGGCATTGGACTTGGAGAGGCTGAGCTGCTCCAAACTGTAATTCCAGATGGATGGAGGCAGGGACAGCATCAAGAGCCAGCCTCCAGTTCCTGGCCACTGTCCTGTCTATCTGCTAATTAGTTTGGGAAAGACCTGAACCTGTTTGATCAGCAAAGAAGCCATTGGCCTTCCTTCCAAGTAGCTCCAAAAAGAGCAGCCTCAGATGAACATTAGGAGGCTTGGTCAGGTCCTGGCAGGAAATAGAAGGATTCTCAACTGGGATTATGAAGGTAATTGCATAAGGGAACCATTTGCAGAAGTACGGCAAGGTTAAGGGAATCAACAAGGAATACTGAGACAGGTAGGGACCAGCAACAACAGGAAGCTCTTCCTACTCTCAGCCTGAGGAGATGCATGGAAGAATGGAGTCCTCAGGACCCAGAAAGTGTGGGAGCTATGCAAGGGGGCTGCCCAGAAGGAGCTGTAGTTGAAGAATTAAAGCAAGGCAGGGGAGGAGGGAGCAGAAGAAACTCCCTGACCTGTCTCATGCCTTTGATCTCCTGCCAAAGCTTCCTGTTAATCTAACCCAAACTGGAAGACAGAAGACAGGAGAGCCCTGTGATACTATCCACAGAGATTTGTCTCCTGGAGCATGGAGCAGGCAGAAAATGGATCTTGGACTGGGTGCAAAGCAAAATTGCAAAACCAGCAGATGGGGTGTTGTAGATGGTGCACCACAGTAGAAATAACAAGTCCTTGGAAACCAGTAGTCAGTATGAATCCTGAGTTTCCCGCTTACTGACTGTGTGATCTTGAGCAAGTCACTTTACTCTCTGAGCCTGGGTTTTCCTCTTGGGGCTAATTATACCCTGTTGATGGAGTAGTTGTGAGGATTAAATGAGACACCTTATGGGAAAGCAATGACCATGTACAAGGTTCTTATAAATATTGTTTTTCCTTCCCTTCAGAGCCCCTCTTCCAAGCTCTGCTGGACTGGAGGCACTGGATTAGAGTGGAATGGAAAAAATACACAGACTTTGGATTCAGAACCTGGCTCCACAGCTACCAGCTGCATGACTTTCCGCAAGTCACTGAACTGCACAACCAGGGGCAGGTTATGTATCCTCTCCAACTTTGTTTTCTTAATGGTAAAAAGGGAATACTCGACTCATAACATTGTTGTGAGGATTAGAAATGATGTAAGGTACCTACTAAAGTACCTTGTAGTACTTTACAGTACATTTACCTACAGTACATTGTAGGTAAGCCCTGGAATTAGACTAATTTCAAATCCTGTTTCCCTCCTTATGAACCATGTAATCTTGCACAAGTTTTTGGATCTCTCTGAGCCTCAGTTTCTTCATCTATAAAATGGGGATAATAAAAGCACCTCTTTTTTAGGGTTGTTGATAATGAAGTGAAGTCATGGGCACACAACGAGCCAGGCATAGAGTTGGCCCTCAAAAGTTTGTTGTTATTGATCATTACTATTAGCAGTCTTACAATGTTTCTTGTGTATCTTTCCCCAATCAAGCATCCAACCCTTCTACTCAGACCCCCAGAGCCTTTGCTGGAGAAAAGCAAGTAGGGAATGGGACCAGGGGAGACAACTAATTCAGAAGGGATGGGTTCATGGCATAAGGATGGCTCAGCCTGCTTGGCAAATGCCTTTGCACACACATCCAGACATGAGGCACAGTTGAACACCCGGCCTGTAACTCTTTGGCCTTCCTCTATCAGGTCGCCCAAACAAGAGGATGGCCTATCCTCCAGCTTTCTCACCCTCACCCTGGGCTGCCTGATGTCATGTTGAGACTGACTGGCTTTCAGTTGGATGAAAACAGAGGGAAAGGGGGAGTGTACAGACCTGACACTGTATACCACAATCATAATTAGCCGAACCCTTACTATGTGCTAGGCATTGTGGAGACTTAACGTAATTAGCTCATATCAATTTCAACAATATTGTGAAATTAGTCAAATTGAAATAGTAACATTAGTAATATTGGAAGCTAAATCTCAGAGAGGTTAGGGAACTTGGCCAGCATCACACAGACAGTAACTGGCAGAGTCCACATTTGAAATCAGTTCTAATTGTTCCCAAAGCTCAAGCTTGGGCTGCTGTGCCAGGTGGCCTCCCGGAAGGATGGCTCATATGTTGAACATCAACATAAGGGTTTAGGGAGAGAATGGGAAGACAGGAGTGAGGAATGAGCCTGGAACAGATGTGAGAACAGCATTATCTGCCATTGCCGGTCACTTCCCTAGGAGGCCTGGAGACTGAGAATTGCTGAGGCTCCTTTCCCTCTGATACTCTGAGCCGGACCCTAACTGCCAGGGTCCTGGAGAAGAAAGACAAAAATCCAGCTTCCCAAGGCCCCAGAAGCTGGCCTCTTTCCCTCCTCCCCATTCTAGTTCCTTAGGGCTCAGATCACCTTTTCCTACCCTGAGCTGCAGAAAGCCTCTTAGCTAATGGTTTAGTGTGCCCCAGAGGGTGCCTAGAAAAAGATGGTGGACTTTCAGATGGGGGCCAGGGACGAGGGGGCTTTTCCTTACATCATAATGCCCAGGTGCTTTTGACCCCTTAATCTGCCAGCCTCTCAGGCGAAATCTGTGGTCATAAGTGTAAATGGACTGGCCAAAGGGTTGTGGGGAGCAGCAGCCAGACTGCTACAGCCTCTGTTGGCCTCTTCAGAGCATACATACTCTTCTTGGGACTTCTGCAGCCAGGAAATGTGGGGGCCCAGCACAGTGAAGGAGCTCAGCCATGAGGTGGGGGAACACACAGCCCTGGGTGCCCCTCAGAACTGGAGCCCCCAGGATGTTCATTGATTTCTTCACGGATTCCACAGTTTCTGAGAACTTACTTTAGGTGAGCCCTGTGTAGGCCAAATCACACAGAATCATGCCCTCGAGTTGCTTAGATCTCATGGGGGAGATAAAACGTGCAACACAAAAATACCAAAGCGCTGGGCATGGTGGCTCACGCCTGTGTACCCAGCACTTTGGGAGGTTGAGGCGGGTGGATCACCTGAGATCAGGAGTTCAAGACCAGCCTGACCAACATGGTGCAACCCCGTCTCTACTAAAAATACAAAATTAGCCAGGCATGGTGGTGCATGCTTGTAATCCCAGCTACTCAGGAGGCTGAGGCAGGAGAATCACTTGAATCCAGGAGGCAGAGGTTGCGTTGAGCTGAGATCGCGCCATTGCACTTCAGCCTGGGCAACAAGAGTGAAACTCCGTCTCAAAAAACAAAAAACAAAACAAACAACAACAACAACAAACAAACAAACAAAAAACCGAAAGCGTGGAATGTTATCCAAACCTCTTCTTGGCATTTATAAGTGTTTGAAGGGTTCAGAAAGACAGCAGGTAGGGGGAAGGGGATGCTTCCATAGCACTTACTATATACCAGTCACTGTTCTAAATGCTTTGCATACATCAACTCTCATAATCCTCACAACCACCCCATCATTCTACAGATGAAGGAACAGGCGTAGAGAGGTGAAGTGACTTTCCTCAGGGCCTGAAGCTGGTAAGTGGATTTCACCCAGGCTGTGTGGCTCAGAGTCTGTGCTCTTACCTAGGTTATTGTGCGGGGTTCCTGCCTTGCCCTCAGGTCTTATCACCTGATTGTTAAAACACAATGATAAAAAACAAGCAGTAATATTTTCACCTATGTTATGCTCAGTTGTTAAAAATCAGTATATCTGCAACATATTAATATGTGTCATTGTTAGATTATAAGCTACAAAGAATCTCATTCGGCTATACTCATTGAGTGTCTGCCAAGAGCCAGACACTGTTGTAGCTGCTTAGCATATTCTAGGTCAATTCACTTCTTGCAAAAGCCTTGGGAAATAGGTGGCAATTTCCCCCTGGGTTCCAAAGGAAGAAAATGAGAGACAGACCGCAAAGATATTTGCTACACCAGTAACTCCTGGAACTAAGCTTTGGACAGTTCTTTTAACACCAGTTTTAACTTTTACTGCTTTTAATTTTAAAGATGAATATTAATATGGTTAATCTTCAGTATATAGAACCACATACAGTGTAGCCTATACCTAGTATCTTTTTCATTTGTTTTTGCATGTGAAGTAAGCTTTATTTAATTTTTTTTTTTTTTAGCACTAGCATCTTAACTCCTCATATTAAAGAACATGGAATGTGGGCTTTGAGTTTGGCTCTGAGTTCAAGTTTTCTGGTTATCAGTATGAGGATGTAAACTTGGGCAAATCTCCTCAAATCTCAGTCTCTTCATCTATAAAATGGGGATTGTAATAACCAACTCCAAGAGATTATTGTGAGGATTACATTAAGTTTCATATAGAAAGAGCCCAGAATTGTGTATGATACCCTATAGACTCCCAGCAAACATAGCTATTCTTTATAGATAGCTACATAGCATGGGTCCAATAAATATGTCATGGAGTGATGGGTCTTACATAGTCCTCTAATACACATCTTCATTTCATCCCATCAGTATTGTTGGGAGAAAGATATTCTCATTTCAGAGATAGATATCCCACATCTAGTAGGATTTGAGATTCTGCGTATCTCCTCAATCTCAAATGCATATCTCATGACTCACCATTCCAGTGAGCTCGCTGCCTTCCCTCATCTGTTCAGTGGGGACAATGGCAATGCTAGTCTTACTGTCCATTGTGAGCCTGGGAGATTTGTGTGATGGGACAGTTGCCCAGAAGGATCACAAAACGTTAATGGTGACCATATAGTGCTTATGGTGCTGCCTCTCTGATGGTGAAGACAGATGAGGGACTCCAAGGCACATGTACCAAGGTACTATCCTAGAAATATCAATCCTATGAAGTGTTAAAAAAAAAAAAAAAAAAAAAAAAGGTTCTTAGCTAAATTTGTTGGCTATGGCCACTGGCTGTGGCCAGTCCTATCTCAGAAAGCCCCTATTTGGCAAATAAGTCCTGACTTAGAAAATTCCTAGGTCTGCAGCTTAGTTAGAAATTCAGTATCTGGAATCCGGCTGTTGCAGCCAGGTGTATGTGATTTGAGTGAAGGTTTTTTTGGTTAAGATATTGATGATGGCCCACTACCTCCCTGGGTTGAGAGGAGATAGGCACCTGAGAAAGGAGAGACTCCTGTTCCCCTCATCCTATCGGACCCCCATTTAGCATTAACTCTGTGATTCAGAGTGTATCTGTGTGAGGTTGGATTTACTTGTTGATCTTACCCGAGTCTTTGTCTAACCCGCTGCCTTCCATCCTACACTTGGTTTTAGCCATAAGGCCAAGAAGAAGTAATGCCTTCTAATCTTTATCTGAGATAAGTAGATGCTCTCCACCATCCTGAGCACTGTCAGGATTCTGTATCTGGTTGCCCTAAGCCATGTTGATCTTGACTTCCCACACCTTTCTTCTTGGAATATCACAGCGTTCACTAACATATTAGGGCTCTAAGAAATGTGCTTTAGTTAATCATGGGTCTCTTTATCCTACAACACCTGTTAATAGCCTACAGCCCATAGAACACACTTTGGGAAACCTTGTCCTAACGAAAGAGAACCGAGGTTCCATTGCCTAACAGAATGGAACCCAAATTTCACACACCCCTTAATGAGCCTCCACTTCTGAGTAATCAATAGAAGGCATTAAAGCTTACCATGTGCAGGGGTCTGTGGGAGAGCATGGAGAATGTGGGAGGCTACAAAGCTGTGCTGAGCCCCCAGGCCCGCTCTCGAGGAATCCACGGCATGATTGAGAGAGATAAAACGCCCACACATCAATGCTGAAGGAGGCCGAGTGTGGTTTAGTGCCAAGGATGGTGTAGGGAGGGCATCAACGTTGCTCTAGGAGAACTCACCCAGGGAGCAGGCCGGGGGAGAGAGAAGGAGTTGGAAGGTAAATTGATGATAGTCCTGGCACCATGGGTGTTCTTTCAAAGGAGAAGTTGGTCCCAACTTGAAACCAAAGAAAGCAATCTCAAGTGAGGCTGAGGACCTGGCCAGGTATGCCATCAGGTGGAGGCTTGGCAGGGCTCTGGCTGAGCAAGCAGCAGAGCGGTGGAGGAGCAGCTACCACCAAAGCCCTGCACAGCAGGAGCATCCATGAATACGATGTCTCGGCTGCTCCTGGGGATGGAGGAGGCTGTGGGAAGTGGGTCCCAAGACAGCAGTCCAGAGATGGGGGAGAACATGCTGGCCCCAGCTTTGGAGTCTGTGACTCTTAGGTTCATAAAGGGCAGAGTGGGTAGGGAGAAAGGGCATATACCAGTTGTCCATGAGACTTCTTTGCATGGTTCTGTAGACCAGAAAACAAAGAATAAAACAGTAAGGACGGCCGGGCGCGGTGGCTCAAGCCTGTAATCCCAGCACTTTGGGAGGCTGAGACGGGCGGATCACGAGGTCAGGAGATCGAGACCATCCTGGCTAACATGGGGAAACCCCGTCTCTACTAAAAAATACAAAAAACTAGCCGGGCGACGTGGCGGGCGCCTGTAGTCCCAGCTACTTGGGAGGCTGAGGCAGGAGAATGGCGTGAACCCGGGAGGCGGAGCTTGCAGTGAGCTGAGATCCGGCCACTGCACTCCAGCCTGGGTGGCAGAGGGAGACTCCGTCTCAAAAAAAAAAAAACAAAAAAAAAACAGTAAGGACAATGAAACTGAAGTCTGAGCTCAGCTTCATCCAATAACTATATACGGAGCACCTACTCTGTGAAAGAGACTGCACCAGCCCCACCTGGGTCTCTGCCCTTCTGAGAGTAGAGGGCTAGGGGTGGAGGCCACACATGGGAAACAACAGCTTTTAATACCAATTTGTAAAAAGTGCTTGGCAAACTCCACCAACTGTAGGTCCTGCATTCATTCTCTCATCTGGCTTTGGGCAAGAGAAAGCCTCCTGGGCTACTGACCAGGTGGACTTCATTCCATTTAGCCAAACTGATATGAATGAGCCCAACATGTGCTGGTTGCTAGGCGTGGGTTCAGGGACAGATAAGGAAATTAAAATTGTAAGACCTCACTTAGGTGCTGTGATAAAACCAAAAAGATCCTAGAAGTGTTTGATGGGCCCTTTTTGGTTCTGTCAAAGCACCTATGCCTGGCGTTAGGGAGACAAGGGCTATGCCACAGAGGTAGTATGCCCGAGCAGATCAGAAAGGCAATGTAGACTAAGGGCGCTGCCTGGGGAGAACAGAAATGGGCAGACTCAGAGGTAGCTCACAGGGAACTGTGAATAATCTTGGCCAAGTCCAGAGGACTAGGCCTTCCATAGGACCATCACAGCTCAGTGTGGAGTAGAGGGGAAAAGGTGAGTAACCCAGCCTGGTTAGAGTGTGGGCTGGAGAAGAGGAACAAGCATGACAGATCTTCCAAGGCATGCTAAGGAGTCTGGCCTCTACTGGGGAGCCACTGAACATCTATTGGTGGATGTTGCACGGGGCAGGATACCATTAGCTTTGCCCTTTAGAAAGAGCTTTCTGGGCTGGGTGCAGTTGCTTATGCTTGTAATTCCAGCACTTTGAAAGACTAAGGCAAGAGGAGTGCTTGAGCCCAGGAGTTCTAGACCAACCTGGGCAACATAGTGAGACCCCATCTCTATAAAAAATACAAAAATTTTCTGGGTGCAGTGGCACGCACCTGTAGTCCCATCTACTCAGTAGGCTGAGGCGGGAGGATCTCTTGAGCCTGAGTTTGAGGCTGCAGCAGTGAGCCGTGATTGTGCCTCTGCACTCCAGCCTGGATATGAGACTCTGTTTCAAAAAAAAAGAAAAAGAAAAGAAAGAAAGAAAAAGAAAAGCTCTTTCTGGTGACTCAGCTGGTGCGGCCAGAGGCAGAGGACTCCAGTGAAGCTTAAACTGGGACCTGAGGGTGGCTACAGTTCTGGTGTATGGAGAGAGTGGGTCAGCCTTCAAGGCTGGGAGAAAACCGTGGCCTTAAGGAAATGTTGACTCCAGGGATGGAAGTAAAAAGAAGGCTAGACCCCACTTGGCCCCTGGTCCATGGCCCCTGTGGCCACGCTGTGCTCCATCTCTTTCCTATCAACTCCCTTTCACCACTTTCAAATACTGTTTTGGGACCAGCCAACCTTGTACCCTGTAGAGAGGATAAAAACCAGCTGTCCCCCAAAGGGGAGGGAGGATAACAGAGGAGAGAAAGAACTATGAGTCAACAGAGGAGGGGAAGGATTCAGTGTAGGTTCTGCCCCTCTAGCTTGGTGCCTGGGCCAAGAGGTGGGCAGGGGGAAGTCTCAAGGGTAAAGCAAGCTCCAGGGACTCAGATATTGGCTTTGAAGCACTGGCAAGGCAGCTCTGGGCCTAAAGGTCTCTCAGGGACCAGAAATGGACAGTCATGTCTGTTGATAACGTTCTCCTTCAATATTTTGAAGTGACAAGAGGATGCAAGATGATGACAATAGGCTTCGAAGCAGAGCTGATTCAGCTGATGTGGGAACCACATGTTAACATATCAGAGATGACATGTTAGATTCAAAATGAAGCAGGGGTTCCAGGACACCAGAATTAAAGCATTTATAGTATAGGTAGTCTGGTTACGGAGCAAGTGAGTGGCATTAGACAGTCTAGGCATGTACTAGGTGAATGGCAGATGAAGTTGTATTTCCCATCCTTGTGCTATGACACTTTTCCCCGAGCATCTTGCAGAGTGCTACCACATCAGCCAGACCTCAGTGCCTCAGGTCCTCCTACTGATGGCGGGGCAGTGACCAAAGCCCTATGCCTGGAAACCAAGGGCAGAGAACACAAGGCCTAAGCCCCTTTTGGAGCTGCAGAACTAGGACCATGAAGATTCAGTGATGCTTCCTGGCTGCCTAGCACTCTGTCCAATCTCTCTTCCCTACATTGTGCTGCTCAGTCTCAGAGACCCACAGGGATAAATGAGAATCTCAGAGTCCAAAATCTGCCCAAGCCCAAGGGTAGAACTACATAGGCATCCACCAGGGTTCATCCACAGGGCAAAGCTGGGATGGAGCTGAGGGCCCAGGAGTGGTAACAGGTAGAGAATAAGGATGTTCGGCTGAAATGACTATCAACTACTCTACTTCTACTAGGCTGAAACTATGCCTCTGCTGTCTAGTACAGTAGCCACTAGCCACATGTGTCTGATTGGATTTAAACTGGTTAAAATTGAATGCAATTACAAATTCAGTTCCTAAGTCACACTAACCACACTTCAAGTGCTCAGTCGCCACATGTGGCTAGTGGTGACCTTATTGGATAGCACAGGTGGAGAACGTTACCTTACTGGATAGCATAGGTGGAGAACATTTCCATCACTGCAGAGGTTCTGTTGGATAGGTCTGTGGCACTCCAAAGTAACTTCCTCCTTTCTTTCTCTGGTCCCCTCCTCCTCAGATGCCTGGGGCTCCCTGCTCCATTATGGCCAGACCTTTGCAGGCAGTGATATTCCTTGCCTGTTGACCTCTCGGTTAGTTCCTCCTCCTAGACCTTGGCTTCCTGGCCCCCTTCCACAAAAGTGGAGCACAGGAGAATTGCACACGGGACACTGCAGTGTGGAGTGTATGTTCTGGGCTCCTGCCTTTTTTCCTCCCCTGGTGACTTGGACTGGACCTAAGGTTGCCTGAACCCACCTCATCTGAGCCCAGAGCTGGCCCTAGGTTACCAGGCCTCTCTTCAGAGGGTCCTCTAGACCTTGAGAGCGCCCTTCCCCTTGACCAAGAGCTTCTCAGTTCTTTGAGCCTCCAAGTCAAATACTCCTAGCACATCTTCCCTGCAGGACACCATGCTCCTAAGGTGACGAGATGGGTGCCTACTAATGCTACCCCATGGTAGCATTGGGATATTGTCCAAGCTCCTGTGTCTTTTCCATCTGTTCCATTCTCAGGTGCTTTTTCCCAATCCTCTATCACCAAATGTCCTCTGTGCTTTTAGGCATGTGACAGAGATTGCTGATTGATCACCAAATCCATCTCACCTTCTCTGGCATTTGGTTAGGCTTCATTTCCCAGGTTGCCTTGCAGCTTAGCTGTGTTCTTGGGAATGAGTTTTGGTCAGTGGAATGTGAGGTGATGTGTGCCACTTTCAGACCTGACGATAAAAACATCCCAGTGTGGTCTCAATGTTCTTTCTGCATCCGCTGGACACCAAATCCCAGGGCAGCCTTGGTTAGAGATGGCGAAACCATGGTCACCCAAGTCCCTGAATAACTGAGTAGAGCACAAGCCCCTGCTACCAACCCGGACCTGCCCTGGAGTGAAAGGGGCCAGGAGACATGGCGCATTCACACGTATACATGTATGTGCACAGGCTATCATCACATCTGGCTGGGGGTGCTCCTCTGGGCTCCTGGCCTGGTACCATTTCTAGTTAACAGGCAGGGCATGTCTGCCTCAAGGATCTGTGGATGAGGGGCCTTCTGCTTCCCCGGACACTTTCCTGTCCATGTCGCCTTTCAAGTTAGTCTGTAAATTGCTTTGGACAATCTTGCTCAGATCCTGAGGCCAGAAAGAACATTTCTTTTCCTGCAGGCTGATGACTTGGCTCTTGCCACTTGGCAAGCTTCTTCCTCTCACTGTGGAGAAAGGGGCCAAGTGATGGTCAGAGGAGGGACCAAGGACTCTACCTGAGACCAGATCTGATTCTAAGCAGTCAAAGGAGGCCCCTAACCTTGGCCTTCCCTGCCTACCTCTTGCAGATAGAGCCTCTGTGTCAGCAAATTTTGATTCAAGTTTCAGAGACTAGATTTGATGCACAGAAAGACCCTGCTTGCTTTACCAAAGAGGCACAGGACAGAAGGCCTCCCTCAGGCTGTCTCTGGCAACTTCCCGCTGTCCTGCCCTAGGGATGAGACTGTGTCCATGGGTCTGGGGGGCCTTCCCCTTCCCCTACTCTGTGATGCCTGCTGGGTGGGGTCGTCGGTGAGGCGCATGCTCCAGCTAGTCTAAACTGCGTTAGAAGTAGTTTCTTAAACTACTTCTTAGTCAAGTGCTCATCAAGCCACAAATGAACAGCTGCCTCCTGCCTTGAGCCTGATGCCTGGATTATTCATCCTTTTTGGCTTTCAGATCCTCTTTCTGGATGCAGACAGATACTGCTCCTTCCACAGCCACCTTAGTTTGTAATGTCATCCTCCCAGTCACCCCCTCCCCACTCCTGGCCCTTTTCTCTTTATGGTTTGGTGCATCTACCTCTTCTCCAGTCCCCTCCTTTCATCCTGGATAGAGTCTCTGGGGCATGGCTCCAGGCTTCTCTTGCTTCTAATCAATTCCTTTCCCCCTTATCCCAGCAGCCTCACATTCATTTTGTTGGCTCCTGTCCATTTTACTGAGCTTTCCTTAAAATATCTCCTTCCTTTTTATCTATCTCTGTTCCATCCCCTTGGAGGTGTGGTCTTTAGTAGTCCCTTGTTTCTCGTGTCTCCTGGGGCTCTTTCCTTCCTCATTACGACCATCTACCTTGTCCAGGTACCATCCTGCAGCTACTAGAATACATATCACTGATGGAGTGTGGAATATGTGCCAGGCACTATGTAAATGTTTTTTCATTTCATTTCCTCACAATAACCCCTTGGCAGCAAATACTATCATCCCCTTTTAGAGTGAGGAAACTGAGGGAGAACCACAGAGGTTGAGTAATTTGCCCAGAGCCAGACAGTCCTTGGGAGGAGGAATTCCAATCCAGCTCTCTCACGTCCCCTGCTCACCCTGCCTCACACACAGCTCAAGTCAGCAGATATTTATGAAAAGCCTACTGCATACAAAGCGTTGTGGGTAATAGTTATGTGGGGGGGAAACACAAAGAACACAAGATTCTGTCTATGCCCTCAAAGAGCATCGCCTAGTGTAGGAGACATGCATATGAATGTATAACACTACATGGAAAGCCTAAGGGTTAAACATAAGCACAGTTTCTGAGTGCTTAGGAGAGGGAATGGCCTAGCATGAGAGATGGGAATCTCCCTCAGGAGGCTCTTGCTTCCTTGAATCAAAAACCTAAACATGGAACGAGAGTGTATTTCAGGCAGGGATGCTCCAGTCACGACAGGAATGCAGGATTTGTTGCAGAGCATCTTAGATGTTCAGTACTTGAGCTCTGCATCAGATTCCTGATCACGTTGCCCTTGGACAGGGAATCTAACATCTTGAGGTATCAGTTTTTTAATCTGCAAATTGGAGGATGCATACTACCTGTGTCATAGGAGTGCTGGATTAATTGAGATAGCACATTTTGAGTAAAGAATTGAGCATCATAACTGGTATGTTTTAAGTGCTCAGTGATTATCATTCCCATAACCTTTCTTCTTGCCACAAAGTTTCCCACTCCTATGCAGTGAAAAAGGGCATTTATTGAATATCTTCTTAGAGTGAGGTGGCTTCACATGGGTTAATTCATTCAATTCTCAGAACAAAGCTGTAAGTTTTGTTTGGTGTAGCTGGTTGTCATCATTTTAACAAATGAGGGAACCCAGGCCCGGAGGGCTCAGCAATTTGCTCAAGGTCATCTGGTTAAGAGAGCCTTCATCAGGACTCCAGTGGCTCTGCCTGGCTCTGCAAGGCCATGTATTTTCCCTCTGCATGAGTCACCAAAAAGTCCTGGAGTGGAGTCACCAAGCGGAAGTGGAGGCATCAAGATCCAGGGGGACCTCAGAGTATATCAGGCCCCAAGATGTGGGTCTGTGGAAGGAGAGAGCCTAGTGGACTACTTTAAGGCAATGCTGGGCATTCTCCTGGTGACCCTGTGAATACTGAGCTATTTTCCTGCTCACAGTAGGGACAGGCAACCAGAGCATCTGGTTTTCCCTGAAAATGTCTACATTTCCACCATAATCTGCCCAGTCTGCATGTGGAAAAGGTAGCAGGACGTTGTCTATCCTTGCTACAAGGTAATAAGAGGACACTGGGAGTTGGCATCTTGCTGTAATAGACACAGGATTCGAAGATAAATAGACATGGATTCCAATCTCAGCCCCAAGCCTTGGAAGCCGGGTGACCCTGCATGAGGCACTTCTGACTGGCCCTTGCTTTTCTGTCTCTAAACACGGATGATTATAATCACACCAGTCTCCACTGACTCCAGACAGTGGTCAGTAGATCCAATGAGTCAACGCATGGGAGTACACTTTACAGAGTCAGTTATAACCGGGCATTAGTTGTCAAATGAATGAATCGGGTATTTGGGAGAGTTCACTGCTGAGGAAGGAAATCCAACCAATCCCCTGCCTGAGAGCCGAAAGCAGCCAGCTCCAAGATACCTCCTGGGGGGGCTTGCAGCCCTCTGGCACTGAGTTCTTTCTTCTCCAACTGCCTAGCCCCAACATGTTCATAGTCCACACCACATCCATTTCTCACGGTTCAGAAAGTCTTCCACGCCAGCCCATCTGAATCCTTTAATGACACCCCCACAGCTGTTACCCAGCACCACACACAGAGCAGACGCTGAATCACTGCTTACTGACTGAATCAGTAATGGGGTACCTGCTCCTGCCCTGCTTGCTTTCCTTTGCAGAGCCTCCTTGTATCAATACTTTTCCCCTCACATGGAATCCATCCTCACACAGGTCTTTCAGCAGGAAACTTCCCCTGGGCCCCGGCCAGTGTTTCTTTTCAGAGCTTCATCATTTCCCAGGTGGCTGAGGTTGTAGATTTCAAAGCAAGGCCACAGAACGTAAGCTCCAGGCTGGTTTTCACTGCTTCTGCCAGCCCTGCTGCTTACCCTCACACGTCCCTGAAAAGCTTTGGCTGGGACCAGATGCCAATAGGCTAAGGTCCCTGTTGCCTGGCCCTCCACAGCATCCAAACCAGCAAACCAGGGGCTTCCCTAGGGCTGAGTGACCTTCTCTGGGAAGTGGGCCAGAGCTCAGCAAAGTGCTGCCTCTTCAGCCACTGTGACTGTGTGAGGCCTGGGCTGAATCCCAAAGAACGAGGGCCCAGCTCTGCGGCCAAGAATCTCAGTAGGGGCAGGGCTACAGGACCTCCATGGTCAGCAAGCTCAACCTTGTCATTGTCCAGAGGAGGATCCTAAGGCCCAAAGAGGCTTGGCAATGTGGATGAGGTAGCAATCTGAGAGCAGAGATATGCTAGGCCATGTCTCCCAGTCCGGGGCTATTCGCACCACCCAACAGCTCCTAGTGCCTGGACTAGAAGATTCCAAAGCCCAGCTTCCAATTCTTTCCTTTTGAGTTGCTCTTTGGCTTTCCCAGGGAAGAAGATGGCTGCTTAATTTATTCATCCTTCCAATTTCAGACTAAGAGGGACTGGAAAGAACAGGGGCTATAAGGTAAATACTATTATTCTCCCTATTTTATAGATGGGGACACTGAGACTTGGAGATATCAAGTATCTTGCCTAAGGTCCCACAGGTAGTACATGGTGGTGCTGGAACTGCAATGGAGGTGACTGGCTGTATCGCATTATGCTGCCAACACTACACACCTGGCGAATTACCCCTCAACCTGAGAAGCACTTGCTGCTCCTTGGAGCCCTAAAGGTTAGGCTGGAGTGAGAAAAAGTCTGTCTCCCACCTAAGGTTGGGTAACACAAGCAGTGGCTAGAGTTTAGTAGAGAGGATGTAGGCAAAGAGAAATTCCCAAGGCAGAGAGACTCCAAGATTTGAGCAGCTCACCCACCATAGGGTTCCAGCCACTTTCTCCAGATGGTCACAGATGAGGATTCTAGCAGCAACTGCAAATGACAGGAACTTTCCTTCTCCTGGTTCCACTGTTCTCTGAGCCTCAGTTCTATTTATTTTTTAATCAGTAAAACTGGGAACTCAAATTACTTGTCCAAGATTCCTTCCTCATCAATAGCCAACAAGTATCGAGCAAGGTGCGGAGCCTTTACACAGCAGCATCAGTATCCCCCATCCCTCCTGGAGAGGAATGGGCAACAAAGTCCTCGCTCTAAGGTCTTAGATTAGTTGAGAAAACACATTTTGAAGAGTGCATAAACTGGCCCTTGATTGCAGGTTCAAGTTTCCTTTCTAACCGTCACAGTCCATAAGGGAAATGGGAGTTTGGGGAATGGCTCCTTCCCATTCCATCCTCCAGTTTCCTCCCATTCCAGGCCTGTTTCACCTCCTTGATTTCTTAACCCTCAAAGACTTCAAGAGGCCACGCGAGACTTCACACACTTCGCATCTTTCAGCAACAGGACTCTATGGGGTCCAGAGAAGCCTGGGGAGAGGTGGCCCACGTGCTTTACCTAGAACAGCATTCCTTCAGGTTGAGTTCACCCTGCCCAGACTGACAGCACAGTGGGCATCCGCTCCTCACTTCCATTCTCAAAAAAACATCTGCTTCAACTGTTATCCCAGGTACACAGTCCCCCGACCAGGATGGGAGAGAGCTGGGAAGGAGAAAGAATCGTAATCTGCATGCTTGCTTCATTCTTCCACTTAATACTCACAGTAGCGCCACCAGTTTAGAGAAAAGGAAATCAAGTCTGAAAATGACTTACCCAAGGTCCTATGACATATAGATGGAAAACCAGGACACAAAGGCAAATCTGACTCCAAACCTGCCTCCTAATCACTCAGATATCAGATTTGGCATTCACCCATTCATATCCAGCGTTTCATATCCAGCGAGTTAGCCTTTTACGCACCTCCAAATGGGGGTTTCAGCCCAGCCTAAGGAAAGCCTCAAACTCCTTAAGTGAAGTCCAGGAATTCTCTGAAGCAAACGGCCCCACCCGTCCACTGTGGTAGGCCCGGCCTCCCATGGCTCCTCTGTAACGCGTAGACTGGGCTGTCCCTGCTACATGAAACACTTTGCTGGGAAGAGATCCCTCCAGCCTTCTCCCTGAGCCATCGCGTATTATCAGCCTCAGCCTTCCTTCCTTCCCCATGCAGGAGGGAGCGAATTTGCCAGTCCAGAGGTCTGAGGTCTCAGCCTTGCCAGGTGACATCTGGGGCCTCATAGCCCTTGCTGGAGAGGCTGTTGCCGGAGAGGCCCAACACGCCCACACCCCTCGGAATGTTTGCAGCTTGGCAGGACTGAGTGACCCAGTTTCCCCGGCGGGGAAGCTCACTTGGCTAGTGGGCTCTGCAGGGTTTGGCATCTGCACGTCTCTCCTGCCCTCTGCTGGTCACCAGGCAGGAGGCTTGCCAGGGCAGGCAATCCCACGCTGCGTTCGCTGCTGGAATTGGCTCTCAAGCCTGTAAATATTTGCTGAATTAACTGAATGAATGAGTGTATTGTGTATAGTTCTAGGCTTTAGGGCCTAAAGTGGCTGAAGAGACAGGAGCTACTCTGGGAAAAGAGTGAATTCTGCTGAGCTGGGCCTGTGTTCCCAGCAGGCCTCCACCTATACTTTCCTCCTGCCTCCCTGTATAACCAGCCCTCCCCTCCCTCCCAGGCCCTCCCCTCCCTCCCAGGCCCTCCCCTCCCTCACAGCGTGCTGCCATCCTAGGATGAATGAGATCTTCCCAGGTCCAGGTCAACTAGTTTCATCACCACCTGACTCATTACATTTCCTCTACCACATTCCCATGGAGTGGTCTCAAATCTCTGTCTGAATGCCTCCAATGGCAGGCACTCACTATCAAGCAGCCCTTTCCACTTTCTGAGGGCTGTAAGCAAAAGAATGCTCTTCTTTCTTCAGACCAAATCAGCCCTGACACTTCCACTTAGAGACCCAGTTCTTACCTGTTGGTCACTCAGAAGTCTGACCAGGCCACCCTATGACAGCCTTTCAACTCCTCGAAGACAGCAGTCATATTCCTGAGACTTCTCTTCTCTCCCTGCAAACACGCTGGGCTCTCTGCTTCCTGCAATTTATCTTAGTAAGTCTGGAAGACTCGGACAATGACTCTCCAGTGGTGGAATTCTAAAAGATGAAGGGATTTTCAGTCTGAAGACCTTCTGCACTTGATCTTAGCCAAAAGGCTGAGAAGCGAGTCTGAAGACCTTCTGAAAGGCAACTTTCTGTCTACTCTAGGAGAAGTCCTAAATCGCAAAATGGGATAATTCTTTCGTCACAGCTTGCAAATTTACAAAGCTCTTTCATAGGCCACCATCTCAGTGAGGTAAAGTATTTTCATCCCAATTTTAGGGATGAAAACAGCAAGGCCTCACAGAGAAAAAATGCTTTACCGGTGATCATGCAGGAAACAAAAGCTAAATGGTACTCAGACTCAATCTTCTGATTCCAAGCCCACCATCCTTTCTACATATGCCTTGTTGCTTCTGCCTTTTGAGAACGTAAAAAGGAAAAAAAAAAAAAAAGGCAGATAACAAGTCTTGAGCACTTACTATATGCCAGACATTGTTCTAAGGGGCTTAATATCTATTAACTTCATGTTCAAAATACCTTGTAAGGTATATACACTTATTATCATTCTAGTTTTATTTTCCAGGGTTAGTGAATTCAAAATCCAGGACACTAACCAGTGCGATTCAGCTCCAGAACTGACACTTAGCCACGTCACCGTGGCTCTCCATGCTTGCCTAAGTTTATACGTACATCCATCTTTGTTTCTCTCCTTGCCTGTCATTTATCTGACCAATGATACTGTGGAGAAAGTTAAAGAAGAGTTCCCCAGCGGTGGGAGTGGGGAGACTTTCCTTCCTTCCAAGGCAGTGAACCAGAGGCAGTGAATCCTGGCTCTGCCACTGTTCAGCAAGTGACCTTGGGCCAAGTTATTCAACCTCCCTCCACTCCTCGGTTTCATCATCTGTAAAATGGAGGTGCCACCAGCACCAACTTCATTGGCTTTCTGTGAGTTATGAGTTAATGTTTTTGTAAAGTGGTTAGAGAAGTCTATTTCTATTACTAAATTTGGGCCTTTGGCTGTTTGAGGTGACTGGGGCAAAGTCTAGAGGGTGGGTGAAACCAGGCACCATCCTGGGGGAACACAGAAGGAAAGAGCCCTGGATGGGCTGGGGGAGGTTGGGTGGAGAGAGAAACTGATGGAGAATCAGGATGACTTTTGGTGGGATCTGACCCTTTCAAGGAGTCACAGTTTCTCTGAGTTAAAAGTATCTTTCTAGGGCATCTAATCCAGTCAAGCAGTGGAGCAGACACAAGTATCTAGTCTCAGCCAGAGGCCTTGGAAGATGAAGAATTCCATTTCCTAAGACTGGGGGCACACTGCATTAAAATAAATGATACTTGGCAGGCTGGAGTTGAGGGAGGTTCTCTCTGGCCTCTTGAAGAAACTAGACAGCAGGGATATAGGGTCCAGATGTCTTTACACCTGGCCTCAATTTGGTCTCATATTCTGTTCTCAGGAACAATACAAATTTGTAGCAGAACTGTATGAGTTGCAAGCTGATGGCACACTGATAATAATAGCTAACACTTATGAGGGATTGCCATGCACTAGATGCAATTCTGAATGCTCACTTGTGTTAACTCATTTACTTTTTACATCATTGCTTTAATGGTATTAGCCCCACTTTACCCAGGAGGAAATGGATGCACTCGGAAGTTCAAACACTTGATCATCCTCATGCAGCAAGTTATGAACCAAATCACAGGATGAGAACCAGACCCTCTGACTCCAGGAGCAGTATTCCTAACTGTTATAAAAAGTCAGCCATAGGTGGATCACTTGAGGTCAGGAGTTCAAGACCACCCTGGCCAACATGGTGAAACCCTGTCTCTACTAAAAATACAAAAATTAGCCAGGTGTGGTGGTGGGCGCCTATAATCCCAGCTACTCAAGAGGTTGAGGCACGAGAATTGCTTGAACCCAGGGGGCGGAGGTTGCAGTGAGCTGAGATCGCACCACTACACTCCAGCCTGGGTGACAGCGAGACTCAAAAAAAAAAAAAAAAAAAAAAAAAAGCCAGCCATTACCCTCATTTCAGAAATTATTGAAATTGTGTATTAAAGAATATTCATTTTGAAAATGTAACCAAATCTTTAAAGGCTTCAGAGAAGCAGATTTCTCTTGTAGCTTGTGGCAGCATTTTCTCAGAACTGGACAGGGCCACCAGTAGCATCCTTCATTCCTCCAGCACATATCTGGGTGCTTGTTCCATGCAGGCATGCTTTTAGGTTCTGGGGATGCTGCACACAGTGACACACACTCCGTCACTGCCCTGATGGGATTTTACCACCTGGTGAGGCAGAGAGATACTGGTCAAATAGTCACACCAACATATAATCCACAACTACAATAAATGCTATGAAGGAAAAGTCTAGAATGCTGTAAGAGTGCATTATGGGTAGCAAGAACTGCCCCAGACTGGGGTGCAGGGTTGGGGAGGGATGTGTCAGGAAAAACTTTGCCTCTAGGTTTTTATGTAAAAGAATGTCTTTGGGCTGGGTGCAGTGGCTCACGCCTATAATCCCAGTGCTTTGGGAGGCTGAGGTGGGAGGATTGCTTGAACCCAGGAGATTAAGACCAGCCTGGGCAACATAGTGAGACCCTGTCTCTTAAAAAAAAAAGAAAAGAAAATTAATTAGCCAGATGTGGTGGCACATGCCTATAGTCCCAGCTACTTGGGAGGCTGAGGTGGGAAGATCACTTGAACCCAGGAGGTTGAGGCTGCAATGAGCTAGGATCAGCCACTGCACTCCAGCCTAGGTGACAGAGTGAGACCCTATCCCTTTAAAAAATGTATTTTCTGGCGTAAACCCAGGAGGCGGAGCTTGCAGTGAGCTGAGATCTGGCCACTGCACTCCAGCCTGGGCGACAGAGCGAGACTCCGTCTCAAAAAAAAAAAAAAAATGTATTGTCTCCTAAGGTTATTTCTGAGTTACATGGACTCAAGTTTCACTTAGAGTTTCAATACTTAGACACAGGAAAGCTTCACCAAAAAACTTCTGAGACTGCATAGTCCTGGGGTAAAGAGGGTCAAAAATGCTTCTGGGGTGTCCATAGTGAGCTGGCATGAAGGAATCTTCATTGATCCCAGGAACTTACAGTGCTCTGGCTCTTCTTTCTAAAAACAACAATCCCTACAGATTCACAGCATGCCCCACCCAGCCTTTAGTAGCAAAGTGATGTTAGGAGCCATGGCTCTGGAGCCAGATGGACACATGTAGTAAATTCCTTAATTTCTAGAGTCTTCAGTTTCTACTCTGTAAAATGGGTTGATAATAATATCTACTTCCAGGGTTAATGTGAGATGTAAAGGAGATAAGACATAGGAAATACCTGAGGTTTATGTGGATCGCAGCAAGTGTTCAATCAATGTTAGCTAGTATAGCCTCCAACTCTAACTACAAACGGGCAGGACCGTGAGATGAACCTGTATTTATCTCAAGATATAACAAGGAATTTCATTTCTTTCTAAGCAAACCACTGCTTATTTCCACACAATTGTTTCCTTCTTTTCTTCCTTCCTTTCCTATTTACCTGCCAGTTTACGTTATCTAATTCTATAAACCTTCATGGGAAAAGATCACATGACAAAAAATTGCTTGGTATTTCCTATGTGAAAAGACAAAAGAGAATCAATATGGAAATTGAATTCTGTTCAGCATTCCCAATGGTTATTTATAAAATTTACCCAGAGGGAGAGAAAGAATTCTAAATATAAAAATCACATAGAAATTTCCATTTAGGGATCTCCAAAGTCCTTTTGATGTATTATTATGACTGCAGAGGCTATTGTTAAATTTCAGATGCTGTGGTAACGCTGTGGGGGTGGCAAGAAAACCTGCAGGTGGATTTCACCCACAACATCTCCGGGGTCCAGAGGAAGACAGGGTCTTCATGAGTGGCTTTCAGAGCGCAGCCACACTCTAAGAAACTACCTTGATGGTGGCTCCTGGCAGTGCACTTCAGAAATGCTTTTCTCTCTCCCCAATTTGGAAATGAATCTATAAAGAAAAATATGACCCCACGGGGGATTCCTGCCTAGGTGTGTCCTGTGTGTGGGTGAAAGCTGCATCCAGATTCCTGACCCTCTGAGGGCAGGAAAGCAGCTCCTGCTCCCCGAGTCTCTAAGAGAATACTCTATCACTTATCTCCCTCCCTCGACAATGGCTGGAATGCTGCCTCTCCAGGCAAAAGTAATTGCTAACCATAATTATACTCGACATTTAGACAACACTTTATAGCCGCTCATTAGTTAAATGCACACAGCACCCCGTGAGAACAAGAAGGATCCCAGCTCTACTTCCTGAAGGGAAAAGGCCGGGTGGGGAGTAGGACCTCAGGTGCAGCTCGAATCAGAGAGGCACTGTTTCCAGGCACTACTCCCACTCCCTGCCCAGCACAGCAAGCTCTGGGCAGCTATTAGTAACAAGGATGTTAGTTTTCTTCTCCCTCAGAAAGACAATGAGGTGAAGGTCCCCTAAAACATTTCTTCTGCTACAGTAATGGTAATACAAACATTACGGTCAGCAATCTCTGCATCAATCCAAAGCCCTGGTAAACTGATTACGAAGCACCTTTTGAGCTCTGACTATACATATATCTGTACTTCACCTGTGCTGAACATCGTGGGGAAAAGGCCGGCCTCCATTCCTTCCCTCGAGCTCATAACCTAGCTGCACTGGAGTGGGGCAAAATAGCGGCCATGAAATAATCAGAGGGTAAGTCAACATGGAGAGAATGATGTGGAACAAAGTTTGCTGAAGACTGAATGAAGGAAGGACTTGTTGCTCCAGCTCCTGGGAGTGCCATGAGTGGACAGCCAGCAGCTGTCAGCCACTTGGGGATTTCCTCAACTGCAGAGAGCTGCCTTGCCCAAGTTCATGCTCCTTTCCATGGTGGCCCATCCAATGACTGGACAATGCAGAAACATAAAGGCTCATCCGTCTTAGCCCATTGTGGGACAACTCTGAAGGAACATTGTAACTCCAGAGCTCCCCACTGAGTCAGCTGAGGCTGTGTTGGGCCAATATTGCAGCTCCACTTTTTCTCCTTCCCAATCCTAGTTCCTTCTCTTCCCTGTCACAGGTGTCCATCTCAAAATAACTCCTTAAGAAAAACCATGCATGCTAAGCTGTGCCTCAGAGTTCACTTCCTAGGGAACCCAATATTAGAAATTTAGGTAAATGGACTTCAGTTAGGGGCCTACTCCAGAATTAGGGAAGTGGGATGTGGAACCAACATAAAGGAAGAAGAAAAAATAGGACCTTGTAGCAGATTATTTTCAGAGAGAGAAAAGTCAAACATAAAAGGTTTTAGTCAGCCTACGCAACATGGAGAAACCCTGTCTCTACAAAATATACAAAAATTAGATGGGCATGGTGGCGTGCACCTGTGATCCCAGCTAGTTGGAGGGCTGAGGTGGGAGGATGGCTTGAGCCCAGGAGGCAGAGGTCACAGTGAGCCGAGATGGCACCATTGCACTCCAGCCTGGGTGACAGCAAGGTGCTGTTTCAAAGAAAAAAAAAAAAAGAGAAAGAAAAATGTTTTAGTCTATGTTTTTTAAAAAAGTTATCATATTACAATAATAATAATAATAATAATAATGGGATGGAGGTTTGTTGTGATAAATTCTCCTTTAGACTTGAGTTGACAACAAAACTTCCAAGTGGAGAGATCTTGGGGGCAATTGTGTATATAAAATAAGTCAATTTGGGAGCTATATCAGATTGTTTTTTCCAAAGATGGCCACAACACGTGTTCCCATCCCATGTGTTCTTCTATATTGTCAACTGGCCATTGCCCTCATCAAGAAGTGGAGTCTAATTCCTCCTACCCTCCTTGACTCTGGACCACTTGATACTGCTTTGACTAATTGAGTACAGTAGAGGAGATGTTGTGTGACTTCTGAAGCTAGATCAGAAAAGGCCATGCAACTTCTGCCTGGTTCTCTTGAAATGAAGCCATATGCCACGTAAGAAGCCTGACTACCCCCAGACTACCCTGCTGGAGAGGCTGTGTACAGCAGATGACAGCTGGCATCAACTGCCAACCATGCATCTTTATTTATCTTAGCACAGACAAGATAAATAAAGCCCCAACCAACATCTGACTACAACTAAGAGGGAGACCTCAAGTGTGAATCACCCAGCAGAGCCCTTCCCAGATTTCTGACCCACAATTGTTTTAAGCTACTAAGCACTGGAGTAATTTGTTATGTAGCAATAGTAAGGCGGAAAGGGTCATTAGCAGAGAAAAGAATAGAACCTCATCATTCTGTCCTGCACAATACCTTCCTGTCTTCCAGTCTTGCTCCACCCTACCCTGCCCTGATTCACCTATCCTACCCTATCACTATCTACCTTCCACATAGTCACCAGGGATCCTTCTTAAGTATGTCCCAGCTAATCTGATCAAATCACTTTTTTTGAAAACCTTCCATGTCCCTAATGGCCTATAAAAGTCCTCAGATTTCAGTGTGCATTCAAAACCATCTATATGATACACAGTATGTATCAGTAACCATCTGTGTGATGGCTAATTTTTGTGTCAACTTGACTGAGCCACAGGGTGTCCAGACATTTGGTCAAATATTATTCTGAGTATGTCTGTGAGGGTGTTTCTGGGTAAGACTAACATTTGGCTGGGCGCAGTGACTCACACTTGTAATCCCAGCACTTTGGGAGGCTGAGGCAGGCAGATCACTTGAGCCCAAGAGTTCAAAACCAGCCTGGCCAACATGGTGAAATCTCGTCTCTACAAAAAATACAAAAATTAACCGGGTGGGCATGGTGGCAGGCGCCTGTAATCCCAGTTACTCAAGAGGCTAAGGCACAAGAATTGCTTGGACCTGGGAGGTGGAGGTTGCAGTTAGCTGAGATCGTACCACTGAACTTCAGCCTGGGTGACAGAGTGAAGCTCTGTCTCAAAACAAACACACAAACACCTAACATTTGATCTAGTAGACTGAGTAAAGCAGACTGTCTTCCCTAATGTGGGTAAACCTCATCTAATCAATTGAAGACCCAAATAGAACAAAAGGGCTGAGTAAAAGGAAACTCCTTCTGCCTGACTACTTGAGCTGCACACGGGTCTTTTCCTGCCGTCAGATTCCCACTAAAAAATGGGTTGTTCTTGGGTCTCAAGCCTGCCAACTTTCAGAATGAAACTAACATCAAGGCCAGGCACAGTGGCTCACACCTGTAATCCCAGCACTTTGGGGCTGAGGCAGGCAGATCACCTGAGGTCGGGAGTTCGAGACCAGCCTGACCAATATGGAGAAACCCCGTCTCTACTAAAACTACAAAAAAATTAGCTGGGTGTGGTGGTGCATGCCTGTAATTCCAGCTACTTGGGATGCTGAGGTAGGAGAATCACTTGAACCCAGGAGGGGGAGGTTGCGGTGAGCTGAGATCTCCGCCGTTGCACTCCAGCCTGGGCAACAAGAGCAAAACTCCATCTCACAAAAAAATAAGAGAAACTAACATCATCAGCTCTCCTGAGTCTCAAGCTAGCTGACTGCAGATCTTGGGACCTCCGAGCCTCTATAATTGCATAAGCCAATTCCTTATAATAAATCATATACATATGTATACACACACACAGAGTCATGAGCCACATAATGACATTTTGGTCAATGATGAACACTGTCTTATAGGACAATGGTCCTATAAGATCATAATACTGTATTTTTGCTATACTTTTTCTAGGTTTAAATATGTTAGATACACAAATACTTCTGTGTTACAATTGCCTACAGTATTTAGTACGTTAACATTCTGTTCAGGTATGTAGCCTAGGAGCAATAGGCTATCCATATAGCCTAGGTTTGTAGTAGACTATGCCATCTGCGTTTGTTTAAATACACTCTATGATGTCTGCAGAACGATGAAATCACCTAATGATACTTTTCTCAGAATGTATCCCTATTATTAAGTAACCCATAGGATCCAGGAATTTGCTTTTTAAAACAAGATCCCCAAAACAAAAACAATAAATAAACAAAAATAAAATAAAATGAAGATAAACAAGATCCCCAGGTGATTTTGATTTTGATTCTGACGCCAGCTGACAAACCTTAACTTACAGAATACAGTCCTTCAAAACCCATTATTCCACACCCCCTTTTGTTAAACATAAAAATCTCACCGCCATTCTCAAGAGGACAATGGCTTTGCTGCAGAACCTCTGGAACTTCTATATTTACCTATGTTTATCCAGCTTTCCTAGTTCAAGCTTTAATTTCTGTAATTCATATTATGAAAATAATTTTATTCTCATTCTTGATATATAAATGCATAAAATTGAATCTATAAACATTTTGTGTAATGTGGTTTTAAATATGCATGTGTGTAAAATTTTTAAGTTAAATAGCAACAGTAGGATACATTTTTCATATGCAATCCCCCTTCAGATACACATTGTTCCCTTCACCATCCCTTCCTTGCCCCCAGAGAATGTAATACTCTGCCTCACTGTGTTGAAAACCACTACTTTAGCTAGTGAGGGTTCCTTGGAGATTCCTGTTTGTGTTATTCTCTCTGCCTGGAAGACTATTTGTCTCTTTGACAAATATTTGTTGAAAATTTAGCACACGCCAGGCATGGTGCTATGCAATGTACCCCCTCTCCCCATAGAGAAGTAATTGATTATTTCTCTGAGGGCCACAGGCGCTGAGTGTGCACTTCTATAACAGCCTCTCCACTCCATGATATAGTGAGCTGACTCCTTCACTACACTGTGCGGCCTCTAAGGTCAGGGACGACATCTTGTTCATCTTTGTATCCCATCACTGGAGCAGTGCCCAACACCCACTAGGAACTCAATTCATGTTGATGAATGAGTTAATAAACCAATGATGGTAGTCCAGTGTCTGGCACAGCGTAGATGATCAATAAATATTGGTTGAAATAAAACTGAATTGAAAGTGCAGGCCACAGAAACAAGGGCAGAAAGAATTGAAAGAAAGAGGAGTTGTGACACTGTTAAAAAGACACCAAAAGATCAAGGAGGGTAAGCACTGGGGCGAAAATGAAAAAGAAAACATTGGATTTGACAAAACTGAAGTTAATATTAAGTCCTAGCATTAGCAGCGATGGACAAAACATTTATCACAAAACCAACAAGATCAGTATTTAATTGTCTTCAGAGTGTTCATGGTACTTCTTTAAATCCAGTTACTAGGTATGTAAGTTCCTGTGAATGCTGCAGGTTTATTATGCCTCACTCTTCACTACATAGCCAGAAAAAAATGCTCACATATAAAGATTTCTACTCACACTTGAATTTTAGATTTAACAATATAATTATATTTTCTTTGAAAAGATGAGACCACCAGCTAAGATGTGATCACCCCAGATACTTTCTCTCTCCATTCATTCACCAAACAAATGTTTACTGTGCTACATACCATGCTGAGCAGAGTTCATTCTTCAGCTACTTGTGCAGGTTCTATTTGTAGAACTTGTTTGTGCTTGTGGCACCATTTAAAACATCTTAAATCCTAGACTTGCCTGGATTCCCAAGGCAGCTTGACTCTTGTGAAATTTCTCTCTCTCTCTCTCTTTTTTTTTTAAACAGACTCTCACTCTGTCACCCAGGCTGGAGTGCAGTGGTGCGATCTCAGCTCACTGCAACCTCCACCTCCTGAGTTCAAGCAATTCTCATGCCTCAGCCTTCCAAGTAGCTGGGACTACAGGTGTGCACCACCACACCTGGCTAATTTTTGTATTTTCAGTAAAGATGGGATTTCACAATGTTACCCAAGCTGGTCTCAAACTCCCGATCTCAAGTGATTCACCTGCCTTGGCCTCCGAAAGTGCTGGGATTACAGGCATGAGCCACCATGCCTGGCCAACTCTTGGGAAGTCTCTTTTACTACACATTTAGGATATTTCCTGCCGTTTGCTGCTTCCAGAAACAGCACTAGCATGGGTATCTAAGTTGTCTCTCTTGAGTAGAAGTGTTGCCCACAGTATGTCCTGGTTTATATCCTGTGGTCAAATAAGTTGAGGGCTTCTTTACTGCAGGATTTGCCAGTCTTTTATATGAAAATATGTGTGGGGGGTAGAGATGGAGGCTTAAATAATACTGCGTAAAGTGTTTTCTAAAGTCATTTAACTTTTCACTCAACTTCATTTTATAGGATATTTGAAAATACCATCATAGATTAGGTTCATTCATTCACTCAGCAACAATTTTTGTGTACCAGTTATGTGCCTGGCAGTGTGCTAAGACTGGATAAAATAGTGACTAACCAGTCATAGAGAGCTGACATTATGAAGACTTGGGGGGAGATACACATAAATCAAATGCACTAAACTGTAAATCAAATAATCACAAGAAACATAAAATTGCAATTTTGACAGGTGCAATAAAGAAGAGTCACATTCCATGGCCAAATGAGAGCCTGTACTAGGGAGCTTCAGTCTGGTCAGGGAAGGCTGCTCTGAGGAGGTGACCTGGGGCTGATATCTAAAGTATGAGCAGGAGTTCACATGGGGATGAGGGTGGAAAAAAGCATTTGTCCCAGGATGGGATAGAAAGAAAGCCAGTGAAAGAATGGAGAGCAAGATGAGGCTAGAATGATAGAAAAGGTCACACCATATAGGGCCCTATAGGCCATGTTGGGAATTTGTTTTTATCCAAGGAGCATGGAAGCCATTTAAATTGCTAAGTGGAGAACTCATCAGAGGTGAGCCAGAGTGAATCTAGGTGAGCCATTTAAAAAGCTATTGAAGTGGTTCAGGATGGTGGTAACTTGGCCTAAGATGATGGTGGTGGAAGAGATGCTGAAAAAAAAATCATCTCATGTGTCTAGACCAATCCCTCTTCTACAAAGCAGCTGAACCCACACAGAGCTGGCTTTGTAATAACTCATAGATACCCATTCACTTCTCCAGAAATCTCCCCTCTGTACCTAAAGGATTGGGAATGGGGAAAGAAGTGGTCTGCTCTCACCTCAATTCACTCAAGCAAAGCATTGTGTAGAAACATGTCTTAAAATTAGAGATGTTCTCTGGAACATCTATTATTAGGACCCAAAAAGAGCCACAGGACTCTCTTTCCAGCCTAACACCCACCTGTAACCATGCTCTTTGGGGCCTACCATTTACTCTTCATGACTGCAAGTTTGATTTATGTATCTGGGAATTTCAAAGCTAGGAGGGATCATCGAAGTCATCATCACTCTCAACCATATGCAAAAATTCCTTCTTTATTTCTGTAAAACATCTCAAATGAGAGTCAACTTATTCTATTCCCAATTATACTAATTATTAGAATCCCAATTACAAGTCTTTCATCCTGTCCCTAAACCTCTGGGGTCTTTAGAGTTTAAGCATCATCTCACAACTGCCCATAGCAATTCCTGACATTCTTACAGTTACCTACTCTCTTATTTACTCACAACAACTCTAGTTTACAGAGAGGTTAAGTGCCATGCCCAAGGTTACACACTAAGGACACTTAGAGTCAGCACCCCTCATAAAACATTGCTTGGAATGTAATCAGAATTCTTTTTTTTTTTTTTTTTTTGAGACGGAGTCTCGCTGTGTCGCCCAGGCTGGAGTGCAGTGGCCGGATCTCAGCTCACTGCAAGCTCTGCCTCCCGGGTTTTTACGCCATTCTCCTGCCTCAGCCTCCCGAGTAGCCGGGACTACAGGCGCCCGCCACCTCGCCCGGCTAGTTTTTTTTTGTATTTTTTAGTAGAGACGGGGTTTCACCGTGTTAGCCAGGATGGTCTCGAACTCCTGACCTCGTGATCCGCCCGTCTCGGCCTCCCAAAGTGCTGGGATTACAGGCTTGAGCCACCGCGCCCGGCCGTAATCAGAATTCTATACTGTGCATTCTGTACTCTATGGAATGTTACAGTGAACACATATAACTGGCCTGGTTTCCCCAGTCTGTGTTGATCTACTTTCACTAAATTTTTACACTTGACAACTTTTTTTTTGACAGATAAAATTTTATGTATTTATTGCATACAAGATGATATTTTGAAGGCTTAACTTTTAAATATTTATATTTTAATTATTCACTGACTAATTTTTAAGTGTACCTGGTTTTTGTCCCCCTATAAGCAAATTCTGGGTAGGAATCATATCATGATTTTCTCCCTGTATTTTAACTGTACTAGGCACATAAAACATGACTAATAATGATTAATTTGTTGATTTATTAAAGGAAATCACAATTTTTTTTTTTTTTTTTTGAGACAGAGTTTTGCTCTGTCACCCAGGCTTGAATGCAGTGACGTGATCTTGGCTCACTGCAACCTCTGCCTCCTGGGCTCAAGCGATTCTACTGCCTCAGCCTCCCAAGTAGCTGGGACTACAGGTGCCTGCCACTATGTGTGGCAAATTTTTGTGTTTTTTGTAGAGACGGGTTTTCGCTATATTGCCCAGGCTCGTCTCCAACTCTTGATCTCAAGCAATTCACCCACCTCAGCCTCCCAAAGTGGCTGGGATTTCAGGTGTCAGCCACCGTGCCCTGCCTGGAACTCACAATTTTAAGATTTCATGGTAATACTGCTTTTACTCATGCTACATATATACAAACATTTGCAGAAATCCACTTTTTTGCTTTTTTTTTGGAGACAGAGTCTCTATCTGTCGCCTAGGCTGGAGTGCAGTGGCTCGATCTCAGCTCACTGCAACCTCCACCTCCCGGGTTGAAGCAATTCTCCTGCCTCAGCCTGCTGAGTAGCTGGGATTACAGGCACATGCCAGCACACCTGTATAATTTTTGTATTTTTAGTAGAGACGGGTTTCCTTATGTTGGCCAGGGTGGTCTTGAACTCTTAACCTCAAGGAATCCGCCTGCCTTGGACTCCCAAAATGCTGGGATTATAGGCGTGAGCCACCGCGCCCAGCCAAAACTCCACTTTTTTTCTGTAAGAAGATTTACAGCTGTTTCAAGAGGCTGGATTTCTCTAAACTTGGTCTCGTCTTGCTAATAGTGGGCTCACAGAAATAGCTTGTGAGATCTCAGAAGTTGATTGCATTTGACAGACTTTATGTGCTAAAACACCCCAGAAAATAGCTGAATCTACCACTTTTTGTCCAACACAGTTGGCTGGGAGCAGTGGCTCATGCCTATAATCCCAGCACTTTGGGACACCAAGGTGGTCTTCTGTTTAATTAATTTTAAAACCATAAAAAAAAAGAGGAAAAAGAAAAAAGAAACACAGTTCATAACAGATGTACTCATATTCTAACAACTTTATTACCATACCAGTTTTTATAGGTGGGTGGAATTTGAGATGTGAGAGATAGGAAGACTGCATGGAATATACTCTCAAGAGCTCTTTAAATTGGAATCTCCACCAGACACTAGAATCAGCAAGAGAATTTTGCCTAATACCCAACAAACAGCTGCAAATCAAACTTTTACTGTCTCTGACTGTAGATGCTTTGCCCAATAACTGAGAGTCCCTGAATCTCCATCTCCTTTGCAAGACGCCTAATTTTTTTGTCTTTAAACTGTCCACAATCAAGTGAAATATTCTCTTGCGGTTGCTATAAACCACTGAGGTTAAAGTACCACTCTTGAAGCAGGCAATTAATAACATGGTTACTGTATATTTCTATAGAATTGTCTGTACCACTTGTTATCAAATTTCCCCTGTTAAAGTATTGCACTTATTCACAAAAAAGAACAGGAGAATGGATATTGGTTAGGCAACAAGCAGTGTCATCCACAATATGGAAGGATGACTTAAAATCAAATGCTTTGCACAGACTGTGGTGGCGGCCAGGGGACCAACCAGGGTACACCTATTATTCTTCTTAAATATTTGTAAAATATATTAGATCTCTAAGCCTCAGTTTCTTTTTCTGAAGAAAAAGGGATTATAAGCCTACCCGTCTCCTGGGGTTGTTGTGAGGGTAAGGTAAGCTAATGTGAGGAAAGTTTTAGTGGAGTGCCTGGCATGTAATATGTGCTCAATAAAGGCTGGATTTTATTTGTCAGTGAATGGATCATGTGATGATTTATTTGTTCAAATTTCTACTTGTGGGAAGGAGAGGCAGCTGCTCAAGACCCATGTCATTTCCAACAACCTGTTTCACATGGGATACAGTGGAAAGTGTCCAGTGGTGGTAGTCAGTGGATTTGACTTTTGTCCCTTGCAGACTTACGAGCCAAATTGGGAAAGTCACAAAACATAGAATTACAGGGCTTGATGGGGAGAGATTCTGTCGAGAGAATCTGAGGCTCCTGAATGGTACTACTGCTCCTTTCCCTTCAACTCTACTGTCTCCCTCTTTAAAAACAAAACAAGGCCAGGTGCAGTGGCTCACGCCTGTAATCTCAACACTTTGGTAGGCCAAGGTGGGTGGATCACCTGAGGTCAGGAGTTTGAGACCAGCCTGACCAAAATGCTGAAACCCCATCTCTACTAAAAATACAAAAAATTAGCCAAGCATGGTGGCAGGTGCCTGTAATCCCAGCTACTCAGGAGGCTGAGGCAGGAGAATCCCTTGAACCCAAGGGGCGGACGTTGCAGTGAGCAGAGGTCGCGCCATTGCACTCCAGCCTGGGCAACAAGAATGAAACTCCATCTCAAAAAACAAAACAAAACAACAACAACAACAACAACCAAATACCACCACCCGGCTGGGCATGGTGGCTCATGCCTGTAATCCCAGCACTTTGGGAGGCTGAGGCGGGCGGATCACGAGGTCAGGAGATCAAGACCATCCTGGCTAACATGGTGAAACCCCATCTCTACTAAAAATACAAAAAATTAGCTGGGCGTGGTGGTGGGCGCCTGTAGTCCCAGGTAGTCTCAGCTACTCGGGAGGCTGAGGCAGGAGAATGGCGTGAACCCGGGAGGCAGAGCTTGCAGTGAGCGGAGATCGTGCCACTGCACTCCTGCCTGGATGACAGAGAAAGACTCTGTCTCAAAAAAACAAAAACAAAAACAAAAAACAAATACCACCACCACCAACCATAATTACCTGAATTTTAGTTTTCTAATCTGCAATTAAGATATTCATATTTGTCTTTACTCATATCATTACTGTGAGAATAGAATTAGATAATGTAAATCAAATCATGAAATGACACGCTATAACTGAATCCTACTAAGTACCATGGACTTTACATGCATTGTGCCATGTAATTCACCCAGTGCAGAGTTGTGGAAAAAACTGCTGCTTGGCCCCAGTGTCTGCTCTTCTCCTTTTCCTTAGATATAAAACCTCTGTTTTTCAGCTGGGCTAAAATAAATTTACAAATACACTTTCCAGCCTCCCTTGCAGCTAAATGTAGCTGGATGTCTATGTTTTGGCTAATGAGATATAGGTGGAATTTTAGTGTGTCACTTCCAGGTAGTGTTGTAAAAGGAAGCCAGCATGCTGCTGTTCCTCCCCTCTTCCCTGTTGGCTGACTGGAATGCTTATTGTGGCTGGAACTTGAGAAGCCATATCAGATCATAATGCAGTAGAAGTGCAGAGCAAGAAAACAGAAGGAAATAATCTGTTCCTTGAAAGTTTTCTGAGTCATTTAGAGGAAGTTGGAGATATTCCTTTACCCTTTGTGAAACGGAAGTATCTGAGATAGGTCTCAGTCAATTAGAAAGTTTGTTTTGCCAAGGTTAAGGATGCATGCCCGTGACACAGCCTCAGGAGGTCCTAACAACATGTCCCCAAGGTGGTCAGGGCACAGCTTGGTTTTATACATTTTAGGGTGACATGAGACATCAATCAATACATGCAAGATGTACATTGGTTTGGTTGGGAAAAGTGAGACAGCTTAAAGTGGAGAGGCAGCTTCCAGGTCATAGGTAGATAAGAGACAGATGGTTGCATTCTTCTGAGTTTCTGATTAACCTTCCGAAAGAAAGCAATCAGATACGCATTTATCTTAGTGAGCAGAAGGATGACTTTGAGTTCTTTGTCCGCAAGGAATTTCCCTGTGGACAAATTGTGAGTGAGGCATGTAGCTTTTTTATCTTAGTAGCTACCTTTTTTTAGGACTAGAATGGGAGGCAGGTTTGCCCTAAGCAGTTCCAAGCTTGATTTTTCCCTTTGGCTTAGTGATTTGGGGATCCCATGATTTATTTTCCTTTCATACCTTAAGTATTTCAGCATGTATTTCTGACCTTAAAGGCATTATCTTAATAACCCCAGAACACTGATCAAAATCAGGAACTATAACATTGGTACCTTACTATTCACTAATTCATAATACATATTCAAATTGTATTAATTGTCCCAGTATGGGTTGAGCATCCTTAACATGAAATTTCAAATGCTCCCAAACCCAAAACTTTTTGAGTACCGACATGAAGCTGCAAGTGGAAATTTCCGCAAATAAACATTAACACAAACTTGGTTTCATGCACAAAATTACTATTATTTTATTATTTTTTTTTGAGATGAAGTCTTACTGTATTGCCCAGGCTGGAGTGCAGTGGCACCATCTTGGCTCACTGCAACCTCCACCTCCCAGGTTCAAGTGACTCCCTGTCTCAGCCCCCTAAGCAGCTGGGATTACAGGCACACACCACCATGCCTGGTTAATTTTTGTATTTTTAGTAGAGATGGGGTTTCACCATGTTGGCCAGGCTAGTCTTGAACTCCTGACCTCAGGTGATCTGCCCGCTTTGGCCTCCCAAAGTGCTGGGATTACAGGTGTGAGCCACCATGCCCAGACAAAAGTATTTAAAATACTGTATAAAATTATCTTCAAGCAATAAGGTATATATGAAACATAAATGAATTTCATGTTTAGACTTGGGTCCCATCCCCAAGATATCTCATTATGTATATGCAAATATTTCAAAATCCAGAAAAAAAAATCTGAAATACTTCTGGACCCAAGCATTTTGGATAAGAGATACTCCATCTGTTTTGTGCTTTATAGCATCTTTTCCCATCTAGGATATAAGGTAGCATTAGGCATTGATTTTATTGACATGTCTTTTACTCTGGAAGAAATTCAACTTCTATAATTAAAAACTTGATAGCTAACTGGAATAAAGTGAATTTTCTTAAGGTAAGGATAATAAGAAAACAAACAAAATGTGTAATGAACATCATCTTAAATGGAGAAACATTAGAAGTACTCCTTTTAAAATCAGGAATAATAGGCCGGGCGTAGTGGCTAACACCTGTAATCCCAGCACTTTGGGAGGCCGAGGCGGATGGATCACCTGAGTTCAGGAGTTTGAGACCAGCCTGACCAAAGTGGTGAAACCCCATCTCTACTAATGTAGCAGGACGAGCCGCAGACAAAACCCCTCAGACACTGGGTTAAAGAAGGAAGAGGCTTTATTCGGCTGGGAGCGTAGGTAGAATTGCGTCTCAAGAACCGAGCTCCCCGAAGAAAGATTTCCTGGCCATTTTAAGGGCTTACAACTCTAAGGGGTCCACGTGAAAAGGTCATGATAGATTGAGCAAGCATGGGGTATGTGACTATGTCCACATTACAGTAGCGGGGGGAGTAAGCAAGGCAAGTATTTCTCCATACCGTTGTCTGTGATCTATAGATAGCACAAGCGGTTAGGGTGGGGGGGTAATCTTTTTTTTTTTTTTTTTTTAAGATGGAGTGTCGCTGTGTCACCCAGGCTGGAGTGCAGTGGCGCAATCTTGGCTCACTGCAAGCTCTGCCTCCCGGGTTCATGCCATTCTCCTGCCTCAGCCTCCCGAGTAGCTGGGACTACAGGTGCCCGCCACCACACCCAGCTAATTTTTTTGTATTTTTAGTAGAGACAGGGTTTCACCATGTTAGCCAGGATGGTTTTAATCTCCTGACCTCTTGATCCGCCCACCTTGGCCTTCGAAAGTGCTGTGATTACAGGCATAAGCCACCATGCCCGGCCAGGGTGAGGGTTAATCTTTAACCTACAGGCCTGGCCAATGGCACTGCTCAGTCTGTTATTTTTCAATTTTTACTTCCTCCTTTTCTTTGGAGGCAGGGGACAGTAGGAGAAACGGCCTCCCTCCTCACTAAAAATACAAAAAATTAGCCAGGCGGGTGGTGCATGCCTATAATCCCAGTTACTCAGGAGGCTGAGGCAGGGGAATCATCAGAACCCAGGAGGCAGAGGTTGCAGTGAGCCAAGATCGTGCCATTGCACTCCAGCCTGGGCAACAAGAGTGAAACTCTGTCTCAAAAAATAAATAAATAAACAAAAAGTAAAAATAAAATAAGGAATAATAATGCTTACCATCATTCTTTCTATGTAACATTATATCAAAGATTCTATCAATCAAAGTCAGCACAGTAACACCAGAAAAGCAAAATCATAAGGATTAGAAAGGAAGAAATACTCTTACTATTTGTAGATGATATGACTGCCTACATAAAAAACTAAAAGAGGGTCAGGCACAATGGCTCATGCTTGTAATCCCAACACTTTGGGAAGCCAAGGTGGGGAGATCGCTTGAGCCCAGGAGTTCAAGATCAGCCTGGGCAATATGGTGAAACCTCATCTCTACTAAAAGTATAAAAACTGAGGTGAGAGGATCACCTGAGCCCAGGGAGGTCGAGGCTGCAGTCAGCTGGGATCACACCATTGCACTCCAGCCTGGGCAACAGAGTGAGACCCTGTCTCAAAAAAAAAAAAAAAAAAAAAAGGAAATTTAGCAAGGGGCTGTATTTCGAATCCTCACAACAGACAAATAAAAAGCATAATTTAATTTAAAAAGACACCATTACCAATAGTAACAAACCATACTAAAAGAGATGCAGGAGTACTCATCAAGTGTACAAATTTTGCTGAAGGAAATGAGATAAGACCTAATTAAATGAAAAAATATCCATATTCACTAAAATACTTTTTTAATAAGGAAAAATAATTTTTTTTTTTTGAGGCGGAGTCTGGCTCTCTTGCCCAGGCTGGAGTGCAGTGGCCGGATCTCAGCTCACTGCAAGCGCCGCCTCCTGGGTTCAGGCCATTCTCCTGCCTCAGCCTCCCGAGTAGCTGGGACTACAGGCGCCCGCCACCTTGCCCGGCTAGTCTTTTGTATTTTTTAGTAGAGACGGGGTTTCACTGTGTTAGCCAGGATGGTCTCGATCTCCTGACCTTGTGATCTGCCCGTCTCGGCCTCCCAAAGTGCTGGGATTACAGGCTTGAGCCACCGCGCCCGGCCAATAATTTTTTTATAGGGAGACTTTTTTTGCCTTTTTCTTTCCTTTTTGTGGAGAATGGGGTCTCGCTATGTTGCCCAGGCAGGTCTCAAACTCCTGGGCTCAAGCTATCCTCCCACCTCTGCCTCCGTAAGTGCTGGGATTACAGGTGTGAGCCACTCTGACTTATAATTTATAAGAAAGAACAAAAATTTCATATAGTCAAATACTGGCAGGGTTGGGGAAAGTGATGAGGATGTCTTAGACAAGATACAGAAAGTGCTAACTATAAAAGGTTGATAAATTCAATCTTATTTAAATTAAGAATTTGTTTCTTAAAAATCAGCTTAAATTGTGTGAAAAGATAAGCTACAACTAGAAAAAGATATTTGCCATACATACACTCTATGAAGGATTAGGATCAAGAACATGTGAAAAACTCATATACCTATAAGAAACATATAATTCAATAGAGGAGCAAAATACATGAATAGATATTTCATAGATGAAGAAATATATATGGCCAGTAAATTTATAAAGAGATATGCAACCTCACTAGTAACCAAGGAAATAAAATATCAAAACCACAGAGACATGCTATTTTATGTCCATTTGATTAAAAAAAGTTATAAAATGTTAGTGACAGGGATCAATAAGATCTCTTATACACTACTGATGAAATTGTAAATTGCTAACACCACTTTAGAAAACAATTTGACATTATCCTGTGAAACTGGACATTCAATATAACCCTTTTTTTTTTTTTCCTAAGAGACAAGGAGGGTTTCACTATATTACCCAGGCTGACCTCCTGGGCTCAAGTGATCTGTCCACCTTAGCCTTCTGAGTAGCTGGGATTACAGGCCAGCTTCAATATAACTTTTTAATCCAGTAATTCCACTCCTAGGTATCCTTCACCTCCCACCTCTCCATCCTATCCCAGGGGAATTCTTGCATGTGTGCCTCAGGACATATGAATAAGAATCTTCATCATAGCACTGTGTTAGGCCATTCTGCATTGCTATAAAGGAATACACAAGACTGGGGTAATTTATAAAGAAAAGAGGTTTTAACTGGCTCACAGTTCTGCAGGCTGTACAGGAAGCATGGTGCTGACATCTGCTCAGCTTCTGGTGAGGCCTTGGGCTGCTTACAATCATGGCAGAAGGCAAAGGGGGAGCCAGCATATCACATAGTGAGAGTGGGAGTGAGAGAGAGTGGAGTGGCATTTACTTTTAAACAACCAGAACTCTGGAGAACTTACTCACTATCACAAGGACAGCACCAAGCCATGAAGGATCCTCCCCCATGATCCAAATGCCTCTCGCCAGGCCCCACCACCGACACTGAAGATAACATTTCAACATGAGATTAGAGGGGACAACATTCAAACTATATCAAGCACTCTTCAAAATAGCACAAAAAGTAGAAAATATTCATAGCCCAAATCAAAAGAAGAATGGATATATACATAGTAGTATATTCAATATAATGGAATATTTTACAACAATGGAAATAACTATAGCTACTATGTATGATAACATGGAAGAATCATAGTAACACAAAAAATAAAAAATGGAAATCTCAGAAAATTATGTATAGTATGTTGTTCGAATACAAGTTTGTATAAAGTTCAAAAACAACCAAAATGAAAATAATATACTTTTAAAGTATGTGTGTGCACACATGTGCAAGCACACACACATATGAATTGTTTAAAATTCTTTTAAAAATTCTTTTACAAGGCAAGGATTGTTAAATGCTATATTCAGGATATCTATGAAGGTGGGCAGTAGACAGGATAGAGGAGCAGCATTTAGGTAGATGTAAATTACTAATTTTCTATTTATTTGAGTGCTGGATTGAGTGCTGGGTTCATAGATATTCATTATGTTATTAATAAATAATAATGTTGAAGGGCCCATATATGGACCATTGATGATTATATACCATGAATTAAGGATTACTATTAATCCAATTCTATGTACTCAAGTTCAAAAAGAAAATATATTAATAATAGCAATCAATTATATAGTGCTTACCATGTGCCAGGCACTGTTCTAAGTTTTTTATATGGTTTAACCCATTTAACCTCCCCAGTGAGGAGAAAACCAAGGCCCAGAGAGGTTACCAGTAACTCGTCTGAGGCCCATAGCAGAGCTGGGATTTAATCCAGGCTGGCAGGCTCCAGAGTCTGTACTCTTAATCATTACACCTATAAGGTGTCTAAATAAATGAGATAATTATATTAGGACTTAGTCATGAAGAAGTTATAGCAGAGTGCTTTCTATAAAAATATGAAGGGAGAAACCACATGGACGGCTCCGTAAGGATACTAAAACCCCCTGAATTGTATTACTTTGGATGGGTAAACTTTATGGTATATAAATTACATCTTAATAAAGCTGTTAAAAAAAAAACCTCACAGACCACAAATAGTGATTTTGTAACACAAACTGGTCCTGAATGACTGTTTGCTACTTTTGGGATTTAATATTTGCCTAAGGGTAAAAAGATACACTTTTTCTGCAGACCAAACAAAATAAACCTGACTGTCAAGACACTACTCACTTTATGGAGGAAGATGAAATAGAAAATTTTAATCTGCTATTATCGGTGGGAAAAATTTTTCAATTCCCAGCTTTAGCCTCTTTTTTGCATCTGCCAGGAAATTGGATGCCTCTCAACTCCGAAGATAGATTTCATATTGCAGTTGTAATTGTGTGTATATTGAGGATACACAAACAATAAAACCTAGGAAAGATGAGGGTGGAAAGAAGACATTTGACTGAAAACATACACATAAGTTTAAGATGCCAGTATGTTTTCAATCTTTATTAAGCTTAATTTATATACCATAAAGTTTATGCATTTAGAGTATACAATTCTAAAGTTAGCTGGGTGTGGTTGTGCATACCTGTATCCCAGCTACTTCAGAGGGTGAGGCAGGAGAATCCCCTCAACCCGGGAGATGGAGGCTTCAGTGAGCCAAGATTGCACCACTGCACTCCAGCCTAAGCAACTGAGCAACACTCCATCAAATAAATAAATAAATAAAATAAAGTATACAATTCAGTGGTTTTTTAGTATCCTTACAGAGCTGCTCTGATGCTCAGGGAATCTGCTGGTAACTTAACTCTGTTTTCTTTTTTTTTTTTTTTTGAGACGGAGTCTTGATCTGTCCTCCAGGCTGGAGTGCTATGGTGCCATTTCAGCTCACTGCAACCTCTGTTTCCTGGGTTCAAGCGATTTTCCTGCCTTAGCCTCCCCAGTAGCTGGGATCACAGGCATCTGCTACCACACCTGGCTAATTTTTGTATTTTTAGTAGAGACACAGGGTGGGGTTTCACCATATTGGCCATGTTGATCTCCAACTCCTGACCTCAAGTGATACACCTGTCTTGGTCTCCCAAAGTGCTGGGATTACAGGCGTAAGCCACTTTGTCCAGCCCTGTTTTCATGACCACTGAAGATCCTCCTCACCTAGGTCAGCTCTCCTCACAAATCTGGCCATTGATCACAAAGAGATCAAATGAAAGCTCGGGTTGCACCTTAACAATTCCATCATCAACAGCAAAAGAAGGGTTCAAAGTCCTGGCCAACTGAACCGTGGGTCACTTTTATCCACTTTTACACATGTGCCCTCTCTAAAGCACATATGTAAACCGAGGATAAAACCTAACTTGGTTGGGTACAGTGGCTCACATCTGTAATCCCAGTGCTTTGGGGAGGCTGAGATAGGAGGATCACTTGAGGCCAGGAGTTTGAAATAAGCCTGGGCAACACGGCTAGACCCCATTGCTACAAAAAATTTAAAAATTAGCTGAGTGTGGTGGTGTGTGCCTGTGGTCCTACCTACATGGGAGGCTGAACCGGGAAGATTGCTTGAGCCCAGGAATTTGAGGTTGCAGTGAGTTATGACTGCACCATTACACTCCAGCCTGGGTGACAGAGCAAGTCCCTGTCTCTAAAACTAAAACTAAAACAAAACAAAACAACAAAAAAGAAAAAAAAGAAAAGAAAAAACTCACTAAGCAGCTTTATGCTTTAAAGCAGGAGTTCCCAGCCCCCAGGCTGTGGACCAGTAATGGTCAGTTGCCTGTTAGGACATGGCTGCACAGCAGGTGAGGGGCAGGGGAGGGAGCATTACTGCCTGAGCTCCACCTCCTGACAGATCAGCAGAGGCACTAGATTCTCAGAGGAGGGCTAACCCTATTGTGAACGGAGTATGTGAGGGATGTCGGTTGTGTGTTCCTTATGAGAATCTAATGCCTGATGATCTGAGGTGGCACAGTTCCATGAAACTGGTCCCTGGTGCCAAAAAGATTGGGGACCACTGCTTTAAAGAACACAAAGGATTTTCAGGTAGTATCTGCTGGGAGCCAGGGAAGGGGGTAATTTTGGGGGCAAGAATACAAAGGAAATGAAAACAAATCATTTAACTACAGCATGGATCCAACTTATGTCATTATTCAGTTGTTGTGGAAACACACACACATGTACACACATACACATCACAGACAATATTTTGGCTGTTACTGTAATAGAATCTAGGCCTTTTCCATCTAAGCATAAAACTTACTAGTCCTCTTGGCTCCAGGCAGATTTTCAGTCCCCCTCGGCAAGCCTTTGTACTATAGCCAGCCGCGGGCAGTAGCTTCCATCAAGCTCTCCGGTATTTGAAGTGGCAAGCCACTAAGCTTGGCATGCCTCTGGTGCATGTTCACACAGACTGGGTGTCTGCTTGTCTCCCTGAATTATTTCTCTCAAATCTTGTGCTCCCTCAACCCCTATCATGAGGTCTGGAAAACTACTGATTTGGTCATTATCTTTTTCTTTGATCAGTGAGTCACCTTAGCAGGTCAATTTAGGTTAAAAAGTCACTCTAGTGCCTGGTTTATTATCTCAATTGACTGTTATATTGAGTAATTAGATAATGGCTTAACTTCAATTTCCATTTGTGGTCTATTAATATAACCCTGAAACATTTAAACCCAGGTAAAACTTTTTCTTTTATTTCATGCTTTTACAAATAATATGTTCATGTATTTTTTATCCTCCAGCATCCAGATTTTTATCTTTAAATACCATTTCCCACTAAAAGGAACCAGAGCTCTCTGGAGAAATGGCTGACTCCACAACTGGGGCAGGAAATGTATATCAGGTAAGTCTGCAGAAAACAATGGAGAAAGGAAGAGTGGGAAGAGTGATGCAGATGAAACAAGATTGACATGATTTGATAATTGTTGAAGTAGGGTGTTGGGTACACGTGGGAGTTCTTTATTCTTTTATGTATTTTAAACTTTTTCCATAAAAATAGTTTAAGGAAAGTTAAAAATGTTATTTTCTAAACTGAAGGAGTAATAGCGCGCCCTTTGTAGAAACAAAAGATTTCTACAAAGAAAAGTGAAGTCTCCCTCCGACTCCAGATCCTTACACCCCTCCTCAGGGCAATCCTAGGAACAATTTCCCACGTAGTTGTCAAGAAAGTTTCCACGAAAATATTTTTAAATGTACATACTCATAAAATACAAATATTTTTAAAACCACAAATGGTAGCGTATTATACACGTTATTTTATGCCTTCTGAAGTTTTATTTCCTATTTTAATACAATGAATATGTCTACACATTACAATATTGTGGATTTTTATGCTTTACAATTGAGCTTCTTCCTTCAAGTTTCTTTGATTTATTCAAGAGATAAAAGGCCTACAGCTTCATATTCCTCAGGATTATTTACAAAAAGAAGGATGGCTCAGCCAAGGCTAAATTTAGGTTACAGTTCCTAATATTAACAGTTTTCAAGTTTAGGTTTCAGCTTTTGGGACATTATTGTTATCCTGAAAAATGTCATGTTTAAAAACACCTCACACCTCTACTATAGATTGGATCTTGGGAAATAGGGTTGAGGACGGGATCAATATAACCTCCGCCCCGGCGCATACCCGGGAGAGCTGCAGACGGTCTAAAGGATGTGGTGACCTCAGCGCTGCGTCCCTGCAGCAACCGGCGAGTGCTGGGGCACAGGCCATATCCCCCTAAGCTCGGCATCGCCTGCACCTCTCACAGGTGCTCTGTCCGCCACAGTAACGCTCTATGGAAATTAAAGTTGTAAGGCGAACGACAGAAGGAGCCAAACGAAGTGGATCCGGAGCGGCCACAAGGTGCCTGTGCTGCTGGCTTTTAACACACAAAAAGAGGAGTGCCAAGGAATACAAGAAGCCACAGGGGGAATAAAAAGCGACATATCTGCATGGAGCCTAAATTTCGCTCGATGATTTTCAGGGAAGAAGCATTACATATTAAAAACAAACATTGCTATTTTACGGGAATACCGGATTTAAAAATCCACACAGATTCGCAACATAAAACAGGCAGCCCAAAGACACGTCCGCGGTGTCCTGACAGTTCCGGCTCCGCCCGCGGGCCACGAGGCGGGGATCGACGGTCACTCCCCTCGGTTGCCCAGAGTACTTGGGCGGCAACGGGGAGCGCCGGGGGGAGACAAGCTCCTGGGCTAGGGCTGCGTCTCAGCCACCTTACTTAGCTCTCGAGGTCCCGCGTGTTACGTGTTAGCACCGCCCCGGGGCGTCAGCGTGACCCGGGGCTGCAGGAACCGTGAACTCCCTGCCCCGCGGGCCCAGGTGACCGCGGGCATCGCTATCCCGCGCGCGGGGGGCGGGGCTTCCCCCGGCTGTACACTCAGCTACCACAGCGACATAAGATGGTGTCCGCTAGGCGTCCCAGGACGGCTTCCTAAGGGACTGGAGGGCCCCGACAGCCGGAGAGTCTGCCCCGCCCCTTGGCCGGCACAGGTAGGACGGCGGGGAGCTCAGAAGTTTCGAACTCCAAGGGCCGAAGCACAGCCAAATACCCCACGGAACTTAACAAATGTTTGTGGGGAGAACGCCAAAAACGCGGGGAGGCGGGGCTGGCGCACAGTCACCCTCTCGCGACATCTAAGTGACGTCGCATAGCAAGCACGTGTTCTAGTCTTTCACCTTCAGTCAGCCTCCTCCGTTATATGGGCCTACCCCTTTAAGCGAGTGATGGACAGTTACTTCAGCCTATCAACTTCCTTGCAGACATCCAATCAGATTTAAACTTCTTTTAGCCGCCGGAGGAGTTGGAAAAAGGGGGTCGAAAGAGGGAGCTCACCGTCTCTCGCGATATCGCTGTGAGCCTGCCTCTCGAAAAAACGCCGAAACTTGGCCCCACCTCCCAAATAGTGGTTTAAAGGACGGGTTTATAAGCCAATGAAAGGGATGAGGAGGCGGGGTTGCTGCTTTCACTGAGCAAGAAGTACCGTTACAGGGCAGACTTTTTGTCCAATCAACACAGCTACACTTTGGGTCACGTGACCGCAGAGTGCGAGGGGCGGAGCTACAGCCTGGCGCGAGGAACCGTTAAGATAGACAACAAATGTAACCAATGAGGTACTCTGACTAGGGGGTTGGGAACCCAATAACAGTGGTTGGGCGGGCGCCTTCCTGGAGCGCGGGGAGATGTAAAGATAGACAAATAATTTTCCCAATGAGACTGTAGAAGAGAGAGCTAATTGGCCAATGAGGACTGCGGGGCGGGACCCTGTGCCGCGGCGGAGTCCAAGATGGCGGCGTGCGGTTCCGCTGTGTGAAACGAGCGCGGGGCGGCGGGTTGATCAGCTCCGCGGAGACGACCTCCGAGGACCCGCAACAATGAAGGGAAAAGAGCGCTCGCCAGTCAAGGCCAAACGCTCCCGTGGTGGTGAGGACTCGACTTCCCGCGGAGAGCGGAGCAAGAAGTTAGGGGGCTCTGGTGGCAGCAATGGGAGCAGCAGCGGAAAGACCGATAGCGGCGGCGGGTCGCGGCGGAGTCTCCACCTGGACAAGTCCAGCAGTCGAGGTGGCAGCCGCGAGTATGACACCGGTGGGGGCAGCTCCAGTAGCCGCTTGCATAGTTATAGCTCCCCGAGCACCAAAAATTCTTCGGGCGGGGGCGAGTCGCGCAGCAGCTCCCGGGGTGGAGGCGGGGAGTCACGTTCCTCTGGGGCCGCCTCCTCAGCTCCCGGCGGCGGGGACGGCGCGGAATACAAGACTCTGAAGATAAGCGAGTTGGGGTCCCAGCTTAGTGACGAAGCGGTGGAGGACGGCCTGTTTCATGAGTTCAAACGTTTCGGTGATGTAAGTGTCAAAATCAGTCATCTGTCGGGTTCTGGCAGCGGGGATGAGCGGGTAGCCTTTGTGAACTTCCGGCGGCCAGAGGACGCGCGGGCGGCCAAGCATGCCAGAGGCCGCCTGGTGCTCTATGACCGGCCTCTGAAGATAGAAGCTGTGTATGTGAGCCGGCGCCGCAGCCGCTCCCCTTTAGACAAAGATACTTATCCTCCTTCAGCCAGCGTGGTCGGGGCCTCTGTAGGTGGTCACCGGCACCCCCCTGGAGGTGGTGGAGGCCAGAGATCACTTTCCCCTGGTGGCGCTGCTTTAGGATACAGAGACTACCGGCTGCAGCAGTTGGCTCTTGGCCGCCTGCCCCCTCCACCTCCGCCACCATTGCCTCGAGAGCTGGAGAGAGAAAGAGACTACCCGTTCTATGAGAGAGTGCGCCCTGCATACAGTCTTGAGCCAAGGGTGGGAGCTGGAGCAGGTGCTGCTCCTTTCAGAGAAGTGGATGAGATTTCACCCGAGGATGATCAGCGAGCTAACCGGACGCTTTTCTTGGGCAACCTAGACATCACTGTAACGGAGAATGATCTAAGAAGGGCGTTTGATCGCTTTGGAGTCATCACAGAAGTAGATATCAAGAGGCCTTCTCGCGGCCAGACTAGTACTTACGGCTTTCTCAAATTTGAGAACTTAGATATGTCTCACCGGGCCAAATTAGCAATGTCCGGCAAAATTATAATTCGGAATCCTATCAAAATTGGTTATGGTAAAGCTACACCTACCACCCGCCTCTGGGTGGGAGGCCTGGGACCTTGGGTTCCTCTTGCTGCCCTGGCACGAGAATTTGATCGATTTGGCACCATACGCACCATAGACTACCGAAAAGGTGATAGTTGGGCATATATCCAGTATGAAAGCCTGGATGCAGCGCATGCTGCCTGGACCCATATGCGGGGCTTCCCACTTGGTGGCCCAGATCGACGCCTTAGAGTAGACTTTGCCGACACCGAACATCGTTACCAGCAGCAGTATCTGCAGCCTCTGCCCTTGACTCATTATGAGCTGGTGACAGATGCTTTTGGACATCGGGCACCTGACCCTTTGAGGGGTGCTCGGGATAGGACACCACCCTTACTATACAGAGATCGTGATAGGGACCTTTATCCTGACTCTGATTGGGTGCCACCCCCACCCCCAGTCCGAGAACGCAGCACTCGGACTGCAGCTACTTCTGTGCCTGCTTACGAGCCACTGGATAGCCTTGATCGCAGGCGGGATGGTTGGTCCTTGGACCGGGACAGAGGTGATCGAGATCTGCCCAGCAGCAGAGACCAGCCTAGGAAGCGAAGGCTGCCTGAGGAGAGTGGAGGACGTCATCTGGATAGGTCTCCTGAGAGTGACCGCCCACGAAAACGTCACTGCGCTCCTTCTCCTGACCGCAGTCCAGAATTGAGCAGTAGCCGGGATCGTTACAACAGCGACAATGATCGATCTTCCCGTCTTCTCTTGGAAAGGCCCTCTCCAATCAGAGACAGACGAGGTAGTTTGGAGAAGAGCCAGGGTGACAAGCGAGACCGTAAAAACTCTGCATCAGCTGAACGAGATAGGAAGCACCGGACAACTGCTCCCACTGAGGGAAAAAGCCCTCTGAAAAAAGAAGACCGCTCTGATGGGAGTGCACCTAGCACCAGCACTGCTTCCTGCAAGCTGAAGTCCCCGTCCCAGAAACAGGATGGGGGGACAGCCCCTGCGGCAGCAGCCTCTCCCAAACTCTGTTTGGCCTGGCAGGGCATGCTTCTACTGAAGAACAGCAACTTTCCTTCCAACATGCATCTGTTGCAGGGTGACCTCCAAGTGGCTAGTAGTCTTCTTGTGGAGGGTTCAACTGGAGGCAAAGTGGCCCAGCTCAAGATCACTCAGCGTCTCCGTTTGGACCAGCCCAAGTTGGATGAAGTAACTCGACGCATCAAAGTAGCAGGGCCCAATGGTTATGCCATTCTTCTGGCTGTGCCTGGAAGTTCTGACAGCCGGTCTTCCTCTTCCTCAGCTGCATCAGACACTGCCACTTCTACTCAGAGGCCACTTAGGAACCTTGTGTCCTATTTAAAGCAAAAGCAGGCAGCCGGGGTGATCAGCCTCCCTGTGGGGGGCAACAAAGACAAGGAAAACACCGGGGTCCTTCATGCCTTCCCACCTTGTGAGTTCTCCCAGCAGTTCCTGGATTCCCCTGCCAAGGCACTGGCCAAATCTGAAGAAGATTACCTGGTCATGATCATTGTCCGTGGTGCGTCCTAAAGTCCATGTGTAACTTGTATTTACTACTTTGACATGGTTCCTGTTTTGTGATGTGTAATGGGATACAGCATCAGATGCAATTTTCTTTTTAGTTGTTAGTTGTAGCATTTTCTTTTTTATATTTTTATAAACGTCTTTAAAATAGAAATCAGGACAGTTTAGCTATTTTTTTGTTTGTTTAGCTATTATTTTAAGTGAAAGGGATGCCCTAAAGGTTAGCAGGCAGACAGATTTGCTTTAATTAGGAGTTCCCACCCTTATGAGTAATTTTTTTCCTCTATTCAGTTTTTTTTTTTTTTAATCTTGAGCCTAAAAAATCCTCTGAGTTACAAAACCAAAACTTTGAAAAGTCAGAATTTGGAGAAAGGAGTCCACTGACCATACAAAGAGAGTAATAGCCACCTAAAAATGACTTGATTGGTGTGTAGGTAGATAATTCTTTTACCAGAAATGTGTGTGACTGAAATTTGATCAGGGATCTCAAAGGTATGCTGGTAAATTGTTTAGCAATGTAATTATTTTAATCAGGTATTTGAATATTAAGATACAGTTTATTCCCAGAGAGTTTGCTTTAACATGCATTTTTAAAATCATTTGTTCTAGAGTTCTGTATCCCGTGTATGCACTTTTGGTTTGTAGCAGTAACTGTTCAGTAAAAATTAAGGACTATGTTACAAACCATATATGTCTTATGCTTACACTAGTATGCAAGAAGTGAGTAGGTGCTTTTAAAATCAGAATTCTTTGGTCAGTTATTGGTGTGTGGTGATGTTTTTACTGACTTTTTCAGAGAGGTGTAGCAGGTACAGTTCTAATTGTGCATATTTCAAAACTGTTCTTCATCAAAGATGAGTTTTTGATTTTGTATCCATTCAAATTTCTGGTTTCAATAATAGAAAGAAGAGTTGTCTGCAGGCTCGTAGTCATCTTTTATTTCAGTGGGCATTTAAAGCAGCCATATTTGGATTGCAGACTTTCTTAAAAAGTCATCATAAAATGCCTTTGACATGCTCTCTTAAAATTTTGCTTGTCTTTTTATTTTCATATTTAAACAGTAGTGACATTACATTATTGGAAATGTTTTGAACATTTTGGAAATTTTATGTTTAGTATTCTCACTGCTGTCCAGCTACGGAATTGAAATGTCAGTGTAGGAAAATCTTTTTTTATTGTTTTATTTTCCCAGACACCTGGAATTAATACAGGATCATTTAACTTACCCTCACAGTTTTTTTTTTTCAAAGGTGATAATGACATCAACCTCTGGTTCTCAACAAGGACTTTTGCTGCTTAACAGTAATGGATTTTTTTTTTTTTTAAATCTATCCCCTCTGTCCCACCCCTAATTTGTCAGGTCATTAGTAAGTATATTTTTCTCCCTTGATTTAAATGCTGAAGACTTCAGCTAAGGCCCTTGATATTTAATTATGATTAGAGACTTTTGGACCTTCTGGATCATGGTCATGTTTCTGTTCTGTGAAAGTGACTTAACTTGAAGCCTGGCAGAACCCAACTGTTTTCTTTCTGTTATCAAAGCTGGAAGTTTTGAAATAGCACCAATAATAACCCAGGGAAATGTCATGTAATTTTTATTTTCCATTATGACAGGTGTCTAATGCATGTCAGCACGAAAGTGTCATCACTGCTGTGTCATCCCTTTGGTTTTCACTATGCATTTATAATTTTTTTAAGTTTGCAGGTTTTGTGGGGGTTTTTTTGTTTGTTTCTTTTTAAACTGGAAAAACTAGCCATTTTGAGAGAAGGAGGGTTCTAGGCTATGAGCATGAAGGTCCTTGTACCTCTTAGGAAAATACTATGCTTCTTGCTTTCAAAAAGCAGTGCTTGGTTTGGAGTAGACACCTGTTCAGAAACTAATGCAAGTGTGAAGTCTGTGCATACATGGGCTCATAGTATAATTTGTGGCCAGCTACATTTTTCCAGTTTAAATAATCTCACTAACCATTAACTTTTGAGTATCTTTTGTTGAGATAAGTTGGACAAATGATTTTGCTCTTTTGGAGAGTGAAGTCCATGACATCTAATTTTACTATCATCCAAAATGTGTGTTTTATTTCTTTTCTTTTTCTTTCTTTTTTTTTTTTTTTTTTTTTGTTAGTGTGACAGCTTACAGAAGAGTACTATGGTTTTGCTCCATGTTTGTTTGAATCTTTACCTGACATTGCTACTTTTGTTAGGTCTGGGCAATTTGTGCTTCAGTGTTTTTGAAACAATGGCTTGATACCATTTCTAAATGTATGTATTATAAAAAACTAATTATGTTTAGTTGGTCATTACCTACGAGTGCCATAGTCCACATGAACCGCTTATTTGTACTGCCTATTCTTTTGTGCGGGTTCATAATATCCATAAAGTATCTAGTTAAACCTTAAGAATTCGAATGAAAACAAAAGTCTACAACTGGTTCTACTTCTCATTAGCCAGGATTTAATAATCCCAACGTTGGATGTTCTTTGTAACAACCAATTTTTTTCTTTTTTCTTTAATTATTTTAATGTAGTTGATTTTTCTGAAACTCAGTTAAAATGAATGGAAAGAAAACTTCAGGATATCATTTAATGACTATTAAGTATTATTGGTAAAAATGTGAAGATAAGACTTTTAGATCACAGCTTCCAATTTTATGGGAAATTAAGCAATCAATACCTAGCCAATAGTTCTGCTTAACTTACTGGTTAAGTATTTTGTTGGGATTCCTGTAAATAATTTTTCACACAAAGTTTTAAATTCCTGGTGTACTTTGACTCTCAACTGAGAGTGGATAGAGTTTTTCTTTTGAGGATTACATCTTAAAATGTCCATCCCCTGACTGGTTATAAGCATTTGTCACCTTTTGAAGGTAAAATATACTCTGGCCCTTCTTGACTCACTTACAGGTCATTTTAGGTCCAGTAGTAAGAGTCAGGTGTTTGGTTTTTGCTTTCAGAGTCAAACATTGTTTAGGTTTATTTAAAAACTATTAGCAGGTTTTCACTGACAATGCTTTTTTAAAAATAAAAAATGTAAGTCCAGTTTTTAAAGACAGATTTTTCATTATGCATATACAGCTTGAACTATAGTTTGGGTCCATATAGGAACCATTCACCAAAAACTCTGGTAACAGAATTAGGAAATCCTCTTGAGAAGAGGGCCTTAATGACCTTTTATGTGAAAAAAATTTTGGAGAGAATTTCTGGACATTTTTTTTCTGTCTCTGCCACAGTGTTTGGTTTTGAGATAGGAGTTAGGTATGAGAACAAGAAGAGAGAAAACATGGCGCTGACCTTGTTACAGTGGTTATAGTGGTGTCCCTAAAGGGAGAAAATGATTTCAGGTAACCACAGTGAAATGTTAAGCTTAATGAAGAGTTTTATATGTATGGTTTAAAACAGAGTTGAAAAGTGAGAGTCCTGAAGTGTTCTTTGGCTGTTTAACAATTATTTGTATGAGTGTTTTCTTAAAATAATGGCTGTTGTCTTTGGTAACACAGATGAGGGTGGATTTTTAAATGGCTTTGTATCGACCCCTTTCTACAATAATGGAGTAGTCTGTGTTGCTCCATATAAATTACAGAACGAAAATAGATGGGGCAAAATTTGACTAAACTTCACCTTTTTATAGTTTCACTTTTTAAGTTATATTTAGAATATATTGATAGATTATAAATTGATTGTGAAACTTTTTTCTGAATTTTTTCGACATGTTTTACTCAGTTACATGAGTATAAAGGATATTTTCAGTCCTGTTATCTTCAATTGCAGTCTTTAAAAAAACCCACCCTATTGTTCTACTTGTTATATGTCTATTCATACAGTAAATTCATTTCAAGGTTTATGCCAGTGGGTATTATTGGTGCTTTTTGAAGTTGAGGTGAACCATCCAGGAAGGTCTTGTTAATGTTATGTTCATCTATAATGGCATAGGGGAAATATATATATTTTTAATATTGTAAACATTTGTACTGAATAACCTTTTTTTCCCCCCCTCCGCAAGCAAAACTGGTTGAACAGCGGATGAAGATATGGAATTCAAAGCTCTAATGGACCTTTTTGAAGAGAAGTTGTGGCTTATGTGGAGTTTACATGGGCCTCTGATGGAAGAAAGCTAATCTGTTTAGTATTTGTGCATTTTACTAAAATGGCAGCTTAAAGTTGTGTATCTGCTATTGTGATGCCAATGCCGGTGTTTTAAGTGGAAAAAAAAATGACCTCTTTGCTTTGTGCTGTGTACACAAGATTTCTGGAAAAGTAAAGAAAAACCCTTTTTATGGCTCACACAGCTTAAGAGTAGCTGTCTCTCAAACGTGCGCTCACAGTTGAGCTGCTTTTGTTTTATTCTAAATAAATTGTTTCTTTTGAGGAAAATGTTTTTCTGCCTGGAAGTGAATTGACGGCAAACCTTTGACCCCTTTGTTTGCAGCCGAGGGGGTACTTGCTGCTGCTCAGATCTTGTATGTCTTGAGCAAGAAGCAGGGAGACCATCAATTTCATTTTGACTATCACGGTGTGTCAATTCTGAAGGATCACTAGTGTTACTGTTGACCCCCTTTGTTTGCAGTGAAGGGGATCATTTGCTTCTCGGTTCTCAACGTGATGAGGAAATGGTGCTGTTTGCTGGCACGCAAGAAGCCGGGGCAGGCACCCTAAGCCTCACCACAGTGCCTGAGTCGGGGGCTTTTGCTGGTTTGAAGAGCTGGAGTTGCTGAAATTTAAGTTTTGATTTATTTTGTTCACCCATCACGTTTGGCCTTAGTTTCATTTTTAATTTGAAGAAAAGTTTGAAATTGCTTTATCTTGCACTTAACATTTGCACCAAATTGCCAAAAGAAGGAGAAATACTCCGTTTGCTTTTTAAATGTTAATGATGATGTTAATAAAGCCTTTCCTGACACATTTGAGGAGCTCCTCCGTCTCCAGGGGCTTCTTACCAGAGTTATGCAGTGATGGGTTTAGTTCTGAATGGATGAAGAGTTCCTGAGAGCTAGCGTTTGTAATTAGAACCGTTACTTGGTATCTGTGCCTTATTTGACCTTTGGTTCTACATGCCTTGGATGTGCATGCACCGTGACGGTTTCATAGGTACGAACGCACACTCAGGCCCAGTCACTTCGGTTGGTAGTACAGATTGTGAGGAAAAAGATGGAGGCATCCTTAAGGAGGAAAAATGTTTGCCTTTAGTTCCTGCATTATCCTGTACAGGGGCTCCTGAGTTTTGGAAGCCTGTTCCCAGTACAGGAGAACAACTCCCCTGTTTGCAGCAGCAGACTTCGGTGCACAGTGACAACGCTGGAGTTCAAGAGGAAGCCAGCAATGCTGCACCATTGGCTTCAGACACCATTGTTGTTGTTTGCCAGTTTTAAACTTAACTAGTTGCAGACGAAGACCACCTTGAAATGCAGGCTTGTTGGGCTTGTTTTGAATTTTAACCTCGGATGGAAGAGCCCTAGTGCTGTCTGTCTCCATGCGGGATGATGATTGCTAGGCAACAGGTGATTATCAACAAAGGATGCCACGGTTATACTCTGCAAGGTGGTGTTCCAGTGGCAAACAGCTGTATAAACTCTTGTAAACAGGTAAGAGGGTTTTTAGAGGTCAAAATGCATTATAATTAATAGGGTGAGGGCTTTTAATGTTTTGGGTCTGTTTCTCTAGATGGAAGCCTTAAGGCACTCTGCTGCCATTACTAACTTCCTTCACCGAAGTGTCATATTTCAGGTCAGAACTTCTGTTTTACTTGATATTTTTCTTTTTAAGTTTATTTTTAACATTAAAAAAATACTTTTAATGTGGCAGCCAAAGTTTTAAGATCTTGGTTATGGATTTGGAACCTATAGTCTTGATGTCCTTTAAAATTTGACATTTGCTGTTAACCTTGGCCTTTACCCTTAGTCATGATTTAATGATGCAGGAGGACTTACTGCTGTAAAAACGTTGCTTATTTACAAATACTGATTTCTAAACTTCAGAGTTAAGACATTACAGTGTGTAACAGCAACAAAAGAAAGTATGCCATCAGATTGTGAATGATACATATTTTAACCAGGATTTTTTTTTTCTTTCTTTTTTTTGTCCCACAGAGAGATTATAAAATTAGGCAACCTTAACTTTAGGGAAATTAACAAGCAGTGTTGAGAAGTCTGACTTTTGTCTGCCCTTAACATTTTCAGTATCTATTTAGTTTTACCAGCCTTCTGAGCCCTTCTCCCCTACATTAATCAAGTTTGAAGCTTTGGCACTTATCACAAGCACAGCTTTGTTAGTATGTACTACAACTTAGGTTTCCTTGCTTTATTTCAAATGAGATCAAAATTTGTGAATAGAATTGTTATTTTTTCATCTCTTCTGGAAGACATCCAGTATCTAGTAACTACAATAGCTGATCTATACTAGTTAGTTTTTCCACAAGATTGAGCTCCTTGGATTGTTTTGCTAGGCAGCTTATGTACCCATACTTTGATAGAGTAAAAGGGAAAAAATGAAGTACAGTGGAATTTTTCAGGTTCTCAGTGTGTCATAAGAATTTTTAAAACAGCTGGTTATGAGATGATGGCTGCCATCTGAGGCTTTTCTAAATGGTCTCTCCCCTGCATTTCTTTAAACATTTTATACTTGTTGGAAATGTCAGTTTTCAGTGTGTTTTCTTTTTCTTGCTAATTCACACCATGAGGCCGCTGAGTGGTTTTTTCCAGTTAGTAAGCAAATATTTTAAATCACTATGGAGATTTAGAAAGATTATGTTACACTTTCTACATATTTCTATATGTCTGGTATCTTTTTAAAGTTTCAAGCTTCATCTCTCTAGTAAGAACAAGAAAACAAGTTGCAGACAGGGCATTTGTTTATTTGTATATAAAGCCATGTCATAAATAATGGGAAGGTACACAGCATGACAATTTTTTGAAATTACTCATGAAATCATTTTATTTATTCCCAGCTGCACTGTGGAAAAAAGTTAACTGGATTGAGTGTTAGATTCAGTGTTCTGGTTTTATAAATTGGAAACTTCCCTTTTGAAGTATTTGTGTGGTTTCCCAGTGTCCTTCATATGATCTAAATTTAGGGTTCTGTAAAGGAACTGCTTCCAGGAACACCTCCAAATTGACTTAGGCTCAACTTGAAAAGCTTTGTTGTTAGTACTAAAATTGAAAATGAGGATTACCCTGATTTCAGTAAAACAACCTAAATTTTATGAATTGTCACTTCCATAGCTTAAGTTGTATAATTGTTTGTAAGCTGTTTATCTGAGGCAATATATTTAGTATTTACAGCTTATAGAACATCTATTTTTCTTTTGACAATAGTATATCTGATTATGGCTTCTGACCATCACCTCTGTCTCCCATTTCAGTTTAGTCTTTTTGAGCTTCCCTGTTTAAAGATCCTTTAACTTAATAACTTGAATTATAATCTAGTTTTAAAATCTTGGCAGAGGAATTTATTGAATAGCAAAATTTCTTCAAACCTCAGACAAGTTTGGTCTTAGCAACCAATAAGTTTTTTTCATCTATCTGTTCTCTTCAGCAACTTGTACTCTTAACTGGAGAAACTATTAAACAGGTGAATAGTTAATTTCTAATGAATTTTTTTTTCCCGTTGCCCAGGCTGGAGTGCAGTGGCATGATCTCAGCTCACTGCAACCTCTGCCTCCCGGGTTCAAGCGATTCTCCTGCCTCAGCCTCCTGAGTAGCTGGGATTATAGGCGTGTGCTGTCACGCCTGGCTGATTTTTTGTAATTTAATAGAGACAGGGTTTCACAATGTTGGCTAGGCTGGTCTCGAACTCCTGGTCTGAAACAATCCTCCCGCCTCAGCCTCCCAAAGTGTTAGGATTACAGGTATGAGCCACTGCGCCCTGCCTCTAATGAATTTTTATAGGTGATATAGGTGTATGAATGAGCATATGAACAGGTTACTTAAAACAGGGATGGTCAAGAAAGGCTTTACAAAAGAATTTGTTAGAGTAGGACATGGAATGGTGGAGAGAGGTTGGGATGGACGTGTCAGGCAGACAAGCATGAGTAAGAATATAGCAGCTTGTGGATTGATGGAAAAGATAAGATGCAAACTGAAGCCTGGAATACTAGTAAAATGGTTGGGTCAACAAAAATAGGGAATCCTGAAGGGTAGGCCCGTTTGAGGGGTGGAGAGTGGAAACAGATCATTTGGGGCACATTGATAGCAGTCATTTATTGACTGTCTACTTCAAGCTAAGGATTCTGCTAAGTACTGTACACACATTGTCTCATTTAAGTCTCACCACAGACCATAATTTGACAGTTTAGTGATAGAGCCACAGTTCTAACCAGGCCTTTGTCCCAGCTAAGGCTCTCTTGGTTACCTACTTGTAGGAATGAGATTAAGGCTGCAAACCTGAAAAAATGGGCAATGGATTTCAAACTATAGTTTATCAACATTGGCAGTACTTGGGAAACGTGCAGGCCCTTGGTACCTCCCCTAGACATTCTGGAATGTGTTAGGACCAGCATGACCTAGGAGTCTTTGTTCTTTTACAAACCCCCCAGGTAATTCTGATATATTCTGTGGTCAGTGGGCCATGTGTTGAGCAACACTGGCCCATAGAGAGTAGAGTACTAAGGTAAACTTAGGATAATGTCATATTTGAGGCATGGGAAGAGAAGATGGTGCTGGAAAAAAGCCTAGATAGGAAAATAAGAATTGTGTTGTCTCAGAACCTGAGAGGGGCTTCTAGAAGATAACTTTACAACCGTTGCAGCAGACAAGGAGAACAAAACTGCAATTGCCATGGAATTTATTACTTAAAATTGCCACTTAAGTAACATAACAGTTTTCTAGTCATGTAATTATTTCTCCAAGAAACTCAATCTAGATTACTATTTAATTTTGCCTCATAACAGTCCTGAAGATGGGCCCCTGTTTTGTTTATGAAATGCTAAAGGGACACCAGAAAAGTTTTGTGACTGAGGGATACACAGCCAGGGACTGATTGAGGTATCTTTGAGTTTTCAGATGGCAATCTAAAAATACTGTGACTATAGTCTTAAAATTGGAAGTGATGCTGGCATTGAGTGTGTACACATGAAACTTATTTCCATTAATGGACCATCACCTATATCTGCTACTCCTAAGTTACCAATAGGATTGAGACAAAGGCATTATAGGTAAAGTTTAGTGTATCTTTGTCCTGTAAATGATTATTTATATCTATACTGCATTTGTGTTTGATAAGTATAGCCAATGAACTATTCAAATATTTGAGTACATATTATGTATTGGACATTATTCTAGATCTTGGGAGTAAATTTGTGAAGAAAAAAGAGACGTGTTTCTCTTTTCTCATGGAGCTTACAGTCTGGTGGAAGAAAGGAGATGATAAGCTATAAATTAGGGCCTTTAGGCTCCAGATAAAGGTTGGATTGTATTCTAAATGCTGATTGCTATGGGAAGCCGTTGTAGGTTTTAAGCAGAAAGTGATAGGATTTGATCAAGATTTGACTACCTGTCTGAGGAAAATAATAAATTTCCTTCAAATGCCAAAGAAAATAAGTTATTAACATTTCACAGATTCTCTGTCAGACTGTAAATATGTTCCTGTTCAGAGATCAGTACTGTTCTTTTATTTAAATACAGTAATAAAGGTTTTATTTCTTTTTAGGGCTCATAATTGTTGACCATCCTGAACTTTCAAAGCAGTCTTCCTTCTGAAGATGCCTCATTTTCTGAACATGCCGCTTTGTATTTTCTGCTTTCAATAAACTGTCATAACAGTTTCCACTGTAGTCATATATAGACTGATATAACACACTGACCATGCTTTCTATATTTCATAACTTGCAGTTTTTCTAGTGATATTTAACCAAACACCCTTGCTAAAAAATAAATTAGAGGGTCTTTTTGTGAAATGGCTGTTATCCTATGCAAATAAGATACATGTGTGTATATAGTTTTTAAGTGCTGAATTTATCTGACCTTTCTCAGGTAACCAGCAGATTCCTTTTTATCTAGGAAAAGGACTTAATGAAAAATTTTCATGCGTAAGCATAAGTTATTATACCAGTGTCTGCAATATAATTATTATTACAGGCAGAATTAACACTTTGGGTTGCTGTATACATGTATATTTTTGATTACACAGTTTAAGACCTATTGGGAATATTAATGTTTCATAAAATTGATTTGCATTTTAGCATATAGAAATTGACTATCAGGCCAGGTGCGGTGGCTCACGCCTGTAATCCCAGCACTGTGGGAGGCCAAGGTGGTTGGATCATGATGTCAGGAGTTTGAGACCAGCTTGGCCAATGTAGTAAAACGTGTCACTACTAAAAATACAAAAAATTAGCTGGGCATGGTGGCACTGCCTGTAATCCCAGCTACTCAGGAGGCTGAAGCAGGAGAATTGCTTGAACCCGGGAGGTGGAGGTTGCAGTGAGCTGAGATCACGCCATTGCTCTCCAGCCTGGGTGACAGTGTGATACTCTGTCTGAAAAAAAAAAAAAAAAACATTGCCTATCAGGCTGGGCACTGAGTCTTGCACCTGTAATTCCAGCACTTTGGGAGGCTGAGGCGGGAGGATTGCTTGAGTCCAGTAGTGCAAGATCGTATATCTTAAAAAAAAAAAAAAAATTGAGTATCACAAGATTTATGTAGCTCCCAAGATAAGTATCTTTCTTCTTTTTTTTTTTTGGGATGGAGTCTCGCCTGTTGCCCCGGCTGGAGTGCAATGGCGTGATCTTGGCTCACTACAACCTCTGCCTCCTGGGTTCAGGCAATTCTGCCTCAGCCTCTGGAGTAGCTGCGATTACAGGTGTCTGCCACCATGACCGGCTACTTTTTTGTATTTTTAGTAGTGACGGGGTTTCACGATGTTCACCAGGCTAATCTTGAACTCCTGACCTCGTGATCTGCCCGCCTTGGCCTCCCAAAGTGCTGGGATTACAGGCATGAGCCACCGCGCCCAGCCTATAAGTATCTTAATATATATGCCATTTGTGTATATTCTTTATGTACAGAAACACTTCCGTAAACTAGACCCCTTAATTGGAATTTTTCTGCATTCTATGGCAGAGGTTCAACTCTGGCTGTACAATGGAATCACTGAGGAACTTTAATACCGATGACTGGGGCCCCCTCTCAGGGATTCATATAAATTGATCTAGATTGAGTGGGTTTCCGCAAAGGCCCAGGTTTGTTTTCATTTTGTTTTAAGTGCTCCCAGGTGATTGTAATGTGCAGTCAGGGCTGAGAACCACTGCTCTAGAGACAAATTTTATACCTACAAACGCACACAATCAGCCTTTTAAGGATTGTTTGAAAATCAAAACACAAAACTTTGAGAATGTAATTTGGGTTCAGTACAGTATGTATATTGCCCAGTCTTCTAGAATCTGTTATTGAAAGTATGGTGCTCAGACCAACAGCATTAGTCTCAGCTGGAAGCTTATTAGAAATGCAGAATTGCAGGGCCTTACCCCAAACCCACTGAATGGAACAAGATCCCCAGGTGATTTGTACATATATTAAAGTTTGAGAAGCAGTACTTTAGATGTAGATATAAATGTTCTGTGTGATAAAAATTGATAATTAGAATCTTCTTCCATGTGCATTGGATTCTCAGATTTGTGCATTAGTCAATGTCATTTACTGTAAAGCATTTTAAAAAATACTTTCAACAAGAAAAGTAGAACAAAAGAGTTCTTATGTAGTGAGCCTCAGGTGACCAGAAAATTACCAGAGGTCTCTGTCACTAAGACAGGGAAAAGGGTTACTATTTTGCCTATCCTAGTTGGTTGGTTCTTGATTACTTTGTGATGCTTTTCTCTTTTCTTGCCTTCCAGTTCTATCCTTGTCACCTCTCTTCATTATGAGATAGAAAATGTTACTTTTTTACAAGTACAGGTGTGAATATTGGAGACACTCTGCTAATAGGTGCCCCAGGATTTAGGAAATTTGGTAGTGGTAGGTTTAGAGCTTTCTGTGAGGGGATAGAAATGGGCAGAATTGAGGAATGGTTCCCAATTGCCTTTGTTTCTTAAGTGTAATATACTAACTTCATAAATCAATTTTCCTTACATAACAAGAATCAAATACCTATTAAAGTACACAGTGACAAATAATGTAGTATTAAGATTCATATGTATTAAAAGGAATGGTTCAGTATGAATGCTCAGAGACAAATAATGTATTAAGATTCATATGTATTAAAAGGAATGGTTCAGTATGAGTGTTGAGATAGTACTCTAAATTGCAGTGTATCAAATTAGGTTCAGGAATGATATTTTTATTTTTTTTTTGAGACGGTGTCTCACTCTTGTCACCCAGACTGGAATGCAGTGGTACAATCTCAGCTCACTGCAACCTCCACCTTCAGGGCTTAAGTGATCCTCCTGTCTCAACTTCCCAAGTATCTGGGAAGCACGACTATAGGTGTGTGCCACACTGGGTAATTTTTGTATTTTTATCAGAGACAGAGTTTCACTATGTCACCCAGGCCGGTCTTGAACTCCTCGACTCAAGCAGTCCACCTGCCTCAGCCTCCCAAAGTGCTAGAAATACAAGCATGAGTCACCGTGCACGGCCAGGAATGACTTTTTTTTTTATTTTTGAGACACAGTCTTGCACTGTCGTTCAGGCTGCAGTGCAGTGGCATAATCTTGGCTCACTGGGCTCACTGCAACCTTCGCCTCCCAGGTTCAGGTGATTATCCTGCCTCAGCCTCCCAAGTAGCTGGGACTACAAGCGCGAGCCACCACGCCTGGATAATTTTTGTATTTTTAGTAGAGATGGGGTTTCGCCGTGTTGGCCAGGCTGGTCTTGAACTCCTGACCTCCTGCCTCGGCCTTCCAAAGTGCTAGGATTACAAGCATGAGCCACTGCACCTGGCCTGATACTTTTAATGTGTACGTTTTTCATACCTAGAGGCACATGAAGAGATAAAAATAATGTTTAAATTTTTATGATAAAAGAATCTCAAATACATTCACCAAGCAACCATGTGGATATCAATTGAAAAATTGCAGTCAGATTATTTCTTAAATCCCACAATTGTAAAATTTCTAAATTGGTATATGTGACTTAGAGGGATTTTTTTTCATCAAGCACAACAACGCCAACGTCTCTAGAAAACTTTTCAAAGATTCATTTGTAATTTATAGATTTATCCTAGAAATGAGAGGTTTTTAGTGGAGACTTAACCTATGTCATCATTTCTCCTGACAAATTGCATTTGTGAAGTTTACTCTTTGCAGTGCTGTAACCTTACTGAAAGTTCATTCCACAAAAGGAATGGATTCATCTGCACTTTAAGGTTTAGTGATTGAAACTACTTTATATTTATAATGTATGAGTGCTTTTTTCATTTAATGTAGTGGTTTAAAAGTGTTTTGGACCTTCAGAGACACCCTCTCTTCTGTTTACTGCTCCTTAATTTTAGTAAAGTCTGAAGCCCTAATAAAAATTTTTTTTAACATGGGGTATTGGATCTCCCTCCTCAATTTTTTTTTAAAGCCAATTTTAAAGGCAGCATTTCTAAGTACAGTAATTGGTTAAACATCTTTTTTCCTCCTGGGTTTCTTTTTAGGAACTACTGACAAAAACCTATAGTCGACTTTGGGATCTGACTTTATTATTCAGCAACTCAAAGATGAGTTCTAATTGGCAGACTTCTGGCACTGGCACTTGTCCTCCTGTTTCTATAGAAACTGGGTTGGAAGTCAGAGCTGCACAAAGGGAAAGGGTAAGTTTCTTTTAATTCCATATTTATAAACCCGTATCTTATTAACTGTGACATGGTGTCAGTTTTCACATAAGAATATACATCCTCGAACTAGAACTCAAATATGTACTACTGATTTTCACTTAAGTGGCAACTGACATCAAGTCACTAAATGTAATAGGAGGGTTTAAATATGGATTTATTTTTCTTGTGACTGACTTCACATTTCTTGAAGCAGTGAACTCAATGTCATAATTCTCACTTTCAGCTATTTTTAATTTGGGGGTCATAAAATTGGTTTTTATTATCTTAGATCTTATTCTGTTGTACTTTTCTGGTAAATGAAAATTGGAAGGACATTTTGAAAGTCTGCATGAATTATAAATTTTGTTGTAGCGAAGTCTCATTCTTCTTTCCATTATAAAGTACTATACTACTGATCAGTTTTTTTAGTCTCTCTACTCTCTTAGCCAAGCAGGATGAGTTCGTCTGTTGGTGCACATACATTTGTTTTCATCCAGGCAGACACCCATTATTTGTAGAACCTAAGACACCTGCCAGTTGGTGAGTCATCTTATTGCTATGGCTTCAGAGGACTGCTGTATAGCTGGAGTATTTAGGCTTGAAATTGTTGAATTAGGTATGATAAGCACATTCCTTTGATTTACAGGTTGCCATATATAAATAACTTATATTGAACCGTGACTAGTTTTGAGATAGTGGAAGGAAGGCAGTATTTGCTGTTGCTCTTTAAAAGTTGTCTCACTTGGCCGGGCGCGGTGGCTCAAGCCTGTAATCCCAGCACTTTGGGAGGCCAAGACGGACGGATCACGAGGTCAGGAGATCAAGACCATCCTGGCTAACATCGTGAAACCTCGTCTCTACTAAAAAATACAAAAAAAACTAGCCGGGCGAGGTGGCGGGCACCTGTAGTCCTGGCTACTCAGGAGGCTGAGGCAGGAGAATGGCGTAAACCCAGGAGACGGAGCTTGCAGTGAGCTGAGATCCAGCCACTGCACTCCAGCCTGGGCGACAGAGCGAGACTCTGTCTCAAAAAAAAAAAAAAAAAAAAAAAAAAAAGTTGTCTCACTTACTTCCTTGGTCCTGGCATACTGCCTTTAAGGGATGGACTTCTTTTTTTCCTGATAAAAGACGTAAGATTGGTTCACACAAGTCAAAGGGTGGAACACCTTGCCATTACTTCTGCTCAATTTGTCACTTTAAAAATAGTTTAGAAAGTAAAACCTGGAAGCTTGTCAATAGGAAAAGTAAACTCATTTTTAAAAATTTCTTTCACAAGACAAATAATGCCTTAAAGTGAATTCTCTTTTTTAAATTTTAATTTAATCTACTCTGATGAATTCTCATTAAAAGTGTTGTATGCCTCCTTTGTTGATTTCTGTTTTGCTCATTAGTGCTTGCACGAGGTAAAAATAGAAATGAATTTGTGGATTTTTTTTTTTGTTTGGAAGGTGGCTAGAAAATACTTTAGTCTTGGCCGGGCGCGGTGGCTCAAGCCTGTAATCCCAGCACTTTGGGAGGCCGAGACGGGCGGATCATGAGGTCAGGAGATCGAGACCATCCTGGCTAACCCGGTGAAACTCCGTCTCTACTAAAAACTACAAAAAACTAGCCGGGCGAGGCGGCGGGCGCCTGTAGTCCCAGCTACTCGGGAGGCTGAGGCAGGAGAATGGCGTTAACCCGGGAGGCGGCGCTTGCAGTGAGCTGAGATCCGGCCACTGCACTCCAGCCTGGGCGACAGAGCGAGATTCTGTCTCAAAAAAAAAAAAAAAAGAAAATACTTTAGTCTTTCGTTGTGTGCTATCAAGTATCCAGACGTAGTCCCCACTACTTAATAAGGAGTAGCCAACTCATCCTGGCTTTAAAATTGAAAGTCCTATGTCTCAAGAACTCCTTTGTTTCTGTCTAGACCCAGACAGTCACCCTAATCCTAGTTCATTCTCTGTATCCCTAAAAAGGCCTCACTAAGTTGTTATTGAGTATCATTTTGAATGGAAGGAGATTTCACAGTATACTAGCTTCTGGCGGAATGTATTAGGGATTAGGTTCTTTATTTTTATTTTTATTTGTTTATTTTTTGGGGGTTGGAGTCTCGCTCTGTCTCCCAGGCTGGAGTGCAGTGGTGCCATCTTGGCTCACTGCAACCTCCACCTCCCAGGTTCAAGCGATTCTCCTGTCTAGCCTCCTGAGTAGCTGGGATTATGGGTGCCCACCACCATGCCTGGCTAATTTTTGTATTTTTAGTAGAGACAGGGCTTCATCATGTTGGCCAGGCTGGTTTCAAACTCCTGACCTCAAGTGATCCACCCGCCTCGGCCTCCCAAAGTGCCTGGATTTCAGGCGTGAGCCACCATGCCCTGCCCCAGGTACTTTTTTCATGAAATGACTTATTTGTCTCAGTGATCCTAAGTCATGCCAATTTAATTCTCACAGAAATAAAACATGGAGAATTTTAAATGGATTTTATAAGTTGCTTTCAAGCACTTTAGTTATTTTTTGTTTGTGTATATGTTGAGACCATAGATGACAAATGTGAGACAATTGAGTAGATATTTGTGACAAATGAGTAGCCACATGAGGCAAATATGTAGATATAAAGCCTCATACAAGGTGGTTCTGGCTTGAGAAACACTCAAGGCTTTTAAAAAGTATTGGGCTTTGGGCCGGGTGTGATGGCTCATGCCTGTAAGCCCAGCACTTTGGGAACCTGAATCGGGGATCACCTGAACTCAGGAGTTTAAGACCAACCTGGGCAATGTGGCAAAACTCCATCTCTAATAAAAATACAAAAATTAGCTGGGTGTGGTGGTGTGCACCTGTAGTCCCAGCTACGCCGGAGGCTGAGGGAGGCTGGGGCAGGAGAGTTGCTTGAGCCTGGGAGACAGAGGTTACACTGAGCCGATATTGCACCACTGCACCAGAGCCCAGGCAACATGAGTGAAACCCTGTCTCAATAAAAAGTATTGGGCTTTGGTTTTATGTGAGGTCTTCAGAGAAACCACCGTCCAAGTTTTACACTATGTCTCTCTTAAAAACAATTAAAATAATAGTGTATGATTTTTTTCCTTACATGGAAAAAGCTGATTTTACAGTTAGACAAATGTATTTACTAAATAAACATATTTTGCAAATAGGACATCACACATATACCTTAATTATTTGAAAAAATCACAAAAGTATCATTTCAGTACATTTAAGTATAATTATTGCTTTTAATAAAGTTAAACTCCTAGAGAATCATTAAAGAAGAAAAGCCAGGGGCCATGAGCTAATTAATCAGCACCAGTAATTAGGTTTTAAAATTGGCTTTGTTGAGGGCTAGCTTTAGGCAAATAACTTGTTCTTAATTGCTTTTGTTCCTTATATATAAAATAGAAATAATAATAATAATTATCCATACTATGTTACAGAATTAACGTGATGATAATGAGGTAATAGATGGGAAATAACTCCAAATGGTTAACAGTACCATAAGGTAGAGTTTTAGTGTCAGAAATAGTATTTTACAATGACATGTATGGAAAACTCCTTCTTTTATAATGATGGAAATATCCTAACAGTTTTAAACATAACCCAAGAAGTAGCAGAGAAGAAAGTATACTGAAGTATACTGATCTTTTATGTTCAGATTACCATAGCTCTACTAGATATGTATGTGTATTTTAAGGCTTACAATTTGTAAACACTCCAACTATTAATAATCACATATTAAGGAATTACAGGTGGCCCTGTACGTAGGCATTATTTTCTCTTTAATCAGGTTCACTGAGTATTGGGAGACCTAAGAAAGTTAATTATCTTAACAACTACATTATTATTGCATTGTAGCAGATGTATTTTGTGGTTTTAATTTTGACGGAGGTGGAGGATGGGGGGTGGTTCTTAGGTACTTTGCATCTTTGCATTCTCTATTTTTTTTTAAGACAAGGTCTCGCTCTGTTGCCCAGGCTGGAGTTTAGTGGCGTGATCATAGCTCACTGCAGCTTCCACCACCTGGGCTCGAGTGATCCTCCTGCCTCAGCCACCTGAGTAGCCTGGACTACAGGCATGTGCCACCATGTCCAGCTAATTTTTAACAATTTTTTTTGTAGAGATGGGGCTCACTGTGTTGCCCAAGCTGGTCTTAAACTCCTGATCACTCAAGTGATCCTCCCACCTCAGCCTCCCAAAGTGCCAGGATTACAGATGTGAGCCACCTGGCCTGCATTCTCCTTTTTGTTTCAATACAGACATTAAAATTTTAGGCCAATTTGAGTTAGATTTTTGTTGTAACTGCTTTCAATTGAATTAGCTTCATAATCTGTTGATACTGCCAAGAAGCCAGAGTAATGTAAAGGGGAAAGAGTAGGGTTTTGTGTTAGATTGTGTTTGGATTATTACTCCACTACTTACTGGGTATTTAATTTCTTTGACCTTCAGGCTGGGCACAGTGGCTCATGCCTGTAATCCCAGCATTTGGAGAGGCCCAGATGGGCAAATCAGCCTGAGGTCAGGAGTTCAAGACCAGTCTGGCCAACATGGCGAAACCACATCTCTACTAAAAGTACAAAAATTAGCTGGGCCTGGTAGTGGGTGTCTGTAATCCCAGCTACTGGGGAGGCTGAGGCATGAAAATTGCTTGAACCCGGGAGGTGGAAGTTGCAGTGAGCACAGATCATGTCATTGCACTCTAGTCTGGGTGACAAGAGTGAAACTCCATCTCAAAATAAATAAAACTGAATTATTTTAAAAAATAATAATTTCTTTGACCTTCAGTTTCTTCATTTGTAGAATAGGCATCATAGTATAGTATCTCTATCGGATTCTGAAGGTTATCATGAAGACTAAATAGGGTATTTGTCGGCTGGGTGCAGTGGCTCACACCTGTAATCCCTGCACTTTGGGAGGCTGAGGCGGGAGATTCACTTGAGTCTAGGAGTTCTAGACCAGCCTGGGCAACATAGCAAAACCCCATCTCTACCAAAAATAACAAAACTTTGCCAGGTATGGTGCACGCCTGAGGTCCCAGCTACTTGGGAGGCTGAGGTGGGAGGATCACTGGAGCCCAGGAAGTAGAGGCTGCAGTGAGCTGTGATTGTACCACTGCACGCCAACCTGGGTAACAGAGCAAGACCTGGTCTCAAATAAAAATTTTTTGAAAGAAAATTTTTTTTAAAAAAAGATACGTGTCTACCTCAGTGACTGGTATGTTATTAGATGTTGAAGTAAAGTTATTCACTACTCTACCACCCCAAGCGCACTTATTCATATATAAGTTGTGTAATATTTGTTTCCTCTTTGTCTTATGGAATCTCTTCGGGGGGGAGAAAAAATCAGCGACTATTATGCTTTTCTTGAAACTCTGTATATAGCTGGGATGATATTCCTGCATTATGGATTCCTAGAAGTGTTTTATATGGCATCTTAAAATATTGTCCACAAAAATGACAACAATGCAATAAATGAACAGGAACATCATAAGTTAATTGCTAATATGATGAACGCATTAGTTACAGAAGTCGTTAGCTTTCTGTAGTCTTGGGATTCAGGCTTTCTTAATTCACACCACCCAGGTTTAGAGGGCCTATTACCGTTGAGTAGGATAAAGAACTTCTCTGTTGCATGAGATTCATAAAACCTAAGAATTCAATTTGGAGTTCTTTAGTTGGTCCTACTTAAAATGTACAGCTTGATTAGATGGGAGGAAGGATCAGGTTGCTCTAGGTAGTTGAAGTCCCTTTTAAAAATAATTGCTACTCTAAAGAGAAGGAGGAATTAATGAAAGTGGTTCATAAAATCATTGATTTCTTTTATCTTTTGTTTTGACATGAAAGCAGAATGGACATTAGCAGTTACTATATATGAAGGGCATTTTGCCTGATACAACTATATTTTCTTCTTTTTTTTTTTTTTTTTTTTTTGAGACGGAGTCTCACTCTGTTGCCCAAGCTGGAGTGCAATGGCATGATCTCACTGCCACCTCCGCCTCCCGGGTTCAAGCAATTCCCCTGCCTCAGCCTCCTAAGTAGCTGGGACTATAGGCGTGCGCCACTGCACCCAGCTAACTTTTGTATTTTTAGTAGAGACAGAATTTCACCATGTTGGTTAGGCTGGTCTTGAACTCCTGACCTCAAGTGATCCACCTGCCTTGGCTCTTAAAGTGCTAGGATTAAAGGTGTGATCAGCCATGCCCGGCACAAGTATATTTTCATGGGTTTAGTCCTCACAGTACGTCTGTGAGGTAGGTTGGTGGTATTTTCATTTTACAGAGGAGGAAATTGGGTCTCAGAGAAGTTAATTTTAAAACTAACTTTCATGAGGGCATATGGTAACAAGTGGCAGAGCTGATATTTATTATTAGTTAACTATTTTTGCTGTTTGTATGTGTAAGGGGGTGGTATTTTTTTCATATTTTCTTACATGTAAAATGTAAAAGTATTAGACATCCATATCTAAATGTAAAAATGACATTTTTTTAAGTCAGAAAACCAGTTTTCTTTTTTCTTTTGCTTTAGAAAGCCATAAAAACCATATTTAAATAGGATCAACTACTGTTTGTTTTTTTTTTTTTAACATAACTGAGATTTGAACCCAGATTAATTTGGTCCCAAAGCTTATGCTAGGCCTTGGAGAGTACAAAGATGAATGAAACCTCATTCATCTTGTTGATCTTGCAGACTAATGGAAAGGATTGACATGTGAGTTCATGTAGTAATCTGTTAAAAGTTAGATAGGATTCCAGATGAGAATGACTGCTGGGGAAGATTTTTCCAAAGGAGGTAGCCTTTGAGTGAGTCAGATAGTGAAAAGTGAAATGGTGCCTAGTAGAGAAGGCATACATAGGCAGTGACAGGGTATGGAGCTAAAACCAGTCTTCTAGAGTTTTTCTCTGTAAGGAATCAATAGACATTTTAAAGCAGAGAGGAATGAAAGAATAGAATAACGATAATGGTAATAGTTTAAGAAGCATTCTGGGCCAGGTGTGGTAGCTCACGCCTGTAACCTTGCCACTTCGGGAGGCCGAGACGCGTGGATCACTTGAGGTTAGGAGTTTGAGACCAGTATGGCCAAGATGGTGAAACCCTGTCTCTATTAAAAATAACAAAAATTAGCCGAGCATGGTGGCCAATGCCTGTGATCCCAGCTACTTGGGAGGCTGAGGCAGGAGAATAGCTTGAACCCTGGAGGTGGAGTTTGCAGTGAGCCGAGATCACACCACTGCACTCCAGCCTGGGCGACAGAGTGAGACCCTGTCTCAAAAAAAAAAAGCATTCTGAAGGAGATGCTAAGGGTGGTTGGTGTTGCAGATGCAGGGAACTCTAGCTGGTTTTTTCCTCTTAAAGATCACTCAGGAGGAGGAAGAGGAGGGAAAAAAAAGCTTACTCAAATAATGAAGGCTCTCTATTCACATGCAATCGCTTAGTCTAAGTGACATTATTAACATAATTATTCCATATACAAGAAACATCTTTTAATTTAAACCTATTTCCCATTAAAACCACCTATTCAGCTTTCATGTAAATCTTGTAAAGAGATGTTTCAATATTTAGTGTGAATATTTTGTTAATTAGATGTAGTGGAAAATGACACTTTGATGGGCAAAATTGCTGTTCAAATGATCTTGAAATGAAGTTTTTAAAGCAATTTTTATATACTGTTTATTATTTAGCAATACATACTTATCATAGAAATTTAAGAACCTAAGTAATACAAAGAAAGTAAGGATTACCTTTAATTAAGAACCTAAGTAATACAAAGAAAGTAAGGATTACCTTTAATCAATAAACAAAGATAAACTTTTGGAGGGAGTATATACCATTCCAGTCACTAAGTGAGGTTTTAATATTCAGATTCTAGGGTTCTGATCAATCAAAGGTTATTTTTCGCACTTCTGTAAATTAAGAAAAAATGTTCTATCTTTACATATTTTAGTGACTGAATTACCATGGCGTAATTGAGAGTTTGGATTTATTATGGTACATTCCGATTTCTATTTAATATATAAGATACCTGATTAAAATTTCAGACTATTTGATTAAATACTAACAATACAGGCTGCTATTACTCTTGTCTTGCTACCAATTAGACATTTCTCAGAATGCTAAAGCAAGAAGGAACCTTAAAAACTTATCTGGTTGGCAGCGCCCCGTGACTCATTCCTGTAATCCCAGCACTTCGGAGGTCAAGGCGGGCGGATCAGGAGGTCAGGAGATGGAGACCATCCTGGCTAACATGGTGAAACCCTGTCTCTACTAAAAATACAAAAAATTAGCTGGGTGTGATGGTATGTGCCTGTAGTCCCAGCTACTTGGGAGGCTGAGGCAGAATCGCTTGAATCTGCGAGGGGGAGGTTGCAGTGAGCCGAGATTCCGCCACTGCACTCCAGCTTGGGTGACAGAGTGAGACGCCGTCTCAAAAAAAAAAAAAAATTCTTGTTTACCTTCTCATGTTACAAATATAGATGCGTTTCTTTCAAGCTTTTGTTTCCAGTGACATACTAGTTTAGGTTTTCTTTCGTTAAGCTCTCACTTGATTGCAGTCTTCTTTCTTTCAGGTCAGACTGTTTTTCCGTCTTTCGGCCAATGGTACAAAAAAAAAGGAAACTGAAGAGAGGAGATAGCATATGCCAGAGAAGTAGAAAGAGCCATTGTATGTCTGGGTATAATCATATAACCAGCCTGGAAGGAAGGAATGATTTCTGTTAGGGAAGGAAATTTTGCCATTAGTAGTTCTCAGCCATGAATAGCTCCTCAAAGCAAGGAGCCTCCTGTATTGTGACCCATTCTAACTTAGTGAAGCTTCTTAGCTGTCCTATTTTTCACTGATGAAGCTGAATGAGCTCCCCTGACTTAGGGACTTACCCCATCTCCAATCTTACAGTGGAAGTTGGAGAAAATTAGGGACACATACCATTTTATTTTACCATGAATTTTATTAGAAGACCACTATTATGAAGAAAATAATCATAAATTACTATTTTCCAAAGAAAAAGAGAAGTGATAATATCAGTTTTCTTTTTTCCTTTACTAAACAAACACTTGAATACTTACTATGTTCCTGTTAATATTGCTAGGTGTTGAGGACATAGTAGTGAGCCAAAACAGATACGGTCCCTGCCCTCACAGAACTTCAGTGGGGAGATAGGTACCAGCCACATAAATAATATGTGATAAGTGCTATGAAGGGAAGGTGCAGGGGGCTATGAGAATATGTGAGAAGAAACTGACTGCTTGATCATGTGGGTTAAACAATGACTAGTTCCACCCTGAAATCTAAATGCTTTTTTTTTTTTTTTTTTTTGAGACAGAGCCTAGCTTTGTCACCCAGGTTGGAGTGGTGTATTGGCACAATCTCTGCTTACTGCAACCTCCACCTCCTGGGTTCAAGAGATTCTCCTGCCTCAGCCTCCCAAGTAGCTGGGATTACAGGCGCCTGCCACCATGCCCGGCTAATTTTTGTGTTTTTAGTAGAAATGGAGTTTCGCGATGTTGGCCAGGGTGGTCTCGAACTCCTGACCTCCAGTGATCTGCCCATCTTGGCCTCCCAAACTGCTGGGACTATAAGCATGAGCCACTGCGCCTGGTCCTAAATGCTTTTTAAAAGCATAAGTTGGAGGGGTCCTCAAAGTCTTTTGGCTAATGGCACATACCAAAACCTAAGCAAAACCCTTTTTTTTTTTTTTTTTTTTTAACTGAGTAGGTGATAGCAAAGAATATTTATGCTAAGGCACATCATTGCAAAAGTCGACACTGAAAAAGGCAAATAATGTCCTTAGTATTACCATGACAATAATTTTGACCTCCTGGACTTCCTAAAGGGTGTCAGGGATCTCTAGGGATCTGTTGACCTCACTTTGAGAAGTTCTTTTCTAAAGTGTATATTATGTATATTATATCTGATCACTTATTCAAGAAATTTCAGTGCTGTATGGCAGCACAGGTCTGGGTTCCAGGGATATATCCCTGAACAAAATAGATGAAAATATCTGCCCTCATGGAGCTTACATTGTGTCTTTGATTTTTCCCTTCTGTCTTAGATCATGATGCCTCACTGGATATATAGAGTATACCCTCCCCCACCTTTTTCTTCTGGTCTGCTTGTCTCATCTCCTCTTTATTCTCTTACGGACAAAGGAGATGAGACAAGCAGACCAGAAAAAATTGACTTAATTTATTTTTGTTTTATAGCTCTGTGTTTCCTGTTATTAACGTAAACAGTAAGTGAATAGAATGTTTTATAGCCTCTTTAAGTTCAACTAACTTTGAGTTGCTTTTTACTTACTGACTCCTGTTTGATTAGTGACCTCTATTAAATGTTTCTTGGAGTTACTAGAGTGAAAACAACTAGGACAAGTCTTTGTGTTATGTTGATTGTTATTGACCAATAGATCTCTAAGAAATAGGTGACTAGTCTCTGAACTCTTGTAGACATTTCTAGAAAGGAGGGAGTATGGAAGGTAGCAGTCCTTACCCTCCCAGTCCCTTGTCATTCTTGCCTTAGTCCTGCCAACACAGCAAATATATTAAAGTATATGTGTCTGTGTATGTATATGTGTATATATAAAACCTGTGAATTATAAAATAGTGGTCTCAGAAGTAACACCCTGGGGAAAGACTAGGAATTCTTGGATGAAAAGGCCAACAGTGCTACTAACATGTCAGGTAGGCACAGCTAAAAATAGTAAAAATGGATTGAAGAGGAAAACTGTTTATAAGCCTTTTCTTTATTTCTTTTCTTTTTCTTTTTTTTTTTTTTTTTAATTTCTTACAGAGACTGGGTTTAAGTTACCCACGCTAGTCTCAAATTCCAGGCCTCAAGTCATCCTCGTGCCTTGGCCTCCCAAAGTGCTGGGATTACAGGTGTGAGCCATCTTGCCGACCAAGCCTTTCATTTTATACACAAACACATATGCGCGCCTGCGCGTACACACACACACACACACACACACTCTTTCTCTCTCTCACACACACACTCACTTTTTTTTTGTTTTTTGAGATGGAGCCTTGCTCTGTCACCCAGTCTGGAGTGCAGTTGTGCAATCTCAGTTCGCTACAACCTCCGACTCCTAGGTACAAGTGATTCTCTTGCCTCAGCCTCCTGAGTTGCTGGGATTATAGGTGCCCACCACCACACCTGGCTAATTTGTTTGTATTTTTAGTAGAGATGGGGTTTTGCCATGCTGGCCAGGTTGGTCTCAAACTCCTGATCTCAGGTGATCTGCCTGCCTCAGCCTTCTAAAGTGCTGGGATTTCACTCACTCTTAGAATGCTGTTTCTGAAACATTAAGTATTAAAATATAGTCATGTGGCACATAACAGGACAAACCTCATGAGGTTATGATATGCATTTTTACTGTATCCTTCTATGTTTAGATACATGAGTACTTTGTTTAGATACACAAGTATCTTTCAATGTTTAGATACAGTTGCCTACAGTACTCAGCACGGTAACATGCTGTATAGATTTGTGGCCTAGGAGCAATAGGCTCTACCAGATAGCCTAGGTGTGTGTAGGTAAGGATACTGTTCATCTGACAACAAAATATCTAACAACACATTTCTCAGAATGTATCCCTGTTAAGTAACTCATGACTATATTTAATATGTTTTCTTACCAGGGCAGGGAATTGTTTAGCATGTTTTAGAATTATTTCTATGTATTTCCATGCAAAATTACGTGAAATAAAACCTAGATGAAATAATTGTTGTAAATCTGTTTCTCAGCATATTTGATCATTGAGATATTTGTATTTTTTAAATTCTAAATTAAGATCCAATTGCCATTCAATAGGATAATAGTATACAGTCAAGTATTTAGTTTTAGGATGGTATTTATACTAGCAAATAGGAGGTAAAATGTAGGATGCAGAAATACACATATGACTGATTATTTTATGAAAGTATAGTTGTTATAATCAAGCTTATATTTAAGTGGCTACTAGGTAAGTTAAATTTTGAGCTTCATTGGTATTGGAACATTTACTTTATTTGGTTGGAATAACTAGCCTTTCTCTACTGCTGAAAGTAAAAGGATTGGCCAGGCACAGTGACTTATGCCTGTAATCCCAGCACTTTGGAAAGCCAAGGCAGGCAGATCGCTTGAGCCCAAGAGTTCATGGCCAGACTGGGCAATGTGGTGAGACCCTATCTCTACAAAAAAGAAGTAATAAAGTAGCTGGGTGTTGGCTAGGCGTGATGGCTCATGCCTATAATCTTAGCACTTTGGGAGGCCTAGGTAGAAGGATCACTTGAGCTTAGGAGTTCAAGACCAGCCTGGGCAACATAGTCAGACCTTGACCCTATTCTATCAAAAAGTAAAATTAAATTTAGAAAAGTATTGGAAAAGAATAAAGAAAAAGTTAAAGAAAAAAAAAGTCAGGTGTCATGGCACATGTCTGTAGTCCCAGCTACTCAGGAGGCTGAGTTGGGAGAATCACTTGAGCCTAGGAGGTTAAGGCTGCAGTGAGCTGTGATTGTGCCACTACCCTCCAGCCTGGGCAACAAAGGGAGAGCCTGTCTCAAAAATTTAAAACAGATAGATAGATAGATAGATAGATAGATAGATAGATAGATAGATAGATAGATAGATAGATAGATAGAAAATGAGTGTCTGATTTTGTTATTTTTCTGTATTTTTTTTTTTGTAACAGTATGAAAAATCTGTTCAGATGCACTTCTGACCCTAAACAGTTTAATGCTTTTAAGTAAAATTTTTTTTTTTTTTTTTTTTGAGAGGAGTCTCGCTCTGTCGCCCAGGCTAGAGTGCAGTGGCGCGATCTCCACTCACTCCCAGCTCCGCCTCCTGGATTCAAACCATTCTCCTGCCTCAGCCTCCCGAGTAGCTGGGACCACAGGCATCTGCCGCCACGCCTGGCTAATTTTTTGTATTTTTAGTAGAGATGGGGGGGTTTCACCATGTTAGCCAGGATGGTCTCGATCTCCTGACCTCGTGATCCGCTCACGAGGAAATTATTGTTGATAGTTCAGAAGCCACTGTATTCTCACCATTTTAAATGGAAGCACACACATAAGTTGACACTGAAAAGACTAGATTCCTTTGTGGTCATAGCATAAGCATTGTGAATGTCAGAAAAAGACAAGATTACATACCAGTGGTAATCTAGGATAATGTGCGTGTATCTGAAAGTTCACTCTATGCCTGGTATTACTGTTTGTAGCCAGCACTCTGAGGAATAAACTGGCAGCTGATGCAGAATTATTAAGCTGAAGACCTCTGTAAGCATTTCCTCAGTGTCTACAGGCTACCTGCTTCAGATTTACCTGAGATGCATGTTAATAATGTAGATTCATTGGATTCTGTCAAGCAGAACTTCATCCTGGGTGGCACTCAGTTGATTCTTATGCACAGTAAAATTATTATTTAACAATAATTATTGTATTTGAAGTTATTAATCCAGACTCTTTTCTTATATCTATGGCTATAGGACTTGTTTTAGGCAGAAATGTCTAATAATATTTCTTGTGATAATTTAAAACAAATAGGAAGATTGTGCTGAGCTTCCTTAAACACTTGCGCAAACCAGCTTTTTTTTACAGTCAGTAAAAAAGGAATAAGAATAATCATTGAAGTTAGATATTTAATATAGGATTCTGAATTCATTTTTTAAGTGTTAATACTTTAAAACTATTCCACATCATTTTATGTGTTAGGTCATACATGCTTCAAAAGGAATTTAGCATCCTGTCTAAAAAGTATTCATGCCTTCAGACATCTCAGAACTTGATTGTTAAGCCAAGTTATGAATCATTTTTATTAGGATTACTGTGTAAGTTTACTATTGGTCATCTTATTAAAACTTAACATGGCTAGGTGCAGTGGCTCACACCTGTAATCCCAGCACTTTGGGAGGCCGAGGTGGGCAGATTGCTTGAGCTCAGTAGTTCGAGACCAGCCTGGGCAACATGGTGAAATCTCATCTCTACTAAAAATAGAAAAAATTAGCTGAGCATGGTGGGACACACCTGTAGTCCCAGCTACTCGGGAGACTGAGGTTAGAGAATCACTTGAACCTGGAGGTTGCAGTGAGCCAAGATCATGCCACTGCACTCCAGCCTGGGTGACAGAGGGAGACTCCATCTCAAAACAAAAAACAAACAAAAAATTTAAGGTCCTTAATTCCAAAGTTTCTTGGTGCTAGTTCTAATAAGTGGTTGAAAATTCTGCAGGTGACTGGTCAGAGTTGAATCAGAGCTCCTGTGGTTGGGTTGTAGCATAGTGGCAAATTTCCAAGGTGTGCAGAGACAATTTTTCTCTCATCCCTGGGTCCACTGGAGCCACCAGCTGGCTATTGGCAATCTTGTTCTTTTACTTTGGGTGTATTACGCAAATACTTTCTATATGTGCCATGATCTGAAAAATCTTGGGAAACTTGGCTTAGCAAATTTAAATTTCAGCGCCTTTTAAGATGGGAACTCAGTAAAGTTTCCTTGGTAGAAATTTGCAATAAGATTTACTAGGAATGCTTCAAGTATTGGCTGTGTGCTGTAAGTTTTATTAAAAGGATCGTGGTGTCTGTTAGGATTTGGAAGCTGGATTCTTTGGCCTTGCAAAGTGTATTACATAAGGGAAGGACTCCTCCTCCTCTTATTAAACCACAATAGAGAGCTATTTGGAATTTATTTTTGATGCTTTGTAGGTATTCATCAATCTTAGGAAAACTGAATCAAAGTAAAAATCTGTAAGGCTTTGTAGTTTATGGGGAAAATAATCACTAGATACATAAAATATTTACTTTTTTTAGCCTTTTTTTCCCCCACAGAATGTATAGAGGACGGGGCTTTGCTCTGCCTTCTCACTTTCTGCCCACTCACCCGCAACCTCCAGAGTGTATTTTCCAAGTAAAATTTTAGGCCATAGAGAAATTCTCAATTGATAGGCTAAGGTGACTGATAAAACTCTAGAGGTCAAGATTGGTAATAGTGGAGCGAGGAACAGATGGAATTTTTGTTTAATACTATATCTGAAATTGAGGGTGGGATAGATAGGAAATGACCTATCATTTCATGAGGAGATGACTTTTCTGTGATAGGGGGACAGATATAAGCTTAGATGGATGAATATATATTTTAGCACTTAACTTTTTCCGTAAAACACAAATAGACTTAGTGCAAAATTACCAGTCTCACTCCATGGTATTTCTGATGAGATCGGTAAATAATAGAGACATAAACTTCTTTAGGAGCTAGTTGACTTTAACGTATGCTGGAGTACAATTGACTTACAACTATTTGGCGTTAGAAATTATTTTTCTAGGGCTTGGTGGGGGGAAAAACAAGCGTGAAATACCTGCTTGACTTAAACTTCAACATATTTTAAAGTCATTTTATTATCCCACAGCTCAGAATGTCTTCAATTAAAGGTAAGAAAATAAGGTGATGGGCTACAGTGACTTAATCAGGTGTTCAGTTAATGAAGTAGAAGAATGCAGATTCTAATAATTCACAGTTGTAGAGGTTCTAGGCTGTTCTTAGTATGAAGTCCCGGCAGTGTATGTGGCAGAGTGAATACTGTGTCACGACCTGGTGAGTCATGTGAGGACTGTGAGTAACTTTTATCTTCTGTGTGTCCCACATAGCATTTAACAGAGTACTCTGCTAGTGATTTAGTTGACAGTTATTGAATGAATGCTAAGTTTCAAGTATTTATTTGATAGTTACTTGATTACCAGGTAATCAAGTAATTACTTATAGTGTTTTAGAGGGTTTTCAGAAGATATTTGTGATTAATTTAAATAAATGATCATATATGTATGTTAGCATAGTGTATGCATTTGTCAGTTGGGAAAGGGGGGAATATGGAGAAGTGGGGAACTGCATTCAGTTTTATTTTATAGGCAACTAATATAGTCCCTTGGTTTTATTTTAAAATGAAACTGAGCCTTGAGCATTTTGAGCTTTCATGTCAAATGCCTTGAATGGAAAAGTAGGAATTTCATGTAAGTAGCTTACATCTGCCCTGTATGTTGGAGAATGTGATTAGATATACTTGCTTTTCTGCCCAAGGCACTATTTTTGTATTTATATTGCTTTTTTGCAGGTTTACTTTTGTTAACAGGAGTCTGTGAGAAATAAGGCTTAAAATATCAATACTTCTCATTTTTCCACAGCCTTCCAAGGCTTCCATCTTTGTGCTAGTGTGTAGTTCTGGGTGCCATCTAACCCCAAAAGCAGCAGTTGGGTTTGGATGAGCTGTGTGACATTTGGTCTACACTTAGGTCTACTAACCACCCTGGGTCAGGGAACCTAGAACAATCCTAAAACTCATCTACTCCAATGCAGGCCATATTTTTTAATTAAAATGAAATTGTTACTGAGTATTGCAAAGGAATAAGAAGGGACTTTGGGGTAGAGTGGGTGGGCAGGGCGTTGTCTTACAAAGGAGGTGTGGGGACTGGTAAGTTTTAACTTTCATCCTTTCAATCTCTCAGTTTCAGTAAAGAATTTTGTTGCTACCGTTATTTCTTAAAATCATGAAAGAAAGGTAAGAAATCGAGGTGTATAATTTTCTTGCCCATATTCTCTATATTTTAAAAAATACAAGAATAGTATATATGGGTCTATGAATTTCTTGTGCTATTTTGCTTTCCTTGAATTATTAAAATATGTTGCATAGAACTAATATTGTTTTCTTTTTTATTTTCATACAGGAAGGACAGAAATATTGTTCATGTAATGTGTTACCTTTTTTGTCTGTGTGATCTACAAGAGCATGGCTGAAATGTTACCATTTTTAAGTAGTGTTTTGACTGAAGATTATTATGAGAAGTTTTACTTTTGTTAGATTCCTAATTTAAAATGCCTATACTCTTTTATAGGAGTTTCAACTTTTGCGATTTGGTAATAACAGATTTAGGTAAGTAAAAAATGAGAATCTTACACAGTTCTGAAGATTCTAAGTTTGGTTGATAATTTAATGTTTCATCACCAGTAAACCTTTTGATTCAGTTAAAGACTCAGTTCTGCCTACATCTGCAAGAACTGAGTTGATCTGTACATCAACATTTCTAATGTTTCTTTGGTAGTTGCTGCTGGAGTCAGAAGTTAGGAACAAATCTAATGGCCTTTGTAACGTCCTCTGTCATTTCACCGAGGAATGACTTAGAGGAACAAAGCTTTCCTGTAATTTATTTCTTCAACAGATGGTTAAGGGCACAGCATTGCAGTTAGAATCTTGTTTAAGATACTAGGAGCACGTCCTGGACTAAAAATTTCTACGTAAGCTTTAGCAATAACCTTATAACTTGCTTTGACTTTTTTGTAGAGCTTACAGAATGTATGGCTGCCTAAGTAATACTCTCTGAATTAATGGGTAAAAAAATATGAGTTTTTTATCCTTACATATGGTGCTAGGATATACTGGATTTGGGCTAACAAAAGCTTGTTAACTTTTTTTTGTCTTATTGACAGAAGTATTTTATATCTCATATTTTACATTACATAGGTGTGTGTGTGTATGAAATAAAAGTTTGAAAATAAAGTGATATATTCTGTTTTTTAATCTGCTCTGTGGTAGTCTGTTTTCATAAAAACAATGAGATCATTACCCAACAAATTTACTTCAGAACTCACATATATACCTGTAGCTTTTTCTTTTCAGGTAATGGTTTTCAGAAAACTTGCCTTGTCTTCTCGAGTATTGAACTATTTAAACACTTTATTTTAAGAAGTATACAAAGACATATAGGACATTAAACGTGTTATAGTTTTGTCGCTTGTCTTTTTCATTTGAGTAAGATATTCTATGCCCTTGTATTTGTTACTTCCTTGTACTTTTGGCCCAATAGGCTTGAAAAGTTTCAAGATACTACTGGGACAGCCAGTGAAGAAGGATCAAGATTGAAAAAATGCATCAGCAAACTGTGTTTGAGCTCTGTTTTCTGTATCTCACTGTCCTGGGTACTAGCCATAGAGTAGTTGTGCAAGGTACTTCTGGTATTTGGCCTCCTTTTACTAGTCCCTATATAACAATTCTGGGCTTTACTTTATAATTCTAGCCTGCTTTCCAGGTGTGAAACGTAGGCTAAGTGTTAGATAGCATGGGAAGGGGTGTGTTCATAAATGCAAATAAGAGAGTTGGTTGCATATTTATATAAATTTTTTCTTTAGAATAAGTATACCTTAATTGAACCTCAGATAGTGGCATAGTTTTTTGTTCCCGGTACGAATTTTTTTTTTTTTTTTTTTTTAGACAGGGTCTCACTCTGTCACCCAGGCTGGAGTGCAGTGGCATGATCAAGGCTCACTGCCCTCATTCCTGGGCTCAAGCAATCCTCCTACCTCAGCCTCCTGTGTAGCTGGGACTACAGGTATGCACCACCACATCTGGCTGATTTTTAAAAATTTTTTTGTAGAGATGGTGCCTCACTATCTTGTCCAGGCTGGTCTGGAACTCTTGGACTCACACAATCCTCCCACCTTGGCCTCCGTAAGTGCTGAGATTATAGGCGTGAGCCACTATGCCAGGCCCTCTCAGTAACAATTGTTGTTATCCTTAGTTTATACTCCTTCTTTTAATATTTACTTTTTCTGAATCTTTTTTTTTTTGAGATGAAATCTCGCTCTGTTGCCCAGGCTGGAGTGAAGTGGTGCAAAGTGAAGTCGGCTCATGGCAACCCCATCCCCCGGGTTCAAGCAATTCTCCTGCCTCAGCCTCCAGAGTTAGCTGGGATTATAGGTGCCTGCCACTACGTTTGGCTAATTTTTGTATTTTTAGTAGAGATGGGGTTTCTCCATGATGGACAGGCTGGTCTCGAACTCCTGACCTCAGGTGATCCACCCACTTCGACCTCCCAAAGTGCTGGGATTACAGGCGTAAGCCACTGTGCCTGGCCCCTTTCTGAGTCTTAAGAGGTATAAATTTAACATCATTATGAAACTTAATTTTTAAATAATGATAGTGAGACAAGATCAACTCCCTTCTGTCTTACTTCAGGACTAAGAGAAGCAAAAGTAGGTTTTAGGCTAAGTTCCTTTTTGTGGATGATTAGAAATGTCATAGTAATTTGTACATTGAAATACATTGAGAACCTGTGGTGTGTGAGAAACTGAAGTTTAGGTCTGTTCCCTAGAAATATTTCTGTGTGAGTATTTAAGTTTATAATAGTATTAGATTAAATGTTCAGCAAGCATAAAATGTCCAGTTAGGTAAAAGGTGAATGTAAAACTACAATTTAGGCCGGGCGCGGTGGCTCAAGCCTGTAATCCCAGCACTTTGGGAGGCCGAGACGGGCGGATCATGAGGTCAGGAGATCGAGACCATCCTGGCTGACACGGTGAAACCCCGTCTCTACTAAAAAATACAAAAAACTAGCCGGGCGAGGTGGCGGGCGCCTGTAGTCCCAGATACTCGGGAGGCTGAGGCAGGAGAATGGCGTGAACCCGGGATGTGGAGCTTGCAGTGAGCCGAGATCTGGCCACTGCACTCCAGCCTGGGCGGCAGAGCGAGACTCCGTCTCAAAAAAAAAAAAAAAAAAAAAAAAAACTACAATTTAAATCTTAAAGTTAACTTACATATGAGAACTCCCCAAATGTTTACTGTACTTGTATATAATAATTTTCAATGGCCCCCAATAGCCTCTCCATAGAGATCTGGCCTTTAGGGCAAGTATCCTCCCATCCTTGGTACCCATAATTTGAAGGGCCTCTTTTCAAAGAAAGATACTTAAAGAACAGATAACAAGCAATCCTGGACATCCATATGGCACATCAGAAGAATAAAAGTGTCAGGCCTATACCTTTCAAGCTCTATAAAAGTGACTCATGTTTAGATACAGGATGCTAGTCATACATTGATTTTTGTTTGTTTCGTTTTTTCTTTTATAGAGACAAGGTCTCTCTGTTGCCCAGGCTAGTCTCGAACCCCTCAGCTCAAGTGATAACCCCCGCCTTGGCCTCCCAGAGTACTAGAATTACAGACGTCAGCAATTGCTCCCAGCCTTTTTTATTCTTTTTCTTTTCTTTTTTTTTTTTTTTAAAGCATCATGGGTCTTTGAGGCTCTGAAAAAACTCTGGATTGTCTCCCCCAGACAAGTAGACATAGATCCAGGGTCTGCCCTACAACTCCCAAGAATATAAGAATCTGCTTAAGGCACATCTTAAGAGAATACAAGAATCTGAGCCTTCAGATTTTCCTGCATTGGTGATGGAGTGAGTAGATATAGGAAAAGCAGAAATAATCTGTTTCTTTTAACTTGATACTGTCATTACATGTTTACCATTAATCCTGGATCAGTGTTTCCTTTTATTGCTATTGAAATTTGTTCAGAATGTGGTGAAAGGTGTTACCTGCTATAGGTGGTCCAGAAAGGACAGCCATCCCAGCAAAGAAGCTGGCAAGTCCCAAAAACCTGTTTACTGTAGAATTCCTACACAGATCAACCTGTAGGAATTAGAATTCAGTGTTAGCCACATTAAGGGTGAAATTCTATAGAGACTTCTGCCTAAAAGGGACAAATACTATTTATATAATCTCAAGCTATGAACAGTGTGACTTCTGGGGTGAGTTGGTTGGCTTTTTGCCCCCAGTATTGTGAAAGAGCTGAGGACTAATAGTGAACAGTAACTGCTAGGCAGGCAGTGTTTCAGTTTATTAGTAAGAATACAAGTTTTTATTTTCATTTTAATTTTTTAGGTGGTTCATGGGTACTTTTTCTTCCCCAAACCTTGCTGCTTTTCCCTATTAGGAAATGATATTTACAATATGAATTGATAGTGATATTCTTTTTTTTTTTTTTTGAGACAGGGTCTCACTCTGTCACCCAGAGTGGAGTGCAGTTGTATGATCTTGGCTCACTGCAACCTTCACCTCCCAGGTTCAAGCGATCCTCCCACCTCAAGGGAGCTACTTCCAAGTAGCTGGGACCACAGGTGCGTGCCACTGCACCTGGCTAATTTTTTTATTTTTCATAGAGACGGGGTTTCACCATGTTGCCCAGGCTGGTCTCCAACTCCTGAGCTCCAGCGATCCACCCGCCTCTGCTTGCCAAAGTGCTGACACAGGTGTGAGCCACCACACCCGGCCAGGTGGTGATATTCTTGAATCCCCTAAGGCTAGGTATCAGCCATTGGTTTGTAAGTAATCAGATAACACAAGGAGTTAATTTCAGCTTTAGGAAGCTTGATTTTTGCCTGAGCTTCGTATAATATCCTGTAGCACTTATGCTAATATTGATAGAACAGAAGTTTTCTAGGAAATCTGTTCCAGCATGTTTAGCACCTGGTTCTAAGGAGAACCCATGAAATTCCCAGGGGTTCCCAGAACACAGAAGTATTTGTAGAAGTATTTTGGTTGCATCTGGGTCAAGGACTTTGAGTCAGTTTAGGGTAAAGGTGGAGAGGAAGTATAAAACAATGGCCCTGTGAAGGTACACAGGACCAAAGCAATAACTTCAAGAGAGAAACCGCACTGGTAAGGAAATCCGTTTTTCTCTGTGTTCCCAGGGATCTCTTCTTTAAGATTATGTCTTAAAAGGAGCCAAACAAGTTTCTGGAACTGAAGGAGAGAAGTGAACACAAGCCTAATCTAGGAGACTGATAAGTAAAAAGGAATCCTGCTGATCCCTTTTTTGCTTTAATTTTATTGCTGTCCCATGTGGATAGTCCTCTCACCATCCCTCCCCCGTCACACACAAGATGAGTAACTGGACAGGATATAGCTGCAGAGTTTCTAAGATGTTTGAAATGATTTTTTTAAGTTATAAAATTAATACAAAATACATATTTTGGGGAGATTGTTACTGATATTTGCTTTTACTGAATGGTTTAACAATGTTAATGAGTGTGTCTACTCACCAGTACAGGCAGTATCAATGCCAGGTAACCACCAGCAAAGATGGCAAAGCAGATGGTGTAGGTCATAAGTAGTGGAAATGTGGTGGCTAAAGGAGCAAGCAGGTTAGTGATGCCGCAGAGGATGAGGTAAGACTTGTGGTAATGATACTTCTTAATCCAGTTTTGATCAGCAACCCATCCAGAAATAATCTGACTGACCGTCTCAAGGATACCTGGAACAATATTGAAATCTTTTTATTTTCCTAGCCCCTTTGAAAAATGTGAATGCATACGGCATCATTTCCCAAGTAATATGACCTCATCCCGAGGCCAGGATATGTGAGGAAAAAAATGATTTCATTTGTGTACCATGAAGCTCTATTATTTACTTACCTATTCCAAATACATTTAATAAAATAGCAAAAAAGTCTCCGCTAGAGTTGTGTAGAAGACCCCCGTAGTTAGGGTTTTTTTCTGATTGTGTCTGGAAAGCTTACATCATCACTACAGTGGGAATCTTTGGTTACAGAGGACCCTGGGCGCAGAAGGCCATGCAGTCCCTTCGTCTAAGAGGTCCTGCAAGTGAGAAAATGAAGTTTCTAAAAGACAAATAGACCTTCAGGTCAGTGTCTTGGGGAAATTGTATTGTAGAAGATTGGAGTATAAATAAGTCTTCTGTTAAAAAAGAGATGTTGGGACTCATAATTGCATATGAAGTTTTAGGAATTAAGTCCTCCAAAGTTTATGCTTAATTTGAAAATATGTAGTAAGTTTGGAAATGGGAGATCGTATTTTGGACCACTGCACCTGACCAAATCCCTATCTTCTAGATCAAGCATTCTGTCTTTAAACAGTTTTATGAGTAGTCAACTAAAATAGTTGCTTTTATTTATTTATTTTCATTTTATTATTATTATTATTTTTGAAACAGTCTTGCTCTGTCGCCCAGGGTGGAGTGCGGTGGCACAATCTCGCCTCACTGCAAGTTCTGCCTCCCGGGTTCGTGCCATTCTCCTGCCTCAGCCTCCCGAGTAGTTGCTACTACAGGTGCCCGCTACCATGCCCAGCTAATTTTTTGTATTTTTAGTAGAGATGGGGTTTCACCATGTTAGCCAGGATGGTCTCAATCTCCTGGCCTCGTGATTCGCCCACCTCAGCCTCCCAAAATGCTGGGATTACAGGCGTGAGCCACTACGCCCGGCCAGTTGTTTTTATTTTTAATTTACATTTTAACTTATTTTAAATATCAGACAATCCATAAGTGACTAGCCTTAAAAGTTGTATTTATCTGTTTTACTATGAGTTCAAGGGAAAAAATCCTTAGCTACAAATAATAAAACATTACTGAATGCTTGCTACAGGCCAGGCACTATTCTAAACTCTACATGCATTGCTTTTTTGATCCTGACAATCTTATGAGGGTAGATACTATTATCCCTGTATTACAGATGAAATGAAGGCACCATGAAGCAAAGTAACTTGCTGAAGTTCCCACAGTTAAGAAATACAGAGCAGGAGGTTGAGCCAGGGAAGTCTTGCTCCAGAACCAATCCTTTGAGCCACTGCACTGTGCTGTCTACCTGGGGTTTTCTGTTCCTTACAATGGCTATTACCACTGAGCATCAGCTTTTTGAAATTTCCACATTTATCTAATAAATAATGTCTACTGTGTCAAACACTGTTATATGAAGACGAGTAAGACTTGTTTTAGTGTCCACTATCTAGTAGGGGAGCCTGTGTGCAGTGACAGAGATCTCTTCCGGGGAAATGCCCAGGTGCTCCATTTAGCCTCAAACATTTTACTTTCTCTGGCCCTTCTACAATTCCTCTTTTGTTTTTCTTTAGCTTTTTGTTAAAATGTAAAAAACTTGTAAAATTAAGTTGATCTTTCCTTTTGGGTAGAAGGCTGACACAGGCTTTCTTACCTGCTACGGAAACGAGGTAAGAGGCATCCATGATGTCAATCCCCAGTGTTTTGGCTCTGGCTACCAGGTGAAAGGTAGGGATGAAGTATGCTAACTGACTGAGGAGAAAAGACCAAGTAAATATGTAGAAGAAAGGATTTCTAAAGAGAGAAATATCAAAGAGTTGTTTGCAGCTCCACGAGATAACCTTATCACTTTCTTCATTACTTTTTAGTAACAGTCTGTTCCTGTTAGGCCCATTGTAGAACTCTTCACTTTGATTTTGTGAGACTATTAAATTTTTGCTAGGTAGTCCAGCCTTCTGCGTAGTACTGTCCTTGATGGTAGACTCTTCTGTCTCATCACAGTGTGTTTCTGTTGCACATGCCTCTGGACCACGTGCAGACAAACTGCTGCCTTTATCTTTAATACCAGAATTCTCAGTTTTGATATGGATGGGTCTTAAGAGCATACTAGAAGGCACCAAATTCAGTGCAATAGCTCCAAATAATATAAGGGCACCTAAATAGGAGGGAGAGATTGAGCAATTAAAAATAGCCTTTCAGTTCACAATATTGCTTTGTGTTCATAGGCTCAGAAGAGGCCCCACTGGCATAGCCCATTAATTCTTGAAAACATTACTTTGTCTCCGATTTGACTTATTAGTCATATACACTGCAGTATCCATGTACTAATGTAGTGCTTTGGAGATAGAGAACCAGAAAGTTGCACCAATAGATGGGATAAAAGGAGAGGTGGTGGTTATTTGTGTTAAGCATTGGGGGGGGGCAAGTTTTTGGAGGGAGAGGAGGGTATTTTAAATGCTAAAATATTAAATAGAAAATTTAGGCTGGGCAGTGACTCACGCCTGTAATCCCAGCACTTTGAGAGGCCGAGACAGGTGGGTCACGAGGTCAGGAGATCGAGACCATCCTGGCTGACGTGGTGAAACCCCGTCTCTACTAAAAATACAAAAATTAGCCAGGCGCGGTGGCGGGCGCCTGCAGTCCCAGCTACATGGGAGGCTGAGGCAGGAGAATGGCGTGAACCTGGGAGGCGGAGCTTGCAGTGAGTAGAGATTGCGCTACTGCACTCCAGCCTGGGCAACAGAGCGAGACTCCGTCTCAAAAAAAAAGAAAGAAAATTTAAATATCCTGAAGTGAGAGTACAGATTTAGGTACAGAAAAAATAGAATAAGATGAAATAAATCATTTGGAAACAACCTTAGAAGAGGGGACACCTGGCCAGGTGCTATGGCTCATGCCTATAGTCCTAGCATTTTGGGAGGCTGAGGCAGGCAGATCACTTGAGCCCAGGAGTTCAGGACCAGCCTGGGCAACATGGTGAAAACCTGTCTCTACAAAAAATACAAAAAAAATTAGCCTGATGTGGTGATATTCACCTGCAGTCCCAGTTACTTGGGAGGCTAAGGTGGGACGATCACTTAGCCTAGGAGGTGGAGGTTGCAGTGAGCCGATGTTATGCCACAGCACTCCAGCCTGAGTGACAAAGAGAGCCTATCTCAAAGAAAAAAGAAAAAAAAAAAGCAGGGGGAGGAAGGCATGGATAGCCTTTCATCCCATGACATTTTTTAGATCTTCCTTAAAAGATGACAGATGCTAATCTTGCCTTTGAAGCTGAATAGTTGCTTGCATTCAGCATGTCCTGATCAAAGCTATGGCTTGTATGGTGCTTCTAAAGATAGAATAGGCTATAGGTTCTGCTATCCTATCATGGATTTGTCAGCTGGTCCCATTCACCATGAGACTACTGAATAGTTAGGAAAGATTCAACAAAACTGCCATGTAGATAGCAATAGGCATGAATACATACATATACATATATTTTTTCCAGTAGTTTAAGATTATTTTAATCCAAATATCTTAGTTACAAAGAAAATTGTGAGATGAATCATTTTTTATTCATTTGTGAAAATTTATAGTTGACATTGTATAAACTATTAAGGAACATACTCTTTTTACCAAAGTATTTTTCTTTTTCATCTATTTTAGTGAGTCTGATGGAGGAGGCATTTTTTAAATGCATATTTTTGTCTTAAAGGGAAAATGGGAAAAGTGAGTGTTTTGAGGGAGGAAGGGGGACGCCTTGTTTCCCCAGGAGTATCGCTTTTACTGCAAGCTGTTTCCAGCTGCACGGAATGCCCTCCATCTCCTCAGACTTTGAGCCCTATGGTAAATTCTGAGTTGAGTATGAGCTGGCAAAGCCTGCAAGTATTTCAAGATCTCCTCTGCATATGTATTCTCCAGGGAAGAGAAGCATATTTACTTTAGAAATTATGCTCATTTCCTCTCTTGCAATACCTTGTGAAATCGATTGCTCTAAAAGTCTTAACTTCCAGTTCTCAAAGGGAGAAAGCTGAATGCTAAATCTTGCACAGTTGATAGTAAAGAAACTTAGAACGACTTACCTGTCCAGTCATACAGATCTATAAGGAATTTTGTAAAGGGTGCCAACAGAAAAGTCAGTCCCATCCCAGAACGGGCAATAGCTGTAGAAAGAGCCAATCGTTTTTTGAAGTATTTGGTAGTTACCACAGCAGCTACTTGGTATAAGAAAGCAGAACCCAAACCTAAAAGAAAAACATAATAGTTTAGAATCACTCTCACATTAAGTGGCTTGGTGCCAGAAAAGATAATTTCCTGGATCCAAGATAATAGGCCTTTTGGACCCAGGAACAGTAGAAGGGAAGGGTCCTGTTCCATCTTCTATGGATAGATGCATATATATATATATATATATATATATATACACACACACAGACACACACACACATATACATACACACATACATATTTTGAGACAGGGTCTCACTTTGTCACCCAGACTGAAGTGCAGTGGCACAGGCTCGGCTCACTACAGTCTCAACTTCCTGGGCTCAAGCAATCCTCCTGCCTCAGCCTCCCAAATAGCTGGGACTACAGACATGTGCCACCACTGGCCTGGCTAATTTTTGTATTTTTAGTAGAGACAGGGTTTCACCATGTTGCCCAGGCTGGTCTGGAACTTCTGGACTCAAGCGATCCACCCGCTTTGGCCTCCCAAAGTGCTAGGATTACAAGTGTGAGCCACCACTCCCATCCTTCTATGGTCACATAATTACAAGGAACTCACCAGGTAGAAGTCCCATAGTCACACAAAGAAAAGGAATACTTGTGGCCCAGCTGCTGATCAGATATCCACCAGTAACAAGGAAAGCCCCAAGAATGGAGGTAGTTTTCTCTCCAAGTATGTCACAAATAATAGCAACCAGGGGACCTTAAGAGAAGAAAGAAAGGCAATTCTTAGGTAAATATGATCTGGCATTTCTTATCCTCTGATGGCGATTTAAATGAATGACAAGGAAAGCAAGAGGACTGTTTACTTTGAAGTCTTACGTATTCTTCAAAAAATATTTTCATATTGGGTTTTTTAATATCACTAGTCTCACACTATTTTAGTTTTTGGAAGGGGAGTTTAAAAGAAAATGTTTATTGCAAATAAGGTTTGGAGGGGAGGTGTTTTGAAATTCATTATAGAACCTCCACGAAAAGATTGCATATAGTGGTCAATGACTAGAATAAGGTTGAATCACTTATCTGCTCTTCCATCCTGTTACAGCTCCAAATAAAAGAGGAGAAATTGGTTCTATAATTTGTTTTGAGGCTGGACACCGTGGCTCTTTAATCTCATACTTTGGGAGGCCAAGGTGGGCAGATCACCTGAGGTCTGGAGTTTGAGACCAGCCTGGCCAACATGGTGAAACCCCATCTCTACTAAAAATACAAAAATTAGCCAGGCATGGTGGCGGGCGCCTGTAATCCCAGCTACGTGGGAGGCTGAGGCAGGAGAATCGCTTGAACCTGGGAGATGGAGGTTGCAGTGAGCCAAGATTACACCACTGCACTCCAGCCTGGGCAACAGAGTGAGAGTCTGTCTCAAAAAAATAAATAAATAAATATAATTGTTCTGAGTATACTTAGATAACTAGAACTTCATGGCCTAACTTCCAGGTTGAGGGCCTTACTCACTGAACCCATATTAAGGCATTAACAGACTGGAAAGGCAATGCATGAAATACTGAATCATGGCATTTAATAATTCTTCATCTTTCTTTCTTTGAATGCTGATTCTCCCAACTTTGTTACTAAGTCAAGTGGAAGCTAAATATTGCAATTCCTTACTTTCTTAGTGTTACATAATGAACCTGAATTTTAGCAATGCTTCAGTCTGGAATAGGAATCTTGGAATTGCCCTTTGTGGTTTTTCTCTTTGGACAGCAAGCTTATTGCCAGCCTTATACCTGCACAAAAACGAAGAGATGACATGATGGATCCAATCCAACCAATTTGCTCTGAGGTGCCTTCAAACTCTTCTTGAAAGACCACAAAGAAAATTGCAAAAGTCTTGGTCATCCCCATCACAAACACATTCACCTAAATCAAAGCAGACCAGAGTCCAACTCAGGTGGTAAGTCAGCCATTACAGAGGCAATTACGGCTACTAGAAGTTATGATTCCCTTAACCTACAACTATTTACCAGTTTGCCTTATTGGTTGAGCCTCATTATACATCTTATATTTTATGGGGGAAGTCATTACTTTTAAAGTAGCTAAGCATTTTAAATAGAAACATCTCATTTAATCCTCATTTCATGGCTTTGGAATAGGCATGCCAGTGTTGTATACCAAATAATTTATACCAAATAAACCATCCAATGGGTTCACCTTGCCTGCTGCCTAGATACAGCTGATTTATCAAGACGGGAATTGCAGTAGAGAAAGAGTTATTCCCACAGCGCCCATTGTGCAGGAGACTGGAGTTTATTATGCCAGTCAGTTTCCCTGAGGTTTTGGGGATCAGAGTTTTTAAGGATAATTTGGTGGGTGGGAGGCCAGTGAGTTGGGAGTGCTGATTGGTTGGGTCAGAGATGAAACAAAGCTGCCCTTTTGTGCCTAGTCACTTCTGGATGGAAGGGCAGGGGCAGGGGCAGGGGCGGGGGGACCCATGATCAGATAAACCAGTTTATTAATCTGGGTGGTGCCAGCTGATCCATCAAGTGCAGGGTCTGCAAATTATCTCAAGCACTGATCTTAGGTTTCACAATAGTGATGTTATCCCCCGAGCAATTTGGGGAGGGTCTGTCTTGTAGCCTCCAGCTGTATGATTCCTAAACCATAATTTCTAATCTTATGGCTAATTTTTAATCCTACAAAGACAATCTAGTCCCCAGGCAGAAAGGAGGTGGTTTTTTTTGTTTGTTTTGTTTTGTGTTTTTTTTTTGTTTTTTTTTGGAAAGGGCTGTTAGTTTCTCTTTCAAAATTAAGCTATCAACTAAGTTTCCCCCAAAGTTAGTTCAGCCTACACATGGGAATTAACAAGGACAGCTTGGAAGTTAGAAGCAAGATGGAGTTGGTTAGGTCAGATCTCTGTCTCCGTAATAATTTTCTCAGTTATAATTTTGCGACAGCAGTTCCAAGATCAGGAAAATGAAGTTTAGAGAGGTAAAAAGTTGCTTAAAATAGGGGTACTGGAACTGAGATTTGAACCCAGATTAGACTGACTCTAGATCCGGTACTCCTCTACTGCCCTCAGTAGCATCTGTTAAAGACAGCTAATTTCAGTTACCTTTGTGGGAGAAAAGTGTTTGTCCATAAGAGGAATAATTATTCCTGTCAGTTCTTAGATTAGTTTTGATTTAACTCTGCTGCTGAGCTGAGTACCTTCCTTCACTTGATATATAAATAGGTTGACCATATAATGTATCATCCAAATTGAGACACTCAAGAGTGAAAAGGGGTGCTTAATTTTGGATTAACTGGGATGTATGGTCACCTTAAGGTTGGGCCAGGTGCCCCATCCTTTTCTTTCTGCCCCACCTAATCTTCCTTACCTGCACTCCACTAGAATTGCTGCTTTGGAGATGAGGTTTTCTTTCTGTGGAGTATTAACTTTTATTTCTCAGAATTCTAGTTAGCCAGGGGGCTGTTAAGTGCTATTCTTTCTTTCCCTTTTTGAGTAACAGTCATACTTGATCCCACAGGGGTCTAGAGGGGAAACCTAGCCAGGGTTTGCATTCACTCTCAAAGCCCAGGAGCCATGTGTACTCTCTATCTCCAGGGGCTTCCTGGCTTCCCCTTTTCCTTTCCTTGTTTCGGTAGCACTGGCTTTTCAAGGCCACCTCTGCTTTCAACCTGGCCGTGCATTGCTTATGAACCACAAAACCAGCTGGGCATGGAGGCTCCTGCCTATAATCCTAGTACTTTGGGAGGCCAAAGTGGGTGGATCGCTTGAGCCCAGCAGTTCAAGACCAGCCTGGGCAACATGGCAAAACCCTGTCTCTACAAAAAGTACAAAAAATTAGCTGGGCGTAGTGGTATAACACCTGTAGTCCCAGCTACCTGGGAGGGTGAGGTAGGAGGATCGCCTGAACCTGGGAGGTCAAGGGTTCAGTGAGCTGTGATCACACTATCTGCACTCCAGCCTGGGTGACAGTGAGACCTTGTCTCAAAATTAATAATAATAAAAGAACCACAAAGCCTTAGGTTCCCTTTCATTAATGCCACTTTCTCAGCCCATCTGTTACAGTTCTGTACTCATCTCGCTTAATACCTGTTCCCTGGACAATCATTCACTCTCAAGGTTTTAATTACCACCTGCATACTTATGGTGGTGTAGCTGAATAGGGTTCTGCAATCAGTCTGCCTTAACTTGCATCCAGGCTGTGCTTCCTACTGGGGCGTGACCTTGGGCAAACTACTTCGCACATCACAGGGGTTAAGCTTCCTCTTTTATGATGGAGGGGCGGCGGTGGGGGATGAAAATGTTACCTAGCTCATAAGACTGTGAAGAGTAATTGAGAAAATTCTGATACAGTACTTAATATTTGGCACTTAACACTCAAAACAATTAACTGTGGTTTCCATTTCTGCTTTCCCGAGAGCTTTAAATTCCTCTAATTGTCTACCATATCTTTATAACTTCTAGTCAACTTGTCCAAACATAAACTCACATTTCCCTTATCCTATGCCTACTCTTTTCAGTTTTTTCTATTGGTACCATTCACTCATTCATTTGAATGAGAGACATGCTTTCTCTTAGATACCTCCCTCCCTCAGCCCCTGCTTTTAAATAATCGTCAAGACCTGCCCCCTTCTTTTCACCCCATCACTATTGGCGATGCTCAGAAATTGCAACACTGGTAGTGGTGAGGAAGAAGTCTCTTAATATACTTTTCCCCTTTCTGATTTGATAAAAGGAACAAACTTATTTAGAATGAACAGTGCTATAAACGCCAGGACTATATATTCAAAAGTTAAAAAGACATTTTATCAGGCCTCCATTTAGGCAATTTATAACCATAATTTTCCTCTAAGGCACTTCTGTCAGGCTAGAAATTAGGCTAGAAAATATACACAGATCTCAAATGACTTGGACTTTCTTCTGTCAGTTCATAATAATGTGGTGATTGTGTCCTTTCATGAGCAAGGAGTACTAAAATGCATCATTCTGTAAAATAAACTTCCTTTTGTTCTGTGCTGGTATCTAGAGGATGTTGACCTCTATATTCTTAGCTACCTAAATTTAGCTAGCTCCTGGTCCCCCAGTTCAGAGCTTTTTGTCTCTGATTTGTCCTTGATGTCTGGGTGTAGCAGCAGTGAATGGTTAGGACTTGTCTCTAATAACTGGGTCCGTGTCCACTGTGTATCAAGAAGGCCAAGGGCAGAGCCTTTGCACCTACCATGCTTACTGTCCCTTAACTTGAAGTCTTCCAACTTTGTTTGAGTTTTGACTCAAAGATATTAAAACTCTCTCCCAAGGTGTAGGTTTTTTCTTAGTTAATTTAGCAGACTACATAAATCTGCATTGTTCTACATAATCCCATGTCTTAGACCAAGCTTGGTAGGTTTCAGTTCTGTTACCAGAGTCCACATCATACATGGTAAATGACTCACTCCAAAATAAAGCAAAAACCCTAGAACTTCTCTAGTCCCCTCATTTTCTTTTTGTCTTTAAGAGCAGTTAATTGGGTTGAATCTGGCAGGAACACCTTAAGCAGGCCTTCCCCCACACCCCACCTCCAGTAAGAGTTTCCTCACTAGATCATTTTAATTATTGTCTTGGGAAAGGAGTTGGATCAGCCTCAGTGACTTATTTTCAATACAGGGACCAGGCTTTGTCAGAGTTAGTTTTATCTAATAACAACTTCTTATCCTGCATCCCTTTCTAGTATCACCATAGCTCCTCCTGACCTTCACAGACAAGTTTCTGTAAAAAATACTCTATTAGGTATCTCAGCTTTCTGTCATTCTGCTACTCCACTGAAAACTAAAGGTCACTACCTTTGGCCCCCACTGCTCCACTGTACTAGCTCTTATCAAGGTTATGGGACTTTTTTGTTGCTAAACCAATAGACTCTTATTATTTCTCTCCTATTTGACCTCTCAGTAGCATCTGCTTATCACATTTCTCTGAAATGCAAATCTATGACATCCCTGCTTAATTTTTCTCATTAGCTTCTCATAGCCTCAAAAGCCATTCTCATCTCTTCAGTTTCATCAACTATCCCCTTCATCCTTATTTGTTTATTCATAAATGTGTGCAGCTATCAATTCACCCATCTATCCATCCACCAACAGTATTTACTGAGTGCCTACTACGTTCCAGGCTGTATACTGGCACTGGGCTTACAGTAATGAGCGTATACTCATGAGCAATGCAGACGAAGGCCCTGCCCCCACAGAACATTCAGTCTAGTAAGACAGACTGAATACAGAAAACAGTCATACAAATATATAAAGTGTGGCAAGTTGATTAGAATGAATCTCTCTCTTTTTTTTAAGTAGGAAGCTCCCAAAGAACATTGTTATTTTTCACTTACCAGGAGCTCCTCTGTTATAGAAAAGAACACTTGTAAGTCATACAGAAACAAAAGCACAGTCATTCAAGTGTGCACATTACAACTGTGGGGGATTAGCCTCTGAATTTATTGTTAACATTTTGAGGATCCAGTGCATTTTTTGTGCTTAGTAAGCAGTATCACACCCTGAAAGTGGTACAGTGTTTATTAATCTGGTTATTAGATGGTTTTTCTTACGAGCAACTGAATTGGTCAAAAACCATTCTATCCTCAGAGGATAATGTAGAAAAAGTCAGGGTGGTTACTGGGGAGAAAGGCAGGAGAATTAGAGATCCTCACCAACAGTGCCCATTCTGCAAAACCTATGATTTAGGGAGGTGGCCCAGCCACAGGAAGGGCTCTCAGACTTAGGGCATCCTTTAGTTTCCCTATTAGTAACATTTCTGGGAGGAAAATGAGATTCCACATTCTTCAGTACTGAAGCTAATGTTTAGCAAGTACTACCATTATGTGTTAGGAGTTTTGTATTACATAAATCCTGGCTGGGGACCTCTGCCCCTAACTTCTGTAGCACTAGGGAGGAGGCCTGATGTTTTCCCACCATCCTATTTGTAGAGTTCTTAGTTATCTGCATGTGAACTATAGGATTATTAGAAGGCACCAGGACTTGTGCTACCCTTCCCTGTGAGCTGCTTACTGTAGGGCTGAGTAGGGGAGAAGTGTCGGCAAGAAGGGTATTTTTTTGAGTGCATGTGCCGCTGGTGCTGCTCTCTGGAGAGCTGTGTGGGGCATAGCTGGGATTCACCGACATTCTGGAATGGGCATGCTGATGATGCAGATCACCACTGTCACACCTCAACCCCTGGGAGGGTGAGGGAAAGAAGTTAATTTAAAAAATGGAATGCCTAGTCTAGTTGCTTATGGGTGAAGGAGAAAAATCAGGCTCCCCCTTCAAAATCCGTGTCCTCCCTTTCCAAACACATTGGAAATATAGATAGCATAAACTATAGTTAGTGGGGATGGATTGGGAAGTAGACAGCAAGCCAGAGGAAACGTCCCCACCCCTTATCAGTGGAGGGGGCTGTGCCAGCAGTGCTCTATCTATGCTGGGCTGACCTGGGGAGACCACCCCCAGAGCACTTTTTAGCACCTCTCAGTGCTACTTTTGGGATGGTTAAAAGTATGATTGTCCCCAAACCCTAACTGCCATGCAGCCAGTACAGAACTGCTGATTGTGACTGAACATTCTCAGGTTTAAGAGGTGGTAGACAGGAAGATTAGAGGACTGGATTCAGGAACGTTTCTGTTTGTTTGTTTTGAGAGAGTCTCTCATGGTTGCCTAGGCTACAATGCAGTGGCAGGATCTTGGCTCACTTCAGTCTCCGCCTCCTGAGTTCAAGCAATTCTCCTGCCTCAGCCTCCCAAGTAGCTGGGACTACAGGCGCACGCCACTGCACTCAGCTAATTTTTGTAGAGATGGGATTTCACCATGCTAGCCAGGCTGGTCTCGAACTCCTGACTTCAAGTGATCCGCCCACCTAGGCCTCCCAAAGTGCTAGAATTATAGGCGTGAACCCCCACACCCAGCCCAGGAACATTTCTGCTTTCGCTCCAGGGGTATTTTCAGCTTTCTGCTAGGTTGGGCATGGGCCTCTGACTTTAGCAGTTTTTGGCAGCTCCTGGCCTTGTTCCTGCCCACCCCTCCAGTCAGGTGCCAAAGATTTCCTAAGTGATCTTATTTGTAGGCAGCCCTGAGCCTTTCTCCAGAAAGCCTGCTTTCAGGCAATAGGAAAGGGGGAAAAAAGCGAAATCTTACCAGGAAAAAATGAACCACAATCATCCATCCCCATCCTCCATCCGGGGTTTCAGTGTAAGGTCGGGCCTTCCCCTCCCTCTTCAGCATGATGCCTCTTCTATTTTAAATGCAGAAGATCCCTGTGATAAATCCAAGACAGTTGATTCAGTGGACCAGAAACTAAACTTTTAAACTTTTTATCTGAAAGGGAATGTTCATACATTGTTGGTGGGAATACAAATTAGTTCAGCCACTGTGCAAAGCAGTTTGGAGATTTCTGAAAGAACTAAAAATTGAACTACCATTTGACCCAGTAATCCCATTCCTGGGTATATACCCAAAAGAAGATAAATTGTTCTACCAAAAAGCCACATGCACTTTTATGTTCACTGCAGCATTATTCACAGTAACAAAGACATGGAATCAACCTATGTGCTCATCAAGAGTGGGTTGGATAAAGAAAATGTGACACATAGACACCATGGAATACTACACAGCCATAAAAAAGAACAAAATCATATCCTTTACAGCAATATGGATGCAGCTGGAAACCATTATCTTGAGCAAACTGATGCAGAAACAACCAAATGCTGCATGTTCTCACTTATAAGTGGGAGCTAAACATTGGGTACATATGGATGTAAAGATGGGAACCACAGTCACTGGGGACTACAAGATAGGGAGGGAGGAGGGTTGAAAAACTCCCTATTGGGTGCTATGCTCTCTACCTGGGTGACGGGTTCAATTATACTCCAAATCTCAGCATCACACAATATACCTCTGTAGCAAACCTACACATGTACCCCCTGAATCTAAAATAAAAGTTGGAATTTAAAACAAAACAGCAAAAAAACCTTTTTTCCTCTGATATAAAACCACTTGTAATTTTTCTGAAGCCCCTCAGTTACAGATGAAGTCTGCCTGATGCAACTAAGGACTTAGTTAGCTGGAAAGCCTGACCTCAGTGACTGTGGGGTGGCCAATCTGAAAACTGTACTCAGTGTCCCTCGCCCCAGGTCTGCAAGCCAGTTTCTTGGGGAAGCTGTACATCACCCTGCTGGTCCTCTGGGTGAACTCTTGACTTAAGAGATAGAAAGGGAAGGGAAGCCTTGAGTTTAGGAATTCTCCTTAGAAAACACTTGCTAAATGTAAATATTTTTGGAGCTAAACAGACGTGACAACGAAATGCGATACCCGCTCATTGAATATATCCTAGATCAGAAAAAAAGTTGTAAAAGACAGTTTGTGGGGACAATTGGGGAAACTTGAATATGGACTGTATAATACAGAATACCAAGGTTAACCTCTTGGATATGATGGTGATCTTGTGGTTCCACAAGAGAATATTCTTAGGAGATACATGCTAAAGTATTCAGGAGTAACATGACACTGTGCTACCTTTTCACAATCGGTTCTGTAAAACAAACAAGTATATATAAAGAATGATAGCAAAAAGAAAATGTAAATGTTCTGAGGAAGGGGAACAGTACTCATTATTTTCCCTGTTGGGTTGAAGGCTGACTGTTTCTAACTGAAAAGGAAAGTCAGCTGGCAGGGTGTGCAGAATGGCCATCTGGTGAGCAGGCTGGGTGGGGAGAGATGCCAGTCATCGAAGACGTCGTAGAAAACCAACCCAGCACACAGTCCCATTCCCATCTTACCTTTGATGTGGTGTTCAGCAAAGAAATCCTCCACAGATCGGGCAATTAAGGAAGAAAAATAAATTACACCATTTTCTGGAATGTTACTCTTTTTCTAAGGCATTTCATTTTACTGCACTGTGAAAACAAGCGAGCATTGTAAGAGCCAAGGAGGGCTCAGACGATTTAGGCCCTCCTGCTAGTGGACTTTACTTCCTGAGGGGAGGAGGAAGAACTGTGATTTGATGTCATCTCAGGCCCTCTCTCCACCCACAGTCGCTCAGAAGGTAGAATTTTTTGCCGCAGGCTCAAAAGCAAGCAGAGTAAACTAAGTGGAAAGTCCTTTTGGCGACTATGCTCAGGGCAGGGGGATGGGGCTCCAGAGCTCTCATACACTTGTCTTCAAAGTTCCTCAGGGAACTTCTCATGACATGCCTATTTTACAGGAGAATATAAAACTGGATGGGTGGCGAGAGAGGCATTTCCTGGGCCACAAACAGTAATCTTCAGTAAGCTCAACCCATTCGTGTGGCCTTTTGTATATTGACTAAAGATTCTGCTTACTAATTTGGGGTTTCAGACCCCATTTTAATTGCATTTTTGAGACCTGATTACCTCAACCACCTCCTGCAAAAGATGTATGCTCGTAGTAACTTTAACGAGATGGTTTTTTATTTTGGAAATGGTTAGGGCTGAGACTCCTAGAAAATTACTGGGATAATTCAACTTTCTCTTCCCATTTCCTCCCTCTACTCTACCCTCCACATAAAACGAAACAAAACAAACAAGTCAAATGGGAAATTGTCTTTTGTCTCCCACACCAATATTCCAGATTTTAAACCAGAGTATATTTTAGATGAAAGGATGTGTTTTTAGTTTTATCTGGAAAATCTGCACATATTTATGCATGCTCCTTTTTAAAAAGCAAGAGGCTTCTCAGGTTCTTAAAATCAAACCCTATAACACTTTTTGATTAAAGTGCTTGCAGAAGGACAGCTTAGTTGTTTGGGAGGGTGTCCTGTAAGTGTAACCATGGAAGGATTATGCGGTTACATGATGCTGGTGGCAGGGATCAAATAAACATTCAGCAGAAGGAGAAAACCAGAAGAGAGAAGGCAAATGCTTTCCAGAGAGCTGTTTGTAATTATGAATACACTCTAGACTATATATATATATATATTTATTTATTTATTTATTTTTTTTTTTTGAGACAGAGTCTCACTCTGTTGCCCAGGCTGGAGTGCAGTGGTGCAATTTCGGCTCACTGCAACCTCTGCCTCCCGTGTTCAAGCGATTCTCCTGCCTCAGTCTCCCAAGTAGCTGGGACTACAGGTGCACACCACCACGCCCGGCTAATTTTTTGTATTTTAGTAGAGATGGGGTTTCACTGTGTTGCCCAGGCTGGTCTTGAACTCCTGAGCTCAGGCAATCTGCCTGCCTTAGCCTCCCAAAGTGCTAGGATTACAGACATAAGCCACTGTGGCTGGCCTGAAAACATTTTTTAGTAAACAAGACTGATTTATTTATTTATTTATTTGGTGGCCCGCTTGTTGCTCTTTTAAAGCAGGGCTATCTATGATTTCTTTTTTTATTGAGACAGGGTCTGCTCTATTGCCCAGGCTGGAGTGCAGTGGCATAATCATGGCTTACTGCAGCCTTGACCTCCCCAGTTCAAGCAATCCTCCCACCTCAGCCTCCTGAGTAGCTGGGACTACAGGCATGCGCCACCATGCTCAGCTAATTAAAATTTTTTGTTGTTGTTGTAGAGATGGGGGTTTCATCATTTTACCCAGGCTGTTTGCGATCTCCTGGGCTCAAGCGATCCTCCCATCTTGACCTCCCAAAGTATTGGGATTACAGGTTTAGCCACCATAATGGGCCAGCTACCTATAATTCTAATCACAGGATGAAATGAGGCAAGACTTTATATATATTTTTCTCACACACACAGAGGAATATATATACACATACATATATACATATAGGAATATGTACACATACAAGAATATATACACATATAGACGAATAGGAATATGTGTGTGTGTGTGTATACACACAGAACTCCGATGCTAATGCCTGGGGTCAGATTTGAAATGCAGCAGAACAGGAAGTCATTCATAGAGGCCAAGAGGGCAGCAAAGTAATCAGAGAGTAACTCCTTCAAATCAGAGAATAACTCCTTCAAACATATGTTTCATGAAGGCGCATTAACAGAAATCTGCAGGCTTGGTGATAATCTCAATTTTGTCATTTTTTAAGCCCGTAGACTCTTTGAGTCTGTTTCTAAAACTCTAAAGTGTATCTAATATTTTGCAAGGTTGTTGTGAGGATTAACAATATATCATGTAAGATGACTACACATTGGACCTACTATTGGTACTTGGTTCATGAAAATTAATTTTCGGCCGGGCGCGGTGGCTCAAGCCTGTAATCCCAGCACTTTGGGAGGCCGAGGCGGGCGGATCACAAGGTCAGGAGATCGAGACCACAGTGAAACCCCGTCTCTACTAAAAATACAAAAAATTAGCCGGGCGCGGTGGCGGGCGCCTGTAGTCCCAGCTACTCAGGAGGCTGAGGCAGGAGAATGGCGGGAACCCGGGAGGCGGAGCTTGTAGTGAGCCGAGATCGCGCCACTGCACTCCAGCCTGGGCAACAGCGTGAGACTCCGTCTCAAAAAAAAAAAAAAAAAAGAAAAATAATTTTCGTTAGTCAAATGAGGCCTAATAGCAAGAACAAAAAATTCTTAAGCCACCTTTGGGATATTAGTTAACATTTTGGCAGCTGTACCTGATTGACTTAATAAAGCTTATAGGGTCTTTAAGGAAACATAAACAATTCCCTTAACTTCTAACCTTTTAACTCTTGTCCCTAAAGCTATTCAGCAAGAATGCAGCATGATTTTGCAATCATCACCCAAGGTAATCATCATGATTACTCTCATCCCACTGTCAAATATAGCCAGCCCAGGAATAATCTTTAACACTTTTGGATTTAGACTTTAATAAGCATTACCAACTAGAATTAAGATATTTTATTTTTAGTTGACTCTCTCCTTGCCCTCATTCAATTCTTGTGCAGAAAAGAGTTACTGGCAAGAGATTCCTATTCTTTGAAACATCACTGGCCTGAGATTCCTATTCTTTGAAAGGCCTGTTTACATGGTTGGCCTCTGGCTGGCAACTGGGAACTTAGATTTCAGGGGGGTTCCTGCCATTCCTTAAATGATAATAGTGAATCATTGTGCCTAAAGTATGTAAACAATACAATTTTTATGCTGAACGTTTGCTTTCTTTTTGGGAGCCTGGAATTTTGATATGTGCTAGGCAGAGGGTTCTTACGTGACCAGCCCCCTTGGGCACTGAGTCTCTACTAAGCTTTCTGGATTTGCAACCTTTCACACATGTTACAACTCATTGCTGGAGGAATTAACTGCATCCTGTGTATCTTCACTGATAGAATAATTCTTGCAAGCTTCTGCCTGGTTTCTTCTGGACTTTGCCCCATCCTCCTTTTGCCTTTGTTGAGTCAGCTTTGTATCCTTTCACTTTAATAAACCATGTAAGTACAACAACTACGTGCTCGGTCCTGTGAGTCATCCTAGTGAATTATCAAACCTGAGTGGTTGAATGAGTCTGGGTTATTGAGAAAGAATAGAATATTCTCCAGAGCAAGAACCAGTGATGGGGGAGGAGACATTGAGGTTGATTTACTATAAGAATTGACTCACATGATTATGGAGACTGAAAAGCCTGCACTGTGGTCAGCAAGCGGGACAATCAAGAGAGTTGATGGTGTAGTTCCAGTCTGAGTCCAGAAGCCTGAAAACCAGAAGTGCTGATGGTGTAAGCTTTAGTCTGAGAGGGCCTGAGAACCAGGAGAGCCATTTGTGTAAGTTCCATTCTGAGTCTGAGTCCAAAGTCAGGAGAAGACCGATGTCCCGACTCCAGGACAGTCAGGCAATGAGAAATTCTTTGTTAGCCTTTTATTCTAGTCAGGCCTTTAATGGATTGCATGAGTTCCGCCCACATTGGGGAGGGCAGTCTTCTTCAGTCTACTGATTCAAATGCTGATCTCATCCAGAAACACCTTCACAGTTGCACCCCAAAATAATGTTTAGCCAAATACCTGAGCATCCCATAGCCCAGCCAAGCTGACACATAAAATTAACTGTTATAGAAGTGTCCTGGGACTCCCTCATACAAGCATACTTCAGTTTTGGCTCTGTACAGACTAGAAAATAAGCCTTCTCCAGCCTCAAGCTCTTTCCAGCGTGTCTTATGTTTCATTGATAAATTGGATACATTATATCCTACCTCAAAGGGTGCTGTGAAGAATAAATGAGAATGTATGTTCATTTATTTCATTCAATAAAAACAGTTGCTTTCTATGTGCCAGATGTTGTGCCAGACAGAGGGGGCTATATAGTGCACACAGGCTGGCATGAGATGTGGCCCAAGGGGTTAGCAGGGGCTAAATCATGCAGGGGTTGGGAGGTCACGGTTAAAACTTTTTTAATTAATTTTTTTTTTTTTTGAGACAGGGTCTCGCTCAGTCACAGCCCAGGCTGGAGTGCAATGGCACAATCTCATCTCACTGCAGCCTCTGCCTCCTGGATTCAAGTGATTCTTGTGCCTCATCCTCCTGAGTAGCTGGGATTATGTGCACCACCACACCCGGCTAATTTTTTTTTGGATTTTTAGTAGAGATGGGGTTTCACCATGTTGGCCAGGCTGGTTTCGAACTCCTGACCTCAAGTTATCTGCCCATCTCGGCTTTCCAGAGTGCTAAGATTACAGGCATGAACCACTGTGCCCAGCCATAACTTTTTAATTCTAAATGCAATGGAAGGCTGTTCATAGTGGCTCACACCTATAATCCCGGCACTTTGAGAGGCCAAAGTGGGTGAATCAGTTGAGGCCAGGAGTTTGAAACCAACCTGGCCAACATGGCGAAACCCTGTCTCTATGCAAAAATTAGCCAGGTGTTGTGGTGCATGCCTGTAATCCCAGCTACTCGGGAGACTGAGGCACAAGAATCACTTGAACCCGGGAGGCAGAGGTTGCAGTGAACTGAGATTGTGCCACTGCACTCCAGCCTGGGTGACAGAGCGAGACTGTCTCAAAAAAAAAAAAGAAAAAAAAAAGAAAAAAAAAAAGACAAAGCTTGTGCCCTCAAAGTGTGTATACTAGTGGGGAAGTCAGACATAAAACAACATGTATGTCAGTTATTAATAAGTATGGTGAAGACCACACATATATATCCCATCTATTAAAGTACAAGCTCAAAGACTGGAGCTATGTCTTACTAAAATGTTTGCTGTTCTCACATAGCACCTTATATTTGTAGATGCTTAATATTTTTGGATAAATAATATTCTGGAGGTTTTTACACTGTCAAATGTTAAATTGCTAGAGCAACAGAACTACATTCAAGTTCAACGAATCCGTCTTTTGTGCCTGCTTGTGCACAATTCCGTTGTTGAAAACTATAAAGGTTGAAGCGAACTTTTTTTTTTTTTTGAGATAGTGGCTTGCTCTGTTACCCAGGCTAGGGTGCAGTGGCACATCATCAACGTCAACCTTCTAGGCTCAAGTGACCCTCCTGCCTCAGCCTCCCGAGTAGCTTGGACTACAGGCCCATGCCACCATGCCTGGTTATTTAAAAAGAGCTTTTTTTGTAGAGATGGGGTCACAGTATGTTGCCCAGGCTGGTCTTGGCTTAAGCCATCTCCTGCCTTGACCTCTCAAAGTGCTGGAATTACAGGTATGAGTCACTGTACTCAGCTAGACCTATACTTTTCAAATGTAAAAATTTATTTTCTAGCCAACATGTCCTATTTGGTGGTCTGGATGTTAAAGAGTACAGACTCAGCTGGGCGCGGTGGCTCATGCCTGTAATCCTAGCACTTTGGGAGGCTGAGGCAGGCAGATCATGAGGTCAGGAGATTGAGACCATCCTGGCTAACACGGTGAAACCCCGTCTCTACTAAAAATACAAAAAATGAGCCAGGTGTGGTGGTGGGTGCCTGTAGTCCCAGCTACTGGGGAGGCTGAGGCAGGAGAATGGCATGAACCCGGGAGGCAGAGCTTGCAGTGAGCCGAGATCATGCCACTGCACTCCAGCCTGGGCGACAGAGCTAGACTCCATCTCAACAACAAAAAAAAGAGTACAGACTCTGAGTTGGAGTCCTGAGTCCAAATGATGACTCTGGTAATTTCATAGCCTTAGTTACACAAACCTAAGATAGGGTAAATAAGAGTACCTACTGTATAGGGTTGTTAAGGAAAATTAAATGAGTTCCTGCCATATAGTATAGCTGATCCTTGAACAACACGGATCCACTTACACATGAATTTTCTTTCACCTCTGCCACCCTGAGACAGTGAGACAAACCCTCCTTTTCATACTACTCATTGTGAAGATGACATATACAAAGACCTTTATAACGATCCACTTCTACTTAATGAATATTAAATATATATTATCTTCCTTATAGTTTTAATAACATTCTTTTCTCTAGCTTACTTTACTGTAAGAATATAGTATATAATACATAAAACAGCTGGGCACGGTGGCTCATTGCCTGTAATCCCAGCACTTTGGGAGGCTGAGGCAGGTGGATCGAGGTCAAGAGATCGAGACGATCCTGGCCAACATGATGAAACCCCGTCTCTACTAAAAATACAAAAATTAGCCAGGTGTGGTGTCACATGCCTGTAATCCCAACTACTCGGGAGGCTGAGGCAGAAGAATCGCTTGAACCCGGGAGGCGGAGGTTGCAATGAGCCGAGATCGTACCACTGCACTCCAGCCTGGCAGCAGAGCAGGACTCTGTCTACCAAAAAAAAAAACAAAACAAAAACAAAACCAAAAAGACATGAAACATAGAAAACTAGTGTTAATGTTTAAGTCAGTAGGCTATTGAGGGGTTAAAAGTTATATTTAGATCTCTGACTGCACAGGGGTGGGATCCATGGATGTACCTGGTGAGAATGTAGGTATTTCAGGAAGCTTCTTAAACAAAAGCAAGTAATTTAGAACAAAGACCTTTTAAAACAATTACAATTTGATAACTGAACAAAAAGAACATTTGGTTAAGTTTAAAGAATCTAGAAAAGATCCATTTTCCTCCAAACAGATTTATTGAATATAGCAAAATTCTATATACAAAGTGACCTGGACCTGCTGCTTCAAAACATGATCCTTTCTTACTAATATCTTGATAGTCGGTCCATAGAGCATTAGAAAGCAATTGACTCTTAAATAAATAGAAAAGTGCCCAATGTACATTAAATGAATGGCCTAACTACTGGAACTTTAGTAGTTCTATAAGGTAATTAACATAGGTAGGATCGAGTTCCTGTGACAGGCTGCTGAAGAACAGATATGAGGTGTCAAGAGGCCATTTTGTGCACTGCCACTGTGATGCCATCATGTTTCTGGATCATAATGTTCCTGAAATGCAAGGAAGAAAATATTCAGTAAGACATTATCAGTGGTACTTCACTGTAAGATTAAAGATGTTGTCTGGTTTAGGACACAATGTATAAAATAATGTAATTGTTCTCTATGTATAAAACCAATAAATATAACAAAACATTTGGGAAATACATAAACATATAGCATATAAACACGAAATGAATCCTTAATCCTACTACACACAGACAACCACTGTTAATATTTCCCTGGTTCTTTGTTTTGGTTTTTTTAGGCACTCTCTTGCTATGTTGCCCAGGCTGGCCTCAAACTCCTGGACTAAGCAATCCTCCTGCTTCAGCCACCTCAGTAGCTGGAACTACAAAAAAAAGGCTTTCCTGGTCCTTGTTTTCTTTGCATGTATATGATACAGTCATGTGCTGCATAACAATGCTTCAGTCAACAGTGTACCCTACATATGATGGTAGTCCCATAAGATTATAATGGAACTGAAAAATTCCTATTGCCTAGTGACCTTTTAACTGTCCCAACGTCACACAGCACAACACACTACTCACATGTTTGTGGTAATGCTGTTGTAAACAAATTGTGCTGCCAGTCATAAAAAGTATAGCACATACAATTATGTACAGTACATAACACTTGATAATAAATGACTATGCTATGGTTTATGTATTTACTACACTTTTTTTTTTTTTTTGAGATGGAGTCTTGCTCTGTTGCCCAGGCTGGAGTGCACTGGCGTGATCTCTGCTTCCCGAGTTCAAGCAATTCTCCTGCCTCAGCCTCCCGAGTAGCTAGGATTACAGGTGCCTGCCACCATGCCTGGCTAACTTTCGTATTCTTAGTAGAGACAGGGTTTCACCATGTTGGTTAGGCTGGTCTCGAACTCCTGACCTCAAGTGATCTGCCCGCCTTGGCCTCCCAAAGTGCTGGGATTATAGGTGTGAGCCACTGTGGCCGGCATACTTTTTATAATTATTTTAGAGTATACCACTCCTACTTATTAAGAAAAGGTTAACTATAAAACAGCCTCAGACAGGTCCTTTAGGAGGTATTCCAGAAGGTATCATCATTACAGGAGACAGGAGATGACAACTCCATGCATGTTACTGCCCTGGATGACCTTCCAGTGGGAGAAGACGTGGAGGTAGAAGACTGTGATATTGATGATCCTGACCCTGTGCAGGCCTAGGCTAATGTGTGTTTCTTCTTTGTTTTTAACAAAAATCTAAAAAGTGGAAAAAAAAATTAAAAAAGAATTTTTGTGCAGCTGTACAATTGTTTTAAGTGTTATTATAAAGGTCAAAAAGTTTTATTGGCTCACTCAGAGCAACTTCCAGTCTTGTAAGCTCCCTTCGTGGTTAAGTGCCCTATTCAGAAAAACTTTAAAAAAATTTTTTCTATATCGTATTTTTACTGTATCTTCTCTATGTTTAGATACACAAATACCACTGTTATAACTGCCTACATTATTTAGGTACAAATCTTTGCAGTCTAAGAGCAATACAGCCTAGATGTGTAATAGGGTATACCACCTAGGTTTGTTTAAGTACACTCTATGATGTTCATACAACAAAACTGCCTGACACATTTCTCAGAATGTATCCCCATTGTTAAGCAATGCATGACTGTATGTTTCTTCTTTTTACAAAGCTGTGATAGTAGCAGTTGTATATGTTTTTTCACATATTATTCTGAGGACTATCACTTGGAATATCTTTAGTGATTTTATTACTTTAGAAGTAATTTTTGGCTGGGTGCAGTGACTCATTCCTGTAATCCCAGCACTTTGGGAGGCTAAGGTGGGCAAATCACTGGAGCCCAGGAGTTTGAGACCAGCCTGGGAAACATGGTGAAACCTCCTCTCTACAAAAAAATACAAAAATTAGCTGGGTGTGGTAGTGCACACCTGTAGTGTCAGCTATAACTCAGGAAGCTGAGTTGGGTGAATCGCTTGAGCGATTGAGAAGGGTTGAGGTCACAGTGACCCATGATCACACCACTGTACTCCAGCCCGGTGCCAGGGCAACACCCTGCCTCAAAAAAAAAAAAAAAAAAAGAAAAAAAAATTAGTTTTATTCTCGGATTAGTTTTCCTTTGTGCTATTTACTACTTTCTTTTTGTTGATAAACTGATAGTTTGTGCCAATTCTTATTCTTCATTTAAATAGCATTGTGTCTTGAGAGCACATTAGCTTTAGGGATCAACTTGTCTGTTCCTGTGATCCAAAAGATTAAGAACTTTTCCCAAAGTAGTTTGAATAAGGAATCACTGATGAACACAGGGCCGGCCCCCGCCAATTTTACCAGGAATTTTTCTGAACAAAAAGGAAAGGATCTGTTGAAATCTACTCACCCATTATCTGATTCTAGACACACCACAGGAATATCAGTGGGGTCAGAGGTTAGCTTAGCTGCTTGCTGGGCTAGAACAGATATCACTCCAGCATGCTCATCTGACAGGGTCCCACGGCCTGGAAAACAGAGATGATATATGTCACCTGATTGCTCACAGAGTATTTCTGCTAGAATAAGCTAGCTGGTTGTTTTAAAATGTCAACAGAATTGTCTTTTTATTAATGTTTGTATTAATCTGTATATATTATAGTAACTAAATCTTGGGTACAAAAGTACCTATAAATTCTAGGTATGAAAATTAATTACTAAGTATACTTCACAATATAATTCTGTATACAAAGGCAACACAAACTTAACTGTACCTGAAACCAAATCAGGTAACAGACATGCCACTATGGCAGAGCATATGGATGTACCATTACTATACAAAACATTTTGACCAGATCTGATGCCGACGTTTAGGCCTTGAAGGTTTCTTGAAGGAACTCATTTAGTTTTAGATTTCCATACCTGAATTTCAGTCTTTCCATTAGTGAGCCTGGCAAATGCTTCCAAAAATTTACCCTTTTTCTCCCAAATGACTGATGTGCGTGTTAAACATAACTGAGTTACACAGATTACCTCTTTCAGTTACCCTTCCAGCAAAAATTCAGAGCTTTAAACATTCCTGACTTAGGAGCAACAAGTCTTGGGTTTACTAGTTCTGTCACTAATTAACTGCTTTAGTTATTTACCTTTCCAAACTTATTTCCTCATCTGTAATTGCTACCATTCATTAAGTATTATGTCTCAGTTCTATGTAAGCATTTTATACATATTATATAACCTTAAAATATTGTGATTAGGCCGGGTATGGTGGCTCATTCTTGTAATCCCAGCACTCTGGGAGGCTGAGGTGGGTGGATCACCTGAGATAAAGAGTTCGAGACCAACCTGGCCAACATGGTGAAACCCTGTCTCTACTAAAAATACAAAAATTAGCTGGGCGTGGTGGTAGATGCCTGTAATCCCAGCTACTCAGGAGGCTGAGGCAGGAGAATTGCTTGAACCTGGGAAGTAGAGGTTGCAGTGGGCCAAGATTGTGCCACCACACTCTAGCCTGGGCAACAGAGCAAGACTTTGTCTCCAAAAAAAAAAAAAAAAAAAAAAAAAAATTGTGATTAAGAGGCCTCAGGGCCAGACAAAAATCCTAGCTTAACCACTTACCAGCTGTATGACCTCAGGCAAATTATTTAACCTCTGTGTCTCAGTTTCTTTTTTTTTTATTTTTATTTTTTGAGACGGAGTCTTGCTCTTGTCATCCAGGCTAGAGTGCAATGGTACAATCTTGGCTCACTGCAACCTCTACCTCCCACGTTCAAGTGATTCTCTGCCTCAGCCTCCGGAGTAGCTGGGATTACTGGCACCTGCTACCATGCCTGGCTAATTTTTTTTGCATTTTTAGTACAGATGTGGTTTCACCACGTTGGCCAGGCTAGTCTCGAACTCCTGACCTCAGGTGATCCACCCGCCTCTGCCTCCCAAAGTGCTGGGATTATAGGTGTGAGCCACCGCACCCGGCCTCTTTTTTTAAATTTTAAAAACATATATATATATATATATATATTTTTTTTTTTTTTTTTAAATAGAGATGGGGGGTCTCACTGTGTTGCACAGGCTGGTCTTGAACTCCTGGGCTCAAGTTATCCGTCTGCCTTGGCCTCCCAAAGTGCTGGGATTACAAGCGTAAGCCACTGCACCTGGCCCCTCAATTTCTTTTTCTACCCCACTGGGTTGTTATGAGGAATAAAAGAGTATATGTAAAGCACTTACAATGGTGCTTGGCACATAAGAGCTCAATAAATATAACTCTATGATTATTACCATTATTAAATAACAACTCAGTGAAGAAAATGAAGCCCTAAATGGTAGTTTTTTGGTCCATGTTCACACTACTAGCAAATGAAAGAGCAAGGGGTTGAGACCAGGTATATCCAACAATGAAACCCCATTTTACTGCCTATTCACTTCTTGTTTAGTGTAGTTGAGCTTAAAAATAGTACACCACCCACCTTGCAGGGTTGTTGTGAAAATTAAAGATAATGTATTTAAAACCTAGCAGTCTCAGCATATGGAATACACTCAATAAATGGTTAACAGCCGTTATCTGAAGTCCTTTCTAGACTCAATTTAAAATGATTCAAATACTATTTTTAGTAGAGACAACTATTTATTGCTATAGGACTGAAAGGAACATCTTCCTTCATAAATACCAACTGAAAGTTTCAATTTTCTGATACTGTTATTTGGAGATAATCTCTACTCTCAAATGCAGAAAGAACTGGCAAGGCAACAGGAAATAAAAGCTAGAAAATAATAGCACGCTAGGCTCCAAGTCAACATCAGATGCTGTGCAATTCACCAAATGGTTGGTATGAGAGATACTTACAACCCAGATTAAGTCCTTGTGAATCTGTGCACAGGACTCCAACAATGGAGGGATTCTTCATTCTAATTCCAGGAACACAGAAGTACATAATGGGAGAAAAAAGATTTAAATAAATATAAACACACAGGTGTTCTATGTACCAGGCATTCTTTAAGTGCTTTAAATCAATATTTCTCAATCTTTTTTCATTGTCACACCCTAAGAAAAAAATTAAGTTCTAGGGCCGGGCGCGGTGGCTCATGCCTGTAATCCCAGCACTTTGGGAGGCCGTGTGAGGTGGATGGATCACCTGAGGTCGGAGTTCAAGACCAGCCTGACCAACATGGAGAAACCCCCGTCTCTACTAAAAATACAAAATTAGCCGGGCGTGGTGGCGCATGACCATAATCTCAGCTACTCGGGAGGCTGAGGCAGGATAATCGCTTAAACCCCCAGAGGCGGAGGTTGCGATGAGCCGAGATCATGCCATTGCGCTCCAGCCTGAGAAACAAGAGCGAAATTCCGTCTCAAAAAAAAAAAAAAAAAAAAAAAAAGAAAAGAAAAGAAGAAAACAAAAGAAAAGAGTTCTAATTAATTAATTTAAATAAACCAGTTTCTCTCTGATGAGAGAAAAAAATGTGTACTGCTGAGTTCTGCAGGGCCACAAACACTGAGTGAAAAACATCTAGGATGTTTTCACTCTTGTTAAAAAATGCATGTTTTAGTACTAACTCATTTAAAACAGCCGTTGAAAAACTCTTAAGTTACCTCCTGGAGGGTAAGTGGAAGCTGAGGGACATCGGTGGTAGGCAGGTGTCTCTCTGTACCCTTTATACTTTTCCAGTTTTGAATTTTACATAGATACTGCTCGTTCGAAAAATTTGAAGGATGATTGTTATCTACTGAAGCACCAAGTAACTGATAGGTTACACACAAGGAGATACGCGTCTGTTTACACTGCAGGGCTCAACTCTGCACAACCGGCACAATCTTCCCAAAAGTCAACCCGTTTCCTAAAACTCGTGCGGAACAACCCTGACCCTAAAGACGATTTCAACAATGAGATAGGCAGTTTTGGCCCGTGGCCTGGGCCCAGGAGACTCGTTCAAGAGGGAATGTGCGCTGCCCGGCAGGATTTTAATTCCGGGTCACCTGCCCCGCCCTGCGGCCCTTGGGTAGGGCTTAGTCCCCTCATCCCGTGTCCCAGGGGTCGCGACACGTCCCCGAGACGCCCTGGCCGGCACTCGCAGGTCGCGCCTTTCGTCCCGCTCAAGTTCCTCCGCCGCGACCTCAGAACAGGCCGAAGAAGCGCGCACTACTCACGTGTCTTCCAAGTGCTGCTCCAAGGTCGCCTCCATCCCATCCACCGACCACCCTGACCCAGAACCCAGCGGCACGACACGTCCTTCTCCAGCACAGTCCTCAGTCACTTGACGCGAGGGGGGCGTGGGCCGTAACGGCGCCTCCAAAGGGACAAAATTGATCACGGTGCAACGTCCGCGTTCTTTACTGGAAAACATCACTGCGCTTCCGCCGCACAGAGCCCGGCGAAGGCTTGGGCTGCCGACGCGGTGACCCGCTCCTGGCTCCATGGCGGAACCGTCCCGCAGGGATTATTCCCCTGTAGGAAGAGAGGTCTGCAGCCGGGCCTCAGTATCTCAGTTCGTGGCCTGGCATTTTGTGTCAGTGTTTTTTAACCTTTGGACCCTACTTCAACCTAGTCCGAGACCTAGGGGACAGATCTTAAAGTTTTACAATAACCCAGGGGTCAGACAGGGTCTGATCTAGCCTGTGGGGCAAGTACGGGGAAGACACGGGACCTCTGGGAGGGGCTCAGTAGGCTCGTAGGGGGAAGGACGCACACAGGGACTAAAGGACCAGATGGAGCAAGGTTCAACTCCCCAGCTGAGTGTTGGCAAAGTGTCGGGATTTTAACGAAGACATTGGTGCTTATTATGGTGAGGGGACTCCGGACAGTTTAGGGGAAGAGAGTGGCATTTGGGTCCTAACTTGTAAGGAAGACTGGGTAGGACTATTTAAAAATAACTTTAAAAAATTAATTATAAAGCTGGTGAAAATAAAGGAAAACACCTATGGCCCCACTGTCCACAGATGACTTTTAACCCCTTGGAGAATATCCTTCCAGATAGTTGTCTTTGCAAATGTGTACTTTTAATGTTTTTTCGTTTGCCTTTAAAAAAAATTTTTTGGGGGGCACAGGGTCTTGTGCTGTCACCCAGGCTGTAGTGCAGTAGAACAGTTATAGCTCATTACAACCTCGACGTCCTAGGTTCAAGCTATCCTCCCCTCTCAGCCTCTCAACTGGCTAGGACCACAGCCTCGAGTCATCATGCCTGGCTAATTTTTACATTTTTTTGTAGAGATGGGGGTCTCGCTGTGTTGTCCGGGCTGGTCTTAAACTCCTTGCCTCAATAGTCCTCACACTCTAGCCTCCCAAAATGTGATTGCAGGCTGAGTCACCACGCCCAGCATGTTTTTTTTTTCTTTTGTAAGCAAAATTGACATACATACTGGAGGTACAATTCTGTAGCTGGCCTTCTTTACAGAGTTTAGAATAAATGTCTTTCCATGTCAAGTTTTCACTTACATCCTTTGTAATTGTTGCAAAATATTCCATTTTATAGCTGTATCTTAATTGTGGATTAAGGTTGGAGTGCAGTGGCACTATCACGGCTTAGTCCAGCCTCAGCCTCGTAGGTTCAAGTGATCTTCCCACCTCAGCCTCCCAAGAAGCTAGGACTACAGGGACGCCCCACCACACCTAGCTAGTTAAAAAAACAATTTGTAGAGGTGGGGTCTCAGTGTGTAGCCCAGTCTCAAGTGACCCTCCCTCCTTGGCCTCCCAAAGTGCTGAGATTGCAGGTGAGCCTCTATACTAACACTTTTTTTTTTTTTTTTTTTTGCTTTTGTTTGTTTTTTGTTTTAGCTGTTACAGTGCTGGTTGAATATCCTCATAGCTAAATATTTGTGCAGTTTTAAAATTTCCTTATAAGTTGCTAGAAATGGAATGACTGGGTTAAAGGACATGGTCATTTTTTAAGACTTTTGATACATACTTACAAATTGCCTCCCGAAAAAGTGGTGCTAATTTACATTCAAATTGGTAAGCTTCGCCCCCTCCATGGATCATTCCTTGTGCTAAGTTTCTTCCGACTCTCTCACCTCCAGCTTTTTACTCACAGCCTACCTTCCAGTCTGGTTCCCAGCTCCCAGATCGGAAGATACCAGACTCTGGTATTGAACCAGAGTCCAATACCCGGCACTGGCATTCAGAGTCCCTTTTTATTCCTCAGCTGTCATAGTGAAACTTGCAGCTTCCTTAAAATTCCAGTCTGTTTATTTCTTTATTTTTTTGAGACGGAGTCTTGCTCTGTCACCCAGGCTGGAGTGCAGTGGCGCCATCTCAGCTCACTGCAACCTCTGCCTCCTGGTTCAAGCGATTCTTCTGCCTCAGCCTCCCAAGTAGCTGGGATTACAGGCATGTACCACCACACGTGGCTAATTTTTGTACTTTTAGTAGAGATGGGGTTTCACCATGTTGGCCAGGCTGGTCTCAAACTCCTGACCTCAAGTGATCCGCCCACTTTGGCCTCCCAAAATGCTGGGATTATAGGCATGAGCCATTGCACCCAGCCAAAATTCCAGTTTGAATGTTATAATTCAGGGGTCTTGGACTCCTGCTGTAGAGAAATTATTCATGTTAAGTTAGGGGTAACACAGTATAGGCCATATTAGTTTTAGAAAAAGCACTTTAAAACTTAGCATTAGAAAATATAAGTACTGTCTGGTGCAGTGGCACATGCTTGTAATCCCAGCTACTCAGGAGGCTGAGGCAGGAGGATCCCTTGAGCCCAGGAGTTCAAGTCCAGCCTGGGCAATATAGTCTGGTAGCCACATTAAAAAAAGTAAAACAGGGCAGGGCGCAGTGGTGCACGCCTGTAATCCTAGCACTTTAGGAGGCTGAGGTGGGTGGATCACTTGAGGTCAGGAGTTTGAGACCAGCCTGGCCAACATATCGAAACCCCATCTCTACTAAAAATACAAAAATTAGCTGGGCGTGGTGGTGCGTACCTGTAGTCCCAGCTACTCAGGAGGCTGAGGCAGGAGGATTGCTTGAACCCAGGAGATGGAGGTTGCAGTGAGCCAAAATTGAGCCACAGCACTCCAGGCTGTGCAACAGTATGAGACTCTGTCTCAAAACAAAGTAAAACAGATGAAATTAATTTTAATAACATTTTATTTATTCCAATAGTATATTCAAAATGTTATTATTTCAACTTGTGATTGATAAAATACTAATGAGATATTTTACATTTTTTCTCCTGTACTGTCTTCAAAATCCAGGGTATATTTTTCAGTTAGCAGCACATTTCAATTCAGACCAGCCATATTTCAAGTGCTCAGTAGCCACCCATGGCTAGTGGCCACAGTATTGGCCAGTGTAGCCCCAGGGTATCTCAAATTATCTCAAAACTAGACTAGTGATTAAAGGATTCTCTGGGCCAGGTATGGTGGTTTTCAGGCCAGGTATGGTGGTTTACGCCTGTAATCCCAGCACTTTGGGAGGCCTAGGTGGGCGGATGGCTTGAGCCCGGGAGTTTGAGACCAGCCTAGCCAATGTGGGGAGACCCTGTCTCTACAAAAACACAAAAATTAGCTGGGCAGGGTGATGAGCACCTGTGGTCTCAAGTACTTTGTGTGAGGTGGGATGATCACTTGAGCCCGGGAGGTCGAGGCTGCAGTGAGCTGAGATTGCACAACTGTACTCCAGCCTGGGTGACAGAATGAGACCCTGTCTCAAAAAAAAAAAAAAAAAAAAAGGATTCTCAGAAAGGCTGGTGATTACTTTTTAAGGTATAAGGGAGGCCTTTTAAGGGAAATCAAGTAGGAAGAGGATGATAGCTGGCTCACATGTCCTTGCCACATGGGAGGTGAGAGAGCAGGCTACTCCTTACCACCCCCTCTTTCTCTGCCCTGCTGCTTTCTTGCCCCTGTGCAGGGAGGCAGTGGGAGAGGAATAGCATATATAAATTGGGCAAGTGCTAGGGGCTGGAGTGATGGTTGGAGAAAGTATCTGACCCTTAATTGTTTTCTGCTTTTTTTTTTTTAGCTTGTGGGGTATTTAACAATTCTTTGTTCTTAGTTTTGAGTGCCAGCAACCATTTCTGGGGTGACAGAAAAAGTTCCATGACATTCATATTAGAGCATTTGTTTCATTGTATTGTAACTCTTTTATGTTTACTTTTGAAGAAGTTCATTCTTTTCTCTTTTTAATTCTTTTTTTTTTTTTTCTTTTTGAGGCAGGGTCTTACTCTATCACCCAGGCTGGAGTGCAGTGGTACGATCTTGGCTCACTGCAACCTCTGCCTCCTGAGCTCATGATTCAGCCTCCCAAGTAGCTGGGACTACAGGTGTACACCACCATGCTTGGCTATTTTTTTTTTTCTGTATTTTTTGTAGAGATGGGGTTTTGCCACGTTGCCAGGCTGGTCTCGAACTCCTGGGCTCAAGCAATCTGCTGTCCTCGGCCTCACAAAATGCTGGGATTACAGACATGAGCTACAGCACCCAGCCCTTATGTTTACTTTTCATAGACAGGAAGAGTGTCTTCGTCTCTGCATCCCTAGTGCAATAGAGCATGATAAAAATTCAATAAAGATTTATCGAAGAGTCTTGATGTCTTTTGGGAAAGGAGCTCTATGGTTACCTTTACTCTAAGGTAAAGAAATTTAGTCCTGAACTTTAACCACCTTCTCCTGTTCTTTCTCCCCTCTTTCATAAGTGAGCTCTTGGAAAATTAAAATGCCAGGAGGGTCCAGTAGAGAATACCCAAGCCCACATGTCCTGATGGGAAGTGGGGGATAAGTAGAGAGGGAAACACAGACCCTGCCTGCCATCCCACTGCTGCTGGCCCAGGGGACCCTAACTCCTCTTCTTGACCCATCAGAAGCAGAATCCTCCTGAGGGTCTGTTTAAGAAGCACAGCTCTGGTAGAAAGGCTAGCTTTCCTCTGGGTACAGAGGGCTCTGCTACCCCAGGGCTGTCCACACTGGGCTGTGAATCACTCTCATAATGCTCAGGGTCACGGGCTTTCAGTGGAATGAGTCCTCTTGTGCCACCAGGGGGCACCAAGGCCACAGAAAACCCTACTCGGAAGGTTCTGGGGTGAGGGAAAGGAATCCACGGGTCTGTGGAGCTGGCAGAACATGGGTAAGGATAGCATTACGCTAGGTTGGTGGCCTTGAAGTCAGATGTAAATTGGGATCCTGGCTTGGCCCCTGACTATCCATGGGAACTTTGAGCCTCACAGGGCTCATTTGTGATGTGGGGGTACCATTATCTGCCTCATCAGGTTGCGGGGAGGATTATATGAGATACTTTATGTAAGAGGGGCTGGTGCATTGTGGAAGTCAATAAATAAGTTTTGTTAAATCTGAGTAAGAAGACCTGTTTGTTTCCTCAAGTTGCTTATAATCTAGGTGACGACACATCTGAGAGAATAACTAATAGTTCAGTGAAGGTAAGAGCCAAATGATTGGTACAGACCTCAAGTGGTCTAGCATTTATAGGAGAGGGGGATTGTGAAACAGGAATTAAAAGAGATTTAAAAATGTGTAAGCAAAAACTCAGTTGTATGTAAAAAACAAACAAACAAAAAAATCCCCCTGAGAAAGAGAAAGAGGTGGAATCCTTGAAAAATTAACTGCCTGTTTTTCTGTCTGTGGCTAGTGAGCCTTATCTCTCCCTTTCCCAGGCATTGTGAAGACCCTGTTTCCCTAGCTGTGCAGCTGCAAGGTCACTAGACAGATAAACTCAAGTCATAAAACATGTTTGTCCTTGAAAAGTAAGAAATAATGTAATGCATGTCTCAAATGAATAACTGTTTCTTGCTTCTGTAATATGCTTTCCCCTGCACAGATCTCCCCCTGCCCCATGACATGCTTAAAAGGTAACCTGACTCTTTGTTCGGGGCTCAGTCCATTGGATGTTAATCTGACTGGCTCGGTGCGCCTAAATAATAAATAATATATATCCTCCTCAACCCCTCAGTCTTTCCGATTCCTAAATTATCCCGCTGCAATTGCAGGGCTAGATTTACAGACCTGCTTTATAAAGCTATGTTAAATTAGATCAGTATATTTTATTCTTTTTATTAGATTTTTCTATAGCATAAAAATGATAAAATACAGCAAGAAAAAAAGTCACCTGAAATTCTAGTCCTAACCCTAATATGAATGTGAAGGAGCTGGGCTAGAATGGAATAAGGTAGAATTTGCATAAGGTGGAAATGAGGACAGGCCCGTCACAAGGATCATGAGAGTCTTGCTGGCAAAAGCATCTTACTGCATTCATGCTGCAGCACAGGACCCCGATGCAGAACAGGATGGGGACACAGCCCTGCCTTCTTATAGTGGACACCATCTGAGAGCTGAGGTGTAGATTCAAAGCCTGACTCCTAGTCGTGATTGGTAGTAATATCATCAGCAGTTCATGTACATGGGGTGACAATGGCATGCCAGGCAATTCAGAGGGCCTCTTGGTCCTCACATCATTTTGAAGTAGCTAACATCACTATCCCCCTTTTACAGTTAAAAAATGAAACAAAACCCTGAGGCTCAGAAGATAAATATTTGCTGAAGATCACCGTGCTTGTAAGTGGTGAAGCCTGACCATTAACCTCCCCACGACAGTGCTTCAATTTCTATCACTTCATCAACCACACAACCCGAGAACTGTGAGGGGATTTAGCAGGCCCAGTCCAGATCTCGTATTCTACAGAGAAGAAATCTGAGGCGCAGAGAGGGGAAGGGGCTAATTTGGACCTTTAACTTCTGATTCTTAAATTTCTTTCTGGTGTTCCAGCTATACTGTACTACAAGAGGCTGTCTTAGAGCTTTAAACCAGCTTCAGAAAGACTCATTTTTATGGCTTGAATTATGTCTCCCCAAAATTCATATGTCAAAGTTCTAAGCCCCAGTACCTCCGAATGTGACCGGATAGGACCTTTGCAGAGGTAATCAGGTGAAAATGAGGTCGTTAGGGTGGGCCTTAGTCCAGTATGGCTGGTGTCCTCATGAAAAGGGGAAATGTGGACACAGAGGTACATAGAGGGAAGACGGTGTGAGGAGACATAAAGAACAAATAGTCATCTATAGCCAAGGCCTGGAACAGATCCTTCCCTAACAGCCCTCAGAAGGAAGCAACCTCGCTGACACCTTGATTTTGGACTGCTACCCTCCAGCACTGTGAGACAATAAATTCTTGTTGGCTAGGACACCCAGTTTGTTATGGCAGCCCTAGGAAACCTTTGTGGATGTATGTGCTCATATACCCATAAAGTCTAAAAGTCAAAAGTATCACAGACTTTTGGCAGCCCTTCAATAATAGAAGCACTGGTTGGGAGGGTCACTCTCCCCAAGGCAAAAAGATAGAGCAAATGATCTTTCCAGCTTACTCCCAACCTTGAACTTTGGCCAAGATATATTTCTTTCACTGGACATTGGCCAACAGTGGTGTCATGACTTATTTGACTGTGACCTTCTTGAGTCTGTTTTATATCTCTGAGCTTGACCTACAGAAGAAGCTCAATAAATGTGGGTAGAGGGGATGAGTGGGAAAATCAGCTCCCAGCCATTCCAGTTCAAGCCTTTCCAAGAAGAAGAGGCCCACCCTAACAACCTCATTTTCACTTGATTACTCGATGTCGGAGCAATAGGTGGGGCAGGAAGCAGGGTACGCAAGGCCTGTCAGTGGATAGAAGTTGAAGTTGGACACTGTCTCCTAAAGTTTAGAGTTGAGCTCGAATTCTGGAAAACACAAGCAAAATACATTTTAGATGACTCAGGATGGGCTAAAGAAGTTCCAGTACAGGAAACTATTTTCCTGCTGCTTTATTAATTTTGCTACAGAAGATAAATGAGATGCAGACTTTCATATCCAAGTCTTCATTAGATGCCTAGTTAATGCAGCCATGACAAATGGGAATGAAGCCCTTATGAATAAAAAAAAGATCAACCCAGTATAAAAAATCATGGACCAGAGAAATGAAAATTTAGAGGAGCTGATAAAATACCCTGTCCTTAATTAGACTGTCGGCATATACATCAAATTAGCCTTAATGCCAAGATTTATTGGCCTTGGAATTGGGTAAATGAAATAAGTGCTTATGAATGAATGGAAAAGAAATTACCTGTATTAAAACGTATTTGTGATGCAGGACTGTGCACTGAGGCTTTTAGTCAAACTCAGGCTTGCAGCTTCTTTTGCTCTGCATCCATTTCTACCCCGTGTTCCCCAGTGGGTTTTAGAGACCCTCTTTGTGGGGTAACAATATGTACCATTGTCAGCTATCTCTGCTGTTGTCCTGGAAAACTCCTTCTTCGACAGTAAAATATTTTTGTCTTTACTTCACCATCTCCAGATTAGAAGGGTGTTACTGATTCTTACCTCAGAGAAGAGAATGTCATGGAGACAAAATGACCTGCTTAGAGTTCTACCCCCCACCCCAGCATGGAGAGCAGAGCACAAAGATTTCTTCTGGACTCCCACAATCTCCCTTGCAATCCAAGAACTTGGCTACCATCCCAACACTTTAGTACCCTCTTGTAAGCCCCTGGACAAATCCTCTGATGCCTTGATACCTCAGTTTCTCCCCACTATAAATGGGAAGATAAATTCACCATAAACTGTACTTACCTTGCAGTGTCATGAGAATTTCATGAGACAATGCAATATAAAGCTCCTAGCACAGTTCCCGGCACCATTGTAAGCACTGAACAAATGAAAGCTGTTGTAATTAGGATCTCAAGAAATGACAGCTGAGGCAAATTTGTATTAGAATGTATTCAGCATTCTCAGCTGCAAGCAACAGAAGCTGACTCCGGTTTAAAGAATAGGAAAGGAAGTTAATTAAAAGACATTGGGTAGCTTGTGGAATTCGGAGGACTGTAGAGCTCAGTCTAAGTTTCTAGTGACAAAGCTTCAAATCATACATGAGGAAAATGCCCCTGCCGCTCCTGTTCCTGGTGTGACTACACACACATAATTGCCAGCAGTACCAAGGCCCCTCTGCAGGAGGAACGTAACCCTGCAATCACTGCTTCCCCTGAAGTCAGATACCTCTGCTGCTGCCCTTCCCAGCAGTAATGGAGCCTGGATCATGTATCTGGCTTTAGTTGTAAAGGAGGCTGGAGAGAAAATGCTCTGCTCTCTGTAATGGTCTTGAAAGGAGCCCGCACATAGCAAAGCTATTCAAAAGCGGGTGAGCAGCATGAAAGCATCCAGAGGGATTCTTGCTTTGCATGAGGAAGAACTCTTGCTCCCAGAGTCTGAGACCCGCAGGGGCATTTTCCTCATGCGTGATTTGAAGCTTTGTCTCTAGAAGTTTAGACTTAGAGTAGGACACCTCTGAGTGTGAGTGTCCTACCTGAGTTCTCTCTCATGCAAAGCAAGAATCCCTGTGGAGGGATTGACACCACAGCCTCTTCCATAATGTCTCCGAGCAACTTTATTGGGCAGCATTCCACTCTTGGCAAAGGGGAGAGGTGGATTCTACCTCTCTCCTGCATGAGCCTAGTCTAATATGGAATTTGGGAGTGTTGATCATTGTACTTTGTGCTCCTAGAGATCAGGGTCATCATAAAGGATCTCAGAGTCTGCACGTGTGCCAGCTTCATGTTGTGGCCTCACTGTAGATCCACAGTTCCATTTCTTTATGGATCCCTTACCCCTACTTTGCCAGATTCTATGCTGATAGCAATAATAATTCAGACAGGGCTTCCTCACTCAAGGAGTTTGTGCTCTATATAGTTAATAAGCTAGAGATAATGGAAAAAAACCCAACTTGAATTTTGGGTAAGAGAAACTTTTCAGACCAATGATCATTACCAATAACAGCTTCCATGCATGACCCTGCCCGGAGCTTGGGGCCTGCACTGCTGTTTCCAGGAAACATGTTCTTTTTTTGTTTTTTTTTGAGGCGGAGTCTCGCTCTGTTGCCCAGGCTGGAGTGCAGTGACGCAATCTCGGCTCACTGCAAGCTCTGCCTCCCGAGTTCCCGCCAGTCTCCTGCCTCAGCCTCCTGAGTAGCTGGGACTACAGGCGCCCGCCACTGCGCCTGGCTAATTTTTTGTATTTTTAGTAGAGACGGGGTTTCACTGTGGTCTCGATCTCCTGACCTTGTGATCCACCCGCCTCGGCCTCCCAAAGTGCTGGGATTACAGGCGTGAGCCACCATAACTGGCCGAAACACGTTCTTTTTAAATTTTTTTTTTTTTGTAGAGATGGGGTCTCAGTCTCTTGCCCAGGCTGGTCTCAAACTCCTGGCTTCAAGCAGTCCTCCTGCTTCAGCCTCCCAAACGTCTGGGATTACATATATGAGCCACCAAGGCTGGCTGATGGGTACCAAATTCCAGGAGAGGACTTGAATAGGGTAGGCATCTGTCTTTCCCCATTCCTTTCAGGGACAGAGCTCTCCTGGGCGGGATAAAGAGAGAGGGAGAGGAAGGAGGATGAATAGTGAAGCACCAAACCTCAGAATCAAGGCCTTTTTCTTTTTTCTTTCTTTCTTTTCTTTTCTTTTCTTAGGTGGAGTTTTGCTCTTGTCACCCAGGCTGGAGTGCAATGGCATGATCTCAGCTCACCACAACCTCGGCCTCCCGGGTTCAAGCGATTCTCCTGCCTCAGCCTCCCAAGTAGCTGGGACTACAGGCGTGTGTCACCATGCCTGGCTAATTTTTGTATTTTTTAAAATAGAGACGGGGTTTCACCATCTTGGCCAGGCTGGTCTTGAACTCCTAACCTCATGATCCGCCTACCTCGGCCTCCCAAAGTGCTGGGATTACAGGCATGAGTCACCGCGCCCGGCCTCTTTTTTTTTTTTTTTTTGAGATGGAGTTTCACTCTTGTTGCCCAGGCTGGAGTGCGGTGGCACAATCTCGGCTCACTGCAACCTCCGCCTCCCAGGTTCAAGGGATTCTCCTGCCTCAGCCTCTCATATAGCTGGGATTACAGGCATGCACCACCGCACCCTGCTAACTTTTTTGCATTTTTAGTAGAGATGGGGTTTCTCCATGTTGGTCAGGCTGGTATCGAACTCCCAACCTCAGGTGATCTGCCTGCCTCGGCCTCCCAAAGTGCTGGAATTGCAGGTGTGAGCCACCACGCCTGGCCAGAATCAAGGCCTTTTTAAAACTTCAGTGTCTTGTCTTTACCCTTCATGGTGCCTAGAAAAGCATCTGCCTCATAGAAGGTGTTCAGTGAATGATTGTTTCGTTAGTGAAGGAATTCCCTTCGGAAATCTCATAGGAAACTGACCCTCTCCAACCCTTCACCTGCGCATTATTCCAGCTCCCAAGGAGGCAGCAGAAACTAGTGTAATCACAACGGTCAACAGCAGCAAAGGCAGCGCTTTCTGATTTACCTGACTGCTGTGGATGCCGCCTCTCTCCACGCCTCAGTTTAATATCTGTAAGTTTGGTCAGCACGTCGTTCAAGAACATTGCATTTACTCTGGTACTTAAAGATGAAAAATCAACATTTACAAAGCAGATCCATTGTCAACCTAAATAAACAAAGAGAGTCTCTATAAAAGAAAAAAATGTTTATCTGGGAATAGAGCATTGCATAGGAATATGCCTGCCTTAGTAATGCATGTATTCAGGGAGGTAGAGGAAGGCAAAGGTTTTTAACGGAAAAAATGAAGAGGATTACATAATTGTTTTGAAATAGTTATCCTTGGCTATAAAGATCAATAACAAGGGTGATGCCAGTCCAAGGTTGGACAGGCAGTTGCTGGGCAGATGACTTTGCAGAAGTCTTTTTTGAGTAAGGTTGTAATGGCCTTTGTAGGAGGTTGTAGCTTTCGCGATCTTTTGTGATAGCTTTTGTTACCAGGCATACAAGCATGAGAATGCTCTCTTCAGGGCCTTCCCTGGCTCTGTTTATCAGGGGTTTCTTGTTAGTGATTCCATTTTGATTCTGACAACTTTCACACATTCATACACATTGTCTTATTTAATCTCACAGTCATTCCATGACTCTAGCCCCATTTTGTGAATGAAGTAACTGAGGTCTGGAGAGGTCAACTAACTGGTCAAGGTCATAGAACTTGAAAATGTTCACTGTCTTGGGTCTCTAATACTGGGGCTGACCATTCTCCCAGGCAATGTTGAGTGAGTCGGCCCAGGTGAGTTGGCTCCTCTGCAACTGTGTCTCCTTGACTAGTTTGAACAGCACAGGCCTGGAGTCAGTCCCATAAAGTGACTAGGCATTCCCTTCTGCCCATTTCCCCTCAGCAACAGGAGGACTTGTCCGTGTGTCTTCAGATACCACACAGTAAATCAACTGCCACATTAATTCTGGACCATCAGTATTTTCCCCCAGGAGAAAGTCAGAGGCAAACACACTAATATCTCATTGATATTTTCAGTTGCCAAAGGGGAAGTGAGATGAATCTAATCCCATCTGTCAAGGTGGAGAAGGGCTAATTTGAAAGCAGCATAGATTACTTACTTTAAGGAGATGATAATTTATCACTCTCTGGACAAGGGATATGAAATGAGGACTAACCTCCTTTATAAGTCGGTAAAACATTGATCAGCAAAGACAATATCTGGGGAGACAAACAGCAAGTTCTCTGGCCCTTTTTCCACTTTTCCTTTCCCCGAGACTTTATGTTATAGATATATACACACCCACACAAACAGGACAGAATCCACCTCCTGCCCCTCAAGAAATAGTTAACATTTGTTGAGGATTAATTATTGCCAGGCTTTGTACTCCATGTTTTATATTTTCTATCCAGAAGCCTTAAGTGTTAAACGAGGCAAGTGTTATTATTAGAACCTTTGTACAGATGTGGAAACTGAGGTGTATAGAGGTTGACTTGCCCGAGGTTAACCAGCTAGTGAAGGATGAAATCAGATGCAGTCCGGCCAACCCTGGGCCTGCTGTCAGTCACACGCAGTACATGCAGATCAACCAGCCTGGGAAGCCGCCTAGACAGCCCTGCTTAGAGACCACTGAGCCTCTCTTCACTCACTTCATCCTTGGTCACCACCTTAGGGAGCCCTGCTGATCCCCAGAGGATGTGCCTTTTACAGGTTGTAGAGGCTGAGCCACAGCTGAGGGGCTGGAATGCCTGGGGGCCTCAGACAGGGTGTCTGGATATCTGAGGCTCAAGGAAGGGTGGAGGTGGGGCTGAAGTTGAAGGCCATGAGTCTTGCCAGCAAGCGGGGCTCAGTGAGCTGAGGTGCCTCTCAGTTACTTCTGTGTGTGAATTTCCGTGGAGGACAGTGATGGGCTCTGGGCCGTCAGAAAACGGGACATCCAGCGTGTCCAGCCACAGTGCAGCCTGCCCTGGCTGCTGAGAGTCTCAGAAAATGCCGCGGTCATGGGTTAGGAAGGCCTGGGGACCACAACAATGTGACTTCAAAAACCCAAGAAGGAATGTGCACACTTGAGATGCTCAGAATGCATGTGTCAGTGTTCAGTTCTGACTCTTTGCTTCAGCCAGGGACAGAAGCACCCTCTACAGTAAAGAACCACAAGAGAGGGCTTTGCGCCAGCCTCAGCCAGGGACACATGCGGCCAAAGCAAAGGTCACTCCAGGGCTGCAGATTTCAGCCTCTGTGGCCAGAAACAAGCTTCCAAATTAATAATACTCTGGATTGGAAGAGATGGCTGCTCTGTCTCAGGCGTGTTTACTGTTGATCCCTGTGATTGATGCTGATAACATTAAGAGTCTGTCAGGGTGATATTTCATGAATGTCTTACGTGGGGGGATGATACAGTCAGCAAATGCAATTCCCTAGCTCAGGCAGAATCGGAGATGACCCAAAGCGCTGATGGAAAGGCCCAGGCCCTTTCCAGCCTCTGGCAGGGTAGGGGAAGCGGGTGAGGTGGGGGCTTGGGAGGGGCTGGGCTGACCTGGAACTGTAACAAGGATCTCCCATGAAGGGCTGTGAAGAGAAACAGTATGTGAGAGAGGCGAGAAGCTTTTCTCTGGGTTTCCTCGTGTAGAATGATCCCATCTGTGTAGGCCATGAAGGAGTCCAGGGAATTTCACCCCAAAATGTTGAAACCACCTTTGCAACGATTATGACAGTGAGAGAAGCCTGGCATGGCTGACCTTATCTTGCTTCTAGCCTCACAGGCTGGCTGTTCTTGCTCATTCCTAGGCATAGGCCAAGTTAATCTTGGGAGGGGATTTATGGTTTAACTTTGAAACCAGGATCATAATAGTCCCTCCCTAAAACTGACCCCTTTTTTGTTCTGGTACTGAAGCTGCCTTTGTAAGACTAATGAAAGGTCACAAAATTAGGATTATGGAAGGGGCCTGAATTCTGATAAGATATAGGCATAGCTTGCCTTTCTGTCATCGTTTATTGCACGGCACTCGCAAGATTTGTAGCTTCCTCAATTGGTCCCATAGATAATATCACTATGGTAGAACCTCAGATTGGTCTTTTGAGATGTTTTTCAGACTTTTGTATTCTGGTGACTGACTCCACCCAGACCCCATGACTCATGACCCAGCTGGTCCTGTGGCTGTTACCCAGAGTCTGACTCAGCACCAGAGGACCACTTTCCACACTCCTATCTATGATTTCATCCCCAACCAATCAGCACCACCCATTCCCTAGCCCCCTGCCCACCAAACTGATATCCTTAAAAACCCTAGCCTCCTTCTCAGAGAAACTGATTGGAGTAATAAACTCCTGTCTTCTGTGTGGCTAGCCTTATGTTAATTAAACTCTTTCTTAGGGCAGCACTGCTCTCAGTGAATCAGCTCTATCTGTGCAGGGGACAAGAAGGACCCACTGGGTGACTACAATATGGCATTTTGGTGTGTTGGTTATTTTAAGTTAGAGGCCTTTGATGCTGGAAGAAGCTTTACTCTGATATCTCCTTATCTACCACAAGACTGGATCTGCCAAAGAGAACACAATTGCCTTCCATTCCCTTGCCTTCCGTTCCCTTCCTGAAATCTCAATATCTATAGCAGAAAAGAAGACTGGAGAATGTCATACACAGTATTACACAGTACTGTCATGGTCTCCACAGTATTTACACAAAACATAGAACACAGAATGTAATACACAGTATTTTCACAAAACAATATCTGTCTCTCCAACTCATTCAAATTCTAAAGAGTCATTTACAGGTTAATTTGTGTCTTCTACACCCATTCATTCTCCCTAACGATCATTTACTACTCCTCAAAAGAATTACCAACATTCTCCATCTCCCACTCCCCTATGAGGAAGGGCATATAAGTTTCTGTCTGGATCTCATTAGACGACTGTGTGATTGTGCTTCTATGATCCCTACCCCACATGTTAAATGAATTTTGTATGCCTTTTTCTTTTATCAATCTGCCTTTTGTTAGGGTATTTTCAGAGGACCTTCAGAGGGCAAAGGGGAAGCTTTCCTTCTTTGACCCTACAGCTATTAGACTTGATTGAGTAAGACACACAATGATGAAAGTAAATAAGAAGATCGGCCGGGCGCGGTGGCTCAAGCCTGTAATCCCAGCACTTTGGGAGGCCGAGACGGGTGGATCACGAGGTCAGAAGATCGAGACCATCCTGGCTAACACGGTGAAACCCCGTCTCTACTAAAAAATACAAAAAACTAGCCGGGCGAGGTGGCAGGCGCCTGTAGTCCCAGCTACTCGGGAGGCTGAGGCAGGAGAATGGCGTGAACCCGGGAGGCGGGGCTTGCAGTGAGCTGAGATCCGGCCACTGCACTCCAGCCTGGGCGACAGAGCGAGACTCCGTCTCAAAAAAAAAGAAAGTAAATAAGAAGAAAAACATTCTTCCTGCTGTCTCCAGAGTTTGAAATGTCTGCCCCAAACTTCTATTTCTATCTACCAAAAGTTCATGCGTTAATCATAAGGTTGATCTCAAAAGTGATTTTTTTTTTTTCTTTTTTTGAGGAGTCTCACTCTGTCACCTAGGCTGGAGTGCAGTGGCACAATCTTGGCTCACTGCAACCTCTGCCTTCTGGGTTCAAGCGATTCTCCTGCCTCAGCCTCTTGAGTAGCTGGGACTACACAGGCACGTGCCACCATGCCCGGCTAATTTTTGTATTTATAGTAGAGACAGGGTTTCATCGTATTGGCCAGGCTGGTCTCAAACTCCTGACCTCAAGTGATCTGCCCACCTCTGCCTCCCAAAGTGCTGGGATTACAGGCATGAGCCACCGTGCCCGGATGTGAAAAGTTTTTTGAATTCTCAATTAGAAATGATCTTCACCCTGACTCCAATAACACTTTGTACATTACTGTAAAAGCATAATGTTCAAATATTTAAAATATACCTCCTTCAAATATAAAATGGACACGTGCCGAAGACTTAGCAACTCATGAAGGAGGGAACTGATAATGTAGTTAAGCTAATTCAAAGAGCATTTTGAGGAAGTGAATACTTATGGTCATTTAAAAGGAAATGTTAAAATAAAATTTCTAGGTTAAAAATAAAACTCGCCATTGCATATATGGTCAAATGATTTTTGACAAGGGTACCAAGACCATTCCATGGGGAAAAGACAGTCATTTCAACAAATTGTGTTGGAAAAACTAGACATCCATGTTCAAAAGAATGAACCTTTACCTTACCTTCCACCATATACAAAAATTAACTCAAAATGGATCAAAGACTTAAATATAAGAGCTAAAATTATAAAATGCTTAGAAGAAAACATAGGGAAAAAGGTCTATGGCATTACATTTGACAATGACTTTTTTTTTTTTTTTTTTTTTTGAGATAAGGTTTCACTCTGTCACCCTGGCTGGAGTTCAGTGCAATGGTGCAATCTCAGCTCACTGCAACCTCCACCTTTCAGGCTCAAGCAATCCCCCTACCTCAGCCCCTAAGTAGCTGGGACTACAGGCATGCACCACCACGCACAGCTAATTTTTGTATTTTTGTACAGAGTTTCTCTATGTTGCCCAGGCTGGTCTTGAACTCCTGAGCTCAAGCGATCCACCTGCCTCAGCCTCCCAAAGTGTTGGGATTACAGGTATGAACCACTGTGCCCAGCCCTGATCCCCAAATTTTTAAACAGAGCTTCTCTTTCATAATCAATTGCAAATCAGAAGATCTTTGAATCTATCTATAGCCTGCAAGGCCCCTATTCAAGACACCTCACCCTTTTAAACTTAAGCCAATGTGTAACCTCCTGGCAATCAATTTTGCAATTAATGATTTTGCCTGTGGCTTCTGCTGTTCTGAAATTTATGCCTGCCTCTAAAACTCCTTGCCTGCAAGCCACTGGGGAGGCTAGGTTTTAAGCACTTAGCTGTCTGGTCTTCCTTCCTTAGTGCTCTGCAATAAACACCTTCCTTTCTATCACCACAAAATCCTGGGTGTGGGTGTCCGGTTTTACTGTGTTGGGTGAGCAGACCACAGTTTGGTTCTGTTACAAGTGCCTGCTCCATCTCACTTGCTACATCATGAATGAAACTTGAGGACGTTATGCAAGATGAAATAAGCCAGTCACAAAAAGACAAATACTGTATGATTCCACTTATATGAGGTACTTATGATAGACAAAATCATCAAGACAGAAGGGATAATGATGGTTGCCAGGGGTTGAGGGAAGACAAAATAGGGAGTTATTTTTTAATAGGTGAGGAGTTTCAGTTTTGCAACATGAAAAGTGTTCTGGAGACAGATGGTGGTGATGGCTGCAGGGCAATATGAATGTGCTTAATACCGCTGAATTGTTCTTAACTCCACTGAAACATGGTTAAGATGGCCCGGGTGCAGTGGCTTACGCCTGTAATCCCAGCACTTTGGGAGGCTGAGGTGGGCAGATCACTTGAGGTCAGGAGTTCGAGACCAGCCTGACCAACATGGTGAAACCCAGTCTCTACTAAAAATACAAAAATTAGCCGGGTATGGTGGCGTGCACCTGTAACTCAAGCTACTTGGGAGGCTGAGGCAGGAGAATTGCCTGAACCCGGGATGCGGAGGTGGCAGTGTACTGAGATCGCACCACTGCACTCTAGCCTGGGCAACAGAGCAAGACTCCATCTCAAAAAAAAAAAAAAAAAAAAGGTTATGATGGTAAATTTTGTACCAATTATAAAACAAAGTGGCTAATGCCCTACAGGGCAATTAAACATCATAATCTTTGGTGTTATCTTTTTATTAGATAGAAATTATTTATATTTACTGGATAAGATCCGTAAGTTAACATGTAACTTCACATAGTCTGAGCCCTTAATGAATAATAAATAGCCAAGTCACAGGGAGATACTTTCCCTGAGGTAATTAAGCAATCCTTTGGTAGGCTTGTGAAGAAATGCCCAAAATGACGTTGGAAGGACATGCTGTTCTCTCTTGGCCTTATTTCCAAGGTTTAGACTCTAAGTATTATTTTTTAACATCACAGAAATTTTTTATGCCCTGGTCTCTTGAGGGTAGGGACTGTGTCTTTTTCATCTTTGCCCATCTCCATATGCTCTGGTTTGTAGAATAGAATTGAAGAAGGAGCCATGCACTAGATAGAGTGGGTTGGGAGCAGCAGACATGCCTGCTCATTGCTTCTGTGACCTTGACCCATCCTGTAATTTACCCACGCCTCGCTATTCTCATCCATCAACGATGAGATTGCACCTAAATCCTGGGTGCTGTGCTGGGCCCGGCGATGCTGTCTAATCTCTGGGTTTCCTGGGTTTGCTCTAATCATCCATATGAAAAAGAAGCTACTCAAGGCAAACACACATGAAACGGATAATGAATAAATATTATTTTTTCTTGCTTTCTTTGGAAGAGGCATCCTGGATGCTACTCGAAGCCTGCAGCTCTGACTCCTGGGCTGGGAGGTGGGCGAGGACTTGTATTTTGTAGCTCTGCTGGAGAGGGAACAGCTGTCCACTGGTGGCAGGACTGACGCCTCCCAGAATCCGGGGCTCTGGATCAGCAGGCATCAGAGGGAAAAGAAGCTGGCATCCAAGCCTGCCTTTGAGAAAGGAGCAAATTACTATCTTATTATAACTTCGTGAGCCACTCATTGCTGTTTTCAATTAATTTCTTGACAAATCTGGCTGTTCCTCTTCTTATTTTCCTTAGGACAGGAGGTGTCCTGGTGATCAGCTGGAGCTCTGGGGAGCTGTTGCTGAAATTAACTTGAGAGCTTTGGAGAGAGATTTACACGGCAGAGTGGAGCCAGGGCTGCTCCTTTGGCAGGCACTGTTGTGCCACTGTGGAGGCGCCCCTGGTTTTCCCATGCTGTGCAGTGTCCTCAAAGGCCTTTGGAGCCATGCCCAGGCTCAGCCCCATCCTGGTGTCCCCCTGTGTCTGTTGTGCCACTGCCCAGCTACTTCACTTGGCCATGGGCCTCACCAGCTTGCAGACAAACCCATCCATCTATGCCTCCCAGCCCAGCTTGGCCCACTTGCAAGCACTTACAGAGGGTTTCAGAAGGAACATGTCTGCCATCTGTGTTTGGAGACTGTGTCCCAGACTCTCAAGCTCACATTAGTCATGGCCACAGATGGGACTGGAGTCCTGCCCACTGGAGTCCCAAAGGTCTCTAGTGTTTGTTTTCCACTCTGCATGCCTGGATTGGGGGATGGCAGGGGGATACGGGTTGTTGGAGTACCTCCCAGCCGGGCCGTTTCCTTGGTTCCCTGGGACTACCTCGCTTCCTCTCTAGATCATCAGTCTCAGCAGAGGGAACCAAAAATCTCCTCCTCGCCCTGCAACCATCTTTTGCTGACTGCTAAGCATCCCTGCTCTGAAAACATAACCACCATAAAAGCAATAGGCTTGTCTTCTCTGTTCTAAGCATGTACTATTCAGGTGATGTAGGGGGAGTAAACGGGCCCAGAGAAATTAAATAATTTTTCTAAGGGTACCAGCTAATAAGGGACAGAATGAGGATCTGAGCTCAGTTCTAAATGACCCCATCACTCATGCTCTTTTTTTAATCCCCTTTATAATTATTTTTAAATAACATTTAATTAATTTTCTATTATAAAAGGAACACATGCTCAAACAAAAAACTTAGAAAATATAAAAATATATGAAGATGAAACAAAATAACGCCCAGTATTAGCAATGCCAACTTGCCAAGACAAAAATGTTAACATTTTTTTTTCTTTTCAAACTTTATTCCCCGTGTGCACACACACACACACACAAAGTGAAATCACATTGTATATTCTTTATTGCTTCTAGCATTTTCTACTTAGCAATCTAATATTACTATTTCCTGATATCAATAAATGATCTTCAATCCCATGCTTAACTCTTCTGTCCAAGGCATGTTCTGCACAATTTTGTTTTCTCCTGTGTCCAGTCGAATGCCTCCTTTCTGGCCTGCATTTTAGGGGGACACTGAAGTCTCCTTTCCAACAGAAGTTCTATTCAGGGGGAATCTGTTGTCTTGTTCGAAGCCCATCCTGGGCTGGGGAGTGAGCAGGAGAGGGAGTGGGCGGGGAGAGAGAGAGAGAGAGAGACCACCCACAGGAGACTACAGTACCCTTTGTAGAAGGATGCCCCAGAGGCAGCATGGCCCTTCACCACCACAGTTACCTGGAACTAGCAGAAACTGTGTGGAGGAAGAGGCACATCCCTTTTGAATGGCTGTGCCCTTGCAGCCACCTCAGTCCCTGCTTCCTGAAGGGAATTGGTTACTGGGCTCTGGGAGACAATTTTCAAAGTGAACTTCCATGGATGTGAAGGGAACCTAGAAATCTGAAGGTGCTAGGTTTTATTTTGCTCAGAGCCCACTTTGAGAGGGCAAACATTGAGGAAAAAGTGAAGAATATTTCATTGTTTGGGGAAATCCTGTGAGCCTATAGGAGTCATCTTAGCCCATGTGCATGGTCACATGGCCTCCGTCCAGGATGGCCAAGACAGGGTGACTTCTCTAGAAGGGACTGGCTTCCCGAGAGGCAGGCCTTTCAGGGCTCAGCCCCAAGCCTCCTTACCAAAATGTTGAAAAAAAAGTTATTCCACAGACCACTAGAAATAGGGAAAGCGTTGACGGATTATAACTCAATTCTCAACACCAACAATCCATAACTCTCAAAGAAGATCTGTGACTCCAAAAGGGTGACCTGAATCAGGAGACTTATAATTGCATTGCCGAAGTGCAATGTGATCAGAGGCAAAAACATAACTAGGACCTCCCACCAGGAGTTGAAACTCCCTTTATCCTGGGTCTGTGGTTATCTCATTGATATTTTCCACTGTAGGTGAATTATTTCATTGTAGAGTCCCTGATTTAGAAAATACATGGCATGTGTGCCAGCATTTTCCCATCCTGCACCCATGCAGACATCACCAATCAACATTGGCACCCTCCCCACTAGAGCCTAGAAGCAGCTTCAAACTCAGTCTCAACACACTTCTCCAGGCAGCCATTATGAATCAGTCAGCACTGACCTGGAATGAAATCCTTTGCCATTCCTGAATTAGTTTCTAATCACAAGCAGGAATTGTATAACAAGTTCTTATTAGATGGAATACTTAGAAGGTCCTCAGGTTGGTTCGTTCGCCTGTTTCCTCATAAGAATGAGGGCAGAGCTGGGCATGGTGGTTCATGCCTGTAATCCCAGCACTTTGGGAGGCTGAGGTGGGAGGATTGCTTGAGACCAGGAGTTTGAGACCAGCCTGGGCAACATGGCAAGATCCCATCTCTGCAAAATATATATTAAAAAAAATAAAATGAAGAATGAGGGCAGGAGGTGGTGGGAGAAGTGGAAGCAGACGGAGGAAGTTAGGTTGAAGAGAGCCAAGAATTCTTATTCTGATCCTACCATTTTCTTTCTTTCTTCACTCTGTCACCCAGGCTGGAGTGCAGTGACGCTATCCCAGCTCACTGCAAACTCTGCCTCCCGGGCTCAAGTGATTCTTGTGCCTCAGCCTCCTGAGTAGCTGGGATTATAGGTGTGTGCCACCATGCCTGCTAAATGTTGTATTTTTAGTAGAGAAAGAGTTGTGCCATGTTGGCCAGGCTGGTTTCAAACTCCTGGCCTCAAGTGTTCCACCCACCTTGGCCTCCCAAAGTTCTGGGTTTATAGGCGTGAGCCACCATACCCGGCCCCATTTTCTTATTTAAGACTGAATATGTTTCTTCTGACATTGCCGCAGGTAGCCTCCTTTCCTGCCTGTTCCTAGTCCAGCCCTGGGACTCTCCTCACCTCTTGTCAGGGTCCCTTGAAGCAGGGGCTGGTTGCCCTTCTTCGTGAGGCAGGCAAGAGGCAGAGCTGGGTTCAAGCAATTCTCATGCCTCAGCCTCCCAAGTAGCTGGGATTACAGGCATGTGCCACCATGCCCGGCTAAGTTTTGTATTTTTAGTAGAGGTGGAGTTACACCATGTTGTCCAGGCTGGTCTCAAACTCCTCACCTCAGGTGATCCACCCACCTTGGCCTCCTAAAGTGCTGAGATTACAGGGATGAGCCACTGCATCTGGCCTATTCTTTAATGAGAAGAATAGAGCAATGAAGTCCCTGAACTGGGCCGAGGTTCCCAGGGGCTTCCCAGGAGCATGTGGCTGACTTATTTTAGTGAAAAATTAGCCAGCACAGATTTATCACCCAATATACAGCTTTGGCCATCAGTATTCCCATAGCAGCTTCTGCTGATTGCCTTGTTCAATCAATACAGGGTGGAGGTAATATTCCATTCACATTGCGAGATCCTGGCTTTGTGTCCTGATGGGCCATGTGGGCAGGCTGCCCTCTGCTCCAACACTGCCTCAACACTATGTTCACACCATCCTGATTTTTTTTTTTTCCCCAAGTGTTTGCACAACTCAGCCTATGCAAGGGATTATGGAGCTCAGTGGCTCTGTGGCTTCTTTTCAGGTTCTGGCAAATGACTTTCTCCTCCTCCTCCTCCTCCTCCTCTTTCTTCTTCTTCTTCTTCTTCTTCTTCTTCTTCTTCTTCTTCTTCTTCTTCTTCTTCTTCTTCTTCTTCCTCCTCCTCCTCCTCCTCCTCCTCCTCCTCCTCCTTCTTCTTCTTCTTCTTCTTCGTCTTCGTCTTCTTCTTCCTCCTCCTTCTCCTCCTCCTCCTCCTTCTTCTTCTTTTTCTTTGAAATGGAGTTTTGCTCTTGTTGCCCAGACTAGAGTACAATGGCGCCATCTCAGCTCACCGTAACCTCCGCCTCCTGGGTTCAAACGATTCTCCTGCCTCAGCCTCCGTAGTAGCTGGGATTACAGGCATGTGCCACCATGCCCAGCTAATTTTGTGTTTTTAGTAGAGATGGGGTTTCTCCATGTTGGTCAGGCTGGTCTCGAACTCCCGACCTCAGGTGATCCGCCCGTCTTGGCCTCCCAAAGTGCTGGGATTACAGGCGTGAGCCACCTCGCCCAGCCGATTATTTGCCTCTTCATGGCAACTCACAGACCATGATCCCCACTTAATCTTGTGGGTTTGTGATAGTAGCACAGGAAAGCTGTGCTGAACATTGGCACATCTGTTAGCTTTTCCAGGTGCTCAGGAGGAGAAGGTGAACTAGCTGTGTGTAGTGTGGTAAATAAAGGGGCTGGGCTACCTTTTAGAGGTTTGGCACACTGAGTGACTTATGCCCTGACCAGGGACCTGGGCTAGGAACTTAGCTACATGGCTTGGTGGCCTGGGACCTTGGTCCGATTTGCAAACACAACAGCTGCACTGGAAGAAGCTTTGTCACAATAGTTATTATTATAGCAACCATCCAGAGGATGCTGCATCCTAAATATCCCTCAGCAGTAGTTCAGGTAAGAAGCACACCTGACTGTGCTCTTCTCTGCTTCAGAACCCTTCAGGGAGCTCCGCTGCCTACAAGGAAAAGTCCACATCTGGGCACTTGGGTCTCCATGAGCTCCTGCCTGCTTGTGGCTCCAGTCTTACCTCTCACTGCTTCCCGCATTAAACGTTTGCCCTAAACATTGAACTGGGTTCATTGTTGCATATTCCCCCTCATCCCCAAATCAGGCTTTGCTCATTCCCAGAATACCTTTCAACTTCCCCCACCTCCCCACCTGCCTAACCCCACCACTCTCTAACAAGGAGTTGTGCTCCAAAGCCTGTGGACAGCTGTGTCATGGAGAAACTGCCGTGCTCTGTCCAGAGGGCTGTCTCTTGAGCACAGAGACTGAACCTTCCCCATCTCTCTAGCCTCTAGTCTCAAGCACAACCTGCTCCCTGGTAGCCCCTAGGAAATGTCCACCAAATGCATGCAAGGTCTTGCAGCTGCCGCACAGCTTGACATCCCACTTCCTCCTGAGCCTCCTCCTCCACTGCCTTCTATCCTCTGCTCGAACCCCTTAACTGATGCCCCAATTTTTCAAGGGCAGCTTCTTCAGTGTTGTTTGTTCATTCACTCAACTAACAAGGGCTGACCATGCATCAGCCTTCAGGGACTGAGGAACAAAGGTGCTCACACTCTGATGGGATGCACACGGAAGCAGTGGCAATAAAATCTGTAAAGTTTTCTGTGAGAAGTTAAAGAGAAAATGCTAGAGGATCCCAGAGGAGGAAGCTACTATTGACTGTGTGGTGGCTCCTCCCCAGCCTCATACCCTGGCTCTCACTCTTCAGCCTGCCCCAGTTCCCTGCTAAGCTACACATTCTCCAGGAAATCGCAGCACACCCATGGCATCCACTTTCCACTGAAGACTCCTGAGTATTCAGACCCACCTCTGTCTGAGGATCACAGAAGTTAGGTAACTTGGCCAAGGCCACACAGCTAGGGGCAGCAGGGATGGCGCTCTCCCAAGACCACGCTGCACTCCTCCAAACCTGCTTTTTGCTCCCCTCACATCCATCTCCACCTTATTCCCCCTGCTCTATGTCCTGGGAGGCTGATCTGTAAGGATGCCTTAGTGGGCTCCTGTCCTGGCTGCCTTCCAGGTAGATTTGGCTAGTAGCTCTCAGAGAAGTGGAAGAAAGGAGGAACATGAAACTGAGGAATTAACTCCTCTATCATGCTTCCAGTGAGGCCACCTAGGTTGGCTGTTCCTTGGCAGAAGGGGATCCTCTCAAGGGAGCTTCTCTACAAGACCTTCTCCTTCTGGTCCAGGTAGCTGTTCTCCTCCTGGTCTTCTGGCTGGGTGATGGGAGAAGCTCTTCCACTCTGCTGCTACTGGATCTAGGTTACTGCATTAGCCCTGCCTATACCCGACACCACGCTTACACCTTTGTGAAAACACCCACTGTGCATCATCCTAGTTTGAGTGGCTCCCTCTTTCCTGCGGACCCAGGACTGATTCATGCTTCCTCTGCATGTCCTGGATTGGCAAATAGCATCAATATCTGTACAGCTCTCCTGGCCCCGACCTTAACCATCTCCTATTCTTCTTTCTCTCTCATCCCACTCTAGGACCTGAATGCCTCCGAAGTTCACTCCTTTGGCCCCACTCCCTTCCTGCTGCCTTTGGGCTCTCCTCATCTGACTCTGCCTATTGAAACTGTCTGCTAGCCGGCCCGGTATCTCCAGGCATGGCCTCACTCATCCATCTCTCCCTTACTGAAGGTCTCCTCATGTAACACACGATTCCTTCAGATGGTCCTTCATCACTAGCAAGATGAAACCTAAATTCATTGGCACGGCAGACAAGACTCTAGCCTTGCCTCCCAGAGGCCAGTCTCTGTCTCCGCCACTCCCTAAGTGGACTGCATTCTGTGTTTCTGCTGCCATAAACATGATTTACTCTGGCTGGAACATCTTCTGTCCGTGTCTGCTGAGTGCACTTCACTCCCCCTGCAGTTCAAGCGTCCTTCCTCCACAAAGCCTTTTCTTTTGATCACTGCAGGACCTGTAAAAGCTATCCTGGGATAGCATGTATTTACTGGACTGAAATGATCTGTTTGCCCATCAATTACCACAACTGATATATGGCAAGGAGGAGTTGAATCTAAGAGCAGATTTCAAAGCCTATGTCCTTTCCATTGCCCTGTATCCTGCTCCCCACAAGAATACCTATTTCTTAGGGTTGGTGGGAGGATTATGTGAAATAATGCATGGGAAGTGCCTGGCACACAGTAAGTGCTCAGTAAATACTGTTATAAATGGGCGACCAGGATGGGAGCTCCCCGCCTTATCTATTTCCTGTGTATCTCTGAGTCCTTCGAATCTCTTGCCTCCTCTACCCAGACTATATTTCTGGGGGTTACAAATCACTGAGGCTCCCAGTTGGAGATGAAGATCCCATTAGCAAAGATTGAATATCGGATTAGCTGTCAGGAAGCCCAGCTTGTTAGGTCAGGAAAGAAAGGGAAGGGAAGGGAAGGGAAGGGAAGGGAAGGGAAGGGAAGGGAAGGGAAGGGAAAGGAAGGGATAGGATAGAGTCTTGCTCTGTCTCCAGGGCTGGAGTGCAGTGGTGCGATCTTGGCTCACTGCAACCTCAGACTCCCGGGTTGAAGCAATTCTTGTGCCTCAGCCTCCCCCTGAGTAGCTGGGATTACAGGTGTGCACCAACACGCCTGACCAGGAGAGAAAAATGTTATTGATAGGCAGGTGTGCATGTGCATGTGTGTGTGTGTGATTGTGTCCAAGTGCTGAGGACGTGCTATTCATGGGGTGCAGGAAGATAGACCTTGCTTCTCCAGTAGTCTTGTCTACCTGCAGGTCTCGTCAGGCCATATCTCCAAACTTCTACTTGCTTTGGAAATCTCACATGGACCCTTCCCAGGATCAGGAAAAAAAAAAATTTAAGTTATGTACCTTAATTCTATGACTCTACTTGACTAGCACTAAGAGATCTTGACCACTTAAAACATTCATTTATTTCCCACATACCTGGCAAAATTCTATTTTGCCACAGGCCCTGCTGCCCTAGAAGGTTTTGTTACATGGCAGTGGAATTTCACTACTAGGGAAATCCCCTACAGTTCAACCTGTAGAAGCAGAAGGAAGGAGCAGATATCCACTCAAGTGGGGGTACATGGGATTGATTACAGGGCTTCTCCTCCTAGCCTAGTGGGATAAAGTTGACAAAAAGGACAACTGTTATCCACCCCATCTCCTCCCTCTCCACCCTAATGGAGGAAGAAGCTTCCTGAGAGAAGCTACTTCCTGAGCTCAGCCTTGCTTCTGTCCTCTGGAGAGTCAGCCCCTCAGAGAGCATGTTGCCCTCTCTGAGTATTTGCCAGGATGGGCTGGGCTGGGCTGGGCTGGATGGAGGGAGCGGAGACAATGCCTGCCTGCCTGCCTTCCTTCTTACCATCTGCAGAAGCATTGGCCTCTGAGTGAAACCGAGCCACTGCCCCAGATGCTGGGGACCTGGGCATCTTTGTCCCCTTGTGTCTCCTCCTGATGCTGGCCAGGGGCCTACAAAGTGCACTTGGAACCAACTAGTCCAAGTCCTTGGTGAACTTGTCATTCTCCTTAGTTCTCTCCATCCTCCTGGCCCTTTTAGGGACTTGTCACAGCGCCTGCTGAGAGTGATTGGCCAACAGAAGCTCCTCCTGCACTCTCAGCCCACAGTAGGGGCAGGGGCAGGCCGAAAGGCTGTGGAGTGAGAGAAAGCCACCTGCTAGGAGGTTCTGGCTTTGTTGCTGCCACTGACTCAGCCCTAGGCCTTTCCCCCTGTGACCATCCCATCAGACTCACACCCCTGAGCTAACCTGCACCCAGGCCTTCCTGGAAGCACAGTCTCACGCTCAGGACAGTGTTTCATGCCTGTCTTTCCCAGGAGTTTCTGTAGGATTTCAACATGTGGTCTCCCTGCTGCCCTCAGAGCTACTCATGTGACTCTGTTTCCTTCTTTTCAGTCTTTTAAAATTGTGGTGAAAGGCGAATAACTTTGAATTTATATTTTAACCATTTTTGAGTGTGCAATTCAGTGGCATTAAGTATTTTCCTCCCTTTTTGCTCCTGGCAGCCTTAATAATAAAACAGTGGTCCTGTCTGTTTCCCCCCAGGCCACATGGTGGGTATCAGGGGTCAACTTGGATGCCCCATATCTCCCATTTGGATGAAAAGTTTCTATTCTGACAACCATCCATTTGAAAAATGTAAACTTCCATGGAATCTGCCTTCCTTCAGCAGAAAACTAATGGGAAGCTTTTTAAATTAAGAAATTAGAGTGAGTTGGCCGGGTGCAGTGGCCCACAATTGTAATCCCAGCACTTCAGGAAGTCAAGGAGGGCAGATCACTTGAGGTCAGGAGTTTGAGATCAGCCTGGCCAACATGGTGAAAACCCGTCTCTACTAAAAATACAAAAATTGGCTGGGTATGGTGGCGTGCACCTGTAATCCCAGCTATTCGGGAGGCTGAGGCTTGAGAATCACTTGAACCCGAGAGGCAGAGGTTGCAGTGAGCCGAGATTGTGTCACTGCACTCCAGCCTGGGCAACAGAGCAAGACTCTGTCTAAAAAAAAAAAAAAAAAAAAAGAAAAAAAAATGAGAGTGAGGTAGTCCTGATTTCACTTTCTCCTACTTTTACCAGCCTATGTGAGGAGGGAGAGAGCACTGGACCCAGAGCTTAGAACACCTTAAAGGCTGCTGGCCTCTGGTACCACTGAGGAGAGGAACTCCAGTCAGCTGGTGAAGGGCTCGGTTCCCTGACTGCTTGGAATGAGGACTTGTCTGATCTTTCCCCAGAAGCTTGCAGTTGTTTGGGATAGAGCCAGTGTGCTGTCTTTGGGCAGGAGCCTGCCTCTTGAATTACTGTGTTTGTATCATAATGCTTCTGGATACGAGAGAGAGAGCCTGGCTTAAAGTCAATTAACATGTGGTCAAATCAAGGATCCAGGTTCTTTAATCTTTCTGCTCTGTTATCCTCAGCATTGGCTTTTTTCCTAAGACCAGTTACCCCGATGGTCCCAACTCTCCAACCCCCCGTGGTGGAAGAAGAAAGGCTCCATGATTCCTTGATTCACCCAGCTGTAGAAAGAAAGAAACCACTCCTCCAAGCATAGACTTTATGGCCTTCCCTTCTGATTAATCAGACCAACATAGCTCATCTGTACACCCCTGGATCATCTGCTGTTACAGGTGAACAATGTGGTGGGTTGACTGTTCAAGATTCAGTGCTAGTGCTGGGAATATGGTCAGCTTCTCCTGAAGCACAGCTTCTAAGTACCCTGGGGAATTGCATTACATGTAGAAGAGATACACACTGAGCAAAACTTGGTTTCTGTTAGAAGAAAAGACGTGGGGAGTGGTCCCCTACAACAATGTTTTTCAAAATGTGGATTGAGATCCATTAGTGGGTCATGAAATCAGTTTAGATCACAGTTGATGGGGCAAATTCAGCCTTTCTTTATTTGTATAAATAAAGTTTCATTGGAACACAGCCACCCCCACTTGTTTCCTATTGTCAATGGCAGCTTTCCCACTACAATGGCGGAGTAAATTACTTGGGACAGAGATCATATAGTCATCAAAGCCTAAAATATTTACTCTCTGGCCTTTTACAGAAAATATTTACTGATCCCTGGTTAAGGGGGTTGCAACCAGTACTAAAAGATGAAACAGATTAGACTAGATTAGAAAATATATCAGAGTGCATTGCATGTGATAGGGATGAGTATTATTTCATAAACCCTTTATTTTAGTTTTATATAAACATAAATTCGTGCTTGTGGGTGCTGGGCTCTAGTTTATTTCTTATGGTGGGCCATAGTCAAATAGTTTGCAAAATTGCACTGGAGCATCACTCATTTTTGGCCATGGAAATAGCTTCTTAAGAAGGCCTGTTTGTAATAGTGCTGCCCTGTGGGTTGGATGTGATCTCTATACCTAAAAGGTCGGGTGCTGGTGTTATGCCCAGACCGTTTATTCCCCGAAGAAGACCACCAGAGTCCAGAGTCAAAGCTAAGCAGCAAGGATCTTTATTACAGGTTCGAACCTGGAGCTCTCACTTGCTCGTGAAACGAGACGGGCAGGAGAGCTCCCCTACTGAGCTCCGAACAATGTTATATAGTCTAAGGAAAGTAGGCATAGAATCATTATACAAATTAGAGGTATGATTGGCTGGAGTTTGAACAAAGCGATTTGGCAAACTATGATTGGTTCCCGCCATTTCTGATATTTCAGTACAACCCTTGAGGTGGAAGAGCAGTTTTACACAAAGGCAGTTAATTATATTGCATCAGGTTGCACGACCAGTTTATGGCTATCTTGCTTAAACACACCTTGTGACCTGGCTATCTTACTTAAACATTCCTTGTGACCTGGCCTCAGAAAGAGAAACATGTACTTACAGAACTTACGAAACCTCTGGTACGTGCAAAGATTAGAGAGCAGAACAAGGGTGTAGCGGGTGGGGGGCGGGTACACATCTATCTTTGTGTCCTTTCATTTCTCCCTTCTCATAAGTAACTGGATGTCCAATCTTGGATTTCCAGAGTCTTATAATATAGCCTCACTTTCTGGGTGCAGGAGAGGCTGGTGATGGCTACGGAGGACCATTAGTTGGATGGTATCAAACCTTTCTCTGACAAATTGTAAAATTTTATTTACCACACAGGGGCCTATAGTGAATAGAAGTAGTAAAGACATTAGGGGGCCTAAAAGGGGTGCCAGAAGGGAAAACATTGAAGAGCTCCACCAATTGTTAGCGGCTGTAGTGAATTGTTGCTTTTTCATTTCTAAGCTTAGTTCGTGTAGGCGTTGGACTCTTTCCTCAACTAACCCTGACTCATTTATATAGAAACAGCATTCTTCTTTGAGGAACATACAGGTACCTCCTTTCTCAGCCGTGAGTAAGTCTAAGGCTCTGCGGTTTTGAAGGGTGACCTGTGCTAGGGAGGTGAGCTGCCGCTGAAGGGAGGCTAGGGAATAGGCGGAGTCTTCCATAGCAACAGAGAATTGTTGTAACAGCTTGTCGTTTTCTATCATGGAGTGTTGTAGGGCCCCTCCTGCTAACCCCGCTGCGACGACAGAGGTGGTTAAGGATATTCCGGCAATTAGTGGTAGAAAAACTGCTCGTCTATGTCGCGCAGTTTTAGTTGGGGCGGTCCCTGCCCAGCCTATGAACTCTGCCGGGGTCAGCAGTGTCAGTCGGGGAACTAGGGTAACAGGGATACACAACTGTCCGTCAGAGATGCTTTTGGACAGAGTTTTTAACAGAGTCATATTACACCAGAAGAACACACCAGGGGGAGCATATATGGGACTATTAGGGTATGTAGCCGATTGGTTGCAGAGGCTGTTGCTAAATGCCGAATAACAATAGGGGTATTTCTCTTGGTATGGGTCACGGTACAGGGCTACATCGGGTATCGTGACTATCGATGAGTTAAAACCTGTATAGTTTGTGGGAGGGGAGGATAGAGGAACAGCCGTTAATGGTGGTCTTCCTAGGGTTGCACACATAAAGCAAGAGGACAGGTCGCCTAAACCAGTGAGGTTGGCGAATGCTAGCCCTTCCCGTAATAGAGTTAGCCAGGAGAAGGGCTGCAAGTCTTGTGATAGCTTGGTTTCTTGCCTGTGGATTTGTGTGTGGATTAAGGGTTGAATCTGGACTAGACTTCTCCACAGATATAAATGGCTACTGGGCCAGGTACTAGTTGATGAGTAATATACTCCCCCATGTTGTGGGGTTGTCCACCGAGAGTCCCATGGGTCTCTAATTATCCAAGTGTAAGTGACGGGAGACTCAGTTTTGTAAAAATACCACCCTTGTCGTTCTCTCCAGTATCGGACAGAGTGCGTCTTACAGTAGCTATATGGGCAACCTGCACTCTGGTGCCACCAATAATTTTTACAATTATATTCAGTTTGATCATATTCAAAACAGATCATGGGTATTGCTGGTTGGGCAATCTGGAACCTAGTGAAATTGAGGTAAACTATAGTATTACACCCTGAGGGGGGGCAGTCTGCGCTAGCTAGCAGTTTACCCGCTTGGGGGGTTTCCCCGGGGTGAGTTTTGTTCTCATAGAGCCAGAACCTCCAGACATAGGGATTAGACGGCGCAGCAGTGAGGAGAGTCAGATGCATAAGGCATAAAAGCATAGGTAAGCTAGACATGGTTACGGCTATGGGGATGACGGCGCAGGGTTAGCTTTAAGGGATTGTTCTTAGCTTTGTCTACAGTCCATGTAACCGGTGCTCCAGACGGCTTGAGAAGGTCGGATGTTGGGTCCACTGGTTTGACGTGTGTGTAGTGGATCCACGAAGCGATGCCTTCTACTTTGAGAGCGGTGGGAGTAGTCAGGAGTACTTGCAGTGGTCCTTTCCACCTGGGTTGAAGAGTTTCTTGCTGGTGGCGCTTGACTAGGACCCAGTCTCCCGGCTGGAACGGATGAGGCGTCGGCGGAGGTCCTGCCTCGTACAGTTCTCGTAGTCTGGGCCAAATTTCCTGGTGAATTTTCTGTAAGGCTTGTAAGGAGAACAGGAGCTCAGAGACATTTTCAGTTTCAGGTTTGAGTAAGTCATCTTTTAGACTGGGGACCAGGGGTGGGGGTCTGCCATACATGATTTCATATGGTGTGAGGCCTAGTCTGTAAGGGGTATTTCGGGCCCGGAACAGAGCGTAGGGGAGAAGTACTACCCAATTAGCGCCAGTCTCCATAGTCAATTTAGTTAAGGTCTCCTTCAGAGTCCGATTCATCCTCTCTACCTGTCCTGAGCTTTGGGGCCTATAAGCACAATGTAATTTCCAATTTGCCCCCAGAATGGAAGCCAAATCCTGACTTACCTTAGCAACGAAGGCTGGTCCATTGTCTGACCCTATTTGGACGGGAAAGCCATACCTGGGGAGGATTTCTTCCAAAATTTTCTTTGCTACAACCTGAGCAGTTTCTCTCTTAGTTGGGAACGCTTCTGTCCATCCTGAAAAAGTATCTACAAAGACAAGTACTGATACCCATATTTTCCAGGCTTTATCTCAGTAAAGTCTATTTCCCAATAGATGCCAGGCCTAGTTCCTCTACACCTAATTCCTGTGGTGGTCTGGGTTTGGGGGCAAGCGTTGTTTAGTTGGCAGGCTTTGCAATTTGTTGTGACATCGCTGGCCAGTTCAGCTATGCGCCTGATTCTAAACTTGGCGTGCCTGATTAAGTCCATCATTCGCCGGGCACCCAGGTGGGTTGTCCGGTGGATGTGTTCCAACACCTGCCGTCCTAATTTTTCTGGTAGGATGGTTTGGTCATTTATATCAGTCCACCACCCATTTTTAACCTGTTTTAGGGGAAGCGTGTTCATCCATTCGCGATCCTGTTCGGTATAGTCGGGAAAACATGGCAAATTTCGCGGGCCAGGATCGGGGAGCTGGAGCGCGAGGAGCTGACTGGGAGCTTTTGCTATGCTCCTTGCGGTTTGGTCGGCTAAGAAGTTGCCTCGAGCAATTGGCGTAGTTGGTTTCTGATGCCCAGGGCAATGTACAATAGCCAATTTCTTTGGTTTCCACAAAGCAGTTAATAGAGCTAGGATCTCTTGCTTGTTTTTTATTTCTTTGCCTTCGGCTGTTAATAGTCCCCTTTCTCTGTAGATGGCCCCATGTATGTGCGCAGTAGCGAAAGCATAGCGGCTATCCGTGTATACTGTTAGTTTTTTCTCTGCCCCTAGGGTGAGGGCCTGTGTAAGGGCTATCAGTTCGGCTCTTTGGGCCGATGTCCCTGGAGGCAAGGGTTCCGCCCAGATTACCTCAGTCTCTGACGTTACAGCCGCTCCTGCATACCGCTGGCCTTGGTGGACATAGCTGCTGCCATCAGTGAACCAGGTGAGTTCTGTGTCGGGGAGCGGACGATCTTGCAGGTCCTCCCGCACCCCATGCACCTGAGCCAGTATCTCAGTGCACTCATGGGACGGGGCGTCCAAGTCTGGATTTGGCAGCAGTGAAGCAGGGTTTAAAGAGGTTGGGGGCAGAAAAGTTATTCTGAGGGGGTTTAACAGCAGTCCTTGATAGTGGGTGAGCCGGGCGTTACTCATCCATCGGTCCGGCGGCTGCCGGAGGATGCCTTCAATGGCATGCGGGGTTATAACGCGCAACTCTTGCCCCATGATAAGTTTATCAGCGTCTCGGACCATTAGGGCGGTCGCCGCGATTATCTGGAGGCAGGGTGGCCAGCCAGCAGCCACTGAATCTAATTTTTTTGACAAATAGGCAACTGGCCTCTGCCAGGGGCCTAGGTACTGTGTTAACACGGCTTTTGCAACACCCTTACTTTCATCCACGTATAAGTGGAAGGGTTTGGAGACATCAGGGAGCCCCAGCGCGGGGGCTGATAACAAGGCAGTTTTGATTTGCTGAAAGGCCAGCTCAGCCTCTTCCGTCCAATTGAAGGGCTGCCGTTCCTTTGTTGCCTGGTATAGGGGCTTGGCTAACTCAGCAAATCCGGGTATCCATAACCTACAGAACCCTGCCGACCCCAGGAATTCTCTCACTTGCCGTGTTGACTGGGGTCTAGGGATGCGCAGGACTGTTTCCTTTCGGGCTTTGGTTAGCCAGCGTTGCCCCCCTTTTAATAGGTACCCCAGATAAGTTACCTCCGACTTGCAGATCTGAGCCTTTGTTGCTGAGGCTCGGTAGCCTAGCTCCCCCAGAGTCTTCAGGAGGTCCTCAGTCCCTCGAACACAAGTTTCCGGGGACCTGGCTGCTATTAAGAGATCATCAACATATTGCAAAAGAGTTATTTCAGGGTGTTGCCGCCGGTACTCACCCAGATCTTCATGAAGGGCTTCATCGAACAGAGTTGGCGAGTTCTTGAACCCTTGTGGCAGTCTGGTCCATGTTAGCTGACCGTTGATGCCCCTCTCAGGATCCGTCCATTGAAATGCAAAGAGTTCTTGACTTTTGGGAGCCAGAGGAAGGCTGAAGAAAGCGTCTTTTAGATCAAGAACGGTATACCACTGTTTTTTGGGATGTAAGGCACTCAGAAGGGTGTATGGATTGGGCACAGTGGGATGTATGTCCATGACCCTTTTATTAACTTCTCTTAAATCCTGTACTGGCCTGTAGTCCGTACTGTTGGGTTTACGAACAGGTAACAGTGGAGTATTCCAGGATGAGTGGCAAGCCCGTAGGACTCCCTGGTCTAGGAGTCGGCGGATATGGGGCGTAATTCCTTCTCTTGCCTCCAGGGGCATAGGATATTGCCGAACCCGAACGGGGTCCGTCCCTGGCTTAACTTCCACAAATATGGCAGGTCGATGTTTAGCTAGCCCTAAGCCCCCAGTTTCTGCCCACGCTTCAGGGAAACGCTGGAGCCAAGAGTCAATTCCCTGATCGGGGGGCTTTTGCTCTTGATGGAGTCGGTACTCATCTTCTAAGGTGACAGTCAGGATAGATATTGGCCTGTTTTGGGAATCAGTTATCTTGGGCCCTTCTGGCTCAAAGTGGATTTGGGCCCCCATCTTTGTCAGCAAGTCCCTCCCTAGTAGAGGGCAGGGGCTCTCTGGTATGACTAGGAAGGAATGGGAGACTTTTCCCGTTCCTAAGTCTACAGTCCTCTGGGTTGTCCAGGGGTATTTTTTGATGCCTGTGGCCCCGTGCACCCAGGATGTTTTCTTAGACATTTTTCCAATTGGTTTGGTTAGGACTGAGCGTTCCGCCCCAGTATCGACCAAGAAGCGAACTGGGGACCCCTCCACTTGCAAAGTTACCCTGGGTTCGGGGAGGGGGTCCGAACCCCGTCCTCCCTAGTCAAAGTCCTGGGTAACGAGTACGGAGGTAGGGTTAGCTGGTCTCCGTTTCTTTGGGCAGTCTTTAATCCAGTGGCCACGTTCCTTGCAATAAGCACACTGATCTTTTTCTAATCCTTGCCTAGGGCCTTGCTTTTTCTGCTTTCTGTTTTGGCCATTTCCTGCCTGGGGGAAAGCTGCTACTAAGACTTTGGTCATTTCTTTGGTTGCCTTGAACTGTTTTTCTTCTGGAGTATCCCTATTATTATAAACTCGCTGGGCCATCTGAAGGAGGTCCTGAATCTGCTTTCCCTCTAAACCTTCTAATTTCTGGAGTTTTCTTTTAATATCTGGTGTTGCCTGGTTTACAAAGGACATTACTACCGCTGCCTGATTTTCCGGTGCTTCCGGGTCCATAGGGGTAAACTGTCTGAAGGCTTCCATTAATCTCTCTAAATACACAGCGGGGCTTTCTGTCTTACCTTGTAACACAGAATATACTTTAGCCAAATTGGTGGGCTTGCGAGCTGCAGCCCGGAGACCCGCCATTAGAGTCTGGCGATAAATGAGCAGTCGTCCCCTACCTTCTGCCGTGTTGTAGTCCCATCTGGGCCGGGTCAAAGGGAAAGCCGCATTAATGAGGTCAGGATTTGCAGTTGGCTGGCCGTCATCTCCTGGAACCAGTTTTCTGGCCTCAACTTGGATTCTTTCCCGCTCCTCCGTTGTGAACAGGATTCGGAGGAGCTGTTGACAGTCATCCCAGGTCAGCTGGTGAGTAAACATGACACTGTCTAACAACGAGGTTAGATCTTTGGGATTATCTGAGAACCGAGCATTTTGGGACTTCCAATTGTATAAATCACTGGTGGAAAAAGGCCAATACATGAGACGGGAGAGCCCGGTATCATCGAGCGATCCTATTTCTCTGAGAGGCAGGGCTACAGTGGAGTCAGGGAGTCGGGAAGCTTGGTCCCGCTGTACGCGGCCTCGTGTTCGGCCGGCCGGCCCCCCCAGGTTACTTTCACTCTCGGCTGCTTCCGCTTCTCGGTTTCCCTCTACGGAAGCACCACCCTGGGGGACTGGGTCCTGCGGGATAAGGTGCTGATATGGTGGGGGAAATGTGGGTTCTAACGTTAGGGGGTCCTGGCTGTCCGGCAGCACAGGGGCCGAGGGAGCAGAGGGAGTCTTTTGTCTTGTAGGTCGCGTTACTAGGACTTTGCAGGGCTCAAGGATGAATGGAGTTATCCAGGGTGGTGGGTTTTCCACAAGATCCTGCCACAATAGAATATAAGGAATTTGATCAGGATGTCCTGACTGCCCTGGCAGGAAAATCTTAGTTTTTACCTTAGTAATAATAGAGAGACAGAAAGTTCCTTCAGAGGGCCACCCTACACCGAAAGAGGGCCACTCCGAACAGCAGAAAGTAACTAGCTTTCCCTTCTTTAGTTCTACGCTTAAGTTACGCCCCCGAGCCTTCACATCCTTAAAATTGGTAACAAGGAGTGAGAGCGGCGTGCTCTGGTTGTTGCCCATCTTTGGACTGCTCCTACAAAGAGAAGGGGGGACGAAAATGAGTGTGAAGCAGAGGGGAGTATCCGACAGGTCCGGTCCTGGAGGGGGAAGAAAAGGTTTTATGTTTCGTTTTGGGCTTACACTTAACACTTAACAATAACGGACAGACAGTAATAACGATGAGCATTCGCGAGCGCGTGTCGGACTTCCGACCTGAGTCAGACGGGGCAACCAAGGATGGAGGCCCCCAGATGGGCACTGGGGAACGTCTCCCACCAGTCCCGAGTGGCTGTCTTCTAGCGCGTCTGCCAAGACCGTGCCACTTACAGAACAGACCAATACAGATTACAGATTACGGATTTCGCGAAATTTCAGGGAGACAGACAGAGACAAAGACAGAGACAGTGACAAAGCCGGCTTACCTACAGATTAAGATCCGTTGACTTGGGGGTCTGGTGGGCTTGGGGGAAATCCCGGACGAGCCCCCATTTGTTATGCCCAGACCGTTTATTCCCCGAAGAAGACCACCAGAGTCCAGAGTCAAAGCTAAGCAGCAAGGATCTTTATTACAGGTTCGAACATGGAGCTCTCACTTGCTCGTGAAACGAGACGGGCAGGAGAGCTCCCCTACTGAGCTCCGAACAATGTTATATAGTCTAAGGAAAGTAGGCATAGAATCATTATACAAATTAGAGGTATGATTGGCTGGAGTTTGAACAAAGCGATTTGGCAAACTATGATTGGTTCCCGCCATTTCTGATATTTCAGTACAACCCTTGAGGCGGAAGAGCAGTTTTACACAAAGGCAGTTAATTATATTGCATCAGGTTGCACGACCAGTTTATGGCTATCTTGCTTAAACACACCTTGTGACCTGGCTATCTTACTTAAACATTCCTTGTGACCTGGCCTCAGAAAGAGAAACATGTACTTACAGAACTTACGAAACCTCTGGTACGTGCAAAGATTAGAGAGCAGAACAAGGGTGTAGCGGGTGGGGGGCGGGTACACATCTATCTTTGTGTCCTTTCACTGGGGAAGATGCCTTGAGTTAGCAAAGGGCCGTGAAACAATTTTGGGGGGTGACCTGGTAGTGCTGAGTGAGCAACACTATAGGATGATTAGGAGTCTGGCCAGGAGGAAACTGGACCAGCCGAGGTCAGACTTGAAGAGACTGTGCTGGAAGATCTAAGCCTTTGTTGGTTCTAACATCCTGTGATTTTCAGAGGGGCATTCACCCCATTCCGTGGGTGGAAAATCAAGGCCAGAGGAGACCACACACAGAAAACTCAGGGGCAGGACTAGTGACTTCGGCCCTTTGGTGGCTTTCTGCCTGCCCTTTCCTGACTGTGAGTTTTCTTTGACCCACGCTCCAACTGTGCCTGGAGAGAAGCTAGACCAGATGGAGACTAGCCAGGAGCATTGACTCCTGGGTTCTCCCCTCCTGAGGACTCTGATCTTGCCAGCACAAAGGGGAAGACATCTTCTCTAACTCCTACAGGGAAGGGAGTCCCGCCGGCTAGTTTTCCACGTTTCTGGGCCTCTGGCTTTTAGCAATTGCCCTCCTTTCCCTCCAACTCTGGCATCTTCCTGCCTGTGTGGGAGTCCCTAGCGTGCAAGGAGGCTGAAGGGCCCTGATTGTCTGTGAGAGCCTCTGCCATTAGTAAGGCAGTCCTGGAATGTTTATGCCTCTGCCACTTCAAAGACATTGCTGGGCTCCCATCGAGGGGATGGCTTTGACATTTATAGGAGGGTCAACAAGCTAATAAACCAGAGATGTTTCTAGTGCCTGAGGGATCCTCTTACAAGAAGAAATTTATTTCACATAAGAGTGTCCAGAAATTTATTGGAAATATCCAGCCAAGTGTGCATACTAACTAACCTCATGCTTCATTTTGATGCGACCTTATGTCCTTGGAGAGCAGACCCTGTAAGGCAGCTTCAGACAACTGGCTCCGCCTCAGCAGGAGTAGCTGGGGGCCTGGGCTCTTCTTTCTGAAACTGCCGTCAGAGTTGGAGGGAATGAGGGCAATTGCCAAAAACCTGGCTGAATCTGAGCTCAGGTGGAATTTTCTATCTCAGCTACCGCTGAAATCAAATATGAGCTCAGGCACTGGTCTTCCAAGGTGTCAAAGCACAAGTCCTTTCAGAAAGTGAACTCACGTGGACCCCAAGTATGTGAAATTGCTGAAGATTGAGCTGCTCTGTCCAAGTGGTGTGGGCAGCTTTCTGCTGGACTCTTCTAGCCACAGGAGGATACCCTTCTTCCTAGGATAACCCCTGAGGTACTGTGTCTGAAAGCCACAGAAAGTACCTTCTCTATTTTGTAGAGAAGAAAAATAAAGTCCTAAAATGTTGAGGTGACATCTTAGCTTGGGGTCCCCACAAAACAGAGCCAGAGGCAAAGGCTTGGGTGCCAGTAGTTTATTTGAAGGTGATTCCAGAAAATAGAAGAAAGAGTGGGGAGAAAGAAGGAATGCGGAGAAATAATGTGTTCTCCAGCTTGCAGGCTGGATTCTTCCATAGCCCCCAGAGAAGAGGTCTAAGGCCCTCTGAGTTGGAGCATTTACCCACGGGTTCCTACTCCCTCTGGTTGAGGGTTCCTCCAGTGGGGAGGGATTGGCTTCCTGCACTTGCAGGCTGTGCTGATGAGTGGGTTGAGTTCCTGCAGTATAGAGAGGCTGTGGGCATCACATGGGAAAAAACGGTCTTCCAGGTTGACCCTGTTAGTGCAAGGTGAATGTCAGGCCTCTGAGCCCAAGCTAAGCCATCACATCCCCTGTGACCTGCACGTATACATCCACATGGCCTGAAGTAACTGAAGAATCATAAAAGAAGTGAAAATGGCCCGTTCCTGCCTTAACTGATGACATTCCACCACAAAAGAAGTGAAAATGGCCGGTCCCTGCCTTAACTGATGACATTACCTTGTGAAATTCCTTCTCCTGGTCCATCCTGGCTCAAAAGCTCCCCTACTAAGCACCTTGTGACCGCACCCCCCCGCCCCCCCGCCGCCCACCAGAGAACAACTCCCTTTGACTGTAATTTTCCACTACCCACCCAAATCTTATAAAACGGCCCCACCCCATCTCCCTTCCTGACTCTCTTTTCGAACTCAGCCCGCCTGCACCCAGGTGAAATAAACAGTCTTGTTGCTCACACAAAGCCTGTTTGGTGGTCTCTTCACTCGGACACGAGTGAAAGTGAATCTGAGCTCACATGGAATTTTCTATCTCAGCTGTTCCTGAAATCAAAGATGGGCCCAGGGGACATGATGTTGTGGGGCACCAGGGGAATCTGCTATGAGGAACTTACCCAAGGTCCAGAAAGTCCATGAGCTGGGCCTAGGATGCCAGCAATCCACAGGCAAGAGTAACATATGAGGTGTATACTTATGCACATGGGTATACATGATCGCACCTGGGCATAGAAACACACACACACACACACACACACACACACACACACACTCATTCATCTGAATCTTAGCATTAGAAGGATTGTGGAAATAAAGGAAGACCAAATGAGAAAAGCAAAAGCTACTTGGCACAAGCTTGCTATAGCAAGGGAGTCAGCCACCCTCACTTGTGTATTGACAGAGACCCAAAGGCAGGCAGAGGATTGGGAAAGCTTTATAGTGGGAAAAAGGGAAGGCTTCAGGTGTTTCCTGATTGGGGGCTGCTGGCCTGGGGAATCTGTAGGAGGGCTCACTAGAAACAGGGCATCCTGTGTGATTGGTAGGGGATGCATATTTAGCTTCCTCTGGTTTGTCCTAAGTTGGAAGTGGGGACAAAAATTAGGGGGGTGGGGTGCTATTGGTTATTAATCAAGTCCTGGCCATTTGAGGCTGATTGTTTACAGGGGTTATTTCTTGGTTTTCTGGATTATTGTGAGAGATAGCAGCATGATTTGCTGCAAGTCTGACTTGTGGTAGCTGGGCTTCCTGGACTGTTTATGGTAGATAAGAGGTTGGTTTCCTGGGCTTGTTGCTGCAGATTGTAGGTGCAGTCCCCGGTTTTAGATATGGTCTGGCTGTTGTCCATTTGTATATTCAGTCTCTTAAGATATTAAAGGGCACTAAGGACAAAAATCCCCTCCATATCCTCCCTGACAGAGGGTCAGCCGTAAGGCCTCTTTCTGAACATATTTAGCAATGAGAGGCTCACTACCTCCATAGCAGCCAATTCCCTTGTCTGCTGGGATATTCTCCCTTATACTGGGCTAAAATCCTCTTCCGTGTACCGTCCACACTTTGATCCTACTTTTGCCTTTTGGGGGAACACAACTCTGTCATATGTGACAGGCAGTGCAGTACAGCAGTCAGAGGTGGGCAGCGCTGGGCACGGTGGCTCCTGCCTGTAATCTCAGCACTTTGGGAGGCTGAGGCGGGCGGATCATGAGGTCAGGAGATTGAGACCTTCCTGGCTAACAGGGTGAAACCCCGTCTCTACTAAAAATACAAAAAATTAGCCGGGCGTAGTGGCGGGCACCTGTAGTCCAAGCTACTTGGGAGGCTGAGGCAGGAGAATAACTTGAACCAGGGAGACGGAGCTTGTAGTGAGCAAAGATCACGCCACTGCACTCCAGCCTGGGCAACAGAGCGAGACTGTCTCAGAAAAAAAGAAAAAATAAAAAAAGAAGTGGGCATCTAGAGTTAGATTTGGGGTCAGGTTTTAGCCCTGTAACTTACTGTCTGTGTGACTTTGGGCCATCATGGAGCCTCTGTTTCCTCAGCTGGAGTAGTGATGGGGTAGGGGTAACGCTGTCTACTCAGGACATCAGATAACGCATGTAGACTGCCCAGTAACGGATCACTGCAGTGGAAGGTTGCCGTCATGGCTGCTTTTTCAGGCTAGGCATCTGCAATTCCTTCACTTCTTCTTCCTCATAAGCTTGGTTGCCATTTCAAGACCTATCCTACAATGGCACACCCACTTTCTGGCTCTGGAACTCAGCCTGCAGTGGGCTAGAGAGAGAGTGCAGTCCTGGGACTCTGCCTTATAGAGTGATGTATGGTTTGGCTCTGTGTCCCTACCCAAATCTCATCTTGAATTGTAATAATTCCCATGTGTCAAGTGCGGGACCCAGTGGGAGGTGATTGAATCATGGGGGCGGCTTCCCCCATGCTGCTCTTGTGATAGTGAGTGAGTTCTCATGAGATCTGATGGTTTTATAAGCATGTGGTATTTCCCCTGCTGGCATCATTCTCTCTCCTGCCATCCTGTGAAGAAGCGATTTCTGCCATGATTGTAAGTTTCCTGAGACTTCCCCAGTCATGCAGAACTGTGAGTCAATTAAACCTCTTTTCTTTATAAATTACCCATTCTTGGGTATTTCCTTATAGTAATGTGAGGATGGACTAATGCATAGGGTTAGAGTGTTTGGAAGCTGACTGGTGACAGGGTGGTGGGAGGGGGAAATCGAGGGCTACTGGGGAAGAAGATGATCAGGAGATTAGCAGGTTGGACTTTCTGGTGGGTGGGTGGGGGGACCTGAGGCTGGTAAGGCAGGTGGGATAGGACATTGTCCTGTTCAGCTTTCTTCTGGGTGGGGCCTTTTTCGAAAACCTCCAGCAGGTCCAGACTGTTAAGGCTGCCTCTGGGCTCAGGGCCCCCATGCTGCCTTTTCCTCCTGTGCCCCAGATTCCCCCAAATATGAACCTTCAGGGAGACCCCATCCCAAGGGCAGAGCGTGGGGCTGAGACTGGAGAGCATGAACAAATCTGGTGTGGGGGCAGGTGGGAGAAGCCCCAGAGTGGGAGGGGAAGGTGGGATGGGATGGGCATCATGGCAGGATGGTTGGAGGAGACGGTGGAGCTTATTAATGTCTCTTGTGGCCTGGGGCAGTGGCTCACACCTGCAATTCCAGCACTTTGGGAGGCTGAGGTGGGTGGATCTCTTGAGGCCAGGAGTTCAAGACCAGCCTGGCCAACATGGTGAAACCCCATCCTCTATCCAAAATATAAAAATTTAGCCAGGTGTGGTGGCACACTCCTGTAATCCCAGCTACTTGGGAGGCTTAGACATGAGAATCACTTGAACCTGGGAGGTGGAGGTTGCAGTGAGCCCAGATTGCATCACTGCATTCCAGCCTTGGTGATAGAGCAAGACTCTGTCTAAAAAAGAAAAAGTCCTCTTGTGCCTTTTTTTCCAGTCCTTCTTGGCTGATCAGCCAACTTGGCAGCTCCTAAGTAAGCCCCCATCCTGTGCCTAAGGCTGATCAGGCATGAGGAGGTGCAAACACTGCTTATCCTGAGATCCTGCTGCTGCGCCTCCTTTCCTAGGCTCTGCCAAGTTATCATGGAATGTTCTTAAACAATAGTCCCAGCCCTGTGGCCTGAGAAGATGGTTCTGTTAGAACAACTCTCCTTTTCACCTTTCCAGCTAAATGATGAGGGCTCCAGTGGGGCTGAAGAGCGATGTGCCATCATGAAAGATATCCCAGTCCACAGGCATGTTAGCCCACCCTCTCTCCTTCGGTTCCCTTAAAAATCTGGGAGGTGAGGCAGGTCCTGAAGACTGGAAGGAGTGAGGGAATCTGGCTGATCTCAGTGGCAGAGCTGGGACTCAAACCCAAGCTTCTTTATTCCAGGCCTCCTCCTCCTGGGCCATAGCTGGGTGGAGTTTGGGTTCTGCCATTGTTTAGCTATGTGACTTAGGCACTTCCATAACTTCTGGGTTCAGATTCCTTCTGGGTTCAGGAACTTATGTGTTTAGGTTCCTTCTCTGTGTGGTGAGGGGGTAGAAACAGACCAGACTGCCTTGGGATGAAACCTTGAGGGTGAAAATACCAAGTCCTGCCCTAGCAGCAGGCAGGAGAGAAAGTTGTGGAGAGAAATCCCTTTCCCCTCTGTGGCTGGCTTCTCCCTGGCCTCATAGGTCAGCCTGGGGCCATCTGCCCCTGGGGCAGTGAAGCAGTTTTTACCCTGCCTGTGACTCTCAGTTTCTTTGTAGACTCCTTAGGCATTGTGACTGGGGAGCTTAGTCAAAAATAACCAAATGCCACAGGGCCCCAAAGGAAGAAGTGTTCTAGCATTTCTTAGGACATGTTAACAAACAAACACACACAAGCTGTAAATTCTGGGTGTGTCTTTAAAGGAAGCCAAGATAAAGTGGCTCTGGCTTATCTGATCTTTGACAAACCTGATAAAAACAAGAAATGGGGAAAGGATTCCCTGTTTAATAAATGGTGCTGGGAAAATTGGCTAGCCATAAGTAGAAAGCTGAAACTGGATCCTTTCCTTACTCCTTATACGAAAATTAATTCAAGATGGATTAGATACTTAAATGTTAGACCTAAAATCATAAAAACCCTAGAAGAAAACCCAGGCAATACCATTCAGGACATAGGCATGGGCAAGGACTTCATGTCTAAAACACCAAAAGCAACAGCAACAAAAGCCAAAATTGACAAATGGGATCTAATTAAACTAAAGAGCTTCTGCACAGCAAAAGAAACTACCATCAGAGTGAACAGGCAACCTACAGAATGGGAGAAAATTTTTGCAATCTACTCATCTGACAAAGGGCTAATATCCAGAACCTATAAAGAACTCAATCAAATTTACAAGAAAAAAACAACCCCATCAAAAAGTGGGCAAATAATAAGAATAGACACTTCCCAAAAGAAGACATTCATACAGTCAACAGACACAGGAAAAAATGCTCATCATCATTTGCCATCAGAGAAATGCAAATCAAAACCATAATGAGATACCCTCTCACACCAGTTAGAATGGTAATCATTAAAAAATCAGGAAACAACAGGTGCTGGAAAGGATGTGGAGAAATAGGAATATTTTTACACTGTTAGTGGAACTGTAAACTAGTTCGACCATTGTGGAAAACAGTGTGGCGATTCCTCAAGGATCTAGAACTAGAAATACCATTTGACCCAGCCATCCCATTACTGGGGATATACCCAAAGGATTATAAGTCATGCTGCTATAAAGACACATGCACACGTATGTTTATTGTGGCACTATTCACAAAAGCAAAGACTTGGAATCAATCCAAATGTCCATCAGTGACAGACTGGATTAAGAAAATGTGGCACATACACACCATGGAATACTATGCAGCCATAAAAAAGGATGGGTTCGTGTCCTTTGTAGGAACATGGATGCAGCTGGAAACCATCATTCTCAGCAAACTATTGCAAGAACAGAAAACCAAATACCGCATGTTCTCACTCATAGGTGGGAATTGAACAATGAGATTACTTGGACACAGGAAGGGGAGCATCACACACCGGGGCCTATTGTGGGGAGGGGGTCAGGGGAGGGATAGCATTAGGAGATATACCTAATGTAAATGATGAGTTAATGGGTGCAGCACACCAACATGGCACATGTATATTTATGTAACAAACCTGCACGTTGTGCACATGTACCCTAGAACTTAAAGTATAATTAAAGGACAAAAATAAAATAAAATAGAAAACCTCTAAAAACTCAAAAAAAAAAAAAAAAAAAAAAGGTGGCTCTGGCTTTAAGCAGTGCCCCTGGGAGACCTGAAGGGAGTGGCTCCTTGCTTCTAGTCCCCTGGGTCTAGTCCCTCTAAACAGCTGGCGTGAGGGAGGGACAGTGTATCATTCAGATTTTGCTCTTCAGGGAGGCCTTCTCTGCAGTGATTACTTAAGGAAACAGGGTTTTATTGTGGTGCTGCCTGGCCAAGGTCTGGTTTTCTTGGTCCCAGGTCCACATCATACCTGATAGAAGGATAATGTGGGAGGAGAGGCAGATATGCTATGAGTGCCACTGCTGGTTCCCACAGCTGCTGTAACAAGTTACCACAAACTTAGTGACTTTAAACAACAGACGTTTATTTTTTCACAGGTCGAGGGGCCAGAAGTCTGAAATGAAGGCATTAGTAGGGTCACATTCCCTCTGAAATCTCTAGGGGAGAATCTTTTCTTGCCTATTTGAGTTCCTGGTGGTGGCTGGTGTTCCTTGGCATGCAGCAGCACAATTCCCATCGTTGCCTCTGCTTCCCATGGCCTTCTCTTCTTCTCTCTCTTATAGGAACATTTGCCTTTGGACTTAGGACTCGATTCTGTAATACTGGGTGATCTCATGTCAAGATCCTTAAACTAATTACATCTGCCAAGAGCTTTTTCCCAAATATGGTCATATTCACAGGTTGCAGTGCGACAGAGACATATCTTTTTGGACATATCTTTTTTCAACCCACTAGAGTGTCTAAGCACTCTGAGAGTTCTGTCATGTACTTCTCATAATACACCTGGGAGGAGAGTATTATTCCTATGTTTCAGAAGATAAAACTGAGGCTCAGAGAGGTGAGATAACTTGCACCAGTTCATATCATCAATGAGTGGCTGGACTAGGATGGAAACTGAGGGCTTCACCACCCAGACAAGAGGGCAGGGGCCAGGCAGTGAAAAGGTATGGAGGAATGCAAGCTCGGCCCATGGAGGAGCTGTAAGCGGCTTCATCCTGCTGCAGTGGTGAGTGTGTGAGGGTGGGAATGATGGGAGAGGAGGCTGAAGGAGAGCAGGGCAGGTCTTTCAAGACCTTAGACCCAGGCTAAGGAGTTTGGGCTTGACCTGGGGATACAGAGGATCCTTGGAGACTTTGGAGCTCTCAGAGGTGAAGAGCAGACCTCTGGGTTGCATGGAAGATGGATTGCAGAGGGGTAAACCTGGAGGGAAGGGCCTGTCAGGAGGATGGGAAGAACAGCACCAGTGCAGATGGAAAGGGAAGGAAGAATCTGAAGTTAAGGGGAGGTCCAAGTGACAGGATTAAATGACCAATTAATTCAGATAAGTTTAGGAATCTAGGAAGTTCCCAGGTTCAATTCCTGAGTGTATTGTGGTGCCTCTCACAACGCTGGAAGAATGTGGCAGTGGGCAACCATGGTTTGTAGCTGCCCAAGATCCTTGGACACTTTCCCTGTATTCAGGTCTGAGTCAGTTATCTCCCAGTGTGCTTGCAGAGGTGCAGGTGTGAGCACTGCACAGCCCACGTGAGCCTTTCACAGGAACGAAGCAACTCGTAGAAAGGGGCTCTGCAGGGGCCTGGACATCAGCAGATGATGGCAGAGGAAGCTGAACGTAGAGCTGGGTCAGGTCTCATCAACAGAGGAGCTGCCTTTGGGAGACACCTTCCTTGTTAGGCAATTCTATGGTTGGTTCTGGACACACTGTTCTTGGACACTCAGCTGCATCCTGTTTCTCAAGACACCTAACAACTCAATGAGCTACTTAACAGTCTTCATTAAATTCCGTTTCTGCTGAAGCCAGCCAGATTAGACTCTGTTATTTACAACTAAGAACCCTAAACAATATAAGTGGGTTTGGCAGCTAGGGTGAAAAGGAGGTGAAAGGACAGGGGCATGTTGAATGTGAAGTGCAAGTGGCGTGTCGATGTGGTGATGTCCAAGGGGTTATTGGCTCTACGGGCCAGGAGTGTGGGGTGGCCTGTGCTGGGAACACGGGAGTGAGATCGTGAATGTGTAGGTGGCTGTGAGCCCTATTCAGGACGGGTGTGCAGGGACAGGAGACCACCGAGTGTGGAACCTCAGTGAACAGCTTCATTTAAGAGATGGCAAGAAGCAGGGGGAGACTTAGAAGGAGACTGAGAGGGGAGGACTTAGACACAATGGTGTCATGAAAAGTAAGAGGGGAATTCAAAGAAAGAGTAGCGCCTGGCCCAAAAAGGCACAAAAGGTCAAGAGAGACGAGGAGTCAAAAAAACGATGCCTTGCGTTTGACATTTAAAAGGCTACGGATAGGCCAGGCAAGGTGGTTCATGCCTGTAGCCTCAGTATTTTGGGAGGCTGAGGTGGGAAGAATGCTTGAGCCTAGGAGTTCAAGTTCAGCCTGGGCAACATGGTGAAGCACCATCTCTATGAAAAATACAACAGGAATGGTGGTGCGCACCTGTAATCCTTAAGGATTCCTTAAGCCTTGGACATAGAAGCTGGAGTGAGCCGTGTCACACCACTGCACCCCAGCCTGGGCAACAAGGCAAGACCTTGTCTCAAAAAAAAAAAAAAAAAAAAAAAAGAGAAGGAAAAATGTGACTTGGAGAAAGCAGTTCCGCTGGCATGATGGGAGCAGGAGCGAGACTGGAGTGGGCTGAGGAGGGTGTGGGAGAAGAGGAAATGCAGAGCTCTCCTACAACTTACTGTGTCGGGAAGAGGAGGTGCAGGCAGGAGTGAAAGGAGAGGCGGGTGCTGCGCTCGCGGGCTGAGCCAGGAGCCACTGTGGCCAAGAGGTAGCAGTGTGATCTGTGTGGGGATGACTAGGGGAGACGCCAGGGTCAACAGCTTGTTTATCCTTAGGTACTAGATAGTCTCTGACACTGTCGTGATGATATCTTTTCTTGAATTACACCTAGTTGTAGGATAAAAAGTCCTGCAATCATTTGAAATCCAGTTAAAGGGATCACTTGAGTGAGGATGCCATTTAATGAAATTATTATTTTTAATTAAGAAAAAAGGAGATAGGGTCTTGTTCTGTTGCCCAGGATGGTCTTGCTGGGCTCAAGCGATCCTCCTGCCTTGGCTTCTCAAAGTGCTGGGATAACAGGTGTCAGCCACTGCACCCAGCCAAGGATACCAGTTTTAAGGACTACTGGGCACCTAGGCCTTGATTTTTTAAATCCAGAGTTCTGAAGATGAGAGCGTATGGGGCGCAGGTTATCTATGGGTTAGGGAAACTCAGAGACCTCGGAGGGGTCTACCTGGATGCAGACCAGGGGCCAATGTGTCCTGTGATCCCTCCACACAGATATAGCCTCTGCCATGTCTGAATGTTGGTGTGCCCCCAGAATTCATATGTTGCAACCTCATCTCCCACGAGATAGTATTAAGAGGTAGGGCGTTTGGGGAGGTGATTAAGTCATGATGGGGAGCCCTCAGAAATGGGATTAGCTTCCTTATAAAAGAAGCTGGAGGGAGCTTGTTTGCTCCTTCCACCCTGTCCTCTGTGAAGCAGAGAATGAGCCCTCACCACACACGGAATCTGCCAGCACCTTGATCTCGGACTCCTCAGCCTCCAGAGAAGCACATTTCTGCTGTTTATAAATTACCCAGTCTAGGGTATTTTGTTATAACAGCACAAGACACTCCCCAGGTCCCTGTTATTCTCTGGACCCCGAGACTGTACTCTTTCTATTTTGTTTTCTTCTTCTTTTTTTCTCCTCCTCCGCCTCCTCCTCTTCTGATTCTTCTCAGATTTGTCCAGTTTAAAGTCAGGCTTTCAGCTGGCTTGAAATTATGATCCTGCACTGTACTAAGCCACGTCTTTCCTTTGCTCCAAGTCTCCAGAGTTTACCCCCCGGAGTTCTTGGCTATTGTGCTGTAGCCCCTTTTAGCCTATGGCTCAGAATAGAGTCTTCAAATGTATAAAATACAATATGTAAGATTATAAAGAATATCAAGTTTATTAAAATAAAGTTAAGATATTTATTAAAAACAAATTAGTGACATGGTAATACATGCACTTCTTTATTGATGGATCAAGTAACAATCTAGCAAGGGGCCTAATAACTATAGTGATTTCAAGGTAGTGATGAGCAGGAATGATATTTGGAGCTATTTGCAGCAATAGTAATACGACATAAAAACATCTGTAATTTCTCCTGGCAACAAAATCACAGTACTGTTAAAACTTTTATAGTTTGTGGCCTACGGTCCAAAGAAATTGTTAAAAATTCAGTTAGAAGTTAGTGAACATTAAGATGCAATTTTTCTGTCTACCAAGTTTATGGATTCTCTGAATTCTGCTCATGAACTCCTCGGGGGCTGTGACTCCAAGTTAACAACCCCCAGCCTGTATGCTTGGGTTTCCTTTATTCTATTATTCCTTTCTTCATCTCTTTTTGAAATGGATCAGAGTTAATTCTTGTTTAATTATTAGCAACAAACCAGTAATAAAGGGAGCATTTTTTTTTTCTTTGAGACAGTCTCACTCTGTCACCCAGGCAGAGGTGCAATCTCGGCTCACTGCAACCTCCGCCTCCCAGGTTCAAGGAATTCTCCTGCCTCAGCCTCCCGAGTAGCTGGGATTACAGGCACATGTCACCATGCCCGGCTAATTTTTGTATTTTTAGTACAGATGGGGTTTCACCATGATGGCCAGGCTCGTCTCGAACTCCTGACCTCAGGTGATCCACTTGCCTCGGCTTCCCAAAGTGCTGAGATTACAGGCATGAGCCACTGCACCCAGCCAAAGGGAGCATATTTTAACACACGTACTCAAACATTAACACAAGATCCGCCCATTCAGTCAGGAGCAAGGAGGCCCCTGGATATGGGCGTCCTTTCTAGCTTACAGAACAATAACCATGATCTTAAGGTAGAGTTGAAAGAGGCCTCTCAACCTCTCCCCCATGCTTGGGTGAGACTTATTCTATGCCTGAAGGTAAACAGTCTCAGGGGACTATGCCAGGTCAGGGAATATTCTACTCCATAGTCTCACTCCATGAGAAGTCACCCTACATCTTGAAGGGCCCCTCAGGGTAGGCCTTGAGATTGGCTGTTGCTACATGCGCGCACACACACGTCTGTATAAATGGTCCATGGTGACACTGACATCAGCTAAAACAGAGAAATAAGGGCCAGGCTTAAGTTATGAGATGTGACCTGCACGTAGCCCTCTTACACAGACACTCAATGGCATGCTGCCCACCTGCCCTTTTTCTCTCCGAAGGTGTGTAGGAGTCTGGGAAAGACTTGCCTGGCACATCTCCACTAGCTCTCCCCTCCCTCAGGGGAGCCAAGTCCATTTTTAGCACTTTCATCGTTTACCTTCCATGTTTTACCACTCGCTTCTTGATTCACTTCCCCTCCGACTTCCCTCCTTTATTTCCTCCAGTTTCTGTTTGCTTAGTTCAGGGTTTTCCTCTTCTGTCCACTCTCCTTTTCCACACCACATCTGTCAGCCAAAAAGTAGTCCTAACTGTGGCTAAAAAGAGTCAAGTACTGTTGAAATCCGCCTAGACGTGGGAACAGGAGAGCTCTAAGGTCTAGAGGGAAATTAGACCCTAGAAGCAAGAGTTCCTGGTCCTGACACATGGAAGGAACTGAATGAATGTGTAATTAAGTTATTGAATAAAGAACCAGTACTGCTTATCCCTGGAGTTCCCCAGAGTCTCTTCTGGGATTTCCACCAAGTTGCCGTCTATCCCTTGCCCTCCTCTAATTAAACTGGCTTTTCCTCAAGCACTAGCATTCAAGAGAAATAAAATGTTTTTAATCAATGTTCTTGGTTTTGTTTTGCAACAACATTTCTGGCTACCATTCTTCACTGCAGTTGTGAGATGATGAGTTTTGTGTGTTTGGGGCAGCGGGGAGTGAGGGAGGGAGTGAGAATGGGGAGTGAATGGGACGGGTGTTAGCCTGAGAATCACATGATCTAACATTGTCTCTTGGAAGGCGAGCTTGTGATGTGGGGTAGTGTGTGCAGGGCAAGCAGAGCCCACAGGACCACTTCTGTAAGGTGTCCCAAGCCCCCAGCAAAGCGCTGCCTCCTTCCTAGGTAGCTTTTCTCCCAGAGTGGAAGGTTCTCCAAGGCTGGGGTGGTCTCTTGGTTCTTCTGTCACCAGCCCAGCCCAGTGTCACAGTGAACAGGTGGGCCTTACAGACTCATTATTTTGATTCTCACCTCCCAGGAGAATTTTATATTAAAGCATACAAGTTCATATGTTTATAGTAAAAATTGTCAGTTGGTTGCAAATGCTGCTGTGTGCTGGGCATTGTGGTAAGCACTTTACATGCATCATCTCACTTAACTCTCCACCTGCAGTCAGAGGGATCCTTTCAAGGTGTGAATCAGGCCAGGTGCTGTGATGTGTGTCTACAGTCCTAGCTATTCAGGAGGCTGAGGCAGGAGGATCGCTTGAGTCCAGGAGTTCCAGGCTGCAGTGAGCCACAATTGCACTCCAACCTGGGTAACAGAGCAAGACCTTGTCTCTAAAAAAAATCTAAGTGTATATCAGATCCTGCCTCTCCCCTGTTCCAAACTCTCCAAGCATTCCATCACACTTGGAGTCAGGTTCCTGCCATGTCCCACCAGGCAGGCTGGATTTGGCCTTTGGCTCCTGCTCCAACTGCATCCCCTCCCATCCTGTCCCCTGGGTCACCTTGCTCTTTGCTTCTCCTGCAACTGGCCAAGAAGCCTTGCCATAGGGCTTTGCACTGACTTTTTCTCCAGGCTCTGTCCAGCTCACTCCTCCACTTTATCAGTAATCTACACAAGTGCCTTCTCAGAGAGACCCTTACCACATCTAAAATAACACCCCTTGTCAAAGTCTGTGGCCTTCCCTGCCTTTTTTTTTTTTTTTTGAGATGGAGTCTTGTTTTGTTGCCCAGGCTGGAGTACAATGGCATGATCTCGGCTTACTGCAACCTCTGCCTCCCAGGTTCAAGTGATTCTCTTGCCTCAGCCTCCTGAGTAGCTGGGATTACAGGCGTGAGCCACCACAGCCGGCTAATTTTTGTATTTTTCCTAGAGACGGGGTTTCACCATGTTGACCAGGCTGGTCTTGAACTCCTGACCTCAAGTGAGCCACCTGCCTCTACCTTCTAACCCAAAGTGCTGGGATTACAAGCTTGAGCCACTGCGCCTGGCCCCCTGCCTTCCTTTATAACAGTGCTTAGCAAAACTGGCTGTTTTATTACAAATCTGTTTATTTGTCTATCACCCGTCTCCTTGACTAGAGTCGAAACTACATGAGGACAGGGTTTTGTTTTGCTCACCGCTGTATTCCCAGTGCTGAGAACAGTGCCTTTAATACAGTAGGTTCTCAATAAATATAGTCAACGAGTAAATAAATAGATGAATACTCACAATATCTTATGATGTAAATGCTATTCTTACCGCCATGTTATAGGTAGGAAAACTGAGGCTTGGAGAGATTAGCAATATTTTCAAGGTCATGAAGCCGTCGATCTGAAGTCAAAGTAGCTGCCTCTGGGGGCTTAGCTCCTGGCCCCCGTGCTAGTTAGTCGTCTTCTCTGCACTCATAAATGCCTGTCAACATTTCTATGTGGAAACCCTACACCCATGTGACACTTGACGAGAAAAGTTTTGCGGATGAATCTGTTTGTGAAATACTACAAACTGCGTTTCCCACTTGGTGTTTCAAACACTTGTTAGCTTATGAAAGGCCCTGAAAAGTTCTGCAAAAACCAAGCTGGTTTGTGTTTCCCAAATTTTTGACTGTAGTCGTCTTTTATTTGTTTATTTGTGTATTAACATATTGCAACACCTACCTTGGGAAATGTTGGTTTTTATTATTGTGGAGAGAAGGCAGACCATCTGACAAAGGACTGGGAGTTCTCTCGGGGTGCTCTGAGACAGAGAGAGGGCTGGGGTCAGGGGCTTTCCTCGCAGGAGGAGGGGCCCTCCCCAAAGTCAACTTCCCACCAGACTGACATCTGAGCCCACTGTGTTTGTACTCTCACAGATAAGGCCCCTCTCATGCTCACCCCAAAACCTGGAAGGCCAGTGGTGTGGCTCTAGTACCTTTCAGCCACAGCCCATACCAACTCGGCTCTGCAGGGTACTGGGAGAGTGTGTGCCTGTGCTGGCTTTCTGCCCTTAGGTCATTGTACCAAGGGACATGTGCTGGTGTTCATCCTGAGCCCGTGAGAGAGCAAATCCTTATGTGTGTGTCACTTAGGAGTATCAGCCTCACAACCCTGGTCTTTTTTTCCTCACTGTCTTATGTCTCCTCACTGTAATTTTAACCTTTTAGAGAAATAAAGATACTGCCTCATCCTCTTCTGTCTTCTCAGCTACCTCTGTGTTGAGCCCATGGTAAATGCCTAGATAATTCTTGGTGTGAGTGTGAGGGAACCAATAATCCTGTATGTTGCATAGTTTGGTGCAGGGAAGGATAAATGGTTATGCTGCAAATCCCTTAATTCATTACCAGAGCCTTTCCTCTGCCCCAAGTAGGATAGAAGGATACCCAGAGGCAGAAAAGAACATCGAGTGAAATGTACATAACTGTCTGAATCACTGCGTTCTTGGGAGAGTTAGAGCAACCGTCAGAGCCCACGAAGTATCCATTTTTATTGGTTTTGATGTTGATTTGATGTTGTTAGAGATTCAGGTCTCATCTTCGCTTCTGAGATCATCTGAGTAACATCGGTGTTGGAGAAGGGAAAAGCAGAGATGAGGCATCCACAGGCAGCCCTGGATCCTGAGTATAAACATCTGGGAGGAGGCGGGGGATGCAGGAGAGCCTGGCCTTCCCAGCTTGCCGGGCACAAGGCTGAGCAGGAGGAAGCGAGAGGCATCCAAGCAGGCAGTGTTTTATCTTCACCCCAAGTGACCATGAGAGGTGCCATGCAAGTCTCAATCATGTTCCTCCTAGTAACTGTGTCTGACTGTGCTGTGATCACAGGGGTAAGTCGCCTAACATTCTCTGTGCCCTGGGTTTTGGGAAGATGTCAGGGTCTGCATGGGTTGTGAGCCCAGGAACCATGCAGGAGGCTCTGTTGGCTCCACACACTGTGAACCAAAGGGAATGGGGAGTTATGCATTAGACAGCACTTTAGAGAGGGATTGCATGCGATTTTCAGACTAGTTAGACCTCACTCTACTAAATGGGATCTGCTTTTGAGAAGCTGTGTATGAATCAAATCCTGTTTTAAATGCGTTAGTAGAGCATTGAATATTTTGAAGTTCAGTCCTTTGGTAAAATGAAGATTCCTATTATGTAATAAGGAATTCCTTTATAAAGTGGATTGGCAAACCTTAATTTATCTTTTGTGTGAATTTTAATTTTTATTTATGGTCTGGTTCACATATTAATATTAATATTAATTTACATAGCATGTTGACTTAATTAAAGGCAGTAAGCTTAATTAAACGTGGTAAGCTTATAAACTTCTATTGTATAAATTTAACCTCTGCTTAGAAAGGGTATCTTTGAAACTCTTTCACTGTGTGCCTGCCCAGTTAGTTCTGAGAGGAATATGGGTGACACTAACATTCTGAGTGTACCCCAAAGCAAGCGTTCAGATAACAAGTAGAAATCCAGTCTCAAAGCAGAGGTTCAGCATGTGGGCACTGTTCAATTGGTTCAAAATATTCAGATCACAGTTTTCTCTTGGAAGTTTGCCTTTACCTCGAACCACCTTCAAATAGGGGCGCATGATGTGTTATGGTAGCAGGACCATTCTTATTGAAGCAGAAAGCAATGCTTTACCTGAGAGCTTTCCATATAAAAGCCACTGGGAAAAAAAGGTCGGGGGGAGCAGGGAAACTAACTTTTAGTTCAGCCTCCACCAGCTTTTTACATGGATAAGGGAAATGTAGAGAAATGCCAAACAATTCCTGGAATTGGGTTAATTTTACTATTCACCGAAAGGACAAATTCTTTCTTTTCTCTTTTAAAGGAAAAAGACTGAGTTCAAAAGAACAAATATTAAAGGCAAGTCAAATGCTTTTGAGATCCAAAGCAAAAATAAAAATATTCGTGAAGGCAGAATTACACCTAATGAAGTGTTTACACTGTGGGCTGCCCTTCTATGGGGTAGCTTGAAATTCTGAGAGGGCAAGAACAATGGAGAGAAGCCCCGGCTGCTGCGCAGTGAGGGCAGGAGCAGCGTGGTTGGCCTGGATGCTGGGCTTGCCTCACCACCCGTGCCAGCTCCAGCACTGGCCCAGAGAGGCAGCAGGGCAGGCAGATCTGAGAGCGGCCGGCAAACATTTTCACAGTGAAAAGCACAATAGAGAGTGCATTTCCCTAGGCTTACCCAGGAAAGACAGATGAGTGGTTAGAACAGGACAGTAAGGGGAAGTCAGGAACCCCCAGGCTCCCCACATCCTCCATGTCCTGCTGGTGTCCCACTTCTGACTCTCAGCAGGAGCCCAGGCTCCACCACCTCTACACTCCCCTGCTCCCTGGACTGTAACCCTCCCCACATCCAAGGCTTTATGACTCTTCTTCCGAGAGCGGAGAAGAAGAATCAACTGGGGTTTCCTTTACCCCAACCCCGAGCTTTTGGGGCCTGGCTGGGTGTGAGATGTGCCCTTGCTGGGCTGGAGACAGGCACAGCTGGGTGCCCGCCACCCGTAACTCCTCTGCATGATCAGTGGAGCCGACATCCACTCTTTCCCTCTTGGGTCTGAACAAGTAGGGGCTTCCAGGTCCTGCCACGTCCCACACAGCAGCCTGAAGGTGCCCATAGGCTTTTATTGGAGAATAGTGATCCAAAACCCAGCTTTGCATTTTAGCTCAGAAAAGCCACATAGCATCTCTGAGAATGGAAAGTGTGGATGCTTCTTCAGCGGGTCCCCACCTGAGTCTGGAGCAGTTAAGAGTTCTGTCTTCCGGCCGGGTGCGGTGGCTCACGCCTGTAATCCCAGCACTTTGGGAGGCCGAGACGGGCGGATCACGAGGTCAGGAGATCGAGACCATCCTGGCTAGCACGGTGAAACCCCATCTCTACTAAAAAATACAAAAAAAAACTAGCCGGGCGAGGTGGCGGGCGCCTGTAGTCCCAGCTACTCGGGAGGCTGAGGCAGGAGAATGGCATAAACCTGGGAGGCAGAGCTTGCAGTGAGCTGAGATCCGGCCACTGCACTCCAGCCTGGGCGACAGAGCGAGACTCCGTCTCAAAAAAAAAAAAAAAAAAAAAAGAGTTCTGTCTTCCCCAGCCCTGGCTTTTATTTAATGTGAGCTTAGGTGGCCTTCTTTACAAATGGCACCTTTCCCAAACCAGGCAGGGCCGCTCAGCCCCTGTTCTGCGATCCTTTCTGGGGATCAGGGAAGTCAGCAGAGAAACCCTGGGAGAGGCACCTGTTCACTGGGGTGCTGGCCCCTCGGCTGAGGCTGGGCCTCTGAGGGCCAGGGTGGGGGTGCCTCCATGCAGAGGGGAGGCACTGACCACAGTGCGGTCAGGACTGGAGACTCCTGGTCCAAGGCAGCTCAGCACTGACCACCCAGGAATTTGGGCCATCAGGGTCCCTGCCACCTCTGAGAATTCTAATTAATTCAGTTCCACCAGCATCCATTGAGCGTCTACTAGCCCTAGAAAAGCTATGCCTTCTAACCCCCAGCCTTGTCAGAAAAAGAGGACTGTCTTCCTTCTGAGCAGCCTCAAGGAGCTTGGAAATTTCCTCAGATCCAGATCCAATGCCCTCCTGAGCCCTGAGCCTCCCCATGAGGGGAGCAGGGCAATAAAGCGTGGCCCAGGGTGTTCTGTTAGGCTAAGGCCAGGGGTGACACTCTCAGCCTCTTCCCGTTCCATCCTGATAAGGGCTTTTTGAATCTACCCTTCCCTTCTGCTTTCTCTTGGGTGCACTAATGGGCTGTTCCCTTCTCTCTCCCACCTGCAGGCCTGTGAGCGGGATGTCCAGTGTGGGGCAGGCACCTGCTGTGCCATCAGCCTGTGGCTTCGAGGGCTGCGGATGTGTACCCCGCTGGGGCGGGAAGGCGAGGAGTGCCATCCTGGCAGCCACAAGGTACTGTGCAGACACTGCATGGGTGCACATATGTGGGTGGGCCATGCGGGGAGCAGAGGGTGACGTCCTGGGGCCTTGCTCTAGCTGGGAAGGCTAGAGAGGCTGGCTCCAGAGAGGGAGTCTAGGGAGGCTGTGGCTCCAGAGGACTTCACCTTCCTCTGACAGCTGATCCAGCCCTGATCCAGCCCCTGAATGTCCAAGGGGAAGCAGAAGGCTATGGGGTTGCTGTGTCCCCACCACCAACAGGCACCCACCTTAGTGCCCTGCAGATAACACATTTGTACATTTATTTGTAAAAGGCCGGTCACGATCCACCTACAAACTTCTAGCACAGGTTGGAGAATCACTGATCTTAATTCAATCCTGACAGCAACCCTGGGCAATGCTGAAGAAACTGACAGACAAGCCAAGTCACGTGACTGGCTCAAGGCACACAGCCAATAAGACAGAGCTGGGACTGGAACTGCAGTTTTCCGACGCCAGCTCTAGTTATACCTCACTGATGTTGAGCGCTGCCGCCTTGTTTTTGAAGGGGCAGCCTCAGGTGGAGGGGTGCCACTGATCTCATAGGCTGTTAGACAGGCTGGGCATTCCAGCCCTTAATTTGCTGTGTGGACTTGGGCAAATTAGTTCACCTGCTCTTGGGCCACACATATACAATGAGTGGAGCAGACTCACTGCCTCTAATGCCCCTTATGGATCTGATGAATTCAGATTTGGGAAGGATCTCACATGCCCTTTGCTTTGAAGGAAACTCCCTTCAGGAACATAAAAGTAGACCCACAAAATCACCTTCCACACCTGGTAAGGTCTACAGTGAGGCAAGTGAGGTGCCCACTTCAAGGAGTCACTCACTCTTGTGCCCTGAGTACGTAGTTCCTGCCCTGCTCGCACTCCTTGACTGCCAGCTCCCAGTCCAGAGTCCTCTGGAGCCACAGCCTCCCCGTTGCACTCCCTCTCTGGAGCCACTTTACCACACTTTACCAGTTAACCAGTGAAGCTCCCAATTCCCACAGCTTTTTCATTAAAATGCAAATAGTGGTGGTTCAATCTAGTCTGACATTGACTATTAGAAGGCAATTAGGGCATTTCCACAGGCTCTCAGGTGACTTGCTCTCCTCCCTGGGCCTTGCCCCTCTCTCCACATGTACCCCTCTGTCTGAATTAGACATTCCTGAGCACAGGCTCTCAGGCTTACCAGCTGTCTTACACCTGGACTCAGGCATGTTTCCTGCTCTTCGGGGACTTACCTGCACCCCGGCTCGGTGCTCATCTGGGTACAGAGCATCCTCCAGCAGTCTCTCTCCCAATCACAGCCCCCGCCCAACCTCCTGTCCCAGGATGAAGAGGCGCTAGAGAGTGGTGAACGAGGCCGGACAATGTGGCAGTCCTTGTAATCTTGGGGAATGTGAGGGGGTTCAGCTCCAGATCCATATTCCCAATAAAGACAACAGTGGTAATAAAAACTAATGCTGAATGCTTCCTGCATGCCACCCTTCATACTGGGTGCTTTTTGTCATTTTAACCTCTTTATAACCATATGTGGTAGGTGCTGTTATTAACCCATTTTACAAATGATAAAGCTGAGGCACAGAGAGGTCAAATGATTTGCTGATTGTCACACAGCTGGGAAGTGGTAGACCTGGGATTTGAACCCAGGCAGTCTGACAATGGGCCCATGCTCCTAACTCCTCCCTGAGGATACCCCAGTGGTTTAGCACTCCTCTGGCGTGTGAGTCAGGGCAGAGATGGCGGCTGTCCTATTCGCTGCTGCACTTGCAGCACCCACCACGGTGTTGAGCCCATAATGGATGAGCAACAAACATTCAATCAATGGACATGTGTGTGCATGTGTGTGTGTGTGTGTGTATGTGTGTGTGTGCAGGCACATGTGTGCTGAGTCTCCAGAGCCAGGTAGCCTGGGTGCGAATCCTAGCTCCTCCACAAATTAGCTGTGTGATCTTGGCGTATTGCTTAGCCACACTGTACCTCAGTTTCCTCATCTCTAATTGCTATTCTTGTTGTGCTAGGTGCAATGGAGAAGTGGGGTAGGGTGTGGGGGGAGACATTTGCCAGCGCTGGACTGAGCAGAGACTGCTGCCAGGAAGCCCACCAACATCCCTTTGGTGAAGGTGTTGCTTTCTTCTCTCCTTAGGTCCCCTTCTTTAGGAAACGCAAGCACCATACCTGTCCTTGCTCACCCAACCTGCTGTGCTCCAGGTTCCCAGACGGCAGGTACCGCTGCTCCATGGACTTGAAGAACATCAATTTTTAGGCGCTTGCCGGGTCTCAGGATACCCACCATCCTTTTCCCCAGCACTGCCTGGATTTTTATTTGTGCCATGCAACCCAGCTCCTGTGACTCTTCCAGTCCCTACGCTGACTACTTTGATCTCTCTTGCCTAGTACACACATATGCACACAGGGAGACATACCTCCCATCATGACGTGGTCCCCAGGCTGGCCTGACGATGTCCCAGCTTGAAGCTGTGGTGTGAGAGATGGCCAGCCTGGTTCCCTTCCCTGCTTAGGCTGCCAGAGAGGTGGTAAATGGCAGAGAGGACATTCCCCCTCCCCTCCCTTCCTGGGCCTGCTCTCCTTCCTGGGCCCTGTCCCTCTCCCCACATGTACCCCTCGGTCTGAATTGGACATTCCTGGGCACAGGCTCTTGGGTGCATTGCTGAGTCCCAGGTCCTGGCCTGACCCTCAGGTCCTTTACGTGGTCTGTGAGGACCAATCTGTGGGTCGTTCATCTTCCCTTGCTTGGTTAACTCCTTAGTTTTAGACCACAGACTCAAGACTGGCCCTTCCCAGAGGGCAGCGGACAGTCACCCGAAGGCAGGTGTAGGGACCCCAGGGACGTCAATCAGCCCCCTGAAGACTCTGGTCCCAGCCAGCCTGTGGCCTGTGGCCTGTGACCTTCTGCCAGAATTGTCATGCCTCTGAGGTCCCCTCTTACCACACTTTACCAGTTAACCACTGAAGCCCCCAATTCCCACAGCTTTTCCATTAAAATGCAACTGGTGGTGGTTCAATCTAATCTGATATTGACATATTAGAAGGCAATTAGGGCGTTTCCTTAAACAGCTCCTTTCCAAGCATCAGCCCCGAGAGCAGGTTGGTGACTTTGAGGAGGGCAGTCCTCTGTCCAGATTGGGGTGGGAGCAAGGGACGGGGAGCAGCGCAGGGGCTGAAAGGGGCACTGATTTCAGACCAGGAAGGCAACTACGCACCAACCTGCTGGCTTCAGAATAAAAGCACAAACTGAACTGAGATGTGTGGCGTGGTGTTCCCAGCTGTCGGTTTCAGCCAGGGCCTATGCCTCTGTGGCCACCTGGGGAGGAAGGCAAGGACCAGGTTGTGTCCAGGTTGGGGAGGGATGTGACTGGTATTCCTCCCCTCCCCCACCCAGCCAGGGTCTATTTTTTGGAGAGAATGGATTTCAGGGTCCTTTTGAAGAAAGGATAAGAGGCAGCCTCGTGGGCTCTGGGCAGGGGGTGCGCTGCTCGGAAGGGTTGGGGGCAGGAAGGGGCTGTGAGCCGGCATGAGCTGGAAAGACTCCATTGCTGAGATTGCTTAGCAGGGACCAGCTGCAACTTTCATTTTTGAAATTTGGTCCCATTTGTTTTAGGTCAAATATTTGACCCCACCAGGCCACTGTGTGCCTGGAGTGAAGAAATTCACACTACTAATGGAGCTGGCAAGGATGTGAGCCCTCTATCCTAACCTACAGACTGGTAGCTTCCTCTAAATGTAGCTTCCTGGTCTCGCTGTCTCCTCTGCTCCTCAATTTTTAGTCCAGAAAAATGTAACATAGAATAGGAAAGCACATCATGTTCCATTCTCTTTCTCAGAAGCCTCCAGGAAGACTATGGTTTCTGAGGCTGGCTCTACTTGTGTTCTCCATCCATCAACCCTCCCTGCTTAGGGGATGCCCAGGACAGTCTTTACTCCAGGACCCACTTAAGCCAGGCCAGTCCCCCAACAAGGTCCTTTCTTTGTTTTTTGTTTTTGTCTCCTTTTATGGACATTGTCACCTGCTGTGGTGACTTGGGGCCTTCTTGCAGCCCATGAATCTCTTTCTCCTTCGGTTTCAGGCTCAGGCCTTGGATATAAAGTTCCTTCCCATGTCCAGGATTCCATTTTGACCATGACTTGTCCTTTGATAGTCATAGCTTTTCTCGAGGTACCATTGATTGCTGCCTGGTGGACTTTTGTGGGAGCCTTTCTAAATTGTGCCCCTCCCTGCAAGCAGAGCCATCCTGGATGAGGCAACGTCTTGTCTCAGAGCAGCAGGGGGCAGGTGAAGGTGGCTGCAGGCACCAGGACACCCCGTGGTGCTCACTAACATGCCAATTGCTGCTCATAATCTATTAGGGTGGTACATTAAAAGTAATGGCAAACCACAATTACTTTTCACCAACCTACTAATTGGACCCATTTTCATATTTTCTTTTCTTATTTTTAAGAGAGAGAGGGGGTCTCTTTCTGTCATTCACGCTGGAGTACAGGAGCATGATCATAGCTCACTGCAGCCTTGAACTCCTGGGCTCAAATGATCCTCCCACCTCAGCCTCCCAAGTAGCTAGGACTACAAGCACGTGCCACCATGACTGGCTAATTTTCTTTCTTTCTTTCTCTCTTTCTTTCTCTCTTTCTTTCCTTCCTTCCTTCCTTCCTTCCTTCCTTCCTTCCTTCCTTCCTTCCTTCCTTCCTCCTTTCTTTCTTTCTTTCTTTCTTTCTTTCTTTCTTTCTTTCTTTCTTTCTTTCTTTCTTTCTTTCTTTCTTTCTTTCTTTCCTTCTTTCTTTCTTTCTTTCTTTCTTTCTTTTTTGTAGAGATGGTGTCTTACTATGCTGCCCAGGCTGGTTTCAAACTCCTGGGCTCAAGCAATCCTTTTGCCTTGGCCTCCCAAGGGGATTACAGGCATGAGTTACTGCACCTGGCCCAGTATGCAAATCCTGATGTGCAGTTTGGAATTGTATGTCATACCAAGTGGAAAGGTTAAGAGTCAATGCATTTTTTTTTTTTTTTTGACGGGGTCTTTCTCTGTCACCCAGGCTATAGTGCAGTGGCACAGTTATAGCTCACCACAGCCTCGATGTCCTGGGCTCAAGCAATCCTCTGGCCTCAGTCTTCTGAGTGGCTAGGACCATAGCTTTGTGCCAGTAAGCCTGGCTAATTTTTCTTTCTTGAGACAGAGTCTCGCTCTTGCCCATGCTGGAGTGCAGTGGCATGATCTCAGCTCATAGCAACATTTGTCTCCTGAGTTCCAGTGATTCTTGTGCCTCAGCTTCCCGAGTAGCTGGGATTACAGGCACACACCACCATGCCTAGATAATTTTTGTATTTTTAGTAGAGATGCGGTTTAGCCATGTTGCCCAGGCTGGTATTGAACTCCTGGCCTCAAGTGATCTGCCTGCCTCGGATTCTCAAACTGCTGGGATTACAGGTGTGAGCCACTGTACCTGGCCAAGCCTGCCTAATTTTTATTTTTATTTTTATTTTGTAGAGATAGGGTCTTGCTTTCTTTCCCAGGCTGGTTTTGAACTCATGGGCTCAAGTGATCTGCCTGCCTTGGCCTGCCAAAGTGCTGGGATTACAGGAGTGAGCCAAGACGCCTGTCCATCAGTGCTAATTATTGTTATTTTTGTTTTTGTCCCCTTTGCAATTTCTTAGGTATATTTTTTATTGTGTTTGTCTTCTGTGTCTTAGTTTCACATTCTTCGGTACTGGCTTGGGAGTTCTCGTCTTCTTTGATCAAATGTAGTATAACGCCTAAGACCATTCTCACTTCTTCTCATCTGAACTTTGAGGAATGTAGAATTGGTCCCCATTCCTGTTACTGGAGACAAAAGGGCAGAGGCAGCAGAGGCTGGGGAGGTTAAGAAGAATACATTTGTGAGTATTATTTACATTCAGGAATATGTTCTTCATAAATATAAAAATAATTTACTTATAAGAATGTACCTATAAGAAAAATGAATTAAATTAAATTAAATTAGAAACAGGTGAAACTGACATAGCTTCAAGATAGGGAGGAAACCTTCAAATGCAGCCTTTACCTCCTATTTGGTGCCAAAACTTTCCTCGCCAACTGGTGGTGTCTGCTACCATCTAGTGGTTAAAATGGGGACAGCGTGGGGACCTGAAGTGGAAAAGATGGGAGACTCAGAGGCCACTCCTCAAAGCAGATGGGGACCATTCTGCAGCTATCCCCAAACGTTAGACTCAGTAACAGGTTTAGAGGGACAGCGCTTCCGTTTGTGGAAAGAAGTCTGCCACCCTATGGACACACAAAAAATGCTTAATTGCTACTTGGGCCCTGTGCCTTCCCAGACACTTCTTTCTTCGGAGCTGCTGTCATCTTCCTGCTGGGATTTTAGGAAAGGCTGAGGGCATCCCCTCTGACAGCTGCTTTAGGATCCAGAAAGTGGAGGTAGGCAGGGGTCAGAGTAACACTATAGAGTGTCCCCATCCTTCATTTGTGTATCCTTGGGACACAGCATGAACGGCAAGAGCTGTCTCTCTGAGGCTTTTGCATCATTTGATCCCCTTCCCAAATCTGCATTTGTGTCATTGACCTTGGTTAAGGCTTCCACCCTCTCCCTGGTATCCAGAGGGAGGCCGGGGTGGGCTAGAGCCTGGAGCCCTCCCCACCAACGAGGTAGGGCTAGACACAGACTGAGAGGAGGGTAGCAGCCAGAGCAGAGTTATCCCAGGAGCTCTCCTGAGGGCCTGAAACACTCAAAGGAGATTAAGTGGAAATCTGCTGCTAAACCCAACTCCACCTGAATATTTAACAGTGAACATGGGACAGTGTAGTCCGTAGAATACCAACTGGCAGATGACTGAGCAGGCACAGGTGAGTGCATGCTGACTGCTATTCCTCTCCTGTCCAGTCATCCCCTTCAGAGGCCCCAGGAGGCAGTGGCCAGAGGTGAGACCCAAGGAAGAGCAGGAAGCCTCCTAAAGCCAGAGGGAAAGGTCAGCTCAGCAGAGGCTCCGAGGCTGGGGACCTGCTTCAGAGTTGAATCTGCAGGACGAATGACAGCCAGATTTTACTTAGAATGTGTGTTTGTCTAGGGTGGCTTTGCTTGGGCAGGGGCTGAGGGGATGTCAAGACCCTCGAGCTGTGGAGAGCAATACTTGATATTTGTCTTTCTCTGTTTCTGCTGCTATAATGAAATGCCCGTGACCGAGTAATTTATGAAGAACAGAAATGTATTTCTCATAATTCTGGAGGCTGGGAAGTCCAAGATCAAGGCACCAGCAGATTCTGTGTCTGCTCAAGGCTTTCTTTTTATCCTCATATGGCAGAAGGTAGAAGGGCAAAAGGGGCTGGCTAGTTCCCTGGAGCCCTTTTGTAAGGCCACTAATCCTATTCACAAGGGCAGATCATAGTCTGACATAATCACCCCAAGGCTCCACCTCTTAATATGATTGCATGGGCAGTTACGTTTCAACACATAAATTCAGGGGGACATTCACACCACAGCAGCATTCCTACCTCTTCATACCCTTGACAGTGACAGTCATTGAGTTCCAGAAATTGCTACTTGAAAATGTGATCCATATACTGCCCAGGCTGGTCTCAAACTCCGGGGCTCAAGCAATCCTCCTGCCTTGGCCTCCCAAAGCACTGAGATTACAGATGTGAGTCACTGCGCCTGGCCCATTAGTCGGCCTTGACCTGTGAGTCCAGCCCGAGTCAATCTTGAGGATTTGTCTGGGTTGTCAAAACATCAGATTCTACCAGAGGGGGAAGGAAGAACAAGGGGGCCTGGGGGCACATTCTCTGTCTGGATATCTTCGGGGACACCTGTTCTGATTGGTAGCTGGAAAGGAAAACAAAAAGAGCCATTGTTAAACAAACAGGTTTTCTCCATTGAATGACAAGTGGATGAATAAAACACACTATATCCACACAATGGAGTATTATGCAGCCATGAAAAAGAATGAAGTATTGATATACACCATAACATGGAGGAACCTTGAAAACACCATGCTGGGTGAAAGAAGCCAGTCACAGAAGGCCACATCTTGTATAATTCTATGTATGGGAAATGTCCTGAATAGGTAACTCTGTAGAGACAGAAAGTGGATTAGTTGTTGCCCAGGGCTGGGGGTGGGCTGCAGGTAGGAAAATGGGGAGTGACTGTTAATATTCTTTTTGGAGCCACAAGAATGTTCAAAATTAGTGGGCATGGTTGCACAACTCTGTGGGTATCCTAAAAATTATTTGAAATGTATATTTTAAATGGGTGAATGGTCTGGTATGTAAATTATATCACCATAAAGCTGTTAAAAATACTAAAATCCAAAAAGTAAAGAAGAAAAAAAAATAACTCTACAACTTCAGTTTGTAGAATTGAAAAGATGAGGTCAGGAAGGGGCCGGGTCTCACAGTTTCTGAGTTTTGGTGCTTCCAGGGACCCAGGAGATCTTCAAGCCCCAGGGCACATCAGGAGTGAGGAGGCTGGGCGTTCTGGGCTGCACTGTGACTTGATGTTCCTTCAAATGGATATTTTAAAAAATGTTCATTTAATATTTGTTTTGTAGGCTGAAGAGAACGATTTGATATTGACCCAATATTTCTTTGCTAATGTACCACATAAGGCATTTGTTATATGTGGTTTTCTACCCCAAACATCTTCTACACCAATGGCATACTAGACTGTTTTCAATTTAGATGATTAAAGAAACCCCCTACGAGCAGAACAAACGCACTATACTGTGCACTGTGCAGTCTGGGGTTTCAGTTTCCTGGGACTGCATCTTAAGATGAGTGTAAGGAATTTTTGTTTTCCTCTGGAGGGCACTGCCCACCCTGGTGGGAACAGAGAGGTCCCTATGTAGTGGCCAAGTTAGCTGGCACAGGCCTTAACTGGCTCTGAGTCTTCTGTTGACTGCAGGGATGTTTTGTGTCCCCTTTAGAACTACACCCTGGACAGTTGACTCTGACAAGGAATAAGGTTGAAAGATGGGATGCCATCTCTTGCTCCAACCCTGGTTGGGCCATGGCTAAACTCAGAAGCCCAAAGCCACAGCATCACTGAGGTGAACAACTTGAGGTGAACGAGAGTCAGCTTCCCTGCTGAGGTTTTCCATCCCATATTTATGAAAAACGGCTCTGCCGGGGCCTGCACACAGCCACGGTCTGCAGCCACACCCTAGATCCCTGCCACTCTGCTCTGTCCTGTCCCAGTTCTCCGCTCACCTGAGGAGCAGTGCTTGGGTCTTGGGAAGACCACTTAGTCCAGGTCACAGGAAGGATATGATTTACGGTCCTTTTGTCCAGAAGATCCTTTCCTGTCTCAGCCCCCTGCCTCCTCGATAGTCTCTGCTGCCCATCGGTTGTGGACATATTTGTTTCTGTGCAACTTGGAAGAAAAACACGAGCGTGGTTCTTAAAAGGATTCGGAGCTCCCGCGGGGGCTGGCCTGATACAGGGCAGGAAAATATTCTGGGTCTAGTGAGGACAGAGGGACCTTTATTTGGGAGCTGAAGATTAATGAGGAGGATTAACTGGATCTCAACAGAGAGAAACACTGGTGAGTAAGAAGACGTGGGCACATTTCTGACGGAGACGAGTCATAGAGGAGCCTGTGAAATTCTGTCTCAAAACTAAACCCCAAAGATTAAGTAAACAAATATGTCAAATGGCAGCTTGACATGTTCTTATTATTCTACATTTTGCTCAATTGGCATTTCTCATCAAATTAGTGGGAAAGCTACCTTGTTTATGTTTCTGGACAGGGGGTTAGCACAGGGGTTCACTGCATGGACTGCCTGAGTTTGAACCCTAGTTTGGACTTACTAGGGACTTTGGACCCAAAGTTACTAAACCTCTCAGTACCTCAGTTTCCCCATCTGTACAAAGGCAACAATAAAAATAGCACCTACATGTTGTAACCAGCACACTAAACTAGCATTACCTGGAGGGATCTCTTCAGTGAGGTAAACTAATAAAATGTCCAGGAAGGAACGAACAATCTTTTCTCGGATGCGCTTCGATTCCCCAGAAGCTGAACACGGTAGGAAGAAATCAGTTTGTTCAGATCATGTTCTGTTATTATCTTGAAGTTTAGAAGCACAGGTTTATGTAGGCAGAGCTCAATAACAGCTCCATTTGGGAACACAGATACGCAAATCTTATCTAAGCACTTCTTAATACCTCGCTTAAACATATGAATCACTCTTTCACAGTAAAATGGAATGTTTGCTCAATATGGGCTATGATCTTAATACTGTGTTATTCATTTTATTTATTTATTTATTTTTGTAGAAAAAGCATAAGGAGAGTGGGCTTTGAAGTGTGTCCTGGCTCCTCTCAGATTGAGTCCAAATCAAACCTCCCAAACCATGTGTGTTCCCTGAGACAGGCCTCACCGTTGCTGCAACTCCCTTCTAGGAGGAGGCAGTGCTGGGGAATGTTGCTCACCCGCTAGACCACCAGTTCCCAAGTACCAAAGGAAGATGTTATTGCCAGGACTCTGCTTCTCTGGGGCCTTTAACGAGCCCTTCTACAGCTTGGACTCTGATGCAGGTGCTCATCGTACCTCCCACTCCCAGAGAAACACTGCCCTAACCCATCGCCCCAACCTTTGAAGGAAATCAGTTAAACAAATAATGAAAATTCGACTTTTCTTTCCAAGTGGCAGAGAGGCTAGTTTCCGTTAGGAGAAGTTCCAGCTGAGATAGAGGGTCGTCTTGTTGCTAAAGTAAGGACTAGCAAGCCCGGGAGAGGGAGGAAGAAGGGTGCGTGTGCGCACCTGGGTCTGTGCCCATTCAGAATTAGGTTTCAAAGGGGGAACTATTGTGCCTGTGAAAACCTGAGTCATCAAAGTGCAAAGGGGGAAAAAGAATACAAAGAGAGGAGCCGTTGCTCAGGAGAGAGAGGAGGTCCCTTGAAAGGCAGTCATTTCCGCGTACTTGAAGGCAAACAGCTGGGCCCCCACCTGGACTCTGGAAAGCCTTGCAGGTGAGGAGGCTGAGCTGGCTGCTCTGAGGCCCAGACCAGGAGGCAACATGTGTTCTACATACACACTCCCTGGACCCATCGGGGGCCCAGCTGGGAAGGGATGAGACAAGGACGTGAGCTGCCAGATGGGATGCTCAGGGTCTCCAGGGGGTGTCAGAGAGTCAGGGCAGCAGAAGGTGGGGCCCAGGACCCTCTCCTGGGAGCTGCCCCACTCCAGGTATCTTAGTAGCAGCAGCCCCATGGGCAGAGGCAGCCTGCAGCTTACTCTCAGCGTGAGGGGAGGACAGTGAGACATCTGAGAACCTGCACTGTCAGGCTGGCCATGCCTGGTCTCATTAGCCTGCAAGAAGGGGCCCGAGAAGAGGTAGTGCAGGCCCAGGGAGGTAGGGTCAGAGGAAGCAGCCTGTGAGGGGTCTCAGGGGAAGTAAGCACCTGGGGGAATTTGGCCCCAGCCAGGGAAAGATGAGAGAGAGGGTTCTTGCCTTAGCTCCCTGTTGCAGTCTTGGTTGGACAAGTTGGGGCCCCAGTGTCCCCTGGAGGTGGCCTGACTGCAAAGCATGTGGGCCACAAGCGGCTTTTCTGGGTTGCCCCAGAGGTCCCCTGAGCCCTTGAGGAGCTGGGTACAATCAGAAGCAGGACCATATGCTGCCCCCAACATCTCCCACCCTATTTCTCAGACTCTATCCCCACTGTTTCCCACTCTACAAGGCGCCCTCTCTTCCTGCTCTGTCCTCTCTCTGACCTTCAGGCTGGTGGTCAGAGGTCTGCTTGGTGGTCCTGGGACCAAAAGTCTCATCTCAGCATCCTGAGTCAGGGTCTGTTTCCACATCTGGTAAATGGGAACAGTAACCCCTGGCTGCCCATAGGCTGTCACGAGGGCATCCTCGGCAGTGCTCCCCCAAACTCCCCTAGGGTTAGACTCACCTGGGGTGCTTGTCAAGTACCCAGAATCCCGTGCCCCAGCCCAGAGCCACTGGATCTGGATTTCTGGATAGGAAGTCTGGCAAGCTAGAGTTTTAGTAGCTTGAGAAATGTTGGAAAAGGGTGAAGCAAAAAGGCCCCATTTACCCACTCTTCTTGGTTTGGATCCTGCTCCACCCGCCACCGCCTAGCTGCAGCACCTGGAGAAATTTGCTCCTCTAACTCAATTTCCTCACTGGTAAAATAGGTTCCTGTTAGAGCTTATCTTGTGAGGTTGTTGTGAGGACTAAATATGAGGAGCAAGCCCCAGGCTGGCACATAGAGGAAGCACAGTAACTGTGAATATCACTACTAGATAGGCTTATAGAATGAATGTGCTTTGTAGGCTGATAGATGAGTTTTTTCTTCTCTTTATATAAAGTAGGCTCTGCCTTCTACTCAGTAAAAGACAGCATCTGCACCAACCAGTCCTCAAAAGGCAAGTATAGAAACTGGATTGTGCACTTAATCAGGGTAGAATAGAACAGCCTGTGCCCACCCCCTCCTCTGATGGCTCATGAAATCGGCCAGGTGGGAGTGAGGCTGGCCTCCTGCAGCCCTGCACCTGGGCACACTGCCCCATGAGGAGGAAGCAGGGCAGGGCCCTCCGTGCTCACACTCCTCTCCCTGACCCTTCCCCACCTCAGGATTGCTGCCTTAAAATAATGCTTTGACTGCTACCCCCAGTAGGCCCACCCAGGATTTTACTGCATGCTGCAGCCCTCTTCATTCTGTAAACCACCCCGTGGAGTCAGTCTGTTCAGTTCAAGGTGAAGATTTTAACTCAGGCTATTTATAATTCCTGCAATGGAGCGGGTGTTAGTTTCAAAGCAGTCATGCCAGATGTCAACTTAGAAGTTGAGAGGGAGACAAGCGTTATTATAAATTAATGTTGCTGGTGATTAATATTTGATATTTTTAACACGCATTCGTCTCAAAGGAAAAAAATCCTCTTTAATTAATGTGGCTAGATGTTGTGCAGTCCTTCCATTGATGTGGGATTACTGAAAATCTCTGGATATAGCTTTGGGCAAAAATCTGATGGAAGAAAATAATTGAACCCTGAAGTCGGAGAGAGAGTTTGATGCCCCCGTGTCTGTACACCTGTCTCCTTCGGCTGGGACTGTCGGGGTTGGGCGTCATCCGCAGTCTCCTTCCTCCTTCCATCCTTTCCCCTGGGGACCTCCTGCTCCCACTCTGGACTGGTCCGGGCTGGAGAAGCCACTGGTTGGTTCCATCATGGCTCGGGAATCTGCAGATTTTTCTTTAGTCTGGGTTTTGCCAGTATGTGAAGTGGCTCATCCTGTAGACTGTCACTGGGTGGGAGGAGAGGCTTGCCCTACAGACCTCTGCTATTTTGTCTGCACAGGGCAAAAAGAAATGGTTGGTCTTAGTTCAAAGCTGGTATATTTCTCCCCACATCCACATTTCCTATATCTCTTGGAAAATGGCAAGTCCTGGCATCCCTAGCGTGGGTTCCCACAGTGGCACCAACTTGTGATATTATCTCTCTTTTCAAATGTTCCTGAACCCACTATTGATCTTGGCCTCCACTATACCTTCCTCAGAGTGACCATCTGGTGGCTAGGGTTAGCATCTGACCTGCAGACAATTTGGTCTGCAGGTGTCGACCTGCATTATGCTTAAAAAATAAATTGGGGCCAGGCAAGGTGGCTCACGCCTGTAATCCCAGCACTTTGGGAGGCCAAGGTGGATGGATCACAAGGTCAAGAGATCGAGACCATCCTGGCCGACATGGTAAACCCCATCTCTACTAAAAATACAAAAATCAGCTGAGCCTGGTGGTGTGTGCCTGTAATCCCAGCTACTCAGGAGGCTGAGGCAGGAGAATCACTTGAACCTGGGAGGCAGAGGTTGTAGTGAGCCGAGATCACGCCACTGCACTCTAGCCTGGCAAGAGAGCAAGACTCTCTGGAAAAAAAAAAAAAAAAAAAAAAAATTGGAAGGACACTGGGCCTCATGGCTCATGCCTATTATCCCAGCACTTTGGGAGGCTGAGGTGGAGGATTGCTTGAGGCCAGGAATTCGAGACCAGCCTGGGCAACACAGGGAGACCTGTAAAATGGAACAATTTGGAAGAGAATTGAATTGCATTTTTTTTTCTTTTTTGATCTGGTTTCTCCTAAAATTATATTTCAACATTTATTTCTAAATTTAAAATTTAAAGCACAATCTCTAGTATTTTGTAGGCCTATATAATGTTACATGCCTACCCCTTAGTTTAGTAAAAATGGATATAATTTGGTAGAATCTCTGGCAGGTGATTTTTTTTTTTTTTTTTTTTTTTTTAACATCGGCTAACATACCCTTCTCCATTACCTGCCTAGCCCCTGTGGTCATCCGGGCTTTCACTCTTGCCAGTGTCAATGAGCCTCATGTTTCTCATCTGTGAAATGAGGTCTGAGCAGGCTGGGGTAGAAGGATCATGGGTTTTGGAATTGAACGGGTCCTGGATTGAAATCCTAGCAACACTGTGTTCTGATCTTGGAGCTGAGTAACATCTTAACTTCTTTAAGCTTCATTTTTCTCATTTGCAAAATATAGATAATAGCAACTACCCTGCATGCTCTTGTTGATGATTAGATGAGAGGAGAATAATAAGAGCTTGCATTCATCAAGTGCCTGCTATTGCCAGGCACCTTGCATGGCCTCATTGATCATCACAAAAATCCTATAAGGTAGAAGATGTTTCCAGATGATGACGCTGAGGCTGGGAGGGATGACTGCCACAAGGGCAGAGCAGGGGCGCTGAGCACACAATGGGCACTCAGGGACCCAGGGCTGTGTAAGAGACATTGCCAAGGTCACCTCTAGTCCTGAAAACCCCATGACTCAGACCCTGTCCCTCCCCTTTTCACAGTGACCAGGCCCCCGGAACCCATGCCAGGGAGGAGCGAGTTTTGCAGATGTTCAAAGAGAGAACGTAAAACCTGAAGTTGTCCCTCTTAGTATTCTGAGTTTTCAAAAGGTGCATATTCCTTCCATTCATTAGATTATAGTTTATGATATTTGGTTCACAAGAGTGTATTTGTTGTTATTTACAAGTAAACCTATTTTTTACTGTGTTGCATACATGACATAGAAGTTACCATTTTAACCATTTTTAAGGGTATAGTTCAGCAGCATTGAGTAAATTCATGTTCTTGGGTAAACATCACCACCATCCATTTCCAGAACATTTTCATCTTCCCAGACTGAAACTCTGCACCCATTAAACAATAAATCCCCATTCTCTCCCTGCTCCCAGCTCCTGGAAGCCACCATTCTACTTTCTGTCTCTGAATTTGACTCCTCTGTGTGCGTCATATAAGCGGAATCATACAGTATTTGTCTTTCTGTGACTGGCTTATTTCACTTAACATAGCATCTTCAAGATTCATCAATTTTGTAGCATGTGTTAGAATGTCCTTTCTTTTTAAGACTGAATAATATTCATATATATATATATATGTATACACACATACACATGCACAGACATACACACACGCCACATTTTGTTTATCCATTCCTCTGTGGAGGGACACTTGATCCTACTTTTTGGCTATTGTGAATAATGCTGCTACAAACATGGGTGTACAAATAAATATCTTTTTGGGACCCAGCTTTCAATTCATCTGAGTGAACTGAAGAATCCCACAAGGGGGATTGTTGAATCATACAGTGTTCTACTTTTAATTTTTTGAGGAATTGCTGTACCGTTTTCCATAATGACTGCACCGTGTCACGTGCATACCAGCAATATACAAAGTTTCCAGTTTCTGTGTGTATTTGCTAACACTTGTTGTTTTCTCTCCTTTCCTTTCTTCCCTTTTTCCTTCCCTCCCTCCTTCTTTTCCTTCCTTCCCTCCTTCCCTCCCTCACTTCCCTTCCTTCCTCCCCTCCTTCCTTCCTTTGATAGCTGCCATCCTAATGTGTGTGATGTGATATCTCATTGTGGTCTTGATTTGTATTTCCCTAATAATTAGCGATGTTGAGCAAATTTTCATGTTTCTTGGCCATTTGTATCTCTTCTTTGAAGAAATCACTTCTATTCAAGTCATTGGCCCATTTAAAAATCATGTTATGGCCAGGCACAGTGGCTCATGCCTGTAATCCCGGCACTTTGGGAGGCCAAGGTGGGTGGATCAAGAGGTCAGGAGTTCAAGACCATCCTGGCCAAGATGGTGAAACCCTGTCTCTACTAAAAATACAAAAATTAGCCGAGTGTGGTGGTGGGCACCTGTAATCCCAGCTACTCGGGAGGCTGAGGCAGGAGAATCACTTGAACCTGGGAGGCAGAGGTTGCAGTGAGCCAAGTAGACACCACTGTGCTCCAGCCTGGGCAACACAGCAAGACTCCCTCTCAAAAAAAAAAAAAGGAAAAAAAAGAAAAAATCAAGTTATTTGTTTTTTGTTGTTGTCGTTGTTGAATTGTAGAAGTTCTTTACATATTCTGGATATTAGCCCTTATAAGATATATGATCTGCAAACATTTTCCCCCATTCCACAGGTAGCCTTTTCATTTTGTTGATGTGTATCATTTCATGCACAAACATTTTTTAATTTTGATGTAGTCCAATTTATCTATTTTCCCCTTTGTTTCTTGTGCTTTTGGTGTCATATCAAGACCTCACCAAATCTAATATTATGAAGATCTTAAACATTAGATTTTGAACAAGTTTTCCTTCCCAACTACTAAGCGATTCCTTACAACTTTCTTTCTTTATTTTTGAGACAGGGTCTTGCTCTATTGCCCAAGCTGGAGTGGGTGCCATCTTGGCTCATTGCAGCCTCTACCTCCCTGGCTCAAGCAATCCTCCCTCAGCCTCAGCCTCCTGAGTAGCTGGGATTACAGGCGTGCATCACCACCCCCGGCTAATTTTTGTATTTTTTCTACAGACAGGGTCTCACCATGTTGCCAAGGCTGGTCTCGAACTCCTGGGCTCAAGTGATCCACCTGCTTCTGCCTCCGGAAGTGGTAGGATTACAGGTATGAGCCACTGCGCCCAGCACAAACTGGGTTTACAAAACAAATCGTTCATGATCTCAAGATGTGTGACGCAGTGCTAATGCCTCATTGTCCTGCAGAGGGCTTGTGTTCGGCATGTCCCTCTTCGTCATCCCATTTTAGGACTGCCCTGTCCAGTCACGGTGCCTAGGTGTTGCGTGGTGGTGGGGACAAAGTTGGAAGGGACCTGCTTCCTACCACAGAAACTTCTCACCCCATCCTCCTCTCTCCCACTCTGCTTTTCTCTTCTTTTTACCTTCCTACCTGAAAAATACTCCGAAATGGGATTTAGGACCTGTCTGCTAACCCCACTTCCCTGCAGCCCCCAGTGAACCCAAATCCAATGCCTGTTTCCAGAGCCGGGCCCTGGGCTGTGAGTAACCAGCTCTGTCCCTGTCTAGTTTCCACCTTCTTCCCTCTGGACATGCTGGGTGGCATGTGTCATATTTATAAATACGGTTTTGGAGAGGTCTTTGGATTATCTCAATCTTTAAAATCTTTTTATTTAGACATAATTTCAACCTTGCAGAAAGAGTCCCTACATACCTTAACCCAAATATCGGTAATGTTGACACCTCACCGCATTTGCATTATTTTTCTGTCCGCTATTCCTCCCTCTCCCCTTCCCCCCCTCCTTTTCCTCTCTTACTGTCTCTAGATATTAAAATACGTATTATAATATATAATATATTTATATATTTTATGTATAAAAGAAAACAAGTATCATATATAAAATATATAATTATCTATATTTTATATATATGTATAAAGAAAACACACATCTATATAAGTTATATAGAAGATATATGTATGTTTTTCTTCCCCTGGATCTTTTAGGAAGCAAGTTACAGACATAATACTCTTTTTGTTTTTTTTTTTTGAGACTTAGTTTTACTCTTGTTGTCCAGGCTGGAGTGCAATGGCACAGTCTCAGCTCACTGCAACCTCCGCTTCCTGGTTCAATCAATTCTCCTGCCTCAGCCTCCCAAGTAGCTGGGATTACAGGCAGCTGCCACCCCACCTGGCTAATTTTGTATTTTTGGTAGAGACAGGGTTTCACCGTGTTTGCCAGGCTGGCCTTGAACTCCTGACCTCAGTGATCCACCTACCTCAGCCTTCCAAAGTGCTGGGATTACAGGCATGAGCCACTGTGCCCGGCCTGACATAATACTCTTTACTTCAGTATTCCTCCCAAATCAAGGATATTTTCTTGTAAATATTAACATGAAAATTGGTACAAATATAGAAGTCAGGAAATTAACATCAGAACAATACTATCATCTGATCTAGACTATTTTGTCAATTGTCCTAATCATGCCCTTTAGAGCAAAAGGAAACTTGTTTTGGATTCTCTCTTGACACACAGGCAAGAGGGGGCTAGAGCCACGGCCAGCAGCCAGGAGGCTGGGTAGCCTCGGTCTTCCTCCCTGTGGTGGAGTCCGGTGGAGACTCTGCACCGCACCCTGGGTGAGAGAGCAAAGCCTGGTCCCGCCAGTGGCTGCCCAGGAAGAAAGTAGCCTTCATCTCCTGCTTTCCACTCATCACCTCCTCTGCTTCCAGACATCTGCCCCCATCTCCGCGGTGCCTGCTGGGCACTGCAGTAACAAAGCTGCAAGCGTCAGCCCCGACTTCGTGTTGTCGCCATTCAGGGCACTCATTCTAGAGTCATGCTACCTAAGTCTGAATCCCGGGCCTGCCCTTTATTGACTGTGTGATCTTGGGCAGGTTATTGAATGGATCTGTGCTTCACTTCCCTTAAAATGAGACAGATAGTACCTCAATTACAGGATTGTGGTGGTCTGTGACTGGGAAGAAGTGATTTTATACATATAAAGGGCTTAGGATGCTGCCTGGTCAGCGGCAGTGCTCGCCAACATTCACTGTTATGTGATCAAGCTTGATGCCTTGCTAAGGGAGCAGCTGAATCTCTCCTCACCACTTCCCAAATTATCTTGAAATATTGGTGACAGGAGCATCATGAAACTAATGTCTAGTTCTCAAGTTGGGAGCATCAAAGAGGGTCCAGACTAGGGGCAGGAGGATCTCCCAGGGATCATCTCATCTCTCGCTCTGTATCTAAGTCAGCATCTCAGTGTTACCTTGATCAGTGCAGCACCTGTCAGCTGGGTTTCCTGGCTAGATCTGCCCAGGGATGTGCTAGCTGCTCCCCAGGACCAGCCCCATTATATTCCTTCTAGCCAGCTGTTCTGAAATTTATACCTGGGGTTTGTTTTAATTAGGTATGGTAGGACATGCAGACAGGGACATGATTGTCATGAAGGAAGAAGTTTGTACGTACAGACCCCTAGGCATAGGAGGCATGTAGGGCCACATGGGGAAGCACTGGGGTCAGTCAGGAGGTGGAGGTTGTGGGAGAGTTGTCCGGGATGGTCAAGGGAAAGGAAAGTGTGACATAGAGCCTTTATTGCATTGTTACGTGAAGGAATGGGTGACGCAGGGTAGGTATTCTGAATAAGCTTAGAATTGTATAGTTTGAGTAATTTCAGCGGACTCTGGGCTAGAGGAGTGGTATTTGACCCTAGGGTGGTTTAGGGCAGGGAGAAAATTGGCTTGCTCTTTGAGAGTTTGATAAAGGAGAGGGTTGGGGGTGTGGGCTCTGGGTGGGTTGGTTTGTATATCAAAGACACGCTCACAAGGGAGTCATTTGCCATCCCTAGGAATTAGCTAGTCCTGTGAGGGGCAGTCTGTCAAGGATTAAGGCCGCAGATGCCAGGGCATCAAGAATATGGAAAATCAGAGAACATGGTCAATATACCAGCTCATCCCTGGGTGAAGCTCCCTGCCCTTCCTCATGGTGTCTAGTGCTCTACTCTCCCTTCCCCAGTGGCACTGGTCCATAAGCCAAGAAAAGGACTCATGCATTGAATTATACTTAGTTGCCTACATGTCTGTGTGTTCCACTGGACTACAGGCTCCCTCAGGGCAGGGAGAGGAACTTACTCACCTCTACATGCTTAGTGCTTGGCACAAGGGCCAGGTGACCTCATTGGCAGAGAGGAGGAGGTATAGGTGTGGTGGGCCACAGGCCACTGACTGTTCATACATGGGTCACCTGGGCACTTACTCCCTGATTTCGGCCACTGGAGACCTCTTTTGGGAAGGAAGTCCCATGGCCTCATTTGCTTACCTCTGTCTATAGCTGTTGAGTGAATGGGAGGATGAATTTAACATTTACTGAGTGCCTATTGTAGGTTAGGCATTGTTCTAGGTGTTTAGAGTTGCAGAGATAATTCAGACAAAATTCATACCCTTGAGTTCTTAGTCCAGAGGGAGGCTGATGTGTAAGCCATCACTCAGCAGTGAGATAAGCACTCTGAGAACATCCCAGACCGAGGAGCAAACTGTGCTGGTGGTGGCGTGGGTGGTTACTGCAGACAATGTGGGTGGGCTCAACAGCACCTGATTGTCTGCTTCCACTATACAGACAAAAAAGTGCAGTCCTCAGTTTTCCAGCCTACCTTGTAGCTGGGAGCTATAAAATGAAGTTCATCAGGCATGAGCAGTCTGCTGGTACTGCGTCTTCCCACTTCCCCTTCTTCTTGCTTTGAGATGGGATGTGATGTTTGGTGCTGTAACAGCCATTTACAGCCATAAGGAAAAGGCCAAATGAATTGTAGTGGTGTCCATTGAACCAATTCCATATTTTTCTGGACTTCTTGTTCTGTGAGAAAAATAAACTGCTATTTAAACCACCGTAGTCAGATTTTCAATTACTTGCAGCCAAACCTGTTCCTAATTGATCTCATAGGCGATATAAGAAAAGGCTTCACACAGGACATACCATTTTCTAAAATTATTTCTGTATTTATTTACAACAGAGATGGGGTCTCATTATGTTTCCCAGGCTGCTCTTGAACTCCTGGGCTCAAATGATCCTCCTGCCTCAGTCTCTCAAATTGTTGGGATTCCAGGCGTGAGCCACTGAGCCCATGCCCAGCCCATAGGATTTATCTTTTGAGCAGAATCTTGAAGAAGTTGGGTAGGCAGAAAATAGAGAGAAGGGCATTAGAGCATAGGTAAAAGGTATAGCATAGGTAAAAGCACAGTGAGGAGAGAAGTTGCATGTCACATTGAAACGAATAAAAGAGTATTAGGTAAGTTTCTCCAAGATGGAGAGGAGGTGGGGAGGGTGTTCCAATCTCAATGAAGCACTGAGCAGAGTGTGGAGACAGGGTCATGCGTGTCATGATTGAGGCATGCTGAGTGTTTGTGCCTGTTCCTGTCTGGGAAGCTGCAGAGATGAGGCTGGGAAAGTGGATAGGGCCAGACTCCTGGTGGTCAGGAGCTTGGTCTGCAGGTCTCTGCTGGTAAGAGCTCCTGAGATGGGAGTGGCCTGATGAGGTGCTGGTTGACCAACCTATGGGCTTCTCTCTGCTGGGTGCCGCCCTGCCTGCCCAGAGACCTGTATGGTTCCCATTCAGGAACCAGGAATGGGTTTCACTATTGCTATTTCTCAGAACTAAGAATATGCTCTTCCATGAGCAGGGTGGGGCCCACGCCCCATTCTTTCTCCCAAGAGGGCTTGGCAATTCCATGATGCATTGAGCAGAGGTTTCCAGGGCTCAGGCCACTTAATGCAGAACAAATAACTGTGCAGGTATGGCGGCTGGGAGTTATTCTCACCCAAATGTTCTGCTGACCTCGGCACGTGGACAGGCCGTTACACCACGCACAGGGGCCATTTCACTGGGAGGAAGAAGAAGGGTGGGGATTTCTACAAACGTGCAGGGCGATGCTTGTTAGGTCTCCACCTGCCGGGGTCTCTTCCATTTGAGCCATTGCTCTCTATTTGTCCTACAGTATGTCCCAGGGCCCCTTAGTCTTCTTCAGGCTCTGAGGCTTTTCAAGTGTGGACACGATTCAGTCATCTTTTGCTAATTGCAGAATTCTAAAAATTCTAACAAGTTTTTAGAAAAGCCACGGTAAGATTTCATCACTGGTTACCTGGTGCTGGAGGGGGATGACTCCCCTTGGTCTAGATTCCTTGAGCCTGGGGACTGACCCACAAAGTGGCTATAACAAATCGGTGCCCAGGGACACCCCGTTTTGTTCGCAGTGGTAGTTACCTGTACAGGTCTGCAGCAACCTCAATTCTTGCCTCCCCAGAAAAAAGAATTCAACTGAGGGGCGAAAGAACAGAAGGAGAGACCGAGGTAAGTTTTAGAGCAGGAGAGAAAGTTTACTAAAAAGCTTTAGTGCAGTAAGGAAAGGAAGGAAAGTACTCTTGGAAGAGGGCCAAACAGGCGACTTGAGACCAAATGCGTGGCTTGACCTCGTGACTTGGGGTTTTATACGTTGGCATACTTCTGGGATCTTGCATTATTTCTCCTGACTCCTGAGAGCTTATTGGGAAGCTGCTGATCACCAGTTCCAGGTGTTTCCTATCAACTAGGAGACTGCCTATTGCTGGTGCTGGCTGTGACCAATTATTACTTTAGAGAGACAGTTAACAACAGCCTGATGGTCACCAAACACTCCTGATGTGTGTGTGGAGAGTCTTCTGCCGTACTCATACCTCGCTAGCTACCTACTGTAACACCTTGATCTCCACTTCTGATCTCCACTCAAATATGAGCGCCAATAAAGCCAATTCAAGTCAATTTCTTGAGCATCTTCTATGAATTTGCTATGGACACAGAGACTAAGGATCCCATAATTGGATGGGAGATGGAAGGATCTAATGCGTGACCCCACTGTGAAAAGCGCTTCAGGAGGAAGTCCAATGAGATGATGCCATGTGCTGCAGGGGGCCAGGTGGCAGGGAGTACAGCCCCTGGGAGTGCATGTGTGACCATCCTGGGCTCAAGTCCTCGGTCAACTACAAAGTGGTGTGACCTTGAGCAAGTTACTTCTAAGTGTCTCATTTTCCTCTTCCAAAGGCTCGAGGCAGAGATACTGAGAGGGTCATGTAAGGATCAAAGATAAGAGTATCAAGTGCTGGGCATGTGTTTGGCTTTCTATAAATATGACTCACAAATGACTACAGTTGCATGACTCTGAATGACTCACCTCAATCTCCGGTCCTATTTCCTCATCTGTAAAATGTGAGAGTTACAAGCTCACGGCGCTAGTCCAAATCTCAGGTGTGTACAGAGCAGCAGGTCTTTTTGTCTTTTGTAAATCAATTGAATTTCCGCAGTGTGCCCCCATCTTCCAAGAGCACAGCGAGGGGTGGTGGAGTCTGGCATCCAGGGCCATCGTCCAGGAGAGTTTGTTGCTGAGTCAGGCTGGTGGTGCATCCCTCCCTTCCTCCCCCACTGACCCTCCTGCCTATCCCTGCCTTCCTCCCCAAGGTTGAGAGGAAAATAAATCTTGGTCATTTTTGTCAATGCCCCATTGTTGTGTTTTGATCCAGGTGACTCTCCAGCATGCCAGGTCTTTGTTGTCCCTGCCCCAGCCCCCGTTGTTTCCATGCCCTGTCTGGGCCAACCCAATCTTCTGGAAGCTGCCTTAGTCATACTCCCCCAGACAGGCCACACAGCCGCTCTTCTCTGGGCTTTCCACTTCCCTGGGCTACCACCATGGAGCAGGGCTCAAGGCCCTGCCACTCAAGACCTGCCTGTCTCTCTTGCTTCTTCCTTCTGCATCCTCCAAGGAGCCTTGGGTTCTCACATGGGCTTAGGTTTCAGGCAACAGTGCCCTGAAAACCCTGCAGGCGACTTCTGCTTTCTGCTCTGCACACACCTTTTGTGAGGCAAAGAAAGGCAGAGCAGGCTTTTCCTTTCATGAGATAAAGAGAAAGCAGAAAACAGACTTTCTACATAAGGAAGACTCAGAATATTATTCAGCCCACTAAAAATCTATAATATTTATGGTATATTTACTTAGTGTCAGACACTATGCATTTACTCCTTTAAAAAGCTCCATTTCACCGATGAGCAAGCAGAAGTTTAGAATGCTTAACTACGTTTCCAAGTCACCCAGCTAATAAAAAGTGGAGCTGGAATATAAACTTGGGTCTCTTTGACTCTTCTTAATTCTATCACATGACCTTCCCTGCACCCTAAAAGTTTTTGCAGTTCTTGGCCTGCCGGGATAAGCTCTCCTAATGCTTTGTGCTCTCTGGGTCAGGGTTCTTAATAGTGTGCAGCTGAATGCTGTTAGACTGATTCCAATCTTGTGAACAAACACAGAGCAACCAGTGCTAAGGGATCTTTGATTCTTGGCTTTGAGAATCACCTTCCAGTGGAAGAGTTGGCTGAGCCTGATGTCCAGGGTCTTTGTTCAGGAGACTTTGTTGCTGGGTTCAGGTTGGGTCACTGGTGACATGAGGCAGAGTGGTGCAGCCCTTCTTCCTCCTGATCTTGCTAATCCCAGAGAACCCTAGCCCTAGATGCTGCAGGGGTGCCCAGAGGTGGGGAGGAGTGAGCTTGAAGCAGAGCTGCCTTCACATCTGATATTGTAAACACATTGAGCCTGTGGTGTAGTGTGCAGTGTGTTAGACTAGGAGTCTCAGGACAGTTCCAAGCTCTGTCTTCATTACAGGCCAAACCTTTGACCTCTCTGAGCCGCCATCTCCTTGTATGCAGGACATCATAAGGATGTCACCTGCTACTTCTCCGGCTGCTTCTCAAAAGTAGTGGCAAGGCCATGCACTCATTCATTTGCTTAACCAAACATTCCTTGAGAAACTACTATTCCTTGAGCACATCACATTTGGTGCTGGTGTGGCAGGAAGCACTGCTCAGAGGCAGGGCCATCAGTGTGGGGCATGCAGGCCCTGGCTTGGCAGGGCGGCCTCCTCAGGGAAGAAATCGGGAAGCAAGCTGTGCTATTTAGCGTTGACTTTGATCTCTGCTCCTGGCATCTGGGGAGGGTGGGTGCCACAAGACAGCTGGATGTGTTTGTGGTCACTTCCCAGGGCATGGGGAGTGGCAGTGTCCTGGCCTTCTGGGGACCTGGCCATCAGCTTTGTGAAGGGATGCGGCAGGGCGGGAGGCATTGCCATGGCGGGGATCAGGTCTCGCCACATTCCTAATTCTGCTACAAAACATCAGTTCTGTTGACTGGCCTACTAAGTCTCCCTCCTGAGGCCCTTGCAAATCAAATGTATGCAACTCCAGAGCCTGTCCCTTTCCACATGCCAGCCTCTTTGGCTGCTCCTGCCTGCCCTTTCTTACATCCCCACCAGGCCTCCCTCTCCACGTGGACATCTGTCCTGCCAGGCATTGGGCGGCTGGCATCGTGCTCTCCTACTCTCCCATGGACCTGAAGCCCTTGCCTTCCTATTTTGCCGACCTAACCCTTACACGGTCCTGATTTGCCAGCGTTAGCCTCCCCTGGTCCTTGGAACACGATCTTCTCCATCAGCTTCATGGCCACAGCCTTTGTTTTCCTTCTTATCCTGACTCTCTCTCTGGCTACAAGCCTCAGAGAATCTCTGGCCTAGACTCTAGGGGTCTCTACTCAACACACCCCTGCACATGTGCTTCTGAGGGGCTCTGTCTGCACACTCCAATGGGACTCAGAGGCTGAGTCTTGGCCTAAGCTGTTCCCTGCCCTATCACTGCCGTATTTCCCTTCTTCTATGCGGGGGCACTTGTCTGCCTTCCTGGTTCAGCCCTGCCCTGTTCTTCCAATGCCATTGTGATGTGGCATCGATTTACCCCTCCCCTCCTCAGCACCCTTCCACCGTGGAACAGGGCCTGTGTCCCTAGGGGTGCCTGTGCCTCGGGCCTGCCTTCTCTCTTAGACTGTGCTCTGTGGGAGTGGAGGCCACACCTGCTCTGTGCGCTAAACCCCAAGCTCCACTCACGGGGATGACAGAACGAACAATTCCTCTCTGCCACAGATGCCACTCTGGGGGAAGACCGAGTCCCCCTGCCACTGGAAAACTGGGCTGGGGGCAGATTCATGGATAGGGCCGGCTACCAGCTTCCGGTGTTGTCAGATCGCAGGAGGAGAGGCATATAAGGCTGGAGTGGGATCTGCGGGGAACAGGCCTCTTACAGAGCATAAGGTGGAACATGGAACACATTTCTGGCAACGCCTCCCCTGTGTTGGCTCGAGAAGTCCCGTCTGCAAGTGGGGAGCAGGTCAGAGAGGCCTATGTTGACATTTCTCAGCCTGAAGACCAAGCATGTATATCTTTCAACTTTGAAGTCCCTGGAATACAGATATTCTGAGATAACACTCAGAATACCTAAGACCCATGCTGATAAGGGCCACAAATGGCCTGACTCAGTGTGAGTGGTCCTTATCAGCATGGTTCTTAGGTATCCTAAGCACTCTCTCACTGTATTTGTGGAGTGACCTACAGTCAGGAGCTATCTCTGAAGTCTGGGCTTCCAGCCACAGGACACCTGGCTCCCTCTATGAAGGCTGTGGAGCGGGCTCTGGCTGGAGCAGTGGCCAGCCTGCGGGCCAGGATGAGGTGCCTCGTGGTGCTCCTTGCAGTCTTTGCTCTCTCCAAGGTCAATGCCATCACCAGGTGAACATCAGAGCCCAGGGGAGGGCAAGGGCATCTCGTCGTCCTCTCTGGGAGGTCTGTCCTTGGTCTTCCAGCCATTGGTCCCCCAGGGAGTCTTGGGAGAAGTGCTGCAAGTTCAACAGCTCCCTGTCAGTCTTGCCTTTGCATGCTGGGACCTTTGCTTCTGTTTACTCCAGCACTTCACAGTGTGGTGAAAAGAACAGGGAGCCAGATGGGCAACTGGGGGAATAGGGCCTGGCTCTGGAGTGAAACTGCCTGGGGTTTGATCCCCAGCTGCATCACTAACTTAACTCTCTATGCCTCAGTTTCCTCCTCTGTTCATAAAATTTGAATAATGGTAGTGTCCATCTCATAGGGATGTTGTGAGGAGAGTTAATATTTAAAAAAGGCTTCAAACAGTGCACACTGTAAGAGCTATATATGCATTTCTTAAACAAAATAAAGTTCTCTATTATACTAAGTCTTTGTGGGTGAAGATCCCAGGTTCTCCTCCCAAAATAATAACTGACATTGATTGAGCCGTTTGCTCCTAGGTGCCAAGCACTCCACTAAGCCACAAATCCTCATGGATTAAGTAGATATTATCATTTGCATTTTACAGAGGAGACACTGTTGTTTAGGAAGGGTTTCTAAGGAGGGTCCCTGAGCTGACTGAGGCTGCATGACTAGTAATGGAGGAGCTTGGACTCGGCCTCTGGTGGACTTGCACTCTCGCCATGACATCACACAGTAATCTGCAGGTGCTCAGGTTTGAGTCTGGTCAAATCCTGAGCACAGAGAAGCTCCGATCCCACCCTGAGAAATCTGGATCCCTGAAAAGGGGTCAGGGTGCCTTCAACTGGCCAGGAATCTTTGTGGCAGTCCTGAAAATAAAGTTCCTCCAGGTCCCAGGGGCGCTATCTGCCCCAGCACTTGGGATGTGAACAGCTGCCATTGTATGGCTCTCAAAGCACATCTCAGCAGTCTCACAGAGGAGGACCACGCGATTCTTAGGGGTACACGGGACCGTGGGAATCACCAAGTTCTACTTCTATCTACAGGAGAGGAAACTAAGGACCAGAGAGGTTAAGCCACAGGGCTAGTCAAAGGCAGGGCCAGGAGAACGGCTAGAAAGGAAGGGGTTAACCTAAGGGAGCTGAAGCTCAGAGGGCTTTGGGGAGCCACCCAAGTTGACACAGATAGGGCAGCGCCAGGTCTAGAACCAGCTTCTGCATTTCCTCTCTTGATCTCTCCACTGTTGATCTGCCTCCATCATCTAAAACTCAAGCTTCCTCAGGAGGCCCCTGTGAGACCAGGCTCTGTGCTGAGAAACACTTTGAGAATTTTCCACTCATCTTAGGGTAAAAGCTATCCAGAGAGTGGAGAAAGGGGCTTGGCAGAGGGCAAGATCATTGTCTTAGCATTTGCCAGCATGTGGGAGACGTCGTTTTTTACTGCAGACAGTGCGCTCCCGGCGGGCAGAGATGGTGCCCTTTCCAATATTGTGTCCCCCATGCCCTGTGCAGTGTCTGGCACAGCAAGAATTTGGTGACTGAATGAGTGATAATGTGCTTAGTGCCTTTCAAACCATGGGTTTCGAAACTCATTAGTGGGTTGCAAAATACCTCTAATGGGTCTCCACCAGCATTAGAAAAAGAGAAAAGCCGTAGAAAATATGAGAGTGCACTGCAGTTAGTAAGGATAGGCAGTGATTTTTGAACTGATGTAAAATACATTTCTTACTTTGAGTTATGATTTTAAAAGGTTTGAAAGCCATTGGCCTGGGGTCAGTGGGCCATTGATCAGAAAGCTGGCTGGGAACAGAGGGTAGGGAGTGCTTTATGGAGCCCACTTCTGGGAGGCTGGACAGCCTGCGGGAGATGCACACCCTGCTTACGAATTCTTCCCCATCTCCTCAGGGTTCCTCTGCACAAAGGGAAGTCGCTGAGGAGGACCCTGAAGGAGCACGGGCTCCTGGAGGACTTCCTGAGGAATCACCATTATGTGGTCAGCTGGAAGCACTCCATCTCTGGGGTGGTGGCCAGCGAGTCTCTGACCAACTACCTGGATGTGAGTGGCTCTGCCAGCTTTTCCACTAACGGAGTGGAAAGCGTCCCTCTGCCTCTGCCTTGCCATGGCTGTTCCTCTTCAAGAAATCTTGGAGCCTGTGGTAGAGGCAGTCTCCCTGCTCTCAGTCACCGCCACAAGAGGCTGGCAGACCCAGCAAAGGCAGTGCTCCTGTCTGCCAGCTCTGAATGCCACCACCACGAGGGTCTGAGCTCAGGCGCCTTCCTCACACAACATCCCCCAGGGTGCATGAACTGCCTCCCCCTTCCCCCAACCACCATCCCAACCTCACACCCTCGCACCTGCCTTCCCGGCCCAGGGAAGCCCTGTCTTAGTCTGACTCAGCAGGTGTGGAGACAGCAGGTGCTATTCTGCAGCTGCCCAGGACGCGGCCACCAGCTTGCTCTTCCTCCCACCCAGGACCCAGGCAGGAGCACCCCTGGTGCCTGTTCTTTCCTGGAGTATGTCTTTCCCTCAGCCGTCACTCTTGCCAGTAAACAACCAGCATTTTTTCTATTCTGTGCTCTCATTTCCTTATCTAGGTCACTTTTGCTGCCCGCCCCCAGCCTCTGCTCTGACAGTGGGAAGAGCTGGCAAGGAGGCGTGTGTGGCAGGGGCCACTTGGGCCGGGACTTGGGGCCCACACCTAGCTTACGCCCCACCTCTCTGTCCAGATTTCTTTTTGCCCTGGCAGGGGTGGCCCATGTCCCACCCGGGCAGGATTTTAGTTTAGGACCCAGGTCTGCTTCTGAGGCTGATTCCAGTAGTGGTTGCAGGGCTTGTGGGAGGATGAGGCCAAGTGTGGCTGGGGGTGGGAGCCCAGGTGAGGGCTGGAGGTCAAGAACCCTCTTCAGTATCTTCCCCCTCCTTCCATTTCTTCCCCCTTGAGGCACCCAGGCCTCTGGGCAGAAAGTTCAGGGCCTCCACATGATTCTCCTGCAGGTCTCCAACATTGTGGACTCCCACCAGACTGTGGGCCTGAGCACCCAGGATCCTGGCGACATCTTCACCTACTCTGAGTTTGACGGGATCCTGGGGCTGGCCTGTCCCTCTCTTGCCTCTGAGTAGTCAGTGCCCATGTTTGACAACATGATGCAGAGGCACCTGGTGGCCCAAGACCTGTTCTCAGTCTACATGAGCAGGTAGGAGCTGTGCCCAGCTGGGGCCTAAGTTTGATGTCCTTGTAAGGACTGTCAGCTGAGGAGAGTATCCACTCCTCGGGGACGCTGCAACTCAAGGGTAGTCGCCAGATCCAAGCAAACCTTCTCCTTTCCAGGCACATCCAACCTCTTGTCCAAAGGCCCATGATACAGTCATTTATGCAGTCAGAATTCACTGGACCAAAATTTAACTTTCCTTTCTGGCATTCAAAAAACAAAGCCCAATCCCACCTCTGCACAGGGGCTTTCAAGTTCTTTTTCCCAAAAGTAGCAGGGCCTCAATAACCATTTGCTGATGTCATTGAGATGCACAGACTTTTACAGCTGACTCCAAAGGAGTCCAACCTACTCCTTTCACTAGGGAGGAAGCTGAGGCTTGGGGAGGGACCAACACCCTGAGTGGTGGTGGCCGAGCCAGGCCTGGAGCCTGGGGCTCCCTCTCCCAACCCTGCGCCTCCTACTCTATCTCCCTGCATCCTGTGATGATGCAACTTGGCTCAGACAGAGGGGAGGATGGCAGGGAGGAGAGAAATGGACCCTCCCCAGGAGAAGCTGCTGGATGGCTGAGGCAGGGGAAGGCAGCTGGGAGCTAATTAGTGTATTCACTCATGCATTTATTCACTCAGAAGATACTTACCGGGCCCTTACTATGTGCAGGGGCTCTGCCAGAGATGGGGACACATCAGCAGATAAGACAAACTGGCAGTTAACATTCTAGCAGCAGAGGCAGACACCACACCATTATACACGTTATGGTAATCAAACAGTTGTGATAGGGCGCTGCAGGGGAGATTTGGGTGTGTCAGAGGCTGAATAACAGGGGAAGAAGCCCCAGCTGAGGGCAGCCAGGGCAGGCTTTGCTGAGGGAGGAGTGGGCGTTGTCTGGGGAGAAAGCGTGCACCAGAGCCGGGAGCTGGGATGGGCTGGATGAGTTCTAGGAGCCCAGGGCAGTGCTCCGGAAGTGAGTGGGTACAGTGTATGTTTCCCAGCCATGTGTGAGACACGGCCCCAGGAGGAACAGAGGGGATTTGCGTTCGGTTGGCAGTTTCCATCCAAAGTGTAGATTCCGTTGAAGATCCCCTTTCCTACTGGAGGCAGAAAGCCCTGGGTGGCAGCTGACAGGGAGTAGGGGCATAGGGAGACAGCTGGGTACACCAGAGGGTGGCTGGGGCACAGCCTGGCAGTCCCAAGACCTGTGGGGTGGGTTACTTCCTCTGGGGTCGGGCTGCGGGCTGCAGTGCTCAGAAGAAAGGTTGCTGCCGCTGACATCAGAGCAAGCCCAGCGGAGGAGGAGCCAGAGGAGGCTGGAGACCTCATCTGAAGCGTGGGTTAGGGGTGGGGCGGAGGAGGGTGGGGTGGGGCGGAGGAGGGTGGGCTGGGTCTCAGTGGCGTTGGCCCCAGGGTAGGGCTGGGCACCACTTTTCCGAGCCTCGCTGAAACAGCACGCTGCACCTTGGTTTCAGGAATGACCAGGGGAGCCTGCTCACGCTGGGGGCCATTGACCCGTCCTACTACACAGGCTCCCTGCACTGGATACCCGTGCCTGTGCAAGAATACTGGCAGTTCACTGCGGACAGGTGGGTGAGTGGCCACCCTGTGTGGGCCTCAGCCAGAGGCTGATCCAGGTGTGGGCATGTGAGGGCCTGGGCGTCAGGCCACCACACTCTGAGGACCGCAGCACAGTAGCTCGTAAGACTACCCCTGAGAATCTGAACTAGACACTTTCAAGGTCGGTGACCTTTGTCGGTGCTAGTGCCACACATTCACCTGCACTTTATGAACAAGACCAGCTGCTTTTCTGGGGCACCTACCGCCTGCTAGGCACTGTGCTGAATGATTATATGTCTCATTTATTCCTCACTGAGACCCCATGAGGTGGGTGCTACTATTAACCCCACTTTACAATGGACTGACATCGAGTTTGAACCTCAAGACCACCCCTGGAGGAAGTCAAGGAAGGGGTTATTAATGTACCCATTTTGTAGACGGGAAGCCTGAGTACACAAAGGTTGGGTAACTTGCTGGAGACACACAGCAAGTAAATGGCAGATCAAAAACTTGAAACCAGATCTCAGGCAATGAGTACAGTACTCGTTCTACCCCTTAATGTGGGTGAATTTGTTGTTTTATTGAAGTTTCTGCCCCATGAAAAGTGGGATGTCTTCGATTTAGCCACTGAATTGGAAGAAAATGGTTTTAGATCTTTTCTCTGGGCTCAGAAAGTACTGGGGCCTCCAGGAAGGGGCCCCAGGGAAGGGGCTGAGGGCTGGGGGCCTTCCCTTCCTACTTCGGATCCTGGCAGGGGAGGGTAGGAAGGCCCTGGGGAGGGAGGGCTGGATGAGGCCGTCCTGCATACGCTCAGCAGTGTCACCATCGATGGCGTGGTGGTGGCCTGTGACGGTGGCTGTCAGGCCATCCTGGACACCGGCATCTTCCTGCTGGTGGGGCCAGGCAGTGACCTCCTCAACATCCAGCAGGCCATTGGAGCCACTGCGGGCCAGTACGATGAGGTGAGGCCAGGCCCCACCGCCCCACAAGGTTCCCTTGAAGTAGAGGCCCCTTCACACAAGCGAGAAGATGCAGAGGTGGTGAGGGAGCCCATTTCCCAGCTGAGGCTGGGGTTTCTCTGGAGGCCTCTGCTGGGGCCTTTGGCTTTGGCTGTATTGCTGTGGGAGCCCCCATGCCTCCTGGAGCGGTTGCCGTCTGACCACCCGTTCCTCTGGGAGGGGTGCCCTCCCTGACACACTGGCCTGTGCTGTGCCCCTTCTTCCTCCTCCACCCTGAGCCTGTCCCTCTCCCCTCGACAGCCAAGTGCTCCCAGCGTCCCTGTGAGCTCTGGCTGGGCCTAGACGCGGAGACACAGAGGCAACCCCCCTGGGTCCCAAGCTTGGGTCTGCCCCTGGGTTCATGACCGCTGTGGCTCTTTTGAGAACCATGTCTCGGGACCGGGCCTCACCCTGAGAGCCTCCCTGTGGTCGGAGGTGTGGGCAGGGCCCCCTCCCTGCCCCATGGATCATGGGATGGCAGGAGGGGTTCTGGGCCTCTTCCAGTCAGCTTCCACCCTCGCCGCTTCTAAGAGGACCTCCCTTGGTTCTTTAGTTTGACATCGACTGCAGGCGCCTGAGCAGCATGTCCACCGTTGTCTTTGAGATCCACGGCAAGAAGTACCCCCTGACACCCTCCGCCTACACCAGCCAGGTATGAGTCTCAGGGGGGAAGCCCGGGCTCCTCCTGCCCCTTCTTCTTCACCAGCTGCCTCCCCCATCCCCCAGTCAGGCCCTGGTGAGGCAGTGGTGGTGGTGATAAGAAGTGGTATGGACTCTACAGAGAATGGAGGGGCATGCGTTTGGACCAACCGGCCCTTCTGAGTGGCCATGTTGTCCTGGGGCCTCATTTGTGGCCACTTCAGCCTCATCCTGGGAAAAATGGGGAACAGCAGGGGCGGTGCGCCAAGGTGTCAGGGAGGGTGGGGTAGGCAGGGCCACAGCTCCCCATGGGAACCGCCTTCTGCTGCTCAAACTTCTAAGTCCTGGGGCCTAGAGCTCTGTGCAGGGTTCGCTTAGCCAGCCTGGGCTTTGTGGGGCCCGGCCCTTGGCCCCACTGACCACTGACCTCCACCCCCAGGCCTGCTCTGGCTGGTCATCAGGGCAGTAGGTGCTGAGAGCAGGAGGCAGGGGCTGGGGAGGATGAGTGATGGGGAGTGGGGTCCAGTGCAGGGAACAGGACTCAGGATGCCAGGACCCTACCCGGTGATCCTGCATTATGTCATTTAATTTTTGAATCTCAATTTCTTCATCTGTTGAGACATGAATCCAATACTTGTTTATCTGGGAAGGTCATTTCAAGGATAAAATGAAGTCACAGAGGAGGAGGAGTTGGGGGTAGGGTATAAACGCCTATCTTTAGGCACAGCAAATGGGATTGGGACCAGCGTCATCTCCGCCTTGCCTTCCCCAGGACCAGGGCTTCTGAACCAATGGTTTCCAGGGTGACAATAGTTCCCAGCAGTGGATCCTGGGGGGTGTCTTCATCCGGGAGTATTACAGCATCTTTGACAGGGCCAATAACCGTGTGGGGCTGGCGAAGGCTGTCTGATTGCATCACTGGCCACGGACCTCAATGTGACCAAACACACACACGCACATAGACGAGATGTGCAGGCAGATGGTTGCCAATAAACACCACATTTCTGCAAAGCCTGACTTCCCTTGTTGTCACCAGGGCTGAAACCCTGCGCCGTTGTGGGGGTGGATGTGACTGCCAGGTGGTGTGTGGGCACAGCAGAAACTACGTAGTGGGAAGGGTTGGTGGGTGGAGACTACCTCGAGGGCAATGACTATTTCAAGCTCAGGTCAGGGAAGACCAAGGTGTGCCTTACCTACCTGTCCTTCACTCTAGAGCTTTCTGGGTAAAGGGCACAAGAGGGGAGACCCTCACATGATAAGACTCGTTTGTTCCTGGGGAATGAGAGGTAAGGGCAGGGTGGTGTGGGGATGTATAGAGAACACTTGGCCCCTGGAGAGGAAGTCTCTAGCTGTATTAAGAGAGGGGCCTCAGTGCTGTTGGAAGAAGCCAGATGAACGAGTGAGCAGGGAGCATGGGGAAAGATCTGAGTCCTAGGCTGCCATCCACCCTGGGGGAGAGCCACAGTCCAGACTCCCATCCTCAGGCTCAGGGGCTCAGGCCCTGGCAGTGGTCAGAGCAGTGCCATTGCCGATGGTAAGTTCGTGTTAACCTGGCTTTCAGAGGTCGATGTGTCAAAGCCAAATGCCAGTGTTCAGAGTTCCTGTGAGCGCCCAGGCTCACAGAGCCCTGTACATTCTGATGGGGGAGAGCCACGCAGGAAATCCAAGTATTACCGGGTCACACAAGGGGATTCAGGTGGCTTTAGGAAGTTTTTGTCGGTGATGCTACTTTGAGGCCCCTCAGCTACCTTGGGAGGGAGGTGGGCAGCTCTTGGGTAGATCACAGCACTTGGAGTCTGCTTGGCAGACTCCCTGGACAGTGCTCTGCTGGGAGCTGCAAGTGTCTGCTCTCCAGCCCTCCTCTCTTTTTCTTTGCACTCCCCGCTTTAGATAGTCCTTTTCCATCGGGGGAAGACAATTGAACAGGGCTTTGTTTTCTAAATCATAGCTAGTCTTGTCCCCTCTGCTTCACCTACCCCAAATATAGTGATCGGGCTTTGTCACACCTTTACAGTAGTTCAACCCTCAGAAGGCCTTGGGAAGGGGGTGGGGCTGTCTTGCTATCTAGCCCCTGGCCCTACCTCAGGCTGTCCACAGGCCTGCTCTGCAAACAGCTGGAGCAGGTGAGTAACGCCCGTGTCCCCAGGAGCCGGAAGTTGCAAGTTTGGCAGTGACACTTCGCAAAGGAGACTGCCCTTCATGAGCAGTGAGGTGGGGGGGCGGGAGCAGAGTGGGCTCTGACTTCTTTCTCCCAGTGGCAGCTGCTAACGGGATCTGGTTGACAAGCCATCTGGGGGCATCTCCTGGGGCCTTTCTTAGTGGTACCCAAGGATGAAAGAAATGAGGGGCCCAGGGCAGTGGAGATGCTGCCTGTGGTGCCTGTCTGGGTTTGCAGCTGTGCAGCCAGCTTGGACACAGAGGCAGCCTGTGGCCTCCTGCAGGGAAGAGAGGCTGGGCTGAGGGGGTGAAATGGAGCAGGAAGGCTCAGGCTGCCATCCCTGGGTCAGCCAAGGAGCTGGGCATGGGATGGCGCAGAGGCCACAGGAGAACATCCCAGGACTTCAAGGACAGAGGGTGGTGCCAGCAATGGGCAGGCCTTGGCGTTTGAATCTCACTGGGCCAGCAAGGTGAGCGAGCTGCCAAGGAGTCAGTCTGGCTTTGGGAAGCTTCTCGAAGCCTCGCTGTTCTTATCTAGGACCAATACTGCCTGTTTGCTAAGAACGAGACAGAATTGGGCCACTTTCATTATTTTTATACTTCTTGTATATTAAAAAAAATGCCAAATAGGCTTACAAAAATGGTTATAGATTTCAATGGTTTACATTTAGCAACTGTATTTTAAACACCCACATCCCAACTGGAGATAATGTAGAAAGTCTAAATATGATGACTTTCACAAATGTGAGGTTTGGACCAAATGGTTCGGTCTTACCCCCTGCCCAGTTGGCCGTGGTGGCGACCCCTGGGAGGGCAGTGAGGGCACAGCCAGGCTGGCATGGGGGGCAGCTCCCCACTGGGGCTAACTCGGTGTTGCAGCACAGCACCCCTGTGGCCTCAGCAATGTTCCTGGCTGCAGAGCACTCTCTGCCTGGAATGTTCTCTACTCTCCACCTCCTCTGACTTTCAATCAACCTTCAAACCTCAACTCAGTCCACATCGCTTCAGGATGCTCCTGACCAGCCTGGGGGCTTAGTATCATACCACTTATTTCCCTGTTGGTCTTCCTCATGGCCTGTGGGCTCGCTGAGGACAGACATTGTGTACTTCTCATTTTTTTTTCTTTTTCTTTCTTTCTTTCTTTTTTTTTTTTGAGACAGCGTCTGGCTCTGTTGCCCAGGCTGGAGTACAGTGATGCAATCTCCACTCACTGCAACCTCTACCTCCTGGGTTCAAGTAATTATCCTGCCTCAGCCTCCTGAGTAGCTGTTATTAACAAGCATGTGCCACCACACCCAGCTAAGTATTTTTAGTAGAGATGGGGTTTCACCATGTTATGCAGGCTGGCCTTGAACTCCTGACCACAAGTGATCCGCTCACCTCAGCCTCCCAGGCATGAGCCCATGCCTGGCCTCACCTCTCATTTTGATATCTTAGGTGCCCAATTCGTGGAATGTCCCATCAAGTGTTGTAGGGTGAATGAAGGAATGAGTCACTCGGTGAGGTCCTCAAGAGTCACACTGCTTTCTGTGTCTCCTCTTTCCTCTTGGACCTTATATCCCCCCTTCCCAGCACACACTCAGGTCCACTCCCCATGTCTTCTCCCTCCTCTGGCTGACCTAGAACACGTCCCATTCCCTTGCTGTCCACCTGGAACTCCTCTGTGCATGTTGGAAGGACAAACTGCCACCAGGGCTTTAAGGTTCTGGGAAGGGGGCCACACTGGGCTCTGTGGTCAGGCCTTCTGGGGCCTGTGCCAGGTGGTGAATGAGGAGGTTTTGGGAAGTGGCCACCAGCACATCCGTGGTTTGCTTGTGAAGAGGGCCTACCTGGAGGCCAGGGAGGAGCTGCAAGGCTAGAGGGGTCCCTTTGCAGGGCGGGGCTGACTTGTTCCTGGATCTCCCGCCAGCCCTATCTGCCGGTAGGGTCCAGGCAGGGAGAGGGCAGCTGAGGAAGCCTTGGTGGCCATTCACGTCCACCCAGCAGGTGTTGCCTGCCGTCTCTCCTTCTGCCACAGCCACATCTAACACCTGCAGGGCTCGCCTCTGGGAGTTTGTGCCCCCTGTTCCCTTTGCCTGCTATGCCTTTCCACCTTCTCTAATCTGTGAAGTGCTCCTTGTCCTTCAAGGCCAGCCTAAATGTCACCTCCTCTAGGGTCCCCCCTCCTCCGCTTTCTTATTGCGTTTATTGTGTCATAGTTGTTCACGGACACATTTGTCCCTCTGACTGAATTGCTGACGAACAGTGCCTGCGTCCTTCCTCCCTGAATCCTCAGCGCCCAGCAGAGTTCCTAGAACGCTGCGGAGGCTCAGTCAGTGCCCGAGGGTGGCTTATGCTTTGCGATGCAGCACAAGTAATGAGTGCTGACAGATGCAGACTCACAAAGACCAGGTATGGACGTGTGCACAAGCACACACACATGCACACACAAGTACACACATGCACACCCATGCCCTGCCCCTGAGTGGATACAGACCCAGGCCCCAGTTCTAGAGCCCTATTCCCAGCCCCTCTCCTCCCCTGTCACTCAATGCCTTGCCAGTTCTTATGCTAATGAGAGGAAGCGTTTGGGCAGAGAGAAGCTTGGAAAGGAAGTCTTTGAAATGGAAATGTTATGACAAAATGATGGATTGTTTTCCGAGCTGTGCAGTTTGTTTCTTTCTTGCAGCAGAAGGGAGAGTATAACAGAGACAGGAGTGGCAGAGGCTGCCCATGTCAGCAAGCCCCAGATGGCAAGGAGTGTGGGTGAAACACCCCGGGAACATGGGGTGAGGGGAAACTGCAGAGCAGGCAGAGGGACACGGCCCAACTACTGTCCAGTAGCCCCGGTCATGGTTGGGGCCCAACTGGCCAGAGCATACAACAGCTGTCTGGAGGAGGTGGGGTCTGTGAAGACCAGGAGGGACATTGGACCCGTCCTTCTGCCAAGGCCGGCGTACTCAACACCCTGCAGGGCTCACCTCTGAGCCTCTGTGCGTGCTGTTCCTTTGCCTGATATGACTTTTTCTACCTTCTCTAACCTGCAAACTGTTTTCATCCTTCAAGACCAGCTGATGTGTTACCCGCTCTGAGAAGACTCCTACCGTACATGAGACCTGCTTCACCCAAACTCCCTAAAGCATAGGAGTACTCATTGGCTGATCCCTAGTTCCTCGATTTACTTGGGGCTAATTAGAATTGCTGCCTATCTTACTCATTAAAAATATGCATTGCATACTTGCTGTGTGCAAAATGCTGTTCAAGGCACTGCATACATTGGTGAACACAAACAGACCCTCCATTGTCATGGGACTTATGTCCTGGGGGGACACAAGCAATGAGATCACAGATGCGTAAGTTACGTGGCTTCTGGGTGGTTATAAGCACATGGAAAAAGTGGAGTGCTGAGGGAACACATTTTGCTTTGAAATGAGGTAGGAAGGGTAGGCTCAGTGAGAAGGTGACATTTGAGCAAAGACATGAAAGATGGGTCAGCCATGCAGATATGGGGGCAGGGATGGTGTGTAAAGTCTAAACACATTAGAGTTTAATAAAGAGAAGCTACAGGTGGATACATATGGATACATTATTTTTTGCTTATGCCAGTTATTTTTCTAATGAAAACCAGTTATTTTTCTAATGAAAAATAAGTTGCATCTAAATCGTTTTGTATCCTTTATAGCACTTAGTGTTTGACACGGAGTAACTATTCAGTAGCGTATGTTGAATGAATAAACAAGCTCCAGACTGTTTCCCTCTAAACCCCTTAGCCGTGGTGAGAGCTGCCCAGGAATCAGCTCTTGTCCTGGAGCGCCCTCTAGTGACCAAATCTCAGATGCCAGTCTTGTACACCTTGTTTACATCCTGTAACAGTTCTCCTTCCCGCCCCAGGAGAACTTAGGTACAGTGGCCAACCAAGCAACAGAATTAACTAAGAGTTGTCCGGGAGCGGTGGCTCACGCCTGTAATCCCAGCACTTTGGGAGGCCGAGGCGTGCGGATTACGAGGTCAGGAGATCGAGACCATCTTGGCTAACATGGTGAAACCCCGTCTCTACTAAAAATACAAAAAAAAAAAAAAAAAAAAAAAAAAATTAGCAGGGGGTGGTGGCGGGCGCCTGTAGTCCCAGCTACATGGGAGACTGAGCCAGGAAAATGGCATGAACTCGGGAGGCGGAGCTTGTAGTGAGTGGAGATGGTGCCACTGCACTCCAGCTTGAGCGACAGAGCAACACCCCTTTTCAAAAACAAACAAACAAACAAAAAACTAAGAGTCTCCTATGTGCAGGGCACAGTGGCAGCTTCTACACGAAGCACGCAGTCTCAGGATATGTGGCCCCTTCCCTCAAATCCCTCACTCACTGGACATCTCTCTGGTTAACCATTTCCTTCTCAATCTTCGCTCTCTGATAATCCCCCTTTTCTGATCTTTCTGGATCATCTGTAATACTGGAATTGCATTTTGAGCTAGGGCTGGCTGGGTGAGGATGTGCATGCTGTGTGTGCCTGAGGGGCTTGGGAACGGCACTAGCTTTCCAGGTCAGCAGACTAGCCCATCGCTCCATAGCAGTGGAGGGGTCTTGGAAGCCAGCTAGAATCTGGTCCACTAGGTACTCCGTGGAGTTTCAGAGCTGAGGCTGATGCTGGCTGGATAACATGCAGCTTATCGCCCCATTCTGGCTGGTGGAATTGTGCCTTCTTTTTGACCCTGGTCACCTTCTCTGTGCTGGCGGCCGTGCTATCCTCAAAGCCAAGGCTGAAGCTCCGTTCCTCGGCACTGAGCCTCCCCAGTCCTTATCCTCTCCTCTGACCCCATCCATGAAACTTGAGAGCCCCTTTCTTTCCCAGGGCTCTGTTTAACATTGAGACCAGAATACCTGTGTCCTGGTAGCTTTATTTTTAGGGCCTGTAAGAGGGAGCAAGGAGTCTCTGGAGACAGGCGTCCCATGTGTCAGGGAGGGTCCTGGGCCCACAGGTGCCAGCCACACCTCCTGCAGCTTTGGAAGTCCAGTGCCAAATCTCAGCCACACCCCCATATCCGCTCCCTGGGGTGCACATCTCTCATGGAGAGCATAGCTCTTATACAATGAGGTGGATGTGGGCAAACTGGCTGTCCAGATGCTAGGCTTAAATCAGTGCCCTGGGACTTCCCAAGTTACGCTGGTGGCCAGTCTTTTGGCCTCAGCTCCTGAGTCAGGAAGGCAGGTGGCCTCAAGCTGAAGGGATGTGTTGGCCTGACTTCCACCACCTGGGCTCATGCCCCTTGTAGAGTGGATAATACGCAAAGCATAGAGAATCTCCAAGTGCTTTCCTGAGTCCACACTTTTCCTGGGAGTCCCAGACACAGACCAGTCAGGGAGAGAGTGGACTGGGAATCCGAGAATCTTCAGAAATTATTCTTTGGCTTGAAAGTCTGATGCGTGAACTGATTACGGCTGGTGAAAAAGTGCCCTGTGGACACTCTGATCACTGGGTGGCAGCCTGGCTATGGATTTGGACTGGGTTTCAAAGATTTCATTTGGACCCAAGAGGGAGAAAAATGGCTTTCTGCATCCCACGGAGTGCTTCCTGGCAAAGGGCAGTGGGCACTTGTGCATATGTCTCCCAAGCCACCTTCTCTCCCCTGACCACCGAGATCCGGATCTTCCTTCTTGCCTTAAGCAGCGTCCTAGGAGTGGTGTCTTCTCTTCCTCTCTGTCATCCCCATGCTGCCCTGGTTCCCGTGAGGCCTTACCCAGCCCATAAAAGTAGCCCTTTCCCAGGGCTGGAGTTGCCCTGGCCTGTTGGGAACACCCCAGCTTGGAGACTAGTCAGGCCCTAAGAGGTGCAGGTACTAGCTGGGGCCTGATGTGTCTCTCCAATAGGAGCAGACAGACACTGGAAAATCACTGGCCCCACTGGAGGTTCCTGAGCTAGGAAGATGAAAGAGGATGATATAGGGGACTGTCTTTTTTTCTCACACAGCTGGCAGCCCTGGCTTGGGGTCAGAGAGACAAATGTGCTGGGCATTTGCCTTGTCAAATGAATTATCTTTCTTTCTCTCTCATCAAATATTTACCAAGCATCCCTATCACTGGGCGCTGAAGCCACAATGGTGAGTCAAACATGCTCTTCATCCTCATAGAGTTTTATGGAGGTAAGAGTTATTGGGAGTGTGGTCTTGGTGGGATTTATTGGGAGGGACCATATTTTGGATTTGGATTTTAAATATTCTGTCCCACAGTTCCCTCAACTGATTGCAGTGTCCTAAAAAAGCTGGTAATCTTGAAATCACACTCCATCAGTCAGACTGTTACTTACGCCAGCAAGCATCACAAAAATCTTTTGTTAGGCCTCGCGTCCCAGTTTTTAGTCCAGAAGGTGTGATTCCCATTCAGCCGGGGCTTCCAAGCCCCTGACGTAGAGCAGGGATTTGAATGGAAGAAAGAGAAGCAGCTGCCGCCCCATGGCTGGAAAGCCCAAGTGTGCTCTCTGCCTGTTTGTGAAAAGCCTCTCTTTCCCCAAGTCAAAGCAGGGCCTGTGACCCGCTCCTTTGTCTACCGCCCCAGACAGGCCACCTGGACTTCTCCAGCCTCCTAACAGCCTACAAAAGCTCCCTGGATGATAGGATGTGACCTTTTTCATGTCAACGGGGTTTTCTGGAGGATTCGAGAGCTGAAGCCAGAGGCAGTCTAGAGCTGTGATGTGATGGGAACTGGTAGGAAGGGGGATGTTATGGACTGAATTGTGTCCCGCCAAATTCACATGCTAAAGCCCCGACCCCAAAAGCAACTGTGTTTAGAGATAGGACTTTGAAAAAGGTAATTAAGGTTAACTGGGTCATATAGGTGGGCCCTCATCTGATGTGACTGGTGTCCTTAGAAGGAGAGGAAGAGATGCCAGCGACGTGCATGCACAGAGGAAAGGTCATGGGAGGACGCAGTGGGAAGGTGGCCTTCTGCCAGCCAGGGAAAGAGGCCTCACCAGAAACCAACTCTGGTGGCACCTTGATCTTGGACTTCCAGCCTCCAGAACTGTCCTTTGAGCCACATGGTCTGTGGCCTTCTGTTATGGCAGCCTGAGTGGACTGAGACAGGGGAGTCACTGCAGGCTGATGGGAACAGAGGCTTAGCGGGGCTCCCATCTGAAACTGGGCGAGGGAGGTGGGAGAGAGTCACTGTCTCTGGGATTTGTTCTTGAAGGTTTTGGCAGCTCTGACCATCTCCTTAGGTTGATTGGTGGGCAGCCCCAATGTCTGCAGCCCTGAGGCCAAGGACTCTCCTATCAGACCTCCTGGCCATTGCAGAGGATGTCAGGTGGTGGTGGTGGTGGGGGCACCTAAAGGCCATGTCTTCTTTCCTTGATGACATAAGACCTGATCCTCCAGGGTGGGCAATGCTCAGAAGCTCTCTCACTGGACAGCAGAGGCTGAACCTCGCAGGCAGGTCATGTTCTCTTGGAGGGTTTCTGGTTCATCACTGCTGCCATCACCATGAGGTTCCTTGAGGGGCGCTGCTATCTTTAACTCTCTAACTCTCTGGTTCTAATGCGAGTGCACAACTCTTACTGTCATTCTTGAGTGCATGGGCTATGGATGACCCAAAGGGGAAAAAACATGTCCCCAGATGATCCCGCTTAAGAGCTGTGGTGTTGATCCAGTCCGTCTCCTGGCTAATTTCTTTATGACAGACATCATCTGTATTAGTTTCCTATTGCTGCTGTAACAAATTACCACAAACTTAGTGGTTCAAAACACCACATATTTATTATCTTATGGTTCTGGAGGTTGGAAGTCCAAAATCAGTCTCACTGGACCAGAATGTACAAGGCTGCATTCCTTACAGAGCTCTAGGAGATGATCTGTTTCATTGCCTTTTCCAGTTTCTACAGGCCACCTGCATTCCTTGGCTTGTGGCCCCAACACTCGAACTCTGCTTCTGTGGTCATAGTTCCTGACTCTGTCCTCCCACCATCCTCTTATAAATACCCCTGTGGTTATAGAGGACCTATCCAGATAACCCAGGTTAACCTCCCCATCTCAAGGTTCTGGGGATTAGGATCTGGACATCTTTGGGGGGCAATATTCAGCCTTGTTATTCAGCATTAATGCACTTTGCCATAAAGCTTTTCTCCAGGTAGTTTACCTCTTTGAGATCTAGATCTGAGAGAGGGAGGTTCAGGTAGAGACAGGTGCTCCCCTCCATCTGCCCCGGGCTCCTTTCCTTGGATGACTGACACCAAGCATCCATTTCATTCACAGCACCCCCTTTCTTCATCCTCAGGGAATGCCCTTTCTCTGTGGCTGCTGTGGGACAAGTTCATTAGAATACCACCCAGTACCCCCATCATCAATACTCACCCCAAACCACAGCAGGCTGATCTCCTCACAAAAGCCAGAGAGCCAAGGTTGGAAGCTAGGCCATCACAACTAGACACTTCTCCTCCCCACAAAATCCCATGCCTTGCCCGCCAAGCCTCACCATTTCCTTTACTGAGAATTGTTTCTACAAAGGGAGAGAGAAGATTTGGCTTTTAGATGTCCAAGCCAGGGAGAGGGCAAGAGAAGGGAGGAGTCACCTTCAAAAACTGGAACTGTCCAAGCTGGGGATGGCCCTGGAGTCCAGCGCTGACATCTGAGTCCACCCTGAGGGCTTGATTCCACATGGGCAGGGGGTGTCTGGTCATCAAAGCCAGTTGTCTGGGGAGGATGGCACTGCCTTGACACCACGTTTTGGGCAAATAAGTAAAAATGCTTTGGCTTTACTGTATGGAACTTTTGTCTGGGTATAGTGGTAGTCTGGATGTAGAAATAAGTTTCTAAAAGTTGAGACAGGTTGGGCACAGTGACTCATGCCTGTAATCCCAGCACTTTGGGAGGCCAAGGCAAGTGGATCACCTGAGGTCAGGAGTTTGAGACCAGCCTGGCCAACATGGCGAAATGCTGTCTCAACTAAAAATATAAAAATTAGCTGGGTGTGGTGTTGGGTGCCTGTAGTTCCAGCTACTCAGGAGGCTGAGGCAGGAGACTCTCTTGAACCACTCCAGCCTGGGTGACAGAGTGAGACTCTGTCTCAAAATAAATAAGTAGATAAATAAATAAAAGTTTAGATAAATTTCAGGATATCAAACTGGGTTCTATTCCAGCCGTGTCACTCATTAGGCCACATGACCTTGGACTTTCTGGGTCTCAGTTTCCTCAACTTAAATTGGAATCACAAGAAGTTCCCCCAGAGGACTGTCACAAGGAGTGAGATAATGTGCGTGAAAGTGCTTTGTACAAGATATGCTACGCAGGAGCAGTATTATTATTAGAGGAATGTAAGCGTGCTGAGAAACATTCAGCACCTGGGAGGCGGGGCCGGGGAGGACAATTGTGCCTCCCAACAGCCCGTACCTTGGTGATAGGAAACTAGGCTGGGTGGTCCAGGGGTTGACCCAGTGTGGGAGACCTTATATTTTCATGTGTGAAAAGGCTCACAGCTCTGTTCCAATGTGTCCCTTTCATTTCACCCATGCCCTCTGCTGGTCCGGCTCCACACTGGCAAACTGAGATCACATCCTATAACACGCATTACCTCCTTTGGTTGACAACCTTCCAAAATGGCCTCCAGTAATGCCTGCTTCCTGGTCAGCATGCCCTTGTGTAACCCTCTCCCCTTGAGTGTAGGCTAGATTTTTGTGACTTGCTTGTAACAAATAGAAGACACCAAAGCAATGCGTTTGGTTTGCAAAGACTGTGGATTCTGTCTTGCTTGTACTCTCTCTCGCTTGCTGTAAGGAAGCAAGCTGCCATGTTGTGAGAGGCTCTATGAAGAGGTCCCTGTGGCAAGGACCTGAGGATGACTTTCAGCCAACAGCCAAACAGGAATTTCGCCCGCCCCCAGTCCAATAGCCCAGGAGAGACCAAATCCTGCCAACAACCATGTGAGTGAGTTTAGAAGCTCCCCCCTCACACTGCAGTGGAGCCTTGAAGTGACAGAAACCCTACCCAACATTTTTTTTTCTTTTTTTTTTTTTTTTTTTTTGAGATGGAGTCCTGCTCTGTCACCCAGGCTGGAGTGCAGTGGCGTGATCTCGGCTCACTGCAGGCTCTGCTTCCCAGGTTCACGCCATTCTCCTGCCTCGGCCTCCTGAGTAGCTGGTACTACAGGGGCCTGCCACCACACTTGGCTAGTTTTTTTGTTTTTTCAGTAGAGACGGGGTGTCACCCTGTTAGCCAGGATGGTCTCGATCTCCTGACCTCACGATCCGCCCGCCTCGGCCTCCCAAAGTGCTGGGATTACAGGCGTGAGCCACCGCGCCCGGCGCTACCCAACATTTTGATTGCAGAGAGGCTGAGAGCTCTAGGAACCAGCTAACCTATGCCTGCATTTATTCCTGATTCACAGAAACTGTGAGATGTACATGTGTGTTGTTTAAAGCTATTAAGTGTAGGAGTAATTTGTTACATGGTGATAGATAACTAATGCACACTGTAAAGTGTCACTTGACATTAAGGAACTGCAGCATCATTACAATCTCAGTTTGCTAAATACAACTGAATATCAGCTCTGCGCCAAGCACATGGTGCCTTGGGGTTCTGAAGCTGTGGCGATGAGCCAGGCAAGACCCCAGCCTCCAAGATCTCACAGGGGGCAGGCAGACACCAAATGGGCGAAGTGAAGAATGGAGGAAGCAGAGCAAGCCTCATGCAGGAAGGGGTGTTTGGGGTGTCTTGAGGGATGAATAGGATTTCAAAAGGCAGAAATAAGATGAAGGGTATTCTATGGGGGAAGAAATGTGGGCAGTGCAAAGCGTTTTCAAACATGTGACACTGAGCTGATCACAGATGAGAAAAAGTTGGACAGATTCAGTTCCTCTTTTCTGCATGGGGTTAGCACTAGGCAAAGCTGGGAAGGTGCATCTTTACACAGCTTGCAAGCAATGGTGAAATAGAACTGAACGGTCAGGCTAGTGTGGGACCTGTGGCATATGGAGGTGGGGGGGCCATAGAAAGGAAGGGGGACCCCATAACCTTTACCTACCTGGGTAAAGTTACCTGGGCTCAACCATCCTGGCTCTCCTGAGACAGCACTGCTAGTGGAGGTGGCTGGGGGCAGAGGAGCATGGAGACCTGCAGCCAAAACCCTAGGTTCAAATCCTGGCTCTGCCAAGTTGCTAGTTGTAGCATCTTGGGAAATTACTTTGACTGCTTTGTGACTCCATTGCCTCATCTGTGAAATGGAGTTAATTATAGATCCTGCCCCACAAGGTGTCATGAGACTAAGTTAGTTCATTTACATTAACTATTTTAGAATAGTGCATGGCATTCAATAAATATGTTACTGGTGTTTTTTCAAGGGGCACAATCTGATCTTCGTGTCATCCCTTTTTCTTTTTCTTCTTCCTTTCCTTCCTTTATTCCACAAATATTTGTTGAGCAGCAGACACCGTAATGGGATTATGCACTGGACACTGTGTCGGGATTATCACATTTAAGGGACACAACCATGACTCTCAAAGAGTTCACAGCCTTCAGGCGGGTTTTTATCCCAGGCTTTAGCCCCCTTTCACAGAGTGTGGGCTGAGCAGATGATCCATGGAAGGATCAGGCCAGCGTCTACCTGCGTTCTACTTTGCACAGCACTTTTTACAGTTTGCTAAGAAATATCGCGTATTATCTTACTTAATTCTCACAGTAATGTTGGGAGCTGGGTATTGTTTATTGTTACTATTAACAAAGGGAGGAGCCGAAGTCTAGAGTGATTAAAATCACTGTCCAAGGCCGTGAAGACTTTGGTGGCAAATTAGACATGAATATTTCCCACGATGTCAACAGTTCTTTTAAACAGGCTGAGGGTGAGACGTATACCTTGCGGAGGATTTGGGTCCATCAGGCAGGGAGGTCTGATGTCCCAAGTGAGTCCTCCTGGGGTGCCGGTGTCTGGCCGGGCTACCTGCTGGTTCTGAACTTGGAATTCAAACCATTTCAGAATTCTGAGGCATCAGTAATCCATTTTAAAGTTAAACAAGATGCCACTGTAAGAAGACATTTTGAGTCTCAGAAGGTGGCAATCTGACTTCCAGGTTCCAGTGAAGTCCTTTCTCTAGATGGACGTGTTTGTCTAATCCTTGTGCATCATCTCCCTGAATGGCGGAAGGCACCACAGGGCGTGGAGGAAGGGTGGAGGATGGGGAGGAGGGTGTGCATGTCATGTGGTGGGGATTTCGTTCTTGACTTCAGGGATCCTTTTCTGAGAGTGCAAGGTAGGAATCAGGACAGTAAGAAATTCTAAAAGGTGACTCAAGTAGTTGAATAAAAGCAGCTTCATTTTATAAATCACCAGTGGGAGCCATTCCAGAACCTACCCAGGCGCTCTCCTGATTGGAAACCAACCAGGTGGAAGAGGGGAGAGAGGGACGGGAGTAGACCCCAGTGCTGGGGACTTGTGAGGACTGCCCAACACCATCACCCCCCATTCCGCTCTGCCCACCCCCTCCTTGCCTGCCATGTCTTCCTCTCTCTCCTCATTGCAGGGAGACAGGGGGAGGTCAGGGAGGCTTGCTGGGAGCCCAGCTTCCGCTCCCCACTCTCACCCTGGCACAGTCATAGGACAGCTCTGTGGTGGGGTGCCCTCTATGCCCATGGGCGACGGTGGGTTCCACAAAGGCGTCGGTGCTGCTGAGCCAGGGAACATGATGTCGTGGGGCCCACACAGGCTCTGACAGTGCTGGTGGCTGCTGCTTTTCCTGGCTGCATGACCTCAGGCATATGACAAGCTCTCTGAGCCAGTTTCCTCGTTTGGAGAGGGAGGTCACTAATGCTGTGGGCTAAATTTGCACCCCATGCCCCCTCCAAAAAAGATGCACTGGAGTCCTAACCCCTAGTACCTCAGAATGTGATGTCATTTGGAGACAGAGTCTTTACAGAGGTAATGAAGTTAAAATAAGGACATTACGGTGGGCCCTAATCCAATATGATTGGTGCTCTTATAAAAAGTAGAAATTTGTCACGGCTGTAATCCCAGCACTTTGGGAGGCCGAGGTGGGTGGGTCATGAGGTCAGGAGATTGAGACCATCTTGGCCAACATGGTGAAACTCTATCTTTACTAAAAATACAAAAAAATTAGCCATGTGTGGTGGTGTGTACCTATTGTCCCAGCTACTCAGGAGGCTGAGGCAGAAGAATCGCTTGAACCTGGGAGGCGGAGGTTGCAGTAAACCAAGATCACGCCACTGTACTCTAGCCTGAGTGACAGAGCAAGACTCCATCTCAAAAAAAAAAAAAGAAAGAAAAGAAAGAAAGAAAGGAAGAAAGAAAGAAAGAAAGGAAGAAAGAAAGAAAGAAAGGAAGAAAGAAATTTGGACACAGAAACAGACACATAGAGAGGGAAGATGGTGTGAAGAGATACAGGGAGAAGATGGCCATCTACAAAACAAGGAGCCAACCCTGCTGGCACCTTGATCTTGAACTTTCAGTTTCCAGAATTGGAGACAATACATTTCTACTGTTGAACCCACCCAGTCTGTGTTACTGTGTTATGGCCGCTCTAGCAAATCAACACAGGAATACAGCATCCAGCCCACAGGAAAGGCTCATATTCCTTGGGGTGGCAGGGAGGGTCCCTTCTCCTGTCCTGCCCCCATTTTCTCAGTTTCTGAGAATCTGTTCTTGGTCAGGTGCTGCTCAGAGGGAGGCAGCTGTGGTGACCGGGAGAGGCCTCAGGCTCGGGTCTCTGCTCCAGCACTGAGTAGATGGTGAGCTGGGGCAGGCATTGACCTTTTCAGAATTTCTGTTTTATCAACTCTAACCTGGGGCAAATATGAAACCTCCCTGAATGACTTGCAGGGTGGTTGAACAATAGGTGAGGGTGGGAGACATGGCAGATGAGAGGGAGATGGCAGAGCCACCCCTTGAGTTCAGAAGAGCAGAAGATCCCATCTAAAATTCCCAGCGATGGCAGCCATTCTCTCCCCAGGCATCTGACTGGCACCTCAGTGATGGGAGTGAAATAGCATTTATTATCTGGTGACATTTCGCAGGCAGCTTTTTACCTCCGCTTCCCCTGAGATGTGATAACAAAAGATTCTCTGATCTTCCTTTTACCCATCTCCCCAGCTCCCTGCCACCCCCAGTTCCTTTTCATCCCTGCGTTTGAGGGCAACCGTTCTTCTGTCTCGAGGTTGTGCTGGCCACAGCAAACATAGCTTTCCCGGGGGACACCAGGCCATCTTTCTTCCTCTTACTTCAAAGGGCCTTTGGAACACTCCACCCCATGGGCTGAACAGAATGTATTTCATTTTTTAGGAGGCTGGAATCAGCTGGCGAGCAGGGCAGGGGCACCTTGGGCTCTCCTTCCCTTCCCCATCTCCAGGACCCAGTAAGGAGGGAGGGCACGAAATCTCAGGCTCCTGAGTGGGGCTGGGGAGGCTGGCCTTGTCACTGGTAGGAGGGGCTGCACTCCTTCCTCAGCAGCTGGTGGAGCTTGGCCTGAGCAGGACTTCCCTAAAGGACTGAGAAGGAAGCCTCCACTCTGTCATCGCTCTCTGGGGAGGGGCCTGCTGAGGTGGGGAGGCCCAGCAGAGTCAGGGTATGATGGGGAGGGGCCTCCCCATTGATTGTCCAGAAGTGCTGCCTTGAAGGTTCAGTTGCTCCACTGGAACCGAGACAGGGCCTTCTGAGAGAACTTCGGAGCTGGGGTTTCCCAGAGGAAGGCGTCCTGGGTCTCTTCGCCCTCCTGGAACACTGCCCACCAGGAAGAGCAGCCTGCGGGGAGGAAGGCAGGCAGCTTTCTCCTGAGTTGGAGAGGATCAGCCCTGAGGGCTTCTTCCCCTGTCAGAAACCCATCCCCCTCGCTTCTCAGATGGACATTGGGGAGAAGACAGCAACAGACCAGATCTCAGCAGATCACTAAACAAATCAAAGCTCCTAATATAAAATCAGATTCTCCTCCCATCCGCATACATTCCCTGACCTCCCGGCAAGCTGGCAGGCCTCAGCGGGGGTTTGTCACCCCTAGCAGGGCAATGGTCACAAGCCCAGATGCCTTCTGGAGCTGGCAGGCCGAGTGTCAAAGACACCAGAGGGAGGGCAAAGAGGTTGGTAACCTGGAGAGCAGCCTCTGCTATTGTGGTCATCCAGGTTGGCCAAATCTTCCGATTTTCCAAAGGAAGTCAGAAATATATTTTCCCAATTTCCTGTGATGAAATATTTCAAGCGTACATAGAAGTGGAGAGAATAGTAAAGTGAGCCCCCATAGACCCCACTATCTGGATTTGATGATTATCAAGATTTTACTGCCCTTGTTTCATCTGTCTTTTTAAAAAATAAGGTTTAAAAAACGAGAACTCTCCAGGCTTTTCAATGTTGGCTCAAAATTTTGGAAAGCACATGTGAGTTTCATCCTTGGGGCGGCTGTGGGCAACGCTGCTCAGGGGAGCTGGGTTTCTACTGTGGGCCAGGAGCATACGGGGGCCCTGGGCCAGGCCTCCCCTGTGCCCCATCCCAGCTATGCCCCAAGCTCCAGAGCCCATGCCCATAAAGCCTCCAAGGGTCACTGCAGTCACACTTCTCTTGAAAGGAGAATAGGGATGGGAGACTAGGGGTAGGGCAGAGTGAACTCTTACTAGGCATATTGGTGGCTTAATTTTGTCTCTTTAGGGTATGGGGAGGGAGAGCTTAGAGGCACTATTTTTTTAATTCAAAAGATATTTATTGAGCACCTCCTATGAGCTATGACAGGTTCTGGAAATATAGCAGTGGACAGACAAAAATCCCTATCTTCGGGAGTTAACATTTTTATAAGAAATTATAGATAATTAGATACAAAAGTGATTGTGTGTATGTGTGTGTGTTTATATATACCCACAGGTTGAGCATCCCAAATCCAAAAATCTGAAATCCAAAATCTTAAACTTTTTGATTCAGAAGATGACGCCACAAGAATAAAATTTCATACCTGACCCCATGTGACTGGTCACCATCAAAATGCAGGTGCATGACACACAGTGGATTCAGTGTTCTGAAAGCAAAAAAGACCCTTCAGCTGCAACACATCTTTTGTGCCCCTTTTCAGATGCAAGGATGCCCACAGGGTAATAAAATGGCACTTGCACAGGCCAGACATGCCAATGGCAGGTTCCTCACAATGCCCCACATGAGGCCAAGAGTTACGTGCATTACTCACTGTGTTGTTTTGCTTTTCCTCTACTTTGTGTAAAGATATTGTCGAAAATGTCAAAAAGGCTTGCATGATGCCCTTAGAATAATGCAAATATTCCAAAATCTGAAAAAAAACAACAACCCCAAATCAGAAACATTTTGGTCCCAAGCATTTTGGATAAGGCATACCCAACCCGTAAATGTGTGTGTGTATGTGTATGTGTGTATATATACATTCCTGGTGCATGAAGGATGCCTGCCTCCAGGGGCACAAAGGCCGACCAGCAGAGGCAAGCTGAGGACAGTGGACAGAGGTGACGATGTGAGCTCTGAAGGTAGAGTTTGGATCTCCAGACTCAGTGGACCTAGGATGGTGACTGGCTCTCCTGCATTTCTCAGTCACGTGGGCCAATAAGGTCCTCTCTTCTGTTTCAGTTTGAATTGGATTTCTTTGACCTGCAACTGAATGCGTCCTCCCTAATATATTCTTGCACCAGTGTGTACATCCTCAGTGAATGCCTGAGGGAGTGTGGGGAGGGAACTACCGCAAAGCAGAGTGAGGGCTATGCAAGCCCATCAGACCAGCTGCTGGCCAACCTGTGAGAGCAGCACAAGGCAACCTCGTGTGTGAGCAGCATTTTGGGCGGCCAAGGCTCCAGGCCACATTGCACTGGCAGGTCTGTGCCCACGAGATTGCCTCAGAGGTCCTGCAGAGCCTTCCATCTCAAGTGGCTTAACTCCTCTGAGTGGCCTCTGCATAGTGTGGGCCAGAAAAGGCTTATACAGTGAGGGGTGGCTCAAACCTCAGCCACTCTGCTGTCCCAGAGCCTCAGGTAATGATGCTGGCCTGTTTTATGGTATCGGCACCTTTGGTTTGGCTGGGAGTGAAGGTGAATTGAGGGTGGCAATATAAAGGTCAGGTTCTTGACCAAGAAGGTGGGGCATAGGACAATTAGGGTACCATCTATGTATAATCATCTCGATTTTGTGCCCCCTCCATTTGGGATTCCTAGGATGACCTCCCCACTGATATGGTTTGGCTGTGTCCCCACCCAAATCTTATCTTGAATTGTAGCTCCCATAATTCCCACGTGTCATGGGAGAGACCCTGTGGGAGGTAATTGAATCATGGGGGCGGGTTTTTCCCATGCTGTTCTCATGATAGTGAGTAAGTCTCACGAGATCTGATGGTTTTATGAAGGGGAGTTCTCCTGCACACACTCTCTTGCCTGCTGCCCCCTAAGACGTGACTTTGCTCCTTATTTGCCTTCCACCATGAATGTGAGTCCTCCCCAGTCATGTGGAACTGTGAGTTCATTAAACCTTTTTCCTTTATAAATTACCCAGTCTCTGGTATTAGCAGTGTGAGAACAGATTAATACACCCACAATACGCCACAAAGAAATGTTACCTAACTTTTTGAAGCTTCGGTTTTGTCTGCCAATGGAAATAATACTTTATAGTGGTTGTTAAGATGAAATGAAAAACATGTAAAGCATTTATAATGTTATAACTGTTTATTAAATATGATGTTATCCTCTTCACTACTTCTGTCTATGCCCCACATTATTAATTCTTTTTTTTTTTGAGAAGGGGTTTCACTCTGTTGTCTAGACTGGAGTGCAGTGGTGCAGTCTTGGCTCATGGCGACTTCCGCTCAAGCAATCCTCCCACCTCAGCTTCCCGAGTAGCTGGAACTAAAAGTGTCCGCCACCATACCCGGCTAATTTTTGTATTTTTTGTAGAGACAGGTTTTCACCATGTTGCCCAGGTTGGTCTCAAACTTCTGAGCTCAAGCAATCTGCCCACCTTGGAAGTGCTGGGATTACAGGTGTGAGCCACTGTGCCCGGCCCACCTATGTTTATTAATTCCATATTTATGCTGTCTTTGAAATCAGCTGCCTTCTGCTTAAGGTCATTCCTTGACTCAGATTGCAAAGGTAAGCTCTATACTTGTTTGGGTAGTGTTAATTGGTCCACAGGAAAGCTTTTAAAGACTCACAGTTCCTTTCATTTTTGCAGTGCTTTACAGCCATAAATTACTTTTAGTAAAACTCCATCACTGAGTCCTCAGCCTGCGAGGCAGAAGTAATTTTGTCCGCGTTTCCAGATTTGGAAGTAAGCTTAAGGAGGTTGAACACAAGTATGAGAATCAGAGAAACAGGAAGTCCAGCAGAGGGTGGGCCCTGAGCAGCCACTCTGGTGGGCTGTGGAGGGCCTGTGATCCCTATTAGCCAGGTTGGGTGAGGGAGGACAACAGGGGGGACTCAGGGCCTGCTCCTTGCTGGGGTGGAGTGGGTGGGGAGAACGTGACCATGTTTGCTGCTAGTTAGGTATTTTTAAATCTCCATTTTCTACTTAAGGAAACTGAAGCTCATTGATGTCCAAGTCATACAATTAATACCAACTTAGCCAGGTACTTCAACTCCAAGTTTAGAAGGTTTTACCCTTAAGTTTCAAAATGTTTTATGGTTTATACAACTTTTGAAAAGAGAATAATATGGCTGGGTGTGGTGGCTCAAGCCTGTTATCCCAGCACCTTGGGAGGCCGAGGCAGGCGGATCACGAGGTCAGGAGATCAAGACCATCCTGGCTAACATGGTGAAACCCCGTCTCTACTAAAAATAAAAAAAAATTAGCTGGGCGTGGTGGTGGGCACCTGTAGTCCCAGCTACTCAGGAGGCTGAGGCAGGAGAATGGCGTGAACCCAGGAGGCGGAGCTTGCAGTGAGCTGCGATCGCGCCACTGCACTCCAGCCTGGGTGACAGAGTGAGACTCCATCTCAAAAAAAAAAAAAAAAAAAAAAAAGAGAGAATGATGAGCAGAGCACAACCATTAGTTCTAAATGGCACAGTTCTTTGCAAAGACAGCTGGTATATTATGATGGAAAAGAAAACACAAGTTTTGAAAACCCTTTGCTAATTGTATCACCCCTTGAAAATGTCCTGTTTCTCTCACGTTTTTTGCTTATTTTTACTGTAAAAGTTAAAAAAGGGTCCTTTTCTTCTATCCAGCATCTTTATTCCGGGGCTATAAAGTGCCTGCCACACAGTAGGAGCTCAGTACATCTTAATTCACTGAATGAAGGCCTCAGGCCTTGCTCTGCTCCTTCTAAAAGCAGGGTTGTCCCAGCCTGGCTGCTGACAAGTCCTTTCTCCGCATGTGTCGTGGGAACATCTTCCTCTCTGTGCTCCACACTGCCCCTCGAAGCCCCGCTCTGCCTTCCCCGCCTCTCTCCTTTTTGTTTGTCAGTGAGTCATCTGGGTGCTCCTCTACAGACAACAGATATCACTGCAGACAGGAGGCTGGGCAGATGTATGGTGGGAGGGGCTCCCATAGCTCTTCTCCTGCCCTGGGTGGTTAAGAAAGAATCCGATGATCCAGTGTTGGTGCACAGAGACTGTGACACCTGCCTCACTGGGAATGGAGGGCTTGCCTCTGCAGCTGCAGTCACTGGCACCAGCCTGAAGGCAGGGCCTGCTTCCTGGGTATCAGACTCTCATGATCGGGCCCTTCTAAGGCTGTAAGGGTAATTAGATTAGCCAAAGAAAAAGTGGCTCCTCTCTGCCCTGCTCTGCCTATACTCTTTCTGGCAGGGCCTCAGGAAGAGAAAGCCTAGGGCTGCAATCCCTGGGACTCCATTTGGCCTCTGGGGTCACCGGCCCAGCCTATCCTGGGGTCTGATTATTCCACTGTGTTTGCAACATGCAATGGTGTAGGGCCAGCATGTGGCCCTGCCGCTGAACGCAGAGTCAGTGGGAGGGAGAAGGCAGAGGCCTCTGGAGAAGCAGCCTCCCTGATCCCAGGAGAGCACCAAGCCTGTCTGCATGACCACAGCCGCAGCTTGCTTGCCCCAGTGGAGGGCGCTCTGGTTAGGAAGCATGAAGAGGCACATTTTGGCATCAAAGAGATCTAGGTTCGAATCCCTTCTCTGTTGCTTCCTGGCTGTGTGCCCTTGGATCTTTCTAAACCAGTTCCTCACATGGCAAAGTGGGGGTGCTGATATTTACCTCAGAGGGCTGATGTGAGGGGCACAGTGTCCCACATAGCCCTCGTAGGGGAGAGGTTTTGGTGTAAAGGATTGTGATGGCATGCCTGCCAGAGGCTTGAATGTGGGCATGTGGGCTCCCGTGTTAAGGCGCCCCCTCAGGTCCTTGAGGTCTTGGGCAAGTAGGTTTTATATTGTACAGATAAACATTTGCATCACCCTAAATCAAAATGTTTTCATCATTCTGGCACCCAAGTTTGTGTGGCTCTGTAAACCGACCAGCGAGGACAATCTGCTCACCAGGCCACCATCCTGGAACCAGAGCCTGGCATAAGGCCTCAGAGGACTCCATAGGTGTGAGGCCTGGAGCTCCATGGGGCATCTGGTCAGCCCCACTCACTTGGGCGAGAGGGGTGGGTGGGGAACTGGAGAGTGCCCTGAAAGGACACTGAAGGGGAGAAATGGGAAGGGAACTTAGAAAATTGTGGGGAAGACCCTCTGAAGTCTGGAATCCTCAGGCTCATGGGCTGGGACAGGAGCCTGTTTACCTAGGTCTCAGGGCAATAATGCCTTGTGTGAAGCCCAGGCTGGATCTTTGCATGACTGGTGCTTAATTCTAAGCTTGGGGTTAAAGTGCAAGAAGGTATTTGAGATTATTAGGATGGAAAGGAGATGTAAAGATTACTGAATTCAGCTTTTTAGGAGATAAAGACAAAAGAAAAGAGAAGCGGCTTTCTCCCACATCAGCCAGCTTACTGTGAAGTGGAAGTTGTGTGGAGGCATCCGTGGTTGCAGCGCTGTGTCTTGCAAGATTGTGTGGAGCTGGGTGGCTGTCTGTGTGATGACTAATTTTATGTGTCAACTTGACTGGGCCACAGGGTGCCCAGATATTTGTCAAACATTATTCTGGGTGTGTTTGTGGGGGTGTTTCTCAATGAGATTAACCTTTAAATCAGTAGACTAAGTAAAGCAGACAGCCCTCCCTAACGTGTGTGGGCCCCATCCAATCAGTTGAAGGCCTGCATAGAACAAAAAGGCTGATTCCTTACCCCAAGCACTGGGCCATTCCTTCTTACTGACTACCTTTGAGCTGGGACATTGTTTTCTTCTTGCCTTATCACTTGAAATGAAACATCGGCTCTTCCTGGGGCTTGAGCCTGCTGGCCTTCCTACCAGAACTGTACCATGGTGCTCCTGAATCTCCAGCTTGCTGACTCACCCTGTGGACATGGGACTTTTCAGCCTTCATAATTGTGGGAGCCAGTTCCCTACAAGAAATCTCTCTCTCTCTCTGTGTATATATGTACACATATAAATACACACACACACACACACACACACACACACACACACACACACACACCCTATTGGTTCCATTTCTCTGGAGAACCCTGACAGACACAGCCAGGACTGTGTGTTGGGAGTTTTGTGGAGTGGAGCTGCAGTGGTCTGTGACCCAGAGGCATTGTTCTGGTGTTGAAATGTCTTTGAGTGGCCACGTGTTGGGTGCTGGGACTGAGGACAGCACAAGGCCTTCTTATTTGACCGGGTAGATGGGGGAGGGACAGAGTGGAGGTTTCTTTCCCTGTCCTTTGGGGAATCCCAATTCTACTCCCTTGTTCTGAGAGTTTGGTGGACTCTGTCACTGTTTCTGGGTGACCTTAGGTAAGTTGCTCTCCCCTGGTTTGTTCACCTATAACGTGGGAATAATAATCAAATCGAATAATAATCAAATCTGCTTTACTGATTATTCTAAGATGCAGTGAGATAATGTGGGTGAAAGTGTTTTGGAAAATTTATGCAGTGCTACACAAGTACAAGGTATGATTATTATTGTAATTAAATAAGTCTGAGCTCTTCCTCTTTGCTTACAGCAACGCTTGGTCTTTTCATATGCTTCCTCGTAGGAAGACCAAAACCAGTGCTTTTTAATCTTTAATGTGCAAATGAATCACTTGGGATCTTGTTAAACTGCAGATTCTGATTCAGTAAGTCAGAGTAGGCCTAGATTCTGCATTTTCATGCTCCCAGGTGATACCAATATTTCTGGTCTGGGGACTTGAACTATCTCTTCATAGGAAAAGAGACCCAAATCTTTCTATAACGTATTGAAAATAAACAATTTAGAAAATACAGTAGAAGTATGGGCTTATTAAAATAGCTTGTAGTCAGAGATACTTATTGATCACAAAAGATACATTTTGGTCTTTGGAAAGATGAAGTGAGAGAAGGGAGTGGGAAAGAGGAAGGAATGAAGGGAGGAAGGGAAGGCAGAAGGAAGGGAGAGAAAGAAGAGGGGAAAAAGTGAGGGAGAGAGAAGAGAGAAGAGAGACAGGATGGACCCAAGAAGCCCTGGACTGATCACTTCCTGGACTTCTCTGTGGAACAGCCACCATTGGTCTTACTAAGAGAGTCTGTGCTGCCCATTCTTGAGCCTACACCGTTGAGGATTCTTTCAATTTCACTTGGGATGTTCTGCTTTTCCTCGTTCTCAGTCTCCCGATGGTAGAAGTAATTGAAGTTGGAGACAATGACAGGCACAGGGAGGGCAATGGTGAGGACCCCTGCAATGGCGCACAGAGTGCCCACAATCTTCCCCCCTGGGGTGGTCGGGCACATGTCCCCATAACCTACAGTTGTCATGGTGACTACTGCCCACCAGAAGCCATCAGGAATGCTAGAGAAATGGGACTCTGGCTCATCCACCTCAGCAAAGTAGACTGCGCTGGAGAAGAGGATGACTCCAATGAAGAGGAAGAAGATGAGCAACCCCAACTCCCGCATGGATGCCTTCAGTGTTTGCCCAAGGATCTGCAGCCCCTTGGAGTGGCGGGAGAGCTTGAAGATGCGGAAGACCCTCACCAGGCGGATGATCCTCAGGATGGCCAGGGACATGTTCTGTTGGGCACTCGGCTCTGTCTCCTGGGCAAGCTCTGTGATGACAGTTGCAAAGTAGGGGATAATGGAAATAATGTCAATGATGTTCATGATGTTCCTGAAGAAGTCAGTCTTGCTGGGGCAGACCACAAACCGGAGCACCAGCTCAAAGGTGAACCACATGATACAGGTAGACTCCACCATGAAGAAAGGGTCAGTGAACATGGTCTGGGAGAGGACTGTCTTGCTCATGTTGAGATTGGGGTCTCTGACCACCTTCAGCTCCCTATCCTCCCGGAACTCTGGCAGTGTCTCCAGGCAGAAGATGGTGATGGAGATGACCACAACCAACACTGAGACCACGGCCACACTACGGGCAGCACTGGAGCTCTCAGGGTATTCAAAGAGGAGCCAGAACTGACGGTGGATGTCATTGGTGGGTAGCAGTGTTTCAGGGTCTTTGATGAAGCCTTCATCCTCCCGGAACTGGTCCATGGCCTCACTACCCAGCTCATAGAAAGAGATTTCATCAGCAAAGATATCAATAGGAACATTGGCTGGGCGCCGAATTTTCCCACCAGATTGGTAATAATATAGGATTCCATCAAAACTGGGCCGGTTCCGATCAAAGAAATACTCATTTCTCATGGAGTCAAAGAACTGCATCCTTTTCTCCCGGTCTCCCAGGAGAGTCTCTGGGAATTGACTGAGGGTTCTGAGCTGGGTCTCAAATCTCAGCCCAGCAATGTTAATGATCACCCGCTGGTTTCCTTCATTCAGGACCACTGGCTCAGGCCCTGGGGGGTCAGCATAGTCTCCCGGAAGCTTGGAGAAGGCCGTCTCATGGTTGGTGCTGTCGCTGATGAGGATCTTCCAGTTGGAGAAGGAGCTGCCCCCAGGCCGGCCTTTTGGGCTGGTTGAGTCGAAGTCTGTGGCATAGCCTGGCTCTTCTTGGATTTCATCTGAGTTATCAAAATTGACCAGCGCAACCTCCATTTCTTTCCAGCCACACACATCCATTCTAGGGGAGCCAGGGAAGAAGCATGAAGATCCTCAGCCTTTGCTGCCTCCTGTGAGCTATGGAGAAGAAGAAGTTCATTATACAGGATCCAGGGCAGAATACAACTGGCCCTTGTTTATTGAGGTAAGGCATACCAGTGGGCTAATCAATGACTTATTTGTAGCTTGGGAAGGAACATCATGGTTATTTTGGCAACATGCTTCCCTTGAAATCATTTTGAACCCCTGAGTTTGCATAAACTAATAACTAGGAGAAATTGCCAAAAAAAAAAGGATCCTGGCAAAGAGGGAGAGATTCTCCCCAGCAAAGGATGGTCTTCATATGTGATGGCAGAGGGGCCATGCTAAAAGAGGAAGTTAACATTCTTTAATAATAAAAAGTATGATCTTGTATTTGCATGAAGCCTTCTGTCTACCCAAACACGTCTCCATGCCCAATCTCATTCGTAATGCCTCTCTTCCTCTCACAGCAACAGCCAGTCCTTCACACATCCTTTTGGTCATGTCTGCAAGTCTTCAAAATATATCTGGAATTCAACCCTTTTGCGTCACCTCCACCCCTGCTCCTGGACCCAGTGGTGAAGGATGGAACCAGACCTGTGGACCCAGTGGGGATTCGTTTGGAAAGGAAAAACAAGAGGCTGGGCTGGCCAATCGACAGTGTCCTCTAAATGACCCCTCGCCTGGAAATACCTCCTAGAGTTGTTTTGAAGGTACCTCAAATGAGATAACATGTGTAGAATGCTTGGTGGAAAGAAAGATCACTATATTATAGCTATTGTTGTTTTTTGTCAACTTTCCCACATAACAAGCACTTTAGAAACTACCGGCAATTGGAAGGTTTTTAGCCTGGGCCCAAGGTGTCCATAGGGAGTAATTTCATTCTGAGAAATCATTTTAGGTGGGAAGGAAGTAAATAATTGTGTGTGTGTGTTTGTGTGTGTGTGTGCGCGCGCTGGAGCTGGGGTTAGGAAATCATGCCCAGTGGGCTTGGACATCTATACACATAGACTAATATTTCTTTCCTCAGGTTCATTCTAGCTTCAATTTCAACCGAAGCCAGGCAGGCTCGGGGTTGGAATGGGAGAGAAGTAAGAGACTTAGCTTCAGGCAAAATCTGTAGTGGTCATAGCCTTGGAGAGGTTTGCTTTACAGGGACAAGGCTAACCTGCAGTGTAGTGTTGTAGTCTTCTCAAAGTGATTCCACATTCACTTACCTCATTAGATGACAATAATCATGGGAGATTAGATGTTATCTCTGTTTTGCAGATGGGGAAAGCAAATCACAGGGACAAAGTGACTTCCCAAGGTCACATAACTAGTGCTACGGAGTCCTGACCTAAACCTGGCCACAGCCTTCTGGCCCAGGGCCTTTCCCGATAGACCATGGAGTCCCTATATGGGAGCCGAGCCTTGTGGGGAGCTGTAGGCCAGGGCCACAGAATTGTCAGGGGCCCAGAGCTCTTTCCACCCCATGACCCCTTTTCTCAGTTCAGGTGCCATGTGTCGAGTGATGAGCTGAAGTCTGGTTGGTCAGCACTGGTGGAGTACCCATTCTACCTCTCAGGAGTGTGTGGCTATTGCAAACAGCCTCATTTCATGGAGCTACTGCTTCCTCAGCTGTGGAATGAGGAAGGATGTGCCCACTGCCAAGCATGCCAGATGCCAGCCTGCTGTGCAAGGCTTAGTGAGCAGTAGGATGGCTGGGAGGCAGGATGGAATCTGAGAATAGAATCAGTCCACCCGAGCTCAAATCCTGGTCTGTACATGGTAAGCCCTGGAGAAATGTAGCTATCCCTTCACAGTGATTCGCATAATGATTTGGGGGCCTTTCCTGAACTGCTTGGCAGCTGGATGGCTGTCAGTGGGGGACTCCAGCTCTGTGCTCATCTTGTGTCTTTGAAGCACCATTTTCTCCCATGGGGTCTTGGATCGCAGGTGGTGCTCCCTGCTGATTATCTTCCAGGTATGAATCAGTCCCGCTTTCTTAGCGGAACGAGTACCTTCAGTGAGCTTTGGGCAAGGTTTGGGAACCACTTCCATGGTTCTAGCCAAGGCTAGAGTCACCCTTATCAGGAAATTCTCTGGAGGTCAGCGGCAACAAGCTTGTGGGATTAGGGAGAGCTTCTCTGGCCAAATAATTAACTTCCTTTTCTGGGACCCAGGCCATTTCCCTTCTCCCCGCCTCCTAGGTGCCTCTTTGTCATCTCCACCCCCAGGTCGAGTGACAGATAGGAGGGTGTTTGATGAGGGTCTGATGGTGTGGAGGTGGCAGACAGTGCCAAGGTCAAACAGCATATTCCGTGGTCTATAGAGATGTGCTGTGCAGGCGGCTCCACCTGCCCCATTAGTAGTAAACGTTAATCATTAAAACAGAGAGAAAGGAGAACTGTCTTGAGGATAAGGACCTGGTATGAGGCTCTGCCCCACCACTTAGGAGTGTATATTTTATAGCAAATAATTGGGTTTTATGACTCAACTTTCTAATCTATAAAGTGGGTAAAAATAATAGTAATTCCCATCTCAAAGATTATACTGAGAATGAAATAAGGTAATAACAGTGAAAGCACTTTGTAAATTGTAAACGTAAATTGTAAAATTACAAAAATCACCCTTTACACTTTCCTCCCCTCTGCTCCACACATAGACCCAATATAACATGCTCGTAGAAAGCATGTTTCACGTGAAGAACTGCAGAAGGAATTCTCAGCTCACTATTCTCCCCTTCTGCTCGGCCCAGTCCCGACTCCATGTCTTCATCCTTGTTTTGCTCCTGCTTCTCATATGCTTTCTACTCCCCTGCCCTCCCCCGACTATCTATTCCTCCCTGCCAATCTGGGGACTGTTCAGATCCTACCTTGTCCCAGGAGCCTGCCCTGGCCAGTGTCTGGGAGAGCCCTCTGTCTCCCTGTGCTGCTAGTCTGCTTGTGTAGATGCTCACTTTTGTCCTCAGTTTGGAGCACCAGCTTCCATGGGGTCAGCCTTCACTCTTCAGCTCTCTTGCAAGTTTTCAGGGTACATGATTGTGTTTTGCAGAGCTTTTCCTATCAGCCTGCTTGGTCTTGGAGGACATGATTCCCCTCTGATCCCACCTGCATCACCCCAGTGTCCAGCTCAAAGTTGCAGGTAGGAGGGTGGCTGATGAGGGGCAGGGTGGTGTTGGAGGTAGTGGGGCAGTGCCAATTTCAAACAGTGTATCCTGTGGATGTAGAGTGATTATTTGCTAAGCACTTGCTTGTTAAGTAGGTGAATGAATGAAGGAATGAAGAGTTGTAAGCTCATGAAGGCGGGGACCATGTCTGTCTTATGCACCACTTGGCTAGCCCACCTATGCATGCAATTCATCTCTGGTAAGTGAATGAATGAATGAGTGATGAATGAATGAGGGGTGGTGGTTGGTGCATGGGCTCAGGGCCAGGACACCTGCATTGCCTCTACAGTTCTGTGATTACTGACTGCTTGCATTACCTCATCCAGACTCCATTTTTTCATCTGTAATAAGAAAATATGCAGAGTCAAAGGAGCTAGATAAAAAGGATACGCATATAGAATAATTCTATTTATATGAAATTCTAGAAAATGCAAACTAATCTAGAATGACAGGAAGCAGATCAGCAACTGCCTGGGGATGAGGATGGAGAGGGTGAGGGCAGAGTTACAAAGGGGCTCAAGACTGTAGGGGTGAAGTTTATGCTTCTTATTTTGATTTTGTGATGGTTTCACAAGTCTATTCACTAGTCAAAACTTATCAAGTAGCACACTCTAAGTTTAATGTGCATCATTGTATTTCAACAAATCTGTAAAAAAGAAAAAAAAGGCAATCACACAAACAAAAGAAATAAAAGTGCATGGTTTGCCAGTGATTCCTCAAGATTTTAGCAAGGACCAAAGGAGGTGGTATGAGGATGCTATGTAAACTGCATGGGTCGTGTTTAAAAAAGGGGCTTACTCTTGCATAGTGCTCACCACGGTGCGCAGCACCGTGTCTGCTCATGTTGCAAGAGCTCAGCAAACTGTTTAGAAAAAGTGAATGTACCCTGAAGCCCAGGGCCAATCTTGGTGCCCAGAGACCACCCAGCAGTGCTATATCCCTGCAGATCAGGCTGTGGGTACTTTATCCTCTCTCAGAAATGTGCACAATGTCAAGGAAGCCCCCTGGCCATGGCAGGCTGGCTTTCTCAGCTAGGTGCTTGGCATTTTGTCTGTTTAGGGGTGTGAGAGAAGCCTCTATTTGCACTGGAAAATATCTGCTTCTGTGGAAGGGTTTCACTCTTTCGATAGGCTTTTGTACTATAATTACTATTTCATAACAGTCAAGATCAGAGTTGTTTCTGCCCCTTGGACTCACAGTCTGGGCTGCCCCCCTCTGCCCCACACTCTGGAAGGAGACGGATGCCTTGGTTGGGGTGAGTCACTTGGCGAGGCTGGAACTGCAGAGCTGTGGGTATTTGGGGGCTGGCTCCCATTGCAATGGGCAGGGGCCTGGAGTCTGCTCTGCGTGACCCCCTTTGAGCCTTAGATCTTTTGATCTGCCCAGTGATCCAGGGCCTCGATGGAATTGCCATCACTCCAGGCTGAGCTCTCACCCATAGCTGAAGTGATCATCACTTTCAAGAGTCGTCCATAACGTCCGATTTGACATGTAATCTCTGTGCTTGCCTGGCACAGTGCTGAGACAGTGCACTGGGTTGAAACAGATCTCTTTTCCCTGCTGAACATACTTGTACTTTCCTCCCTCCCGGCCACCACGTGGGCAGGTCCTGCCACCTGCATTCTTTACTTCTAACCTCACCTGAAGGTGACGCTTCCTCTAAGGACTCCAGTTGAAGGCACTCTTGCCCTTCTGAGCACCCCCTGGAATATGTCTACATTTCCTTCTCGGCATTTTATTTGATTAATGTTTTATCTCCTAGAACTTTGTCATCTTTGGGTCCCTCGGCATCTGGCACGTGGGAACAGGCTGACCCCCTCACTATCCCGGAGACCCCTGTGCTTTCCTATCTTCTGACCTCTGCTCATTGCCCTTCCCCAACAGCCAGACGGACTTGAGTTTGAATCCCATCTTTTTACCCACCAGGTATGTGACCTTAGGCACATCACCACCTCTGTGAACCTGCTTTCTTCCCCTCTAACTGGGTCTAATCACGTCTTTCTTCTGGCTTCTTGGGGGAAAGAATGAGATAGTGTACAGCACTTTGGCTGGTATGCAGTAGGATGGGAACTGATCTTTTTTGGGAAGCTTCCCTGCCCACGTGACGCAGACCTCAGCCATCCCAGCTGCCCCTTCTATGCCCTGTAGCTCTTCATGTTGGCAGCCAGACTGAGGATGAGGCTTTGTGGTTCAGGTAACCTCTTCCCTGACTGGACCAGGCACTTCCTGCAGGCAGGGCATGGGGAGGGGCTCAGCCCTGTGCTTCTCCCAGAACAGACGTGTAGACATCTGTGGCTAATGCCAGGGCTGTGGACCTGGCTTTTCAAGGTCACAGAGCTATACCAAGCAGGCAGTGTCTAGAACCCATCCCATGGCCTTTCCCCATGGGTCAACTTTGGTTGCCTAGCAACTCCAACACCTCCTACACATTCAGGTGAGGCAGCAGCTGTTCCTTAGTCAGAGAATGGTTGAAATAAGTAATCATGCAAAGACAACTGTGTGTACTGCATCTCAGGGCCCCAAGGCCCCGGTGACAGGGAGCTCAGATGTCGCAGGGCTGGAAACAGGTAGGAGGATGAGGGGTTCAGCAGCTGGGCCTGGCTCTCTGGTCCTTGAGCAAGTGAGTGAAGGACTGAAGGAAGATGGGGGTGAAACACAAACCGTGGCACCGCTTGTGACTGGACAGAAGAGGGCGCTGCTGTCTTACTGGAAGCAATCCCTGGGCCACTCCGAGGACCCTTCACTTCCCTCTTCGATGCCGCTTTTCTTTCACCTTAGGGTCAGCCAGGTCTCAGGTCTTGCAGATTCTCCCCAGTGACTGGCTCTCAAACCCTCCCCTTTCTGGTCTCTGCCCCTCTTAGAGGCAAGCCCCACCTCTTCGGTTCATGCTGAGCCACAGCCCGGCCGGAAGAGTGTGGATTCTGTTCCTCTCTGTCTCACGTGGTCGGGATTATGTTGCCTCACTCTCCAAGAGCCTCAGTTTCCCCAACCAGGGAAAGGTAAGATGGGGTCCTAGGCAAGACTCACTGGCTCTGCTGCTCACTGTAGCCCCTGTGGTCCCTCGAGTGCCCAGCTCCTCCAGCCTTTCTGAGTGGAAAGCAGAGGTGGCGATGTCAGCTTTAGGGACATGGAAAGGGTAGAGCTGGAAACTGAGAGCAGCGCCCATCAGGAGACCTGAATTCAGTGGGGAGGTCAGCAGGCTGGGTGTGGGGGCTGCCCCTCATCCGGCCTGAGGCAGGCTCTCCATCCTGGTCAGGAGTACAGGCTCTGGGGGCAGACAGGAGGGCCAGCTCCCAATCCTGGCTTGGCCACTTACTGTCTGTGTGACAGAGAACAAGTTACTTATGCTCCCTTCACTTAGGGTTCTTCATCTTTACAGTGGCCTTGCTAGCACCTCCCTGGAAAGGGTGTGGTGAGAAAATGATGTCACATAGAAAGCACACAGCATGCAGTAGGCACTCAGCAAATGCTGGCAGCTGCTATTAGTTGGGCCTGGTCAGGGACCATGGGGTGGGGATGGCCATTCCTCCTTTCCCTGTCCTGCCATCAGTAAAATGGGTGAGTTTCACCCTTACTAGTATAGCAGCCAGGCCCTTTCAGAGGCTGTCCATGCTGATGCCGAGCCTGCTGGGACAGGCATGATGGTCAGTAAGGGGAAGGCCTCGGGGACCGATGTTCCTGGGCCATCCGAGGCTGGGTAGAACTTGTATGGCCCATGCTCTAAGCCCCTCTGTCTGTGATGAAGCTGCTTCCTCCTGTTCTGCCGTGACGGTGAGGTGGTCACTTGGTTACCTACACTCCTGCTGACCACACGGTTCCACACAGGATGTGAGCCTCACGATGTGCCCTAAGAAAGGTGGAGATTATTACCCCCATTTAGCAAGTAAGACAACTGAAGTCCAGAAAGCTGTATGATTGGCCCGTAGTCCTTCAGTCACTATGTTATGAAGCTGTGTCTCAAACCCAAGTTTCTATCACAGTTCCACAATAGCAGATCCACTACCACATGTGGCCAAATGTCATTCAGCCAGGGGCAGTGTCCACACACTTACACAGAGACATGGACACACACATACAGCACAGACAAACAGACACACAAATATCCACAACAGATACACTCAAGCACACACCAGCATGGCTATGTGCGTCTTCTCACACAGCCACGGACATATCCATGCTGCACATAGAATTACCAAGATACCTGAAGACGGAGATAGACATGTACTGGTGTAAATATGCACGCACACATGAGAGGGTTCCCATGCACAAGTTTGCAGTCCCCAAAACCACCCATGTTGCACAGATGTTTCTGTTCCGGGTGTGCCCTGACACCCCCTTCTCCCATCTAGTCTCTCTGCCTCTCAGAACAGGAGAATGTTCTGTTACTTGGAGCAATTGAAAGAAGACAAGGAGGGCTGGAGGGGGCGCAGAAAGCTGGTCACGTGACTCTCTTCCTTGTCAGAGTGTCGATGGGCACAGCGTGGGCAGTCTGTCTCTCTCCCTATGCGGACTGCTCAAGGACAAAGCTAGCTTCCTAAAGGGATGAAATGATGCGGGCAAGAGTTCTTTCATTTAAAACCCAAGCAACAGCAGCGATGCTGAAAAGAACGATCACGGAATAATTTATTCCTGCGGGAATATAAGAGCTTACGATTTAACAGCTATGAACCATGGAGACTGGAACAGCTGTCTCCCAGCACTGGGTGAAATACTTTTGCTCTGGAAGCCAACTGGGAGGCAGGACTCCTGGGGTCTTTTTCCTGGACCTCTTGATTTTGTTCACCGTCAAGTCCCCATATTGCCTTCTTGTTTGCTCTGGAGAGAAGGGAGCATCTGCCTCTGATGGTAATAAGTGCAGTTTCTGGATACCAGGAGAGATGACAAAGAAGTAATGGGTCTGGAAACCTGAGGAACTTCCTGCAGGTTCTGCCTGTGCACGGTGGTAGCTGAGGAGCTGGTTTCATCAGTACCTGCACCTTCAGCAATGCAGCTTCTGCTCGAGTCTGTCATGGGTATTTACCCTTTGGACTTTGGGAAGTGGAAAGCTCATTGCAGTTTTGGGCTGGCCCTCTGCAGAGTTCTGGGTGTCAGCCTTACTAAGCAGGTCCCTGGGGAGGTGTGGAGCTAGGAGGGACACTGCAGAGAGCTGGGGCTGAGCCGAGCGCTCTCCGTACACTCACCATGCCCTGTCCTCCACTAGGTCCCAGTTTCAACCTCTCACCCGGTATCCAGCTGCTGCTCCCTGAGGGAGCTTAGACAGAGCCCTACCAAGCTTCCTTCTTGACCAGCTCAGCTGAGCTGTGGGGTGTGAGATGGGGAAAGGCAGATTAGCAGTAGTGTGCTGGGGTTTTTGTTCCTGTGAAACGTCTCCTTCCCATCCCCCGAAATATGGGTCTGTTTTTACCCATTCCCAGAATATAAGAAGGAATGGTTTTAGATGAAATTGTAAGGTAGGGGACATTTCTATTTAACCCTCCACTCTTGCCACCTGGCTCTCAGCCACCAATTTTCATGAAGCCAGTTTATCGGCTGGAGAGCATGGGATGTGGAGTCTGTGGACATGAGTTCAGGTTTGCCTCTGCTTCTCACCAGCTGTGTAGCTTTAGGGGAGTCACATTAGTTTGCTAAATCTTAGTTCCTTCATCTTTAAAACAGTCATACAAACATCTGCCCTGCAGACTATCCCCTGATACTCTGTATGGAAGGTTCCTAACAACATCTGTGTTGAATGAATAGGTCTGAAGCCCATGTGAGATAACAGATGTCAGAATGCTCGTGAAAACACAGGGGATAGATTCACCATCCCTGAGCCAGGTTTGCCCACCTGATGAGGAGCCTTTCTGAACTAAGGTGCTTCTCTGATTTTCTCAATAACATGCTGCAATTCACCATTGATGAATTTACCTAAAGTTGCCTCATCCCTTCCCCACATCCTCCTTTCATCCTCCCAGGAGGCAGTTTATTTAGTACGGTGTTTACAAGCATTGACTCTGGAGCCAGCAGGGTTTGCAATCTCAGCTCTGTAACCAACTAGTCCTGTGGCCTTGTGCAAGACACTTAATCTCTGTGCCTCAGTTTCTTCATTTGTAAAATGAGAATACCTATACCATAGGGCTGTCAAGATAATTAAAGGGGTGAATGTAAAACACAACAGCATCAGACACATGACGAGCATGATGTCAAAGCTGGTTACAGTGTGTGCAGGAGCCCAGGCCTGGCTGCCCTGGGGAACAGTTGCCTTGCCTTGGCCAGGCTGTGAAAGCATAACTGGAGCCTTCCTTTGGCGCCCCTGTGATTGTCTGAGCTCACAGTGTCTTCTCCTGCCCCCAGAGTGTGCCCTGGTCTGGTTCTCTGCTCAGGTAAAGGCCTCTTTCTCTCAGACCTTTACACCCATTAGTTTCCAAAGCCTGTGGGATCTGCCTCCATGAGGTCCCATCTCTGCCCCACCTCTCCCCTTTCTCCGTCCCATTGCCAGCCATTGTTCAGATGTCACTCCTTGCCTGGATTGCTGCCATGGCCTCCTCAGTTCTTTCTGGCCTCCCGATGTGGTTACCAGGGTGCTCCTCCGCACAGCCAGCGTGGATCAAGTCACCCCTGCACAAGGCCTCCAGTGAATCCCTCCACACCCAGCCTGGCACACATCCCGTGTGTGCCTCTGTCTCCCATGTTGTGGTGGGACCCTGGCCTCATCTACTCTCTGCAGCCAACTCTAGCATCTGTGGACACATGTAGCATCCACCAGGGAACTGGAGGGGGGAGTGCTCTTGGCCCCTGCTCCACCTGGCTGTCGCCCACCATACCTTCTTCCTTGCCTTTCTTTCCCTGAACAGGCAGCCCAGGGCCAGGCAAGCAAACCCTGTGGGTAAGTGTTGACACTGACCAACAAAATGCCAAATGCCAGCCTCTCCTTTATTGTGAGCACCCCAATCCTGAGTTATTTTCTTGGGGTTACCTCCCTTAAGAACTACACTATAGCTACGTTCCAGCATTAATTAAGCTGCACGACCTTAAGCGTGCTACTTAACTTCTTTGTGTCTCAATTCCTCATCCATAAAGTGGAGGAAATAATAATGTGTACAGAGAGATTTGGGGGAAGGATTCATATCCTTGTATCACCCCAGTACCTAATATGTTGCCTTGCACATAGAAGAACCTCTGAAAATATTTGTTGAATAATTAATTGATTGGTGCACAAAGACATGAGCTACAGAACAAAGCACCCGTGGTGGAATTGCAGGCATTTGCCTATGGTGGGTGGAGCGGGCAGTGAGGCTGCCTATGTGCCTGACGAAATACCACGGAGGTCATTCTCTATTCTCCTGGCTAAAGTTCTTCTGCTGCTGGCTTCTAGGCCTGTTCTTCTATTGACTCTTACGTGGGGCTTTGAGCGGAGGACTGATAGTGGGGCTCTGGGGCCTCCTTAAACCCCAAGAAGGCTCCAGAATTTCTGGAGCAGAAAGGGGCATGGTGCTTGGGGTTGTGGGGGCAGCTCTGCTTTCTTCTTGTGGAAAGACAAGGTCCAGACATAGGTGGGGAACTGAAACTGGTGTTCTTGGAGGGCTGAGGGCTAAATGAGCCAGGAACGTAGACCATAAGAATAATGTGTCTCCCTGAGAGCCTGCTGGGAGATGAACCGATCTGGCTAGCGTGTGCTTGTTGCCATGCATGCAACTGAATTTCCCCGGAATGCTCCAGGAACTCCAGGAGAAAGACACTTGGGGCCCTTAGATATGGTAGTTAAGAACCAGGTGCAGAGATTGAAGTGTGGGGCAAAGGAATAAAATGTGTCCAAGAACTCACCAGCAGGAGCAGTAGAAGAGAAGGTGTGTCTTCTTCGGCCTGAGTGAGCCTTGGGTGCTCCGGCTGGGTCAGCTCTCCATGGGGGATCTGCTGTTCTCGAGGTGAAGAGGAAGATTGGCAAGAAGGAGCCTGCCCAACTGGTGCCTGGGATTCAGAAATCCTATCCTTCTGTGAAACAGGATCTCCCTGGCTATCTCTGTCTCTGGAGGAAGCTGGAGAGAGGATCCAGTCATGGTCAGTGGGCAGGGTACAGGGTGGCAGGGCTTCAGGGCCAAACTGGGCAAAGTGAACTCAGGAAAGTACAACCCTCCAACGTCAGGGCTGAAGATGCACAGATCAGATACTGATGCACTCAGGGTTTGAGTTAGCTACTGACTCAGGGTGTTTCCTAAAGCCAGTGATAACATGCAGGCAGCAGAGGGTGGTGGTGGTGGGCTTGTGTCTCCCAATCGTTACCCCCACTCATAGGATACCTTGCGTGACTGGCTGATCAAGTCAGGCATTGCTTTCCTAGTCTCCTCAGTGACTGGCCCCTGCCTGGCACTGAAGAGTTTAGGATGGGCCTCTGCCCACCTACTGCGGGAAGGGTCAGGGTAGGGGATAAAGAAGGGTGCTTGGTTCAGTCCCATGGGACCTGAGAGCTGGAACCTTGGCCTGACTGAGCTGATATACAGAGCTTTCTCAAACTCTAGCCAGACACCTGCCAGTTCCCTGGGAGGGCTGTGGCCTGGAGGAGAGACAATGTTGGGAAGGGCCCCCTCCTCAGGGAGAGGACCCCTCCCCCCCTTACTTCCTTTATAAAACTTTCTAGTCCTGTGTCCCAGATCCTTGGGGGTGGAGAGGAAGGACACTGCCCCAGCTCTCTGACCTTACCATCCTGAGGGGGTGTATTTGGGTAATAATATGAAGGCGAGGCAGAGAGGTGGGATAAGACTGTACAAGAGCTAGAAGACCTGGCATTGAGTTTATAGCATTTAATTGCTGGTGACCTTGAGCACTTTCCTTAGTCTCTCTGTGGCAATACAGCACAATGGTTCAGCACATAGGCTCTGGAGGTGATTGCCTGGGTCCAAATTCAGGCTTAGCTACTAGCTGTGTGACCTTGGACAAATTACCTAACCTCTCTGAGCCTCCATTTTCTTATCTATAAATGGGAATGAGAATAATAGTATACCCCTCAAAGTGTTTTTGTGAGGTTTAACTGAATTAATACATATAAAACACTTAGAACAACGCCTGGCCTGGCGAAATCACTCGGTAAACATAGCTGTCATATTTTTGAGTCAATGACTTCTACATGTTCTCTGTCTACTTTCATAGTCAAGAGACCATTATTAGATAATGGACTTAAAGTGCTTTGTAAACTATAAAGTGCTGAGGAGATGTAGGAATAAATATTGCTATTTAAAAATAGGCAAAACTGTATTTGGGGAGCACAGGCTGCACCTTCAGGGCCTCCCCATGTGTTAAGAGCTCCCTGCTCCTCACTGGGTAGCCCTGGGCTCTTTCTCTGGTACTGCTCTATTATCAGGCCCCATCCCTTCCCCTTATTTCCTTTGTAAAACTATCCAGTCTGGCATCCCAGGGCCCTGCAGCTGCTGGGTGAGGATCAGCTGATCCCATGGAAATTGTGGGTTTTTTCTCGGGAACCTGGAGATGCCTTTTGTGCAGAAGGAGCTCTAATGGCAGGTGTTTGGGGCCATGTTGGGATGAGAAACCTTTGGCTGTTCCTCATGGAGGAACCTTTTGCTGTTCCCAGCTTGTTTTCCTATGTACAGGGCAGCCTGTTGCCTTGTTCCTTTTGCTGTGGGCCTCCATCTTAGAGAAGGGGTGCTACCCCAGAAAGCCTGGTGGCCACCCCACCAATTCCTTGAGTTGAGATCTGAGTTCTGGCTCAGGAATTGTTTGTGGCCCACCATGATTGCTCAGGTCCCATCACAGCGCAGCTCCCCAGGCCAGGCAACAGGGCGGCACAAAGGCCTTTCCTATCAATAGCTGATGAGTCCATTAGTAAATGGTGCACTGTCTTCCCATGAGCAATGCCCTCCCTGCTCCCTCGGCCTTTCTCTTTTTTTTTTTTTTTTCCCCTCCTGTGACTCCTGTTTGCTGTTGCTTCCCCCTCAGGGTTACCTGGTTGGTCCTGTCCTGTGAGGGGTGGATAAAAGACTAGACCCCAGTGGGTGAGGGAGCCAGAACACCTGGCACACTGCCACCGCCCAGAGGCAGAAGGCTGTGCCCAGGGACTGTGCCTGTCTTCCTTGCCCCAGGGAGGCCCCTCTCAGCAGGGACACGTATGTGCCAGGGGAGAGAGAGTTCTGGCACTGATCTAGGTTACCTCTTCTCTTGGGACCAATATTGGGGTTCTCTGAGGAGTGAGCATCTGAAAGGGCTGCCAGCAGGAGAAGAAGGGAGGAAGAGGCAGTGGGTTGAGGAGCACTCTGCTCACAGTTCTGCTGAGGTAGTTACTATGGATCTGATTAATCATCCTAAAGCTGCGAGTGCTCTTCAGACATCACAGTGGATGTGATCAAGCCAGGAGGAAAGGTTTCTCCTGGGCCAAATGAGTCAAATAGGACAATATCAACTTATTTACTAGGTTCAGCAACATTTGTTGTGCCCCTGTGCGCCTGGCACTGTGCTGGGTGCTGGGATACAGAGTGGAACCCATTGGCATAACTGAGGCTGTGCCCTGGACATAACTTTGCGATTGTTACTCCTACCTGATTTGTAGGAGTAACTTTACTTAGATATAATTGACATAGAATAAACTGTACATATTAAAAGTGTACAATTTGATAAGTTTTGACCCATGAAGCCACCACATCAATCAAGACAGTGAACATCCCTATCACCCTGAAAAGCTTCCTTAAGTCCTTTTATAATGCCTGTCACTTCTCCCTCATTCCAATTCCCAGTCACTACAGATCTGCTTTCTACAGACTGGATAAAATTGTCTAGGATTTTGTATGAGTAGAATCATACAGCATGTATTTTTTTTTTTTGTCTGGTACCTTTCATTCAGAAGCAATATTTTATGATTCGTTAATGTTGTTGCATGTATCAATAGCTCATTTCTTTTTATTGTTGTGTAGTATTCCACTGAATGGATATAACACAAGTTGTTTATCCTTTCATTTGCTGATGTACTTTTGGGTTGGTTCCAGTTTTTGGCTGTTACAAATAAAGCTGCTGTGAACATTCATGCCTTAGTCTTTGTGTGGGCTTATGCTTTCATTTCCTTTGAGCAAATACGTAGGAGTGGAATGACTCCTACCAGTTTGATAGAGTTAAATGTCCAGCATCTGCAAAGAATCTCGGATTGGCCCAATCTTCCAGAATCCCTCCAGGATGCTCTTGGGTTCTTGGGAAGTTTTTTGTTTTGTTTTGTTGAGGAGAAAACAGGTGGACATGCACAGGTACCTTAGAGACAAACAGAAATTGGTGGGGGTGCTTTGTAAATAACCATGGCTAAAAATTGTTTGCCTTTGAGCCAGTGATAGATCATCGTTTGCAAGACAACTATAAAGGTGTATCAGCTAGTCATTAGCTTTGACCTCCAGGCTGCCATCTTGGAGCATAGCTGTGGCCAGAGAAAAGGCCTTGTCTAGCTTCCTGGGAACTAAGGGGTTTGTTTGGGCCTGGGAGAGATGTGAACACCTGGCTCACACCTGGCTCCAGATGCCAGGGCAGCTGAGCTGCCGCTGGTGGGCACTGTAGTGTCAGTTCCAGCTGTGAATAAACACAGGGAGCAAACGGTCCTCACCACTCTAACCCAGGCTCCTGACAGACTTTGTACGTCATCCATTTGGTGCCTGGGTACCCTTCCTTTCCCCCCAGCTCCGAGTCCTGGTACAGGAGTGGCTCACCTCGGGCACTCAGGGTACCTCCTTTTCATCCGGGTAGTTGAGCTCAACCTGGCTGGGGCTCAGCTGCTCTTATCTTGGAGGCTCTGAGAAGTAGCCTCCAGAGACCTGAATCCAAGAGAAATGAGGAGGAGGGGCCCATGGGCTTCTCAGCACCTCCAGTGACTTATTAATTGGTTAATTTTCCTATGAATCAACAACCAGTTTTTGGGCAAAGAAACTGCTAGGTGCTTGGGTTACAGGGGGAACAAATGCAGATGCCTTTGAGGTACTTATGGTCCAGAAGGCAGCCCAACAAGAAGGCAACGAACGGCACGCTCACCATGAGGAGATTTGTGCTATGACACATGCAGACAAGCTCCAGGGACCGCAGGGTAGGGGGACCTAACCGCATCCTGCTGTGTGCAGGAAGATGGCTAGGGTGCTCTCAGAGAGGACTGTGCTCCCTCACCAAAGATGGCAGGCACCGGTGGGGATCACAGCTTAATATCACAGTGCCATAAGGCTGGGTGAGAAGGCTTTCTGTGGTTAGAAAAAAACCCCACTTTTCTCCTTTCTTTTCCTCTTCCTAACGTTGCTTCTCTTCTCTACTCTTATTGCCACAGGAACCTGCCATTCTTGTCAGAAGTGTCGACTGAGAAGAAAATGCCAATGCATTTGAGCTGTGTGTGTGAAAGTCATGACAGGGAAAAGGGGCAGGAAACAAAGCCCAAAATTGGTTACCAAAATTCACTGAATAACAATATTCATAGCAGCTAACATTTTTTTGAGCATATAAAATGTGCCAGGTACAGAGCCTAGTGCTTTACTTACATGACCTCATTTAATCTCCCCAACAATAGGAGTTGGTATTATGATGATCTCAGTTTTGCAGATGGGGAAACTGAGTCACCAGGGAAGTTTGTTTGCTCAAGGTCAGGGAGCTCCTGAGATGGCAGTGCCAAAGTGTGAATCTAAACTGTGTTAAAAGTGTGTACCATGTGCAGGGCAGCAGTGAGTATAGTGGGTGGGGGGCTAACTCTGCCTAAGGGTCAGTGAGAGCCTCCCCAGGATGTGGCATTTGAGCTGAAGGACAAGTTCTCGAGGCTAAGGAAAAGGGTGGAGGTGATGAAGGCATTCAAGGAGAGGAAGTTTTTTTTTTTTTTTTCAAAGTCAACATTCCAGGCTTAAGAGAGAAGGATTTTTGAGTGCAATGGCATGTAGGCCAGAGGAGCGAGTCTCTTATGACTGGAGTGTGAGGTTCTCAGCAAGAGAGGCCTCTAGGTTAGGTAGCGTCTATACAGGCCACAACAGGGTGAAGATTGATAGTGTGGTCTGTTCACTGACTGGGGTGCCCGCTGCTAGCTTCCTCATCTGGCTCAGCCTGAGGCTGGGTGACCAAGGATGAAAAAGGAGCTGAGGTTTGAGACCCAGGGCATTTACAATCCAAGGCAGGGGGAGTTCTTATCATCATCATCATCATCACCATCATCATTATTCTTCTTTATTCAAAGGAAATTTTGCATGAAAATCTGAAATAAAACTAACAAAAGAGATGCTGCTCTGCTTGAATTAGGGGTGGGGTGGGGCCATGAACCCTGACTGCTAGGTCCCTTTATTCCCTACTCCTTCAACCTCCCTAGCTCCCCACAACAGTCTGGAACCTAGTGGCTATAGTTGTTAGTTTCCAATGCTGCCTAGTAGAGGTCCAGTTGCTCTGACTCCACCTGGATATCTCTTCTGGCCCCCTTCTCTCCAGCATGCAGGCCAAGTGACACAGCCCAATTTGGTCCCTGCTCGAGAAACTGATCTCCTTGCTCTCTACTCTGACCTCTGGGTTTTTTACCAACATCAGCTCTGGAGCAGGGCCAAAGGCCCAGGGCCTCTACCTGACCAATTGGACACTAAGCCATGAAAAACGAACTCCCCTATCAGATCCCGGGGCCTCTCATGCTTCGGTCTAGGCTTGCCCTTCTGACCCAAGCTCCTGTCCTCCAGTTTCTGGGGCAAAAGGAGGAACAGGGCTGTGTACACCTCAGGGACCCTTCGATCACCCCAACAGTGCACACTGGGACCAGACTTGGAAGGGAGAGAGAGACGCCACCCAAAAGCAGGGGGAGAGTGAGTCAAAAGGGGCAGGTGAACAAGGAGCTGTTTTCTGCAAGGTCAGGAAACAAACTGCCATCAGGCCTGAATGCTCAGGGTCACAGATTCATTTTCACTGCCCCAGGCCAGCGTGGACCCGCTCCATGTTGTCTCCTGGCACCTGAAGACATTAGTGGTGCAAGCAGGTTCTCCTTATACGAGCACATGATTGCTAGTGTATACTCCAGCACTGTGCTCAGTGTTGAAGACAGAGATGTAGTTGGGAGAGGGGAACAAAAAGCAAAAAGACATGTAGATCCAGGACTGTCAGATGGAAACATCAAGAGCCACTTCATAGAATGCTGAGAGGACTGGATGAATATTGCATGTATATTCACCTAACTCTAAGCCTACTGCCTGGCAGGCTTTCAATAAACAGAGCTGTGAAATAAACAGGAAACTAATAGAAGTATTTGCTATGGGATCACAGAGGAAGGTGCACTTCAATTGGGGTGGAGGATGGAGCTAAGCAAAGGGAAGAGGGGAAGATCTTATCTCTCGGGAGCAGCTGGAGCTGAGTCATATAGAATAAACGGAATCTCCCAAAGCAGAGAAGAGATTTGTTTGTAGAGTGGAAGAAGAATATGGAGAAGAGCCTTCCAGGCACATGCAAAAGAAGGCAGGGATGTGCGTGTCAGCCAGGTTTATCTGGCAAACTCCAAGCTTGAAGGATCTGGCCTACATGACATCAGGATCCCTTCAACACAACATTGTATAATGAAGAGTTGCTTTAGACTCAGACAGACCAAGGTTCTGCGTCCCTGGTGCATTTCTTAACCTTTCTGAGTCTCAATTCCTCAACTTGAAAGGGGAGTTTGCTGTCTACTTTGCTAGACTGTTGTGATGCAAGAGTGAAATGAACCCATGCAGTCAGGAAATGGTCCATGGCACTTTGCTCCTGCCTCCTCTATGAGGAACAGAACCTGAGACTTGGAATTCTGGAAAGGAGGTGTCGGGAGTAGTTGACTCCAGTCCCCTCTCAATGCGGAAGTCCCTCTACAGCAGTGCTTCCAGTTGATTCTCCAGCCTCTGTGCACCATTTCAGGCTTGTGCAAAGGTTGCTGGACCATTATAACCTTGACATCAGTCATTTATGGCATCCCACTCTCACTACGTCCTAGGGGAGAGGTAAAAGGGGGTAGAGAGCAATTAGGAATAGTGACCTCTGGCCCATGAATGCAGAGTCTTAGTAGGGCCTCAGAAGCTGCTGATCCTACTCCTGACTTGTACAGGTGCAGAGGACTGTGATTTGCCCAAGGTCACCCAAGTGAGTTACTGGCAGGTCTTCTGATTTCCCTTGGCAGGGTTGTTCTACAGCAGCCTTTGGCTTAGCTGGCTCTAGCCTAGTGACATCACAGGGGAATTGGCCAATCCCTGCAGGCTGTACTCCTGGGATGTAGGGCTTTGTCCTTGGAGAGTCCTCCACTGTGTGTCACTCCTATCATCTGGAGATGTGGGATGGACTAGGCTGAACTGAGTGCTGTGACTGAGGCCTTGTCCCTGTATGACCAGGGAGACTGGGGCAGAAGGGGTAGATTGGAACAGGCTGGTGGGACTAAACCCACTGATGGGGTTGGGATAGGCTGGCAGTAGTTTTAGGAAGCGTATCACACTGAGGAACCTGAAAGGTGTGCAGCTTCAGCTAAGAAGGCAGTGCTGGAGGCTGGGCACAGGTAGCGAGGTATTCCCACAGGGCAGAGCCCAGAGACCCGATGGAGTCTCAGCATAATGGAGCCAGCAGGCATCAACACTGGGGTATGTCTCATACTAGATCCTGAGGGGCAAGCACTGGCAAGAGCAAAGCACAGCCCTAAGCCTCCTGCAGGAGGAACCAGCCACTGGCTGGCTTTCCAGATGTGGGCTCAGGCCCTGGGAACCAGGGAATGGTTAGTTGTGCCTGGCTGAGGTGCTACTAGGGTCAGGCAGTCCAGCTATGGGGAAAGGAAGCTACAGATTCTGGGAATCATGCAGACCATAGGCAGGCTGAGACAGAAGAGGCAGGGCCTCCTGATCCCAGCCCCTCTGTCTCAGATTGACTCATTCAGTCCAGCAGGGCCCTATTGGGCAGAGATCACAGTTCACAGCAGAATTAGATGAGAGGTGAGACCTTAGAGTACTGGAGCGCATCCTGGACCAGTTATACTACTCAACTCGCTGGGTAACCTCTGGTAATTCTTTTAGCCTCTCTGAGCCTTGATTTTCCATCTGTAAACTGGGGGATCATACCCTGCTATGCCCTCCACACAGGTGGAGGTTTGTGGGTTAAAATGAAAGGTATTCAGCTTCACAATGAAGTGATGAGCTGCCTCCCATCTCATTACGAGTCGTCCATCTGTGAGTCCCCTGGAGCAAGGACTCTGGCTTCCCCTGTGTCTCCCACAGTGTCTAGGATGGGGCTGTGTCCCGCTGTGCAGACCGACTGAGAGGACGGGCCACAGCTGAGGCCAGCCTGCAGGGCCCTGGCAGCCGGCAAGGTTGCTGACGAGGGAACAGCCTGGTGATGGATGACGCTGCCAGCCTTTGCCCATCTGGCAGCCTGAGCCATTTGCATAAAAACAAAGACAGCTCCAGCGGCATGAAATATTGATGCCCTGAGACTTTCCAGAGTGGCGTCTCGGTCTCACTCAGCAAGGGCCCGGCTCCTGGCCCCGTGGTAATGGCGCCTCCTGCCTGTTGAGTTTCTTTCCAAAGGGCTGCAGGGAGGGAGAGTTGTCCTGGCCGAGAGGGCCACCTGGGAGTCCTTGTCGACATATATTAGTCTTGGGTTTCAGGTGATACTGACTTTAATCAAACTGGGTTGGAAAAAAACACGTTGGATCAGGTTCTGAATGGCTCAGTTTCTAGTCTGATGAAGGCAGATGGGAGCTCAGTCCTCTCAGCAGGCCCAGGCCTCCCTCTCCGACCCTCACAGAGAAACCCACTGACCACATGGTAACCTGTCAAGAGTGACAGTATGGGGAGGGGGAGGCCCATCCCTGAGGAAGCTGTAAGATGGGGAGGGGTGTAATTATGGGGGTGTACTCGCATCAGCATCCTGAAGGAGTCTACTAACGAAAAATCCCCACACAGTCCAGCAGTCATGCAGGGCAAACCCTTGCCTCCATCATTTGCAGATCCCTCTTCTAACAATGGAGCAGTGAGCAAGGCTGGAGGCAGCCCCCTCCCTCCCTCCCGCCCCTGAGTCCTAGGGTGGACAGCGGAGGGTGCTTTAGGTATAGGCAGATTTTGGGTCTTTGTCCTCAGGGCAGGGCCAGGACTCTATTTCTGTTTGGCTTCTCCCAGGAGGTGGGGGTGGTCACAGAAAATCTGAGCTCCCTTCTCAGCTCTGTCACTGCAGGCGTTCCCTTCTGGCTCAGACCCTTCCATCTCCATCTGCCAGAAGAGTGTGAACATTCAGCTCCAGCCAGATTCCTACCGCCAGAGCAGGCCAGTCCTAATAGGTCTCTCCGTGTGAGCTCCTCCAGGATGCCGGCCAAGGCTTAGTCATCTTTGTATTCTCAGTTCCTGGTGCACAGGAGCCACCTGAACAATGTTGGATGAAATTAACAGAATTTTGGAGTGTGGGGTGGGTCAGGGCCCCAGGCTGACCAATAGGAGGAAGGGAACATCCACAGGCCAGTGGCAAAGACTGTCAGCTCCTGTTGGACAGGTTTAGTAGGGGGAGCGGGGTTGCTCCTCTAAATCTGAAAGCTCCCTGCAGTGGTTGGTTGATGAGCCTTAGTAATCTTCCTCTCTGGTCAGGGGGTCCACCTTTCCATCAGAGCTGCATCAGGCCAATATTTTGGGTCTTTTGTTTTTTATTTTCCTCCTATCTAAAAAGAAACACACAGTTACAATAGAAAAATTGTAAACAAACAAACAAACAAACAAACAAAAAAACAGAAGAGTATTTAAAAAAAACAACCACAGCGTTCTCAACAACTTGAGTCATTTCTTAACATTTATTTTAAATATGGCTGACTTGGCAGGGTTGGGGGTTGGACAAGTCCCCACTCCCCATTCTGTGAGCAAGTGACGCCAACCCTACACCCACCTGCTCACCCCTTGACCCACAAAGCAAACCCCTTGATCCAGTATTTCCCATCCCAAAGATGGCCCTAGGTAGACACTGGTTCAATATGAGAACTGCTTGCCTGTTCTGGGTGGGCCCTGCAAGGTCTTTGTGAATAGGCAGAAGAACCCAGATCCATTTGGGTCACTCTCTTTACTTTGTTAGGTAACCCGGCACTGGCAGTGCCCCATTTGAGCGGGGCCAGGACACTGATTCCTTACTCAAACTGGAGTCTAGGGGAGGGGAGAGGGGAGAGGGGAGAAGAGCGATGGCTACATAGAAGGTCATCCTGCCCTGTAGGAAAGACTGTTAATTTAGGGTCTTTTCTGAGGCCCAAGATTTAGAACTCAATTTTAATCTTTTCTCCATACAGCAGCCCATGGGGTTATTCCAGTATCCAAATCAGATCTGTCACTCCCCTCCTCAAAATTCTTCAATGACTCACCATCTGCTATAGGGCAAAACCGAAATTCCCTTCATGGTATATGTGACTTGTTGTCCCTAAGTATTGGTTCTCCTTTCTTTCTTATTAGCATAATTTTTGGGCCTGTAATCCCAGCACTTTGGGAGGCTGAGGCAAGAGGATTGCCTGAACCCAGGAGTTTGAGACCAGCCTCGGCAACAAAGTGAGATTCCTTCTCTACAAAAATCCACAAAAACATAGCTGGGCAGAGTGGTGCATGCCTGTAGTCCCAGATACCCAGGAGACTTGAACCCAGGAGTTTGAGGCTGCAGTGAGCTATGATTGCGCTGCTGCACTCAAATCCAGCCTTGGTGACAGCGATGCCCTGTCTCTGGGAACAAAAAAAAAATCTAACAGGACAAAACAACGCAAAAAAACCCATAACTTTTGGTTAGGCATAGAGTTGCAAGAAGAAAGACCATATTTCTCAACCTTCCTTGTAGCATAGATCAGCTGACTCCCAGCAGACTTTCAGATAGAGGAGCAAACCTGGCCAACATCAGCTGCCCTACAGGTGCATGAAAAATAAATGATTGTGGTTTCAACCACTGACTTTGGGGGTGGTCTGTAACGTTACAATATCTAACTGATATAATATCTGTCCTCTAATTCCCAAACTTGGCAAGAAGGTAATAGTCAAGCTACATGATTAATATATGATGGATCAGAGCAGAGACACAAAGGTAAAAGAAAGGGAATGTGAACAAGACCAAAAACACTCAATGGTAAATGAATAGACGGTTTACACATACATAAAGACTGTACCAGTCAGAAGAGAAATTCATTGGAAATTGAAGCAGAAGAAAGGAGAATTAGTCAGGTAAAATCAGCTGAGCCTATCACTCCTGTCTGGGTGGAGCTCATCTGGCAAATGTTAGGACGAGCCCGTCTGTTGATGAGTAAGCCCTAACATGCGCATGGCAGCTAGAAAAGCCCAATAGCATTAAGCAATCAAATACTTTAATTAACTCATCTTAGTCAATTCTTCAATGTTTCTATGATTGATCACAATGTTTCTATGATCTCTCCATGGGAGCCACATGGAGAGATTGTGATCAGCTTGAATAAGTTTGCAATCCATTTGACAGTTATATTTCTCTTTGTGATTTAATTGACATTCTGGTCTTATTTATTGGTCTTCATCGCAGCTTTGTTAGTGTGCATCAGTATTCCTAAATCTGATCAAATTTGATTCGGGATCCTGATAGAGTTTGAGTTTATTAGTCTGCAAGGATGAGAGCTAAAACCTTGTTGGCAACGAGCTCATCAGAATAAAAGCTGCTTTCTGATGTCCAGCCAGCTGGCCTCATGTAGCCTCTGAATTAATATCCACCTGTTTTTGCATTTCTATAGTTAACGTTGTTATCCAGGCATATGCAAGCCTTGGGTGAGATCAGGTGAGTGACTGCTCATGGTTAGTAAAAAAAATTGGAGAGGGGAGGCACTAAGCTTTACCCACATATTCAAAGACATGCTATCTAATGGTACCTTTCCAGTCTTCTATATCTCACTTAGAAAGACAATCTTAGGATGTTGTTTCAAAAAGCGTCTTTCAAGACCATCTACTCCAACCTTCTTACCTTATAGATATGGACACTCAGGCTTAGAGAGTTTATGTAAGTTGTCCAAACTCACATAGCCCCTGAATCCTCCATACAGGAAAGCCACAGATTCATTCTCACTGTGGAATGGCCAATGGCCTCAGTACATCCTCAGGGCAAGTGCCATGCCTGTACTTAGCACCAAGAGCCTGGTGCTGTGTATGCCCATTGGGGTCTCAGCATGTGCTGCTGGCTGATATTTGGGGTTGGGGAATGGTCTTTAAACCCTGTTCCTCTGTCCTGGGTTTGGCTGGTTGGGGCTTCCCTTCTGCCATCCATTCTCTCAAGCTGTGATCTTGGCAGGAGAAATCCACTTATTTGTGCTTCATTACCTGTACTCTCTTTCCAACTGGTCACACTCCCAAAATGTGATAAGAAAAGCTTTCCTGATTGGGGAGCCATGGAGACTTCTTTCCTTTGTATTTTCTACCTCTCTCCCTTCTCCAAAATATGTTCACTCTTTGCACCTAATGTTGAATGAGTCTTGACAGCTCTGGGAAGCTTTAGGGGCAATGGAATGATCTCGATGTGATTCCAGGTCTCAGTATGGTACAGAGAAAGAGTGCAAGGCTGGGAGCTAGAAGGCCTGAGTTCTAGTGCCCTGGCTCTGGGATGTTAAATAGCCCGTTTGATTTCTTTGGGACCCAGATTCTTTATCTGCAAAATGAAAATGTTGAGCTATTCATTTGCCCCTAGCACTAATACTCTGTGGTTTCATTTTGAATTTACAAAAATTTATTGACGGCTGGGTGTGGTGGCTCACACCTGTAATCCTAGCATTTTGGGAGGCTGAAGAGGGTAGATAACCTAAGGTCAGAAGTTTGAGACCAGTCTGGCCAAAATGGTGAAACCTCGTCATTACTGAAAATTCAAAAATTAGCCAAGCATGGTGGTGGGCACCTGTAATCCCAGCTATTTGGGAGGCTGAGGCAAGAGAATCGCTAGAACCCTGGGGGCAGAGTCTGCAGTGAGCTGAGATTGCGCCACTGCACTCCAGCCTGGGTGATAGAGTGAGACTCCATCTCAAAACACAAAAACAAAAACAAAACAAAAACTTCTTGACTGCAGAGTTGAGAAACTGAACATCACTTCCTGATTAACTGAGCTCTGTCCTTGGTGCTGAGATGTTGGGTGTTGCCTCATTGTCCACTGGTTAGCTTCAGGAAAGAAGAATCAGTGTCACAGAATGGGATGCCATTGAATTTTTGGACAATTTGTAGGAGTTAGGTCCAAAAGTAATGCTCTAATAATCAGTCTATTAACTTAGGGTTGAAGATATTTCATAAATCTATTGTTAAAAAATTTGAGCTATAACTCCAGGCCAGCAGGATGGTTTGGCAAAATGTCTTTCATGAATAGTCTGTGTTTTGATGGCATGACCATATATATTCTGGATTTATGGGTACCGTTCCAATTTCAAATATGCTATCACATGTTTCCATAAATCACTGTAATGTCCATTGTATCATCTATACTGTGTCATTTATATTACATCCCCAGGGTGTGTCTTGGTTTTGGAAGTAATTTAAAAATCTTTTTTCCAACCATGTGTCCAGGTTTTGGTTGTGAGAATATGGCTTTGGTATAGGCGTAGTCTGTTTGATATGCCTTGTGTTGAGATTATAAAGCCTCTGGATGGAGCTGTACAATTTTCCAGGACTCTTCCTTTCTCATTAAAACAAAAACGTTCCTGACTAGAGGGCATGCCTAGGTTATGATATGAACTCCCAATATTTCGGACAAGAAAGCAAAAGAGTATTTCTGCATGGGTCATGCCTTCTCAACATCACAGAAGATTTAAAATGGATAAAACATAAGATAAGTGAGATTTGTTTGTCTCCACAGCACTGAGGGCCCAGGTGATCATTCCCCCAACCCCAACACACTTACTTGGCCTGTCTCTTTGTCGACACAACACCACTGTGTTGACACAATAGTGGTGACAGAATGGGGGTTGTCACACAGTTAGGGAATCAGTCTTCTGATGCTGGCAGGAGACCAGTGATGGCCCAAGAGCAACCTGTGGCTCTATTTCAGTATTCCTCAAAGCCATGTGGAAAAGGGTCCCCACCTTAGCATTCCTCTGTGCTCATTAATGGCTTTGGTTCAACCTTTTGGGATCGAGCTTCCTCACTCTCCATGTTGGAGAATCCAATTCAAGTTGATCCCAGATTTTTAATTCAGGAAGTGTTTGTTGAGCATCTATTATGTGCCTATCATTGTGCCTTGATCATGAGGTATGTAGGAACTGAGGGCTTACTGGCAGTAAGGGCTTCAGTGGGCAGGAGTGGCCATAAAGAAGGTGGTGGACATGGCTGGGAGGGAACAGGAGGATGATTGCCTGGAAACCCCAACAAAGGAGGCAGTTGTAAAGATTATGAGTATGTGCTTTAGAGCCAGCCAGTCCCAGGATCAAGGCCCAACTTAGCTGCTTAATAGCTAGGTGATCTTGGGCAGGTCAGTTGACCCCTCCTAGGCCAAAATACACTCACAAGGTTGTTGTTGGAACACTCTTATTAAGTTGGAACTGTCTTCCAGCAGAGCTTATGCAGAGTTTAGTTCAGTGGCCATGAGTGCTCAATAAAAGGTGGCTCTCTGATATATATACAACATGTGACTTGTTCAAGAACAAGAATCAAGTAATTTAAGATCCATGCTATCTGTCATCTCCCTCCTGTATTCTTGGACTAGGAGGTTGTTGAATTTGGTCTTGCAGTTTCTGCTCCCCCTCCAGGATGTGTTAGTGATCTTGTCACATCTTGTCATCTTCCAGGTGATTGCACATGGATTTTTGGGACATTTGATCTATATCTTGACTGGTGCAGACAGATTTGTTGGCTTTGTACCTGGAGGGTTACCTTAGCAAAGGGCTGTTTTAACATGTACCCCATCACCATCTTCAGGGATGTCTTCCATCCTCTGCAAATCTAAATACAACCCCTAACACCTTTGGCAAACATTCACAATTCCCTTTATGCCTTCAGGGGACAAGTCAAAGGGGCCAGCTAGTTATGAAACACAGTTCCCAAAAGACCTCTTTAATTATTTCTTGCCCTAATCAAATATGACTTTTTATTCTTCCATCAAACAAGGCACCCTAATTATATGATTATAGCTGATCTTTTAAAATGAAGACAGCAGTTTGAAAAATGCTTGTCTTCTCATTGTCTCCTGTTATTCTGTCATTCAGCTGGATGGAAGGGGGCGGCTACAGGGGGTGGAAGTGGTGTGACTTTCCCCCTTATTCCTCTTTTCCCTTTTATACATGGGTAATATGTCTTCCTGTTTCTATTTTTCCCTGCAAAGATCCTTCCTCCTTCTTGCCCCAGCTTTTATCACTACATAACTGAGTTTGTGTTTCTTTGGTTCTGATCTTCTGGTTTAAAGACAAAATTTGTCTGGGACAATTTCTGATTTTCAGATCCTTTGACCACCCTGTTTTAGCTTTAGACAGCATCCCTCTGACCTGAGGACCAGTGCTGCATTGATGCAGCCAGTGACAATAGCAACAACAACAAGAACAGACAATAACAGCTACAGGCATCTAGATCATGCTGACTCTGCTGGCTACTCCTTCTCAGTCTCCTTTGCTGGTTGCTCCCAGCTTTCACAGACAATAACAGCTACAGGCATCTAGATCATGCTGACTCTGCTGGCTACTCCTTCTCAGTCTCCTTTGCTGGTTGCTCCCAGCTTTCCTGAATTTAATGTAGGAGTGAGCCAGAGCACAGCCCTTGACCTCTTTTCTATCCATGTTTGCTCCCTTGGTTATCTCATTCAGCTTTAAATATCTTCTACATGCTCACAACTTCAAAACTATCTCAGCGCAGGCTTCTCTCCTGAACTCCAGGCTTGTGTATCTCACAGCTGACCTCGTGTCTCCACTTAGATGTCTAACAGGCATCTTAAATCTCACATTTCCACAACAAATCTTCTTCTCTCTCTCTCTTTTTTTCTTTTTAGACGGAGTCTCGCTCTGTCACCCATGCTGGAATGCAGTGGCACAATCTACACTCACTGCAACCTCTGCCTCCTGGTTTCAAGTGATTCTCGTGCCTCAGCCTCCCAAGTAGCTGGGATTACAGGCATGCTCCACCATGCCCGGCTAACTTTTGTATTTTTAGTAGAGATGGGGTTTCACCCTGTTGACTAGGCTGATCTCGAACTCTTGACCTCAAATGATCTGCCTTTTTCAGCCTCCCAAAGTGCTGGGATTACAGGTGTGAGAGCCACCACGGCTGGCCTCCACAACAAATCTTCTGATACCCCCTATCAAACCCACTTTTCTTGGTTATCTCCTCAATGTCAGTAAACGGCAACTCTATTTTTTCAATTGCCCAGACCAAAATTTTTGGTGTGCTCCTTGACTCCTCTTTCTCGCACTTTCTACATCTGATCTGTAGCAAGTCACATTGGTTGACCTGTAAAATATAGCCAGAATGTGTCCTCATCCTGACGTTTCTACTGTTCCACCTTAGTTCAAACCATTACAGTCGTTCACTTGAATTATTCCCGTAACTTCTTAACTGGTCTCCCTGCAATTTGCTCTCAATTCCCCTGAAGTAAATTCTCCAAACAAGAGCCAAAGTGATCCTGTAAAAACAGAACTCATGTCTTCTCTGCTCAAAACCCTCCAATGGCTCCCACATCACTCAGAGTGCAGGTCAAGGTTCTTTCAATGATGCCGAGCATTATGTCTCCCAGCCCCATTACTTCTTTCCAGCACTCTCCCCCTTGCTCACTCTGTTCCATAATGGCCTCCTTGCTGTTCCTTAGACATGGCTGCATCCTTTCACCTCAAGGCCTCTGCACTTGCTGTTCCCTGTTTGGAATGCTTGTCCTCCAGATGTCTGCCTAGCCCACTTCTGTCAGGGCCATCCTTGGCTACTTACTCAAAATTGCAGCCCCCGTTCTAGCCTGTCTCTCTCCTACTACTCTATTGATCCCTTAGCACTTATCACTACCGCGTTTGTCTTGTAATTGTTTATACCACGATGGCAGGCATTTTCCCCTGTTTTGTCTGCTAGACTCCTAGTGCTTGGCACAGAGTAGGCATTTGATAAATATTTGTTTACTGAACCACTCTAAGATTACTACATCTATTAACTTTTTAAATTCCCACAACAGCCTTATGAGCCCTGTTTAGTACATGAAGAAACTGAGGCACAAATAGGTTAAATAAATGACCCAACCTCACGCAACTAGTAATGACATAGCTGGAATTTAATTCCAGGCAGTCTGGGTCTGAGCCCGAGTGCTCCACCACTAGGCTTCACTGTCAGGGTGTGGGGTGTGGTTTTCTGTCCCTGTGTTTGGGAGCTGTCATGTGGTCGAGGGACTCAGCGGGAGTTGGTCGCTCTTGTGGCCAGCTTGAGCAGACGCAGGCTGAGCAGCCTGAGGTCTAGGAAAGAGATTTCTTACAGAGCCAGCCAGGCAGCAACTGTTCATAGTTTTATAACAGCAATTGATAGGAGGCTCCTGTAGTACTCACAACTCTGATCTGGGGCAATATGAAGAGGTATCACTGGATAGCAGCTGATTACTGCAGTTTACAATGTGCCAGATGCTTGATTAAGTGCCTTCCACGTATCACTTTCTTCCATCCTCTCAACAAGCCTGTGTGCTAGATCCTGCTCTTTCCCCCATTTTACGAGAGGCTCAGAGAGGTTGAGTACCCTGCCTCAAGCCACACAGATGGTGAACCGAGAGGTTGTCCTCCAATGATAACATCTGTGGCATCTACGTCCTACTACCTGCTCCCCGGCATTATTACACATGATCCTCACCATAGCCATGCAAGTGACATGTTGCTGGCCTTGATTTATAACCCCAGAAGCTATGGGACTTTGGCCCAGCCAGGCTACACTCTTGGGTCATTTCCTCCAGTGGGCACCTCTGGGGGCTTCTGGATAGTCTTTTGTCCTTGGCCTTTCACTATTTGTCCCAGTCCCTCTGCAAACTTTTCTTATCTCCCTCAAACATCTGCTGACCTAATGTTTAAGCCAAAATGATACTTAACTGGACCCTCCTCTAATGTAAAGATTTACTCAAGGAGGACAAACATAAAAAGTACTTGCTTTTATTTGCTCACAGTTTCCTTTGAGAAATAGGAAATGTCCCATGTCCCCTCACCCATGAACCTCCATTCCCCAGGGACCAAGGTGGAAAGAATGGGAGAGCAGCAGGGAGGTCGGGACCTCTGGCCTGCTTGTCCTAACTTCCGATCCAGAGCCTTCCACCAACAAGGACAGCCCTTAGCTTCTCAGGGCCAGGCTCTGGTGAGTCATGGAGGTATCTTCCAGTGTTGGAAGGGGAGTGCATTGACCTGGGGACCTGGCCACCTTCCCACTTCTGCCCCTCAGGTCACAGATGAAGGTGGCCCTGGTTGACCTGCATTATTTGGATCACGGACCCGGGCATGCTGGGGTCAGCAAAGAAGAGTCCATTGGGCTGTGGCAGCTTTGCGGGAAATGGTGGGTGTGGTGGCTTGGAAGAAGGATAGAGAGAGGGAGTGGGAGGTGACCTAGAGCACAAGGAATCAGCAGGGGAGAGAAGGGCAGCTCTGAGTAAATAGGCTTCTGGTTTTCTCTCCTGAGCAGCGCAGGCTCCTGGCCTTTTCAGGCCTTCTTTGCCCACCTGTGGTGAGTGGAAGGAACTGCAACTGTGCTTTCTCTCCACTGGTCATGTTGGAGCCCGCACCTGAGTGGACTGGGCCTAAGGTTGCCAAATAAAACAGAGGATGCCCAGTTACAGCTGAAGTGCAGGTAAGCAATGAATGATTTTTTAGTAGAAGTACAAAAAAGTCATTCATTGCCTATCTGAAATTCAAATGTAACTGGACATTTTGTATTTTTATTTATGAGATTGGTAACATTACCTGGGGTCTGACAGTAGCCCACATGGATCTGCTTCTCATGGACAGCCTTGGCAAGAACCTTCAGCACAAGCTGCCCTCAGTAGGTATTCACAGGGCATGGAAAGGAGCTATCTTTGCAGTGGGCCTCTAAGACCTTTCTGAGCCCTGGAATGCTTTATCCACCTGGCAGGCTGTAGCCTGAAATTTCATGATAAGTCTTTAGTCAGTTAATAAGAAGTAGCGGGGAGCTGACTGGATGGAAGGCAGATTCATCTGAATAGGAATCTGACAGCAATTGATCAGATGTGTGGGGAAGGGCATATCCTCCTCAGACCTGGGAAGTGAATATAATAGGATGCACTACATAGGCTTACTGTAAAGACCAAAAGATACAGTGTATGTGAAAGCTACTTGGCATATAGAAAGTTCTCAGTAAATACTAACTGACATCATTTTTAGGGCAAAGCACAGAAAGCCATGGAGAACCCAGAAGGTCCTGGGCAGATAAGGACTTCATCAAGAGAGAGGAAGATGGAACAGAAGGGGAAGGCATCCTGGGAAGTGACCCTACCTCTCCCCACAGTCCTTACATTGCTGCTGCTGTTCTGGGCCCCCTTGAAGAGCTTAGCTCTTATCCTGCCTCCTGTTGTCTGGAAGCCAGGCCCTCAAGGTAGGAGGTGGGGAGCAGGAGCAGGTGGCTAGGGAGATGGAGGGACATGAGAACTGGGCAGGAGAGGTAGAGAGCTTGGGAATATCAGGGCTTGGCCATGATAGAAGTTGGGGCTGGGAGGAAGGAGGCATGAAAGATGCAGGCAAGCATGGCTACTGTGAAAATGGAAAGGAGCATTATCTTTTAATGCATGTGAATATCAGTATAGGATGAGGATTCTATTATGCTTAGTATGAGAAAATACCATCTCCTTCGATGCCAGTTATAAATAAAGGAGATGTAGCAAAGTAAGAAGGTATAAACTATAAGAAGGGGCATAGCTGTATAAATACAAGAAAAATACAACCATTTGTGCCTATTATCATAAATCCAAGAGATGGTAATAAAGTTCATTGCATATGCATTTTGCCTGACTCTAGAGTTTAAGGTGGCTATGACATTATACCCTGTCCAGGCAGCCTTAGCCTTCTGAGTGTCAAAGGCATTCTCCCATGTGGTCATTGATAGCTAATGGCACAGTGTTGGTGCTGAGCATTTGCTTTTTAATAGAAGGTGGTGGCCTACATGCAAATGGCCATGAGGGAGTTAGTCCTCACCCTTTCCTCAAAGGGACTCTTGCACACAATTTCAGGGCCTAGGGCAAGAGAACATGGTGGCCTATGAACCATATGTCTAAATATTTAAAAGTCAAGCTAACAAACTGTTACATAAAATACGTTCACTTCCTATCTTGACACAGGTACCTTTGTAACAACCTGGGAGGTCATGTTCAAATTCAGGACCATGGATTCCTCCATGTTTTGTCACAGTTTGGTAGAAGGCTCTGTCCATGTCCTGCGTCTGCAACCCCTCTTGCCAACTGCCTTCTTTTCCCACTCCTGGCTCTGTTCAGCACCTTGAGGGGCTGAGTGAGTTTTCTATTGCTGCCATAGTAAATTACCACAGACTTAGCAATTTAAAACAACACAGATTTAATCTCTTATATTTCTGGAGGTCAGGAGTCTGGCTTGGGTTTCACCGGGCTAAACTCATGGTGCGGGCAGGGCAGCACTCCTGCGGCTCTAGGTGGGAACCCATTCCCTTTCCTATTCCAGCCTCCAGAGGCTGCCAGCATTCCTCTGCTCATGGCCCTTCCCTTCATCTTCAAAACCAGCAATGCTGTCCCTTCGCATCCTTCCAACTCTTCTGCCTTTCCTCTATCACTTGGAAGGACTTTCCTAATTATATTGGACCCACCTGGATAATCCAGGCTAATCTTCCTATCTCAAGATCTGTGATTTAATTGCATCTGGAAAGTCCTCTTTGCCATGTAGGTACCATACTCACAGGTTCAGAGGATCAGGATGTGGACGTCTTTGGACGTGGCATTATTCTGCCTCTCACTGGGTCCTTGTACACGGTGTGTATATTGCCCTCTCCCCTGCAAACAGCTGCTCTATGGGCCTAGGGATCAGGGCTTGAGTGGCAACACCCATCCTTGAGATGATGAATTAGCCCCACATGGATTAACTGAAGCCCTGGCCCAGGGTGAGGGAAGAAGGACCACCTGAAGGTGATGGGAGGCAGTGTTCCTTTCTTTCTCTAGCAAACAGATGTTCAAAGTCATTTTCCATGTCCCTGAACTCACCTGTCAAGCAGACCGCAGGATAGAAGGCAGATGGGAGACTACAAAGTTGTGTCTGGCCATCACCATCCTGGCCCCACCTGCCTGATGTGGCTGACAGGTGAGCCTGAGATGCGGTCTCCTCGGCAGGGGATCTGGAGGAGGGGAAGAAACAACATCAATTTCTACCATATGCTTTTTATTTTCTAAGAAATTAAGCACAATTTCTGCTTCCCAGTGAATTTCTTTAACAAGGATATTTTAAAGCCTTGAAAAACATTTTCGTCCTAGTTTAATTGTATAAAGACTTTCTGTGTGGAAGGGAAAGCTGAGAGAGAGAAGAGACAGAAGAGAGAGAGAGAAGGGAGAGATGGGAAGAGTAAGGTGGGAGAGTGGAAGCAAGGAGAAAAGATGGGGAAGAGGGAGTGGGAGGGAGGAGGAGGGAGAAAGGAGAGAGAATACATTTAGGAAATTACAGAGCACCTCTTTTCTTGAATGAATTTTCTCTCCCAATTTCCTTCTCTCCCAGTTGGCTGCCACCCCCAGCTCACCTTGCAGTGGTTAATCACCTGAGGTCTCAAGGAAAGGAGCCCATGGCGTTTTCTCCAGTGTCACGTTCCCTTTGGTTCCAGCCCTCAGTGCCTGCTGATCTGTGGGAGGCTTCTTTGATGATGGGGCATCTTCCGTGGGGACATCTGAGGCAGGTAGGGCAAAGAAAGTCCCTGGTGGACTCAGGAGCTTGAACTGTGGTGCCCAGGCTGGGGTAACTGCGCCAGTTGAAGAGTCTATGGTTGGGAGATGCCCGGGGATCTCTCAGCTCCACATCTTCAACCCTTTCCTGGTACTTCCCTCATGAGAGTGGGACCCAGCCAGCTGTCTGACCTCAGCGTCACTCTTTAACCCCACCCATTGCCTGAGCTCCTCCTCAGTCTTCCTGTCGTTCTGACCTCAGTCTGAGGGGTTCTGGTGGCTCCACCCTGGCCAGTGAAGTTGGCCCCTACTTACGGAAGAACAGAGGCACTGAAGGTGGGGACTGAGGAACACGCTATAGAATTTTTATCTTCTTCTGAAATGAAGCTTGAATTTCCGTCTACTATCTCCTAGAAATCCCTGCTTCTGAGGAAGAAAGGTGCCCTGGAGAAACTGAGGCAATTATGATACATCCATTATACATCAGAACCACTCTGTGATGCCTTATTCCTTTGGCTAACAGGCAAGAGGGGGTGGCCAGAAGCCTCCCATTTTGGCCTCTTGTCAGCACTGAGTGGACACCTCTCTGTCCTTCCAAACCAGAGTGTCAGCAGGTCCCTAAGTTGCCCTCAAGCGGGAACAGGGCCCCATGATGTCCTGATGTCACATTTGCCTTGCCTTTAGTGCCTCTGAGGACAGATGGAGAACTGGGTCAGGGGAGGGCAGAAAGGAGGAAAGCATTGGGAAAATCTACCAGACGGGAGCTCTGTGAGGGCAGGGACCATGCCCTAGTTATCGATAGACCCTCGGCTCTGAGCAGCACCTGGCAGAAAGAGCATGCATAAGGACTGCTGACAATCCAGTGACTGCCCAAGACCTTGGTTTGCTTATCTGAAAAATTTGAGACCTTGGTCTGCTTATCTGAAAAACCTCTGCGTCTCAGTTGTTACTTTCTCTGATTTCATAGAACAGAGTTGTTCTGAAGAGGAGTTTATTTGCCTACAGCTCTGGGGTGGAGTTTGAAAATAAGCACCATCCTTGTTTGGAAAAGTGAGAGTTGTTTATTTACTCAACAAGCATGTATTCTGTATTTGCTTTATGCTATTAGGTAGAGTGAGAAGTGCTAGGGTTAAATGACCAGGAAGAAAAACAGGGTCCTTGGAGCTGTGAAGTTTATAGTCTAGACAGGGGACAGAATTTGGCCAAATAATCTTGCAGATGGATAATTTCAGACTGGGATGAATGTTTTGAAGGCAAAGTTCAGGGGGCTGAGAGAAAATTTAGCAGGGAGAACAGGGGTCCCTGGTCTAGTGTGGATTCCTTCCTTAAGGGAGTGATGTTTGAGAGGGGTGGTGAAGCAGACTGGAGTGAAGAAGTGAATTCCAGGTGGAGAGTACCTCGCGTCAGGGGCTCCTCAGTGAAGATGGCTTGGGAAGTGCTAAGGAGGCTAGTGTGGCTGGAAGGCAGAGACTGAGGGGGAAACAATACACAGTGGTGTGGCTGAAGAGGTGGGGAAGAGGCAGATGGCACAGGCCCTTGCAGGCTGCAGACAGTATGGATTCTGTCCTAGAAGAACAGGAAGCCATTCAAGGGTTAGAAGCAGGAGAGTGACATGGTCAACACTTTGACTTGGAGTGGACAATGGTTGGGAAGAGGGAAGGGTGCACACTGGTGACAAGTTGTGAGGCCAGTGCAATGGCTCCCAGAGTGATGGTGTTAGTGGAGATGTAGGAAGATGAATGAATTTGAGAATTATTGAGGAGATAAATGGATAGGCTTTGAGAATGAGATGGATTGGATGAAGAATGAATGATTCCTAGTATAGAAAACCTGTTCACAAATTACTGTGCAAAGCATTTTAGAGAAGATGAGTACATCAGTGAGGATCTTTCTGTTGTAATAGAAAACCCAGCCTCGGAGGAAAAATGGCTCCAATGTTGGCTGAGTCAGCAGCTTTACAATGCAATGAAAGAAATAGGCTCTTTCCAGTTTTCCATTCTGCTTAGGGGTTTTGTCCTCAAACTATCCCCACACTCTGGAAAGATAACTGCTGAAGTTCTGGACATCATGCCCAGTGATGAGTTATCTGAGTAAATAAGAGGGAGTGTATTTCTTTTTCTTTAAAACAATTTTTATTTTTTGAGACAGAGTCTCACTCTGTTGCCCAGGCTGGAGTGCAGTGGTGCGATCATGGCTCACTGCAGCCCTCACCTCCTTGGGCTCAGGTGATCCTCCTACTTCAGCCTCCTGAATAGCTGGGACCACAGGCATGCACCACCATGCCTGGCTAAGTTCTCTCTCTCTCTCTCTCTCTCTCTCTCTCTCTCTCTCTATATATATATATATATATATATATATATATATATTTTTTTTTTTTTTTTGTAGAGAAGGTTTCGCCATGCTGCATGCTGCCCAGGCTGTTCTCAAACTCATTGGCTCAAGTGATCCACCTGCCTCGGACTCCCAAAGTGCTGGGATTACAGGTCTGAGCTACCGTGCCTGGCCTGTATCTGTTTTAAAGTAACCTTTCCTAATCCCCACCCCTTTCCATAAACTTCCCTTCATGTTTCCTTGGCCCAAACTGGTTCACGTCATGATTGCTGAATAAATAGCTGGCAAGGAAATGGAATTACCACAACTGGCTGAGATAAATCAGAATTAATATCACCTTCTCTGATTAAGAGATAGTTTAACAAAACTGGAATTCTCTCACCAAGAAAGGCAAGGGAAGCGAATTTTGCGAGGGCAACTGAGTGTCTATTAATTAGGGGTCATTTTCCAAAATCCTCCCAAGGACAAGTAGACAGGGAGAAACGTCTTTGAGCTGTCCTTCTGAGAGGAGGGTGACCTGCTCTAGGTCGGAGACTAGGGCTTGGGCATCAATCCAGGCCTTTTCTTTAAGTCTAAGGTTATTGAATCTTAGAGCAGGAGAAGACCTTATGAACATCTAAATCAGTTCTTAAATCTGGCTGGATATCCGAGTAAATTGGGGAGGGTGTTAAAATACAAATTCCCAGCCTCCACAACCATCACCTGAATCAGAATCCCAGGAGGTGGAGGTCTAGGAATCTGGATTAGTAAAGAGCTTAGAGGCATTTTGGATACTGATGGTCTAGTACCTGGGAACCACAAATCCATCCCCCACATTTAAGAGATGGGGAGAGAGAAACCCAGAGAGGGAACTTAGTTTACCTAAGTTCATCTAGAGAATTGGTCCACCTAGTGCGGAGAGAACCTTCCTGGGAGGACCTGTCTGAGGACTCCGCCTTCTGGGTACCCTTATGTAGGGGGAGGAAACCTTGCAGGAGCAGGAGGACTGGAAGCCCCATATGCCTGGATCAGCAGCCCCCGCACTTTGGGCTAGGTCTTTGCCTGTGTCGGGATGACCACCACGCATTAGTCGGAACCTTAACAAACCTCGCCACATTCAACCTGAAATAACCCTGGGCTTAGGAATCATCATTCCCATTGTAGAGAATAGTGGACCGATGCTCTCAGAGGCTTCCACAAGCGTTTGTATTGTTTGGGGCCGTCGGAACTCAGGCCTGTCCGCTGCGGAAGCCGGTATATCTGAGTCTCTCCACGTGGCTCCACTTTTCTGCAGCCCTGCAGAAATAAACCTGGGCCCTCGCTCGCTGGCCTGGGGAAGGAGATCGGCGGGAGGCTGTGGGGGCCCTGGAGGCGCCTTCCCAGCTGCACAGGCCCAGTCGGACCAGCAGAGGTCACTGCGTGGGAAAGAGTGGGGCGCCGACCCGCGCAGAGCCCAGCCGGCGACCGCCCCCGCGTCCCCGCGGAGCTGCCTGCCTTCTGCCGCAGTCCTCCGAGGGCTGGGCTTCTGGAGCAGGTCATGGCTACTGCAACCAAAGGGAGGCCGGGGTGCCAGTGGGCGGCCGCCGCGGTGTGGAGGGCGCCAGGGCAGTACGGCGCCGCGGGCGGCACTCTTGGGATGCCCCGCCCGCTCTACGGAGCCCGCCTGGGATGCCCTTTCCTGGTCACGGACTCCGGCGGGCAGCCGGGGCAGGCCGGACCAGAGGCTACCAACCGGGGGCCTCTGCTGCCTGGGACAGGGGGATCCATATTGCCGTCCGAATCTCATCACCATAACCTGTATGTGCAGCCGGGGGAGGAGAGAGTGCCTTAGGCATTGAGTTTTAGGGCAAGCATACCCCAGACCACGAGAAGAGAACAGCCTGCCTGGGCTTGAACCCTACTTTTTCCCCCTGTAGCTGGGCGCAGCTGGGCACTGCTGGGCAAGTTATCCCACCTCCCTGCCTCTTGGGTTCCTCGCCTACACCGGAGGGTATGTACCTGCCCCATGGGGTTGCCCCGAAGCTTCATGAGTTTCATGAATTTCGCTGTGTATAAAGGCTCGGGTAGAGCGTGGCACAGGGTCAGTGCTGCGTGTAAGTGTTAACTATATTATTATTAACCTTAGTGTCTTTCCAGTCCTATCTAAAGTCCTTAAAGGCAAGGTGAGGCTCCTTAAGTCAAGTTCAGGACAAGGCTACAGAGCCTTCAGTGTTCCTTATTGCAGCAGAGATGAGAGCCCTGAGCTCTCAGAAGCTGCTCTGATGGCTCCTCCACAAGCCAGGGCCAAATGCCTGCCCACTCCTGGGCCTCATGCCAGAGAATGGTCCTGACCCAGCACTCTCCCGCCCCTCTTCGTAGCTCAGTAAGATTCTGGAGTCCTGCTGCCAGGGACGCTGTAAGCCCTTGGTGCCCCTCAGTGTCCTCCCAAGGGTCTGGACAAGGCCAAAAAGGGCCAGAGACTTTGCTGAGTAGTGCCGTGATGTCCCATGTACTTGGTCACATCCCTGTTTTCTGCAGATGGGCCGGGCCTCTGATGCTGTCCTTAGGGGACTCTGCAGGTTCCTCCTGCAGCTGTAGCTCCCCAGGCCTCCCTGGTGACTGTGTCTACTGAAAGGGCTCTTTGTACATGGCCATCTGGGAAAAGAGTGGCAGTTGGGGTGCCCCCGCAAGTGCCTGCCAGCATCTCCCAGCCCTTGGGTGACTGCAGACCAGATTCCTGAGCTCCCACGTGCTGCCATTTTCGCCAGCACTGGGCTGCCCACTCCCTGGGTGGGGAGTCAGCAGGCCTGGGTTCTTGAGCAAGTCACTTTACCTCTCTGATCTTAGGATCTTCATTTGTAAGATGGAGATCATGATAGTTGTCCTGCCTGCCCCCTACCAGAGGTTCTGCAGAGGCCGTGCATACCAGCCTTTGATAGGAACAAAGGGCTAACGTAGGTTGCTGTAGTTCCTGTGATTGAGCTGTCATCAGGTGCTGCACTGGTCACTTCTGTAAGCAGCCAAGTGGTTGCCAAGCAGAAGGGTTTGGGAAGACACAGATGAAGGAAGACCTTGATCTTGGGGGATCTCCACCCCTCCTCATTTTATTGGAGAATCAGAGTACACATTCCTGAGGACATAGAAATATAAAAATATAGGCTTCAAGAAACCCACAAGCATGATTTAAATATCCACCTATAAACACATAAATGTTTCAAAACAACAGCTGGAAGTTCAAGTCCTCCAGGATTCTAAATTCCTCAAATTTAGGAGAAGGTAGTCTAGGAAGGTTTCCTGAGGGAAGAATCAGCTTTTTTTTTTTTTTTTTTTTTTTAGGAAAGAGGTTTACGGTGGTGGTGATGATGATGGAGCTTCAGACCGTGACAGCCAAATTTATAACCAGTGGAAAGTAGGAGAGATTTGGTGGTAGTGCTTGGTATATAGAGATCCTGAAAGAATAAGTGATGTGTAAGAAATAGTGAGCAGGTCTCCTTCCTGGGGCTGTCAAGTCAGAACTGGAGTTTGGTTGGGAGGGTAAACAAACAGGTAGGCTTGTCAAGGCTGCATCAGCATAGGGCCCAGCTCAGTATGGCCCCTGGTCATAGTGAGGGCCAGGGAAACAGGCTCTGAGACAGAGATTTGCATGCAGGAGGTTTGTAGGGGAGGGCGCTTGGTGTCATCATCTGTGGGATGGGGCAGAGGGGGAGGTTGTACTGTGATGCAGTTGCAGCAGAGGTCTCAGTTGATCTCACAAGGAGCTTTGGAGCTGGGATGGCCCTTCCAGGAGATTCCTATTTAAGGCTGGGAAGTCAAGGCCTTTATGTCCTCTAATTGATCAGTTATTAGATGTGGGCTGCCCTTGGGGTATAAACTTAGGGGATGCTGCTCCCTTCAGTGGAGGGCAGTGCCTAGAGAGGGACTCAGCTGTGAGTTGTCAGCAGCCAATACTCCCAGCAGCTGTGGGAGTGCGTGCCTTCATTTTGAAGGGGAGGTCTGGGTGATGCGCCCATGATGGAGGCAGGGAAGGGCCCCCAGCAGTGTCCGATGCACCTGGCCAACCTCTGAGACCAATGCTGGCCCCTCAGATTCTTCTAGGGCAGGATGATTTGATCTCTTTCTCTAATATAACCTTTTATAGAAAGTTAGAGGTAGAAGCGAGTTTTGAGACCATTTAATACAATCATCCTCAGCCTGGGAGAAGGATACGTCTCAGAATCATCCAGGGGCTTTTTCAAACCACTCACAGGAGCTTCCGATGTGCACTGACCTCTGCCATTCCACTAAGACTAAACTGTAAGTTCCTTGAGGTTGGGGTTCTCTCTGTTCTGCGCAGTGGTGAAGGAATGTTTGGGGAAAGAGTGAATGTGACCTTCGCCCTTGTCCTCAGCCTCATCTCTTGCCACTCCCTCAGTTGTTTTCTATGCTGCAGTCACTGTGACATCCTTGCCTTTGCACAGACTGTTCCCTCTGTCTGGAACTGCCCCCTCCCCTTCCTTCCCCTTACTTGCTGCTGCTTGTCCTTCTTGATCCAGTTCAGTTATCACTTCTCCCCACCTCCTGGAATAGGTGCCCCTCTTCTGATTAAATGAGTTAATGCATGTACAGTACTCACAACAGTACCAGGCACGTGGGGAGCTCTAGGTAGGTGCTAGCTCTCCCTGCGACTCCATTCTTTGGCACACTGTGCTGTGCATGATCCTAAAATGGATCATGCTTTGTTTCAATGGCTTGTTGACTTGTTTATGTTCTCAGCAATCTGTAAGTTCTTGGTAAGCAGGTACCATGTTCCTTTATTTTTGTACCCATAGCCTCTAGTACAGTGCCTGGCACATGGTAGGAGCTTAATAAATGTGTGTTGAATAAATGGAAGAAATAGGTGTCTAGGGATACATTTTGACAAAATGTATTTTAAAGTTTTTAAATAAGGGACCAGTTGAGTCTCCTAAGGGACAAGTTGAGTGAGACTCACTGACCATGGCCAGGTGTGGCATCATTGTTGCACAAAAAATACTGAATATTGGGTGAATGAATTGATATATGGAGAGATGGATGGACTGTTGATGAGACAGGCAGATAGGTAGACAGATAGATGAGTGGAGAAAGGGATTGATGGATGAACATTGCCATGTGTGGAAGAAGGCCAGGACTTGCCAGGGTCTGGGCAGGAGAGAAGGTAGATAGGAGAGGGCTTTTATGTTTCACAAAGGCCAAGCCAACTAGGCTTGAATTGGGGAGGGGCACCTGAAGAAAGCGCTTCCCATCTTGCCCAGTGAAACCCCAGGAAGTGCTGCTCCCGCATGTTCATACCTGCAGGGGAGGTGCTGGGGACCATTACTCATTCTGACACATCCCTGAAGTCAGTATAGAGGCAGCAGAATGGAGGTGCTGCAGGGTGCTGAGTCAGGGGAGGAGATGGGCTATTGGTGAGTGGGGCTTTATTGGAGAAAGCCTGGGGACTTGGAGCCAGAGGCAATGATCTCTGTTCCTGAAGGGGGTTGGCAGAGAACTCCCGAGGGGAATCAGGGCGAGTGAGATCACCTTGTGAGAGGGTGGAGGATCTGTCGCCCCAGAGCACATGGCTGAGTGCAGATCTGCATCAGGATTAGGGAACTCTTGTTCTGGAAAAATCTGGCTTTTTTCTGCCGGTCAGGTAAGCAGATACTTGGTCAGTTAAAGTCTAGCTGATAGGTGGGGCACAGTGGCTCACGTGTGTAATCCCAGCACTTTGGGAGGCCGAGGTGGGAGGATCACCTCAAGTCAGGAGTTCGAGACCAGCCTGGCTAACATGGTGAAACCCCGTCTCTACTAAAAATACAAAAAATAGCCAGGCGTGGTGGCATACACCTATAGTCCCAGCTACTCAAGAGGCTGAGGCAGGAGCATCACTTGAACCTGGGAGATGGAGGTTGCAGTGAGCCACGATCATGCCACTGCACTCCAGCCTGGGTGACAGAGTAAGACTCCGTCCCAAAAAAATTATAAAAAAAAAAAAAAAAAGCCTGGCTGATAGGCAGAGGTTTGTCAACAGTCACTGGGGTCAGACAGTTGGGTCAGTCAGCTGGTTGGTGGGTAGGGGTGCGTTCTGAGTGCACTTGGTTGATGGGATGAGTACTAAAGAGCAAGGCAGGGTCCCTGCTTGGGGCGGCTCCACTGGTTGGTTCTTCAGGGGTCAGTACTGTACCCTTGGAGACGATTGGAAATTTGGATGGGGGGTGGTGGTTGTAATAGTACAGCAGGGAGGGAGGAGGGGAGGGGCAGTGCTGCATGAGAGGCCTGGGACCAGGGAAGCTAAGTATCCCGTAGGAAGGCCAGGCCTGCACAGCCAAGAGTCATCTCACTCCAGAGGCAAGCAGCGCTCCTTTGAGAAATGCTGGGCTTACTCAAAGGGAGCATTGTCTGCTAATGATTTGCAACGTCTCCAGCCTTGTTCTCCTCCACACACTCAGACCTCTAGGTCTGTCCTCTCTCCCTTCCCTCTCTTCTCCTCTGGAAGACACTAGAGTTGCCAACTTTGAAAGTTTGCGGAGGGCCGTGAGCTCTCTCATGGGGAGGAAGGTGGCAAGCAAGTGAGAAGTAGCAACACCGTCTGTCTGTGGATCTGGCTCCATTCTGCAGCGAGAGGTTGGATCCCAGGGCTGGAGGAGGCGGGCTTCTGGAGAGCGCATGGGGGAGAAGCTTCCCATGTGCCCATCACTCAGGCCCTTGGGAACCTCCCAGCAGAACATCAGGAGCCTGCTGGTGCTGGGTGAGGCTCCCAGCTCAGCGATGAGGTGGGCGGCCACCCAGATGCTGCCTGGGTCCAGCGAGGGCTTCCAGATCCTCCCACTCCTACCCCCATCTTGGTTCCTTCCCTCACCTCAGATCAGAGCTGTCACGTGCAGGCAGGCAGGTGGGGAGGGAGCCCTGCAGAGGCTGCTGCTCCCAACACCACATGTCCTGGAAGGACAAATGTAAAAATATAAAAAGCCTCTGGTCTTGGGGCCGGATCACATGGATCACACGGCTGGTTGGCCTGTCACCTTGGCTGTCGAGTTGTCAGTTTCTAAGAAGGCTGAGGTCCTGGTTGCAGCCAGGGCTGTGGGAGAACTGGATTTGGCGAAAATGACGCTTCTGTGTGGAGAGCTCATTTTTGTGCGATCTCCTGGGGTGCCCTCCAGCCCCGTGGAGTAGGCTGGGGAGGTGCCACCCTTATGATTCATTTTCAAACAAGAAAATGAAGGCTCTGGTCCCTGCCTGGCTAGTGGTGCCATGGCTCAGACCCAAGTCTTCTGACTGCTTGTCCAGTGCTCTCTCCTCTGCAGCACCATCCAGTTCTTTCCTTGCAGGCAGGAGCTCGTGCTGCTCATCTGTGAGGAGGGAGAAACTGACCCAGAGGACGTTTCCTTGGGAATGTTTGTGGAGGTCTGTGTGGAAGAGGCCTGCCCATCAGGGCTGATTCTGGACTGGCACCCTGCAGGACTAGAGACAATATCCCAGAATCTTCTCAGAAGAAGCAGAGACCTATGCCAACGGCAGGTAGCTGAGCAGCTTGCAGGAACTTAGCAGGAACTTAGCGAAGCCCTGGCAGGCCCAGTCCTGGGGTGTCTGGGAGGCAGCCAATGAGGGAGAAGAGGGCTCAGCTGGGCTTACTGAAGAGAGTCTGGGGCCACTGGGCTTCTCTCCAGTCACTCTGCTCACATCCCCCTCACCAGCACTGGGCACCTCAAGGAGTCAGAGCAGGGTGCGGTGCTCAGGTCACCTGTGGTCCTCCTGATAGTGAGGAAACTGTACCCCTAACTTCCTCAAGAACTCTGCTTAATGCCCATGGATTGCCTTGGGGGCTCCCCTGGGTCTCTGCTCGGCCCAGCAGCCTGGGCCAGGATGCAAGTGAAGCTGTCAATAATTCATGCTCCAGCTTCCCCTCACTTCCCCTGCTTGGCTAGTTGTAAATATTTCATAGGCTTCAGGGGGCAGAGATGGCCCAGCAGAGACTCCCAGGATGGGGCTCGAGGAGGCCTCGCCCTTTCCCAGAGGCCCCCAACCATTCCCCTGGCAGGAAAGGAGCCCAGCCCCAGGCTTGGGGAGTGGTGGGTTGTCCAGAGCTGCTACTGACTGGGATGGCCTTGCAGCCTCTGGTGAGGATTTGGGTGCTGGGTCACATGCTCTGCAGACTGGCTGGTTTAAGTGGCTGGTGTAGTAGATCCTGAGAAATGGAAGGAGTGCAGCTGCCTGCAGCCAGCCCTGGAGGTTGTTGTCAACTCCACTCTCTTCCTCACCTCCCATACTATGTCTTGGGTTTATCTTCTCCTCAACCTCCCCTCTCCATGTCACCTGCCTTGGTTCAGGCCTTGATCATCTTCCTAGACAATTGGCCCAGCCACTCTGTGACTCCACACAGCCTAAAGAATCTTTCTAAAACAAATGTGGCCCAGCTACTCCTTTGTTTCAGAGCCTTCCCAAGCTCCAGGTTACCTTCAGGGGAAGATCCACTTGCCTCACGCCCGCACACAGGGCTTTGCATAACCTGGTCCCTGGGCCTTTCAGCCTCAGTTTCCAGCCCCCGCGACCTGCTCCCCAGTGCTGCAGTCAGCTCATTGTTCTCTGCACCCCTAAGCTCTCTCCCACCGTCCAGCCTCTGTTTTAGCTGCACCTCTGCCAGGAGGTGGTGGAGACACCAATCTCAGGGCTGTGTGCATCTCTAAGCTGTTCTAGGGGTCACTCAGCTGCTTTGGGACCAGGCCTATAGAACGTCAAGGTGAGACACTTGATGGATCTGGGTCCAGTTTCCAGCTCTACCAATTGCTTATCTGTCATTGTGACCGGTGTCATATTCTTCTGTACCTTGGTATGCATATCTGTAAAGTGGGAAAGTAATTCTTACCTCAGAGAGGAGTTGTGAGGCTTGAAGTAAGGCCTATAATGTACAGAGCCCAGTCCACGATGCAGAATAGGTACCCCAGCCATGCCAGCTGCTATTGTTATTATGCCCTCTGTGGATTCTGGGCTGTGGATTTTCTCTCAAGGAGGTAGAAACTGAGATTATTATGTAAAACAGGAAGAAATAAAACAGCAGAGGGGTACCAGGAACCCTCAGAGAGGTCTTCTGGCAAGCAGTAGATCTGAGAGACCACAGGGAAAGTGAGAGAAAGAGGAACACCCATTATAAGGGCATATTATGGAGGACACTGCTGTGGGGAATGGGAGCTAGATCCCACCAAGACGGTCTGGGGAGAACATAGAATGCATCTCCCAATGGTCCATCTCAGCATCAGCCCAAAGGAGGATTTCTGTATTGGCATCTCCACCCCATTGGTTGAGGGTTACCGCCAAGGTATTGGTTTCCTGAACTTATGGATTGCACAGGCACGTGTGCTGAGCAAGTTCCCCCTTGTATCCACAGTTGCACAGAAAGACTTTCTTGAGGAATTACTTAGGCAAGTTCAAAGCCACTTGGAGCTGTGGCCGGGAGACAGAAGAGAAGAGCAAAAGAGCAGGGTAGGTACCATGAGACTAAGGCTGAGGCTCATGGAGGAGGAGACTGTGTGGTGGGAGTGGGAGCTGTGACTTTCTCCCTGACTGACCGACCTACCTACTCTACCTACACACCTTCCCTCCCTCCCTCCCTTCCTTCCTTCTTTTTTTTTTTTTTTTTTTTTGAGATAGAGCCTTGGATCTCCTGATCCAAGCCTGAGCTAGACTGCAGTGGCGCAATCTTGGCTCACTGCAACCTCCACCTCCTGGGTTCAAGTGATTCTCCTGCCTCAGCCTCCCAAGTAGCTTGGATTACAGGCACCCACCACCACACCCAGCTAATTTTTTGTATTTTTAATAGAGACGGGGTTTCACTATGTTGGCCAGCCTGGTCTCAAACTCCTGACCTCGTGACTGGCCCTCCCTAGCCTCCCAGGTGCTGGGATTACAGGCATGAGCCACCGTGGCCAGCCCCCTTCCTTTATAAATGATTGTTTATCAAGCATTTATTAGGTGCCAAGGAAGAAACAGGTGAACCTGAAGATGACTAGCTCTTCTGCTCCTACCCTGGGCCCAGAGGTGACTTGGAACCAACTCAGGCATGAGGCAGATCTGACGGGGGGTGACAGGTGGGCAGGTGGCCCTCTCTTTAGGGTGTGGGGAGCAGGGCTGGAGAGGTGGCCTTTCTTCCTCCTTCCAGGACAGTCTGCCTTCCTGCTGGTCCTAAAGGGTGTGAACCCCAAATGTCTGAGACAGGTGCCAGTCAATTTAGAAAGTTGATTTTGCCAAGGTTAAGGATGCACCTGTGACACAGCCTCAGGAGGTCCTGATGACATGTTCCCAAGGTGGTAGGGGCACAGTTTGATTTTATACATTTTAGGGTGACATGAGACATCAATCAGTATATGTAAGATGTACATTGGTTCGGTCCGGAAAGTCGGGACAACTTGAAGCAGGGAGGGAGCTTCCAGGTCATAGGTAGATAAGAGACAAACGGTTCCATTCTTTTGAGTTTCTGATCAGCCTTTTCAAAGGAAGCAATCAGATATGCATTTATCTCAGTGAGAAGGGGGATGACTTTGAATAGAATGGGGCGCAAGTTTGCCCTAAGCGGTTCCCATCTTGATTTTTTCCTTTTAGCTTAGTAATTTTGGGGGCCCAAGATTTATTTTCCTTTCACATGGGGCAAGCAGTATACCTGGGAGAGCCCTGTCTTTGGGATAATGGGTAGACATCCTTAGCAGTGGTGATGGAGACAAGAATAAGAGGCTAGATGCCTCCTCTCCACAGGTCAGCATGCAGAGTGTACATGTATGTGTGAGAGCTCCTTCCCCGTGGTCTGCATATAGGTTTAGAACCAAAGAAAAGTTCTTTTTTTCAATAGGACCTCATGATGCGACAGTAGAGAGAGGTTGTTGTCTCACCTCACCTTTCAACCATCTCCAAAATAACTGGTCAGAGTAGCAGTACTTGAGCATCCATCCGTCCACACATCTAGACAGTGTTTTCCAGATCTGGACCCCAGTGAGAAAAGGGAACTAATCGGCCTCCTTTTTCTGAAATTCCAGCTTGAAATTGCCATCGGAAGATATCCTCAATCCTGCCCCAGTCATATGATTGTTTTGTGTCATTAGATAAAGTCACTTCACTTCTGAAGCTCACTTTCCTCTTCTAAAAACCAGAGGCTGATAAGGATCGCAGGGACCTCATGGAGTTGTTCCAAAGTTAAAATGAGAGTCCGCCCGTGGAAGGGCATTGCAAATGATAGAAGATACAGATATAAGGCATCTACCTTATCTTTACCAGTTTTGTCATGTTCGTCTTCATCTCGTTACCATGGTCATCCTCATCAGCGGGGAAGAGCGGGAGTTCTCACGGCAGGATTGGCTTCGTGGCTGTGCTGCGAAATGCCTGTCTGAAGTAGGCCACACATGGGCTCTGTGGAGGTAATTGATTTAATTCACAATCAGCTTCATTAGGGTCCACTTCAGAGGTGGGTTCATGGTAGCCTTAACCCGAACATCCACTAGACTGCCCTCTGACTGGGGCCTCCCCAGCTATATACGTAGCTTGGAGATTTGAAAGGGGTGGAGGCAGGAACTGCAGAGGAAGCAGCAGCTAATGAAAAATTCAAGCTAATTGTTTGTTAAAAAGCCCTGTCTGCTTCGAATGGGATTTTCTGGGCTGGGGAGGGGGATGTGGGGTGGCCTGTGGCTGTTGTCTTTTTTCAGGCTCTTGTTTCCTGGAGGACCCAAGTGGGCAGGGTATGGAGAGGATGGGGAGCTTCCTAGGCAGGCGGCCAAATGGCTGCATCTCTAGCATCTGCATTTGGGGGAGAAAGAGCCTCTGTGGCCAGCTCTGACTTCCACTGTTTCAAAGTACAATGCCCCTCTCTGTTTAGGGCGTTGTCTGTGTGGCAGGCATGTGCTTTGTGTGTTGAGGGGCATGCAAAGGAAGAGGGACAGCAGAGAGTATCCTGTAAGTCCCCAGAGTAGTCTGGACCCACTCCTGATTAGCCTGTAATTGGAGGAAAACCTCCTCCCTTTCTGGTATTCGAAGTGCCCACTATGTGGCTGGTGCACTTAGCCTGACCCGGGAAGAGAGGTGTACCTGCTCTGAGGCAGGGGAAACCAGAAATTTGTTTTGTAGTGAAAGTAACTAGTGATGAGTTAACTCATGGATACTGGTGGCATGGCGGCCCCTGCTGAGGCACCTTGGCGGGCTAATGTGTCCACTGAGTGAGAATTATATGACAGGCCCAACCAATATCAGAGGGGGAGGCCAGGATGTGGGGGGGGCTGCTAGTTGTGTGGACTCTGGGAGAAGTCCCAGAGGCAGGGCTGAAGAGTGGAGAAATTAGATCAGACTACTTGATAAACGAATTGAGGTTGCAAGAAGTAGCCATTAGGACCGGCTCAAAAGTTGCAAGCAGAGAGAGAGGAGTGAAGGAAGATGCCTGTAAATGGTCAGGGAAGGGGAGATGGTACCATGGAACTTGGGGGGTTCCGGAAGCCATGGAGAAAGCAGTGTTAGCCCCCAGAATGCAAGGGTGCACTTGAGGTACAGTGAAGAAGAGCTGAACTTCCCAAGCTCAAAGCGAAAGGGGAAAGCTGGTCTTCTTGTGGTACCCCATTACGGGACCTAATTTTGAGTTAGACTGTGTCCAGTTGGTCTTCATTATGATATGCTGGTCTGACTGACCTCTCTTGTTGAGTATATCTGCACCCCGAGATTTCTTCACCATTGAGAAATGGGTTTTGCACTGTGGCATAGTGGAAAGGGCATGAGGCTTGGAATCACACAGACATGGGTCTAAATCCCAGCTTGCTATTTTGGGGAAGACTTTGCTGAACACTGAGCCTAGGTTACCTGTATTTCCATGGTACCCAGTGCTTATCTCCATCTCTGAACTGCACACAGCAAAATATGATGAAATTACATACTTCTGAGGCAAACTGTCAAGCTGGTTTTCATTAGGAAGTTGCTGTGCCTGACAATGGCCTCTCTGTAGGGTATTATATTTTTGCCAATATTTCTTCATTGTTGTTGAGAGTCTCAAGGGTAGGGAGCACAATTGTTTTTTCTATAAAAACCAAACACCTTGGGCCGTGCCTGGAGCACCTGATTAATGTATGTTTGTGGAACTGAACTGACCTTTGGTGACGTCATCTTTCAGATCCCGGTTTTCTCACTGGTAAAATGTGCACAAGCAATAGTGCCCACCCTGGGATTATGGTATGGCCGGAAAGAAAGAAGCACCATAAATGAAAGACCCTGTATAATATCTGGCACATAAGTAGGTGCTCACATATTCTGGTGAATGCATGACTTTCGGAGTCTGACATCTTTTAACATTTTGTGGTGGAGAAATTCTCATCCCTTGGGTGAGGGTAGTGGAAATTGACCAGGGGTTCTGGGAGACCTTCTCTTTGGGGTTGCATAAGCTCACTTTGTACTGGACTTTGCTGCAAAGGACCTGAGGCTGTCCTTCTGACAGGAGGGTTCCAGGGGCAGGGAGACTGGTTAGAGGCAGAGATTTGCTCTGGCCCGAGGCTGTGGTGGAGCGGTGAAAATGGGAACAGGTAGAGGTGGGGACATTTCTCTATGAGAGCCTGAACGTTTCTCTTGCCAGCAGTGGACTTGATTTCTAAGTGCACCCTGAGGGTAGAACAAGTGGAAACAAGACTACGCACCAAGAAAGCTGAGGATAGACTTAGAAGAAACTTTCTGATGCTTCTATAAAGTTGCCTGTCTCATTTCTATCTCAGGAAATTAGTTCTAAAATTTAGACAACTCCTGCTAGTTTGGTTCACAGAAATCACAGCCATGATGACCTCTCTATTGTTTTATTTTATTGTTTTCTAAAATACAGGAATACAGGAATATTGTTTTACAAGATTCAGACAATGCACACATTAGCAAATAAAGTAAATGGTGAAAGTCCCCTTGGTTCCAAAGCTACCTCTTTCATTCTCACTTTGTTCCAGAGGGACATCACTCTTAACAGTTTGATGTATACTCTTTCAGGATTTTGCCCATGCATTTACAGCTATATGTACATAAATGAAAACAGATACAAAGCTTTGTTTATTTATTTGAGACAGAGTCTGGCTCTGTTGCCTAGTCTGGAGTGCAGTAGCATGATCATGGCTTACTGCAGCCTTGACATCCTGGGCTCAAGCAATTCTTCCACCTCAGCCTCCTGAGTAGCTGGGACCACAGGCATGCACCACCATGCTCAGCTAATTTTTGTATTTTTACTAGAGGTGGGCTTTCGTCATGTTGCTCAGGCTGGTCACAAACTCCTGAGTTCAAGCAATCTGCCCTCCTTGGCTTCCTAAGGTGTTGGGATTACAGATGTGAGCCACCATGCTTGGCTGATATAAAGCATTTAAACATGAATGGGATCGTACAATTTCCATTGTTTTGTAGCATGTTTTTCCAAGAAATGCATTTGGAGATCTTTCCATGTCTGTACGTACAAGTAGACCTTAATTTAAAAAGTAATGCCTCTGTAGTGTTCTATGATATAAATGGATTATAATTTTAAACAACTTTTTATGGGTATTCTGATTACAAGTGAAGTGGAGCATCTTAAAAATCGTTTGTTAGCCATTTAAATTTTATTTTTTCATTTTTAAAACTGAATTGACTCTTTATAACTTCCATCCATTTTAATGTACATTGGATGTCTGGTCTTTTATAGTTGATTTGAAGTTATTACATAAAGTTCAATATTAATCCTTTTGTGTTAAATACATTAAAAACATTTTCTTCCATACTCTTCATTTGCCTTTTAACTTTATTTGTAAGTATTTTGTTGTGTAAAAGTTTTCATTTGTAAGTAGTCAAATCTGTCAACTACTTTCCTTATGGCTTTCAGGTATCATGTTTTATTTAGCAAGGCCTCTCTCAGTCCAAGGCTAAAAACAACATTCTCCTATATTTTTATGTAATATTTTCAAGTTGTTTTCACTTTTGGCTTTTTCACATATCTGATCAATGGTGTGAATCTATTCTTTAATTGTTGCTGGGGCATGTCAGTGCTGTAGGTAGACAAAGGCAAATACTGGTAAAGATAATTCCAAACATCAAAAAATGTTTACCTTTGAAATCGTGTGATTATAGAGTTTTATATTTTAGAGGGCCAGTTTTTAAAAATGTCAAAATGCTTTTAGCAATAAATTTAAACAATGAAGAAATATAGGATGTAAAAAATGAAGGTCTCTCAAGCTTCCTTTTCTAATTCTACTTCTATTGAATTGAATTTCTTATGACAAACATGTTTTATAAACATAGAACATATATTTGTTGGCTATTTGTATTTCTTTTTCTTTTTCTTTCTCACTCTGTCACCCAGGCTGGAGTGCAGTGGTGCGATCTCGGCTCACTGCAACCTCCACCTCCCGAGTTCAAGAGATTCTTCTGCCTCAGTTTCCCGAGTAGCTGGGGCTACAGGCTCACGCCACCATGCCCGGCTAATTTTTGTATTTTTTTTAAGTAGAGACAGGGTTTCACCATATTGGCCAAGCTGGTCTTGAACTCCTGACCTTGTGATCTGCCCACTTTGGCTTCCCAAAGTACTGGGATTACAGGACCAAGCCACCGCACCCAGCCTTGTATTTCTTTTTCTATAAATTACTCTGTACCCTTTATCCATTTTAAAAATTGGGCTGTCACTTAAAAAACTTATTCGATGGCATTGTTTGTACATTAGGACATTAACTCTTTAACTTTTGTATAAGTTCCAAATAATTTGGAAATTCCAGTCTGTAATGATTAGCTCTTAAATTATAACACTGATGGTCATCTTTTGGGTTTCTTTCATTCATTTATTTCTGAGGAGTTGCACAACAGAATGGAAAAGAGCACTGAATCAGGAGTAAAAAGAGCTGGGTGTGTGACTTGGTACATCCACAAACTAGCTGTGTAACCTTGTGGATGCTGTTAAAGTCTCTGTGCTTCAGCCTCCTCGCCTGCAAGATAATGTAACAGTGCTCTAAAATCCCTGAATTCTACGATTTTTATTATTCAGCCACTGTATCTTTAATGGTCTGACTTTCTGAACCGAAGTATGGCAGATTCACATCCTGAATTATATGGTGCCCAACCGTATTAGTGATTCTGATTCCCTGGTGAATATGGCAACTAGTGAACTGGGAAGTGGGGGTGAATATCAGCTAAAGAACAGAAAACACCAGCCTGGCAGGCAAACAGTTCACAGTCCCGGAGAGATGGCACAGAAGGGCTGTAGTACTAGGGGATGGGAGACTTGGCATCTTAGACGAGTCACTGTCCCTGTCTTGGCCTTGGAATTTTGATCTGGAAAATGGGGATGGGGAATTGTGGATGACTAAAGGTTTCTGAGCTGCCTTCCAGCTCTGCTTTTCTGTGATAGCCCATGTGAGTCACAGGTAGGTGCTTCTGTGGTTCCCGGCTGGCCATTTATCTGGTGGCCTCCCCTTGTCTCTCTCTGCGGGTGGCCCCTCTTCTACCCCCTTTCTAACACACTGGGCATAACTGCTTTACAGCATCCATCTGGCTGCTCTTGGTGTGTCTCTGTGTGAGCAACTTGAGAACAAGACTTCCCAACTTTGAAAAAAAGCCTGATTAAAAAATTCTCTGTTAATTATTAAACATGCTCATTGTAGGGAAAAAGAAAATTCATAAGGCAGATAATTCTAATAAATCTGAGACATCTACTGTTAGCATTTTGTTATCTTTTCTTTTAGTCTCTGGATTTGCTTTTTTTTTTTTAAACTACATACACAATTTTGTATCCTGAATTATTCACTTAAAACTCTCCATAAACATCATTTAAAGTCACTCATATCAGAGAGAAGAAACATTTTATTGTTTAAAAGTGTCTTTGCATGTGTGTGTCATTTTTGTCCCCAGAACAATGTTAGAAGGCATTGGGGAAGAGTAGGTGTGACTATTCCTAATGTGGAGGTGAAAAGTGAAGAGTAAGGCAATAAATAGAGCTGTGTCAGGGTCATGGAGCTGGCCAGCTGCAGGGCGGAGCGGCTCTACCACTGACATTTGCATTGGGCATTATAGTTTACTGTATTTTCACACTTACTCACCTCTTTCAATAATTCTGTAAGGAACGTGGCCAGAAATTACCATCCCCTTTAAAGACGCTAACTGAGTTGCAGATCATTGAGTGATTTGCCCAAGGACGTAGAGAGTCAGTGGCAGGACCAGGATTCAAACCCACACTTCCTGACTCCAGGTTTAGTGATCGTCTTGCATTCCCAGGTGAGGACTCTTTCCACTAAAGTCTCAATGCAAAATGAAACTTGAGTGATGTTAGTGGGCAGCAAGATTTCAGAAATGAGAGTTCAGGGTTGTTGCTAGAGGGAAAGCCGATCCTCTAATCAATCCAGACATCATTTATTTATAACCATAGAAGCTCAAAGAAGGTGCACATCAGCAGAGGTGGAGGAGGGAGAGGAAGCAACAGTACTCATCTCAGAAGGAGTCAAGTGGAGTTCTGATGTGGGAGTGGGGGCGACTGGGCACGGGGATCGGGAGGGGAGAGGGTGGATAAAACTAGGGGGAGGGAGCAGGGGAGGGCCCCTCCTGGCACCCATCCTGGCAGAAAGTGCTTCTCCTGGATCGATGGAGAATCCTTTTTCCTCCGTCTCTCTGCATTATGTTCTTTAAAAGAAATGTGATTTAGCTGCTTCTTGTGCCTAGCCCTTGACTCCCTCTGGACAGAAACAACCTGAAAAAACTGCTCTGTTGGCCAGAACAAAGGGTGGGTTTGGTGTTTCTCTAGAAAGCACTGATCTCAGCTTAATTTTTCCAGGGCTGACCTGTCCACTCTGCTTTTTTAACAACACTGAAATTGCTCAGTTCTCTGGCTTGGGCCCTCAGGGAAGAGGGCTGTGAGGGTTATCCCATAGAAATGGATCTGCCCAGTCACTGATCCAAGGGCTGTAGATGGGCTGCAGAGAAATGTGGTAGGAAGAGCTGCCCCAAGGATAAGGAGGCCTGGGTTTCCATCCGGCTTGGCCACTGCATACTGTGTGCTTTTGGGTGGGTCATCATCGCTGATAAGCCCTCAGTTTCCTTATCTTAAAAATGAATGAGTTGGAGTAGAATCGTCAAATAGACTCTAGGGGTTATTTCAAATGGATTCCAGGGTCTATTGTGGTTTTGGTGTCCCTTGATTCACTTAGAGACAGTATAGCTTAGAGGACACGCCTGTGGACTCTAGAGGACAAGCTAGAACTAGAAGGCCTGGCTTGAATCCTGGTTCCGTCACTAGCCATCTGTATGACTTGGTGAGAGTGAGTCACTCAGCCTCTTCTGCCTCTGTTTTCTCACCTGTACAATGGGGCCAGTTCCTACCCCACTACATTGTTAGGATGATGAAGTGGGTTAATTTGGTGAAACACTTGGAAGGGTACCTGCCACATGGTAAGTGCTTTCTAAATGTTTGCTAAATAAATATGTATTATTGTTAAGTTTGGGGGAGGTAGGAGTGGGTACCAGATTGTAATCCTCCCACCTGGAAGGTGCACAGCTTGTAGCATGTAATAGGGATTCACAGTTGTTTCTTCCTCTCTGAGGATGGCCGAGTTTCCACAGGGCGAGTCAGTGTTGATTAGTTGCTCTGCACAGCCAACTTTCTCAGAAAATAATGACAGCAACTGACTTGAAGGCGTTTCGGGAGCCTGCTTTCTACATTATTATATGAGATACTTTCTCAACCCTGCAAGGCACTTGGTTATTACCCCTAGCTCCCAGGTAAAAGCCAGAGGCTCATGGAGGTGCACAGCTTGAACTGGTGGCTCCAGGACCCAGCTTGTCCTCTCTGCCTCTAGCGCAGATCCGGGCAAAAGCCTTCTGCCCAGTGGGAGATCCATACTTAAGGTCACCTTGTTGAGCACAGAGTGGCCAAGGCTGAGAGCGAGGACTGACCATGAGCCAGGCCAGGGGACTTGGGCGCTTTTAAAAATTGATTTGTACTGATCATATAGAAAAAATATACAAACTTACCAAGCTTTTAAAACTCAATCCCTTACTGTTGAACATTGAGGCTCTTTTCAGTGTTAAGATATCATTATATGCATAGTAAAACATAATTATTTCAGAACTTTAAAAGCAGTTACATGTATCTACTGAGGAGGGCTCCATAAATTGGTTCAGTTTTTCAAGAGAACAATCCAGTAATATTTAAGAGCTATAAAGTTATTCCTACCTTTTGACCTGAGAATTCCACTTCTGAGAATATACTCCAAAGAAATTCCCCAAAAGAGAAAAAAGAAAGTAATTTGTATTTAGTTGTTCTTAGAAATGCTATTTTTAAAAATTGGAAGCAACCCAGATGCCCAACCATTGGGGTTTGGTTTAAAACTCATGGTCTATTTGCATTCTAGAACGTGATAGAGCGATTAAGAATGACAAATATGGGAACTACATCAAGGCATGGACAAATGCGTACATGCAAAATAATAAGTGGCAAAGGGGCTAAATAGTATGTATTTTCTGATGACAACTATGCAAAACATGGACCTGTATTTGTTCAATGAATTGTGAAGATGAGAATGCAAGTTGCCATAGGTTTGAATATTTATTAAATGGTTTTTGCTTATAATAAAAATAAAATGGATTCTTTTACACTCATAGGTGAACAGAACTAGCTACATAATTTGCAGGCCCCAGTGCAAAAGGACCATGTGGGGCTCCTTTTTCAAAAACTAATAATTTCAAGATGGCAGTTGCAGAGCTGTAAGCTAGAGCTGTCAGTCCAATCTGCCCACTTCACCAGTGAGCAAACTGAGCTTATGAGCTTGAGTTCTGCTTAGAAAACGCAGAAGCATCTGCAATCCTGGGTTCCCTAAGCTTTAAATTAGTGCTGAGGTTACTGAACATTCAGAGTTTGGATCTAGAGAGGATATAGTCACAGATCTTTGTCCATTTATTTGTCCCTAGGTTTTGCTGCTCTAGCTGGAAAGTCCATTGTACTTCATCCATTCTTCTATTTATCAAGCATTTATGTCTGGGCAGTCTTCTCAGTGATGGGGATACAGAGGGCTCAGAACAGGAGCTTAGGGTTTAGTTGCCAAGACAGACAAAGAAGATACATGTTTATACAGCACTTTGGTAAAAGTTATGGTAGGTTTGAACTAATGGTTTAGAAGGCACAGAGGTGTAGTTGGGGAAGTGGCAGCTTTTCTGACATCGAGGATGACACCTGAGTTTTGAGAAAGCCATACCTTAATAAAGAAGGTGAAGGATAGCTAGCAGAAGAAACAACATGTTCCACAAAGCCCAAGTGAGGACAGTGTGGGGATCTCCAAGCAATGACTTGTTGGAGCAATATCACACGATTGGTTAATATGGAGACAAGCCAACTAAAGCTCCAAAGTCTTTGCCTGAAGAATCTCTTAAGATGGACTGTGACATCTGTCCTCTCAGGTTTGATCAGCATGCTGTCCATGTCCTCATCCAAATTGTCAGTGGGAATGCTGATGAGGACAGCGTCAACACTGGGTGCTATTGCAGCCTCCCTGACTACCCTTCATTGAGAGTTCTCTAAATTATCCACAGGTCTGTGAGAGAAGCTCTGCTGCATGCCTTCCTGATATCAGAACATACTGATTCTTCTGGCCCATCACAAAATAACCTTGGTAGTTAGACAGTATTGTTTTCTGAGATCCTATTTGGTTTCTAGTAGATGCTTCTTACTGTTCTGAAAGCTCACATGCATAGTAGCTGAGGACATGAACTGGAAATTGTCCATAGAGAGTTCAGAAACAAAATAGACCACCCTCTCTTCCTTCCCCCACCCTGCACCATACAGTGTCCTGGCTACATGCTAGTCCTTGGCCCAAACTTCAGTGCCACCAGATCCCCCTAGTATGGGAAGCCCCAGGTTCTCCAAGACTCAGTCATGACCTTGACCACTGACCTCCCCCGAAGGGCTCGTGCAAATCCTTAGGGAAGCTGGAACCAGATCATGACCACGGGACTATTCCATTTACCTTTTCCTGGAGATGTCACATATTGTTCTTTACTTACCCAGCTGAGTTTGTGCTTGCTATTCAGTTTTTAAAATTAATTACCTTTTGTATTTACATGTAAATAGCTAGTTTTAAAGATTTCCTTTTGAGATGGGGTCTTGGTATGTTGGCTATGCTGGTCTTGGACTCCTGGGCTCAGACAATCCTCCAGCCTCCGCCTTCCAAGTAGCTGGGATTATGGACCTGCACCACTGCACCCAGCTTGTAAAATAAAAAATTTGATTGAGGAAAAAATCACCCTATTCATATTACCCGAAAGGAATCATCATTAAAAATCTGTGGTAACCATTTTGGTCATGTCTTTGTGTGTATATGGATAGAGAGGAGTAGATGGATGGGCACAAAGAGATAGAGAGAGAAATAATTTCACCAGGATCGAATCATACCATATGTAGCATTTTAGCTAAAATGTAGTAAATTTAATTTAACTGAAAGTTTTACTAGGATAATAGGAAACTCAAGGAATTGACATGGAATTTCTGAACATCAGATAAATGTTTTTTTCACAAGAAATATTAGTTCCTGAAATAGCCCTCAGAGTTAAGAGAAAATAAGTATTAAGACAGTAGAATAAATTTTAAGTGAAATTTCAAATTTTAGACACTATCTAATGACTCTCTGCTATGAAAGTGAGTAAATTAGCATGTTGCTCTTTCCCCTCTCCTCCTCCACAACACAAGATATTTATTAAATGCATTACTTTCACATTGTCCAAAGTAATAACATTTACTTTCTGTTCTATGTAAATCTTTATGGACTGTGGACTATGGAATGCTTAATACTAGTTGTTGTTGGTTTTTGTAAACCACAAATTTGATCTTCAAGTTATTTTGATTCACTATTTGGTTGGCTAGATTTATAGTCAAGTAATTTTTTTCTAGGAGCCTTCTTATTTTGCACGTATGATGGTATGTGTCCACTGGCTTTACACTTGAAGGTGACATGCCTGTGTATCTTAAGCTATGCTTTTCTTCTCTTGGAATGTTGTAGGCATCATTTCCCTGTCTTTGGGACTGTGTTGTTAAGGGGAAGTTTGAGGAATTTCCTCTGAGATAGCTAATGGGCTGTGCAGAGTTCACATGACCAAAGCTCAACTCCCCAAAACTATTCCTCCATTATTTCCCAATACAACAAATGGCACCACCATTCACCCAGTTGTCCAGGCCCAACCCTTAGAATTATCCTTTCTGTCATATCTCACTTTCAGTCCTTCAGCAAAAAAGGTGACTCTACCTTCAAAATATATCTCGATTCTCACCACTTCACATTTCCTCCACTGATTCCACCCTAGCATGAGCCATCACACTTCTCTCTTGCACTGTTGTAATTACTTCCTAACAGACTTCTTGCTTCTGTTTCATCCAATTCTGTTGTGTCCTACCCTGCCCTACCCTACCCTACCCTACCCTACCCTACCCTACCCTACCCTACTCTATCCTATCCTATCCTATCCTATCCTATCCTATCCTATCCTATCCCATCCCATCCCATCCCATCCCATCCCATCCCATCCCATCCCATCCCATCCCATCCCATGCCATCCCATCCCATCCCACCCCACCCATCCTATTGAATTCTATTCTACAGGTAATTCATACAATACCAAGTTATTCTTTTAAAATTACATCATGCCACTTTCCAGTTCTCTGCCCTGTAATGGTTTTCTATCATATTTAGTGTTTATATCCTAGAAGACTTTACAAGATCTTGACTAGATGACTTCTCTGACATCATTTCTGTCACTCACTCACTCACTCGCTGTTTCTAGCCACAATCTTCTTGCTGTTCTTGAGACTTTATGCAGATTCCCACCTCAGGATCTTTGCACTTGATTTTTTTTTTTCCTGGGATGCTTTACCTTTCAGATATCCTTATGGCTCCATCTTCACATCCTTCAGACCTCTGTTCAAAGTGACTTTGTCAGGGAGATCTTTTCTCACCACCTATAAAAATAAAATGTCCTTACCAGTCTTATTCCCCACATCCTGGCTTACCATTCTTCATAACTCATACCATAACTGATAAATGTCTTTTATTGACTGTCCTTTTGCCAGAATTTAAGCTCCATGAGATTAGGGACTTTGCTTTATCACTCTGGCACCTAACACAGTGCCTAGCACATTGTAGGTGCACCATATGTATTGGTTAAACTAATGAGTTAACTAACAAAATAATACTTTTCACATTATATTTAACCTTTTTTCTTTTGTAGTGTCCCTGTGATTCTTTCTTTATCCTTGAAATTGAATACTTTCAGCAAAATGTTTTGATATAGATTGTACTTCATAGATTTTTTTGTTTCCTGAAACAGTGTACCCTTTTTAACATGCAGGCTTTTCAGGAATGTTTTCTTTTACTTTAGTGTGTCCTTGAATACTTCATCTATCCTATTATCTGTTCCCTTCTCCACAAACAGCAATGCTATTGACTCTGGATCTTCTTTGTCATTTGTATTTTTGATGTTTTCTGCAATATTTTCATATCTTTATTCTTTTCTTTATTGTTTTATAGTTTCTTCTATCCTGTCTACCATGTTGTTGACAGCATTTTAGTTGTGTGTATTCTATTTTTTCCACCTTTACAATATTTTTATTTTTCTTTCATTTATTTCCTGAACTCTGCTAGTTTATTTTTACTTTTATTACTTCTAGTCTCTTCTTTTTGTTTTTAAAAGCATTTTATTAGATTTAGTTTTCTAAATTGATATGCAGTAAAATTCACTCTCTGTGGATTACAGACCTATGAATCTTGGCAAATGCATAGAGTTGTATTCCTACCACAATGGTCCAGATACAGAATAGTTCCATCACCCTGAATAATCTCTTCTGTGATCGTTTTGTAGCTGATTTCGTCCCCTACTGCTATCCGTAATCCTTGGAAACCACTGATCTCTTCTGTAACCCCATAATTTTTCCTTTTCCAGAAACTTCTATAAATAAAAGGATATATTTTGGATCTGGCTTCTTTCATTTAGCAAAATGCACTTGAGATTCATCCATGACATTGTGTGTATACATCGTTCATTACATTTTATTGCTGAATGGTACTCTTTTGTTTGGGTGTTCTAGTTTGTTTATCCAGTGACTAAGTTACTGAAGGACATCTGCGTTGCTCCCAGTTTTTAGTGATTATGGTAAAGCTGCTATAAACATTCATGTAATGTTTTCTTTTGTGAACATAAGTTTTCATTTCTCTTGAATAATTATCTAAGAGTAGGATTACTAGGTTGTATATTACATATATGTTTCCCTTTATAAGCAACTATTAAATAGTTTTCCACAGTGGCTGTAGAAATTTGAGGCCAGGAATATATGAGTCCAGTAGCTCTGCATTCTCACTAGTACTTGCTATTGTCAGGAATTTTTATTTTAACCATTTTAATAGGTGTTTAGAGGTCCTCATTTTGGTTTTATTTTGCATTTCTTTAATGTCCCTATTTTCCACCCATGTGTCTTTTTCAATAAAGTGTCTGTTCAAATGTTTTGCCCATTTTGAGAAAAAGTTGTTTGTTTTCTTAGTGTTGAGTGTTGTTCTTTATATATACTGAATACAAGTACTTTGTCAGATATGTAATTTACAAATATTAGGTTGCCATTACTTTCAAGGGCAAAAACTGTAGTTACTTTTGTGCCAACCTAATATTTTTCTTCCAGTCTGTGATTTGTCTTTTCATTCTCTTAACAGTCCCTTTTGCCGAGAAAAAGTTTTTAATTTGGACAAATTTCCATTTATCATTTTAAAAAAATGGATTGTGCTTTTGTGTCATCTCTAAGAACTCTTTACCCAAGGTCATAATGATTTTTCTCCCCAGTTTTCTTTTAGAAATTTTATAGATTTATGTTTTACCTTAAGGACTATGATACATTTTGAGTTAAATTTTGCATACAGTGTGAGGGTTCGTGAGTGTTCTGAGGGGGTTTGCTTGAGACTAGGTTGTAGGCCTTCCCTTGCCACATGGGGCTTTTTCTAGGGGTCTAAGGAGGACAGAGAGAAGAAATCAAATCTCCATGCCAGAAACCCTGAGGGGTATGAGTGGCTCTAACTCTCTCACTGTTGGGCATGACTCCTGGGACTCGGACATTGTCTCCAGAAAGCCTCAATGAAGTGAGAGCTTGGGGTGGGCATAAGAACAGAGTATCAGGGAATGTTTGTCCAGAAAAGCAGCTGTGGATGTGATATCTGATGGGAAAGAGGACCTGGGATTTTAGAGGGATAAGATATTGAAAATAATAGCAAAAACAATAGTGGCTATCTTTTACTAAACAGTTAGGACAGCAATTTATATACATACTTTCTAAGCCGTACAGGCACTGGGCAAGGAGGGAGTTATCCCTTTTATACAAATGAGGGAATCAAAGTTCAGAGAAGTTGTCTGTTCAAGGCCACACAGCTACTGATTGGGAGGGCCATGATTTAAACCCAGGCTGGAAGCTAAAGCTGGTTCTCTGTCTACTCCAACAGTTGCCCTGCATGACTCAGGGCTCAGGGGACACTGGGTGGAGGTGGAAAAAGGGCAAGGAAGAAGGAAGGCTGAAGTTTGGTCAAACACAGGCTCCTCTGAGGCCAAAGGATCATCACCTCTTGAATGAGGAGCTGGGAGAATCCCTGGAATTGTTCTCCCTGTGATGCTTTATGAAACAGTGTATGTAACTTCTCACTTACAGGAGAAGCAAGTGCAGAGGACTGGACAAAATGGCCCCAGTGGACCCTGAAGGAGAATCTCAGGGATACAGCCCTGGTGGAGCCATGTGTGCCTGCTGTCCTAGGTGTTTCTTCCCAAGGCTGACTTGGCATTTTTAGGCCAGTTCCAGCCTGGAAAGCTATTTGGCTGACTAAGTGACGAAAAGACAAGTTCCTTCCCACCTAGGGCAGTACCCATGTCTCCCCTTGGCGTCTCAGGTGGGGCACAGCCCACAGAAGCCCCACCCGTCATTGACTATCTGTCACGCTGAGGAATATCTACAGGGCCTGGCAGCAGGCAGGAAGTGCCTGTCCTGAGAGAATGGGGCCTAGAGTCTGGGAGAGGTGGTCTTGACAAAAGACAACAATTCTGGACCATTCTGCTGTTCTGTGTAAAGATCTTCTTTCCTCTCCCAAATAAGGGGACTCTTTGGCCTAGGTCACAGAGCTATTCATGGAAGGTAGGCAGTGTGCCAGTGTTCCAGGCAGGCACCATTTTTGCTCTGTAAATAAATGCCACTGCCTCTACCCCCAGGGGACCAGCAGTCCAGTATGCCTCCAAGTGGGGATCCCAGAGAGGTGGAAGCAGAGCCACAAGGGCCAGAGAGGTGGAGAACCTGGAGTCTACTCATACCAACCTCAGGTAGCCCCTGGCAAGGGTTCTACCACCCTTGTTTGGTCCTTTGTCCACCCCTCCCTGAGAGTAGCAATAAAAAGGGGGGCTCTAAATGTGCCCTTGGCTTGGTTTGGCTCCTGAGGGTGAGGATCCAGATGACAGCATCACAGGGAGTCTGGACAGCCCAGGCCTGACTTGGGGGGAAGCTGGACAACACAGAGGAACTGGAGCCATCCCTACAATAATGGGGTCTCTCCTTGGCCTGGAGAGACAGAAGCTGAGGGGAGAGGAAGCAAGAATCCAGTCAGTGAATTCAGGAAGGGTCTGAGCAGCATGAACTCACTTCGCCCCGAGGTTATCATCTGGGATCCTGCAATGAGAGGCAGCAGGGCTGTGGTGAGGGCCAGCCCCAGCTCCCCTTTACTAGCTGGGCAAGTTATATAAAACTCCAAGCCTCAGTTTCCTCTGCTGTAAAGTTTTAAGGTTTTTGGGAGAAATGGTTGACATATGAGAAGTGTTTAACATACTGTCTGGCACACAATAAGTGCTCAATAATTGTAGCAATGAGCATCATCATCATCATCATCATTGTTTGATACTTTAATTAATGCACTGGGAATCAAAATACTTAGATTTGAGACTACTTCAAACATTTAGTTATTGTGTGACCCTGGTGAGGTTATTTGACCATTATGAGCATCAGTTTCCTAACCTCTAAAATAGGGTCAATAAGAATATTTGTCAGAAGATTGGTGGGGTAAGTAAACATTTAGCACCTGGCACAGCATAGGCTCCAAATACACTTAGAATGAGGAGACTCTCATAAAGCTTAAGAAGGACAGCTTAGGACTCTTCCTGCAAAGAAGTATGATTTTTGTGTCAGGGAGCCACTTCATGGGATGGATCACCCCAGGAGATGATATTGATTAGTGTCTTCCCCAGGAGTATTTCAGTTGCAAGGGAACAAATCCAACCTAGACCAGCTTGAGAAAACAGGGAAACCTAAGGACGTTCAGATGGGCTTCAGGCACGATTGGATCCAGACATTTCAATAATGGCATCAGCACACGGTCTCTTCACATCGAGCTCTCTTTTCCATTGTGCCAACTTCTTTCTCAGCCAGGCTTTCTCCTCATGGTGGCAAAGCTAGCCACAGTCCACACCGGCTTGCATCATTCCACAGCTCGCTTCAGAGAAAAGAGCAACACCCTTTCTCCCTGGGCATGCATCTCACTCTACTAAAGGGACTGCTTGGATGACATGACTACCCCTGAACCTCCAACCAGATTCCATGCAGGTCACATGCCCAGCCCTGCGGCAGGGTCTTAGGGCCCTTTGATGGACAGCTCCATTGGAATCAATGCAGGGGGACTGTTCCCATAAAACAAAGATGTGCGCTATTACCAGAAGAAGAGAGATGACTCGCTGGGCAGGCAGATTCCAATAGCTGTCAACTAGAGTTAAAAATATGCTCTAAGTAAATCCCTGGATGACCTAATGCATCATCTTAATGGGCCGTTGTGGGGAGGGAGGATGCTTTGCAAGATTTCATTCTGTGGGTCACTCAGTGCCCTGCCAGGGAAGGATTCATGAACTGGATCTCCATTGATCCGTTTTGTCCTTCGCACATGGCCAGATCCCAGCTTGCCTCCAGACCACACCCACAGCCTTACTCCCACCTTCAAGGTAGCCTTGGAGGCCAGACTTCTCCCCTTGAGCTAAGGTGGTCTAGGCAGCATGAGGATCTGAGGGCTGAACATTCATTCCTTGCTTAAATGAGTGCTGGGAGGGGATAGAGCAAAATACAGATGGCCCTGAGAAGAACCCTGCACATGGAATCAGAAGCCAAGGGTCTGATGCTGGCCCTGTTCCTTCCCAGCTGCATGACCTTGGACCATGCCACTGCCCTCAGCATCCTCTTCTGCCAAAGGAGGGGCTGGGCTAGATGGTCTCTGACGTCTCTTCCAGTGCTGACATTCTGGGACTCTGTGAATGTTATTAAATTCATGAATCGGCTTCTTTGCCTGGAACAAGTGAGCTTAAAATACATGCAAATTGCACTAAGTATAGCTGTTCCCTTGCTGAGGAGGCAGCCTGGCATATTTACATAGTTTGAAATTGGCTGCTGCATGCACAGGGTGGGGGAGCAGTGACAGGCTCTGAGGCTGGGCCAGCAGCCGCTGCCTCTAATGCAAGTGGGGTCCCAGACCTTTCTCAGCCTGGAGTCCTGAGATTCACTGTTAGCAGGGACGGGGAAGAGAGCTGCTTTGTACTAGAGCCTGGATATGTCAGGATCCTTTCTGGGTGCTTGCTTTCTATTTTCTTATTTAGTCCTCACAGCAGTCCTTGAAAGCAAGTATTACTGTTGCCTTTTAACCAATGAGAAAATCAAGGCTTAGAGCTTGCCCAAGGCCATACAACTAGTAAATGTTGAGGTTAGGCTGACTTCAAAATTCATGCTCTCTCCACCACTAGGCCTGCAGTTTCCTCTACACATCCAGGCACTGCCAGACTCACTGCTCTTTGGGCATGCTCTTGTTGGCCAATGTTGAAAGCCTTTGTTTGTTCATTCAGTAAATACCTGGTGAGTGCTATGGTGTGCTAGGTTCTGTTCTAGGAATTCTGCAGTAATCAAGACGGACATGGTTTTGGTCCTCTTGGGGCTTACATTCCAGTGGGAGAGAAGGAATATTTATCAAATGGTTTTTGCTTATAATAAAAGTAAAATGGATTCTTTTATACTCATAGATGAAGAGAACTAGCTACATAATTTGCAGGTCCCAGTGCAAAAGGACCATGTGGAGCTCCTTTTTCAAAAACGAATAATTTCAAGATGGCAGTTGCAGAGCTGTAAGCCAAGAGTGGGCCCTTCTGACCATGAGGCCCTGTGCAACTGCTCTGTACAACCAAGCCCTAGCTAGAGCTGTCAGTCCAATCTGCCCACTTCACCAGTGAGCAAACTGAGCCTGTGAGCTTGAGTTCTGCTTAGAAAACTCAGAAGCATCTACAGGTGATAACAGGTGAATTAGTAAATGAAATGAATTGCAGGTTGTGATAAATGCTCTGAAGAAAACGAAGAGAGGGCAGATGCCACTTAGATGAGAGCTGTTTAGGTAAGACCAGCCTGAGAAGGTGATGTCTAAACTGAGAACAGAAAGCTGTCAGTGACGAAGGTTGAGCCAGCTGCTCTGGGTCCCAGACTCAGCACCTCTTAGCTGTGTCACCTTGAGCAAGTCACTAATTCTTTCTGAGCTTTGGTCTCCTCATCTGTGCAATGGAGCTAATAATATCTCCCTTGAGAGGGTGGTGAGAGGATTGTTAACAGGGCATACAAAGTACCCAGTGCAATGCCTGGCAGGTAAGAGATGTCCGCTGTTATGGTTATTGTCACTGTACTTTCTGATCCAGGCCTAGGGCCTACATTACTTTTCATAATGAGGTTGCATGATAGATACGATCCTCTATGTCTAACCCCAAAGATCACCAAGGCTGGTAAGATAGAGCAGGTACCAAGCTAGGAACCAGGGTCCTGGTTCCAATCTTGGCCCTGCTACCTAATGCTCAGTGACCTTGGCAGGTCGGGGAACACAAGGATTCTTGGTGATTCCCTACCACTTGGTCATTCTGTCTTCCAGGATGGCTGTGACACATCAGGGCATACAAAACTGTTTTCCATAACTCTGCTTAGACCCAATTCTCCATCCAACCAGCTACATGGCCCCAACAAGTCTTTTTGTGTCTCTGGGCCCAGTTTCATCATCTGCCAAGAGGGAATAACAATACGTACCTCTCTGTCATTGTGAGGCTCAGATGAGATTAGAATGTGGGAGTACTCCAAGTGCTGCAAAGTGGGGGCAGAAATGAAGGTTTGTATTCCTGGGCCAGGGATGGCCCTCATCCCCACCTCCCACCAGCCAGCAGACGAGAGGTATCCCAAAGCAGCTTGTTTTCTGGGAACTAGTGGGGAATAGCGGAGACCAGAGTGAAGACACACTGGCCATGGGCTAAGACTGGCTCCACTCCCAAGGTGAGGATAGGGACCTCTTGAGCTGCTTCTCCGAAGGTGCACTCAGTGGAGCCAAATGACTCTTGCTGAAGTCCGTGTCTGGATCATTCATCCTGAGGAAACCTGAACTCGGGTTTCCACCTGCGTCGTAGAACTGGAAAGAACATGGGGCGATCACACTCTCAGGGTCCCTACTACGTGTAGGCGAATCCCCACACCCATTTTGTAAATAGGATGGCTCCGTTTCAGAAGATTGTGGGAAGTTTGAGGGAACTGCTGGCAGGCAGGTAGCACTGAGAAGCTTCTCAGCTCCATGAGGCTATTGGAATTGGGAGAAATGTTGGATGTGAGGAGGGGTCACATGGCTCTGGTGATGAATGACGGATCATGGAGACAGCCCTGGACTGGGAGTCCAGTCCCTTGGCTCTTGGCTTTATCACCTACTTACTCTGTGCTCTTGGACAAATTCCTTTCCACTTTTGGCCTCAGCCTTCCCATCTGTATAATGCATCAGATGCTTTCTAAGGTCCCTACCTGCTCCTGACATTCTATTTCTTCAGCTGGGCCAACTCACTTAAGCCCCAAGAGCTCACCTAAGCCCAGGAGCAGTTTTACAACTGGGGAGACACAGGGGATGTGAGTTATCTTTGGGGGAGTTCTGGAGGGAGGCAGCTGTGGGCCTAGTGGGGAGGCTCTGCCTGGAAAATCTGCATGACATCTAACCCTGGGAAGGCCCTGTGGACTATGTATGGCCCCGTTTTAGAGCTGGGGAAAGATGCCATGTCCCAGTAAGCTCATTTGGACAATAGCAGCAGGGAGCTCAGGGAGGAACTCAAGGCAGGCGCCTCATGATACAAACTGCAGTCATTGGTCTCCTCCTCTTCCACCCTGATCTTTGTGGGGACAGCTGAGCTTCTGCAATCTGCAGGTTTGACCCAACCTAGTCTCTGAGCAGTGTTTCCAGTCTATCATGCTGGGAATGAGCCCGGGCATTCTGGAATCAGCCTTCTCTGGAGTGCCCACCATGTTTCCCTAGTTTGGGTAATGAGCATTAGCTTGAGTCTATTGATCAGCACTCAGTGTTCCCCCACCCCAGCCCGGCAGCTCGGTCAGCTCCTCAAGAGTCAGGTCAGTTATTCACAGTTCTCCCTTCCCAGGAGCCCTAGATATTCAAGTCCCAGTAGACTCAATGCCCCAAATCTTATAGTCTAGGCCTAGTCTGGACTAGACTTTTCTTGGGCTCCAGATAGCCAGTGGCAGGGCCAGCCAGGCCTGTTGGATGGGACCCAGGGCATGGTGTGAGGCTAACTCCCTCTGACAAGCCCAGGAGCTACACCCCAGGGGCTGGCCAAGCTGAGGCCCAAGGGCACTCCTGTTGGCAGGGCAGTTGGTTGGATTGATCTTGTAATTAAGTCAGGGCCAGGCCTGCCTACTTGGGCTTAGGCCCTTGGCTCCCAGGATGGGCCAAGGTTTGTTGCTGAGGGCAGAGGGTTGATACTTGGGTGGGGTGGAACAGGGTGGGATCTCATGAGAAGGGCTATCTTGATTCAGCCAATGGTGAAGAAAAGCCCCCTTCTCAGTGCTCAGTTCAAAGTTAGGACTTTGGGGAGGCTAGAAGGTGAGAATCCTTAGGTGAACATCTTGGGTAAGTGAACTCTTGATCAACTCCTTCCATGAATTTCTCCATCACAAGAATGGATAGCTCTGTTATGCCAGGTGCTCAGACCTAAAACTTGGGGTCATGCTGGATGCTTTTGTCTTTCTTACATTGCGTACTCAATCCACCAGCAAATCCCATTGCCTCCGTCTTTAGTGTGTATCCAGAGTCCAACTACTTCTCCCCAACTTCTCTGCTGCTACCATCCCAGCCTCCATGCTCCTTGCTTGAATGATTGCAGTCGCCTTCTCACTGGGCTCCAGACTCTATCCTTGCCCCCTAGAGTCTGTTCGGAACAGCAACTGAGGTGATCTGAAAACAATATGTCCAATTAAGTTTCTCCTGTGCTGAAAAGCCTCCTATGGCTTCCCACCTTACCCAGAGCAAGGTCCTATATGATCTGCAAGTCCCCTTCCCAACCTTACTCCTTAATTTCTCATTATCTTCCCCGTTGCTTCTTCTGCTCCTGCAACACTGGCCTTGATGCATGCCCTCTTCCACCTCGCCTCACTGACTGTGCCCTTGCACTCCCTGAGCATGGAATGATCTTCTCACATGAATCTGTATTGCTAACTCTCTGACTTCCTAAAGGTCTCTGCTTAGATGTCTCCTTATCCAAGAGACCTTCCCTGTCCATCCTGCATAAAAGTGCGCTGCCTACCATCACTCTTCATCTCCCAATCTTGCTTTGATTTTATCAATAGTATTTTCTTTCTCACTTATCCCCCACCAGAAAGTCAAGTCCATGAAAGCAGGAGCTCTGTTTTGTTTACAGATACATATTCCCCAATAGCAAGGAAGGGGATAAAATTATTTTCATTCTATGCATTTGCAATAGGTTCTGGAACATAATAGGGGCTTAATTCATGCTGCCTGACTTGGTGCATTTCTCCCTTGCCAAATGCTGTGACCCTTGACTTCTTTGGAAGAAGAGCATGGTGCAGTTGGTTTGATTGGCAGTAGGTAGACTGGCATTTTAGTTGCCAATTTACTTGTGGCCTTAAGCAAGCTGCTGGCCCCCTCTGGACCTCAATCTTCTCACCTACAAAATAAGGCAATTGGTCTAGTTGATCTCCAAGACCCTTTCCAGACTGGACTAGCCAGGATTCTATTGCCCCCAACTTCCTCACCCCTTGCCTTATTCTTGGGAGGCAACTGTCACAGAAGGAAGCATGGACCAGGTGACAAGAGACCCGAGTTCTTTTCTTCATTTCCAGCTATGTGTCCTTGGCAAGTTTCCACCCTCTCAGCACCTTGGTTTTCTTGTCTATAAACTGAGTGTGGTAATGCCTGACCCAATGGCTGCCACACAGATATACTGTGACGGTCAGTGGATAAGAAACTGCTTTGGAGTCTGGGTCATGAATAAGAGGGAGAGTTAGCAGCATGGGCTTTGGTGCCAGATGACCTGGGTTCAAATCTTGCCTTTGGACATTATGTACGACTTCCTCACAAGTCAGGTAAGCCTCTCTGTGCCTGTGTTCTCCTGAGTATAACATGGGGCTAATTAGGGCCTTAGACATAGGATGGTTGTAAGGATTGATAAATGTATTTAGAAGAGGGCCTGGCATAGAGCATGTGCCATATATAAGCATTTTCTTTTATTATTCATTCCTAGAACTACTCATTTATTTTGCAATCATTTATTAAAAGCTCCTGCCTATTTATGGGCTACTATTGGTTCAGGGTTCATTTCCTCCCCTCTCCCAATTAATTCTTTCTACACCTTTCCTTTCTGATGGGGAGGAATGAAGAAGGGGGCTGGGGAAGAGGTTCAGAGAGAGAAACCCCCCCAGGCTTTCTCTCTGTCTCAGGAGCTGAGACCCAAGGGAAGACAGCTTTTTCAGGAACTTTTAATATAGCAATTGCTCATTCACACCTTGCAGCCTCATGAATCCCATTGACAAAAATACCCGAGGAGGGTGATCCCATTCCATTGTACCTCATAATCCCTAGACTTCTTTATCTTCCCCAGGATGCCTTGTTCCTATATTTTCCTGGAGTCTCAGGGGTCAGGAAAGGGGAGGTTGGGGAAACAGAATTAGAGTCCTTGGTGATTTTTGCTGAAGTGTCCCTGCAAGGCTCAGCCAAGTGTTGACCCCACCAGGGTGGTGGCTCTGGTTTCACACCAAGGGCTTTGACGGTGTATTAGTCAGGGCTCTCCAGAGGGATAGAACACTGGGATAAATATAAAAGGGAATTTATTAGGGGGAATTGGCTCACATAGTTGCTAAGTCCCAAGATAGGCTTTCTGCAAGCTGGAAGATGACAGAAGCCAGTAGTGTGGTTCCCAGAGAGGCTGGTAGCATGTCTCAGTTCAACTCTGAAAGCCTCAGAACAAGGAGAGCCAACAGTGTAACCCCCAGTCTGAGGCCAAAGGCCTGAGAGGCCCTGGGAGGACTCTGGTGCAAGTCCCGAATCCAAAAGCCCAAGAATCTAGAGTCTGATGTCCAAAGGCAAGAGGAAACAAAGGCCTCTTACTCCAGAAGAGAGAGAGAGAGAGAGAGAGCAAGAGTGAAAGAGGTAGAGAGGGAGTGGGATGAGAGAAAAGGGGGAGGGAGACCCAAGCATAGCCCCTTCTTCTGCCCTGTGTGTCCTAGCTGGGCCACCAGCCCACTGGATGGTGCCCGCCAACACTGAGGTCGGGTCTTCCTCTCTCAGTCCACTGACTTACATCAGTCTTTTCTGGAAACTGACAGACACTCACAGACTACCCAGAAAAAGTGCTCCACTGGCCATCAAGGCATCCTCAATCCAGTCAAGTTGACACCTAATGGTAACCATTACAGATGGATTCCTGCTGTCTTGAAGCTGAGTCCTAGATTTACTTCTTATTAGCTGTTTGAGGATGGGCAATTACTTTGCCTCCCTGAGCCTCAATTTTTTCATCTGAAAACTGAGATAATGACAATGATATCATGGAGTTGTTGCAAGAGTTAAGAGAGATAATACAGACAAACTGCCCAGTGCAATGCCTGCACATGGTTTATGGTCCTTATCTCTTAGTTGAATCTGAATCATTTATTTAGCCATTGTATTTACTGAATACCTACTTTGTATAAGAAATATCTTACTTTTGATTTAGTAGCTTGCAAGGTTAGGATAAGAATGATGAAATCAGGTCCTGAGACTTCATATTTCTCTGACTGTGCTTGTGTGTGCACACACATGTGTGTATGTGTGTGTGTGTCTTTCCTAAAGTAGGTCTATTCCCTCTTTACTCCCTGAGGGAGGAGGAAGAGAACTCCATTCAGCCACAGCCACCATCTGAAGCACCTTGGGTGTGAAGGGGCACTAGGAGCTGATGGAGGGGAGTGAGGGGAGGTGGGACAGAGTTGCTAAAAGGTTTGGTCCCACCTGGAGCAAGGATGCTGGGCACAGCAAGGTCTAGATGGATGGGTTGTGGAATGAGTTGGCAAGGTGCCTGATAACTGTTACCTTGGACACTTAGGTGACTGGGGTAGAAATGGAGCATTGGCTCTAGGAACAGGGTGGGGCTTGGCTGGGGTCCACCAGCATTTGGGAGGAGGCTACTCACTTAACACCTCTGGGGTTGGGGTTAGAACAGTGACTTTCTGCTTGGCCTGGCTTCTTCCACTACAAGAAGAGTGAAACAGTTCTTCCCTGGGTTGGCGCTTTTCTCCATCCCACAGATCTCAGATGCCACTTACCAGGGCTCAGCAAGATGGAGCTTAGAGCCAAGATTGAAGCCATTCCAAGCCTAGTTCACCTAGGCTAGGTGGACTATTTTCATTGTATTAAGCTTCCTTAGGGCAGATGAGGTTCTCTTGCTTGCCTTCTTTTAAGACATATCTATGTTTGTGACCAGCCTGGCCAATATGGCGAAACTCTGTCTCTACTAAAAATACAAGAAATTAGCTGGGCGTGGTGGTGGGCACCTGTAATCCCAGCTACTCGGGAGGCTGAGGCAGGAGAACTGCTTGAACCCAGGAGGCGGAGGTTGCAGTGAGCCGAGATTGCGCCAGTGCACTCCAGCCTGGGCAAAAAGAGTGAAACTCCGCCTCAAAAAAAAAAAAAAAAAAAAAAAGACATATCTATGTACCCTGAATCACCTGGGGGAAGTGGGGGAAGAAGCCTGTGATGACAGAAGGACTAATATCTATTGATTATAATACTATTGATTATAATACTCATAAAGAGTATGGGTTTGGACCTCACAAAGGCTGTGCCAGTTATTTAGCTGTGTGACCTTGGGCTACCTATGCAAACTCTTTGAGGTTTGGTTTCTTAATCTGATTAAAATATAGATATAATACCTACTGTATTATGCCCTTCTTGCATTGGTATAAGTAGCCAAGACTGGGTAATTTGTATAGAAAAGAGGTTTAATTGGCTCACGGTTCTGTGGGCTGTACCAGAAGCATAACACCTGGATCTGCTTCTGGGGAGGCCTCAGGGAGCTTCTACTCATGGTGCAGGGGTGCAGGCACTTCACATGGCAAGAGCAGGAGCAAGAGGGAGATGGGGTGGGTGCTTCACACTTTTAAATGACAAGAATCTCGTGTGAACTCAAGAGTGAGAACTCACTTATCACCAAGGGGATGGTGACCCAAGACATTCAGGAGGGATCTGTCCCTATGACTCAAACACCTCCTACCAGGCCCCACCTCCAACATTGGGGATCACATTTCAACATGAGATTTGGGTGGGGACAAATAACCAAACGATATCACCCACCTGATGGGACTGTTGTGATAAACAATGAGATGATGCACGGCGTACACTTTGCAGTGCTTCTGGCACAAAGTCAGCTCTTATAACACGTACGGTACTTTGTATTTCTATAGATATTAATGCCTTTTAAAATCTTCATGCTGACCCTGAAAGGTAGGCATTTTAATCTTAAGTTGAGACAGGAAAACTGAAGTTTAGAAATGTTAACTCCCTTGTTAAGGTCACATAGATAATAGCCTATACTGTAGAGCCAGAGATGGAACCTAACCCCGACTCCAAGGCCGAGCATTGCCTAAGGCAACAAGTCTCACCACCCTTAGAATTTGGGAAGCCTGTAGGAACTCTTTGGAGCTCTAGTCTCTTGGAATTGAGGAGGGGTTTCGTCCTCGGGCTGATGTGGGGTAGGGCAGGCTCTGGAGGGTAATCTCAATGGGACCTGTGGGACAGGGCATTAGGAGATGTGTGGCAGCTTGATCACAGGTGATTTAACTCAGGTGACGCACAGCGGCTGCACCTAAAGGCCAGTCTGACCCGAGAAGTTGAGATGAGAGGTCTCCTCTAGGACCAGAGAAAGATACAGGATGAGAGGTCCTAGAACAAGGCTATTTCTCTGCTTTTCCAAGACATAGATATTTTGGGCACCATTGTGACTATGAGTACTGGGTAGTGTTCAGGTTGGAATAGGTACAAGGCCAAAGAGTCTTGACCATATCTTGATAAGCCAGTGATTTGTGAATGTGTTGTTTACTGACCTAAGTGAGCGTGTGTGAGTCTGTGTGAGGGGGTAACCTAAGAGAACAAAAGGAGATGATAACCGGAGCTGATAGATTGAGAAACGCCCCTGTTGATGGATTAAAAAGATGTAGACCTGCCTCATTTGCATGTCATTTAAATAGCATTTCACTTCAAAACATGTGGTTCTTCCCCCACTGCTGTGCTAAGCCAGCCTGGGGATATTTCAGGTCTTGATTCCAGGGCCTGAGACTCAGGCACATGGGATAGATTAATAGAGAAGTCCTGGAGCAGGAGCCGGGTCTAGCTCTGTGCCGGCCACTAACTCAGGTGTGGGTAAATATCCATCTTCTTCTCCTGTCTGGAAAACCCACAGGGGCAGAATATCCTAAGCATCAAATGCAAAAACTTGTTTTTGAATAAATGAATGTTTTTAAATAAATGAAAATAACTCTGGACAAATCACTTTTCCTTCCTGGATATGGAAAAGAAGATAAGGTGTCTACTTATGACCAACAGTTTTAATTTTGGGGGCTTTTGGGGGCTGTGGACACGTCACCAGAAAAATAACCACACCACAACATGTCATACATCATTTCAGGGGCTTTTTAGACCCTTTGGAGTTGATCCTTGTACCCCGTGTTCCAGATTAGAAACCCTTGGGCCAGAGAAGGTTGAAAATCCTTCAACTTTCAGATTTCTGAGTATCCTGTCCCACATGAATCTTTAGGATATGGGAATCCAAGAGAAAAGGAACACTCACATATTTTTATTGGCTCCCACTATGCGCCAGGTGCTCATTTGATCTTCACAAGATAAGGCAGGAGTCATGATTCCTTTTATAGAAGTGAGGAAACTGAGGATCAAAGAGAGTATGCTCAAGGGTTACAGAGCTGGTGAGTGACAGAGCTGGGATTCAAACTCAAGCCTTTGGCTTCAGAGCTGTTCTCTTTCTCCAGGGTTAATATTGTTCTCACTTGTGCCAATCAGCTTTGCTCCCCCTGTCCACCACATTGGCCCCCTGGACTAGGAGGGCTCCTCACTTGTACCCCACCCCATCAAGTACCCCTCTTAAGCGGGAGCTATTGGCTGGTGTGAGCCCAGGGTGATCAAGTGTGTACAGGGCAGGTGCCTCAGGCCAGGTGGGAAGGGTTTGGTGTGCATAAGTGGCATGGGCAGGCTGCACTTGAACTAGCTGAGCTCTCCTCCCCAAAGTGGAGAGAAGAATGGGGACCTTGATGTTGCAGCTTCCACACATCCCTACTACCTTTCCCTCCCTCTCCTCCTTGCTTTTACCTAACAAGAGCTAACTTAACAATTTACCTAACAAGATCTAAACAGTCCCTGACTGTTTAGACAAAATTCTTCCCAGCTCCTATCTTCCCAGCAACCCAGCTTCTTGGAGGCAGGAGTTCCTTATGTAGTCCCAGCAGGAGGGACCAGGCCTGGGAGGCTGCCTCAGTTTCCCATTTCTTTGGAGTAGGGAGCCCCACTCCATTAGTCAGCCTGAGGCTGTTCTGCAGAGGTCTAGAGCCCCACTGTGGTGGGGGAAATGCCCAATATGAAGGTGCCCATAGCAGCAGCTGTCCCAAATGGTTCTTGTCTCTTTGCCACCCTCTCCCTTGTCACCTCAGTACCTGCACCCAGAAACACATCCTTCTGAAGGTGAGGTCAGGGTGAGGAGCCCAGCTGCTCTGGCTGGTCAGTTTTCCTAGGGACAGAGCATGGTAGATTGTTAAGGGGTAAAACTAAAGATCTTTAATAAGAGACCTCGGTGTTTGGGTATTTGGAGTAGGGGGGTGGTCAGGGGTGGGATGTGCCTGCCAGTGATTGAGGCACCGACTTCCCTGCAGTCATACTCTACACCATGGCCTCTTTTGAGCCTTCTAAATTTGGGGGAGTTCAGGACTAGATTAGCCCTCAGAGGAAATCAGACAGATGTGCCTCAGCAGTGTGTGTGTGTGTGTGTGTGTGTGTTAGGATCTTCTCCACGGAGGTGCTCTGTGTCTCCATCTCAGGAGGCCAAGATAGACATTCTCCTCACTTGAGAGTGGAGAGCATGGTTGGTCCAGACTCCTGTCTAGGGAATCATTTTCAAGCAGTAATGGGCGGAGGTGGGGGTGGGTTTGAGGACAAGACCTGCAAATGTGGGTGCGGCTGCATTTAAATGATTCCCAGACTGTGTTTGGTCTTCAAACTGGGTACCCCACCCCCACACATCCTCCAGCTCCATGGAAGATACAGGAAGTGTTAATGTAATTGGGGAGATCTCAAACACACCCACCTACCCTCCCATTCACATACTCTGCCTTGTCTGCGCAGGGCTCCCAGTCAAGGGCAGGTGGGCACAGGCCAAGATGATTCCCGGTGCATCCAGGAGGACCCTCTCCCGTCCTGCCTGGTCTCTGCCTGGACCCTCATGGCCACAGAAACTAGGCTGAGAGTAAGGCAAGCACACTTGCGTGTTGTAGGGACGATAATTCCAGCAGGCAAGAAAGAAGTGAAAACCATCAGTGTCTGTCAAAAATTTTATTTTTTTCATATCACACAGAATGATGTTAAAATAAATCCTCAGTAATATATATTTATATACTTATTTACTTGTGTCAATATTTACAAAAGACTGTGGAGCTCTATGAAGTCTATGTACACCCATGATCAGGTGGACAGGCAATGTTCATTGAGGCACATATGTACACATATATGTATAACCTATGTACAAATATCAGACCCTACTGACACAGGAACTCTCAGCTGCAGAAGTCCTGGGCGGGGCAGTGTTGGTGGGGCTGAAAGCTTCCAGAATATGTCAGCAAGAATGATAATATCAATACATCCTGTGCAATGTAGTTACAGCTGGTGTCTAAATTTTCAAGAAGCAAACAAATAGTTAAATGACTCCCAACTCCCATGAGTCTTCCCCACAAGTCCTGCTCCGCCTTCAGCTCTCATTGGTCCCCAGCCTCTTATCACCATGGAGACCCCAGTTCCCTTTCGGCATCATCCTTACGAAGCTTTACCATCAGCCTTGGAGTTCCTTCTGCTATTGATCCCAAGGAGACTTATTTATCTACCTCTTTGAGTTTTCAGCAATTATTAGAGACAGGACATGGGAGGGCAGCTGAAGAGTCATGCACAAGCAGCAAGGAAGCCAGTGCAAACCCTAATTGGAGTCTGTGCTGCATGAGCTTAAGTGAGCCGCAGTCATTTCCTCTCTCTCTCTCTCTCTCTCTGTGTGTGTATATATATATATATATATACACACACACACACACACACATACATATACACAATATAAAATCTCCAGAGACAGCCTATATAAGCACATAAGCACACAGGTCTGGAAAAGGAAATAGCATCCTCCACTCATGAGCTTTACAGCTATGTCCCTGATGAAAATTAAGAGAATCTTCCTTGATTGCTGGCACCATTAATCTCAACTGTTCCAAGATTATCCTCAGTGGAGAGAGGGATGCAGGGATGCAGAAAACCAGGAAGAGGCCAATTTGGCTGGGGTATTGTTTGCTCAGCAGGCTAGAGCTTGATCATGGGACTTTCCAGCTTCCTGGGGCCCTTCAAATGAAGGAACCATCCAAGCACGACAACAAAGGGAAACTGGGTCGCTGGATCCCACGTGAAGGCAGAACTGGGGCAAGCACAGAGCATGTTCAAACCCTCAGGAGCTGAGACTCACCCCCGCCAAAGCCAGCCAGGTCTCTCTTCTTGCTTTTCTATCCCATTTCTTAGCCTGGAGCTGATGTGCTCCTTTCCAGCCCCACCTGGCAGGTCAAAGTCCTTGCCTTACACTTCATAGGCTAAAAAGGCAGTAATGTTAGCAGCTGACATGGAAATTGTTTGGTAGCAAAGTGTGCCCCTGAATATTCTCTTCCTCCCAGCTCCTCCTATTGCTTTCTCTAGCAGCCCAGAGCATTTATTCACTCATACAAACAAGGCATTCGGTGTCTAGGGAATCATTTTCAAGGAGAAGCAGGGCTTAGAGGCTTCTCACAGAGACTCAGAAAGACACAGGACTGAGTCCTCTGGATAGCTACCAAGGGTCCTAGCACACAGCCACATCTACACTACCTTCAATGATCTAGATGTTGCAGTAGCTGTCTACATTATTACATAATCATGCCCTGTGCATCCATCAGTGGAATGATGCAGGGAGTTCTCAGCTGCAAACTCATCTGGAACACATTTGACTATTTTAGGAGTGCACAGGAGCACAGAAAGATATCCATTTCCATGCTGAGGTTCATAAAGTACAAGAAGTAGCCATCCAGACAGGCCACCTCAACTGCCTCAGTTCACCAGATAGTCATGCCAAGTCCGGGTTATGGGCTTCTGCTGCCTAATCACAACTAACATAGCCAGACTGGAGGGCTTCTGTGGGTGTGGGGATATGGCAGACACCCCTGCACCACCTCAATTGCTCCAGATACAGTGAAAAATTCCTCCCACTTCCATCCAGGTAGAAAGCACACAATCAAATGCAAGAGGTGAGGCTGAGAGAAACTGTCTCCCATGGATCTAACACACTAGCAGGCAAGAGGGAGAATGAGAGCAGGTTTTAGCTTGCACCTAGCTGTTTCTTGAGTGATGTGTACAGCTAACCCCCAAAGAGGCAACTGAATTTCAGCTGCTCTAATACCCACACCCTCAACTTAGGTTTAGTCATAATAAAAAACAGAATGGATTTGTTAGTTCCATTGATTGCCACAAACCTCACCTTCTGTGTGGCAGAGATGTGCTTTAGTTCTTCATTGGAATGTTACTTTCAGATCTCATAAACCTCAAACCTAGGGTACCACCCATGACAAAGAGAACGCTAAATAGATCAATCCTTTGCCAGGTCATCAAGCTTTCCACTCCCCTCAAGTACAAAGTTTGGAATAACTTATCTGGTCCTCAGTGATGAGGTTATGGCCAACCGGGGCAGACAGAAGAAAGGCTAAAGCACCTGGCTGTTAGATCAGACTTCCCTTTTATCCCTGAGTCAGGCAGCCACCTGGGAGGGAAAGGAAAGAGGTGATCCTGGAGCCTGTTCTTTCTTTATGAAAGATCTGCCTTCTAGAGCAGTCTCTAAGCAGAAAAAAAAAAGTGGAACTGGAGAGGTGAAAAGAATGCAAAGGAGGTCATTCAAAAAATGCACATAAATGCAGTTTATTCCTTGGATTGCCAAATTTATTCCACATGAGTGAAACTAAGGAGATTGGTCAATGTATAATTCTATAATTTAAAAAATAGTATACATATATACATATACTATATATATATACACACACAAATATATGTATATATGGAAAACCTCTAAAAACTCAGGACCAATTAACCAAAACCTTGATGGACAAGAATTATGTTTTCTTACTATACTTTCAGTAGAAAGAGGCAAATGACAGCAAGGGCTCTATCTGATGAGCCAGGATGTGCCCCAGTGGCCCATTTCCAGGTCTATCTTGTAGCCAGCAGTCATTCAGCCTGTCTCTTTGGTCTTCTCCACCTATCTCCACTTCTGTACAATAAGCACTGAGGTTTACAGTGTTGACCCTGAGCAAGGCAAGGTCCCTGTTATCTTCAAACACTTTACTTAACTAAGGCAGGAAAGTTTATGCTAACCTACTTAGGAAATATTTTTCTCAATAACAAAGGTTGAACCAGACATGCTTTCCCATTCCCACTCAAATAACCAGAATTGCAAAGCAACCAGGATGTTCCCGTCCCTGAGGTTTCCCCATCAGTTAACTGAGGTTTTGCTGTACACATGTGTATAGAGCAAGGTAGATCAAAAAAGAATGGAATGGGACCCTGGGGTTGCCAGCCTTCCCTGATTGTCCATTCTGAGCATTTAACCTCACAGATGTTTTAGGAAAGGGGACTCTTCTGAATCCCCTGGTTATGTGTGCAAATATTTGTGCAGCTGCACACTCTAGCGGGTGGTAGAGTCTTTATTTCACTAATGTCATGCCCTAACCACCGAAACTTCTATCCCTGTAGACTTCTACCGAAACCCACAAGAACTTGCTTCCTTCTGCAGCTCTCATGGAGTCCCTTTGGTTGAGCAAGTCAGCTTATTCTGAAGGAGACTTAGAGGGCAATTCCCAAATCTGCCCAGGCTACTGATCCCAAGTGCAAACCTCCAGGCCACATTCCCTCAGCATCCATCTCCCTGGGGAAGGGAGGAAGGGCAGCAAAAGGATCAAGTAATGGCTTTTAGTGCATGGAAATGATCTTCTGTAATGGCTCAGGATGCTTTATTCTTAATCTATTGGGAAGTGCTTTCCTCTAGGCTTCCATTACATCTGCCAGACTGAGGGAAAGTCAACAAAATGGGCTGAAGAGGTCACATAAACTTAGGATTTTTGTGCCTAGAGGTTGTAAGGATGCTGTGGGACAGCAGGCAGAAATGGGGAGACAGAGGGAGAGGAGACGGAGACACACATGGAGACAGAGAGATGCACACAGGAAAGAGACAGAGCAACAAAGCCCTCTCACAGGCCTTCCGTGTGCATACACTGCATCTTAGCATATGTCCATTCCAGAAGGAGGTCAGATCTCAGAGGACAGGAGTCATGTGAACACATGGGAAGAAGAAACTACAGAGACTGTGAACGAGCCCCCAGAAGTCAAGGGCATTATCTGATAATCCAGGTACTATCTATCACTTTTCAGTCCTGAGAGCAAGATTTTGAAAGAGCTATTGCTAAAGAAAACAGTCACTATTTATTTTATTGCACTTTTCCTCTTTAAAAATATTCAAACACAAACTATGAGAGATGAAGCTGAGATTTGGTGGGAAGGGAAGCAGAAAGAAAGGAAAAGTAAACTAGGTTAGTTTGAGGAAGAGAACCTTCCTGCATGTAGGGGAGCCCCTACCTCCATCTGTCCCTGCTGGTTGCTTTGATAGGGGAACGGGGTTGGACTCAACAAGGGTCAAGTCTGAAGATATAGATGATGGTCATAATAGCTACTGAGACAGCTCCCAGCATCCCCCTCTCTGCGGGTTGGCTCAGGTGGCTGATGATGTTAATGAGGTTAAGGTCATGAGTTCAAACCTGGCAATGGATACCTTGCCAAGGCTAGGGGAACCTCCATTGTGTAACCAAGGAGCACCATGGACATTATAGTCCTCACAGACCAGGCAGCCATCACCTACATACAAGCTGTTATGACAATGGGCCCCAGGAAAGCCCTGGGGAGCAGAGCTCAGCACCATCATCCCCTCTCTTGAGTAAACAAGTTAAAGCACTGTGCTCCCCTGCCTGACATAGGGGTAGTGGTGCCACCTTCATATGCAATTTGCACACTGTTCTATAGTTTCCTTTTGGTGGAGTCAGCCTCTGACTCTAGTATTGTGGGCAGTGTGGAACCCCCAGCCTGAGGAGCTTCAGAGGGTGCTGTCCTCTCTCCACTTGGGTTGACACTGACAGAGTCCTCACTACACTATAGTGATAGATCCAGGAAGAACAGGTAGGATAAGCTAGTCCTGGGCACTCCCAACATGGAGCAGCAACATGAACACCCAGGCTGGGGTCTCAGGTCATCATAACTTCCATGGGAGCCCTTTCCATACTGGGCTAATGCAATCTAGAGGCACACTCCCATGGGGCCCCTTTTAAAAGGCTAACCTCCTGGTGACATGCCAACACTAGCCTCAGAAGCACAGGTGAGAGGGACAGAGGCAAGCAGGGAAGAAGGAAGAGATCATGTCAAGTATCACTGAAGTTTCAGGAAGCACAGAGCCTTAATTATTTTCTTAATTAAATGTTGGCTCCTAAAAAGTTTACTCTGACATTTGACCTGCTCAGCCACTCTTCCTTCCTGACAATCTCTCCACCTTTCCCGGGCCTCTTCCTTTTTGGCCTCCTGAAAACTCCAACTTTCTTGAAAATGAGTCCACAGAGGCACTTGATGAAGCCAACGGGAATGGTATCTTGACTTGGAAACACAAGTTTCCAGCAATGCACAAGTTTTGGACCCACATGTCCATTCCTTGCTGTTGTTGCCTTTTCTGTAGAGATTGGGAGCTGTGACCATCACTGGAAGGGAGGGTGAGCCACAACAGGATGGCTGCAGGAGTAGAAATCAGGAGTGAGGCCTGATCCAAGGCCTGACTGCAACTCCTAACTTCAAATGTAGGTGAAGCCTTTGCTAAAATGCACTCAGCTCTCATCTAGTCCTACTGACGGGAAGAACCGGCTCCAAGAGTAACCCAAAATGGTGGGTAATCTTAGAAAGTATTTAACTATGGCCTTAGAATATTGGATAAAGTCAGGCCCTCTAAAAAGTGTTAGCTTGTTTAGTCTTAGATGTATGTTCTTAATCACTTTTTACTTAAGCTGAACCGGGTTGCATAGCAATTGGATGGGAGGCAGAGCATCCAGGGGAGCCCAACAAGGGTGAAAGGCAGAGCGCATCTGGGATTGAACATCCCCAGAGGGGAATCAGGAGTTGGCCCCTTTGGGCTTATGCCCAAGAGCAAGTGAAATGCCACAAGCAAGTAAAGGTGGCTCATTTTAAGAGACAGGTCTCTATAGGGTCTCAACTTCCTGACTTTGCCCCAACAAAGCTGCAAAGGATGGAAGGGCAATAAGATCTGTGGTCTTAGAGAATGTTGGGAACATCTTTACCCTGGTCCTGGGCTCAAGATCCTGCAGTTTCTTGAGCCATTACTGCTTTTAAGAGAATGGGCTGAATCGGGAGATCCCAGGTGCTGGGAGAAGGGGAGCCTGGGCTGTTGGGTTGTCTGTGTGGATTTGCTGGAAGGAAGTAAGGGTCATGGCAAGGAGGCCTATATTAGGCTGCCAGCTGTCCCAGGTACTTCCACACTCTGCCCCCAGGTTTCTGGTGGGAGGAAGATGAATTGGTAGAGACCCCATGAAATTCCTGGTCTTAGTTAGATGTCTGCTTGATGTGGTGGCCCATCCTTCTGCTTGAAACCTAGGAGTTACTTCTCAGGACTGAAATCTGGTGGTGAGAGAAAAGACTAGAGAAAGATTCCGTGAAGGATACTGAGGGATATAAACACAGGCCAGGGAAAGGTGATTAAATCTGATCTTTTGTTTGTCCCTGTTAATTCATAGCTCTGGGGGCAGGGTAATGGGTCTGAGCATATGTCTGCATTTCATGTGTATTGTGTGATGTTTCTGAGCATGTGTGCTATGTATCTTGTGTGCCTATTATAAGTAAATGCATTGTGTGTATATAGTGAGTTTATGTGTATTTCATGTGTAGAAACAATGGTAAAGTAGCCTTTGTGTATCTTACATGCATATGCATTTTGTCCGTGTAGTTTTTTATGTATCTTGCATCTGAGTTGCAGGTTGTGTATTTGTATGTGGTGTATGTTTGTCTTTTATGTATGTTCTGTGTAAATTCTGTATCTGTGCAGAGTGTGCATTTTGTATACAGTTATAACCATATATCTTCTGTGTTTGCTTTTATGTTAACTTGGTCTGTCTGTATTTTGCACATGTTGCATGTTTTATGTTTGTGTGTGACAACAGTGTACCTATTTTGTGGTGAATGTACATGACTGTGTGTGAACATTTTAGAGTCCTGGGCCAACAACACTGTGATAAAATATCTACCCTGACCTAGGCCTCAGATATGGGTTGCTTTACCTTCCATTTTCCAAAGGTCTGTGTCCCTCCCACCCCATGTCTTGGAAATTCAGCACCACCTCCCATGAAGGAGAGGAAGAGAAGCACAGAGGCTTTGTGCTGGGCATGGGATGCCCTGCAGATACCTGGGGATGTGGGTGACCAGGCACTAATGAGCACCCTGGGCCTAGCACCCTGAGCTGGTGCCCCATGCCCCAAGACAACTGGCTAGGCAGCAGTGAGGCCTGGGCTGGAGCCACCCCTGCACAGCCCGACCCCTGCAATTCACTGTTTGGGAAAATTCAGCCACTCTGTCAAAAGGCAAAGAAGCCCAGTCTGGTAAGTTAAAAGCCCCCTACCTGAAGCCATTTCAGGGTCAACCTACTGTCTACCTTTAGGCTGTGCAGTGCTCATTTGCACTCTGCCTGTTCTGGGGGGTGGGAAATGATTCTTTACCCATCCTTTGGTTCTTTTTAAAAAGCAGGTCTCATTGCCAGTTTAACGGGGAGAGAGTTTGGGTCTGGAGATCAAAATGATGCCTTTGGATCATTTAGGGACTCCATCCCTTAGTCCTGGATTTCAGACATTTCCACATAGAGGAGGCTCCCTTGAAGTCCAGATCAGTGGAATTTGGTCCCAGGGAGTCCTACTCCTTGGTGTCCTTGGTTTCAAAGCAGGGGATCCATTCTGGCTCTTTAGGGAAAGGTTCGTGAAAGTGACAGATGCAGAGCCAAATGATAATAAGATCCAAGTGGCATAGGTAAACGTGAAAATGGAGATGATGAACAGGATGAACTATAGAGAGGAGGCCCAGGGTAGGTCTGGCCCAGGACAGCTGGAACTGTGAGGGCCACAGGGCCCTTGTGCACTCAGTAAGACAAGCTTCAGCCATGGGAACTGAAGCTGCAGCACATGGAGGGCAGAAAGACAATTCTAACGTCTAGGAATCCATGGATACTGGAGTGTCTGAGGCAATGGCAGCAAACCCAGGCCCAGTGGGGTTACCAGTGAGACAAATTAACCCGTTAGGCCTCTTAGACAGCCAACCCACCAAGCAGTGGATTTGCTCCTGAACCTGAACTCCAGAAAATGAATATATATATATGTGTGTGTATGTATATACATATACACACATATGTATGTATATATATACACCCTAGTGCACATAGTCAAACACATGCATAAATTGCCCTGTGTCAAAAATATTGCATAAGCTTGTACAATGTTCAAATGCAATTTTTTTTTCTATCGCTAGCTAGGTAGAGGAACGCGTGAAAGAGAGATACTCAATATATATTTATATACACTGGATCCACAGACCTGCCTGTTGTCAGGACCAGATGCCCTGGTCCACTGTACAGTCATGCCCGTGACTAGGTTATTTCCTAAGGTGCAGTCATGTGAGGTGTTCAGATGCTGCCTTCCCTGCTTACTCTCCTGGCTTTGCAGAGGTCTGCGTTCCTGTTTAGAAGAACAGGGATAGCTAGGCTGGGGGGCCAGAAGTTTTAGTTCCATTCCAAATAGTCTATCTTTTCCCCTGATGGAGGGATTTTGCCTTCTGATGGGAAAAAACCCCCTAGTTCAAGACCATTCCAAGCCTATTAATACTCTAAATATTAATACTGTGTAGGCTACTAGGAAAATAGGTTATCTCCTGTGTTTTAAATATTGAGATTCATGCAACAAACACCCATGCAGCTCTATTGCATCACTGGTAAATTTCACTGCAGTGTCAGTGTAGCCGGGCCACATTAGTAGGAAAGCAGATGTCTGCAAACTCCAGTAAGAAACCAGACATGTTTTTGTGACCCTGGAGCCTGCAAAAATGGTGAAATCAGAGGCTTAGAGGTCCGTTGGTTTGTTAGCTTCTCCCCATAGGCCTAAGGGAACAAATGTGAAACTTGACAACTCATATTTGGTTATACTAACTGTCCCTCCCCCGGGCTTCCCTCACATCGACACTGCAGAGAAAAAGCAGAATGCAGCATTTTCCGTTATGAAACACAAGCCTCCGGAGCATCTACTTGGCAATTGCAATTCACAAACCTCAGCCTGTGACACAGAAAGTAATTCCAACACACAGGACTGTGTGTTCTTTTCAATGCAAAAATGAGAATGACCTTTTGAGTAAACACCAGCTATTTAAAGCTAAACCATGATTGTGTTCCTCTGTGAAAGGGCAGGTGGGCTCAAATGGGGTGGTGGGATGGCGGGGAGGGGAGTGCATCTCCTGGATGTTGTGTGCATTTCATTAGGAAGGAATGATGGCACTGATATGGTGCACTGTGTATTGGATATGAGGTGGCCTCAATGTCTTTCTGAAATCCTAGCTTGACAGGTGACTCCCGTCTTTGGAAACTCATAAGCCGGTGATGAGGATGTGCATGAAAGCCATGATAGATATTCTGTGTCCTAAATCAAAGTCAAAAGATCAAAAGTCACTTGCACAACTATTGCTTTCCATGCAGAACCAGATACACACTGTAGAACACACTGACTACAATGCAGGCTATTATGCAACATCTGCATTAGTTCCATTGAGCTGTGAGTATGGTAATAGGTTTCAATCAGACATCAGTTAACATTTTGGTAATATTCACATAGTTTGTGTTAGCCAAGGTGCAGTTGGCTGTTTTCAAGTTTTCCTCTCTAAAGTCCTCATTACTGTTGTTTACCCCCTCCTGGATCTCCATGTAATCGGACTTACTAATGGTAGAGGCACTTCTACTTTTCTTTAGGTCAGGGGAGGATGGGATCTTTGGACAGCTTGTCACTTGCAAGTATTGGGCCTGCTCCTCTCCCTCTGTCTCCCGGTGGTAGAAGTAGTTGAAATTGGACACAATGACAGGGACCGGTAAGGCAATAGTTAACACACCTGCAATTGCACATAGGGAACCCACTATCTTTCCCCCAATGGTAGTCGGAACCATGTCTCCATAGCCTACAGTTGTCATGGAGACGACTGCCCACCAGAAGGCATCTGGGATGCTGGGGAACTGGGACTCTCGCTCATCGGCCTCTGCAAAATAGACAGCACTAGAGAAAAGGATGACCCCTATGAAGAGAAAGAATATCAGGAGGCCCAATTCTCTCATGCTGGCTTTGAGGGTCTGACCTAGAATCTGGAGACCTTTGGAGTGTCTGGACAACTTGAAAATCCTAAAGACTCTTACCAACCGGATGACACGGAGGATGGCCAGTGACATGGCCTGCTGGCCTTGCTGAGCGTCCTCTGGCTTCTCGGCCAACTCTGTCCCCAGGGTGATGAAGTAGGGGATGATGGCCACAATGTCAATGATGTTCATGATGTTGGTGAAGAAGCCGGCTTTGCTGGGACAGGCAAAGAACCTCACCAAGAATTCAAAGGAGAACCAGATGATGCAGAGTGTCTCTACAATGAAGAAAGGGTCTGTGAAGGAAGTGGACTGCTGGTACCCGATGGTGCTGTTGGAATAGGTGTGGAAGGTCACCCCACCACCATGCATGTCTTCATTCTCATCCCGGAAGATGGGCAATGTTTCCAGACAGAAGCTGACAATTGAGATCAGAATCACCATGACAGACACAATAGCTATAATCCTGGCAGGCCCTGAGCTCTCTGGGTATTCAAAGAGAAGCCACACTTGTCTCTGAAACTCATTTTCAGGCAGAGGACGCTCTTCCTCCTTGATGTAGCCTTCATCTTCCCGAAACATCTCCATCGCTTCTTCTCCCAGCTCATAAAACCGAATTTCTTCAGAGAATATATCTAAGGGCACATTCACAGGTCGCCTCAATCGGCCCCCCGACTGGTAGTAGTACAAAATGGCATCAAAGCTAGGGCGGTTCCGATCGAAAAAGTACTCATTTCGGAGGGGGTCAAAGTACCTCATTCGTTTCTTTGGGTCCCCTAAGAGGGTCTCTGGAAACTGGGCTAAGGTCTTTAGCTGGGTCTCAAACCGCAGCCCTGAGATGTTGATCACCACCCTCTCACAGCATTCGTGGTCTGCCTCTGGGTCATAGGTGTCCTGGGGGTGCCCAGGGAGGGCAGCAGCCTCGTCTGCTGGGTCTCCGGTGGCCACTGTCATAATTGGGACTGAGAAGCGCCTCACGCTATGCCTTTCAGCTGCCTGGTGGCAGGGAGCTCAGGGTGCTGCTACTGGCCCCAGGAAGCACAGGAGCATTGGCCTGGTCTCCTGCAGGAGAGCCCCGAGAGCTCTCTGAGAGCTGGAGAGACAGCCTCGCTTGGCTGAAAGACAGAGGCAGTTATTGACATGCGGCTACTCAGCATTGGCAGCCCGACATGGGTTGCCACTTTTTGTCTCCCATCTCTCAGCCAAGAGTTCAGAAACATGATCACCACCACCACAACGACAAAGCAAAATGTACTTTCACCTTGTAACTTGTCTGGGGATCAGGGGGAGCAGGTAGCAATCTCTCAAGGAACCTCTGGAATGCCCTGCACTGGGGGAAGGTGGCTGGTACAGGCCCACTTGTACCACACAGGCTTCGTGGAGCATAACCCCATGCTAATAGGTTAAAAGTGGACCCTCTCCCAGGTGCTGCACTAATGTCTCAGATACTCGTACCCAGGGAGGTATTCACGGTGGGGGATCTTGGGCCTGGGTCTTCCTCATTGGCCTCTACCCTAATGATTCTACACAAGGTTGTTATTAAATGATAGATTGATTTACCTGACCAGACAGGAACCTGAAGCTCTCTTCCTTGCAGAGCTGATCAGATGCTGCAGGAATCTTAGATGCACAAACAGGCAGCCCAACTCCCCATCACGTCTTCTCACTCCAGCTAGAAATAATGGTGAGTCATTCTGGGCAGGAGGGCAGATTCTGGGTCCTGGAGGTGAGCTCTAGGACTGGGCTGGGCTGGAGGGGCGATGTGATGCCTGGCCAGGGGCATGCGGGACTTGAAGACAGCCGAGCATGGGCCTGGAGCCTTTTGAAGGAAGGAGGCAAGATGCAAAGCTCAGCAAAAGCTGGAGTCCTGGCTGTCTTCAGGAGGTGTGACGTTGCCTGGAAAAAAACAGCAGCAAGGTGGAACCAGGGCATTTGGGCAGCTGCCAAGATTTAGGAGGGCCTAGGAGCTTCCCTCATGGGAAGTGACAGGCCCCCATGCCCACCCTCCATTCTGATGCCAGGCCTGAGGACTATCCCTCAGCCTTCCTGCCTCTTCTGGGCAGGCTTCCCATCAGCTTGAAGCACTTTCTCCCAGGGAGCAAGACTCAGGCTTAGCTGGGCCTGCCTTATCCAGGGGCCACCCTGTGTTGATCCAGGTCCCTAGTCCCCAGCTGCTCTCAGGAAGGACTCTGGAAGAAGCACTCCTACCCCCACATGTCAGGGCACAGCAGCTCCCAAGAGGAGGGCTTAGCTCACTGCAGCCTGTCTACAAGCTCTGACCTCAGCCAGTCCTGGAAAAGAAGCACCCCACCCCCCCAGCACACACAGACTGCTTCAGAGCGCATCTAGGGAGACCCCACACAACAAAGTCGGCACTGTACGAAAGCTGGATGAACTTACTCTCCCTCCGGGATCCCTGGGCCGCAGGCCTCCCTCTGAGCCGGGTGGCATTTGAGCTGGGCAGTCGCTGGACCACTGATTTCTCCCCCAAGAGAAAATCCCTCACATCTCCTCAGCAGGGAGCACAGAACAAACGCTCAGCCTGCCTAGCTGTGAGGCTGCTTGGCAGCAGCGAGAGGGGGAGCCTGGAGGAAGCCGGCTTCCGGACTGGCCCCCTGCCGACCCAATCCCGCAGGCCCCAGGGCGGGGAGGGGTCTGGGCCCTCTCCCCATCGCCCCGGGCTCCGGCCGGGATTCCGTCCGGCGCGCTCACCGCTCGCCTCGGCGCAGAGGACCAGACCCTCCCGCTGGCCGCGGCCGCTAGCGCCACCTTAACCCCCTCCTGCCCGCGCGGTCGGCTCCTGCTGCGGGCCCGAGCGCAGCTCAGCTCTTAAGCCCCCGGGGTCCAGCCGAGGGACCGCCGAGGCTCAGTCTCCACCCAAAAATCCCGGAACCTGATCTCTGGGGGTGGGGAGTAGCCGGCGCCAGGCTGCTGCCCCAGATCCCAGCTTCCTTTTAAGCGCGGGGGCTCGGCTGCAGTCCACGGCCCCAGCGAAGGGGAAAGCCCTCTCTGCAGCAAAGCTGTTTGTTATTCTGTGCCGTAGAGGCGAATGCAGCCCGGCCGTCCCAAGTGGTTCAGGTCCTCCAACCCGCGCTATTTACCAGACTTGGTTATGCTGCCAGCTGCACTTCCCACCACCCACCAGCTCCTCTCCGTGCCCTCCGCCCCGCGCCACGCAAACCCCAGAGGGTCCCGAGCCCATTCTGTGCACTCTTCTTGAGCAGGGTGCAAGTTCCCCTTGATCTCCCCGGTCCAGGACTTGCCGAGCGGACTGCAGTGGTCGGCAAGGGCTTGCCCGCCCGGAACTCAGCCCGAGCCTGCTGCGCTGCAGGCTGCGCCGCCGGATGCCCCGCAGCCCCTTTGGGCGCCGCCGCCGGGCAGGGAAGGCAGCACGCGCCACGCAACGCCCCGACACAGATTTACCCTTCCGGATGGGCACCGGGGCCTCCATGTTCCTGGGTTACGGCCAGCGCCGGCAGAACCCCAGCAGCGGGCGGCGGCGGGGTGCGGGCGGCCAGCCGGGAGCCGGCTCTGCAGTCCCGCGGGCGGCGCGTACGGAGCTCCCGGCCGCCGCCCGCAGCCGCACCGCGCCACGCAGCGCCGCACCTGGCTCCACGGCGAACTCCAATTAAAGGGGCCGGTGGGGGCCAGGGCTGGGGCGGCAAGCTGCCAGCCGCCGCCACCGAGCTCGTCACCTCGTTGGCCCCCGGGCCTCAGCCCCCGCCCGGCGAGGAAAACATTCTTTGGCAGAGCCCGGCTTACTAACCAGAACCTCCAGGAGAGCTCAGCTGGGTGCTGCTGGGCCGGGGAGACTGGGGAGGGCAGAAGTTGAGGGGCGCTGGTGAGAGAGGCTCCTGCCAACGTAATGAAGTAGGCAAGGAGGAGATAATCAATAGCAGCTATCCCAGGCCCACGGCGGGATCCAGCCCCGCGGGAGACGTGTTGCTATTACTGTGGTGCCGCCAGACAGGATCTGCAGACCCCTTTCTTGCCCTTTCTCCCGCCGTCGCGACCCCTTCTCCAGATCGGCTTCCCACCTCCCTGTTACCCAGCAAAGATTTGGCTTCACAGGGAAATGCAGCAGGTGCGGCCCGCAGTGTGGCAGAAACTCTTCTGCTGTGTTCGCCCCCACCGACAGGAGCCGCAGGAACAGGCAGCACTGCAGGGCTGGCCCTCACCACTCCCCGACTCCCTCCCCCAGGGCCCGGGCAGGGAAGGCTGGGGGACACGCTGCTGCCCTTGGGAAGAGTCAGCTACTCACAAAACGGGCCCTCCGGCAGAACTTGCAAAGCCAGCTGGCCCACGGGGCTCTGAACTTGAGAGTGCAGCTTACAGCACCCTAGGTGGGCAGACGAGGATGCCCTTTGCTTTTGGGAAATGTGTGTGGGCAGCCCAGCCTGCCTTCTGCCTAGATAGGGCATCTGAGAAGGTCCAGGGTGCTTTGGGGAGGCATAAGACAGCCTCAAGCCCCTGCTAGTTCTGTTCTCCAGGTCCCTGTCAGGGTCACCTAGACAGGTGTGCCAAACAGTGGTGGTTCCTTGAGATCAGACTGCGGTAGATATGGAGCTCTGGATTCAGAGGGGCTCTAGCACTGAGAAGTCCCCACTGGGCCCTCCCCCACCCTCCCGCCAGGAAACCCTCCTCTCTATGTGTGTGCCTCATGGGGAGAGCCCCGAAAGCCCATGAGGCCCGACTCCGGATTCTGGCATTTCGTAGTGGTAGTCTGTGAGGTGTGGTTGAAGACTGGGAGCCTGCCTAGAGCTGCAGGGGGTGGTCTGGGAGGGCAGTGGCCTCCAGGAGCCTGAAGGATGACAGATGACTATAGAGAAGGGCTGGTATGGTTTAGAGTCCCTTGAACCTGGCCTGTCAGTGTCCCAGTCAGTGAACGGCTCGGGTGTTTTGGAGGCAGCCAGATGGAAATGTAAATCCCTAACAGTTACTAGGTAAGTTATTTCACTTCTCTGGGCACCAGTGTCCTCCTCTGAAAAATCAGGATGTCCCTAAGGGTGTGGTGAGGTCTTAATTGTTGAATGAGTTTAGCATCCAGCAGACACTGAATACATGACGATTTCTCTGCTCTGCTTCCTTGTGAAACTCTCCTCATAGCTCTCAGCCTCCAGCTTACCTCTGGGGTGTTTCTCCAGGCTCCCAATCACCAGGTCCTTGTTGCCCTATTCCCTCTGCTTCCCAGATTGCCCCACCCTTTACTCTCCCTGAGATCTCACCATTCCCACCCCTCTACCAAATTGACCGCCAGTTCCCTTCCCTATATACTCTTTTTGAAAGCCTCCCCTGACCAGCACCAAGGGGCTCTGTTTCTCCGACTTGGCACACTGAGTTCTCCTGTCATTTAAAGTCAGGTAATCCTGTGTGGCCAAAGTCAGATGCTTTATCCATTTGATCATATGTATATATTTCCTTTGCCTTCCTTCTTGAAAACAGAAGCTGTGGACAGAGAAAAGCCCTTGAAGGAGAATCAGTTGTCATAATTGGTGACATGGGCTTACCATGTGTCAGACCCTGTGCTAAGCACTTCTAACCCAGGGCAACATTTAATCTTCACAGCCCTAGAAGTTAGTGTATACATTAGTACCATTTTATAGGAAAGGAAATGGAGGCAGTGAGAGGTGAAATCACCTGCCTGAGGTTAATAAGTGGTGACTCTAGGACTGGAATTAGTTCTTTGTGATTCCAGGACATGTACCCTTAGCTCCCACACCACACTGTGCAGGTAGAATGAGTAGCCCTTGAATTTCATTTCCCTCTTTGAGATCTTCCTCTGACCTCTGCTTCTATTTTGTGACTTGGCCTCAGGGGTATGTTGTCCTCTCTCTATCCTTTAAACTTAAGTGTGAACAACAACAAAAAAAGAAATTAACTAAAGAAGGAAAAAAAAAAAAGAACCATCATAACAGTTGTTCAGGCACATTTCAGGGCTTCTGCCCTGAAAAGTATCTGTCAGTACTTGGTTTGGCAGTGCTGTGTAGGAAAAGAACTCATGCCCTATTCCCAGCACTGACGCTTGCTAGCTGTATGAACTTGAGCAAGTTATTGACACTCTCTGAGACTCCTACTGTTCGTTTCCTAGTTGGTTGAATGGGAGAGCAAAGCTACTTTACAGGGTAATAAGGACAAAATTAGCATAAAGAATGGACAGCCAGCTAACTTAACTGAACCCCCTTTCCAGTTCTGTGGTGGGCTCCATTTCTGACTTTTGGCCACACAATAGCAGCCAGAGTGTCCCTTGATCCTTTCCCTGGGCAGGGTGAAAATCCCCAAAGACCACTCCCTTCCCTTTGGTTTGGTTTCCTGCTTGAGAGCCAGGCCTTGCCCTCAGCAGAGGGAAGGGCTGTGGTGGCTGTCACCGTGAGTGATTGGTGACTACGGTCATCTAAAAGAAGAGTTTATAACTGTGTGTGCATACACACCCACACCCACACAGAGGGACTGGAGGCAGAATCTCTTAGTTCTTCCCATTTGTGAATCTTCTCAGGTGTCACTCCCAGGGAACTAGCTCCCCTTCCTGGCATGACTGCCACTTCTGCTTGATGCTCCCCACCAGCCCACTCACCCATGTGCTGGCACAGTCCGCACTCACCCATAGGTAGGCAGGGCAGGAGGACACTGGACTGACAGCCCTCCAGAGATCATTTGATTTAATCCTTGCCACCAGCCAGTGGGAAATATATCATTGTCTCTATTTTACAGATGAAGATACTGAAGCTCAGAGAGGACCAATGTAATTTAGCTGATTAGTAGTAAGGCTGGAACAGAACTCAAGATTGTGTGACTTTGTAAGTCACCATGCCATTCTACTGTCCACTTTTACTGTTAGCTCGGTGCCAGGCCTCTGGGCTCAATTTCTGGTCTCAGGAACAGAGATTCCCCAGGGGTCGTCTCTCCTGGAGGCAACCTGACTTCACGCCAATCTGGTTTAGAAGGGAGTTGGTGCTGGTGATTAACTGTTCATACCTTAACTGAGGGCCTTGAGGCAGTGGTGGTGCAAGAGTCAGGACCCAAAGGCTCCCAAAGAGGAGGACAAGGCAAGGCATCTGACCAGGACTGCAGTCTATGTGACCCAAGCTCACTCACTTGACCTTTCTGTGTAGCAGTTTACTAATAAAATAGGTAGGACACTAGGCCCCCCTACCCCCTTGCTTCATAGGCTTAAAGAGAGTGAGGAAGGAAGGAAGGAAGGAGAGAAGGAAGGAAGGAAGGAAGGAAAGAAGGAAGGAAGGAAGGAAGGAAGGAAGGAAGGAAGGAAGGAAGGAAGGAAGGAAGGAAGGAGGCGAAGGAGGGAAGGAAGGAGGGAAATGGACCTTCATTGTTAGTGTGTGTTAACATGTCTTTGGTTAGGACTACAGAGGATTAATACCCATGGAGGTGCATGGAGAAGCAAAGCCTGGTCAGTGTGGAACAGGACTCTGTTAAAGTCACTGTTGTTGCTGATGTTGTGGTTGTGCATCTGCCTGACGTTTGAGAACTTCCCTTGGAAGTGGCATGGGCCTCCACTCCAGCCCACTACTTACCTCCAAAGTCAAGGTCAGCCTCCTGCAGGAAGGCTTCTCAGATTAACTTCAGCTGCCTCTAAGGGGCTCCTTCATGGATGCCTGGGCCTTGGCTCCTGTCTTGAATGAGCTGCTACACACTCATCTCACTGCAATATTGGCTAAATAAAAGAATATGTTCTTTTATTACAGGGTGGCTCATGCCTATAATCCCAGTAACTTGGGAGGCTGAGGTGGGAGGATTGCTTGAGGCCAGGAATTCAGTATCAGCCTAGGCAACATAGGCAACATAAGGCTCCACCTCTAAAAATTTTTTTAAAAATTAGCTGGGCATAATAGCTTGTCCCTGTAGTTCCAGCTACTCAGGAGGCTGAGGTGAGAGGATCATTTGAGCCCAGGAATTTGAGGCTGCAGTGAGCCATGATCATGCCACTGTACTCCAGCCTGGCTGACAGAGCAAGATCCTGTCTTGGGGGGGGAAAAAAAAAAACAAAGGCTGGGTGTAGTGGTTCATGCCCTTAATCCTAACACTTTGGGAGGCTGAGGCAGGCAGATTGCTTGAGTCCAGGAATTTGAGATCAGCCTGGGCAACAAGGTGAAACCCCATCTCTACAAAAAATAGAAAAATCAGCCAGCACGGTGGTGCATGCCTGTAGACCCAGCTGCTCGGGAGGCTGAGGTGGGAGGATCAGCTGAGCCCCAGGGAGGTGGAGGCTGCAGTTAGCTGAGATTGCGCCACTGCACAACAGCCTGGGTGACAGGGTGAGAACCTGTCTCAAATAAATAAATAAATAAATAAATAAATAAATAAAAGAAAAGAACATGTTAAGGAATGGCTAATGAGGGTAGTCCCTCCCTCACGGTTTGGAGCTGCTGCTCTGGTTCAAGCAGTGTACTGGTTGTCTTACCATGAGGCCCCCACTACTAATACTCAAAGGCAGAATAGCAAAGTGGTGGAAATACAGTCACGTGTCACTTAACGATGGGGCTACGTCCTGAGAAATGTGTAAGGTGATCTCATCATTGTGCAAACATCATAGAGTACTTACACAAACCTAGATGGTATAGCCTGTCACACACCCAGGCTGTATGGCAGAGCCTTTTGCCCTACGCTACAAACCTGTACAGCATGTTACTGTGCTGAATAGTGCAGGTGATTGTAACACAGGG